>NC_136430.1:73685000-75020833 GCF_052849685.1 Lactuca virosa | reverse complement strand
TTAATTGTTTATTTGAGGTGACTGTTGAATAGATGTTTTATACAAGTTTTAAACTGTATATGTATTTTATCTTACAGATATGTTGGGTAAAACATGGGTAGACGAAATAGTCGGTGTGTGTTAAAATGATGAGAGGCCTCGATGTTGTTGTTATTGTTGTTGTTGTTGTCGTCTAGCGGAGTATAGATGACGACCACGGACCTTTCTAGACAGTTCAGTGGAACACTAGCAGGTTCGCAACTTATAGGTGTTGGTGAACTATATGTTCATTGGCGTACTCCATCCCCCTCATGGTTTCCTTTAGGACATGTATGGCTGAGGAGTCCCCTTAGCTACAGTGTCCATCCCGATGATATTCCTTAGGCTAGGTCCCTTGTGATAGGTGTTTAGGGACGTAAAGTAAGGATAACGGGAATGGGTAATCAAAGTTATTGTTGATTGATGAATCTAATAAATTTATTATTATTATGGGTTGAAAACCCTATATGCTCACCAGGCTCCCAAGCCTGACCCACTCAGCTTTTCATCTTACAGGTAGTGGACCCCGAGCATAGTCGGATGATGATGAGAGATTTTTGGATTATAGGCCAGTGGTTGTAAATAACTGTTGTAAGGCTTATAATGTCTTGTTTATGCTTTTGATCTGTATCGGAACATGACATCCCGAGGTTTTGATATAAAATGAAAATATATATTTCTTAAAGAAAGGTTTTGATAAACTTCTATCATGTTTTGTTTTGGGGACCAATTCCGCAACATCTTTTAAAAGGATTTCTCTGACTTTATTTTAAAAAGCATAAATTAAATCGGTCTTTTCTGGTCGAGAAATTAGGGGATGTCACAGTTGGTATCAGAGCATTAGTTTAAGCGAACTAAGAATTTGTAGGATTTCTAGACTTAAACTTAGAATGCTAAGTGATGATTGTGAGATGAGTGTCTACCATATTTTAGACACGAGCACTGGTTTATTTTAGTAAAGATGCCTAAAATGCTTTTATGGGTAAAGGCTATATGTTTTCCATATATGCCATTAGTTGTTCGGATCTATGGTCTGTTGCCGACCGGATCTGGAAACCTTATGTGTGTAGGATTCTAAGCGTACGATTATGATATTAGAACTAACAGGTAAACGTTTCGGAGTAATAAGGAGAATTTAAGTATCTATCGAGGATAAAGATCTAAATTCGCCTTACTCGGTATATAGATTATAATGGCAAGAACCCGAAGTGGAGCTGGAAATGCAAATAGAGACCAACAACCTCAACCCCAAGTGGTGGAACAGGTGCCTATACTAGGAGATGCACCAAAACCCATCACCATGGCTAGAGTACAAGCCATGATTCAGACGATGATGGCTGAACAAAGGGAGGAAATAAGGCAAATGTCGCTGAACAACAGGAGTGAACCCTCAATTCCAGTTGAACAACCTGAATTAAATGACGATCAATCTGAAGAAGGAAACAGCAGTAGATCTGTTGGTCATAGTGAACCGCTTGTGGTTGGGAGAAATAACCATGAGGATAGAGTGGTAATAAATGGATGCAAATATAAAGACTTTATGACTTGCAAGCCATCAACCTTCACTGGAAAAGAAGATCCCGTCAGAGTAATGGATTGGATCTCGGAAATGGAATTGGCTTTCATGACATGTGGTTGCCAAGGCAAGTTACAAACCACATTTGCAGTGCGTCAGTTCAGAGGTAGCACTGCTCGTTGGTGGAACACTCTGGGGAAAACCCTAAGCCCTAATGAGCCACTGCAACTGACTTGGGCAGAGTTCTTGGTGCACTTCAAGCGCAAGTACTGCTCGGCCCAAAATGTGCTTGAGCTAGAAAACCAATTTCTGACATTGAAGAAGGGAAGTATGACCGTTGATGAATACACAAATAGCTTCACAGACAAAATGGAGTTTGCTTTGCGTATTGTCCCAGATGAGCTGACAAAAATTGACAAGTATGCATAGGGACTTCCATGGGAGTACGCTGTGCCAGTACGTCAGGCACTTACATTGGAGACAGCTGTCTGGGCTGCCAAGTCTATTAAAGATATGATTAAGGGGAGAGCCACCAGCAAGGTTGAAGTTGGCGAAAAGAGAAAGTTTGAAGGAACTTCAGGTTCGAATAAGAAGAACAAATTCTCGAAGACTGGTTCGAGGAACTTCGGAGGAGGAGCCGAAGCCAAGTGGTGTGACAAGTGTAAGAAGAAACATGCTGGGAAATGCAGTGTGGAAGTCACTTGTTACAAATATGGAAAGCCTGGGCATTATGCCAATGAATGCAACTTCAATAAGAACGTCCGTTTTGGGTGCAATGAAGAAGGGCATATTTTGAAGGATTGCCCGAAAAAGAAGGATGCAGCAAAGCCTAATCTTCCACCAAAGCCGAAGGCGAGAGCCTTTCAGATGACACTTGAAGCTGCGAAAGAAGAAGCCGATGTCGCTTCAGGTACCTTTCTCGTAAACGAATTGCCTGCCCAAATTTTGTTTGATTCTGGAGCCAATTACTCCTTTATTTCACATGAATTTGGTAAAAAACTAGCTTTGCCTATAGATAGACTAGTTAATGCTTTAATAGTCGAGGTTGCTAGTGGCAAGTTTATACCTGTTACCCATCGTATGAAAAACGTCTTCATTGACTTGAATAGGAATAAGTTCCACGAGGAATTATTTCCTATCGAGTTAAATGGTTTCAACATAGCTCTAGGAATGGATTGTCTTAGCGCCAATGATGCCGAAATATTGTGTAGGAAGAAGATAGTAAAAGTAAAACCGTCATGGAAAGATTCGTTGATGGTGTATGGAGACAAACGCAGAGTAAACCTTTGGAATCATTTCCCTAATGAAAGCCAAAAAGTGTTTAGTCAAGGGATGTACATCATATCTAGCATTCGTGATTGATGCTAAGAAGGAAAAGAAGGAGGTTCAGAATATTCCGGTGGTGTGTGACTATCCGAAAGTCTTTCCCGAAGATCTTCCCGGATTACCCCCTGATCGACAAGTAGAATTTCATATCAACTTGTTACCAGGAACGACGCCAATAGCAAAAGCACCGTATCGATTAGCACCAACAGAGATGAAAGAGCTTATGACACAACTTCAGGAGTTATTGGACAAAGGTTTTATTCGACCTAGTTCATCACCCTGGGGAGCCCCGGTGTTATTTGTAAAGAAAAAGGATGGGAGCATGAGAATATGCATCGATTACAGAGAGCTGAATAAAGCAACAATAAAGAATAAGTACCCATTGAGGATTGATGACCTATTCGATCTGTTGCAAGGTTCGAGCTATTTTTCAAAGATCGATCTTAGGTCAGGATATCATCAGCTAAAGGTAAGAGAGCAGGATATTGAGAAGACTGCGTTCAGAACAAGATATGGATACTATGAGTTCTTGGTTATGTCATTCGGACTAACCAATGCTCCAACAGCTTTCATGGATTTGATGAACAGGGTTTGTAAACCATACCTTGGTAAATCCGTGATAGTGTTCATAAATGATATTTTGATTTATTCAAAAAGAAAGCAGGAGCATGACAAGCATTTTCGTGAAGTGCTAGAAGTTCTGAAAAAGGAGAAGCTGTATGAAAAGTTCTCCAAATGTGAATTTTGGATTCAAGAAGTCCAATTTTTGGGTCATGTGGTTAACCAAGAAGGGATAATGGTTGACCCAGCAAAGATTGAAGCTGTGATGAAGTGGGAACTACCGAAGAGTCCTACGGAGATCCGAAGTTTTTTAGGATTAGTTGGATATTACCGAAGGTTTATCCAATGCTTTTCTTCGATCGCTACTCCATTAACAACTTTGACCCACACAGGAGCTACTTATACTTGGAATGAGAGACATAAGGAAGCTTTTGAGAAGTTAAAGAAGAAATTATGTGAAGCACCGATTCTTTCGTTACCTGAAGGAGTTGATGACTTCGCAATTTGTAGTGATGCCTCTGGAGTTGGGTTAGGTTGTGTTCTTACCCAAAGGGATAAAGTGATAGCGTATGCATCGAGGCAATTGAAAGAGCATGAAAAGAACTACCCCACTAATGATCTCGAGTTGGCAGCGGTAGTATTCGCCTTAAAGATATGGAGGCACTATCTTTATGGAACTAAATGCAAACTTTTCACTGATCATAAGAGTCTTCAAAATCTCTTTAATCAGAAAAAATTGAACATGAGACAGCGATGCTGGCTAGAGTTACTCAAGGACTACGACTGTGAGATACTTTACCACCCTGGTAAAGCAAATGGTTTTGCTGATGCTCTCAGTCGGGAGGTAAACCTTGAAAAGAAAAGGCCAAGAGCATTGATGATTGAAGTTGTCTCTACAATTGTGGAAAGTATAAAGAAAGCTCAAGAGGAAGCTTTAGAGAAAAATGACCGAAAGGAAGAACGTTTGGGAAAAACGTTAGTGTTTGATACAAACGGTCAAGGATTGAAGGTATTCCAAGATAGGATTTGGGTAGCTAAGACGGGAGGAGTAAGAGATCTTCTGATGGAAGAAGCTCACAAAACCATGTTCTCGATTCATCCCGGCAGCACAAAAATGTATAGGGATCTAAAACCCTACTACTGGTGGCCGACGATGAAGCTCGATGTTGCTCAGTATGTGGCCGAGTGTGTAACATGTGCTAGGGTTAAGGCACAACATCAAAAACCATATGGGAGTTTAGAACCTTTACCTGTACCCATGGGTAAATGGGAAGACATCACCATGGATTTTGTGACTAAACTGCCCAGAACATGGAACGGTCACGACATGATTTGGGTGGTCGTTGATCGCTTCGCTAAGAGTGCGCATTTCATAGCAGCCAACAATAAATGGTCTATGGATAAGCTTGTGAATTCTTACGTGAAGGAAATTGTGAGGCTTCACGGTGTTCCGTTAACGATTGTATCATATCGTGACAGCCGTTTTACCTCAAGGTTTTGGAGGAGTCTACAAGAGGAATTGGGTACCAAGTGGTGTTTGAGTACAGCTTACCATCCGCAAACCGATGGTCAGCGCGAACGAACAATTCAAACGTTGGAGGATATGCTGAGAGCATGTACCCTGGAATTCCAAGGTAACTGGGATGAACACTTACCTATATTAGAATTTTCCTAAAATATTAGTTTCCACTCGGGCATCAAGATGGCACCTTATCACGCTTTGTATGGAGAAAAGTGTCGAACGCCGTCATGTTGGCTGGAAGCTGGGGAAAAGCAGTTTATGGGACCTGAAATAGTCCATCAGACTGCTAAAAAGTTGAAAGTGATTAGGGAAAGGATGTTAGCAGCTCAAGATCAAAAAAAGAGCTATGCTGACAAGAAAAGACAACCGATATCATTCGAAGTTTGAGATTCGGTTTTACTTAAAGTCTCACCGTGGAAGGGACTTATAAGATTTCGTAAAAGGGGAAATTTGATTCCAAGGTTTATTGGACCGTTTAAAGTTCTTCAAAGGATCGGGAATCAAGCTTACAAGCTAGAATTACAAGAAGAACTAGAGGGTATTCATAACACCTTTCATGTGTGTTATTTGAGAAAGTTCACGGGAGATGTGCCCGACATAATTCCAATTTCAGAATTAAGGTTGGATGAAAACAAGAGGTTAATTGAAGAACCTGAGGTAATCGTTGACCGTAAGACTAAGAAGTTGCGATGCAAGATGGTCGATTTAGTGCTTGTGCGTTGGAAACATACGAATGGGCCAAATCTCACCTGGGAAACGGAGAGTGACATGATGAGTCGCTACCCGCATTTGTTTGCTGATGTATGATTCCGAGGACGGAATCACCCTAAGGGGGAGAGAATTGTAACGCCCGTGTTTCCAGGCTAGGCATTAATATTGACGTAATAGTCTAAGTTAACCTTTATAACTCATTTTAAAGAAATGAAAAGGAATTATGTGAATATTATGTGAATTACGTGTTTTATGCTTAATTATTAGGATTTAATTAATTAAGAATAAAAATGAGTGTCGAAAATAAATATTAGATAAAGCCGATATCTATTAAGAAAGTTGTAGTGGTCGTGACAAGGATTCCGGATATATAAAGAATACCAAAATCTGACACGGTGCTGAATGACGTAAAAACTGAGTTTTTGATAAACTACTTTTTAGCCTTAGTGATCTAAATGAAAGTCGTAGTAAACCGAGAGAATGCATAAAAAGAACGCCTAAATCTGATTTCGTATGAGGAAGTTATGATTTTTCTAAGTTTCAGCTTAGCAGTAGACAACTAAAAACTCGAATTTTAGATCGAGTGATTTTTAGCCGACACGACCTAAACGAGAATCGAAGCTCTCGTCAATAGTAGTACAACAGTAAAAAGATAGACGAAAACGGACGTCGGATGAAGAAGTTATGAATTTTTAACGGATTTCTTGTCCCGGTCTGTTAAAAATAATAATATTAAAATTAAAGTCAAAATTAACCAACGAAGTCTAAACGAAAGTTGTATAGCGTAATTTTACCTACGCGTGCATATAAAGAACGTCAAAAACGGAGCCCGTATGCGAAAGTTATGGATTTTAGAAGTTTTGGCACAAAAATCAAGAAAAAACACGAAATCCGAAAAATTTCGCATAGTCATGCTTCGGCTACGTCACCCTCGCTCGTAGCGCGCCACGTGTCTGAATTGGTGAGTTACCCGAGGCCAGCTGGCGAGGCGTGTCGTACCATCCTCGCACCAAAGGCTCGGCCAATCAGAAGCCGCCCTGTGCCTTCTCCGTGTCCGATCTCGGTGAGTCATCCGAAACAAGTGAGTCATCCGAGGCTCGCCCCTATAAATAGAAGGGTGCGAGACCTCCCAGGTATATTTTCGAAAAGTGTCATTTGTCACCCCTTAAACAATATTTCTTTCATTCCAACTTCCCCCAAAGCCCCGAAATTATACCAAACACCCAAAATACGTCCCGAAGTGCCCGAAGACCCGGAAAAATTTATCTTTTCGGTTTTGAAGCCCAACGCTCGCAGAGCCCGATTTCTCAATAAAACTTATGTTTTATTAGAAACGATTGTTTTAGGAAACGAAGTGCTGCCCAATTATCATTAAATCAAGTGAGTGTGTAGTCACTTTCACCTTACACATAGATATGAAGTATTTTCTTTAAAATACGTTTTATGTGTAATTATATTAATTGTTTATTTGAGTTGACTGTTGAGTAGATGTTTTATACAAGTTTTAAACTGTATATGTATTTTATCTAAAAATATGTTGGGTAAAACATGGGTAGACGAAATAGTCGGTGTGTGTTAAAATGATGAGAAGCCTCGATGTTGTTGTTGTTGATTTTTTTGTAGTCGTCTAGCGGAGTATAGATGACGACCACGGACCTTTCTAGACAGTCGAGTGGAACACTAGCATGTTCACAACTTGTAAGTGTTGGTGAACTATATGTTCATTGGCGTACTCCATCCCCCTTATGGTTGCCTTTAGAACATGTATGGCTGAGGAGTCCCCTTAGCAGTAGTGTCCATCCCGATGATATTCGTTAGGCTAGGTCCCTTGTGATAGGTGTTTAGGGACGTAAAGTGAGGATAACGGGAATGGGTAATCAGGGTTATTGTTGATTGATGAATCTAATAGATTTAGTATTATTGTGGGTTGAAAACCCTATATGCGCACCAGGATCCCAAGCCTGAACCACTCAACTTTTTATCTTATAGGTAGTGGACCCCGAGCATAGTCGGATGATGATGAGAGATTTTTGGATTATAGGCTAGTAGTTGTAAATAACTGTTGTAAGGCTTATAATGTCTTGTTTATGCTTTTGATCTGTATCGGAACATGACATCCCGAGGTTTTGATATAAAATGAAAATATATATTTCTTAAAGAAACGTTTTGATAAACTTCTATCATGTTTTGTTTTGGGGACCAATTTCGCAAAATCTTTTAAAAGGATTTCTCTGACTTTATTTTAAAAATCATAAATTAAATCGGTCTTTTCTTGCCGAGAAATTAGGGGATGTCACAGGTGTTGCGAAGATGGAGCGTTACGTCTTATCTTTTGTTATAATGTAAATCATGAAAGGTTTTGAACATAATGTAAACTTTATATTATTAATACAATGGTTGTTGTTACTTTGATTACTATGATGCAAGTGTTGTGATACTTAACATGACGTCCTCCGCCCTCGAACGTTTCCACCGTTCCCGTTTGGGGGTGAGAAAGATTGGTATCAGAGCATTGTTTATAGTGAACTAAGTATATCAACCTATAAAAGATATACACCTATAAATACAATGGGGCTAAAACACTCTGACCAAGAATTATACTTTAAAATATAACTATATATATATATATATATATATATATATATATATATATATATATATATATATATATATATATATAGTTATGTAATCATATCTGTTAGGCAGTGATCAAACAATCAACAATCAAACAAGATTAGAATGGAGTAGAAGAAGATTAAACCAAGCTTTGCACACGTTTATATCAAACAAACATCAAGTACAACTTGGACACACACACACACACATAGACCGTAAACTATATCACTCGACAACAACCACTGAGAGACTCTGACACACCTTATATATAGGGGAAAAGCTGGCCGTAAACAGGTTTACGACCGTAAACCTGTTTACGGCCGTAAACATACTAATGACCGTAAACATCTCCAAAACAACTCTATTTCATTACAAAAGACCCATTAAGACCTATACAACAGATAGCCTAGCCCAAACCATAAATTAGGTCCTTCAATCTCCCCCTTGGTTTGAGGCTAGCTCTGACTCAGTCCTTTTCAATGATAAGCACATCGGACCCCCCCATCGTGCCACTTCACATCTCTTTTGTGATGATCTCCATAACCATTGATGTGTATTCTTTAGCAGCACTCTCGAAGATCTCTTCAGTCACTTTGATCTGATGTAGTGCCAAATGATGAATATCCCACTTTCCGAATTGAAGTAGGTCTCTTTCGTCGAACAGACGAAATCAACCATCTTGAAATTTAATGATGGCAGACGCAGTGGTTTCATCATACACCCAGTAATGCATATTCGCCAGGGATCCATCACAGAAGTTCTGCAGCACAGGAATCTGCCTAACTTGGTTGGTCGGAGGCCACATCACAGTCTGGAAGGGCTTATTCGTCTTGGGATCCACTATGTCAGGGAATCTTTTAATGATAGACCCAGCAGTCTTCATGTTAGGGAATCCCTTCTTTACTTGGTTCTCCAAATAAAGCTTGAAATGAGTTGCATGTGGATCACCTGGTGGATTTGCAAATGGAGCATTGATAGTTCTGAAAGATCAACCCTTGTCCATGAACTAAAATCATGGAAGTCTTTGTAATATTCCACGTTTGAGCTTTTGCGTCTCACTATCCACATGTTTAACCTGTCATGAAAGCCCCATGAGACAATTTCGGATCTATGACCGTACTCGTGTCCAAATCTTTTCCTTTCAAGATCAGTGACGGTGACTTTGGTTTGATTTCCAGGAGCGTTCTAATCTGAGCTCTTCTTGAATAGTGGTTGCTTTTTCTTGTCGGATGCTGCTAATTTCGCGCGTTTTAGTGCAGCAACGTTCGGTGCTTGAACTGGTTCATTTTCAAAGCGATCAACGATCCGAGTTCTTCTTTCAGTGGGCGGGTCAACAGGAGGATCTTTAGATGACTGGCTAGCATTGAATTGTTGAACGGATGATTTAAACTTGTCGTCAAATTCCTCTGCTAGTTTCTTCTTCAAGTCAAAGTAGCTTGCAGTTAAGGTTCCCAAATGTGTTTACAGATTGGAGATTTGATGTGATTTCAGAGTCTTATCTACTTCAAATCTGCAACACGAATGTTAAGCTGAGCTTTTTCGGCTTCAAGATCAGCTACACGAATATCAAGCTCAATGTTTTTCTGGTTTAGCACGCCGATCTCCTTTCTAAGTTTGTGAATGGTGGAATCATCCTCTCCAGGGGGTTGATCAACGTAGATTTCTTCCTTCACCTTGCCATACAAGAAAGCTGTCTTGACATCCATTTGGTAAACCGTGAAGTTCATGTAGGCAGCGTATGCAATGAAGATACGGATAGCCTCCAAGCGAGCTACCGGAGCATAAACCTCGGTGTAGTCAAGACCCTCAATCTGTCTAAACCCACGAACCACCAATCTCGCCTTATTGCGCACTATGACTCCGGAATCATCCTGCTTAATGCGAAAAACCCGGCGTGTGTCAAGAGACTTTTTGCCCTTAGGTAGTTCAACCAGCTTCCAAATCCCGAGCTTTTCAAATTGATTTAACTCTTCGTGCATAGCATCTACCCAGCTGGGCTCATTCAAATCCATTTCAACATTATTTGGCTCAATTTGAGAGATAAAGCAAGAATAGACACATGTATTAACATCTCCACTCTGACTTCTTCTTCTAACACCATCACCCAGCTGGCCAATGACATTTTCGATCGGATGATCGCGTTGAAGACGAGAAGGTATCTCCTGGCTGATCTCATTGAATGAAACGAGAAGATTGTGAATGTTGATAACTCCATCATTTTCCGAATGATCCACTTCAGATGAACCTGTCTCATTAGAAGGATATGCCACAAACTCATTAGCAATTTGCTCAGGAAAGAGATGTTCCATAAAAGTTTGAGTAACAGCGGAATCATCTTTGGACATGAACTCTCTTTCAACAGGAGTAAGAGGTGTGGCATCAACATCTGGAGCGTGTTGTTGACTTGGAGATGCTGAACAATAATTGGAACAGATAACTCCACCGAAGGAATTGCAGAAAACACTATCGGCGGTCGGTAAACAACTTCTTTGTCTTCGTCTTCAGGTATAGTCTTCGAACTAGAAGTAGAACTAGATAAACTACCTGAACACATATTGAACGATTTGAACAAAGATGTGTAATCAAACAGCCAATCAGGACCCACTCTAGCATCCGTTTCATTCTCCTCCAACCAGCGCACATCGAAGGATTCTACGATTTGCTTTATTCTTTTGTTGTAGACCCTGTACGCAGTGCGAGCAGCATACCCCACAAAATAGCAGTCATCAGCTTTGGCATTGAACTGTTGGTTTTTGAGCATTCTAACACTCCTAAGTGTACATGCAACCCTAGAAAAACCTTGGATCTATGTTTGTCTAAAATACATGCAAAATACTGTTTCCAAGGTTCATAATCCTATCTAGCATACATGGGGAACATTAAACATAAAAGATGGCTAGAATTACATACCTTGTAGTTGATTTGATTCCTTGAAAACCTGGAGAGCCTAGCACCCCAAGTGTGATGCCTCAAGTGTCTCACACAACACCAAATGCACTTGGAATAAACTTTGAGAGAGAATGTCACACTTAGAAATCGGCTTGCCCTCAATCTTGCTTCTAGTGCTGATTTTTGTGGGCTTCATATCCTTTATATAGTGTGTTACAATTAGGGTTACACTATGTAAACCCTAATGTAACATGGCTCTTCATTTCCATGACCCATGGGTTTGTAACTCCCATGGAGCATCCTATGGACCTTAGCCCAACATGATAATCCATGGAGCCTTTAGCCCACTATATAAGTTATGGATGATTTACATAATCAACCCATATATTTAATTAGTCATCTTTTGATCACTTAATTAATCCTAGATTAATTCTTGATCAATACTAATTAAATATTATTATTAATATATTAGAACTTGTAATATATTAATAAACCATAAGTGTTATTTCTCTCATTTATAGTTTATCCAAATGCATGACGCCATGCATCCCAAATGGACCATTCCAGGTCGGGTCAAGTACAACCCAGAAGTAGTTATGAACTTAGACACCTAATCCGACAGTCTCCTACTTGGATAAGTCTAATAACTATAACTGCAAGTATGACTTCAGGAACCGATCATCAATCGTAGCTCTTTTTCAAGGTCTCGCGCAACTGAGATGATGATGATACTCCATTTAAGATAAGTGATCATATAACCCTCTGTTCTAGATATCAGCCGGACAAATACATGGAACAATGTCTTACTTATTGTCCAGCAGTTTGTTTCCCGATTTCCGATTTTTTTGACATAGAACTTAAGTGAACAGATCAACTTAGTTATGACCGGGCCCGGTACATAGGTCAAAACAAAATCATCGAGGGGCCCATATATCGCTTCTAATCCAAGAAGGAACAGATAAACTTCGACTCATATGCTTGTTCTACTACTTGTTGAATCATACACAAATGTACGTTTTATAACATCGAGTTACCAATGCGTTTTCATACGATCAATATATAACCAATTCATAGGCAAAAATTCATATCTCTAGGTTTGAAGACTTATATGATATTACCGTCTCACGATCACTCGAATAATCGAATCAACTATGGTCTCAGAACTTATGAATATAAATAAAAAAACACCTCTTATTTATCACCATATTGATTGCACATTATTCATTGTATACTGTTTCAAACTATCAACTTTATACTTGAATTAAAACAATAGCTGTCCCAAGCTCCGAGCATGTACACTTTTATTGTATGTAAGTTCGACCTGTTGAATAAGTGATTACTCTATTCATAGGTCATAATTGTTGAGCTTTAAGTACTATAACACTCCTATGGTGCACATACAACCCTAATAGCTTTGGATCTAAGTTTTCTCTAGTTATACACGCAACAAAAATTATCCAAAGCATGAAGCCTACAGCTAGCATACAATATTGATATTTGAATCATAAAATACTAGCTAGAAGATTACCTCTTCTTGTAGCTTGTAGAGTTTTGGCCTTTCAAGAGCCTAGCACCTCAAGTGTGATGCCTCAAATGTCTTACAACAAACCAAGAACGAAAAGAGGAACTTGAGAGAGGTTTGGAGACTCAAAAATCGTCTAGAGCTTCCTAGAATCACTAGTGTATGATTTTCGGCTTAGGGGCTACATATATATAGTGTAGAATTCCAAGAGTTATATGTAACCCTAATTCTTATACTTAGGCTTATTATCCATAACTTATATGGACTAACTTTTCATTGACTCTCACATAAACTTAGCCCATCATGGATCAATAGCCCAAACCATATGTATCACTGATTTACATAATCAGTCCCCATTAATTTAATTATTCTCTTTTGATCACTAAATTAATTCCAAATTAATTCTTGATCAATACTAATTAAATAATATGATTTATCAATTAATATATTATACTTATAATATATTAATAAATCATAAATAACCTGTTTCTAAATTATCCATCCTATCAAATTGTTCCAGAGAGTTGCAACCCAAATGGACCATGCTTATATCGGGTCAAGTACATACCAATCATAGTTATGGACTTAGACACCTAATCCAACAGGCTCCCACTTGGATAAGTTTAATAACTATTATTGCAAGTACCACTTAAAATCCGATTAGCAATCTTAGCTCTCAAAAGGCCGTTGTCAAACTCTGATCTTATTTAGTAAGACGTCCATTAGATAAGGGATCATATATTCCTCCATTCTAGATATTGTATGGACATGAGACATGGATTTTAATCATTCTCTCTGTCCATGTGATGTTTCCCGATTTCCGATTTATGATGACTGACTAATTGAGCAAATCAAATCAGTCCAGGCTTGGCCAAGCACTTAGGGTTGTCATCACTAAGTCATCAAGGGGACCATAGATATCACCTTTATCCCTCTTAAGGTAAAAGGAATGGATAAACTTCGACTCATATTCTTGCTCAATTTACTCATTAAATCACACATGACAATACGTTTTATAACACCAAGTTACGGGTGCGTTTACATATCATCAATGTGCAATCGACTTGTAAACTACAACTCATATCTCTCTGTTTCAATAATATAAGATATTATCGTCTCACAATCACTCGTGATAAAATCCATGAAGTGATTCATGTGAGCGTGGGTTTAGTCCAATACTGAAATCTTATTTCGAGAGCACTCATGAATGTTGTAGCAACCTTTTGCTATGTGTAACACCTTAGACAATCTTACAAAAACCATTCATGACATTCTACTTTCATAACCTACTTCCAAAGTATGATTGACTGTGGATAGTTTGAATAATCTTATTATTCGGGAAGTCAAAACATGCAAAGTGAAACATAATAATAATCGAATCCAACATGCTCTCAAAACTTTTGAATATAAATAAAAAAACTTTTATTTAATCACCATATTGATTACACATTATTCATTGTATAATGTATCGATTTATCAACTTTATACTTGAATTAAAACAATAGTTATCCCATGCTCCAAGCATGCACACTATGTTTACCTATGATCCTTTCTTTATGAAATAAATCAATTGAATACATCTTCAATAAAACTCATCTCACAACTCCAAATCTTTATCACAAGTGTAAGAATGCCAAATTCTTGCCACTACTAGAATGTGTCAGATTCTAAACTATTATGCAATGATTCCTTTCGTAATGTCGAGGTACAGAAGTCACAGAGACTTTGCCAACGATATTACAAAGTATTCCTTTAGAGATTGTCACAAGAACAATTTCATGGAAGCGAAGTCTCAATTTCAAAGTACATTCCTTCGAACATCCTTCTTGTATAAAAGTTTCTAACCTACAATTATATTTTTTAATATCCAACTCCCATCATGGAAACATTTCCATATTTGCCATATGACAACTCATTATTAATAGAATCTTGTCTATTCATAATAATGTCAATACAGTCCATTCGTTACTATACTTCCAACTGCCCATAAGTGACCAATCCTTGGCGAACCTTAGATCGTCACTGACAGTTGTTTAACTAGTTTAGTCATCTCCGATTCTAGTTCTCTTTCTCTCTTAATTCCATAGGCATTTGGAAAATTAGAACACGAGAATATTATAGCATATGCAATCGATCCTATACCCGAAGCATATAGGATACGATTTATATTATCTTACATAAAGACATGATACTTGACCAGTCTTTTGCTATAACATTTCCATACATATAATTCCCATGTTGAAACATTCCAATATGGTAGTCATATATATATATATATATATATATATATATATATATATATATATATATATATATATATATCCATGACTAAGTCTAATTAATATTTCAATCTAAGCTTTTAGATTTAAAATAAAGTATAAGTATCCTCTCTGTTACTATAGCGAAACAACTTTTCAAACTCTACAACTTTGCAAATTTAAAACTTTGTTGCCTATAAATAGTATTGCTAAGCTGCAACACTTAACATAATAATCATGCTCCCACTATCATGATAATTATATCCTTACTAGCATAACACTTATGCTCCTACTAGCTTTGACATGTACCAAGAAATCAGTTGGACTTATAGAAATCAATACTTATTGACCTTCTTACAAAGTTCATATTTCTGATCTGAGATGCTTCAATAAGTCTTTATCTAAGCTCATACACCTTTAGTTAGAAAGCTCATGTGTGTCTAAACTATTTCAGAACTTACAGCAGTAAGTCCTGAATGTTCAAACTATTTGCCATTTCTCACAATTCTAACTATGAAGAGGGATGACGTAATCATAATTGAATTTGAGAATGCAATTAACACAATTGCTATCTCCTCAAAATCCTCTTAGTGAAAGTGTTTCCTCACACTCATTTTCATGAAATGGAGAGAAACCTTATGTCACTTAGATTTTATGGTGTATGTGTTCCTATCCATGTGAATTTGTTATTTCTTGCCCTTATCATAGGATAAGGTCTACGAAAACTTCAAACTCATATGGACTGAACTTGTTCAATCTTAATTTCTTGCCACTTGGCAGCACAAGGGCCTACCAAGTCTTCCGAAGTTGTTGAGCAGATCACCCTTACTGATCAATGACCTTTCACTGATCAAGGTGCTTTGCATTATGCAATCAATTGTGAACTCATAGAACTCACATGCATAGTCATCTTTAACTGGAATGGGCACAGAAACAAGAATTATTTCAACACGATAGGTTACAAACCTCAAGTTGTGTGCTAGTGATAAACAATAGGTTTTATTCTTGATTAGTTCTTGAAACTATTCAAGATCTTTAAGACTCCTACTGTCCTCTTGACATATAAGATTCTCTTGTCAATAAACATTCCTTGACAAACAAATATTCAAGAGTTGGTGCGGATTCTTATCAAGAATAACACTTCACACAATTGGTCTTAGTTGGTCTTTGTTTTATCCAAAACATCACAACTACCAATTTGAATGTGTTATAACATACTAAAGATATGTCACTCAAGTCATAATCTTAGAGAATAACTCTAAGAGTCGATTTTGGAACGAAGTATGACTCAACTTAATTGATTTAACCATTTCAACAATTCCCGATAATCATTAAGATGACCATAAAACACGATACTAAAGTACTCTCATTTCCTTTCAGATTGGAGAAACTTTTATCTTTCTGCCGAATTTGATTCTTCTTATTTGTTCTGCTATACATTGAAACTTTTTCAATGATTCAGATTTATACTTAATCTTGTAAGAATAACCATATTTCCTAAACTTTAGTAAATCATGACGAATATTCTTATCGTTCTTTGTGGTGGACCTGACCAGTGCACAACAATTTACACTAGATCCTCTAGTCCTTCACTTGACTCACATATACATGTGAACAAGAAATTAGTCTTAATTTCCCAAAGATGAAGGTTCTCATTGATCATACAATACAAGTTGCATGATTCAAAGTTTCTGTCCAATTGAAACTTGGGTGATGAGAATCTTTCCTTATTTGGTAAATTTTGACACTACCACAAACGAAAGAATCAAATCCAATTTTCAATATTGCTAAAAAAAATATATAAACACCAATTTTCAAAAATGCCATTTCAAGGAGATATAAAATAAGATAAAATAAAAAATTTTCTTTATTTATAAAAATTGCGGAAAAACTTTTCCTTACAATGCAATTATAAATGAAAACTATGTTACTACACATTTCTAAGCAATCTATCATAACTCCTAAGCAGCAGCTCAAAAATCTTATCATCGAACCATTCGATCGAAATCCATCTCTTCGCGATCAGACCGTGCTTACTCTTCCTTTAAGCTTCCTTTCTTTTCTTCGATCCTACAAAACATCAAAATGCAATCTTATAACATCATGTATTAAGAATCTACAAATAGGAACATAATAGAGTTAGACAGTGGACTTAACTGAAGCAGAGTTAAACATTTTGACTTTACCATCCTTGTGGTCCTTCAGGTAGATACGGCAGCTTCACAACCAATGCCCCTTCTCTTGGTAGTAGAAGAAAACAGACTCTTTTGGAATGGCACATGGAACAATCTCAGGCTTAGCCTTTCTCTTTACCATTTGGTCAAATGGTTTGACCATGGCCGATCCCTTTCCATTGGGAAGAGAATACTTTTCTGGACTTCCAATGTTTCCATTGTCAATGTCCATGGAAGTTTGGGAAGCATAACTTCCAATCAAATTTTCTTGACCAGTGCGCCAAATCATTTCTAATTCAGCAGCAATTAGCAAATATGTAGGATCAATCAGGGTTACGTCGTGATCTGTCATATAGTAGTCTTTAACAAACTGACCATACGACTCGGGAAGTGACTGAAGAACCAAGTCAACAACCAGCTTCTTTGGAAAAACGACACCTAACATTCCCATCCTGTCAATGTGTGACTTCATCTCTAAGACATGCGCACACACAAACCTTCCATCTTGGTGTTTGCTTGCCAATAGGGTTTGAGTGACCTTGAACTTTCAAGTCGACGAACATGTGGGTTAGGGAGAACTATTGGAGGAGGTGGAGGAAGTGAAACATGATATCCATTTCCACAATCCAGTCATGGGACATCATCTTCGTAAGGAAAGCTTTTTCCATAAGATTCGGGAAGACCATGGTTGTCGGAACTAGACATCTACAAGGGAGAAATTCAAGTAAATTGATTTAAGTCATTAATATGACACCCAAAATGAAATATTAAGGATAGGACCCAACACAATATTTCACAATTTAGAAGAGGGATGTTGTAATCCAATTGTAAAATATTTGACGGTATGTAAATGACGATTTACCAATTTCCATTATGAAAAATGAAAATGAACATTAGGTTTTAAATGAACTGAAATTCCTAGATTCTTTGAGATTCATTGAACTTGTCAATGGCATGTTTAATCTCGATTATGTCCTTCAAGATTGTGACTGGGATACCGAGGATCACAAACAAGGTGTGAATAACCATGCAAATTAGTTTGGTACTCTCGAAGATATTTATCACCTAATCAATGTGTTGGTTAACCACACATGCTCGATTGATCTATGACAAACTACGAGCTACCCATTTCCATCTTTCGTTAGTCCCATATTAGTATGTCGGTTAACCACACACGCTCCACTAACGACTACTAAGGTGCAATCTGCAATTTCATGGGTTAGCATCAAATTCACATTTTTCCTAAGTAACTAATATTGGGAATTTATAAGTGTTTAGTTACTTAGTATTTTCATTATACTTTTAATGGAAGTTTGTGTCCTATCCTACCCGTTCGGCTAACGACCATCCACCAATCAAGGAAGCAGCGGGTAAGAGTGGACACCCATTCAACTGCCAATTTATAGGCAGTTTCGTTATACCCCCCTTATATATTGGCTTCATGAATAAGGCCTACTAACAGTAAGACTGACTTTTTAATTATACATATATAATATATTAAACTTTTAATTTTATATAGTATAAGGGTGTATTTTAAACTTTTAAAATACTTGATGGTTTAATCTATTAATACATTATACTCTTAATTTAATTAAACTTAAACCATATGATTATGGATTTAATAATACTCTTTTAATTAAACATTTAGTTAACTATTAATAAAGTCCACAAGAGTTAATTTGAACTATTCAACAAAAACATCAAGGTTCCAAATACTAAATTCAAAATTAAAACCATTTAATTAAGTTTTTAAGTTATGAACCCAAGAGTTTTAAAATTCAATGTTTCATAAAAAAATCTTTTCAAGTTCCAAAACTTGAGGGAAAGTTTTGTAACTCTTGAAAAATTTTGGATTCCATAACTTATGGAGTTAATGTTTTTTTATGAATGTGACTTTTCATGTTCCACAACTTGAGGACAAGTTATGAAACTCTTCAAAACCGTTTGAGTTCCAAATTTGATGACAAATTTTGTAACTCCTTAAAAAAAATTTGAGTTCCAAATCTTGATGACAAGTTTTGTAACCCCTTAAAACATTTAGATCAAATTTTAAACTTATAAAATAACCATTTTATAAAATTACACAAATAATTAGTTTATCATATAATACAATTCTTGTAGTAAGATAATTTCAAATCAAATTACACAAATAATTAGTTTATCATATAATCTAGTAATTATTTTATAATTTGACAATTTATCTTTTAATTTGATGAGGATAATCACTACCATATCAGAAAGAACAGATTTTATGATACAAAACAGTTTATGGTAATGATCCTAATCCAATTTTGGCCAAAAAACCCGAAAAGCTGCCAACAAATGATCCAACTCGTCGAGTCTGATAATGGACTCGTCGAGTTCATGTATGGACTCGTCAAGTCCTTCAGTCAGAATTCAAATTTTCAACTTTTTCAACTTTGAACAATTAATCTATGCATCTATATAACAGAAAACACCCATGGCTTTGATACCACTTTTGGGTTTTAGGTACTATAACACTCCTATGCTGCACATACAACCCTAATAGCTTTGGATCTAAGTTTTCTCTAGTTATACATGCTACAAAAATTATCCAAAGCATGAAGCCTACAACTAGCATACAATATTGATATTTGAATCATAAAATACTAGTTAGAAGATTACCTCTTGTTGTAGCTTGTAGAGTTTTGGCCTTTCAAGAGCCTAGCACCTCAATTGTGATGCCTCAAATGTCTTACAAAAAACCAAGAACAAAAGGAGGAACTTGAGAGAGAGGTTTGGAGGCACAAAAATCGTCTAGAGTTTCTTAGAATCACTAGTGTACGATTTTTGGCTTAGGGGCTACATATATATAGTGAAGAATTCCAAGAGTTATATGTAACCCTTATTCTTACACTTAGGCTTATGATCCATAACTTATATGGACTAACTTTTCATGGACTCTCACATAAACTTAGCCCATCATGGATCAATAGCCCAAACCATATGTATCACTAATTTACATAATCAGTCCCCGTTAATTTAATTAGTCTCTTTTGATCAATAAATTAATTCAAATTAATTCTTGATAAATACTAATTAAATAATATGATTTATCAATTAATATATTATACTTATAATATAATAATAAATCACAAATAACCTCTTTCTCAAATATCCATCCTATTAAATTGTTCCAGAGAGCTTCAACCCAAATGGATCATGCTTATATTGGGTCAAGTACATACCAATCATAGTTATGGGCTTAGACACCTAATCCAACAGTAATGTTGTCAAAATTTTCCCCGTTCATTGATGTACTCTAGACCTTTACCAAGGTCAAATTTTTCGGAACCATGTACTAAAACATTTCATCAATGAAGTTGGCATGCATTTTATTTCATTGGATGTTACCATTGAGTTCATAAGTTGTTAAGGAAATCATATACTTATTAGTAGATTTTCTATTTTCTTAATAACTTACAGATACAATAAAGTTGGAACACAAAACGTATCTCAATAAGAATTCCCATAGCCACTATTGAAAACTTATCATCATTTTATCTTTGAATTTATGGCAAAATCATGCCACCTCGAAGAAATCCCAGACATTTCAACAACACAGCAACACCACCTCCTCCACCGCCACTACCTCCACCAATGGATACTGCGGTCTTTCTGGCTGATGTAACAGCCACCGTAGCAGCCGCCATGACTCAACTTAACGAAAGTGGTGCTACTGGGGCGGGTAGTGGTGCCCACAATTCTAATCACGGGGAAATTCTCGGACACCCAAGGGAGTGTTCTTATAAAGACTTCTCGAATGCCAAACCCAAATCTTTTGATGGAACCGGAGGTGTCATTGATCTAACGCGCTGGTTCGAGAAAACAGAATCGGTGTTTGAAATCTGTGCATTCCCTGAAGTTAGAAAAGTGAAATTTGCAGCATGCACTTTCGTAGACAGAGCCCTCTCTTGGTGGAACGACTATGTCAAGTCGTTGTCTCTCCTAGTAGCCAATACTATGAGCTGGGAAGATTTAAAAGTCCTAATGCTAGCAGAATACTGCCCGAGGGGCGAGGTGCAGAAACTAGATCAAGAACTCTGGGGTTTGACGATGAAAAACTCCGACACTGGTGCTTACATGGCCAAATTTAGTGACTTGGCTATTCTATGTCCCGGGATGGTCACTCCGGAAAGTAAGAAAGTGGAGAGGTATATCTGGGGATTAACTCCCCCGATCCAAGGAAACGTTATAGGTGCAAATCCACCTACTTTTGACAGTGCCAAACGTCTGGCACAAACCCTCATGGATCATGGAGTTCTCCAAGGCTCTATGACAGCCATTCCGAGCAACCCAAAGAAGGAGGCAATAAAAAGAAGTTTTCGAACAAAAGAAAGGGGCAATCGACACAAGAACCTTCGAAGAAGCAACAAACTGTGGTAGTACACGCTGCTACTGTTCCTGCTACTGTTCTAGCTATTGTTCCCAAGAGTGATAAATGCAACTTCCATCATACGGGAGTTTGTTGGGAAATGCATTGTAAAAACTGCAACAGGAAGGGGCATATCGCCCGTTTCTATAGAGCACCGACACAGCCTATCACCCAAGTCCTTGGCGTTGGAGTAAGCCATGCTTGTTATGGGTGTGGTGAACCAGGGCACTTCAAGAGAGATTGCCCAAAGACAAGGAATGATGGTGGTGTGGGAAGAGTATTGGTATTCGGTCACGAAGATGCGATAGCAGATCCTACTGGTGGTCACCAGTACGTTTTTTCTCAATAATTCTTATGCATGCATTCCTTTTGATAGTGGTGCGGAGAAAAGATTTGTGAGCCATAAATTCAAACACCTACTAAAACAAAATCCTCAATCACTAAAAGACACATTTATCGTAGAGATGGAAAACGGAAAGACCGAGAGCACAAACAACATATACGTAGGATGTACACTTACTCTAAACAACTATTCCTTCCAAATTGATCTTATGTTGGTCTCAATAAAATTCTTCGACTTTATCATCGGCATGGATTGGTTAAGCCCACACAGTGCTGATATCCTATGTTATCAAAAAGCCATTTGTCTTAATCTTCCAAGTAGTGAAACCCTCGTTATTTATGGCGACAAACCCGGTACGAACCTCCATATCATTTCTTGCACCAAGGCCCATAAGTATCTTCGCAAAGAATATTGTGCCTTCTTAGCTCACGTGGTAGATAAGAAACAAGAACTGAAAAGTATCAAAGATATCCCCAAGCTTTGTAACTTCCCTGATATATTCCTAGAGGATCTCCCAGGAGTTCCTCCTGAGCGCCAAGTCGAGTTCCAAATCGACTTGATTCCCAGAGCTACCTCGTAGCCAAATCCCTTTACCGTTTAGCATCATCAGAGATGCAGGAACTATCCAGTCAATTAAACGAACTTCTAAGAAAAGGATTTATAAGACCAAGCTTCTCACCCTAGGGAGCACCGATCTTGTTTGTGAAGAAAAAGGATGGATCGTTCCGCATGTGCATAGACTACCAGGAATTAAATAAGCTCACCGTCAAGAACCGATACCCTTTGCCTCAAATTGATGATCTTATTGACCAACTACAAGGAGTAAGTTTCTTCTCAAAGATTAAGCTAAGATCATGATACCACCAACTACGAGTCCAGGAAGAAGATATTCCTAAGACCTCATTCTGAACTCGCTACGGCCACTATGAATTCGTAGTAATGCCCTTCGGTTTAACGAACGCAACTGCAGTACTCATGGATCTAATGAACCGTGTGTGTCGACCTTACTTAGACAAGTTTGTAATAGTTTTCATAGACGATATACTAGTCTACTCCGGAAGTAAGGAAGAACACAACCAACACTTACGACAAGTTTTGGAAACATTAAGGGCAGAAAAGTTGTATGCGAAGTTTTCGAAATGCGAATTCTGGATTCAAAAGGTTGACTTCCTAGGTCACGTAGTCAACGAAGAAGGAATACATGTGGACCCTTCCAAAATCAAGGCAATCAAGAACTAGGAAGCACCAAGAACGCCAGCAGAAATCCGCCAATTCCTAGGCCTTGCTGGCTACTACCGAAGGTTCATCCAAAACTTCTCCAAGATTGCAAAACCACTCACCAACCTGACTCAGAAGTGTGTAACCTTCAACTGGGAGGAGAAACAAGAAACTCCTTACCAGACACCAAAGTGAGCCCTCAGCAGCACCCCGATCTTATCCCTCCCAGAAGGGACGGAAGATTTTGTAGTTTACTGCGATGCGTCCAGGAAAGGGCTAGGTTGCGTTCTTATGCAGTGAGGAAAGTATATATCATATGCCTCGAGACAGCTTAAGAACCACGAGTTCAACTATACCACACACGACCTTGACCTGGGAGCAGTGATTTCTGCTCAAAAAATCTGGAGGCATTACCTTTATGGTACGAAATGCACAGTCTTTACAGACCACAAAAGCATCCATCATATATTCGATCAGAAATAACTCAACATGAGACAGCGAAGATGGGTGGAACTACTCAATAATTAAGAATGCGAGATTCGATATCATCCCGGCAAAGCCAATGTAGTAGCGGATGCCCTTACTCGAAAAGAATACTCGGGCCGCCGAGTAAAGTCTCTAACTATGACTATCCATTCACACATGTCCACACAGATCAAATAGGCTCAGCTGGAAGCCTTGAAACCCGAGAATATGACAGGTGAAGCCTTAAGATGAATGGATAAAAACCTAGAAGTCAAGGGTGACGGAATTCATTATCTCATGAATCGGATCTGGACACCGAAGTTTGGTAGCTATAGAGATGTTGTCATGAACGAAGCCCACAAAACTCGATACTCTATTCATCCTGGTTCATACAAGATGTACTTGGACCTTAAAAAACTCTATTGATGGCCAAACATGAAAGCTGAAATTGCTACCTGTATGGGCAAGTGTCTAACTTGCGCCAAAGTTAAGGTACAATACCAAAAGCCTTCGTGTGTACTACAACAACCAGAAATACCCGAATGGAAGTGGGAGCGTATAACTATTTATTTCATAACCAAGTTGCCCAAGACAACTGGAGGTCATGACACCATTTGGGTAATCGTCGACAGATTAACCAAGTCCGCGCACTTCCTGACAATAAAGGAAACTGACAAAATGGAGAAATTAACAAGGACGTACATTGAAGAGATAGTACGATTGCATGGTGTACCAATATCCATTATCTTTGACCGAGATAGTAGATTTACCTCATGGTTTTGGCAATCACTACAAAAGTCCTTGGGAACTAAACTCGACATGAGTACAGCGTACCATCCCCAAACTGATGGGTAAAGCGAGAGAACCATACAAACGCTGGAATACATGTTGAGAGCTTGTGTGATAGATTTTGGTAAAGCTTGGGATACCCATTTACCACTCGTAAAATTCTCATATAACAATAGCTAGCACACTAGCATCAAAGTTGCTCCATTTGAAGCTCTCTATGGCCGTAAGTGCATATCTCCTATGTGCTGGGCTGAAGTGGGTGATATGCAGCTGGCAAAGAAACAAGTACCCGACAGCCCTCTAACCGGTCCCGAGATCATTCAAGAAACAACAGAGAAGATCGTCCAAATCCGGGAACGACTGAAAGCTTCTAGAGACAGACAAAAGACTTATGCGGACAAACGATGAAAACCCTTGGAATTTCAGGTTGGTGATCGCGTCCTGTTAAAGATCTCACCCTGGAAAGCAATGATACGTTTCGGTAAACGTGGAAAACTAAATCCAAGGTACGTCAGACCCTTTGAGATTCTTGCTAGATACGGTCCGATGGTATAAAACTCAAACTACCACATGAACTCAGTAACATTCACCCCACTTTTCACGTGTCCAATCTAAAGAAGTGTCTGTCTGACAAGACTCTTGTGATACCACTCGATGAAATAGAGATACACGAGGGTCTACACTTCGTAGAAGAACCGGTGGAAATCATGGATAGGGAAATAAAGAGAACAAAACAAATCCGTATACCAATAGTGAAGGTTCGCTGGAATGTCAAGCGGGGACCTGAATTCACTTGGGAACGGGAAGATCAGATGAAACAAAAGTACCCACACTTTTTACCTAGTTCATAAGTACCACTTTAGAACTAATTTCGGGACGAAATTTCCTCTAGCCGGGGGATGATATCACAACTGGAAAATTTCTAGATCAATCAAAGTCTAAACTTCAACCATGTACCAGTAAATTCACAATGTAACTTAATGTAATAGTCTAGGTCAACTATTGCAACTCGTTTTAAAGTAATAAATATATAATAAGTCAAAATAAAATGTTAGATAAACCTGATATCTAGGAATAAAGTAGTAGTGGTCGTGACAAGGATTTTGGAGATATAAAGAATGCCGAAATCTGAGTTATAACGAAGAAGTTATGGCCTATCGAATTTTCGCGACAGAACTGGAACGACGTTGTGTGACGTAAAAAGTGAGTTTACAATAAAATTCTTTTTAGCCTTAGCAATCTAAACGAAAGTTGTATCATACGTTAAATCGAGAGCGTGCATAAAAAGAACATCCAAATCTGATTTCATACGAGGAAATTATGAATTTTCTAAGATTCGGCATAACAGTGTGCAACCCAGAATTCAAATTATAAATAAAGCGATTTTAGCCGACACAACCTAAACGAGAATCGAAGAAGTCTTCAATAGTAGTACAACGGTAAAAAGACAGACAAAATCGGACGTCGTAGAAAGAAGTTATTAATTTTTAACGGAATTTTCATGTCTCGTCCTATTAAAGATATAACTTTACAAATAAAGTTAAAATTAGCCAACATAGTCTAAACGAAAGTCGTAGAATACGCTCTCACCTACGCGTGGATATAAAGAACGTTGAAAACGGAACTCGTATGCAAAAGTTATGAATTTTCGAAGATAAGGGTGCAATTTTCAAGGTGTGTCCGAAGGGGAACGCCCCGCGTTCGCAAAAACTTGGTCCGGAGTCGGCCACTTAGCTCCTTCGCATTGCTGACACGTTTGTATCTTGGAACACGAACACACGCCCCGCTCCTCCGCGTTTCATACGAGGCAACGCCCTGCGCACTGAAAGCCATGCTCCCCTATAAATAGCATGCGAGGTTGCCCGGTTTATTTTGGAAACTTACTCCTTCTTGCACACTCTACATCCTCTCAAGCAACTCTAACCCCCCCCCCCCCCCCCCGAAGCTTAGGGAACCTCGCTATCATTAAAAGAAAGCCCCGGAGCACCCGAAGTCTCTGAGAAAAGAGTTTTCGGTTTGAAACTTTCCCGCGCAGAACCCGGTTTTCAGCAGAAACTCGCGGTTTCGTCAAATCAAGTGAGTTCATACCCCTACTTTTTCATTATTTTTCCATATTTTTAGGGGGGGGGGGATACAAGTAAAATACAAGGAAATCTTGTGTTATTATCAAAACTATTAAAATAGTTTCATTTGTTGTTTTTACTAAAGTATACATACTACTTTACTAGTTCGGGATTCAATACAAAAATGAATATTGTGTTGTAAAACTCGCCGAGTTGGCCGATTACTCCTCCGAGTACTCGCTGCTCGGCCCTTTACCGAGGCGAGTTACAGAATCCCGAGTACTCCCCGATCGACTCCTTACTGAACTGAGCAATGTTGTAAAACTCAGTCAACCCGGTGATTAATATTTATAATATACTTAATGATTTATTATTTAAAACACACACATGTGATTATTATTACATATATATCTTAAATTTTCAATAATTATTCATGAAGTGAGACCGTTATGTGTTTTTTTATTTTTATGTATTCACATGTATCTAATTTTGTTATATATTTCAATCAACTTATGATTTTAGCTTATGATTTTGACTTGTATAGTTTATGAGTCAAACATACAATTTTATCAATACAAAATGGTTTTTCTTTATTTTACACGTAACCGTCAATATAGTTTTGTGAGTTATACTTTAAGTACTTATCTATGTACCAACCAAGCCCTGAAATTATAACCAGAGTCTCTTGGAAGGAGAGCGTGACACTTGTGTATAGATCTATAGGGGATTGACAATCCCTCACCAAAATTGTTTTCAACAGTTAGGCCGACAGGCCTGGGGTGACAAATGTCGTACCGATTCCGACGTCTGAAGAACGTCGTGTTCAGGCCGTCTTAGGTCATCAAGCATGGTTATAATAACTCATAATTTGGTATAGAACAATACGATTAGTGTATGAATACGTAAACAACTTCACATAGTTTTATTAAGTAATAAAACTACAATACAGTACTTTACAGTACAGCTGGTGAATCCAGGCACTTACATTTACAGAGTTTTCACACAAGTACAAATACAGAATACTATTCAGTACAGAGGAAACATACATTTTATGGTTTTAAGTGAATTAAAACTACATTATACTAATTCAGAGTACAACAACACTTATACATTTTAAGATACTAAGGCTACAATTCATTTACAACAGAAAATATTGGATTTTCTGGAAGAAAACATGTACATTTTCAAGGAACAAATGACAGATTTCAAATACAAATATGTTTATGAACTCACCAACTTAATTGTTGACACTCTTTTCAAAACTACTTGTATTCTTAGGGAATCAGTAAACAGGTACCCACAAGTTTTGAGAAGATGGAGCTTCATTGATTTACGTCTTTTAGTTTTTTTATACATTTTGGTGTCAAGTAAACATTGATTTGAACACAGATGTAAAACTAGATTTTTTTAACATCATAGTGGTTGTACTTTTATTACTATTATGCAATTATTGTGATACTGTACATGACGTCATCCGCCCCCGAACGTTTCCGCCGTTTTACCGGTTTGGGGGTGTGACAATTCAGACAGTCGTAATAAAGCTCAATGGATTCTCCTTCTTTCTGCTTGAATTGTCCCAACTCTAACAAACACTGCTTAACAGAACTTATCTTTGTCTTCTCACTACCTTGGTACTTCTCCTTCAATGTCTCCCAAATTTCCTTTGATGTCTTGCAACTACGAACATAGTTGTACAGAACAGGTGGAAGAGAACCACGAAGTTCACACAAGCATGTTTTCTCGTTTTTCTTCAGTTTCTCTGCTTGTTGAGAAACATCTTGATTGGTAGCATAAGTTCCCATATTTTGTAACACAGTAGGAGAACGAACATCATCAATGATCCATTTCTAGAGTTCCCCATCGATTCCATTCAGATAGTCTTCCATTCGATCATCCCATTGATCATAGAATTATGGATTCAACATAGGAATTTTTGTGGATCAACCGAGAAGATGAGAATATGAAGTCATCGTGTTCATGTTAAAATTCGCCATTGTTGTAAGGAAGTGATTTGAGAAAAGCTTCAAAAAAATTGAGATCTGATGGATAAAACTTCCAGAAATTAAACACCGAATACTCGATTTAACATACAAAATGCAGAATCGAATCGAAACAGATGATCTGTAATGATTTTCAGAATCAAAAGAGCAGAATATTTTGAATCTGGAAAGAGATTCAAAAACTTTTGAAAACTCGAGAAAATCAAATAACAGCTGAATGAATCATGCTCTGATACCAAATGCAATTGCTATGTGATCGAGTATGAAAACAGAAATCAGAGTAATGAACGTATTAAGAACACACTGTGTAAATATGATCTGGTTTGCTTGATTATGCTCTTGAAGAATACAGAGAAAAATAGAGTACAAGTTGTTCAGACTCGAAAATTACTCTAACTCTAGTATACATCCCCTATTTATATGGAATAGAAGATCATACAAAAAATACACAAGGGACTAAGCGTTACAGTTTCGAAACTAATAATGACCTATGCAAAATACACAAACTAAATTTTGACACTAAGACAGACTCAGATAGACTTCGACATCTCACAATGACATTCGACCTCAACACACACTTGACTTTAGGTCAAGGAGACCAAGGAAGCTCTGGAAATCCTATACCGCCATCATAACTTACAAGTGGTTTAGGCATGGGAAACACAAACATGAAGGGAACCATGAACTCGAGGGACACCTTGGTGAACGGATTTGAAGGTTGCGCATCCGCTAAATCTTGGACTAAATACCGTCTAACTTCAGAGTCTGGGTTACGAAAATTCGAAGCGCTTAAAAGGGCGCTACAGGCACGAAAGGCTCAACAAGTGCAAAAACAACAATAGAAAGAGGAAGCCATTCAACTTGTAGCAAAATATCGGGCAACTTCCATCAACAATACCAAAACGGTTCACGACATTCTTTCCATTCAACAATGCAAGTCTACCATGGAGGCAACTGTTCAAACAACTCATCAAATGGAGAATATTGTTGGCACCTCCAAACCTCCCCCCAATGAAGAAGATCATGACACCAACGACGACGGAAATACAATTGAAATAAGTTCAGCTCCCATGTTTGGACTTGATGATGACAAATTTGAAGACGTTCAACAGCCTCCTCTCTCCGATGAGTTCATTATGGTGATTGACGATGAAGAATCGAGTAGATCTCAACACTCCACTTCTAAGCACAAGGAAAAGAAGAAAAAGAAGATAGAAGTTTCACAAAAAGAATTCCTTAATCTATAGAGCAAAGTAAACCAAATCTTGGTCGCAGTCACTACCAACCAACCGCAGAACCCTGATGTTCCCACACCGCAGTCGCTCGTTGAACGAGTTGAACGATTGGAAACAATGGAAAGAATAGCCGCAGAGCGGATGATTCTGAGAGTTGAAATGGGTATAAGAGAACTTGATAATAGAAGGACCATAGACCACAAGGATTTTATGTCCAAAGTTGAAGCCTTCATTAAAGAGGTAACAAAGTTGAAAGATGATCTCTAACAGACACTGCAGACTCAAGAAAGCAACTCCAAAAAGCTTATTGAGGAAACCCACACTACATATAAAGCAGGGTATGCTGTACTGCAAAATATCATCAAAGGCTTACGTAGATCTCTCACAGCAAACCAAAGTGTTGACGAAATTCTTCACATCACTAAGGAAATTTACCAACTCCTCTTCAAGTCTCAAACTCCCAACAACTAGGATGTAACATCCCAAAATTTGATACTAAAAATTTCGTTTTTGATATAACGATTAATAAAAACAATTTATAGAAAACATCATCAAGTTATTTCATTTCATAAAAACCATAGATCATATGTCTCAAAAGCCTATCATAATATAGTAACAATGCTAGAGTACAAATCCCAGAAATCTCATATGCGGAAAATCACATGTATGATGCGCTGCAGTCACGCCAGCTGCTTCCCCTTCGAAGAAGAGGTACCTGAAACCAAAATTGTAAACTGTAAGCACTAAGCTTAGTGAGATCCCCCATCATACCACATAGCGTACAATGAACATATTGCCAGGCATATCTGGGTGCACGGCCTACCCTGTTGAGCATATCTGGGTACTGCACCTACCCATGGTAGGCCTATCGGGGTGCCCGACCTACCCCTTTGGTCCTTTCGGCCGGATACGGGGACTTTCCCCCTACTACCACTATCACATGACATCATACCAAACTAGCACATAGAACATAACAGATAGTGGCATACCAGACAATTATCACAAAGACAATTATCTAACAAACAACTCCTACTAGTGGGCCGACATTGTGACCTTAGACCCACTTCTACTGGAAGGTAACTCACCTCGATGTTGTGAAGTAGCTGTACTGTCCTCGGGTCTGGGATCAACTCCTCTCAAACTCCTACACATAACAATCTCCTTTAATTACTCTTTCATACTCATAATCCCCATTAAGGGTAAACTCTGGTTAATGATCAAGGTCAAAGTCAACATCCTGGTCAAAGTCAACATCCTGGTTGACTCAACTTGCCGTGTTGGTCCATTAACTCGTCAAGTTCCATAATCCATAAAACCCTAAAATCCTGATCCTACTCGTCGAGTACTTTCATGAACTCGTCGAGTTCATCCTCAAAGCATAGTCGGGACCTTTTACCCACAAATCGTCGAGTCCCTCCTTGTACTTGCCGAGTTCCTCAATCTTCATAACCCAAACCATGGCCAACTCGCTTAGTCATCTTATAGACTCAACGAGATTGCTCAATAACAGAAAAGGTTGGGGAACCACAACCCAACTCGTCGAGTTGTATGAGCAACTCGTCTAGTCCTCCGTGTTCTAAATCTATACCGTCGATTTTAGTCGGGCTTAATGCTTCCAAAACGTAGATCTAGTCTCCTAGGGTCGATATATCACGTAAAGTTTCGAACTTTACATTAATGCATGGTTTATTTGTTGGATTAATGTCTAAGTCCATAACTATATTTGGTATGTACTTGACCCGACCCGGCATGGTCCATTTGGGTTGCACTTCACCGGCACAATTTATATGGATAGTCTTTTGAGAATAGTATATTTATGATTTATATTAATATATTATAAGTTCTAATATATTAATATGGAATCATATTATTTAATTAGTATTGATCAAGAATTAATTTAGAATTAATTAAGTGATAAAAAAGAACTAATTAAATATGGACTCTTATATATATGGAATGGGCCAAGTTCATTTAGGTTGGGCTAAGCTTTCATGGATGGTCCATGGAGCTTTTAACCCATGGATCCTATGTAAATGAAAGGGCATGGGTATTAGGGTTTACATGGATGTAACCCTAATCCTCCATAATATATAAAGGGGTCCTTGGCTTACAAAATTGACACAAGTGTGTGAAAATAAGAGTGGGCCGATTTTAGTGTGCATACCTATTCTCTCAAGTTCTTCCAAGGTATTTTGGTGATTTGTGATTCCATTTGAGGCTTCCACACTATTGGGGCTAAGCTCTTAAAGCTTGAAGACATCAAGCTACATCAAAAGGTATGTCATCTAACTAGAACTTTGTAGTATAGGTGCTTCATAATATGCTAGTTAGGATGAAAGCTTGGAATAGTTAATATTTGCATGTATAATAGAGAAAACATAGATCCAAAGTTTATAGGGTTGCATGTACACCATAGGAGTGTTAGAATGCTCAAAACCCAACAGTGGTATCAGAGCCATGGATTGTTTTCTGTTATATTGATCCAAATGTTTTATTTTCAAAGTTGGAAAAAAAAAGAAAAAAAAACCTGACGTTTGTCAAATTTTAGATAATTACTTGTTTTTGTGAAAAACTAATTATTTGTAAAATTTGAATCAATTGTTATATGAGTTGAATTAGGTCAAATTTAGTAAAAGATAAAATGATATGATTACTTTATTAATTTAAAAGTTTGATCTAAAGACTTTTTTGAAACCTCCAGAAGTTGTGGATATGAAAAGGTTTTTAAAAAAAAATTGATTCAAAGTTTTTTATGGAGCTAGAAAACTTGGTCTTAATGTTTTAAAGAATTCCATAACTTGTTCTTAAGTTATGGAACATGAAAAGTTTCATCATAAAACAAGTATTTAACTCCATAAGTTATGGAATCCAAAAGTTTTCAAGAGTTACAAAACTTGCCCTCAAGTTTTGGAATTTGGAAAAAGTTTTTTTATGATAAAAAAAAAAGAATTGAATTCTAAAACTCTTGGGTTAATAACTTAAACAATTAATTAAATGGTTTTAATTTTGAATTTAATAATTGGAATTATGATGTTTTTATTGAATAATTCAATTAACTCTTATGGACTTTATGAATAGATAATTAAAGTGTTTAATTAAAAGAGAATTAATAATTCCATAATGACATGATTTAAATTTAATTAAATTAAGAGTATAGTTTAATTAATAGATTAAACCACCAAGTATTTTAAATGTCTAAAATACACCCTTATACTATTATAATATTAAAAGTTTAATATATTATATGTATAAGAGCAAGTCGTCTTACCATTAGTAGGCCTCATTCACGAAGCCGGTCTATAAGGGGGGTATAAGGTTACTGCCTATAAAATGACAGTTTAATGGGTGTCCACTCTCACCCACTGCTTCCTTGACTGGTGGAGGGTCTTTAGCCGAACAGGTAGGACAAGGACTATAATTCTCCCTTCATTAAAAGTATTAATGATAAATACTAAGTAACTAAACTTTTTAGAAATTCCCAATCTTAGTTACTTAGGAAAATGTGAATAAGGTGCTAATCCATGAAATTACACTTTGCACTTTGTTTAAGCTGTTAGCGGAGCGTGTGTGGTTAACCGGCACACTAACCTGGACTTAACAAGGTAGGCAAAGGGTGACTTAATGTTTATCATAGTATCGTTGGAGCGTGTGTGGTTAACCGACACATGGATTGAGGGGTAAATATTAAGGGTACGAAGTATATTTGCATGGTTACTTCACACCTTGTTTTGTGATCCTCGGCATCCCAGTCACAAAACCTGAAGGGCACACTCGAGATTGAAACATGCCATTGAAAAGTTCAATGAATCTCAAAAGAATCTAGGAGTTTCAAAACCAATTAAAACCTAATAATACATTTCGTTTATCTTGATGGAAATTGGTGAATCGTCATTCACCTACCTTCAAATATTTTATAGCTTGGATTACGGCATCCCTCTTCCAAGTTATAAAATAGTTTGTTGGGTCCTAGCCTTAATATATCATATTGGGTGTTATATTAAGGACTTAAATCAACTTTACGTGAATTTCTCCCATTGTTGATGTCTGGTTTAGACAACAATGATCTTCCCAAACCATGCTTTCCTAATGAATATGACTTCCCGAGTTTGGCTCATGGAAGTCATACTTCTCTTCCTCCACCTCCTCCAATTATTCTCCCTAACCCACAAGTTCAAGGTCACTCAAGCCCTAATGGCAAGCAAGGTTTATGTGTGATCACATCTTAGAGATGAAGTCACATATTGACAAGCCGGGAGAGTTGGGTGTTAAAGTCTTGAGAAAGTTGGATGTTCAATCACTTTCTAAGTCACATAGTGAGTTCCTTTGGGACTACTATGAAACATACTATGACATGAACCTTAATGATCATATCTATTTGCTGGGTGCTGCTGAATCAACAATGATTTGGAACGATAGTAAAGCAAATTTGATTAGAAGATCAACTTCCCAAAAACTTCATGGACAGTGACAATGGTGACACTGGAAATCCAGAAAAAGCATTCTCTTCCCAATGGAAAGGGATTGGCCATAGTCAACCCGGTTGACCAAATGGTAAAGAGAAAGGCTAAGTCTGAGATAGTCCCATTACCAAAGGGTCCATATGTTTATTTTGCCAAAGGAAGGGGCGTTGATTGCAAAGCTACCAAATTTATCTAAGGATGTTAAAGTCAATAAGTATGACTCTATATCAGGTAGAGCCCATTATCTAACTCTGTTAAGTTCTATTCTAAGATCCTCATTACATGATGTGACTGGGTCACATGTTGATGTTTTAAGAATCAAAGAATAGAGAGAAATCTTAAAGGAAGTATATGCTGATTCTGATCGCGAAGGTGGATTTCGATCGCATCAGAATTTTGAGCAGTTGCTTAAGAAGTTATGATATATTGCTAAGGAATAGATAACAACAATTTTCCATGTGGATTGTAAGGATAAGTTTTTCCGCAAAGTTTTAAAATAAAAGAAAATTGTTTAATTTTATTTATTTGAAGTATCCTTACAATGGCATTTGTGGAAAATTGTTGCTTATATGATTCCACTGACAGCAATATTGGAAAATGGATTTGATTCTTTCATTTGTGGTAGTGTCTAAATTTACCAAATCAGGAAAGTTCCTCATCGACCAAATTTCAATTGGACCGAAACTTGGAATCATGCAAGTTGAATAGTATGATGAATGAGAACTTTCAAGCATTGGAAAATGAAGACTAATTACTTGTTCACATGGATGTGTGAGTCAAGTGAAGGACTAAAGGGATCGAGTACACATTCTTGTGCACTGGTCATGTCAACCACAAATCTCGTTAAGACTATTTGATTTACTAAAGTTTAGTAAATATAGTTATACTTACAAGTTTAAGTATAATTCTGAAACATTGGAAAAGTCTCAATGTATGGCAGAACGAATGGGAAGAATCAAATTAGGCAGACAGATAAAAATTTCTCAAATATGAAAAGATGGGAGAGTAATTTAGTGCATTCTTATGATTATAACTTTGTAGTATAGGTGCTTCATAATATGCTAGTTAGGATGAAACCTTGGAATAGTTAATATTTGCATGTATAATAGAGAAAACACAGATCCAAGGTTTATAGGGTTGCATGTACACCATAGGAGTGTTAGAATGCTCAAAACCCAACATTATTTAGCTCAAAAACCCATAAGAAGTGTTTCATATGATGCATGGGACTCCCATGGCCATAAAGTTGGCACCTTTATGCCATGGAGTCCCTCAAAGACTATGGATTTGAAGTTATTATCCCAAAACATGCTTGCATCCATGAATGGTTCCATAATATGCTCCAAATGGCCCTAAACTACCCCATAAAGAGATCTAGTAAATGAATAGTCAAGGTATAGAATTTATACCTCAATAAGGCTGCTTGGACAACGAAATCTATGGATCCAAAGCTTCCTCCTTCAACCAAGCACTTCTAGCTTCCACTCCTTCAAGGAAACACCAAAGAATCACTCTCTTTTCACTCACACACACACTCAAAGGCTCTAAATCATGAATTAGGGTTTGCTGGACTTAGGGAGGCAACGAGGGAGGCCACAATGGGATGTTAAGGTCTTTAAATAGGCTGCAAACCCTAAAAATTAGGGTTTCACTATGGCAGTCCTACTCGTCGAGTCGAGTCAACTCGACTCGTCTAGTACGTTTCAAGTACCGCGTCCAAAAAAAATTCAATTCCTACTCGCAAGTTTGGGGCTTCCAACTCATCGAGTCCCTTTGCAAAAATGAATAATTCTTATTAAAATACATACCAGGAACCAAGCATTTCAAATCTCCCCCACTTATTTTAGACTTCGTCCTCGAAGTCTACTATTGCCCACCCGAGCTGCAACCCTAAAAGGACCAATGTACCTAGATCCCAACTTGCCCCGCTTCCTGAACCGGATGACACCTTTCCAAGGTGACACCTTCAAGAGAACCATATCACCGACCTGAAACTCCAGATCGGATCGGCGCCTGTCGGCGTTGCTTTTCTTCCGACTCTGAGCAGTCTGAAGCCTGATTCAGACCTGCTGGATCCTCTCTATCATCTTGAGTACCACTTTGGTACTCCCCATGACCCTCTGTCCAACCTCACCCCAGCATATCAGGGTTCTGTACTTCCTCCCATATAACATCTCGAAGGGAGGGCGGTCGATACTCGCATGGTAGCTATTATTATAGTATCCCAACTACCACCCAAGTCTAATATGCATGCTTGCGGCATGTCCTCCAAGGTCTGGATGGTCCGCTCACTCTGACCATCCGTCTGAGGGTGAAAGGTTGTGCTAAAATGGAGACGAGTACCCAAATCTTCATGAAATTTCTTCCAAAATCTGGAAGTGAATCGCAAGTCTCGGTCAGAAATCACGGAAACTGGCACTTCATGTCGAGCTACCACCTCTCTGATGTAGATGTCGAACAGCTTCTCGGCAGAAATGCTCTCCTGAATCAGAATGAAATGATCACTCTTGGTCAACAGATCTACGATGACCCAAAATGAATCCACCCCTCCTGCAGTCCTGGGAAGCTTGATGATGAAATCCATAGTAATATCTTCCCATTTCCACATAGGGATATCCAACGGCTGCGTCTTGTCGTGAGGCCTCTGGTGCTCGGGCTTGACCTTCCTGTAAGTCAAGCACCTATCAACGTACCAGGCTATATCCCGCTTCATGCAGGGCCACCAGTAATCAGGACGAAGATCTTTGTACATCTTCTTCGCCCCGGGATGGATAGAAAACTTGGACTTGTGCGCCTCCTCCATCAAAACCTGACGCACACCTCCATGATATGGAACTCACACTCTACGGTGTAGTGTCAACAACTCGCGGCTATCATAGTCGAAGGAGGAAACCTGACCTACAATACTCGCGCTCTTCCGATGTTCCTCCTTCATAGCCTCCTGCTGGGACTCTCAGATCAGCTCCTGAAGCGGAGTCACTATTGTCATCCTTAGGAAGATATCTCTAATCGGGGCTGCCTTGCGGCTAAGTGCATCGTCCACAACATTAGCCTTCCTCGGGTGATAACGGATCTCATAATCGTAATCGTTCACCACATATAGCCACCGACACTGCCGAATGTTCAGATTTGGATGATCCATAAGGTACCTCAAACTCTTGTGATCCGTGTAAATGGTACAACGGACCCCATAGAGGTAGTGTCGCCAAATCTTTAGGGCGAAGACAACCGCCCCCAACTCCAAATCATGTGTCGGGTAGTTCGCCTCGTGAGGCTTCAGCTACCTCGAGGCGTAGGCGATGACGTGCCCCCTCTACATCAAGACTGCACCCAAGCCTGAAATGGATGCATCGCAGTACACTAAAAAAATCCTCCACGCCCTCTGGTAGGGCTAAGATTGGCACCTCGCATAACCTCTGCCGCGGTGTGTCGACTACGGTCTGCTGCTCAGGCCCCCAACAAAATACAACGGCCTTCTTCGTCAGTCGGGTAAAGGGTACTGCTATTTTGGAGAAGTCATGTATTAATCTCCAGTAATAGCCTGCTAACCCTAGGAAACTCCAAATCTCAGATGGAGACTTCGGAACCTCCCATCTCATCACGGCCTCCACTTTGAACGGGTCAACCAAAATCCCGTTCTGGTTTACAAGGTGCCCCAAAAACTGCACCTCGCGCAACCAAAACTAGCACTTGCAGAACTTGGGATACAAGCTCTCCCTTGTAAGGGTATCCAACACCTCTCGCAAGTGCTCCTCATGCTTCTCCTGCATCTTGGAGCACACCAATATCTCATCTATAAAGACTATCACAGACCGATCCAGCATCGGTCTGCATACGTGGTTCATGAGGTCCATAAATGCGGTAGGAGCATTGGTGAGCCCGAAGGTCATCACCATGAACTCGTAGTGTCCATAGCGAGTCCGGAAAGTAGTCTTCTGAACATCCTCATCTCCGCCTTGCATCTGGTGGTAGCCTGAACACAAATCTATCTTGGAAAAAACCAAGATGCCCCCTATAGTTGGTCGAAGAAATCATCAATCCCCAGGAGTGGGTAACGGTTCTTCACCAGTACCTTATTCAGCTCCCGGTAATCTATACACACCCGATGCGACCCATCCTCCTTCTTCACAAATAGGATTGGGGCTCCCCAAGGCGAACTGCTCGGCCTGATAAATCTCTTGTCTAACAGCTCATGCAGTTGTGTAGACAACTCCTGCATCTCGGGAGGAGCCAACCGATATGGTGCCTTGGCTATCGGAGCCACACCTGGGACTAGGTCGATCCTGAACTCCGTCTGTCTCTCCGTAGGTATCCCAGGAAACTCCTCCGGGAACACATCCAGGTACTTTCACACTACTGCCATATCGCTCATAGTCGCCTTACCCGCCTCTCGGGTATCCATAACGTAGGCGACGTACCCTGTGCAACCCTGCTAATGGTAGCGCCTAACCCTCGCTGCTGAACACAAAGCTGGTCCTTTCTGCGGCCTCTCACTCTGAATCACCAACTCTCACTCACTTGGGGTCCTGATACGCACCAACTTTTGTGCACAGTCGATCACCACCCCATTAGGGCTCAGGCAATCCATGCCAATGATAACCTTGTTCCCACGTAACGGAATGGAAACCAAACCTACGTGGTAACGCTCATCATGCAACCTCAAGATGCAATCTCTAAAAACCTCTGATGCCCGAACAGATCGTTCGTGTGACAACCCGAAAAATTTTAAAATTTTGCCTGGTAAAGCTCCGCCAGCCAACTCGACTGAGTGTCAAACTCATTTCTGCTATCATTTAGCCTTGTTTAGAGTCCATTTAAAGGTCCAAAGGTCAGTACATTCCAGCATTGAACATAGGAATGGATCGCGTACACTTCTAGCATCAAAACCGGGCCTTACACTCCAACACAAGGAGTGTACGGCCGCACACATGGGTGTGCGACTGCACACCCCTCTCCTGGCAGCACACTCACGTGTACAAAGGGTAGACTCAGCCTCCTTTCATCACTTTTCACCCTCCCAAGCTTAGAACTCGATTTTGCTCTCAAGTACCATCCGATTTTAAGCTTAGATCTTCGAGTTGGTAAGTGTTCTTCTCCCGAATTGTTGTTAATCTTCATAAACAAGTTACATCCCTTCATTTCATCCATTTGAAATCATGTTTTGACTAGATCTTCAAGTTATACCATGAACACCAAGAACACACACTTGTTCTTGGTGATTTTAGACCTTCTCGAGCTTCCGAATCCTAAGTACTCTTACGTTAAGCGTAGAACTTGATAAGAACAAGAGATTAAAGCCTTGAAACTACCCAGAACTCAAGAACAAATGAGTGTGCGGCCGCACACACTCATGTGGCCGTACACCCCTTAAACATCCCCCAAACACCATCAAAACACCCTTAAAGGCTTGTATACTGTAAATACCATTCCCCAAGCTTGTTATTTACTAGATAAGAGCCTTAGAAAACGTCCAAAACATGTTCATCAAGGAGTGTGCGGCCGCACACACTCCATGTGGCCATACACCCCGTTGTTTGGTGCTTTAGGGCTTCCAAAGTGCCTTTCTAGCTTCAACACTTGTTGAGCAATAGTCCCACAAACCTCCCCACCATTTGGAAAACGTTTTGTTCACTCTTTACCATGAGTGTGCAGCCGCACACCCATGGCTGCACATCCATCAATATGACCGTACACTCCCATTTAGTGAATCACATGTGATTTCAACACTTGGTCAAGGTGTTTCCTAGTCCCGGAAGGTGTTTCCTTTCATATAGATGTTTAGAAAACACTATACTCATGTCAATATGTGTCCTTATATCTCATTTAGGACTTATTGTGTCTCGGGACTTCATTCGTGGAACTTCTCATCCTTACACTAATGCACGTTTGAATCACCCACATCAGGTGAGTTCATACCCCGTAATGAATCTTTTAACTGTTTTAAATGTTTTAAGGGGGGGGGGGGGAATACAAGTTGAACACAATGATAATTGTGTAAATGTTTGTTATAAACATCTTTCAAATGTTACTTATGTCATTTATAAGTCGTCAAAACATTTCCAACACTCTTTTAAAGTTATGTTACTTTCTAGTTATACAAAACTTTATTTTTAAAGTAAGAACATAACTTAGTAGATAAACGAGTCTCTCCAGTAACAGTCCAAGTAGAACATTAGTAAGCTATAATAGGTATAGTTTAGGGGAATGCTATTCATTACTTCTAGTACAATGAAGCACACAAAGATTCAATACCATAAAGAACAGATAGTGAAGAGAATCAAATAAATACCATACAGAGAGAACACACAATTACTAGAAACAAACAGAACGTACAAGATAAAGTACAAAACAAGCAAGTTAGGTTGCTATAGCATGAGAACACACATACAGGATCTAACTATACCAATGAATCACTAACTCATTGTTTTAAACAAAAGGTGCTAGTTATATTGGGTATACATGATCATATACTTTAATGTGAATTACATAGCTTGCAAGAGTTTGCAGAGGTCGTGTTTAGTTCCCCTAATCTCCTGACAGGGAGAGCGTATAGTAAGGGTTCTAGCCTTCACATTATAACCGTAATAAAACAAATATGTTTTTAGGTTATTAGTACATCTGCATGTCATTATAAACGACAACTGTGTACTTACACTTCCCTTTCTTTCATAAAGTGACGATACCACTTGAAAGTCCAACCCAAACTATTTTCGAGTCAAGATAGTTAGAAACTAGGGAAAATATACATCCTTACAAACGACAAACGGAACAGTCGAGTCTAGTACATAACAGAAGATGCCTTGGTAGAAGGATACGAGTAAAAGATAGGACCATAATGCTAGTCTTATGATTCCTTAATGTATACATAACAGGATATATATATATATATATATATATATATATATATATATATATATATATATATATATATATATCAATAGGGTCCGACAGGTAATACGATGTGTGCCCTCCGCTTCATTTCATGTTCCTTGTTTGGTTGTCGGCTTGGAACGAATTCACCCAATCTATTTTCTACCCGATTCTATATATGTATGCTTAGTATACCTTGAGTCATCATAAGGGTACCAGGTATGGGTCAGGTTATAGGACACAGAATCAAAGCACAGTTTCCCGATAAAGGGCTTAATCCATTTTATTAAACCAGTACAATTTAAAAGACCTTAGGTGAGTAACTCTATAATACCTTAGTTTATACAAAATGTTTATGTATAAAACTAATACCCAATAGGTAGTTGGATGTGTGCTTTCCGCCTTAATTTCTGTTCCTCGTTTGGTTGTGGAATTAGGGCAGATTCACTCAATTAACTTTCTATCCGATATTAGATTCTATATAGCAGTATAAACTAGGCTATTATAAATGTAGTCACTGTGGTCACTATTTTATTATAAGAAATAAGGGTTTTCTTAAAGAACTTCTTCATTAGATATAACGGAAACATTACAATTAACTCCATGAGTAACAAGTGATTACACCAGGGTTATATATAACGATGATCTAACAACCAATGGAATGTGTGCTATCTGCCTTAATTCTTGTTCCTTGTTTGGTTGTGAGCTTAGGGCAGATACGCACAATCGATTGTTTGTTTACTCTGAGTCTTATATAACTTGTACCCACTTAGTACCCATAGAATGGGTTGTAGTGTCATTTTACTTAAACTTCCATCAAAGTAGAAAATATATGATTTTCTAGAGGAACAGGCGAACTTTTCAAAACAGGACTTACAACTTACGACATTTTTACAACTACATGTTACAACTACATTTTTACCACCATTTTACATCTACATTTTTAACAACACTTTACAACTTAATTACATCACTAAACTCTTATGAACTCACCAACTTAATTGCTGATCAACTCTTTCAAATAACTTGTATTCTCAGGAGACTATTAGACATGTGCTCGTGCTGGGGATTCAGAAGATGAAGCATTATAGCTTCAAGTCTTGTTTTGTTATTTGTGTATGCATTCTATGTTTTGTGAACACACACATTTTAAACACTTTCTCTTGAAATGAAATGGTTGTTCATTACTTTCTTACCATATACATATCTCGTGATATTAAACATGACGTCCTCCACCCCTGAACGATTCCGCCATTCCGGTTTTGGGGTGTGACAGTTCGTCAGCAATCTCGACCTCTAAAGGACAATCTAACATGCCTGAAGACTTAGAAAACCTCTTTCTAAGAGGCAGAGACACAAATGATTGGGTAGCCCCTGAGTCAAATAACACCTGAACTGGGATGTCCTTCACATGGAACGATCCTAAATATAACACATAAACACGACACATAAATATCATAACCGACATGTAATAAGAGTTAGGGAGAAGAACACATATACGTCACCACATTCGGTACGACACGCGCCTCCTCGGCGGTCAACTAAAAGGCTTGGCTCCTCACCACTGGAGCATCTGTCTTGCCCTGTCGGCCATCCATGATCCGCTGGGTCGCTGGAGCTGGCGCTGCTACTGTCAATCTCGGGCAGTTAGCCTATTGTGGGCCTTCTGATTGCAATTAAAGAAAATCATTTATGATGTCTGAAAGGTGGGGGTAGGCGTAGTACAATCCTTTCCAAAGTGCCCAGTCTTGCCGCACTTATAGCAGCCTGATAACCCTAGTCTACAAACCCCCCCATGTGGGTTGTCGCGCCTAAGGTTTCTTCCCAGAAACCCCTAAGGTTTCTTCCCAGAAACCCCAGTAACCTGCCCGACCACTTCCTTCCTCTTTTTGATGTGCTCTATATCAATCTCCCTCGCCCTCGCTCTCGCAATCATGTCATCCAAAGTTGGGCATGCCGAGTAGCTGACATGCTTCCGAATGTCAGCTCTCAACATGTCGTGGTAGCGGGTCTTCCACATCTCCTCATCCCCCGCGTATTGAGGCACCAGTAAGGCCCTCTGCCCAAACTTGGTGGTAATCTCCGCCACCAAATTAGTCGTCTGCCTCATATCCATAAACGCCCTGGCCAGCTGCTGAAGCTCCACAACCAACGCAAACTCATCCCTAAACCTGGTCACAAAGTCCAACCATCTCATAGCCTCAATGGCCGGGGTTCCCAATGTATCACTGACCGCCTCCCACCAATCTCGAGCTCGGTTCCTCAAACATCCTGCAGCATACCGGACCTATTGGATTTGGTGTCTAAGCCCATAACTATAATTGGTATGTACTTGAATTGATTGCAGCACAGTCCTTTTGGGTTGCCCTCAAATCTAGCAACAGGACAAGGAAATTATGAAAGGAGAGATATTGATTTATTATAAGATTAATAAATTAATATAAATGATTTATTAATATGTTAAAGGAGTAATATATTAATTAGAAATCATAAGGATTAATTAATAGTTAGCTAGAAATTAATTAGAATTAATTTTGGGGTTAATTGTATTAATTATAAAGTGCAGGGACTAGTTTGCAATTATCAAATAATTGAGTGGAAGGCTCCAGAACCTTCTTGGAAGGAGGTGGACGAAATCTATAGGGGAAACCCTAAGGATTTCGTCCAAGGGGCTTGGATAAGGCCTTTGGATTAGCTTAGGCGCCAAGCAAAGGAGTATTAGGGTTTTCCCTAAACCCTAGATCCCTCAGCTATATAAGGAGCCTCCCAGCTCCTAAATTCGGCCACTCCTTCCCTTGTGAAACCCTAGGGCCGATTTTTGCATACCCTCTCTCTGTCCTTCAAGTTTCCTTCTTGCTAGCGTTTGGGTGTGACTCCATTAGAGGCATTACATTTGTGGTGCTAGGCTTCCAAGAAGATCAAGTTCAAGAGGATTAACAATTGTTTGCTATAACAATTGAAAGGTATGTAATTCTAAAACCCTAGTTTGTTAATTTCGAAAATAGCCTCTCTCCTCTAGGGTTCTTGTTTTGCAATTCAAAGTTATATGTTCAATAGTTAAAACATAGATCCAAAGTAGGTTGCATGTGAACTTAGGAATTGTTTTCTAGTTTATTTGTTTCACCAAAAACTCATTAGTGGTATCAGAGCCATTGTTTGTTTTAAATTGAATTGCTATAATAGTTGAATCGCAAATTAGGGTTTATAGCTATTAAACCCTAAAGGCCAAAATTTTCGATTTTTAGGGTTTTGGTTTAAAGGGTTTTCGAAAAACCCTAGCATCCATGAACCCTAATCGAAATTAGGGTTAGGGTTTTGAAAACCCTAGCCTCCTCCCTTGATTTTCGAAATTTACTTGGTAATTTACGGTTTTTTGTTTTGGGATAATTGTTGCCTTATTGGATAATTGAGAAAAATAAGGAAATTATCCTATCCCCATATTTTCGAAATCTAGATGGGATATGGATTAGGATGAAATTAATTGTTTAATTTAATTAGATAATCTTTACAAGATTTAATAAATTAGTTAAAAGTTAATTAATAGATAAATATTAAATCTAGTTATTTGGTTTATTTTAAACTTAAAATTAATGGCTTAATTTTCTAAATTTATATATAAACCCTAAAGTTTTAAAAAGTTTAAAACACACCTTACATATATTATAATTAAAAGTTAAATATTATATATGTATAAGAATATGGTCAGTCAAATCGCTAGTATGCCTCATTCACGAAGCTAGTCTATAAGGGGGTATAACGAAACTGCCTATAAAATGGTAGTTGAATGGGTGTCCACTCTCACCCACCGCTTCCTTGATTAGTGGAGGGTCGTTAGCAGAACAGATTTGATAGGACAACTACATCTCATTAAAAGTATAATGTTATTAAATAAAGTACTAGAACATTATTTTACAAAATCCCAACTCTAGTTACTTTAGGAAAAATGTGAAAAGTATGCTAATCCATGAAATTGCACAGTATGCTTTATTGTACGTTAGTAGAGCGTGTGTGGATTACCAGCACACTAATTGGCACTAATAAAGAGTAGTAATGGGTATCTCATAATTATCATTTTGGTGGAGTGTGTGTGGTGTACCGGCACATCAATAGTTAATGATAAACACAATGAGGTTACCAAGCACATTTGCATGGTTATTCACATCTTGTTTGTGATCCTCGGTATCCCAGTCACAAATAGAAGAGCATAATACGAGATTAAAACATGCCATTGAATTGGTGAATCATCTAATGGTGGAATTAGGAATTTCACTTCGTTTATTTCGTCTAATGGTGGAATTGGTGAATCTTCATTCACCTACCTTTATGAAATTTAGATTTGGATCTCGGCATCCCATTTGTAAGTTGTGAATCTTTATAGTTGGATCCTAACCTTGATATTATATCTTTGGGTTATTATATTGAGGTATCTTGAAATCTAACTAAAACTTTATTTCTTTTCAGATGTCTACTCCTGAAAACACTTCTGCTTCATCATCCTCCAACCACAACTTCTCTTTGCTCAACATTTGCTCCAAAGTCGTTATGGATGGCTCTAACTATAACGATTGGATGCGTAACAACAAGATGCCGCTTCGATTTGAGGAGAAAGAGTATGTCCTTCAAAAGGATCTCAAAGAGCTTGATGAGTCTTAAGCTACTCCTGAAGAATATGCTGCCTACAAGAAACACTATGTTGATGCTACCAAAGTGGCATGCATCATGGTCGCAACCATGTCCCCAGAACATGTAGAGGTACGATGAGGAGTACTGGCCCTTTGAGATGAACAAGGACCATATGGAAAAGTACCATAAGCGAGCTCGTCAAGAAAAGTTTGAAGTAGTCAAGTCACTCATGGCTTGCAAGATGAAAGAAAGGGAGTCGGTTGTATCTCATGTGCAAAGAATGCAACGCTACATAGAGCGTTTGGTCAAGCTCAACATTCACTTTGATGAGGAATTGGCCATTGACATGGTCTTGAACTCATTACCTGATTGTTATGGTCAGTTTATCCTAACTTACCATTTGAACAACACTAAGCAGACACTGGCCCAATTGCACAACTTGTTGCAGACAGATGAAGTAGGGATGAAGGGTAAAAGTATAGCCTCCACTCCTGCAAGTGCCCCTGTCTTGGCTATTGGACAGGGAAAGGGGAAAAAGAGGAAAGGTCCTCCTAAGAAAAATTGGAAGAGCAAGGCTCAAGCTGGGTCATCTACAAATGGCCCAAAGGCTAAGCCTAATGCTACCATTCCCCATGTTTCTGATCCAAAGGATGCTGATTGATTTTATTGCAATGACAAAGGGCACTGGAAGAGAAGCTGCCCAAAATATTTGCAGGATATCAAAGATGGAAAAGTGAAGCCATCTTCAGCAGGTATTTACACTATTTCTTCTAATAACTCATTATCTTCTCGTGCATGGGTCCTTGATACAGGATGTGGTTTTCACATCTGTTCTGATTTGCAGGGGCTAAAATAAAGTGAGGAGATAGAGCGAGGAAGGATAAACTTGATCATGGGAAACAAGAAGTCTTCACCAGTGACCAATATAGGAGTTTATCAACTTTTGCTTAGTAATGATGTTAGATTTGATTTATTGAATTGTTACAATTTGGCTGAGATGACGAGAAACATTATTTCATTTCATGCATTGTTCAGACAAGGTTTTAAATATCCTTTTAATGATTTGAATGGTTCAATTTCTGTTTATAAGAATGGTGTTTTCGTGTTTGAATCTTTACCTTGTGATGGTGTGTATGAAACAGTGACTTGTATTGATAGCTTAGGAAATAGTGTGTTTAATATTGACTTGTCTAATAGTGTAGACAAGGCATGCTTGTGGCATTGTCGTCTTGGACACATTAACAAAAAACGCATAGCCCAACTCCAAAAGGATGGAGTGTTGGAATCATTTGACCTAAAATCAGATGATATATGTGAATCTTGTCTTTTAGGAAAGATGACGAAATCACCATTCATAGGGTCTTGTGAAAAGAGGTGAAGGTCTGTTGGATCTCATACATACAGATGTATGTGGGCCCTTCAGATCAACTACAACTAATCGATTCTATGTGACTTTCACTGATGATTATAGCAGATATGGCTATATCTACTTAATCAAACATAAGTCAGAAACATTTGAAAAGTTCAAAGAGTTTAAGCATGAGGTCGAGAATCAATTGGGCAGGAAGATAAAGGTACTTAGGTTTGATAGAGGCGGGGAGTATCTTAGTATCGAGTTCAACGACTATCTAAAAGAATGTTGGATAGTCTCACAATTAACTCCTCCTAGGACACCACAGTTAAATGGTGTAGCTGAGAGGCGTAATCGAATCTTGTTAGACATGGTTCGTTCTATGATGAGTCGTGCTTCGCTTCCTATTCACTTCTGGGGGTATGCCTTAGAGACAGCCGCCCGCATCCTCAATCTTGTCCCTACATAGAAGGGTGCCAAAACACCTCACGAAATGTGGACGGGGAAGGTTCCCTCGTTAGCACATATTAAATTCTGGGGTTGTGAAGCTTTCGTAAGATGAGAGACTCTCGCCAAGCTAGCAGCTACAAGTGAAAAATGTGTTTTCATTGGTTACACAAAGCGGTCTTTTGGATATTTGTTCTATAGACCTAATGAAAACGTGGTCTTTGTAGCACGAAGAGGAGTCTTTCTAGAAAGAGAGCTCATATTCAAAGAGGACAGTGGGAGCACCATAGACCTTGAATAAATTCAAGAGTTGGACAATGAAGGAACCTTAGATGACACTAGCACTCAACCAGAGGAAACAGTTCCTGTTGAACCAGTTGATAACCCATTACCTCTTCGAAGATCTACTAGGGTGAGTGTGCCACCTGAGTTGTATGGTTTTCATATTACTTCAGATAGTGACACATTCATCAGTGATAGGACACTGGTAAATTTAGATGAACCTGTTACTTACAAGGAAGCAATGGCAGGCCCAGAGGCTTCCAAGTGGAAAGAGGCAATGGACAGCGAGATTAAGTCCATGTATGACAACCAAGTTTGGAATTTGGTTGATAGTGCACCAGGTCGTAAGACAGTTGGGTGCAAATGGATCTTCAAGAAAAAGACAGACATGGATGGAAATGTGCACACATTCAAGGCTCGACTGGTTGCAAAAGGTTTCACTCAAACCCCAGGGGTTAACTATGATGAGACCTTCTCGCCAGTAGCTAAGATTAAATCTATTAGGATATTGCTCGCCATAGCTGCCTTTCATGACTATGAAATCTGGCAGATGGATGTCAAGATTGCTTTCCTTAATGGGAAGTTGGCTGACGATGTTTACATGAATCAGCCAGAGGGTTTTGTTGATGCAAAGTTTCCCAATAGATTGTGCAAGCTTGAGAAATCCATTTATGGATTGAAACAAGCATCTCGTAGCTGGAATCTTTGCTTCCATGAGAAAGTCAAAGAGTTTGGTTTCTCTAGAAGTGAAGATGAGTTTTGTGTGTATATCAAGGCTAGTGGGAGTATAGTAATTTTTCTGGTGTTATATGTCGATGACATATTACTCATTGGTAACGATGTTCCAACCTTGAAAGATGCTAAGTCTTGACTTGGAAAGTGTTTTGCCATGAAAGACCTTGGAGAAGCTGCCTATATTATTGGGATTAGAATATTTAGAGATAGATAGAAGAGACTAATTGGACTTAGTCAGAGAACATACTTGGATAAGGTACTAAAGAGGTTTAATATGGAAAATTCCAAGAAGGGAGAGCTACCTATCCAAAGCAATACCAAATTGAGTATGACTCAATGCCCGAGTACAGATGAGGAAATAGTTGACATGAGTCGTGTACCTTATGCTTCCGCTGTCGGATCGATCATGTACGCTATGACATGTACTCGCCCTGATGTGGCATTTGCTTTGAGCATGGTCAGTCGCTATCAGGGAAACCCGGGTAGAGCTCATTGGATAACGGTTAAGAATATACTCAAGTATGTGCGAAGGACAAAGGACTGGGTCCTTGTGCTTGGTGGCAATGATACTTTGAGAGTAGATGGTTACAGTGATGCCAGTTTTCAAACCGATAGAGATAACTTCCGTTCTCAGTATGGCTGGGTATTTTTACTAAATGGAGGAGCGGTTACTTGGAAAAGTTTCAAGCAAGATACGGTGGCTGATTCTACTTGTGAATCAGAGTACATAGCAGCGAGTGAAGCGTCGAAAGAAGCAGCTTGGTTGAGGAACTTCATCGGAGATCTTGGAGTTGTTCCAACCATCCAGGAGCCTATGGAACTGTTTTGCGATAATGAGGGAGCGGTTGCCTTAACTAAGGAACCCAAAGATCATGGTAAAACCAGGCATATCGACAAAAAGTACCATTTCATCAGGCATGGAGGACAAGAAGGCCATCTTGTACTAAAGAGGGTGTCATCTGAAGATAACCCAGCAGACCCCCTCACAAAGGGTATCAGTAGGCTAAGCATATTCAGCATGCTCGGAGCATAGGACTAAAAGATGATATTAGTTTTAATAGTTAGATTAGTTTAGTTCAGAAACTTGTTAGAAAGTAAATGTAATTGACTTTTGGTGATTAAATAAAAAAAGTATTGTTTATGAGTTTGTTTACTACCTTTTGTCAATTGTTTATTATTGTGTTTCATTTTTGGCATGTTTTTACTTCCCGAATCATATGATTATTCAAACTCCACAGTCGCTCGTACTTTTGGAAGTAAGTAGTGAATTAAGACTGTCGTGAATTGGATTGCAGATTGTCTAAGGATATACATGGCAATAGAATTGTTGTAATGTTCATGAGTACTCAGAAATTGAGATTTGAGTATTGGATAAACCCTCGCTCAGAGTATCACTTCATGGAATTCATCACGAGTAATACTGAGACGATAATATATTATAATCTTGAAACGAAAATATATGAGTTGTAATTTACAAAGTCGGTTATACATTGGTGATACGAAAACGCATCAGTAACTTGGTGTTATAAAACGTATTGTCATGTATAATTTGATGAGTAAAAGATACAAGCATATTAGTCAACGTTTATTCATTCCTTTTGCCTTAACCGGAAAACCGATATATGTGGGCCCCTCGATGATTTGGTGTTGACTTATGTGTTGGGCCTAACCAGGACTAAATTGATGTGTTCAATTAGAAGTCCTACATCATCACAAATCAGAAATCGGGAAACATAGATTCTGGACAAAGAGATTGATTACATTCCATGTCTTATCTCTGGGGATATCTTGCAGAACGAAGGATTATATGATCACTTATCTAAGGACATGTAACTGACTGGGTCAGAGTTCAGCAGTAGCTTTTGGAAGCTACAATTTGCTGGTCAAATATAGAAGTCATACTACCAATCATAGTTACAGACTTATCCAAGTGGGAGACTGTTGGATTAGGTGTCTAAGCCCATAACTATAATTGGTACGTACTTGAATTGATAGCAGCACAATCCTTTTGGGTTGCCCTCAAATCTAGCAACTGGACAAGGAAATTATGAAAGGAGAGATATTGATTTATTATAAGATTAATAAATTAATATAAATGATTTATTAATATGTTAAAAGCTTAATATATTAATTAGAAATCATAAGGTTTAATTAATAGTTAGCAAGAAATTAATTAGAATTAATTTTGGGGTTAATTGTATTAATTATAAAGTGCAGGGACTAGTTTGAAGTTATCAAATAGTTGAGTGGAAGGCTCCAGAACCTCCTTGGAAGGAGGTGGACGAAATCTATAGGGGAAACCCTAAGGATTTCGTCCAAGGGGCTTGGATAAGACCTTTGGATTAGCTTAGGCGCCAAGCAAAGGAGTATTAGGGTTTTCCCTAAACCCTAGATCCCTCAGTTATATAAGGAGCCTCCCAGCTCCTAAATTCAGCCACTCTTTCCCTTGTGAAACCCTAGGGCCAATTTTTGCATACCCTCTCTCTCTCTCCTTCAAGTTTCCTTATTGCTAGCTTTTGGGTGTGACTCCATTAGAGGCATTACATTTGTGGTGCTAGGCTTCCAAGAAGATCAAGTTCAAGAGGATTAACAATTGTTTGCTATAACAAGTGAAAGGTATGTATTTCTAAAACCCTAGTTTGTTAATTTCGAAAATAGCCTCTCTCCTCTAGGGTTCTTGTTTTTCAATTCAAAGTTATATGTTGAATAGTTAAAACATAGATCCAAAGTAGCTTGCATGTGAACTTTGGAATTGTTTTCTAGTTTATTTGTTTCACCTAAAGCCCATCAGGATCGTCGACCCCTCAGGGCAGAAGCTCGTCAACTAAGCAGACTCCAAGTCTGCAATCCACCTCCTGGCCACGATAGGGTCCTTCACCCCGTGGAAGTCTGGCGCACCACATCCCCTAAAATCCTTGAAGGAGAGTGTGTGTGTCCCTGACTGGCCAGATGCCATGTTGCTCCTGAACGCCCTGAGACGATCCTCCATCAGCTTAATGATCCCTTCCTTGATCGACCTGAAAATCACCGGGGTCGCCTCATGGATGCCTCTCATATTCTCAGACGCGATCAACTCTTGAAATCCCTCATCGACTAGATTGGAACCCGAACCCAAACCAGAATTTGATCCTGATCCTGAACCTCCCGCTCTGTGATGTGTCACCACCATTCTGAAACAAAACATATAATCATCAGGGTCATACATAACCTCGAGAGGTCTCGCACACTACAAGTTCCCTGGTTCTATCTTAGCACTCCTTGACTTGAGTACGGATCCTCTACTTTCAGTAGTACGGGCCCATACTACCTTCCACATCTATCTGTACTTTCCTCATGGATTGCCTTGACTTCGCTAAGTCCCTTCTACTACTATCGCTCTTCATGCTAATCTTATCCTAGGCTTATCCTAGGGTAACTCTCCGACCTACTCTCCGCCATCAGCTGCATAAGAAGTTCCTGATATCTCTCCCTAACTAGCACGCGAATACCATCACATATTACTAAGACCAGAGAATTCTCCGAATGAGAGGTCCTACCCTACAATGGCTAGACTCAGACGAGAGCTGCGAAATAGGGCTAGACCTATCCTTCTAAAATTATTTAGTTCGCGTAATATGTAACTTAACGTATTCGTTTACTAGTTGATTAAAGATAACTAGAACCCCTAAAAGCATAAATCCAGCAGCTTTCGGGCTTTGAGTAACCATACCAAGCATATCCTATTCGGGCCATAATATCACTGACTAATCAGTTCTAGCATGTAATTCATTAAGCACATATACATGTACATAGGGCATCTTCCTAGATCCTTAGCCCTAATCTAGCATGCAGTTGTCATACACATACAATAGGCATACAAGGCATCCTTCCTAGATCCTAAGCCCTCATCTGGCATGTAGTTCTCATAATCATATCATATGTCATAACAAACATGTATGGGTATCTTGGGGAAAACTTACTTGAGCTCGGCCGATTTCACGCATCACACACCTTGTTCTTTATCAAAACTCTTTATTTTACTTTGTAGAGAAATTATTTTCTTGTAAAAATATTTCAAACCCTCGATTTAAGTTCAGACACCCCTGAAGGTGTGTCCGAATCCCTCAAACCAAGGCTCTGATACCAACTTGTAACATCCCAAAATTTGAGACTAAAAGTTTCATTTTTGATACAACGATTCATAAAAACAGTTTATAGAAAACATCATCAAGTTATTTCATTTCATAAAAACCATAGATCGTATGTCTCAAAAACCTATCATAATATAGTAACAATGTCAAAGTACAAATCCCAGAAATCTCATATGCGGAAAATCGTGTGTGTGGTGCACTGCAGTCACGTCGGCTCCTTCCATTTCAAAGAAGAGGTACCTGAAACAAAAACTGTAAACCGTAAGCACGAAGCTTAGTGAGTTCCCCCATCATACCACATATGATACAATGAACATATTGCCAGGCATATCTGGGTGCCCGTCCTACCTTGTTGAGCATATTTGGGTGCTCAACCTACCCATGCTAGGCAAATCGGGGGGCCTAACCTACCCTTGTCAGACATATCGGGGTGTCCGACCTACCCCTCCAGTTTATCTCAACCGGTTATGGGGACTATTTCACCCCCTCCCACTACCATATAACAACATAACGTAATCATATTATCAGGCATACCGAGGTGCCCGACCTACCCCTTTGGTCCTTTCGACCAGATACGAGGACTTTTCCCCTACTACCACTATCACATGACATCATACCATACTAGCACATAGAACATAACAAATAGTGCCATACCAGACAATTATCTAACAAACAACCCCTACTAGTGGGCCCACTTCTACTGGAAGGTAACTCACCTCGATGTCGTGAAGTAGCTGTACTGTCCTCGGCTCTGGGATCAACTCCTCTCAAACTCCTAATCATAACAATGTCCTTTAATTACTCTTTCATACTCATAATCCTCTTTACGGGTCAACTCTGGTCAATGGTCATGGTCAAAGTCAACATCCTTGTTGACTCAACTCACCGAGTTGGTCCATCAACTCGTCGAGTTCCATAGTCCATAAAACCCTAAAATCTAGATCCTACTCATCGAGTCCTTTCATGAACTCGTCGAGTTCTTCCTCAAAGCATAGTCGGGACCTTTTACCCACAACTCGTCGAGTCCCTCCTTGCACTCGCCGAGATGCTCAATCTTCATAACCCAAACCATGGCCAAGTCGTTGAGTCATCTTCTAGACTTAACGAGTTTGCTCAGTAACAGAAAAGGTTGGGGACCACCACCCAACTCCCCGAGTTGTATGAGTAACTCGTCGAGTCCCCCGTGTTTTAAATCCATACAATCGACTTTTTGTCGGGCATAATGCATCCAAAACGTAGATCTGGTCTCCTAGGGTCGATATATCACGTAAATTTTTGAACTTTATGTTCATGCATGGGTTATTTTTCTCAAAAAGCCTTAAGAAGTGCTTCATATGATGCATGGGACTTCCATGGCCATAAAGTTGGCACCTTTATGCCACGGAGTCCCTCAAAGAATCTGGATCTGAAGTTATTATCCCAAAACATGCTTGCATCCGTGAATGGTTCCATAATATGCTCCAAATGGCCCTAAACTACCCCATGAATAGTCAAGGTATAGACTTTATACCTCAATAAGGCTGCTTGGACAACGAAATCTCTGGATCTAAAGCTTCCTCCTTCAACCAAGCACTTCTAGCTTCCACTCCTTCAAGGAAACACCAAAGAATCACTCTCTTTTCACTCACACACACACTCAAAGGCTCTAGATCACGAATTAGGGTTTGCTGGACTGAGGGAGGCGATGAGGGAGGCCACAATGGGATGTTAAGGTCTTTAAATACGGTGCAAACCCTAAAAATTAGGGTTTCACTCTGGCAGTCCTACTCGTCGAGTCGAGGCTCCTCGACTCGTCGAGTAGGTTTCAAGTCCCGCTTCCAAAAAGAATTCCATTCCTACTCGACGAGTTTAGGGCCTCCAACTCGTCGAGTCCCTTGCAAAAATGAATAATTCTTATTAAAATACATACCAGGAACCGGGCATTACACAAGATGTTTGTGATCGCATGAAAAACCAATTTAATGATACTTTTGAGATTATTGAAGGATTGAAGAAATGGTTTGAGGAGCAGCAGGAGCATGCTTCCTCAAAAGGGGGAAATGAAAGTGATCCCAATCAAGAACAAGACAACAGAAACAAAGAAACCTCTAAGTCCAAAACTCCATCTATTCATCCAACTCCTCCTAGAGGTCAATCTTCTACCACAGAGCACAACAAAATCCCAACCCCTCGGTCTTTACCAAAGTCTCCACAAAAGTTAATCTCTCAAGACTCTCCACATGAAACTCCTCCTCATTACAAAAACTTAGCACCAGAAATGTCATCTGACCACTCTAACGACTCCCCGGCCACTATTAAAAAGAAACGTGAATGGAGGGCCGCCAAGTTTGTAGAAAAATTTTGGAGAGATCACGGGTTCGACACGATGATGGATGAATCGCTAATTAATTCATAGGTAAATCCTACTCGCAGACTACTGGATAATGATTATCGAGCAATCCTCACTTATGTTAAACCACCATCAAATGGTTACTGGGACATACCCATCTCCCCAAATTCCAAGTTTTTTTTAGTCTTCCAACCGTTTGATCTCAGCATTCCGGATGATCAAAGACTCCCCCTGGAGGTTGAACGCTTAAACCTCTTTCAAGCTAGACATGGTTCTGAGTTTGAGAAAATATGGTCCAATGATAGACCAGACGGTGTGACAACCCGAAATTTCTATTCTATACAACCATTCACTTCAATAGAAGTCAGAACTGTTTCTGCTAACTTTTGAGTTGTGCAGAGTCAGTTTGAGTGTTTTAAAGCTTAGTACTTCAGGAGATAACAGGAGAGAGGATGCTCTAGGGTTTATTGTGCATCAGTAAGGTCTCAAAACTCCAAGAGTTTGGAGTTTACGGCCTAACCATGGAGTTTACGGCCGTAAACTCCAAAGAGTATAAATATGACACTTAGTCATTTTACTCACTTTTTTTCACATTTTCAAGACTAGAACTCGAAATCCTATCAAGTATCATCCGATTTTCCTTCTTGATCTTCAACTTTGTAAGTGTTTCTTGCCCTAATTAGTTGATATATTACTTAATCTAGTGATCTTACTAGTGTTCTTGGACATTTAACACCCTTTCAAGCTCTTTTATTGTAAGTACTCTTACCCTAGTGTGTTATAAGGCTTGTTACACTTATTAATCAACTAGAAAACACAATGAAACACAAGATCAAAGGTGTTTACGGTCCAAGCATGTTCTTGGACCGTAAACCCTAATGAAAGGGCCATTGTGTGCCCTAGTCCCTTACCAAGCCTTGGATACTAGTCTACATCACATCCTTGAAGTGTATAGGACCTTATACATCGAAAACATCAAGGACCATTAGAGTTTACAGCCGTAAACTCATGTAGAAATGGTCCATGGGCCGTAAACTCTACAAAGGGGTGAAATGTTGCCCCAATCACTTCCTAAGGCTTAGACTTGAAGTGAGGATGCTTCCTTATGACCTTTAAGACTTCAAAACACAAAATGGTAGAAGTACCATGAGTTTACGGCGGTAAACTCATGGGTTTACGACCGTAAACTCCGTGTGAGTTGGTCCCAAAACCATAAAATCCAAAAGAGTCTACCCTTGGACCTTAAACTCATAAGCAAGGCCCTACAACCCTTAGATGCAATCCTTAGTACTTATAGCACTTAAATCAAGTGTTTTTCATGTCCTAGGATGTCTTAACTTGGTTAATTAGTTGTTTAATGACTAATTGGATACATATATGTGTTATTATATGTTAACTAGGATCCTTGTGTGTTCTCAAGTCTTCACTTGACACTTAGCATCCTATAACATTCGTTCATCCAAACCACTCACTACAGGTGAGTTCATACCCCTTAATCAACCTTTTAAATGATTTTAAATGCTTTTATGGGGGGGATACAAGTTGAACTATTTTAGTTATTATATCAATCACATGTGATTAATAACTACCAAACAAGTGGATTTCTTACTTTTCAAACTGTGTTATCAAACAAACTACTTTAAACTGTTTTACAAACTCTTTTACATGTCAAATACTTTTACAAACTCTTTTACATGTCAAATACTTTTATTAGAACTCTTTTAAACTTATATTCTGTTAATTGTGTATCTATATAGATATAGTTATATAAGTAGGATTGAAAGGACTTAGGACTGATAGCTCACCCTACCTCTTGTTCCTCGTTTGGTTGTGGACTTAGAGTATCGGTTGTTTGTCCGAAGGTCGTTTGAATCCTAGTTATATATTATGTATATGTATATAGATATAAAAGTTCCTTCTTTCTATTCAATGCCTTTGGGTAGCAAAGGTATACAACATGTTCATACATACAGACCATACTACTAGTAAACTACAATAGGCGTAGTTTAGGAAGTTACTAATACTATTACTAGAACAATGAAAAATACATTACAATACAGCTAGTACATACAGTACATTACAATACGGCTAGTACATACTATACACTACAATACAGCTAGTACATACTATACATTACAAGACAGCTAGTACATACTATACATTTTACAAGAAAACATACATGCTAGACAGAGAGAGAACAAACATACATGTTAGACAGAGAGAGAACATACATACATACTAGGCAGAGAAAGAACACACAATACAGCTAGTACATACATTACATATACAAGAATATTACTACAGTTATGTGAGCCACGTAACGGGGCATGGCATCACCTGTCATGGCTCGTTTTGTATCCAGAATATCCTTAATTGGAGAGCGTTGAGTTTGTGTATAGATCTATACTGGATTGACTATCCTACACCTTGTTGCTCGCTACAGTGGGACTCGCAAGTATACGGGTGCCAAACGTCATTTCTTCCGACGTCTTACATCGTCGTGTTCTAAGTCGGTAGTATGGTACAGGCCGATCACATGGTACTTTAAATAACAAATGGTTTAAGGTAGTTAGTACAGCAGTAGTTACGTAATACAATACTAGAGTACTATTTTATTTCCCATTGCATTCACTTTGTGATCTTCACACAAAGAACCGTAATGCAAAAACTATATTTTTGGTTAATGATGGTCAGATTTGGGAAAAATACATACTCGTACAAGAGACATACACACAAACACTTGATGCCTTGGTAGAAGGCTACTTTTAGTAGTAAAACATAGGGTTTTCTAGGAAATTTGAACATTTTACAAACATACTCAAACTTTTACAAACTTACACATCACATACTTACAAACACTTTCATACAAACACAGACACTAAAATACTTATGATCTCACCAGCTTTAAAGCTGATAAACTCTTTCAAAATAACTTGTATTCTCAGGTCGCCAGTAGACATGTACCGATGCCAGGTTTTGAGAAGACGGAGCTCGTTCAAGACTCATCTTTTATTTTGATTCATATTTTTGGTGTCTATAAACTTGACAGAACACACTTGTATTAAAATTATATTATTAATGCAATGGATGATGTTGTTGCTTGTTTACTACTATTCATTATTGTGATACTGAACATGACGTCCTCCACCCCCGAAAGATTCCGCCGTTCCGGTTTTGGGGTGTGACAGACGGGGTAAAGAACTACAAAGTGAGAAAATTCATGAAAACAGAATTTTACCAATAAACCCTTACCAGAAGAGGAAGTGAATGCATCAGAACTCAAGCGGATTTTCTTTGATTGAACCAGGAGGAAATTTTCTTGATAGCACGAGTATTTCAATTAAAGGCTGAAAAGTACCTGAAGATGAATGTTGCCTTTGAACGTGCATGTGAGTTCTTGAAGGTTTTGGTATGTGACTTTGGAAATATTTACATAGAGATACATCCAATCATTTCCAACAAATTCAACTTTCCTCCATTCAAGCAAGTATCAACTATCACTGAAGGGTTCCACGAAATGTAATTAGGTGCAACAAGTTATCCTAAGCTAGGATTTGTATACAAAATACCTCAAGATGGACTGAAGTACTTTATCCTAGTTTCAGCCATCCATCGCCATACAAAGAAACAACTTAATGTTACTCTAGCTTCAGTGCAAAGATCGAAGTATACATCTAATGAAGTCAAGTTTGAAATCACAAGGAGGATTCAATGGATGTTTGAAGTGAGAAAGTCTTGGTGGATTATCATCAAGTTTCTAAATATGGTCAATTGAAGAAAATAGCTAAGAGGTCACTTTGGGGGAATTGTTGAAACAAAAAGTGACCCTCTTCAGCTAAGGAACCAAAGACCTGAAGATTTGATGGTACCGTAGAGAAGATGACTACTGGAGATTGATCTTATCTTTTGTGAACCGAAGACCTGAAGATCCACTGTAGAGATGAATGATGCATGAAGACTTCTATGTTACTTTACTGACTTAGCGTGTTTACTCTGTATTATCCAGTGAACCATTCATGGTCACTGAAGTCATTAGTTTAGTATTTGTTTATTTTTCAATGTAACTTTTTGGGACTCTATAAATAGAGAATCCCTCTTCGTGTACCAATACACATTTTCAGAACTATTATATAAATACAAAGATCGTTCATCTCTATCTCTATCTTAAATGATAATTCGAGTTCCTCTTCATCTTAAGTTGATCACATTTACTAACTTGCGTTTGAATGCAAACCTCGTTATGAATCAACTTGGTGTCTACTTGATATAACCTGTTGTCATTTATATTTTCTTTATATTTCCACAATCTAACACTTGTAACTTATTATTGTTGAGCTAACAAGATCCTCGAGATTAACTTTTATTCTGCAACTTATTATCTTGTACTTACATTTGTTCAATTTTTTCTCTCAACACTCTCCCACATTTTCTTTTTCCAAAAGCATTTTTCTTTTCAGTTTTTTCTATAATTTTTCCTCAGCATTAATCATCTTCTCTTCTTCTTCCCCAAGCTTAGCTTTTTCTTTCAGCTCCTTCTCTGATGCTTCTTTAGCAGAAATCATCTTTTCCTCTTCAGATTTATCCGCTTCTGTTAACTTCTTTTCAGCAGCTAATTTCCCTTCTTTTTCCCAGATTTCCCTTTTCCTGCTTTTTCGATGTGTCTAGATAACTTATTGTCTATAAATATTTCATGCACAGAGACATTAGAAAACTCACAGCAGTCCTCAGAAAAAGGACTGTTGGTACCCAGATATGTAACAGAAACTTTATCAGTTGGAAAATCATCATCATTTATTTTAAAATTAACCACTTCCTCATCAAAATTCATTACAATTGTGCCATTAAAGACATCTGTTTTTGTTTTTGCAGTTTTCATGAATGGCCTGCCAAAAATAATAGAGTTTGTATCTGATATGTCCAAATTACCCATGACCAGAATATAAATTCAGCCAAAAATAATAGAGTTTGTATGTGATATGTCGAGTGGTCAGCCAACTGAATAGTAGTCCCGATCTTTTTTAAAGTTCCTAATTTTAGTTTTTCAAAACTGAAAAGGGGAGGATATTGACTAAAGCTCCTAGGTCAAGCATAGCTTTGGAAAATTAAGGTCACCCAATTTACAAGGAAGCTAGAAAACTCCTGGAGGTAAACCCTTTTTCAAAATAGCTGAAATGTTTTCACCAGCTTTTAATGTTTCGTTAGTTTTAAAGTTTTTTTTTCTTTAAAACGCATAATTCCTTTAAAAATTTAGCATAACGAGGCATGTGTTTGATAACATCTAAGAGTGGAAGATTTACCTCAACCTTACGAAAGATTTCCATAACGTCCTCATCCTCTCGTTCTCGCTTCGTATTCTTCAGTCGTGATGGGAATGATGGCAAGGGATTGTACTCCTTCATAATTGGTTGCATTGGTTTTGGAGTTTCTATTCCTTCATCTTTTTCAGCTTATCTGTTTCCCAAAACTTCTTCAGATTCTTCTTCATTCTCATTTGTTGATTCATATTTTCTTGGGTCTTCATAACTCCTCCCACTTCTCAACAAAATAGCACTCACATTGTGCTTCGACTTGTTTTTAGTGTGCGCTGATAACTTTCCTTAAGATTCCAGCCGACCCACAGAAGTGTCAAGTTGAGACACCTGTTGTTCCATCTTCTTGAAACTAGCTATGGTTTCATTATGGAATGCTTGGGTGCTTATGGCTAAGCTTTTAGCAATGTTTTCCATTTCGACCCTGGTTTCATTTTGAAAATTACCATTTTGATAAAAATTTAGAGGCTGATTAAATTTATTTTGTTGTTGGTATCCTCCAACAGCTTTTACTGAAGCCATATCCTCTTGCAATAGTGGACACATATTTGTTGGGTGTTCAGTTTTCTAGCAGATACCTTACTGTTTCTTTGCAACTACTTTTACCTTCGTCGGTAATAAAACAACTTTCGTTAGTTCAGAAATTTAGGACACCTGATGAGCATTGCTGAGTTCTTTGACTCCTCGTGGCTAATTAGGTTCCCATTTGTCTTCATTTCTGTAATGCTTTGACTCTATCACCAGCTTCTCGACCAGCTCCCGGATTTCGGTTGGTTTCATATCACCTAAGGGACTGCCACTTGAAGCATTTATCAGACGTTGCTCCATGGGTGTCAGACCTTCACAAAACCAGTTGTACACCTGATAATCACTGAGTCCGTGTTGTGGGCAACAAACCAACAACTTTTGGAATCTCTCCTAGTAATTGTGTAGAGCTACTGTTCTGCCTTGTTTGATACCAAGGATTTCTCTTCTGAGACTCAAAACTCGTGTTGCTGGAAAATACTTCTCTAAAACTAATTTTTCGGGTTCTGTCCATGTGGTGATCGACCCGGATGGAAGCTAGTACAACCATTATCTCGCCGAGTCTTGAACTAAAAATGGGAATGCCCTTAACTTTATCTGATCTTCTGTGACAGCATGCGGCTTCACTCCTAAATATAACACATGAAATTCCTTAAGGAATTTATGTGGGTCTCCGTTTTCTAGAACTCAGAATGTAGGAAGAAGATGTATCAACACAGATTTGAGTTCGAAGTTCTGTGTTTCTGGAAAAGTAATGCAAAGAGGTTGTTGATTCACCTCTTGGGTGGCCCACTCTTTGAGAGTATTTTATGCTTCTTCTCCTCCTTCACTCATGGCTGATTTTTCAGATTCTGAAGGTTCTGGTGTTTCAGATTTTTCAAATTACGTTTCAGAATAATCTGTTTGCTCGGATTTAACTGTGGATGGTGGGGAGTATGTTTTAAAGGGGCTATCAGAAGGTGAAGATAGGGTACTTTCAAGAAAAATGGAAAATTCGTATCTGGTTTGTTCCACAAGGGACTACCTTGTGGTGTGGTGATTTCTGGTGGTAATGAAGAGGATGAACCAAAGAAACCAACTGATTGTTTTTTCTTTGTTGCTTCTTTCTTCAATTCCTTGTAGTTCTTTCAATTTATGGATCAAAAACTAGAGGTGTACCTATAAAAACATTTATGGCATAAAACTATTAGAAGCACTATGTCCCCGACAACTGTGTCAATTTGTTAACACATTGTCGCGGGCGTATTAAGAAAATTAAATATCACTACTAGTTGCACTAATGGATAGCATGGGGAAGCAGGGTCGAATCCTAAGGGACACAACCTAACAGTCAATGCTTTTTTGCATCAGGCACATACTAGTCATTTAAACAGAAAATATAAAAAAGGGTTTTTTGATTATTAACTAAAGACTAACATTTTAGTGAAAATAAACTAAATAAAACTCAGTAATAAAAACGAATTCAGTTCTACTGCGACTTTCCTAATCATGTAATTAGCCTAGATCTGGTTATTCATAATGCGTTCTATCTAAGTTGGTACTGAGACAAACTAACAAGCTCTAGGATAACCTCTTTTACCTAGATAAATGAACCAAAATAAGCTCTTCGGTTAACCCTAACTTTTTACTGTCTAATTAAATAAGCTATTAATTAAGACCAAAAAGTTCCATTAAGTTTTGTGTAAAATTCCAACCAATACCCAATACTTCTCACAAGCTTGAAAGCGTAAAGATATGATATTTCAGTTTATATCAGAGTTAAATCCCAACACGGAACCAATCCGATACTAGTTTCATATTATCAGTTGACAAGAACAATTACAAACTGATTAACTGAAATGATTAAACCCTAGTGAGGTGATCGGACTAACAAGAATTAAAAATAATACCAAATATGGTAGATGGTCACATGAAAAGTAGTAGACTATTGTAGAACTCAAAACTAGGGTTTTAGCCAAACATGGCTAAAAACGAATCTAAACTAATAAAAAGAAAAAAAAACCGATTAATCTTTCTAAACTAAATGTATGAGATGATTCACAACCTTCAGATCTTCAGAAAGTGTTGAAAAGTGTCTGAAGTCTCCTTCAAAATGGTATTTTGTCGTCTGGAACTGTTAACCCTTCGAATCTAATCAAGAGGGTCGTATTTATATGCAAGCAAGAATCTTCTAGAATAAGATAACAAAATCTGCGTTTGCAGATATGCAAAATACAATTGAAGATTTTATGATTTTTTCTAGATTTACCCTTAAATGAAGTACGATGCTATTTTCAACATTTTTGGAGTTGCGTCACAAAAATGTGATCGAAGAAGTGTGTATACGATCGCAGATTTTGATTTTTTTTCTCTAGATGAATTTTTTCGACCTTACAAATCCTCGATACATTTATGCAAACGCAAATGTCCAAATATGTGATCGCAGATATGGCTTTTCGGCTCTATTAGGACGCGATTATTCTGTTTAAGCATTCCAGTTCACTCCTTAGCATCCTTCTTCAGTTCCAACTCGATTTAAGCTCCAAATATTCATATAGCTGCTCCCAAAGTACCGCTCCACTCGAATTATTTGCAAACAATAGAAAAACGCTAACAGTATGGGAACTCTGATAAAGACATGAGCTTAACATTATTTAAACTAATTACATGCAAATGTACAAATTGTGATGCTAAATGCTAAATAAAAACTACCCTAAAATATGCATAAAATGGCATCTATCACTCCTATACCCAAGGCACTCTATCGTCTTGTACCTCCTGAAATGTAAGAGTTTTCCACACAAATTCAAGAGTTGTTATATAAGGGCTTCATTAGGCCAAGTAGTTCTCCTTGAGGAGCTCCCATTTTTTGTAAAAAAGAAGGACATGTGTCATCAAATGTCTATCGAGTATAGTGAGTTGAATAAGATGATGGTGAAGAACCATTATCCACTCTCGAGGAATCGAAAATTTATTTGATCAGCTTTAGGACACATTTTGGTTTTCCAAGTTTGATTTGAGATCAAGTTATCATCAGATGAGGGTCATAGATGAGCATTTTAAGAAGATGTCATTCAGGACTCGATCTAGGCATTATCAGTTTGAGTTGATGGCTTTTGGGATCACCAACATACCAACATCGTTCATTAACCTCATGAATTGGGTTTCCAGGCCGATGCTGTATCGATCGATTATTATTTTTATTAATGATATATTGGTCTATTCTATGACCAAGGAGCAGCACGAGGAGCATTTGATGGAGGTTCTTAAGACTTTGAAGAGGGGATACTTTATGAAAAGTTCTTCAAATGTGACTTTTGTTAGCGCGAGGTGTAGTTGTTGGGTCACCTCATTAACCAAATAGGTATTTTGGTCGACCCGACCAAGATTAAGGTTGTGATGTTGTGAGAGGTCCCAAGGTCTCCATCTATGATTCAGAGATTCTTGGGTTTGGTTGCGTATTATCGGAGGTTCATTTAGGATTTCTCCAAGATTTCATTTCCTTTGACCTAGTTGACGAAGAAGAATGTAACTTTTCTGTGGGGGCCTGAGTAGCTGGTGGAATTTGAGACTCTAAGATACAAGTTCTGTGTGTCTCCTATATTGACCCTTCACGAGGGTGTAGATGATTTTGTGGTTTATTATGATTCGTTGATAATAGCTTTGGGTGCAGTATTTATGTACAGGGGCCATGTGATCGTGTACGGTTCGAGGTAGTTGAATCCTAATGAGCTAAATTATCCTACTCATGATCTGGAGTTGGGGATATGGTTATCCCCCTCAAGATTGGACGAAACTACTTGTATGGGGTCTGGTGTACCATCTACATGGATCATAAGAGTTTGAGATATTTGATGGATCATTTGAACCTAAATATGAGACAGCACAGTGGTTAGACGTGGTGAAGGGTAATAATTGTGAGATTATGTATCATCTTCGGAAGGCCAACGTAGTGGTTGATGCCTTGAGTCGCAAGGCTACTAGTGCTCCTATCAGAGACCTATGCTTGAGGATGGCTAGCACTTCACTGGTGTTGAATATGATCAAAGAGTCACAGATTGAGGAGTTAAAGGACGAGAATTAAAATCAACAGAAGATTTGGGGTCGAATTTCTACATTTGTCAGTGATAGACAGGAATTGTACACTTAGTGTGGCAGAGTGTGGGTTCCTGTCTCTAGTGAGGTTTGGCAGACATTGTTGAAAGAAGCACACAAGTCAAAGTTTTTGGTCCATCTAGGCACCACGAACATGTACATGGATTTGAGACGTGGCTTTTGGTGGCCATGTATGAGAGGGGGGATAGATTGGTATGTAGAGTGATGATTGACTTGCCGGAAAGTCAAGGCCAAACATTAGCGACTATATGTCAAGTTGCAGCCATTAGACATTCCCATGTGGAAATGGCAGGAGATCACTATGGATTTCATCACGAAGTTGCCAAGGATGACATATAGTGTTGAATCAATCTGGTTTATTGTTGACAGGTTGACCAAGAGTGCCTACTTTATCCTGATTCATGAGATTTCATCTACTGAGAAGTTTGCTGAGATCTACATTAAGGAGCTGGTTACACGACATGGAGTTCCAGTGTCTATGGTTTCTGGACATGATGTATGTTTTACTACCAGGTTTTGGAAGAAGTTTCACAAGGATTTGGGTAATCAATTGCATTTCAGTATTTCTTACAACCCACATACCATTGGTCAGAGCAAGAAGAATATTCATACTCTTGAGGATATGCTTCATGCATTCGTGTTGCATTTTGGTGGGAGATAGGATACTTATCTTCTTATAGTTGAGTTCTCTTACAACAACAACTATCATTCCAACATTGGTATGCCACCCTTTGAGTTGCTTTATGGGTTGAGGTTGGTCATCGAGTGATGGGGAGTACTAAGGTAGTACTCAAGACTACATATTTGATACAATAGGTGCGTGGTTGATTGTCGACCGCACGGAGCAGACATAAGATTTATATTGACCGACGCCTATCTGATCTGGAGTTTCGGGTTGGGGATTTTGTGCTTCTAAAGGTGTCATCATGGAAAGGTATCATCTGGTTTTGGAAGTGGGGCAAGTTGAACTCCAAATACATCGGTCATCTCAGGGTTATTGCCTGGGTAGGAAATGTTGCTTATCGGTTGGATCTTCCTGTGGAGCTTTAGTCAGATCCACAACATATTTCATGTTACTCATTTATAGAATTTTTAGCTGATGGTTCTACAGTGGTACCCTTGGATGACATTTAGGTTGATGAGCTCATAAATTATATAGAGCGACCAATTGCCATTATCGACATGAAGATGAAGACCTTGTGCAGCAAGGTTGTAGGTTTGGTCAAGATGCAATGGTGGCACCGGAAGGGTTTTTGAATGAACTTTGGAACTTGAGGACGAGATGAGAGAGCACTACCCTGAGTTATTTGTCGTAACGGATTTCAAGGATGAAATCTGATTCGAGTGGAGGAGAGTTATAACATCCGATTTTCAAGTATGAATTTCAATGTTTACATCTTGTGGAGTTTTGGTAGCCACGATGTGGTAGGGAAGATCACCACGATGTGGTAACCACTTTTTGTCCACGATCAAATTAAGTAGCCATGACGTGGCCATGCAGTGGCCAAAACATGTCGGCACCCCAAGCATAAACCTTAGTTTTCAGGGCCTAAGGCCCTATTCAAATGATGCGATGGCTAGGGATTCGTCCACCCTCAGCCTCCATCACCTTTTAAGTCCAGAAATCAAACCCTTGTCCTTTGATTCCAAATTTGAGCTCAGTTTGATGTTCTTGGTGATATTTGAACGAAGAAGAAGAACTTATAGTGAAGGGAACCTCTTGAAAAGTTTAGGGATTTCATTTAAGAGACTACAAGACCATTGTAAGTCTTCTATTTCGGATGTTGATGGTTGGTTTCGTGTAGACTTACGATTTAAGCACTTTTGGTCCTTTTGGTGAAGTTTGAATGGGTGGTTCCCTTAAAGTTTACAAATTTATGGTTCTTGGGAACTACATTTTCATGATCATAACTTAGGTTTAGGTCCTTGGATTTCACCATTTACAACATGCATGTTGTTTTTGGATGAAATCCTACCACCATCATTATAAAACTGTGAGTGTGTGTGTGTATGTTTATGTGTTCATGATCTTTCATTAGAATGGAGTAGAAGATGGAGAAAATGCAAGAAAACATGTAAAACTTGAAGGAAGATGAAGGAAAATCGTGTTAAACCTTAATAAACACCACTAGATGATGAAGATTTGAGTGTTCTTGGACTTATTTTCTGGAGAAATTTCGTTAGTTAGGGTGAGGGTGAGAGAAAATGTGTTGGTGTGTGTGAGAGAGAAATGAGAGACATGAGAGAAGAGTGAGAGAGAATATGGAGTATGGGAAAGTGAAAAATGAATAATGGTTTGGGGAAATGATGTATTGGAGAGAGGGGGCCGAATTTTGAGGGTATAATATCCCTCTCTCTTTCATTTGTCTTTATAAATTTTAAATATTTTATAAAAATATCAAATATTTATAAAAGATGCAACTTAACCAAGTTTTTATGCATAAAAATGTTGATTTTTGATTTATAAATTAAGGGTAATTGTTAATGAGTTAAATTTTATTTCCTTAAATGCATTTTCATAATTTTAATTATTATAAGATAATATTAGAAGCTTCATAATTATTTTTATAGAATTTTTAAGGCTAAAGTTTATAAATGTGAGTTTTTATGGCATTTAGGGTTTTTGAGAGTTTGTAAGTCTTTGGATATCACAATTAATTAAATTTTGAGACTTTAAACTATTTTAGACTTTCATAACTCTTATTCAAGTTAGAAATAATATTTGTAATTTATTTTTACCGGTTTATTGGCATTCTATGTAGTGATTCCAAGATTTAAGCGAAATTGAGGAATCAAGTATACTAGTCCTAGTCTTCAACTTTGACTTAACTTTCTATGAGAATTTGACCTAATTTCTACTACTAGGCCAAGTGCATGGTGTATGTATATGATTCATGAAAAGGCGTTCGAGTCAAAGAGCAACCCAAATATGGATAGTCACTACAGTTAAGTAGTTGTAGAATTCACATACCAATGTGAAATCCAAGTACACTATCCTACGATTCTACTTGTTTCCAAGTTTCTAGTAGGTTATAAGTTAGTTTCTAGTTACTAACTCGAATTTTGACGGTTGTCACAGTCTCCCCCGGTTGAAAGAATTTTGCCCCGAAATTCAATTCGTGACGCATTCTATTAGAACTCAGCCGAATACAAGTGTATAATTTGAGAGATGGTGACTTGAAGAGCTCTTTGATTATTTTGGGTTAATTCCTCAAGGGGAGAACCCAATTCTTTAGCTACAGTCAAATTAGTGCGTCCCTAATTCGAGTTCTACCGTCTAGATTGTGGGAAATCTGGTTCATGGAAATCATGATCCAACCTTGGCCACCTAGTTGAAAAGATTATTTAATTAGATATTATCTGAATCAAGAGAGCTATAATTTGTGCCGAAGCATCAACTACATTCAGCGTTAAGTCTGCATTGATCCTTAAGTCGCATTCTAAATTAGCACTAAGTGCAAATTCGCCACTTGATAAAGAAGAGATTAGGAACAATTTGTTCACTTTCGTGTGGGCTACTAAATATGGAAAAGATATATTCCGAAATAAGAAGGGGTAGCATGAATGAAAGGGAAGCGATCGAGGGTAAGTTCCAAAAAATACGTATTAAGGGTAGGCAACGAAGTGTTGGTACATCTCAAATGTAAAGGCTATTTAAGTGTCGTCTACAAAAGAAATTACGAAATTATTGAGGATCTCTGAGGCTGTAATTACTATTACAGTTACTCTTACAATAATAAAACCTTATTCGAAGAATAAATATATTTAGAGAGTCATTGTTGCAAATGGAGGCGATGAAAGTTTATGATAAATTAAATCACATTGTGTAGATAGCATTTTAAGTGTTTAGAAGTGATAAAAATCTCACTGTTATGAAAATGTGTAATAATTCCAAGATAATGAAGATACATGTGTGGCGATCAAACGGGGTAGTAAAATAATAAGGAGATTAGTCAAGGTTAAAGGTTCATGCCTTCAATAAGGGAGTTTATACAAAAATATTTAGATTACTCTTTTGAAAAAAAATTGCATAATTTTTTTTAAGGCAAGACAGATACAAGTTTACGAGGAGTCAGAATATTTACGGAAAAAAGTTTGAGAGTTTAGGAACTCACTGAAAATTGCAAAGTAAAATGCTATTTTAAGAAAGGTGTAAAAATGTCGATCCTTGAAAATAGTGCATTCTTAGTTTAGTGTTTCTACAAAAATAATCATTTAGAGAATAGATAATCGTAAAATTAAAAACTTTTGATGTATTTAAAGAAAAGAAAAACATAAGGAAACATATCCTTCACATATAATTTCCGAATATAGAAAAATGATAAGCATAAGAGTATTCATCTTGTGTATTAATTATATGGAAAAATACAATGAAAATTGCATTTTATATCAAGTTTTTGAATTTAGAACGAAAGAGAAAATGTAAATAAGGATCACTTGTTTATAGTAGATTTCAAAATAGAAACAAGATGTATATGATAAAAGGCGTAATTTAATATATCAAAGTTGACTAAACTTAAAGTATGCCTCATGGCTATACATGTATTAATCGCTCAAAATGAAAGGGTAAACTTCTAGTCTTTATGTATATGAACATGATACCAGGAGAAACAAAATAGACAGAAACAAGGTTAGACAATGTATTATGTTAATATTATGGCGTTCGAGATCTAAAATCAGAAGGAGAGGGAGAAATAAAGTTAGGGGGAAAGAAAAAGGAAGGTAGCAGCGACAATGATTGTTATTGTTAAAATTATAAGAACAATACCTATAGGTAGATTTAAAACCAGGTTGAGATATATTTCAAACTTCAATATTTGATGTATATTGATGATTAAATAGACATGTGGGAGTTCTAAAGTGTTTGCTAAGGATTGCTAAAAATTCATAAGTTATCTATTAAGTTAAACTCCATTTGTGAAAAAGAAGAAGCACTACAAACGGTAGTTGAAAATCTGACAATTTGACTTTTTAGAATGGAGTTCAATAATAGTTAAAACATATAAGGTAAAGACTCAATAGATTTAGAAGAGTAATTATACATTGTTGAAGGTGCGTCACTGGATATTTAAAAGTGAACACTAAGTTTTGCAATGCTTTATATTTTAGAAGTTTTACAGATTATTTAACTAATTTGTAATAAAATATACAAATAAGGTGTGTTTTGAAATGTACGCATTAGTGATGCCTTGTAATCACGCTTGGAGTAGAAATTTGTTAAAAAAATATCATGTTAGGTTTCAAGAAAACACATTTAAGTAAAGTACAATGCCTAAATGAGAAAGTGGTCAAATAGTCAAAACAAAAGTGGTTTGAAAGATCTGATGAAGCTTTTACACGTAATATGAACTTCAATGTCATATGTCTAAGTTTTATAGAATAGAATTTAAACAATTTTATAAAAGAAAATGTTTCTAAGTTTTTCGAAAACGTGTCAAAATGGTAAGCAATGTTTAAAATGGTTTATATGCCCTTAAAATCACATCTATCCATTGAAATGGATTTGAATTGAAATTGAAATAGCAATGTTAAAACCAATATTGGTTAAATTGAGTTTAGAAGAAAATTGTTAAGTTAAAGCAAGTTGTCAAAAGATTTTAGCGAGAATATGGCTTACATTGTTTGGAATGGTCTACTAAGTTGAATGAAGTGGTTATAAAATATTTTATCGATGATAAACAAAACCGATGAAGCAAAATAACTTTTTGATGGAAGATTAAAAGTAAGGGATAGGTAGATTAGTGTAGACGATCGTACCTAAATACTAATGCGAGTATAAGGCAAGTATAAGGCGAGTACTGATGTCTTTTCCTCAAGATAAAGGAAAAGAAAAAATATTATTTATGAAAATTGTTTGAAAAACGTTTTACGGTGTCAATGTAGTTTATGACCTTTTATAGAGATCAAAGGGACATCCTATGTTAAGTTTTAAGCTCAAGGTTGAAACAACCTAGAGCTAAGTCGTAACGTAGTAATAAGGTCTCACGTCTGGGTTAAACCTCCTTACGCGATGCTCCAATTTTCATCCGTGTCGGTATCGGAACGCTTTCCTAGTTGTAACTCTAGTACGAAGACGATGAAGAGGTATTGAGGAATAATTGGAATAGGTTTCGACTTAAGATTATTACTAGTGTCTATCTAGCTACTAACCTTACATCTAAAGTCAATAGCTACCGAGGAATACTCATTCTCAGTACTAAGTAGATTGCTCCTAAAGTGGCTAGTGATATAACCTAAATGGTTAACCTAGCACTTGATAAAGGATACGAATATTTCTAAATTTGACATTGTGGTAAAAGTGCACTTAGTTTCTAAGTGTACCTAGATGAATGCCTATAATATGCAATGCCCGTACGCACACCGTAAAATTTTGTTTTTCAAATGTTTTAAGTTAAAAATCATTTTGAATATAGTTCTACTATAACCGTTTCCAGCCTTGCATTAATTTTCCTTAATTAAGCATAGTTGGCCAGGCTATCCTTAATTAAAGTCCAATAATGCGTACTCGAATTAGTTATGCCAGTAGTATGTTCAGTATTTTAAAAAAGTTTTGAAAATTTTTTGCTATAGTTGTGGTTCCCCAAAGGAAAACTGGTATTCTCTATAACCTTCGGCTCTGATACCATTTCATGTCACACCCCGCTAAAGCGGAAACACGAGGCGTGGCAGTACAAAGGGTCTCATAGCAAAAGTTTAAAGACAACACCAACCATAGTATTAAAAATCATTACAAATTTACAATGAGTTTGAACAACTTTTTAAAAGAAATTACAACGTATTTAAAAGTCAACACATGCAAATGCTCCTACAAGTTTTGTGTCTCTACGTGCCTCTTACTAGATGATTCCTGAAAAATCATGTAAAACGAGCGTCAACTATAAATATAGTTGGTGAGTACTCACAGATTAAAAATAATATTGGTTTCAAGAATCGAAATAAAAGTTTTGATAAAAGTTTCCATAAATAAAAGTATATTGCTAAAATGAGTTTTCAAGAATCGAAATTATATTCGTTGTTACAAGGAGCAAACAATTTCATTGCTAAAACAAGTATATAAGTTTTCAGTAATAAAAGTTCGTTGCTAAAATGAGTATACAAGTTTCGTTGCTAAAATAAGTATACAAGTTTCCTTGCTAAAATGAGTATATAAGTTTTGTTGCTAAAATGAGTATACATGTTTCGTCGATAAAATGCGATGTAAGATTCGTATGTGCATCAAGTTTCCATTCATGAGTTCACAACCCAAGCCTAATGACCGAATCGTTCCCTATTGACTACTATGTGTATCGTAAACATAGTGAATAAAATGGTAAAATGCACTCAAGCGAATCGTGCGAGTGAGGAGTTGTCTACCTCCTGATAGCGCTATCCATAATAATCATAGGCTCAAAAGAGTTAATGAGTTGTGTCTAGAGATTCCAGGGACTTAACCGCGATACAGTCCTCATAAATTAAAGTAACATACACATGCATACGAAATATAGCAACCAAGTTTCATACGAGTCAAAATAAATACAACGAACATAAAAAGTTTAGGACATGCTTTTCCACACCAAAATATTTAAAAACCGAAAATAGGGGAGTGGTGAATACTCACAATATATCGTGATGATGCAAATGGTGCCTTGAACTATGCTCCAATCGTACCACTATCGTTTTCCTACAATAATTGTATTCACTAGTGAGTCTCTAATCAAAATCTAACACTAGTATACTTACTACTACAATAGAATTATGCCAATATTGTGACAAAATTTAATTTTGTTAAGTTACAAACATTTTTCTGAAATGGTGAAATTTTATAGCTCATGTGATTAAGACAATTTTGGATATTAATTTCCAGGTTTTTGTAATATTAATTGAGGGTATTTCAATACATTTAAAGGTGTTTTAAACTCCTAAAAGTCTAAAATATTATCAAAAAGTTTCCAAAAATTGTCAAACTTTGGATTTTCTTTCTAAACACAGTAGAGGTTTTCCAGAAATTTTCCCTTGAATTTTTGATGTGATTAACTATTTTTCCAAAATTTTAAGCCTTCATAACAATATAAATTCATGAAAAATAACATTCAAAGGATAAAACTTCCCAAACTTTTATAATACTGTCATTAGGCATACTTGAGCTGGGAAAAATATAAAAATGGTCTTCTAAATTGTTTAACCCATTTTTATGATTTTTGTGCATTTATTCTAATAAAAATTGAAATAAACAGAAAACAGTTTCCAAAATTACGCAAACTTTTTGTATTACTGTGATTAAACATTATTAAGCTGGGAAAAATATAAAAATGAATTTCTAAACTGTTTAACCCAATTTTATGATTTTTGTGCATTTATTCTAATAAAAATTGAAATAAATAGAACACAGTTTCCAAAATTACCCAAACTTTTTTTATTACTGTTATTAAACATTATTAAGTTGGGAAAAATATAAGAATGGATTTCTAAACTGTTTAACCCAATTTTATGATTTTTGTGCATTTATTCTAATAAAAATTGGGTTTAAGTGTATTTGATCTTGGGAAAATAGAAGAGAAATAGTATACAGAAGAGAAATATCATCAAAATTTTTATGTAGCATCCTAATGTACTAAAAGGTGTTCTGGTAAATTTTCATGAACTTTGGATGAGCAGAACTATTTTTCTTTATTTTTAGGCCATTATATTTTTCTAAGTCTTCCACATACAGTATAAGCTTCGAAAATTATTAGGTAGCCATTTAACCTTCTCTAAAGTAGTTTTATGATTTACTAGAGCTAAACAAAAAGAAAATTCAAGACCATACTAAACAGAACAAAAATCGATGAAATTTAATGGGGGGTCATTATTTAGCATATGAGTCATCCACGAATTTACCTAGGATTTATAGACCTCAGAAAGTATTTGATATGATTTATTGCCCTATTTTATTGCATTCATTATAATAATTCGAGAAAAATGAATTATTTTCTGAAAATTTACAGATCATCTTATATTGTTGGTTGGATTCTGGGAAAAATATCATTTGAATAGAAAAGAAGTTTTGGGTATTTATTTGGGAATAAATCTTTTATGAACATATTTGAAAGCTTTTTAACAACAAACTTTGATCATCAAGCATCTAAGCTTGAAGATCATCACATGCATGTTGGTTTGAAGACCAATCATGTGTTTGAAATGTTCAAAAATCATTTTTGAAAGAAAACTTAGAGTGCATGTGGTGATTTTCCACCAAAACTTGTAGAAAACTGCATTTTCATGATCTTAACTTAGGTTTAGGTCCTTGGATTTGACCATTTACAACATGCATGTTGTTTTTGGATGAAATCCTACCACCATCATTATAAAACCGTGAGTGTGTGTGTGTATGTTTATGTGTTCATGATCTTTCATTAGAATGGAGTAGAAGATGGAGAAAATGCAAGAAAACATGTAAAACTTGAAGGAAGATGAAGGAAAATCGTGTTAAACCTTAATAAACACCACTAGATGATGAAGATTTGAGTGTTCTTGGACTTATTTTCTGGAGAAATTTCGTTAGTTAGGGTGAGGGTGAGAGAAAATGTGTTGGTGTGTGTGAGAGAGAAATGAGAGACATGAGAGAAGAGTGAGAGAGAAGATGGAGTATGGGAAAGTGAAAAATGAATAATGGTTTGGGGAAATGATGAGGGGGCCGAATTTTAAGGGTAATTGTTAATGAGTTAAATTTTATTTCCTTAAATGCATTTTCATAATTTTAATTATTATAAGATAATATTAGAAGCTTCATAATTATTTTTATAGAATGTTTAAGGCTAAAGTTTATAAATGTGAGTTTTTATGGCATTTAGGGTTTTTGAGAGTTTGTAAGTCTTTGGATATCACAATTAATTAAATTTTGAGACTTCAAACTATTTTAGAGTTTCATAACTCTTATTCAAGTTAGAAATAATATTTGTAATTTATTTTTACCGGTTTATTGGCATTCTATGTAGTGATTCCAAGATTTAAGCGAAATTGAAGAATCAAGTATACTAGTCCTAGTCTTCAACTTTGACTTAACTTTCTATGAGAATTTGACCTAATTTCTACTACTAGGCCAAGTGCATGGTGTGTGTATATGATTCATGAAAAGGCGTTCGAGTCAAAGAGCAACCCAAATATGGATAGTCACTACAGTTAAGTAGTTGTAGAATTCACATACCAATGTGAAATCCAAGTACACTATCCTTCGATTCTACTTGTTTCCAAGTTTCTAGTAGGTTATTAGTTAGCTTCTAGTTACTAAGTCTAGTATGTGTCGTGCCTATACGTGCAACTAAGTTTAGTCAAATCTAGAACCGACTCGAATTTTGATGGTTGTCACAGGAAGTCCTCGTACATGATCACCAATAACCAACTTGTTGATATCCTTAAAGTTGAGATGTGAGAGCCTTCGGTGCCATAGCCAACTTTCGTCAGAGTGTGCTTTTGTTAAAAGGCATACACCCGACTTTCCTCGAATTAAATTAAGATTAAGAGGATACATTTCTCCTTTTCGCTTGGATTTCAACAGTACAACCTTCATTTTCTTTTCAACAATCTCCGAACCTTCGTCATCGAACGAAACCTTCAAGCCAGTTCCCACAACCAGTTGAGAGACACTGATGAGATGGTGTTTCAATCCCTCTACATATGCTACCTTCCTGATTGAGAATTCACCATTTGTGATCATTTCGTAGCCTTTGATCGTGCCATATGAATTATTCCCGTATTTGACACATCCACCATCCTTAAGAGCCCGAAACTCCCTTAGCTCTTCCCTCCTTCCTGTCATGTGATGTGAGCAGCCACTATCAATGTACCATTAGTCATCGAATTGCTCATCACTTATAATCCGCAAAATCAAGCAGATTTACAAACCCAAAGTTGCTTGGGTCCACGTGAGCCTTTTACAGAACAGGGAATAGCAATAAAAAGATCAACCATATAAGTTCTTATTATTAGTGTGGTTTCGTCTTTCCTTTTGATGGTAAAAACCTTGAGTTTGTTTAAATCAGATTTAGGATTTTTGTTTTGATTCTTAACAAACTTGTTTTCGTTATTCCTAGAGTTAGCTGACGTCTTCTTTGTTTGTATTTTGTCTTCAGAGACGAGCTTCCCTTTTCCCTTGCTATCCTTGACATCCTTGATAGGTTTCTGCTTTGGTTGAGAATGAGGAGGATGGGATTTAGGACCGAAACATGTCTTTCGGTTCTTATCAAGGCTAGTCTTGGGACCGAAACTAGGCTTTCTGTTCTTGTCGCCATTTGATTTGGGACCGAAACTAGGCTTTCGGTTCGCTTGACTGCAGGATTGGCAGTGAGTGCATTGATTAGAATTATCCTTTGATCCTGCTTTCGCCTTGAGATTTGACGCCTTTTCTTTGCGAACATAATAGGTGTTTTGGGAGTTCCAAAACTGCTTCCTTTCATTAAGATTATTTTGATATCTTTTGTTTCGCTGGCGTTTTTGTTCAGCAAGCTGCTCTTTAGACTTATGTATGTTTGCCCTTGGCTTCGGTCTCTCAACATGAGTTTCGCTCTTCAATGAAGAGGTTTCGCTTGCAGCCGACATTGGTTCACTTGGGATTTCTTTGGTACCACTTGTGCTTGGTACATCAAATCTTGCAGGCTTGTTGAGTGGTTCTGCCACATATCTGCCTTTAACCCTCCATGAGGTTCTCTCTGATATACCGACAGTCTCATTTGCATTGTCGATTGGGGCAGACCAAAAATAATTATCACAACCACCAGCATTATCTTCGTTTACTATGGCTGTAAGTTCGGTTGTTTGTTTCTGAGTGACCCCTGTCGTGGTGTATACCTGGTTTGGCACAGTTTGTACCTTTTGATAAACCACTGCCTTAGGTTTCAGAACTTTGGACTTATCTCGGGACACTCGAGCGTACTCAACCGAATTATCAGATATAAGACCTTTGGTCGGTTCGGTTTCGCTCTTGACAAATTCTGAACAGTCAACCACATCCTCGACAGAAATTTCACTCATATCACTGTCCTCATCAAATTCAAAAGTGTTTTCAACATTTATTTTGTTTTCTGAACTTAACATGGCATTTAATGAGTCAAATTTCTATATGGTTTCGGTCTTGATTTTCAATTTATCATTCTCATCCAAAAGATTTTTTAGCATGTCCTTATGGTCTTTGGACTTGATAAAGGACTCGATTTTGTCCAGACCGACCCTGTAGGCGTCAGAGATATTATCTGAAGAGACAATAGATTCACAGTTATAACCATCAATATCAACTTCGTCCTCTTTTAACTCTAGGAAGGGCAAAATCATTTTGTGAATCTTTTTGCCAATTTCACAATCTAAATGCAATTGAGTGATATTTGTATATAAACGTTTAGCAATCAAGCAAAAAATGTTTCTTTGTTTCATAAGTTTCAAATTATCACGTTGCAAATAAATAACTTCATCTCTCGTCCTAACTAACTCTAACTCTGTCTTCTCTATCCACATCCTTTGCTCCTCATTCTTGGATGTCACCCTGCTAATTTGATCAGTTAGGTTAGATTTGTGAGGCGTGTTTGCATTAGACTGCCACTCAAACTAGAAAATTTGAATTTTAATTCGTTTAATTCCTTTTCATAGTTTGTTACAAGTATTTTAAGTGATTCGAGAATGGATTGTACCTTCTTGATCAACTAATCGCATTCGTCGATCCTTTCGCTCACTGATTTGGCAGCAAAACATTTATCTTCCTTCAGATTCGCCTCCTCACACTCGCCTTCGGTTATGTAGCCCCCCATTTTTGACACTCCAGCTGTCAACACCAAGCATCTCCCTACAAACTCAGTACCATCTTCTTTCGCCACAAATGCCTTGCCATGTGTGGGTCTGCGTACCTCTTCATCTTTAGAGTCTGTAGACCAGACCTCTACGCCACCGAACTCATCATCCACAACGTTCTCCTGCACAATCAAAGCATTCATTGAACTGTTAGAGGCTTTCTTCTTCTTTATCTCCTCCAGCTTGCACATATAGTATGCTTCATTATCTTCACCCTCTTTCTTCTCTGATAGCTTTCTTAACATGAAATCCTTGGCAAAGTGGTTTTTGCCATGGCAGAAGTTACAATCGTATCCGGAGTCTCCCACCAGTTTGCTCTCCTTCTTCTCTTCTTCTTTTTTAGGATTATTTTTTATCTCCTCTTTCATCTTTTCTGAGCTATAGCTTCCCTGCCAGTTTCGGTTCTTGGCGATAGGCAACTTTTTGCGAGCAAACCGCTTCGGGTTGGAAACCATCAATGCATACTCCTCTCTTGTCAGATCACATTCCAACATTTCAGACTCTTCTTCATCTTCTGCCACATTCTTCGCCTTAGAGAGAAGGGCCAAGGACCCCATACCAGACACCACTTTCGCTTCCTTTGTCACAACACTTTCATGAGACTTAAGAATACCCACCAACTTCGCCAATGAATAGTTTTAAACTGCTCGTGAGCCTTCACAGTTGATACCACAGCCATCCATTCGGGTCTTAAACCATTCATAAATGTGACCTTCTGTTCGATCACTTCTCTTCCAATATCGTGCTTGATCATCTTGCTCAAAAGGTGGTTGAAGCGATCGAATGTATGAATAAGTTTTTCATCTGGCTTTTGTTGGAAAGCACCGAACTCAGAGAGCAATAGAGTTTGGATAGAATGCTCTAGGTCTTCATCAGTGGAATACAGCTCTTTAAGTCTATCCCATATCTCTTTCACCGTGGTACAAGGGCTTACCAACCGAAAAGTATCGGACTGTAGAGCAAAACGGATCATTCTCTTGTCTTTAACATTACATAACAACTTATCTTTCTCATCTTGAGGAATCTTCTCCACATCAGTCAAGAGTTTGTTGTACTCCTTTTGAGTCTTAATCGTTCTATTTATTCCAGAATGAACAAAAGGACCCAATGTTATTGCTTCCCAGATGAGATAGCCATTGTCTTCAGAACCAGCGACATAGTCCTCAAAGTGATGCGTCCAAACTTCATAATCTTGAGTGTATAGAATCGGATTCTGTTTGTGGATCCAATGCTGTTGGAGATGTTGATCGGATTGGTTTGAGAATTTTCGTGAGACATGATGAACTTTTTTAGATATCTGCTAAGAATCAGACTTGTAAAGATTGAATAGGGTAATATCGAGATCTAATGAACAACGTTAATGAATGAATGACGGCTTAACAGATCCAATAAAAGCGGAAACCCTAAGAAAATTCTTCAAACAGAAGAGATGCGTATGGTTTACACAACCTCCTGCTCTGATACCAATTGATGAGAATAAAGTTCTCTTAGATCGATAGATTCAAACAGATAGTAATAAGATAATAGCAAGCAATAGAAAACAATGAACACAACTATGAATCAAAGTGATGTCGAATGATTAAAACATCAACACCTCAGAAGAGCTCGATGAAGAACTTCTACTTTAGAGGCGTGCTAGGGTTACAGTTCTTGTCAAAGAAAATATTCAGAAGCATAACTAATGAGATGCATGCATGCACCATAAATACTAAACCCTAATAATAAACATACGGTTGGACAAACCCAAACCGTGAGTACAAATGGACCGAACTAACTAATCCCAATGGCGCAACCCATAGACTCAACACATAAATATTTTTTTTTTGTTATGGAAAGTTGATGAAGTATTGAATCAAGTAATGAAAGTAGAATCAGAGTTACGAGAATTAAGAACACCGAGAGTAAATAAGATATTGTTTCAGCTCAATTATATTTCACGATTACAAAGAGAGAATAGACAAGACAGACTCCCAAAACTCTTATCTAACTCTAAGTAACACTTCATATTTATAGGAAAACAGTAAAGCATACAAAAAATACTAAGGCAAGCATTCGGCTTCGACTAAAAGGTGCCATAGTAAATACATAATGAAACTAACGAAAGCATCTATTACACAGACTTCGACATATTACAACATATTTTCGACCTTACAATCTCCCCCTTTGTAATAATGTCGAACTTCTCAATTCGTGAGAATCTGTGCAGCAAAATGCATCATTCTACGAATCTCCGTATACCAGCTCATAACCTTCTTTAGCTCTGCTTTATCACAATCATTGTTCTTTTGCAGTTATTCATATGAACCATGAAGTTTGTATATTGAGTTGTAGTATATCTTTCCACTTCATTTACTTGAAACATAAATCTTTTAGCTTTCCCATTCTTATCTTTTCCTGCAAAGACCAATCCTAAAGGCTTTAAACATATCTCCCCATCAGCATATTTCTTCAGTTCAACTTGAGTCTTCGTCAATTCCATAGCCACTTTTACTTCCTTCCCAAGTGCAGTTGACAATTCAACATCAGTCAAAGCTAGACAATCATAGTAATTGTCTATGAAAATTTTGATATGACCAAGACCTAGTCTCAAAATTTGCTTATCAGTTCCTTGAAGTTGCGAACCATCCATGTCTTTCACAATTAGAGCAACTTGAATAAGTTCATTCAAGTTCATGAGACGGAAGTCTGCAACTGAGAAATCACACGCAACTTTGTTTGCTCTAACAACATGATAACGAAAGTTTTGTAACATGTTCTCAAGGAATATGTCTTTTGTAATACTCAACACCCTTGTGATCGTGATGAGTGACCAAACTTCATCTTGTTCCTTTCCAACAACAGCATGAAACCTAAGTTTCATATGAAGAAAGTCATCTTCGTTCTTAAACTTCTATATCACCTTATACTGAGCTGTTAAGCACATCATTTCGTTAACAGGAAAATCAAGTTGATTCATATCAGAATTTTCGATAGAATAACTCTTTCGTGGTTTCTTCTCTAATGCATACATTTGATTGTATGACACTCTGGCTTCGATGTTTTCGTAACTATGTAACTTCTTAGGATCTCCCTTATCCATGTGTGGTGGATCATTCTCACGAAGCCTCATTATGCTTTGAATTTGTCTCCGTTTCTCCATTTCAACTTCTACCTCAGCCTTCTTCTCTTCTTTTGATTTTTCAATCACAATTACTTTCCCTTTATCTTTTTCAGCTTCAGAAATCTTTGGCTTTGAAGAACCTGAACTCCCTCCTTCAATTGTTGAACCAATCACAATTCCTTTCATTATAGGTCTTGTTGTGGTTTTGATGGGTTGTGGTGTATTGACTGTCGAAACTATTGGAGTGATAATTTGAGTTGACACTACCTTTGTTGAAACTTTAGTAGGTATCACTTTTTCGACAGTTGTGGACTTATCTTTGCCTTCATTCAAAACCTTCAAAGTTTTACTTGAGATTTCTTCTTTTTTTCTCCCCCTTGCACCCCTGTGACAGCAGGTGGGGCACCAGTAGGTAACATATTGGCAAACTTCAAAATTGGAGCAACAGCCTTCTCAATAGCTTGATCCAAATTGTGTAACTTTTGAGTTAAAAATGAAGTTGGAGCAGGTTTTGATACTAATTCTTTCAGTTCACCAAGTAAAGCTCCCATCTTGTCGAAATTTTGACCATCTTCATTAGCCTTTGCTTCAAACTTAGGAGTTAATGATTGATACCATTCGGCAATCTTTGTTACGGCAGCCGCTATGGTTTCAACATTCGACTTGATTATCGAATAGTTGGAATTCAGCTCATTTATCTCTTTTGAGATTTCAACCTTCAGCTCCTCAAGTTTTCGATTGAAATCTTCTCGTACGGTCTTGACATATTTAACAAAAAGAACATGTCGTTCTTTTGCTATAATACAAAGATCTTTGATTTCAGAGTTAAACGAATCAGCCTGAGCCTTGACCCTCAACTCGTTACTTTTATCCACAACGTCCAACTGTTTCTGCATTCGAAGCTCCATTGCCTTCAACATAACATCAACTTCTATTCCCGAAACCGAATTCTTTGCTCCAGAATCAGCTTGTGATTGTAGAATAGAGTTAAGTTTCCTGTTCAGAATTTTAAATTGCTTACCAGACATCAACATGTGATCTGGTATATCCTCTCCTTCTGAATCAAAGTGGAGATCATCAAACCTTCCTCTGAAACCTCCTCCATATGTGACATCATCGGAATTGGGTTTTGGTGTATTGGTGGATTGAGATCGAAAAATAGTAGTAATTGGTTGTTGTAGAATTTGTTTGAATGTAGGTGAGGTGGTGGTTATTTGAACTTGAGTGACAAAAGGTGGAAGTGAAACATCGACCGTTGAAATAGGTGCGAAAAGAGATGGATTAGGAATACCTTGAGTATCCAGTGATTGTGACCCTTCAACACTCATATTAACAAGTGCACCCGTATCAGATACGTTTGCAACAATGTTAGAAATTGGAACCTCCTCAGTAACTGATTTGGTAAGAATAATTTCGAGTGGTCTTGTTGTTGTTGTTGGTGAAGTTAAGGTAGTGGTTTGTGGTAAGGATAATTTTGGAGAATTCGATCCCAATGGTGTTTCTGGGACAATTCCACTATCAGAGGATTCATCACGAACAACCAACTTTCTTTTCTTTCTTTTTTTGACAATATGTTTCGCCACACCCTCAGCTCTTCTTTTCTTCGAGGATGGAGAAACTGGAGCAGGTATATCACGAATAATTATTGTGACAACCGTCAAAATTCGAGTCGGTTCTAGAGTTGACTAGACTTAGTTGCACATATAGGCACAACACATATTAGACTTAGTAATTAGAAGCTAAGTTATAACCTACTAGAAACTTGGAAACAATTAGAATCAATGGATAGTGTACTTAGATTTCACATTGATATGTGAATTCTACATCTACTGAGCTGTAGTGACTATCCATATTTGGGTCACTCTTTGACTCGAACAACATTTCATGAATCATATACACACATCATGCACTTAAACTAGTGGTAGAAATTAGGTCAAAGTCTCATAGAAACTTAAGTCAAAGTTGAAGACTAGGACTAGTATACTTGATTCCTCAATTTCGCTTGAATCTCGGAATCACTACGTAGAATGCCAATAAACCGATAAAAATAAATTACAAACATTATTTATAACTAGAAAAGATTTATAATACCATAAGATAATTTGAAGTCTCAAATATTCAATTTATTTTGATATTCAAAGTTTATTAAACTCCAAAACCCTAAAAGCCCTAAAACCTAAATTTTATAAAGTTTAACATCAAGAATTTTATAAAAATAGTTATGAAACTTATAATATTATCTTAAAATAATTAAATTCAAGGAAATATAATCAAGGAAAATAAGAAATTTAAGTCATTAACATTTACCCTTAATTTATAAGTCAAAAATCAAGGTTTCATGAGCAAAAACTTGGTTAGGGTGTATATTTTATAAAAAGTTTGATATTTTTATAAAAGAATTGAAAATTTTTATAAAATTAAAAGGGAAAGAGGGAATAATACTCTCAAAACCGTCCACCCTCTTCCCAAGACACCTCCCCTCTTCCCCAAAACTCAATCAATTCACTCACTTATTCACTCTACCACTCCATCTTCTCTCTCACTCTACCCCTCATTCTCTCTCACACTCTTCATCACCACCACTCCATTTCTCTCTTCATTTCTCTATACCCACGAAATTTTCCAGAGAATAAGTCCAAGAACACACCTCAAACTCAAAATCTTCATCATCTAGTGGTGTTCATTAAGGTAGAACACGATTTCCTTTCATTTTCCTCCATGTTTTCAAGGTTTTTCTTGCATTTCCTTCTTCTTCTACACCTTTCTCTTAGAAAATATGTGTGCATGTTCATCCACTTCAGTTTTGATGATGATGGTGGTAGGATTTCACCCAAAAACAACATGCATGTTGTAAATGGTGAAATCCAAGGACCTAAACCTAAGTCAAGATCATGAAGATGCACTTTTCTACAAGTTTTGGTGGAAAATCACCACATGCACTCTAAGTTTTATTTCAAAAACGATTTTTAACATTTCAAACTCATGAATGGTCTTCAAACAAACATGCATGTGATGATCTTCAAGCTTAGATGCTAGACCATCAAAGTATGTTGTTAAAAGCTTTCAAATATGTTCATGAAGGATTTATTTCCAAATAAATATCTAAAACTCCTTTTCTGACCAAATCCGATTTTCCCAGATTCCCATCAACAAAATGAGATGTTCAACAAATTTTCAAAAAATAATTCATTTTTCTCGAATTATTATAATTATTGAAATAAAATAGGGCAATAAATCATATAAAATACTTTCTGAGGTCTATAAATCCTAGGTAAATTCGTGGATGACCCCTATGCTAAATAATGACCCCACATTAAATTTCATCGGTTTTTGTTACTGTTTAATATGGTTTTGAATTTTCTTTTTGTTTAGCCCCAATAAATCATAAAACCGCTTTAGATAACTTGAAAAGGGTATATAATAATTTTCGCAGCTTATACTCTCTGTGGAAGACTTAGATAAATATTTTCAGAATTTTTCATAATGTATTCCTATTTTTCTCCGATTTTTGTATTTATAATGGACTAAAAACAGGAAAAATAGTTTTACTCATCCAAAAATTATGCAAATTTACCAGAACACCTTGTAGTACATTATGAGGCTACATAAAAATTTTGATGATTTTTCTCTTCTGTATACTATTTTTCTCCTATTTTCTAAGATTAAATACACTTAAATACACAAAATCGGATTCCAGTAGATAAAAACCACCTTTGGGATTTTTCCCAGATTATTTACACTGTAAATGAACTTTACAAAAATTTTGGTAATTTACTTTAACTGTTTAATAATTATTCTCCAATTAATGATTATTTAAGAGGATAAAACAAAGAAAAATAGAAAGACTAATTGAAAATTCAAGAAAATTTATCTTGAGGTCTTTGACTTCAATTAAAACTAAAATGCAAACTTTGGGAAATTTTGAGAACTAAATTAATTTAGTTTTTGAATATTTAATCATTGGAACACCTCTTAAAATGTTAAATATTAGCATTTCAATAATGGGAAATTTCCACTTAAATTGTTATATAACAATTGATTCATTGAAATTAAATTTTCATAGAAAAATGTTTGTAACTTATCAATATTAAATTTTGACACACTATTGGCATAATTCTATTGTAGTAGTATGTATACTAGCGTTAGATTTCGATTAGAGACTCATTAGTGTGTAACATCGTTGTAGGAAAATGATAGTGGTACGAGTGGAGCGTAGTTCAAGGCACCATTTGCATCATCTCAATGCATTGTGAGTATTCACCACTCCCCTATTTTCGGTTTTTACGTTTTGGGGTGGAAAAGCATGTCCCGAAAAACTATTATTTGAATGTTGTATTTAAATTGATTTGTATCAAACATGATTGCTATTTTATTGCTATGTCTCTCTATGTATGTCTATGCAAAACGGAACATGAGAACTTATCGTACTAAGGCCCTTCCCGTATCTCTAACCATTAACTCTTTGAGCCAATGGTCATTATGGATAGCGCTATTAGGAATTGACAACTCCTCACTCGCCCTATTGCTGGAGTGCATGATACCATATTCATCTATGGAACGATAAGCATAGATCTTGATAGGGCTTCAGTCATAGGTTTGGTTGAGACTCATTGTTTGCTCATACACATACAAACTCGTTTCTTGTTATAGCAATAAACTTGTTATTAATTATAGCAATGAACTTTGTTTCTCATTACAACAACGAACTTTTATTACTGAAAACTTATATACATGTTTTAGCATTGAAATTGTTTGCTCCTTGTAGCAAAGAAATTGATTGCTCATTTTAGGAATGAAACTTGTTTACTCGTTTGAGTAACGAACTTTATCTTCCATGAGAATATGAATGTTGCATCTTATTTGGGCAACATACTTTATCTCTCATGATGACAAAGAACTTTGTTTTTACAAACTTATTTACTTATTTTAACAATATACTTTTATTATTGGAAACTTTTATCAAAACTTTGATTTCAATTCATGGAACCAATATTATTTTGTTTATCTGTGAGTACTCACCAACTATTTTTATAGTTGACGCTCGTTTTACATGCTTTTTCAGGAATCATCGAGTAAGTGGCACTTAGGGACACTTCACTTTTAGGAGCATTCGCATGTGTTGTATTTCAATTTACATTGTAATTTCTTTTAAAAGTTGTTCAAACCCATTGTAAAATTGTAATGATTTTTAATACTATGGTTGGTGTTGTCTTTCAACTTTTGCTATGAAACCCTTTATACTGCCACGCCTCGTGTTTCCGCTTTAGCGGGGTGTGACAATTACTCCTCTGCTATTTATCTGTGTCTTTCGAACAGTTGGTGATAAATCATCAGAAGAGTTGCGTGATTTGTGAGACATCTTCCTGAAATGCTTAATAACGCCTGATTTTGAAGGGATTAATTCTGTTGAAAACTCAGGAATCACCTTCTCCTTAGGCTTTGCAATTTTCCTCGAAACTTTCTCCTGTTCAACAATAACCTTCTTAGGAGACTTAGACTTGACTTTCTTTGGACTTTCATGAACAACAACTTCATCAGTAGCCTTCTTAGACTTCTTTGACTTCTTGGATGAACCTTGATTACTACTTTCTAACAATACACCAATTTCAATGGAAGGATTTACATTCTTCAAATAAGCCACCAAGACAGAATTTGATGGATCAATCTTCTTAAGCATACCATCTGCAATTCTAGCAACATTTGGGAAAACCTCCGAATCATCTTCCATTGACTTCGGAAAGTGATACTTCATAAATTCTACTTTAGCTTCATCAACAAGAACTGGAATACCCTCCTTCTCATAAGCATACTGAAGTATCAAACTCCAGTATCGAGCACACGAAATCCCCTATACCACATTCGTGTTTTCCACACTCTTGATAAAATCCTTCCACAGTTGTGTAGTATAATCTACGGTAAGATCATAATACAAACCAGCAATCATTGCATACACCTCCAATCTTCCCTTATCTAACCCTACACTTCGTCCAGTTAAGTAACGAAGATAAATTCCAAACAAGAAATTCTAGATACAAGGAAGACCTGACTTCTTGAAGTCACTGATCTTGGTGAGAGTTGGCTGATGACCCATCTCGTTGAACATAAAAATTATTTGATCAGTGGATACTTTGTAGAATGAAGACGAGTTAGGAATTTCCAGTATTTGAGCAAACAACCGCTTTGTTAGACGGAACCTCTTGTCATTCACCAAATTAAATGTGACCACATCAACAGCTTTGATGTAGGTAGCAGTTGAACCAGCCATTGACAACCAGGACATCGGAACATCAAAGGCGTTGAACATAACAGTGGCAAGACCTGAATGTTGAAGAGCAACAATCAATATCTTGAGTTCTTCTGGATACAACGACACATCAGCCTCAACTTGATAGTTGGTGCTTTGAATCTTCATGATTGGTTGAGATGCAACTTCTTCAGTAGTGTTGGTTTGATCAGCAACCATTGATTAGGGTTTTGAGAAATTATTGAAGAATAGAGAAATTTTAGGGCTTTGTGATCGTCTTTGAATTTGAACGCGTAATTATGAAAGGAGATAATAATTTCCTTTTATATGTAACCCCAATTGAATTCCAAACAGTTTCTTTAGGAGTAAGCCACGTCTGTCCTTGAAAGTCGCAACACTAGCCGTTATGAGTACCATGTCAGATAAAGTACCTTGAAAATCGGACCAAGTTACCAAACAGTCACATCAAACTGATCGTGAGTACCAAGTGGATAAGATTGAAAACCTTCGGCATGGAGGTTAGGCTCTTTCGTTTTTGGGTTTAGAAACAAAGTCATTTGCCAGAATTATGAAATTGTCAGTCTGAGTTGGTAGTACTCAGAACCGCAAGGATTTCGTGAGTGCAGTGTGCCAATAGAATGAGATAAGAAGCAAAATAACGAAAATTTGGGATATATGATGTCGAAAAATAAAATTTCGACACAAAAGCAGTTAAACCCCGGGCAAAGGTTGCTTCGTTAATTATCAAGAGAGATAATCAACAGCTTGTGTATTTTCCCGTGAATTAAAATCGAATACTTGTAGAGAAGTATCGAAGGGCTTCTTTTATATGGCTTCGTGGGTGGCTTAAAAAATTTCGTTACATATCAACCTAAACATAAGGTGAGTAATTGTAACAGAAATTACCTGTATGACCGGTGTAGTCAGGGACAAGTATGCATTGGAAAAATATATGAAGTGTCATAGAATTCAAATGAAACTCACCCGGAAATCATATTCAAGAAAAAAAATGTTTGTTGGATCATGTTGGGTAACAAACATCGTGGGATTCGAACATTTGATCAAGATCACTCAAAAGAATTGAATATGATTTGGAGTTTCGAAAGTTGGTACAGAAACGATTGTTTCATTAGATCTGGAACATAGTTCCCCGTCAATTCCTTAAATGAGTTCGATATTGTGGGTTTCACTTTCATCACGGTCTCATGATGTTAGATCATTAACACATAAGTTTGATATGTCTAAATCCTGATTGGTTTGACCAGAGATCTCTTGGACATATGTCATTGTGTGTGAAAGTGTAAGAATGTTAAGATGAAAAAGATTGGTTCACGAATCCAGTTGTACCTCTGCTATTTTTGGACCAAGCAGAAAACTCTTAACTCATTTGAGAAGAGTTAGGTAGCTCAGTAGACTAATGTGAATACAAGCCTGATTGGGAAGAAATGTTCGTGATGAAAATTTTCATTAAGGCTTTCGAAATCACACATTGAGTCAATGAAGGCTTAGGTCAACATGATGCAGCATGCTTCTAGGGACATCCTAACTAGTACAAAGTTTCGAAAGAATACATGAGCCTAGAATTGCAAGCATCAACCTTGTAAAACATCCTCGGAATCTGCACAATTGAAGAAAAGACAAAGTACAAAATAACAAAAATCCTTTTGGATTTTATATTTTTGAAAAGAAAAAAAATATTTTTGTGATTTTGAAGTTTTCAAAAAAAAAGAGTAAAAAAAAAATATATTTGGTATTTTGATTTTTCGAAAACGAACACAAATTAACGAAAATATTTTTGGCTTTTCATATTTTTCGAAATTAAAAACAATAAATGAAAATTTAAGTATGTACCAAACTAACGAAAATTTTCTTTCCCAGAAGTCGAAAATGAAGCGTATCGAAGCGCTGAATATGAACAGTAACCTCTGAATGGTTAATACGAGATGTCTCTGAATCGTTCATCATTGCCTCTCATTCGACACATTTGCTTATCACCACTTTGTCATTCTTTCGAAATTAATCCTGGAACATAACTTGCTTCAATCATTCCCAAACCTTGCAAAATTATAACAAATGATTTTTCGTCCAATGGTTTTGTAAAAATATCAGCAAGTTGATCAGTTGTTTTTACAAAATGAACTTCAATGTTTCCATCTTCCACATGATCTTTTATAAAAAGATATCGAAGAGCAATGTGCTTGGTTTTCTAATGTTGCACAGGGTTGTGACAAATGTGTATGGCACTTTGTGAATCACAATACAACGGAATTTTCTTCATGTTGATTGCATAATCACGCAGTTGACTTTGAATCCATATGATTTGTGAAGTGCAAGCTGCAGCAGCAACATATTCAGCTTCTGCTATGGAAATCGAAACACATGTTTACTTTTTCGACTGCCAGCTTACTAACTTCCCATCCAAAAATTGACATCCGCCACTTGTGCTTTTTCTATCTAGATTACAACCTCCTAAATCAGCATCTGAAAAAGCTTGTATGAAGAATCCAGTTTTCGAAGGATACCACAATCCTAACGAAATTGAGCCTTTGAGATAACGAAAAATATTCTTCACTGCAGTGAGATGTCGTTCTCGAGGATTTGACTGATACCTATCACAATTACAAACAGAAAATATAATATCAGGTCGACTTGCAGTGAGGTAAAGTAACGAACCTATCATGCTTCTGTACAGAGTTAAATCAACAGCAGGTTTATCTAACGAAGGTGTAAGCCTTGTTCCAGTCGCCATCGGTACTCGTAATTTCTTGCTATTCGTCAATCCAAATTTTTTAAGCTGATTCTTGGTATATTTTTCTTGATTTATAAAAATTCCTTCTCTGTTTTGACGAATATTTAAACCAAGAAAATTGTTGATTTTTCCCATCATACTCATCTCAAATTTGCTTTTCATCAGATTTTCGAATTCATTAGACAAAACAGGGTCAGTAGAGCCAAAAATAATATCATCAACATAAATTTGAACAAGCATTAGATGATCCTCAACTTTCTTTCGAAAGAGAGTGGGATCAACTGATCCTTGTTTAAATTTCGATTGTTTTAAGAAAGAAGTTAAAGTTCCATACCATGCTCTCGATGCTTGTTTTAACCCATAAACAGCCTTATCTAAAATATAGCTATGATTAGGATATTCTACATTTACAAAACCTGGAGGTTGTTCCATATACACCGTCTCTTCGAGTTCTCCATTCAAAAATGCACATTTCACATCCATTTGATAAACATCAAAATCTTTATGAGTTGCATAGGCCAAAAATATTCGAACTGCCTCGAGTGTTGCGACAGGGGCGAAGGTTTCTTCATAGTCTATTCCTTCTTGTTGCGAATAACCTTTTACTACAAGCCTAGCTTTATTTCGGAAAATATTACCATCTTTGTCTGTTTTATTTTTGAAAATCCATTTTAACCCAACTATCGAAACGTCTTTTGGCTTAGGGATTAATCTCCAAACCTTGTTTCTTTCGAATTCAGCCAATTCAGATTGCATTGCAACAACCCAATCTGAGTGTTCCATTGCAACCTTAACTATTTTTGGTTCAATTTTCGAAATGAAAACGTTAAACATGTAAAATTCCTGATGAACGTTAAGTACCTCATTCTTTGCACGAAATTGAGGTCTCGTTAACACACCGTCTTGTGGATTTCCAAGAACTTGTTCCTTTGGATGATTTCTTGTCCATTTATCTAAAGGTGGATAAGTTGGATCAAAATCCAATGGTGCATCTTCAAACATTTCGTCATTTTCAGATCCTGCAACAGAAACATTGTCATTTGAATCATGAAAATTTACATTATGATCACTATTCGACATAATTGAATCATTTTGCTCCTCCTCAATAGGATGCTCCCGCTCAACAGGATGCTCCCCCTCAACATCATTATCTAATCTCCTATACTCCCCCTCGAATGGATGCTCCCCCTCAACCTGAGTTGTCGAATTCAAGTGCTCCCCCTCCACTTGATCATTTAGCAATTTCGCCAAGTCTTGGAGAATTCGATGTTGAATTCAAATCTAATGCATCGTGGATTAATGTCGAATTATCAGAATGCTTTGAAGCTTCAGGTATGCGATTATCACTTGCATTAACATCAGCATCAGCAGCCATATCTGGAGTACCAAAAATTAAATCATAATCAAAATCTGTCAAATTTGAAGTTTCAGACTCAACATTTGATTCATTAATAATCGGTGTGTGATCAAAACATTTTTCGACTTGTTTAACATAATAATCATCAAATGTTATATTAAATGTTTCTTCCACTTTGTGTGTCCGTTTATTCAAAACCTGATATGCAACCGAATTATGAGAATATCCCAAGAAAATTCTTTCGTAAGCTTTGGATTGAAATTTCGAAAGATTATCCTTGAGATTCATGATAAAGCACCAGCAACCAAAAACATGAAAGAATTTGACATTAGGTTTTCGGTTATTGAGAATTTCATAAGGGGTAATGTTGAAATGACGATGAATAAACGATCTGTTTTGAGTAAAACATGCAGTGGAAACAGCTTCAGCCCAAAGATATTGAAGAAGATACGCATATGTAAGCATTGTTCGTGCTGCTTCACAAAGAGAACGATTTCTTCTCTCAACCACACCATTGTGCTGAGGTGTATATGGTGAAAAGAAATTATGCGAAATCCCTTGATCAACTAAAAACGAATCAAGAAAGTTATTCTTAAATTCAGAACCATTACTTGAGCAACCTCAGATTTTAACCTGAGAAAATAAACCCAAGTAAACCGTGAAAAATCATCAACAATAACTAAAATCTACCGTTTCTTGTTGAGTGTCTCAACAGTCGATGGTCCACATAAGTCAATGTGAAGTAATTCCAACGGTTCAACGATCTTTGAATCAATAACCACAGTATGACCTTTGCGATGTTGTTTTCCTTGTTCGCAAGCTGCACATAAAGTATCATTATCAAATTTTAACACAGGCAAACCTCGGACAAGATCATCAGCTACCAATTTGTTGATATTTCGAAAATTCAAGTGAGAAAGTCGTCGATGCCAAAGCCAGCTAACATCAGCTGAGGCTTTCGAGGGTAAACACACTGAGGGTTTTCCGATGATTGGTTTGATATCGAGAGTAAACATGTCTCCATGTCGTTTGGATTTGAGCAAAAGTTCTTTAGTGTCTACATTTGAAATAATGCTTCCTGCTTCATTAAACACCACTTGATTGACAGTGCCCACAACAAGTTGTGAAACACTTATCAAGTTATGTTGAAGACCTTCGACATATGCGACTCTCTTAACAGTAAACTTCCCATTCATGACTTTGCCATATCCTTTCACCTGACACTTGTGGTTGTTTCCAAATTTAACTACTCCTGTATTCTCCAAACTTCGATAATCATGCAAATTCTCCTTCTTTCTAGTCATGTGACGAGAGCAACCACTATCAATGTACCATTTATCATCATATTGCTCGTCATACAAAACCTGCAATTAATGAAAGAATTTAGGTACCCAAGGCTGTTTGGGTCCTTGGTTATTAGTTTTGAAAACTTTGTGAAATGAAGAACCTAAAACCCAATCATGAACTTTTGATTTGAAAGTATCAATTAAGTCAACATCATTAGGTAAATGAGCATAAATATAAGTTTTCGAAGGTTTAGGACTGTCACTGACATTCGCCTTTCTATTCTCATTTTGTTTCTCAACATGTCTATCTTTCGAAACTGATTTCAATGTTTTCGCATGAATATTTGATTCTTTAGAAGATGAACTTCCGTTTGAAGAATCATTCAAATATTTCTCATAAGCTTCTCGAATTTGTTGTTGGGAAAACTTGCGAGATTGAAACATTTTTCCTTGTCCTTCAAGCCAATGGTCGATATTCTTCACATTTGATGAACCCTTTGTGTATGAAACTTTCGAATTCTGCTTTCCAGAAGGATTTGGAAATTTTGGTTTTTGTGGAGTGAAATCAACATTAGATTTAGGACGAAATTTTTTAAATTATCGATTTTTAACACTATTTTCGACATTTGTGTTACGTGAAAATCGATTTTGAAAATTCTTTGATTGAGTTAGTGGACGATTTTGTTTTAAATTTTGATTTTGAGAAAATATTTGTTGTGAATGAGGAGAAAATCGATTTGTGAAATTTTGATTTGGAAATTCCTGTGATGAACGAGTGAAATTTTTCGAAAATGATGTAGTTTCTTGAGTTTTATATTTCGAAAATTTAGTTTGTGAACTTGATTCAAACAATGATTGATTCAGTTGAGCGGTATTTTTTTGATTGCCTGAATGTGGCGAAGACTTAGACTTAACAGATTTGAACTTTGTTTTTTCAGATGGTTTCTTTGTCAATCCATTTTGTTTCTTTCGAGACTCAACGGTTTGCCAGAAAATATTCTTTCGTGCTTGTCTTTTTGAAATTTCATTATCTTTCGAAAATTTGTCAATTTGATAATTAAATTATTTTGAATTGATTTTGACAACTTGTTCAGTTTTCTCCTCAATTTGTTTTGGATTTTCGTTTGAAACTTTTTATTTTTCAATCCATTTTCTTTGAGATTTTTGTCTTTGAAAAACACACGAATTCTTTGTTAGATTATTTTCGACAGTGCTTTGGTTTGAAAAGAATCATTCGTCTGATGTGTTCTTGTTATCTTCTTCAACCATTTTTTTGAACTCCGGTTTAATGTTTTCGACATTTCCTTTTGTCACAAACACTTGATTTGGAAAAACAACATCATATGAGCATTTGAAGTTCGGATACACCACTTGATTAGTTTCGAGATAACGAGAACCCTTTTGAGTCATAACTTTGTCGAATTTTTCAGTGTCACCATACACCTGATCAACAACAATTCATGGAATTGTTGTTTCTTTCGAATCTTTACTTGTCGATGGTGGTTTTTTCAAAACTTCATCATCACTGCTATCAATTTGACTATCTCTGACACTCACATGATCGAAATAAAAAACTTTCGAAGTTGCGTGTTTGTCAGTGAAAATCTTAACCAATGAATCATTACACTTTTCTTTTCCTTTAGACTTAGATGCAACATTAACGATAGACAACTCAGAACAATCAACATCCTCAAAATCACTAATTTCGCTAATATTATCAGAATTATCTTCAATATCAGCAAAATTAAATTGAGAATCAAATGTCAAATTCTCAGTTCTTTTCAAAATTTTAATTTGTTCAGTTTTGGTCAAGGTATCATTTACAATATCAACTAATTCATTTGCATCAAGATATTCGTCAATTTTCACAATTCCATAAGCATATCTATCATCAGGAATTTTATCAAATTCTGCAATTGTTTTCTCACAATCATAAGAAATGTTATCAACCTTCTCTTTCTCATAAGCTAAAAAAGGTAATAACTTCATATGTTGTTCCTTGCTTATATCAGATGAATGATGCAAAGCAGTTAATTTCGCGTAAAGTCTTTTCGCAGAATTACATTATATGTTCCTTTGTGCTAACAACAATTTTACTTCACTACTCAATGAATCCCTATCACACATTATATTTGTAATATGTAACTCTAGACTTTCTAATTTTATTTTCTTGAAATCTAACTGCTTCTGAACCTCTAGCAACTGAGAAGTTGATTTCTTAGCCTCGTTACTAGCAGAGATAACCAAAGTATCAAAATAAGCAACAATATCATCAAAAGCATTTAGTTCAGAATCATATGCAGTTAAAGGAATATTAAAAGATTGAAGAATAGAACGTACCTTTGTTGTCATGGGTGATTTATCTCCTCCTTTGGTCATAAAACAACGACCAGTCACCGCTTCATCACTTTCTTCCTCAAACTTGGCATACATCTAGCCATGCGTAGGATTACACATTTCCTCGTCATCAGAACATGAGGACCATATCTGATAAGTGCCATCTTCCTAACCTTCGCCTCTCGCTACCAACGAACCTCTTCTAAACGCACGAACCTCTTCTAAACGCTCCACATAGTATGCTTCGTCCTTGACTTTATTCTTCCTTTAATCTTTCTTACGAAGCATACAATCACTTGCAATATGATTAGCTCTGTGACAGTAGTGGCAATCAATTCCTGAATCTCCTTTAAGTTTCTTCTCAGTTTTGGATTCATCAGTCTTTGTTTCATTTTTCTCAAACTTTTTCTTTTCCTCACCAGCTGACTTTTTAACGAAACTTCCTTCGGCATCACCTTGTTTCATCTTTGGATAAAAGGTTTCTTGAAAAACTTCTTTACCCTATTGTTCGAGTAAAATGCAACAGCTTCATCGTCTGAATTCACCAAAAACACTTCACTATCAGAATCTTCCTTTTCGACTAACTCTTTCTCATTAACTTCCGACATCAAAGCTAATGGTCCTCCAAGACTCATTTTCGATTCCTCAACAATTTCATTTACTTCTCCTTCATGAGTTTTTAGCATATTGTACAAGTCATTAAGCGTCGAAGTATCGAAACTCTACTGAGTTTTCACCATTAACGTCACATTCCTCCATTCTTTGCATAATGTCACAACCCGAAATTTCTATTCTGTACAACCATTCACTTCAATAGGAGTCAAAACTGATTCTGCTAATTTTCAAGCTTTTTGGAATAAGTTTGAGTATTTTAAGATTTGTACTTCAGGAGATAACAGGAGAGAGGATGCCCTAGGGTTTATTGTGCAACAATATTATTCCAAAACTCCAAGAGTTTGGAGTTTACGGCCTAAACAAAGGTGTTTACGGCCGTAAACCCTAAAAGAGGGTATAAATATGACACTTAGTCATTATTTATCACTTTTCACAATTTCAAGATCCAAATCTCAATTCTCTCTCAAGTATCATCAACTTTTCTTCTTGATCTTCAACATTCTAAGTGTTTCTAGCCCTAAAAAGTTGATATCTTACTTAATCTAGTGATCTAACATGATTCCATCCGTGAAATCATTCCAAAAGTGTAGATCTTCAAGTTTCACCAAGAACACCAAGAACACATACTAGTGTTCTTGGACTTTTAGCACCTTTTCAACATTCTACCTAGTAAGTACTTCTATCCTAGAGTATTATAGAGCTTGTTACACTTCTAAACATCAAACACCCAAGAAACCAAGGATCAAAGGTGTTTACGGTCCAAGGTGTTCTTGGACCGTAAACCCTAAAAAGGGTGCCAAAGGGTGCCCTAGTCCCTTCTAAGCCTTGGAAACTAGCCTAGATCCCTTCCTTGATGTGCTTAGTACTTGAAAACATCATAAAACCATAACCATTTGGGTTTACGGCCGTAAACCCAAAGGGAAATGGTCCAGGGACCCTAAACTCCTAAAAGGAGTGAAATGGTGCCCTAATATCTTCCTAAGGCTTAAACATGAAGTAGGAATGCTTCTTGTGATCTTTAAGGCTTAAAAACGCAAAATGGTCAAGAAACATGAGTTTACGGCCGTAAACTCATGGGTTTACGACCGTAAACTCAATGAGTTATGGTCACAAAATCGTAAACTCAAATAAAGGGTTCCCTTGAACCCCTAAACTCAATAGCAATGTCCTACAACGCTTAGATGCAATCCTTAGGACTTATAGCACTTATATAAGGTGTTTTACATGTCCTAGGATGTCTTAACTTTGTTAATTAGTTGTTTAAAGACTAATTGGATACATATATGTGATATTATATGTTAACTAGGATCATCGTGTGTACAAGTCTTCACTTGACACCTAACATCCTATACATTCCGTTCATCCAAACCACTCACTACAGGTGAGTTCATACCCCTTAATTAACCTTTTAAATGTTTTTAAATGCTTTTATGGGGGGATACAAGTTGAACTATTATAGTTATTATATCAATCACATGTGATTAATAACTACCAAACAAGTGGATTTCTTACTTTTCAAACTGTGTTATCAAACTGTTTTACTTCAAACTGTTTTACAAACTCTTTTACTTATCAAATACTTTTATTAAACTCTTTTAACTTATATTATGTGTATCTATATGGATATAATTATATAAGTAGGATTGGAAGGACTTAGGACTGATAGCTCACCTTACTTCCTGTTCCTTGTTTGGTTGTGGACTTAGGGTATTCGGGTTATTTGTCCGAAGGTCGTTTGAATCCTAGTTATATATCGTGTATATGTGTATAGATATAAAAGGTTACTTCTTTCCTTCAGTTGAATGCCTTTGGGTAGCAAAGGTATACAAACATGTTCATATACACAAACAACATTAGTAGTAAACTATAATAAGTATAGTTTAGGAAGATACTATTACTAGAACAATGAAACATACAATGAGTCAGTTCATTCATGAGTAATACATAGTGATGAGAAACAAACATAATACATAGTGATGAGAAACAAACATAACACATAGTGATGAGAAACAAACATAATACATAGTGATGAGAAACAAACATAAGACACAGTGATGAGAAACAAAACATACAAGCTAGACAGAGAAAGAACACACAATACAGCTAGCACATACATATACATATACATATACATTACTTATAGTTATGTGAGCCACTTAACGGGAGCATGGCACTACCTGTCATGACCGTTTTGTATCCAGAATCTCCTTAATTGGGGAGCGTATGAGTTTGTGTATAGATCTATACTGGATTGACTATCCTACACCTTGCTGCTCGCTAAAGTGGGACTTGCAAGTCTACGGGTGCCAAACGTCATTTCTTACGACGTCTTACATCGTCGTTTTACTATAGAGTCGGTAGCAGGATGCAGGCCGATCACATGGTACTTTAAATAACAAATAGTTTAAAGTAATTAGTACAGCATTAGTTACTTAATACAACACTACAGTACTATTTCATTTTCCCTTTACATTTACTTTGTGATATTCACACAATAAACAATAATGTAAGAACTATATTTTTGGTTAATGATAGTCAGATTTGGGAAAATACACACTCTTACAAGAGGCACACACACAGATACTAGATGCCTTGGTAGAAGGCTACTTTTAGTAGGAAACATAGGGTTTTCTAGGAGAGTTCAAACAATTACAAACTTTTACAAAACTTATACATTACATACTTACAAACACTTTCATACAAATACAGACACTAATATACTTATAATCTCACCAGCTTTAAAGCTGATAAACTCTTTCAAAATAACTTGTATTCTCAGGTCACTAGTAGACAGGTACCGGTGCCAGGTTCTGAGAAGATGGAGCACGTTCAAGACTCATCTTTTATTTTTGATGTATATTTTTGGTGTCTATTTAACTTGACAGAACACACTTGTATGAAATTATATTATTAATGCAATGGATGATGTTGTTGCTTTTTTACTACTTTGCATTGTTGTGATACTGAACATGACGTCCTCCACCCCCGAACGTTTCCGCCGTTCCAGTTTTGTGGTGTGACAGATTGGTATCAGAGCATTGTTTATAGTGAATCGAGTGTATCAAGCCATAAAAGATATACGAACCATAAACACAGCGGGATTAAAATACTCTGATAAAGAGTTTATACTTTTAAATAATAAAATATTTAACCAAGTATACATACCTGCATTCATACTAAAATCAGTGTCACTAGGACAGAACAAAAGTATTACGATTGTTGGACAACACAAGTAGACTTAGAGACATATGGTCAACCCTGGGAAGATGTAGCCTGATCAACTACATTATCCGATGAGTGATTAGCATGTGCCTAAGTATGGTTGTGAGGTTGCAACAAGTCTAAAAACTTACCAACACTACTACAACGAGAATAGTAGAACAGAGCATAAACTTAAAATACTATAGGAGTATTTTGTGTGACTATTAATTACTTATTTGAGAACTAAAAAGGTCTTTATTGGTATGTCAATAGTTGCGGGGTGGATACATTAAGGTTATAGGTAACTAGGATGGCATAGACTTAGAATATGTGATATTTGCTCTACTTCCTGTTCCTTGTTTGGTTGTGGGCTTAGAGTTAGGGTCACTTATTCAAAGGTCTATCCTGTTTAGGTTACCTATGACTGGTATGCACTACGCAAATGTTGGAGTAACTGATAAAGATCATCTTATAATTATCTAGTTAGTTTGTCTATTGATTATTTCCTTATCCCTTTTCTCACGTAGATATAATGGCTGGATTCCATTTTCCCGGAAACCCGTACTATCCGAACAACGGCAATGCACGATGGCTAGGAGAAGAGCCAGAAGATGATCACCCAATCCCTTTGGATGATCACGAAGCTGAAGGCTTTTCGGATGGTTCTGACTCAAAGCCTGAAGTCAACAACCTACCCCCAGCTGCTCAAGACCCAAACCTGAACCCTCGTCCAGCATTTCAAGGACCCACTCCTCTGTGGGCAACAAACTTGAACAGATGGAGTCAGGATAAGGGTCAACCCATACCCTACAATGGAGACAGAAGCTTCTACAACCTCACTGAGGGAGGTTCAGATGACAGGGTCCTACCCATAATGGTCCGTAGGATTGCTCGGAACACCGAGCAAGGTCGAGCATCTATCGACCGAGTAGTGGAGATTGACGCCAACTCTGGCGTTAACACTGTCCACATTCGCCAACTAGAGTCTGCTCATGAAAGGACTCAGGTCCGCAATGCAGTTCTACAGAGGGAACTTGCTGAAACCCAAGCTGAAGTCAGGAAACTTCAAACTCAGCAAGTAAGATATAATAAGCGCGTGAGAGACATAGAACATCTACTGTCGGATTCAAGAACTCACTCTAGTAGTTCTCGTCGCCGTTAGAGTCTCATCGACTTCTCTTTTGGATGTTACCTAGTTAGTGTAAAAACTTTAGTCTAATTTCCTATCTTTGTAAATCTTAGACCCGTTAGGTCTTGATTTGGTAGTAGTCTGTCAAAATTTTCCATCTTGGTTGATGTAAGACCTACTTCTAGGTCATTTTTCCCGAACGCATTACATCTGTAATCCTAGTATTTTTGACAGATATCTAATCTCATGGAAATTATATCCAAATGCTTTCGTTTACAATCAATCGTGTTATTCATTTGTGCTATTGGACTATGGAGAGTTAGTCCATGAGTCATTCTTATCTACTTCCTATTAAATTCTTATCAATATCTTCATCTTTCTAAACTTATAGTTAAAAGATGCCTCCACGTAAATCGACAAGACGCGATCCTCCCGCACCGACACCACCTGCTCCTCAATTCGACACGGCAGCCCTGAATGCTGCTGTAGCTGCAGCTGTGGCTACAGCCATGGCTCAATATCATTCTTCGGGTTCCACTGGGGAAGGAACTCCTGTCCTATCTACTCATGGTGAAATTCCTGTGCGCTCCAGAGAGTGCTCCTACAAGGACTTCACAAATTGCAAACCATTGTCCTTTAAAGGGACTGGCGGAGTCATTGCCATATCGCAATGGTTCGAAAAGACAGAGTCGGTCTTTGAGATCTGCTCATGCCCGGAGGGAAGCAAGGTCAAGTTTGCTGCTTGCACCTTCGAGTCAAAAGCCCTGACATGGTGGAATAGCCATGTCAAGTCACTATCCCTTATAGTGGCAAATGCTATGGGCTGGGAAGCTCTGAGAGAGCTAATGGTTGAGGAGTACTACCCGAGGGGCGAAATCCAAAAGTTAGAGGTTGAACTGTGGAGCCTAACCATGAAGGGCTCCAACATAGTCTCCTACACCGCCAGGTTCTGTGAACTGGTGGCCCTCTGTCCCAACATGGTTCATACAGAGGGGAAGAAGATTGAAAGATACATATGGGGGCTGGTGCCTCCATTCCAGGGAAATGTTTTGGCTTCAAACCCCACTACATTTGATAGTGCCAAGCGATTGGCACATCGGCTCATAGACCATGGGGTTCGTACCCCGGCCGCAACAACAACCCTGGCCATCTCAGAACCCGTCAGAACTGCTGATTCCAAGCGGAAATTTTGGTATGACAAGAGAAAGACAAAGGCTGCCAAAAAGCAGCAGGTCGTGGCAGTTCATGCTGCGATAGCACCTGCCGTTGCTGCTCCGGTAAAGCAGTACGCTGAAAGTTTGCCCAAGTGCAACTTCCACCACGTAGGAGCCTGCCGGGAAATGCAGTGTTTGACCTGCAACAGGAAGGGGCACACTACCCGTTTCTGCAAAGCTCCGGCGAGGCCAATCACCCAAGTCCTCGGCGCTGGTGTGAGCCAAACTTGCTACGGTTGTGGCGAGGTGGGCCACTACAAAAGGAACTGCCTGAAGGCAGGGAATGCCGGTGGAGTGGCAAGAGTTCTGGCCATAGGCCACGAGGAAGCGGTTGCCGACCCCACAGTGGTCACTGGTACGTTTCTCCTCGATAACTCTTATGCATGCATTCTGTTTGATAGTGGAGCGGAGAGGAGTTTCGTGAATCAAAAATTTGCTCATTTACTTAAGCAAAAATCACGAGCACTTAAAGAACCGTTCACTGTAGAAATGGCTAATGGAAAGACAGAGAGCTCTACCAATATATTCATAGGGTGTACCCTAACACTTGATAGCCATTCATTTTCGATCGACCTCATGCCGGTTTCTATTAAAAGTTTCGACGTCATTATCGGCATGGATTGGTTGAGTCATCATCGTGCCGACATCATGTGTTACGAAAAGGTTGTACACCTTAATCTGTCGTCTGTCGAAAGTCTAGTAGTATATGGCGACAAACCCGGCACGAACCTTCGTATCATCTCGAGCATTCAAGCTCAGAAATTCTTGCGAAAGGAATGTCACGCATTCCTTGCTCATGTGGTCGATGTGAGCCAAGAAATGAAAGACATTCAGAACATTCCAGTAGTACGCGACTTTCCTGAGATCTTTCCAGAAGAACTCCCAGGATTACCTCCACAACGTCAAGTCGAGTTTCGAATCGACTTAGTTCCAGGGGCTACTCCCGTAGCCAAATTGCCCTATCGTCTAGCACCTGCAGAGATGCAAGAACTGTCCTGTCAACTTAACGAACTGCTCAGCAAGGGCTTTATAAGACCAAGCTTCTCACCCTGGGGAGCTCCAGTCTTGTTCGTCATGAAGAAAGACGGATCGTTTCGTATGTGCCTCGACTACAGGGAGCTCAACAAACTGACCATCAAAAATCGTTATCCTTTGCCTCGGATTGACGATTTATTCGATCAACTTCAAGGGTCGAACTTCTTTTCAAAAATTGACTTAAGGTCCGGATATCACCAACTACGAGTGCTAGGGGAGGATGTTCTGAAGACAGCCTTCCGAACTCGTTATGGGTACTACAAATTCGTAGTGATGTCGTTCGGATCAACAAACGCACCTGCAGTATTCATGGACTTAATGAATAAGGTGTGTCGTCCTTACTTGGATCAGTTCGTCATCGTCTTCATCGATGACATACTTATCTACTCTCGTAGTAAGGAGGATCATAGTCAACATCTACGACTAGTCTTAGAAACCATTCGTTCTAAGAAGCTCTATGCGAAGTTCTCGAAATACGAATTTTGGATCCGACGAGTCGAATTCTTAGGGCACGTGGTTAGCGAAGAGGGAATACACGTGGACCCTTCCAAAATTAAAGCCATTGAGAACTGGTCAGCACCGAAGACGCCTACAGAAATTAGTCAATTTCTAGGCCTCGCTGGCTACTATCGCAGGTTCATTCAGAACTTCTCCCGCATTGCGAAACCTCTTACAACACTGACCCAGAAGGGCGTGGAATTCGACTGGGAAGAGAAGCAGGAGAGAGCGTTCCAAACGCTCAAAAGAGCCTTGTGCACCGCACCAATACTATCCCTCCCCGAAGGAATAGAAGACTTCATTGTCTATTGCGATGCGTTGAATCAAGGGCTCGGATGTGTTCTGATGCAGCGAGGTAAGGTCATCGCCTATGCCTCGAGACAGCTAAAGACACATGAGGTCAACTACACTACCCACGATCTTGAGCTAGGAGCAGTTGTGTTTGATCTGAAGATCTGGAGACACTACCTGTATGGTACAAAAAGCACGATCTCTACAGACCACAAAAGCCTACAACATATATTCGACCAGAAGGAGCTCAACATGAGACAACGACGGTGGGTCGAGCTACTTAGTGATTACGAATGTGAAATTCGTTATCATCCGGGTAAAGCCAACGTAGTAGCTGACGCCCTAAGTCGGAAAGAATATTCTGGTCGAAGAGTCAAATCATTGACTATGACTATCCATTCACACTTGTCGACGCAAATTAAGGAGGCTCAGCTCGACGCTTTGAAACTTGAAAATGTGGCGGGTGAATCCCTGAGAGGGATGGATAAGAACTTGGAGGTTAAGGGTGGCGGAGGTTATTTTCTCATGGATCGGATCTAGACCCCGAAACGCGGTGGTTTCAGAGAATTGGTCATGAACGAGGCGCACAACACTCGTTATTCCGTCCACCCGGGTTCAGATAAGATGTATCTGGATCTTAAAAAGTTATACTGGTGGCCTAACATGAAAGCAGAGATTGCTACCTTCGTGAGTAAATGCCTTACTTGCGCAAAGGTCAAGGTCAAATACCATAAACCCTCCGGTCTACTACAACAGCCAGAGATACTGAAATGGAAGTGGGAGCGGATTACTATGGACTTCATAACCAAGTTGCCCAAGAAAACGGGTGGACTTGATACCATATGGGTCATCGTCGACAGATTGACCAAGTCCGCACACTTCCTGCCTATAAAGGAAACAGACAAGATGGAGAAACTTACAAGAACTTACATTAGGGAGATTGTACGACTGCACGGTGTTCCCATATCCATTATCTCAGACAGAGATAGTAGATTCACTTCGAGGTTCTGGCAGTCGTTACAAAGTTCCCTAGGAACTAGGCTGGGCATGAGTACAGCCTACCATCCACAGACAGACGGGTAAAGTGAGAGAACTATCCAAACCTTGGAAGATATGTTGCGAGCCTGTGTGATCGACTTTGGGAAAGCATGGGATACTCATTTACCCCTCGTCGAATTTTCCTACAACAACAGTTATCATACGAGCATAAAGGCTGCTCCATTCGAGGCCCTCTGTGGCCGAAAGTGCAGATCCCCTCTGTGCTGGGCTGAGGTGGGAGATGCCCAGTTAGCTAAAGGACGAGTTCCTGAAAGCACTCTCACAGGTCCGGAGATCATTCGGGAAACGACAGAGAAGATCGTTCAGATTCGTGAACGATTGAAAGCCTCTAGAGACCGACAGAAAAGCTACGCTGATAAACGAAGGAAACCGTTGGAATTCATGGTGGGCGACCGTGTTCTATTGAAGGTCTCACCCTGGAAGGGCTTGATACGCTTCGGAAAGCATGTAAAGCTAAATCCAAGGTACATAGGGCCTTTCAATATTCTCGCAAGAATCGGCCCTGTAGCTTACAAACTTAACTTACCACACGAACTCAGTAACGTACATTCTACTTTCCACGTCTCGAACTTGAAAAAGTGTCTGTCCGACGAGACTCTTGTAATCCCACTCGACGAGATCGAGATCAACGAGAGCCTCAACTTTGTGGAAGAACCAGTAGAGATCATGGACCGGGAGGTCAAGCAAACGAAACAAAGCCGTATCCCGATGGTGAAGGTTCGCTGGAACGCCAAGCGAAGACCTGAATTCACTTGGGAGTGAGAGGATCAGATGAAACTACTTATTTGCTTAAACTCTAATTTCGGGACGAAATTCCTTCTAACGGGGGGATGATGTGACAACCCGAAATTTCTATTCTGTACAACCATTCACTTGAATAGGAGTCAAAATTGTTTCTGCTAATTTTCAAGCTTTTTGGAATAAGTTTGAGTATTTTAAGATTAGTACTTCAGGAGATAACAGGAGAGAGGATGCCCTAGGGTTTATTGTGCAACAATATTATTCCAAAACTCCAAGAGTTTGTATTTTACGGCCTAAACAAAGGTGTTTACGGCCGTAAACCCTAAAAGAGGGCATAAATATGACACTTAGTCATTATTTATCACTTTTCACAATTTCAAGATCCAAATCTCAATTCTCTCTCAAGTATCATCAACTTTTCTTCTTGATCTTCAACATTGTAAGTGTTTCTAGCCCTAAAAAGTTGATATCTTACTTAATATAGTGATCTAACATGATTCCATCTGTGAAATCATTCCAAAAGTGTAGATCTTCAAGTTTCACCAAGAACACACACTTGTGTTCTTGGACTCTTAGCACCTTTTCAATCTTCTACCTAGTAAGTACTTCTATCCAAGAGTATTATAGAGCATGTTACACTTCTAAACATCAAGAAAACACCCAAGAAACCAACGATCAAAGGTGTTTACGGTCCAAGGTGTTCTTGGACCGTAAACCCTAAAAAGGGTGCCAAAGGGTGCCCTAGTCCCTTCTAAGCGTTGGAAACTAGCCTAGATCCCTTCCTTGATGTGCTTAGTACTTGAAAACATCATAAAACCATAACCATTTGGGTTTACGGCCGTAAACCCAAAGGGAAATGGTCCAGGGACCCTAAACTCCTAAAAGGAGTGAAATGGTGCCCTAATCTCTTCCTAAGGCTTAAACATGAAGTAGGAATGCTTCTTGTGATCTTTCAGGCTTCAAAACGCAAAATGGTCAAGAAACATGAGTTTACGGCCGTAAACTCATGGGTTTACGACCGTAAACTCAATGAGTTATGGTCACAAAACCGTAAACTCAAATAAAGGGTTCCCTTGAACCCTAAACTCAATAGCAATGTCCTACAACACTTAGATGCAATCCTTAGGACTTATAGCACTTATATAAGGTGTTTTACATGTCCTAGGATGTCTTAAATTTGTTAATTAGTTGTTTAAAGACTAATTGGATACATATATGTGATATTATATATTAACTAGGATCATCGTGTGTGTACAAGTCTTCACTTGACACGTACCATCCTATACATTCCGTTCATCCAAACCACTCACTACAGGTGAGTTCATACCCCTTAATTAACCTTTTAAATGTTTTTAAATGCTTTTATGGGGGGGATACAAGTTAAACTATTATAGTTATTATGTCAATCACATGTGATTAATAACTACCAAACAAGTGGATTTCTTACTTTTCAAACTGTGTTATCAAACTGTTTTACTTCAAACTGTTTTACAAACTCTTTTACTTATCAAATACTTTTATTAAACTCTTTTAACTTATATTCTGTGTATCTATATGGATATAATTATATAAGTAGGATTGGAAGGACTTAGGACTGATAGCTCACCTTACTTCCCGTTCCTTGTTTGGTTGTGGACTTAGGGTATTCGGGTTATTTGTCCGAAGGTCGTTTGAATCCTAGTTATATATCATGTATATGTGTATAGATATAAAAGGTTACTTCTTTCCTTCAGTTGAATGCCTTTGGGTAGCAAAGGTATACAAACATGTTCATATACACAAACAACATTACTAGTAAACTATAATAGGTATAGTTTAGGAAGATACTATTACTAGAACACTGAAACATACAATGAGTCAGTTCATTCATGAGTAATACATAGTGATGAGAAACAAACATAATACGTAGTGATGAGAAACAAACATAATACATAGTGATGAGAAACAAACATAATACATAGTGATGAGAAACAAAACATACAAGCTAGACAGAGAAAGAACACACAATACAGCTAGCACATACATATACATATACATATACATTACTTACAGTTATGTGAGCCACTTAACGGGGGCATGGCACTACCTGTCATGACCCGTTTTGTATCCAGAGTCTCCTTAATTGGGTAGCGTATGAGTTTGTGTATAGATCTATATTGGATTGACTATCATACACCTTGCTGCTCGCTACAGTGGGACTTGCAAGTCTACGGGTGCCAAACGTCATTTCTTACGACGTCTTACATCGTCGTTTTACTATAGAGTCGGTAGCAGGATACAGGCCGATCACATGGTACTTTAAATAACAAATAGTTTAAAGTAATTAGTACAGCAGTAGTTACTTAATACAACACTACAGTATTATTTCATTTTCCCTTTACATTTACTTTGTGATATTCACACAATAAACAATAATGTAAGAACTATATTTTTGGTTAATGATAGTTAGATTTGGGAAAATACACACTCTTACAAGAGTCACACACACAGATACTAGATGCCTTGGTAGAAGGCTACTTTTAGTAGGAAATATAGGGTTTTCTAGGAGAGTTCAAACAATTACAAACTTTTACAAAACTTATACATTACAGACTTACAAATACTTTCATACAAATACAGACACTAATATACTTATGATCTCACCAGCTTTAAAGCTGATAAACTCTTTCAAAATAACTTGTATTCTCAGGTCACCAGTAGACAGGTACCGGTGCCAGGTTCTGAGAAGATGGAGCTCGTTCAAGACTCATCTTTTATTTTTGATGTATATTTTTGGTGTCTATATAACTTGACAGAACACACTTGTATGAAATTATAATATGAATGCAATGGATGATGTTGTTGCTTGTTTACTACTTTGCATTGTTGTGATACTGAACATGACGTCCTCCACCCCCGAACGTTTCCGCCGTTCCGGTTTTGGGGTATGACACGTAAGCCCATGATAAATGTCAGATTGAACTGCATGGTTGTTCGAGTAATTCCATGACGATTAAATTTGTAGATTAATTCGTTCAAACGATCATAGTAATCTTCTATCGATTCACCATCCTTCTATTTGAAATCTTTCAATTCAATCAAACAATGTTTTACAGAATTGATCTTAGTCTTTTCGCTTCCTTGAAACTTTTCTTTGAGATTGTTCCAGATGTCTTTTGCAGTTGTACAGCTTCTGACATAGTTGTACACAACAGGAGGCAAAGCACCATGTAATTCTCTTATACATCTTTTCTCAAGCTTCTTCAGTCTGTCAGATTGATCATCAACACTTGAAATTCCAGATGAAGATGCAATTGCTTGAACATTAGGTGGAGGAGTACCATTTCCAGTCATACATGACCAGAGCTCCTCATCCAGCCCATTTAAGTAGTATTGCATGCGATCAACCCACTGATCATAGAATTCAGGAATGAGCATAGGAATCTTAGTTGAAGATACTAGCAGATGAGAGTCTGATGTTATTGAGTTCAGGTTGAAATTAGCCATGAACGTACAGATGAATTTTTCAGAAAAACTTAAGAATTTTTGGAAACAAATAGCTGAAATGATCAGAGATTTCAAACAAAACACTTGATTCAACAAATCAATTGCAGAATCAAATCACAACTGTAGATCAATAACGATTTTCAAAACAAAAGGCGCGAAAATTTTTTAATCCAGAAATTGATTCAAAAACCTTTTGATTCAGAATGAAAATCAGATCGCAGAGATATGATTCCTGCTCTGATAGATGAAGTATTGAATCAAGTAATGAACGTAGAATAGAGTTACGAGAATTAAGAACACCGAGAGTAAATAAGATCTTATTTCAGCTCAATTATGCTTCACGATTACAAAGAGAGAATAGACAAGACAGACTCCCAAAAACTCTTATCTAACTCTAAGTAACATTTCCTATTTATAGGAAAACAGTAAAGCATACAAAAAATACTAAGGAAAGCATTCGGCTTCGACTAAAAGGTGCCTTAGTAAATACATAATGAAACTAACGAAAGCTTCTATTACACAGACTTCGACATATTACAACATATTTTCGACCTTACAAAAATAGTGGATGTCACAAAAAAAATTTGTTTTATCCAATTTTAATTTTTTTTTCACAATATACCTTCATGAACCAATTCTTAAAGTGTGTGTATCAAGTAATTCTTCCATGACTTTTACTTCTTGCTTCATTTTTAAGGCATCTTCTAAGGTATAAATGTATTATTTGAGGATAAAGGGTCATTGATGGTATAGACTATTTTTTTATTAGTCTTTTTGGTGGAGAGTAGGAAGACATTTTTCCAAGAAGATACCCACCTTTCTGAATTATAAGTTGTATGAAAGTTTGGTTTAAGATTGTTATGATTTTAGGGTCTTTATATATAGTTTTTAATATGTGGTGGGTTATACATTGTGACAACGAATTATACACACTGAATACGAATTACAGATATTTAATAAGAATTGTCATTTCATTAGTCAACTAATTACACACTTACACGAAAATTCCCTATTATTTTCCTATAAACGTGTTTCATTAAACTCAATTTGTAATCATCTTTCTTTCATTTATTTTCAGATACATCATCGTATTTTAAAATCATTCATTAAATGATTCGTTTTGAGTTTTTTATAATCTTGAAAGAACCAATGCCAATATTGTAACCCATATCAAGAAAAATACGATGCACCACTTTGAGTTCAATATTGTAGCCTTAGGATGTGTGAGAAGACGATTTTTGTAATATATACATCATATATTTGCAATTATAATTTCATTAATGTTGGTACTATTGCTTTTTTATATTTAAGCATTTCTTAGGAAAATGTTACCAATGATATTTATAGTTATTATCCCTTTAAATGGGAAATGTCCACAAGGTTGGCCTGAGGATTTAAATATCCTCAAATGCCCAGGACGAGCCAGAATAAAAGGGCTCTTATCGCTATTATATATATATATATATATATATATATATATATATATATATATATATATATATATATTATCCCTTTAAATGGGAGATACTTAGGCGCAATTTCGACAAGACTGGTCCTGAGGATTTAAATATTTTCAAATGCCCAGGACGAGCCAAAATAAAAGGGTCCTTATCGCTATTATATATATATATATATATATATATATATATATATATATATATATATATATATATAATAGCGATAAGGACCCTTTTATTTTGGCTCGTCCTGGGCATTTGAAAATATTTAAATCCTCAGGACCAGTCTTGTCGACATTGCGCCTAAGTATCTCCCATTTAAAGGGATAATATATATATATATATATATATATATATATATATATATATATATATATAATAGCGATAAGAGCCCTTTTATTCTGGCTCGTCCTGGGCATTTGAGGATATTTAAATCCTCAGGCCCAATGCAGTTTCCCACCTCCCCCCCCCCCATGATGTCCATAACGTTACTATGGACGGAAATCACGACCACGTACTAATAGAGTTTGGTGTGGAACGACAAAGAGTGACGACACGTGGACCTTGTTTCGAAGTAGGGAAGCGACTTTCATAACCAATATGTCAATTTCCATAGACATGGCCCTATGTGTTGTCTACACGTATTCATATCATGGGTATTTTTGTAGGAATGTAGCTCATAATTTACGTGCTAGTATTGGTCGTAACAGAGTAGTGGAACGGGTTGCTTTGGCCGAGATGCAAAACTTATAGCGTGTGTGATTTTCAGTTGTGTTTGTATATACTTTAAGATGCAATCAACAATTGTGACAACCCGAAATTTCTATTCTGTACAACCTCTCACTTCAATAAGAGTCAGACAGTTTCTGCTAACTTTCAGGCTTTTTGGATTAAGTTCTAGTGTTTTAAAGTTAGTAATTCAGGAGATGACATGAGAGAGGATGCCCTAGGGTTTATTGTGCAACAATAATGTCCCAAAACTCCAAGAGTTTGGAGTTTACGGCCTAAACAAATGTGTTTATGGCCGTAAACCCTAAAAAGGGGGTATAAATATGACACTTAGTCATATTTTACCACTTTTCACATTTTCAAGATCCAAAACCAAATTCTCTCTCAAGTATCATCCAACATTTATTCAAGATCTTCAACTTGTAAGTGTTTCTAGCCCTAATAAGTTGATATCTACCCTAATCTAGTGATCTAACATGATTCCATCCGTGAAATCATTCCAAAAGTGTAGATCTTCAAGTTTCACCAAGAACACCAAGAACACACACTAGTGTTCTTGGACTTTTAGCACCTTTTCGAGCTTCTACTTAGTAAGTACTCCTACCCTAATGTGTTATAAGGCTTGTTACACTTCTAAACATCAAGAAAACACCCAAGAAACAAAGGATCAAAGGTGTTTACGGTCCAAGAACACCTTGGACCGTAAACCCTATTAAGGGTGCCAAAGTGTGCCCTAGTTGCTTCTAAGCCTTGGAAACTAGTCTAGACCCCTTCCTTAATGTGTTTAGTTCCTGAAAACATCAAAAGACCATAAATCATGTGGGTTTATAGCCGTAAACCCAAAGACAAATGGTCCAGGGACCGTAAACTCCCTAAAGGAGTGAAATGGTGCCCTAATCTCTTCCTAAGGGTTAAACATGAAGTAGGAATGCTTCTTGTGATCTTTAAGGCTTCAAAACACAAAATGGTCAAAGAAACATGAGTTTACGGCCGTAAACTCATGGGTTTACGACCGTAAACTCAAGGAGTTATGGTCACAAAACCGTAAACTCCAAGGGAGTTTACCCTTGAACCCCACACTCAATAGCAAGGTCCTACCACCCTTAGATGCAATCCTTATGATTTATAGCACTTAAATCAAGTGTTTTATATGTCTTAGGATGTCTTAAACTTGGTTAATTAGTTGTTTTATGACTAATTGGATACATATATGTGATTATATGTTAACTAGGATCATTGTGTGTGTACAAGTCTTCACTTGACATTTGGGATCCTACATCATTCAGTCCATCCACAACCACCCACTACAGGTGAGTTCATACCCCTTAATCAATCTTTTAAATGATTTTAAATGCTTTCATGGGGGGGGGGGAATACAAGTAGAAAACAGGAAGTTATAGAATCAATCACATGTGATTTATAACTGTGTTTTCAACCAACTGATTTCACATACTTCAAAATGTGATAAATACAATAGTTTTCAGTTGTTTTATACTTTGTTATCAAATGATTTACTTTTGAATTATTTTATAAACTGACATCAAGTCATCATTATTTATTGTTCAAAACTCTTTAATGTTTTACAAAACCCCTTTCAACTTATTGTTAAAAACCATATCTATACACTTATGTTTCATATACATATGTATTCATATGAGAGCTTTCATTCTTTCTTCAGTTCCAACACTCTTGTGTAGCAAGGGTGTATAAACCTACTTGGACATTCAATTTACATTCCAGTAAACTATTATAGGTATAGTTTAGGGGATACAAACTACTATTCCTATTACAAGGAATTACACAAGAGTCAATTCATTCATGAGTCTATACTAATACATTACATACAATATGAAGAGATATTATTACATGGATACTTTTACATGGATACTATTACATAGATACTATATGATGAGATACTATTACATATTATATGTGTAGATACTATTATATATATACGGGACTAACCATTCTACACCCAGCTGTTAGCTACAGAGGGAAAATGGACATCGACGGATGTCTACGGTTAATACTATTCGGCAATTACTATGCCGTGTTTATCCTAGTACCAAAGGATAATACTTAAATGATTATATAATTTCCCTTTTACTTTTATTTTGTGACACATTCACATAAACGATGAGGTAGACTATATATTTATAATAATAGTCGCACATGGGAAAAACTTTCATTGATACAGAAATGCAACTTTCAAAGCATTCAGGTCTTGGTAGAAGACTACCTTTTATACTAGTAGGAAATATGGGATTTTCTAGGGTTTTCACACTTATACTAAATGTTTTATTAATCATTTACAAGTCTTTCATAACAGCTTTTCCAATCAATGACACCATAATACTTATGAATTCACCAGCTTTATCCTGATCTACGCTTTCAAAATAACTTGTATTTTCAGGTCACCAGTAGACAGGTACGATGACCAGGTTTTGAGAAGACGGAGCACAGACAAGACTCGTCTTTTATTTTGATTACATATTTTGGTGTCTAATTACTATGAAAGAACACTCATGTATTAAAACTTTACTTTTAATGTAATGGATGATGTTGTTGCTTGTTTACTACTTTCCACTGTTATGATACTTTACATTACGTCCTCCACCCCTGAACGTTTCCGCCGTTCTTTGTTTTGGGGTGTGACAGATTGGTATCAGAGCTTTGTTTATAGTGAATTGTGTATATCAACCCATAAAAGATATACTAACTATAAATACAATGGGATTAAAATACGCTGACCAAGAGTATATACTTTTAAATAATAAAATATTTAATTAAGTATACATGCCTGCATTCATACTAAAATCAGTGTGACAACGACTAAAACAAAAGTATTACGATTGTTGGATATCACAGGTAAGCTCGGGGATGTATGGTCAGTCCTGGGAGTGGCATAGCCTGATCAACTATGCTGGTCCGAGGAATGATTAGCATATGCCCAAGAATGGTTGTGATATGGCAACAAGTCTAAAAACTTACCAACATTACCAAAATGAAATACCATAGGGGTATTTGGTGTTATTATAATTACTTATTTGAGAACTAAAAGGTCTTTATCAGTAGGACAATAGTTGCTGAGTGGATACACTAAGATTATATGTATCTAGGACGTCATAGACTTAGAATCTGTGAATCTTTGCTTTACTTCTTGTCCTTGTTTGGTTGTAGGCTTAGAGTTAGGGTCACTTATTCGAAGGTCTATCCTGTCCTAAGTACATATAACTGGTATGCACTAAACAAGTATTGAAGTAACTGATAAAGATCATCTTATAATTATCTTAGTTAGTACGTCTATTAACTTCTTCTTATATCCCTTTTCTCGCGTAGATATCATGGCTGGATTCCATCCCCACGGCGACCCGTACTACCCTAACCACAACAATGTTGGATGGCTCGGAGAAGAGCCAGAGAAATGATCACCCAATTCCTTTGGATGATCACGAAGCTGAAGGCTTTTCTGATAGTTCTGACTCAGAACCAGAAGTCAACAATCTACCCCCAGCTGCTCATGACCCAAAGCCTCGCCCAGCATTTCAAGGACCCACACCCCTGTGGGCCACAAACTTGAATAGATGGAGTCAGGAACAGGGTCAACCCATCCCCTACAATGGAGACAAAAGCTTCTACAACCTCACTAAGGGAGGTTCAGCTGACAGGGTCCTACCCATCATGGTTCGTAGGATTTCCCGGAACACCGAACAGGGTCGAGCCGCTATCGACCGAGTCATGGAGATTGACGCCAACTCTGGCGTTAACACAGTCCGCATTCGCCAACTAGAGTCTGCTCATGAAAGGACTCTGGTCCACAATGCATGTAGAGAGAACTTGCTGGAACCCAAGCTGAAGTCAGTGAACTTCGAGCTCAGCAAGTAAGATCTGACAGGCGTGTGAGGGACATAGAACGCCTTCTGTCGGAATCAAGAACTCACTCTAGTAGTTCTCATCGCCGATAGAATCTCATCAACTTCTCTTTTGGATATAACCTAGTTACGTAAAACTCTGGTCTAATTTCCTATCTTTGTAAATCTTAGACCTGTTAGGTCTTGATTAGGTCGTAGTCCTGTCAAAATTTTCCATCTTGGTTGATGTAAGGCCTCCTACTAGGCCATTTTTCCCGAACTTGTTACATCTGTAATTCCAGTAATATTGATAGGTACCTGATCTCCTGGAAATTATTATCCAAATGCTATCATCTGTTAGTTCTAGATCTTCATTCAATCGTGTTGTTGGACTATGAAGAGTTAGTCCATGAGTCATTTTCATCAACTTTCCTATTGAATTCTTATCAATATCTTCATCTTTCTAAACTTATAGTTAAAAGATGCCTCCTCGCAGAAATCCGAGGCGTAACAATAATAACGAAACACCGATACCACCACCACCTCCTCAGTTCAACGCTGCTATGTTCCAAGCAGCTGTCACGGCGGCCGTAGCGGCTGCCATGTCACACATCAATACTCCTGTCCCTAGTGGATCGGGAACAGGTGCACCTCCTTCCAACCATGGAGAGAGTCATGGGCATCCCCGGGAATGCACCTACAAGGATTTTACAAATGCCAAACCCAAAAATTTCAATGGAACTGGAGGGGTTATGATCTTAAGGTAGTGGATCGAAAAGACAGAAGCGGTCTTTGAAATCTGCGCCTGCCCATAGAACAATAAGGTCAAGTTTGCTACTTGTACCTTTTCTGACAGGGCTTTAACTTGGTGGAATGGCCACGTTAAGTCACTGACTCTAATAGTGGCAAATTCGATAAGTTGGGAAAACTTGAAAGCCATGCTGATGAGAGAGTACTTTCCACGAGGGGAAATTCAAAAACTCGAACAGGAACTCTGGGGTCTTGAAATGGTTGGTTCTGACATATCAACTTATACTAATAGATTCTGTGATCTGGCAATTCTTTGCCCTGATATGGTTGCCCTTGAGAGCAAGAAAATAGAGAGATATATTTGGGGACTGTCACCCCAGATCCAGTCAAGTGTGTTAGCATCCAGGCCTGTTACTTTTGACAGCGCCAAAGAGCTAGCACAATCTCTTATAGATCACGGAAACCACCAGAACCCAATGATTTCTACACCTAAGCAACAAAAAGGAAACAACAACAACAAGAAGAAAAAGGGGTGGAACAAGAGGAAAAGCGGGGCTTCGCAAGAATCCTCAAAGAGACAACAACTAGTTACAATCAATGCTGCCACAGTAACTCCTGTTGTCCATGCTAATCCCTTACCAGCGAAGCCTTATGCCGGTAATCTTCCGAGGTGCAACAAATGCACCTTCCATCACAACGGACCTTGCCGGGAAATGCAGTGCACTAACTGCAACAGAAGGGGGCATACTGCCCGTTTCTGCAAGACTCCAGCAAGGCCGACCGCTCAAGTTCCTAACGTCGGTGTGGGCCAATCTTGCTACGGTTGTGGCGAAATGGGCCACTACAAGAGGAACTGCCCTAAGCCAGGGATAGCTGGCGGAGCAGGAAGAGTTATGGCCATAGGCCATGAGGAAGCCGTAGCTGATCCTACAATAGTTACTGGTACGTTTCTCCTCGATAACTCATATGCTTGCATACTTTTCGACAGTGGAGCGGAGAAAAGCTTCGTAAACCAGAAATTTGCACACTTGCTTAAACAAAAACCATGTGCACTAGATAAATCATTCACTGTAGAAATGGCAAACGGGAAAACGGAAAGTACTAACTGCACATACGTAGGTTGTACTCTAACTTTAGATGGCCATACTTTCAAGATAGACCTCATGCCGGTCCCAATTAAAAGTTTCGACGTCATTATCGGCATGGATTGGTTGAGTCTTCATCGCGCCGACATCTTGTGCTTTGAAAAGCAGTTCGTCTTAACCTTCCTAACAGCGAAACTCTAGTTATCTACGGCGACAAACCTAGTACGAACCTTCGCATCATTTCGTGTATCCAAGCTCAGAAGTGCTTGTGAAAGGAATATCATGCATTCCCCGCACACATCGTCGATACGAGTCAAGAAGTGAAAGATATTCAGAACATCCCAGAATTACGCGACTTTCTCGACATCTTTCCAGAAGAACTTCCAGGATTACCACCACAACGCCAAGTCGAGTTCAGAATCGACTTAGTGCCAGGAGCTACTCCAGTAGCTAAATCTCCATATCATCTGGCACCAGCGGAGATGCAGGAACTTTCCAGTCAGCTTAACGAACTTCTCCAGAAGGGATTCATTAGGCCAAGCTTCTCACCATGGGGAGCACCGGTCTTGTTCGTCAAGAAGAAAGACGGATCGTTTCGTATGTGCATCGACTACAGGGAACTCAACAAGCTTACCATTAAAAATCGTTATCCCTTACCCCGCATTGACGATTTATTTGATTAACTTCAAGGAGCCAACTACTTCTCGAAGATAGATCTACGATCCGGGTACCACCAACTACGAGTGTTAGAGGAGGATGTTCCCAAGACAGCCTTCCGAACTCGTTATGGGCACTACGAATTCGTAGTGATGCCATTCGGATTAACTAACGCGCCCGCAGTATTCATGGATTTAATGAATATGGTGTGTCGGCCTTACTTGGATCAGTTCCTCATCGTCTTCATCGATGACATACTCATCTACTCTCGTAGTAAGGAGGAACATAGTCAACATCTTCGTCAAGTCTTAGAAACATTAAGATCGGAGAAGCTCTATGCGAAGTTCTCCAAGTGCGGATTTTTGATTTGAAGAGTCGAATTCTTGGGCCACGTAGTTAGTGAAAAGGGAATTCACGTGGACCCTTCCAAAATCAAGGCCATTGAGAACTGGTCAGCACCGAAGACACCTACAGAAATTCGTCAATTTCTAGGTCTCGCTAGCTACTATCGCAGGTTCATTCAGAACTTCTCCCGCATAGCGAAACCTCTTACAACACTGACCCAGAAGGGCGTTGCCTTTGACTGGGAAGAGAAGTAGGAGAGAGCGTTCGAAACGCTCAAACGAGCCTTGTGCACCGCACCAATACTATCCCTCCCCAAGGATAGAAGACTTCGTTGTCTATTGCGATACGTCAAATCAACGACTCGGATGTATTCTGATGCAGCGAGGTAAGGTCATCGCCTATGCCTCAAGACAGCTGAAAACACACGAGGTCAACTACACCACACATGATCTTGAGCTAGGAGCAGTCGTGTTTGCTCTGAAGATCTGGAGACACTACCTGTATGGTACAAAAAGCACGATCTTTACAGACCACAAAAGCCTACAACATATATTCGACCAGAAGGAGCTCAACATGAGACAACGACGGTGGGTCGAGCTACTTAGTGATTACGAATGCGAAATTCGTTATCATCCGGGTAAAGCCAACGTAGTAGTTGATGCCCTCAGTCGGAAAGAATATTCTGGTCGTAGAGTCAAATCTTTGACTCTAACTATCCATTCACACTTGTCCACGCAAATTAAGGAGGCTCAGCTTGACGCTTTGAAACCTGAAAATGTGGCGAGTGAATCCCTAAGAGGGATGGATAAGAACTTGGAAGTCAATGGTGGCAGAGCCTTATACCTCATAGATCGGATCTAAACACCGAAACGCGGTGGCTTCAGAGACTTGGTCATGACCGAAGCACACAACACTCGTTATTCCGTCCACCCAGGTTCAGATAAGATGTATCTGGATCTTAAAAAGCTATACTGGTTGCCTAACATGAAAGCAGAGATTGCTACCTTCGTAAGTAAATGCCTTACTTGCGCAAAGGTTAAGGTCGAATACCAGAAACCCTCAGGTCTGCTGCAACAGCCGGAGATACCGGAATGGAAGTGGGAGCGGATCACTATGGACTTCATAACCAAGTTTCCCAAGACAACGGGTGGACTTGATACCATATGGGTCATCGTCGACAGATTGTGTAACACCCATAAATTTTGAGCCAAATTAAAACATTTTAATCATTCAAAAACCATTACGTTCATACAACTCGTTTTCAAAATAGTTTAAACATCAGAGTATCCCCCAGAACCATATCATATAAATCATAAAACATGAGGAGCGGTACGATCACGCCTCGCCTTGCCACGATCTCCTAAAGTACCTGAAACAATACACTGAAACTGTAAGCCCGAAAGCTTAGTGAGTTACCCCCAAAATACCAACCACACATATCACACTCATAACATATCATAAATAGAACAACCATGCACATCGGGTCTACTGTGTGACTGGTCCGCCCGTACCGGGCCTTCAGTCCACTTGGTCCACCCTCCGAGTCTAGCCATGTACGTCGAGTCTACAGTGTGATTGGTCTGCCCGCACCGGGCCTTCAATCCACCTATTCCACTCTCCGAGTCTACAGTATGACTGGTCCGCCCGCACCGGGCCTTCAGTCGGTCTGGTCCACTCCCCGAGCCTCGGCACGTCTGGTCCGCCCTGTTGGGGCCTTCAGCCTATCCGGACCGCTCGTTGGGCCTTCGGAATATCCGGTCCGCCCTGGGTATGTTGGCCTTCAGCACAAAGCAGGACCCGCCTCAACCCAACCCCCGTCAAACAACCATGTACACATAAAACAATTAATCACATAACAATCCTCAACCAGACAAACAGTCTAACAGATCACATAGCATATCAACATCCTAACCAGGATTCCGACCTAACCGGTCACTAGCATAACATTACCCTATATCCCGGGTACCGACCTTAACCAGGTCACTAACATAACACCATCCTAAATACCAGGATGCAGATCTAGCAAAACAATAACATAACAAACAATACCCGGATTTCCATCCGATAAAGGGCCGGCCTTGGTGCCGTAGACCCTGTCGATATAGAGAGGATAACTCACCTCGCAATTGCCGACTGAAAGGATAAGATCAGCTGTTCCGACCACCGACACAAACTCCACCACCGAACACTACCAAAGAACCAATTCCATAAATACCAAAATCACCAAAATACCCTTGGAAGTCAAACTGGTCAACTCTTGGTCAAAGTCAAAGTCCTCAGTCAAAGTCAACCTCCCTGACTGACTCTACTCGCCGAGTCGACCCGTCGACTCGTCGAGTCCCTATACTCAGAAATTCCCATAACCCGAGTCTACTCGCCGAGTCACCCCAAGACTCGTCGAGTCCAACGATCTCCGAGTCCCATCCTGTCCAACTCACTGAGTCACCCCTCGACTCACTGATCTGCGTCTTAACCAAAAGGGGGTTAGGGGTTCTGCGACCAGACTCGCCGAGTCCAAGAACAGACTCGTCGAGTCCACGACAATCTTCAATAGACTCGCCGAGTTGTTCTTCCAACTCGTCGAGTCCAAGCTCATCATCATAAGACTCGCCGAGTCACCCATGCGACTCGCCGAGTTACTACGTGACTCAAAGTCTGATCTCTAGCCCGACTCGCCGAGTCATCTCCCAGACTCGTCGAGTCCATACGTGAATTCCCAAAATCTCAAGACACAGAGCTGCTCCTTTGCTCCAAACAATAGATCGGGGTCTCTAGAGTCTATTAGCAACATAAAGTTGCTACCTTTACGTGCTTCTTGCCCCATAATACCAAAAACCAAGCTAGAAAGGGACTTAACTCTTGGGGAAAGGCTTTTGCATAGCAACCAAAAGGGCTTTCTGCATCTTTGATCCAAATAGACCTCAGATCTGGAGTTTCAACTCCAGATCTAACTTATACACCAAGATCTCATCATATCATCTCCAAACAAGCCCTAAAACTTCCATGAAAATGGATCTAAAAAGGGGAAAGCCAAGGATAATGATTCATTACCTCCAAAACGACCTCCTGCTGAAGAGTAATCTGAATCTCCACAAATCTCCTTGATCCAAGCTTCTTGATCTTCAAGATCTCTTCACAAAACACTTAACAATGCTCCAATTTGCTTCCAATGGCTCTCACTCACGATTCTAGGGTTTCTGGGTCTCAAAGGGGGCTAAGGGAGCTGAGGGGAGGACATTAAGTCCTTTAAATAGGGTGCAACCCCGAAGATTAGGGTTTTTGCTCGACCAGCACTGACTCGTCGAGTCTAGCCGCCGACTCGCCGAGTCAGGCCACTTAACCCCGTGCCACGCACCCGCTTCGACTCGGCGAGTCAAGAGACCTACTCACCGAGTCCCTTCCTTTATTTTCACTTAGCACCCTTCAACTTCTTGCTTCCGAACTTGGGATGTTACAGATTGACCAAGTCTGCACACTTCCTGCCTATCAAAGAAACCGACAAGATGGAGAAACTTATGAGTACCTACATTCGGGAGATTGTACGACTGCACGGTGTTCCCATATCCATTATCTCGGATAGAGATAGTAGATTCACTTCGAGGTTCTAGCAGTCGCTACAAAGTTCCCTAGGAACTAGGCTCGACATGAGTACAGCCTACCATCCAAAGACCGACGGACAAAGTGAGAGAACTATCCAAACCTTGGAAGATATGTTGCGAGCCTGTGTGATCGACTTTGGAAAAGCATGGGATACTCATTTACCCCTTGTAGAATTTTCCTACAACAACAGTTATCACACGAGCATAAAGGCTGCTCCATTCGAGGCCCTTTATGGCCGAAAGTGCAGATCCCCTCTGTGCTGGGCTGAGGTGGGTGATACCCAGTTAGCTAAAGGACGAGTTCCTGAAAGCACTCTCACAGGTCCGGAGATCATTCGGGAAACGACAGAAAAGATCGTTCAGATTCGTGAACGATTGAAAGCCTCTAGAGACCGACAGAAAAGCTACGCTGACAAACGAAGGAAACCGTTGGAATTCCAGGTGGGCGACCGTGTTCTATTGAAGGTCTCACCCTGGAAGGGCTTGATACGCTTCGGAAAGTGTGGAAAGCTAAATCCAAGGTACATAGGGCCTTTCGAGATTCTTGCAAGAATCGGCCCTGTAGCTTACAAACTTAACTTACCACGCGAACTCAGTAACGTACATTCTACTTTCCACGTCTCGAACTTGAAAAAGTGTCAGTCCGACGAGACTCTTGTAATCCCACTCGACGAGATCGAGATCAACGAGAGCCTCAACTTCGTGGAAGAACCAGCAGAGATCATGGACCGGGAGGTCAAACAAACGAAACAAAGTCGTATCCCGATAGTGAATGTTCGCTGGAACGCCAAGCGAGGACCTGAATTCACTTGGGAGCGAGAGGATCAGATGAAACTGAAATATCCTCATATTTTTACTTAGTTATTTGTAACTACTTATTTGCTTAAATTCTAATTTCGGGACGAAATTCCTTCTAACGGGGGGATGATGTGACAACCCGAAATTTCTATTCTGTACAACCTTTCACTTGAATAAGAGTCAGAACAGTTTCTGCTAACTTTCAGGCTTTTTGGATTAAGTTCTAGTGTTTTAAAGTTAGTAATTCAGGAGATGACAGGAGAGAGGATGCCCTAGGGTTTATTGTGCAACAATAATGTCCCAAAACTCCAAGAGTTTGGAGTTTACGGCCTAAACAAATGTGTTTACGGCCGTAAACCCTAAAAAGGGGGTATAAATATGACACTTAGTCATATTTTACCACTTTTCACATTTTCAAGATCCAAAACCAAATTCTCTCTCAAGTATCATCCAACATTTCTTCAAGATCTTCAACTTGTAAGTGTTTCTAGCCCTAATAAGTTGATATCTACCCTAATCTAGTGATCTAACATGATTCCATCCGTGAAATCATTCCAAAAGTGTAGATCTTCAAGTTTCACCAAGAACACATACTAGTGTTCTTGGACTTTTAGCACCTTTTCGAGCTTCTACCTAGTAAGTACTCCTACCCTAGTGTGTTATAAGGCTTGTTAAACTTCTAAACAGCAAGAAAACACCCAAGAAACAAAGGATCAAAGGTGTTTATGGTCCAAGAACACCTTGGACCGTAAACCCTATTAAGGGTGCCAAAGTGTGCCCTAGTTGCTTCTAAGCCTTGGAAACTAGTCTAGACCCCTTCCTTAATGTGTTTAGTTCTTGAAAATATCAAAAGACCATAAATCATGTGGGTTTACGGCCGTAAACCCAAAGACAAATGGTCCAGGGACCGTAAACTCCCTAAGGGAGTGAAATGGTGCCATAATCTCTTCCTAAGGCTTAAACATGAAGTAGGAATGCTTCTTGTGATCTTTAAGGCTTCAAAACACAAAATGGTCAAAGAAACATGAGTTTACGGCCGTAAACTCATGGGTTTACGACCGTAAACTCAAGGAGTTATGGTCACAAAACCGTAAACTCCAAGGGAGTTTACACTTGAACCCCAAACTCAATAGCAAGGTCCTACCACCCTTAGATGCAATCCTTATGATTTATAGCACTTAAATCAAGTGTTTTACATGTCTTAGGATGTCTTAAACTTGGTTAATTAGTTGTTTTATGACTAATTGGATACATATATGTGATTATATGTTAACTAGGATCATTGTGTGTGTACAAGTCTTCACTTGACACTTAGGATCCTACATCATTCAGTTCATCCACAACCACCCACTACAGGTGAGTTCATACCCCTTAATCAATCTTTTAAATGATTTTAAATGCTTTCACGGGGGGGAATACAAGTAGAAAACAGGAAGTTATAGAATCAATCACATGTGATTTATAACTGTGTTTTCAACCAACTGATTTCACATACTTCAAAATGTGATAAATACAATAGTTTTCGGATGTTTTATACTTTGTTATCAAATGATTTACTTTTGAATTATTTTATAAACTGACATCAAGTCATCATTATTTATTGTTCAAAACTCTTTAATGTTTTACAAAACCCCTTTCAACTTATTGTTAAAAAGCATATCTATACACTTATGTTTCATATACATATGTATTGATATGAGAGCTTTCATTATTTCTTCAGTTCCAACACTCTTGTGTAGCAAGGGTGTATAAACCTACTTGGACATTCAATTTACATTCCAGTAAACTATTATAGGTATAGTTTAGGGGATACAAACTACTATTCCTATTACAAGGAATTACACAAGAGTCAGTTCATTCATGAGTCTATACTAATACATTACATACAATATGAAGAAATACTATTACATGGATACTATTACATAGATACTATATGATGAGATACTATTACATATTATATGTGTAGATACTATTATATATGTACGAGACTAACCATTCTACACCCAGCTGTTAGCTACAGAGGGAAAATGCACATCGACGGATGTCTACGGTTAATACTATTCGGCAATTACTATGCCGTGTTTATCCTAGTACCAAAGGATAATACTTAAATGATTATATAATTTCCTTTTTACTTTTATTTTGTGATACATTCACATAAACGATGAGGTAGACTATATATCTATAATAATAATCGCACATGGGAAAAACTATCATTGATACAGAAATGCAACTTTCAAAGCATTCAGGTCTTGGTAGAAGACTACCTTTTATACTAGTAGGAAATATGGGATTTTCTAGGGTTTTCACACTTATACTAAATGTTTTATTAAACATTTACAAGTCTTTCATAACAGCTTTTCCAATCAATGACACCATAATACTTATGAATTCACCAGCTTTTTGCTGATCTACGCTTTCAAAATAACTTGTATTCTCAGGTTACCAGTAGACAGGTACGATGACCAGGTTTTGAGAAGACGGAGCACAGAAAAGACTCGTCTTTTATTTTGATTACATATTTTGGTGTCTAATTACTATGAAAGAACACTCATGTATTAAAACTTTACTTTTAATGCAATGGATGATGTTGTTGCTTGTTTACTACTTTGCACTGTTATGATACTTTACATGTCGTCCTCCACCCCTGAACGTTTCCGCCGTTCTTGGTTTTGGGGTGTGACAACAATCGAAATATAACATACATGAACTTGTGTGGCTTAACAATATTGTTATTGCGAAACGAGAAGGCCTTTTCTATATTGTATGTATCAATATTTTGACTATTGAGATTCTTGAGGTCGTGATGACGTTATTGGTGGGTAAACATGATTTACCGACAATGATAGTCACTCAAGTTATTCGTGAAGCGATGCAATATATGTACGAGAATCGATTCAACATATATAAATATAATTGAAGGATATATAACAACTTTTAACCATTGAATGACAATAATATTAACTTCTTCGCATCTAATGTTGATCTAAGATCTACTGTTGAGTCAACGCTTTGCATGAGCATACAAAAATGAAAGCATGGCAAACAAGAAGCATCTCTAACTTCATCTATGAAGTTGCGAATTTTTCAAAGACTGTTGTTATATATCTCGATCGTTGGACTTGTAGTTGTGGAAAATGGCAAAAAGGTGATGTACCATATGGGCATGCGATAGCGGCGATGAGATCATTTAACATGCATAATATTCACCAATTGCTTAATTATGATTTAATTTATGCAGTGTATCGAGTTGCATAGCAAACAGATATAGTTAATCATTTGACACCTTATACTCAATGAGAATTACCAAATGATGTATTGGTCGTGTTGCCCCTGTGTAACTTAATAAATTAAATAAATCAAGTTTAATTTCAACTTTTATGTTAATGTAACATGATAATGGTGATGTTTGAAAAACATCAAACATCAAGTACCTTACATTGGAGCTAAGAAAATACGGCTTTCCGGTATCAAAATATCGAATGTGATATGTCTATGGTTAACTTTTGTTATAAAGAACACAATGAAAAAAAATTTAGCTTAAACGGACTTCATATGAAACAGTTATGAACGTTAAAAGTTAGGAAAAAAAGTTCGTAGATAACATCATTTTTCGCAGTCCAAAAAATCAAGAACGACGTCGTTTTGGCGAAAAAAAATCATAGGCGACTAAGATTTTTGCAGATGGTGACCTGTGAAAATCATAGCTATTTTGGGTATCTTTTTGAAGTTTGGCTATTTTTTGAAAAAATCTTTAGGAGATTAGTTATTATGATCATTTTCTCTTGTAAACCGATAACAAATAAAAAATATATAATAAATATATAATAATTATTTTACATGTATTTAAACAAATTGACAAAAAATTAGTGTGGGGTATAAGACATCCAACTTCTAGAAAACACAATGTTTTAAAAAGCTCGTCACGGCTTCGCCATGGCGCGCCATGACTCCAAAGTTTGTACTTCCCACCAAGCTTGTACAAAATGCCGCCTTAAGTCGCATATGTATATAAAAATGAATAATAGTAGAAAATACATATAAAATTATTAACTATATATAAAAACGCCGCCTTAAATCACGCTTTACAAATGACATGACTCGCCACGACTCAAAAAAACTTGAGGCTTGACATTGCCGCCAAGTCACGCTTTACGTTACTTAGAACCTTGAGAAAACATCTTCAATTGTTAACGTGACTTATTCTTTTGGGAAAATGACTTACTAGAATAATTATGTTTGTTGTTTTCTTCATATTTAAGTAACTTACTAGAATAATTACTAGAATAATTATGTTTGTTGTTTTCTTCATATTTAGGTAACTTTATTATTTTTTGTACATATTTGACCATTTAACTTCTTAAATGTGTTCACATATTACCGTTGTCACCTGCTATAGCAGGTAGCAGGTGACAACGGTAATATGTGAACACATTTAACAATTTAAATAGTCAAATATGTAAAATAAAAATTAAATTATCTAAACGTAAACAAGACGAAAAAAATAATTACCCTTGCAAGTCATATTCCGTATGTTTTTGTTAGGTCATTTTTTACTATTTATTTTTTTGTTAACAAAAGACTTTAATAAAAAAACATTTTTCAATGGTTAAGCTTTTCAATTTTTTTTATAATTAATTAATTTACTTTTTATTTATCTTATTTGTTTTATCACTGAATGATTATATTTTGAAGGGAGTTTACCTTAATAAAATTTAAATGGTTAGAATGACATCTCAAAAAAAAACTATCATCTTTTATCATCTTTAGTGGTAAAAGTTATCAAGATTTAACAGTTTATATTAAATAATAATAAGCTTTAGAAAACTACGAATTAAAGATGCTCTAATAACAAACAACATCAAAAATTCAAAATTAAATTTAAACTGCAAATCGGCATAAAGCACATAATTCATAACAATAAATTACTATTTTTTGTATAGTTCATAATAATAAATTACTCTTTTCCCTATAGTTAAATTGTTAAATAGAATATAATAAATGATCACAATCAGCCACAAAATATGAGATAATAGGTAGAGTAGGGTGGGTGGGGGTTATGGTTCAGTTACTGCATCAAAGTGTACTGGTGATGAAGAAAAAGTGGCATCGGACACTGTGTTTGAGTGAAGGGTGGGGGTTATGCTGTCTCTCCCCTGTTTTTGACCAAAGGATTTGTTGATTGCCAAGATCTTTTGGTTTTTAAACAACCTACTGTATATTTTGTCAATATTCTCACTTTCTTACTTAAGTTTGCAAAAGGGGGTTTACCCTAGTCAAAGGCCATAATAGTCTTTTCATAAACCAATCTCCAAAAGCTTGCTTTGCTTTAAAGTTCATTATGGTTATCACGAGTGTGGAAGTTTATTATGGTTATTAGATGTATGTTTATTTTTTTATTTTTATTTTTACTCAGTCATGTAGTTATTATATATATTTTTATTATTTTTCTATCATTCTTCAAAATCTACAAAATTGTTATACTTCACACCTATTTTTTTTAATAAAATTAAATTAAAAGACTATAATTTAAAAGAAAAATGAAATTACTAAAAAAAACAATTAATAAATACAAAACTAAGAAAAATGAAAATATTTCATAATTTTGAAAATAAAATACATAATTAAAATTAGATTCCAAACTAATACATAACAATAATTAAACTAAGTTAATATATTTTTGGACTGTCATTGATCCTTTTATTTTATTTTTTTTACTTTTAGCTCTAAAGTCTTTTATATAATCAAAATTAATATGATATGTGTTTGTGATTAAAGTATATATATATATATATATATATATATATATATATATATATATATATATAATATTTCATAATTTTGTAAATAAAATACATAATTAAAATTAGATTCGAAACTAATATATAACAGTAATTAAACTAGGTTATATATATTTTTTTTGGACTGTCATTGATCTTTCTATTTTTTTTTTTTACTTTTAACTCTAAAGTCTTTTATATAATCAAAACTAATATGATATGTATGTGTGATTAAAGTACTATGCTATTTAATATATATATATATATATATATATATATATATATATATATATATATAGGGCTAGGTTATCATATGGATGAAAAATTATTGTGCGGACGTGTGGATAATACTATTTTATATGAATTACTAAGAGAATAGGTTGTTTAGTGATGTGAATACGTTCAACCTTACACAACTATTGTGATTTTCATGCAATCTCATTAATTCTTATTTATTTTTTGTTCTCACACATTGTTTTTCACGCATTTTCATTCTTATATAATACGACACAATAAACATTCTGACAGAATGATAAAAAAATATATATATAATAACCTTATAGACGATTTAATTAGTGAGAATGCATGATAATGACAATAGTTTGTAAGATTGAACGTATTCACATTATCAAACAACATATTTTCTTTTTCATTCTCACAGAATAGCATTGTCCACATGTTCCCACAATAGATGTCAATCCATATATATATATATATATATATATATATATATATATATATATATATATATATATATATATATATATATATATATATGTGTGTGTGTGTGTTGAGCTTAGAAACAATTCAAACAAATATAAAAAATATATTTTAAATATAAAAGTAAAGACGAAGGATAACGATGTAAATTGGTTTCAAATTTTGAATTTAAAAATAAAGATGAAGGCTAATTTTTTAAATTAGTTTCAAATTGATTCAGTTTATTCACCATGCAACAAATCTTTTACGTGCATTCACCGTTATCGTATAATGAATCACCCATTGTATGATGTTAACGCACATGCATTATGGAATGTGACTACACCCATCCGCTTTAAATGTGTTGGTATTTTGCCCAAAAAATATACCGAAAAGAATATACAAAATAATTTTTTTTTTAACTTTTGAACATTGGTAATTAGGGGTGTAAACAAGCCGAATTGAGCCCGAACGTACCTAAACTCGGCCGAGCTTGTTTAAATTTATGTGGGGTCGAGCACGACTCGTAACGTTCCTACTTTCAAAACTCGAGCTTGTCTTGTAGAAAAAATAACAAGCTCAAGCTCGGCTGGAAAGTACATTTGGGAGACGAGGGAGAATGAGCCCAAGCTCAACTCAAAGTCTTTTTACAGTTCTTGAGCTTATTTATGAATTATAAAAACTTTGAACTAATTAGATTTCATAGTAGGGGTGAGCAAACTTGAACCAAGAAACCGACCAAAACTGACGAAACCAAAACCGAAACAAAACCGATGGTTAGGGTTTGAACTATTTTAAAACCAAAAAATCGGTTTTGGTTTCGGTTTTTACCCAGAAGCCGACCCAATTAAACACCTAGTTATTTTCCTTGGAGTTGATTAATGGTAATAATTCTGCCAAAACAAAAACTATTATGGAGCACGTAAATAAAACACTAGAGGACCTGTTTCAACACTTCAAGAACAAGACGAATAGAGAAAGATGTGAAAAGACAAGGGGTGGATCATCTTCCACACATAGTTATTTCGATATTGGGCATGGAGTTAATATGGAAGATGATTTTGAAAAGTTTATGGAAAACATGGGCAAGGGGTTAATAAAACATATCATGTGATTTATTTATCAGATGGGATGGAAAAGCGGGTGGAGGATTTCCGGATTTTAGGGTGGTGGAAATTTAATTCAACAAAGTTTCTTGTACTTTCTGAAGTGGCGAAACTTGGTTTAGGAATGTTGATCTCTACAGTTGCATCAGAGTCATCATTTAGTACGGGTGGGAGGGTGATTGATGAAAGCAGAAGCTCCTTTACACATGTTACTGCCAAAGCTTTGATATGTGCCCAGGATTGGATATGGGACTATTGGATCTATATGCTCAAAAATCATTATTAAGTAATATTGCTAATAACATATGATCCTATAGGGTCACACCTTGATTAAGTTGCCACATTTTGTATATTTATTATTTAATATTATTTGTAACGTCCCAAGAATTATATGTGAAATTTTTTCTTTCATATAGTCAAACAACCATTCAATCATTAAGAAAATCCCATAAGAGTATAAAACATGTCATATAATCATCAGAATACAAAGCAAAATCATAGAATGTGGAACACTGGTGGATGTGGTGCGATCATCCCGAGCCCTTCCCTTTCGAACCAGAAGAACCTAAAACCATAAACATAAAAATTTAACCACAAAGCTTAGTGAGTTTCCCCAAAATAGCCCATACTAAACATAAATAACAAAACGAAGCTAAAGTAGGTCTATTTCACCCCGAGTCTATATCAACTCTTTATGTATCTTTCAACCGGTATGGGTCTATTTCACTCGTGAGTCTATTTCAACTCCTTCAGTATCTTTCAGTCGGTATAGGTCTATTTCACCCCCGAGTCTGTTTCAACTCCTTCAATATCTTTCAACCGATGCGAGTCTATTTAACCCCTACATCTAAGTATACAATAATATCAGAAAGAGTCACAAAGACAACAAGCACATATAAGCATATCAACAAGTGTCACAAAGACAACTATCATCCTATAAACATAATCCAGTGGGCAGACATTGGTGCCTTTGATCCATGAGTACAACCAATAGACTCACCTCTCAGATGATAATCAACTGTTACTACTCTCACTGCTGAAATCCAAGTGTTATACCCCACCTAGACATTCGTACAAGGTAAACCCTTAGTCCACCTTCCAAAAACTAAGAGATGACCAAAGGTCAACTCAGGTGAAAGAGTCAACGTTCTAGACAAAGTCAATATTTAATTGACCTCGATGTTGTGGCCATCTTTAGTGTTGAAGCAATTTCTTATAGATCGATAGATTCTAACAAGTATAATCAACCAAACAATAAGAACAATGAAGATCAAATGGAGCCGAATGCTTAGATTCAATAGCCTTAGAAGAGTTCAACAAGAACTTCTCTGTAAAGACTACGTAGGGCGATACAAAACAAATGTTAACCCTAAAAGGTGCATGCATGCACTATAAATAGTCTAACCCTAATATCATTAAAACTTGGATGGACAGGCCCAACCCGTTACAGTATGGACTATTCTAGTACAATACAATTTATCCCAACACTTAGCCACATCGTGGCCCACGGGTCTTAGTCAGGTCTGGATCCAAGTCAAAAAGTCAAAGTTCCATCAGCACCCCTCCATGTCGTGACCTTCCTTGGCCATGTCGTGGGCACAAAACGAAGAAATAGTCGACTAGTCTCTCCTCACCACGCTGTTACGGCCAGTCTGAAAGGCTTATTTGAGTTAAACTGGTCTTAACTCATTTTCAAGGGCCCAAAAGCCCATATCTACTCTTTCCCAATGTCTTGATGGATAAAGTTTCCAACTTTATCCATTAAGACAAGATCTCTAACCTAGCTTCTAAAGATCATTTAAGAAGTACAACTCATCAATTAAGTCCTTAATCACAAAAGACACCAACCCAAACTTTCTAGAAAGCTTCTAAGGGTCCTATTGATCCCTAAAAATGTAAACATTATAGACATGCATACCCCATGCATGTCCTCCCTCAAATCTAGGTAAAAAAGAAGAACTGGGACCTAAAAGTCATGCAAAGTTTCTAAACTTTTTCTCTTTGCTACACTCAAAATCCAATAAAAGGGATTATTAAGAAAAATAACTCTATATCTATAAGGAGAAGTTAAAAGACTAGATCAAGAGTCTTACAAATGGTCCAACAAGGTGCTTTCAGAGGTTGGAGAGTGTTTCTTGCTGGTCTCTTGCACAAAATCTTCATCTACTTGCTTCAAAACCACCATAATCTAGCAAATGAGCTCAAAAGCTTCAAGGAAGATAAGGGTTAGGGTTTCTTGGGGGGGGGGGGGGGGTGTTTGAGAGTGATGGAGGCTGAGGACGAATAAAACCTACCCTCCTCATTCCTTTAAATAGGGTGAAAGGCCCAAAAATTAGGGTATTATAAAAATTAGTTGCCGCGCCGTGGCACATATGGCCATGCCGTGGCGGGTCTTTAAATCCCGCAATCTTTGAAAATATCACCACACTGTAGCCACCCAAAATGAAGACTTAACAATATAATGGATTAGTCCATACCTGAAACTGGTTTTACAACTCTCCCCCACTTGAATCAGACTTCGTCTTCAAAGTCCTCTACTGTAAATAACAGTGAATAAAGCTCTCTTATCTCTTCTTCGGGTTCCCAAGTCCACTCTGAACCTTCCAGTGTTGCCATTACACATTCACCAAACCCACTTCCTTGTTTCGTAGTGTTTTCGTCTTTCGATCAAGGATCACAACTGGTCTCTCTATATAGTTCAGTAGCTCGTCAACCTAAATGTTATCCAATGGAACTACCGTGGAATCATCAACCAAGCATTTATGGAGCTGAGATATGTGGAATGTGCTATGAATTTGACCAATCTCGCCGGGTAACTCTAAACGGTATGCAACCATGCCCACCCAGTCAACAATCCTGAACGGACCAATATAATTGGGGCACAACTTTCCCCGCTTCCGAAATCGGATGGCACATTTCCAAGGTAACACCTTCAGAAGTACCATGTCACCGCCCTGAAACTCGAGATTGGATCGTTGTCGATCCATATAGCTCTTCTACTGACTTTGAGAAGTATGTAATCTCCTGCGCACCTGATGTATCAGCTCGGTAGTCTGGATCACCACCTCTATGCTACCCATGATTCGCTGACCGACCTTTTCCCAACAAATGGGGGTCTGATACTTCCTCCTATACATCATCTCGAAAAGAGTCTGATCGATACTAGTGTGGTAGCTGTTATTGTAAGAAAACTAAGCCAATGGGAGGTACGAATCCTAACTACCACTAAAATCCAAACACACATGCCCAAATCATATCCTACAGGTTTAGGATAGTCCCTTCACTCTGTCCATTGGTCTGTGGGTGGAAAGTCGTGCTAAAGTGCAATCGAGTACCTAAATCCTCATAGAATCTCTTCCAGAATCTGGAAGTGAAACGTACATCTCGGTCTAAAACCACTTATACCGGGACCCCGTGTCGTGCAACTACCTCATGGATATAGATGTCTGCTAACTTCACTACCGATATGCTCTCCTGGATAGTGATAAAATGCGCACTCTTGGTCAATCGGTCCATGATGACCCAAATCAAATCCACCCCTCGGATTTTCCGTTGTAACTTCGTGACGAAGTCCATCATGATCTCTTTCTATTTCCAAGCGGGGATAGCCAACGACTCCATCTTTCCATAAGGTCGTTGATTCTCGACCTTAACTTTCCTGCAAGTCAGGCACCTCTCCAAATACAAAGCCATATCCCGCTTCATTCGTGACCACCAATATTCAAGTCGAAGATCTCTGTACATCTTTGTCGCTCCCGAATGGATGGAAAACCTAGACTTGTGCCCTTCTCCACTAGAATCTTCTGAGTACTACCAAAATTTGGAACCTAAACCCTATGATGCAAAGTCACCAATCCCACACTATCATAATCAAAAGAGGACACCTGACCCACTCTGTGCTCGCTCTTCCGGTGCTCCTCCTTTATGGCCTCGACCTGAGCCTCACGAATTTGCTCCAATAATGGAGTAATAACCATCATCCTCAGACAAAAATCTCAGATAGGATTACTAGTTGTATTGCAGGTAAGAGCATCGGCCACTACATTGGCCTTTACGGGGTGATAAAGGATCTCACAATCATAATCCTTCACCATGTCGAGCCACCGACGTTGCCTTATGTTTAGATTGGGCTGACCCATTAGATATCTCAAACTCTTGTGGTCCGTGTAAATGATACAACGAACCCTTTACAAATAGTGATGCCAAATCTTGAGGGCAAAAACCATAGCCTCCAACTTCAAATCATGAGTAGAATAATTCGCCACATGAGGCTTTAGCTGTCTCGAAGCATAAGCAATTGCATGGCCCCTTTTCATATGCACTGCACCCAATCCTGTGATTGAAGCATCACAATAAACCACGAAATCCTCCATGCCCTCAAGTAGGGCCAAAATTGGAGCCTCGCACAACTTCTGACTCAAAGTCTCAAATGTCGCCTGCTGCCCAGACCCCCAACGGAAAGTGACCGTCTTCTTCGTCAGTTTGGTCAACGGAACTGCGATCTTGGAGAAGTTCTCGATGAACCTTCGATAATACCTAGCTAACCCAAGGGAATTCCAAATCTCAGACGGAGACCTCGAAACCTTCCGCTGCATCACGACTTCGATCTTGTCCGGGTCAACCAATATTCTCTTATGATTGACAAGGTGCCTGTAACATCCCGTTATTTTCTACTTTGTAAAAGTTAAAAAAAGTCAACTCAAGTCAAACCCATCAAATAAAAGTCAAACTTAGTGATTTGTTATTTTAAAAAAGTTAAAATTAATATATTTGATACATTTAAACACTTGGTAAAGTGTTGTATAAATAAGAAGTGAAAAACCAAAAAGAACCGAGGAATCTCGCACCAGCCGAAAACTCTCGCTTTCTCCTTCTTTCTTCGGACCGCAAACCGAAGGGCCGCAAACGGCCTTCGCAGCCGTAAACCATCCGGACCGTAAACATGCGAGACTTATTCTAGAAGTCTTATCTTCTAGGGGAAAGCCCTTATCTTCTCGGGAGGTGTTCATAGTCGCCAACCCTCGCCTCGGTTTGAGTTCACAACCGCAAACAAAGCCTCGGTTAGTGTTTACAGCCAAGAACTCGGATGTATATATGTGAGATGTCTGAAATCTTTCCTCATTCTTACACTTTTGGCCAAAAACTACCCTTTTTCTCTCAACTTCAACCGAAAACTCTCTCCTCTCTCCTCAAGAACATGCAAAACTTCTTCTTTTCTTGAATTACATGTGAAATTCACTTGATTCATCTTAAAATCTTCAAAAGTATCATTCCTTGATCTTGTTATCAGTTCAAAAACACCTTCCAATCATCATATAGTGTGCCAAAACCACCATTTCATACAAGTTTTCATTAAAAAACACACGAAGAACGCGAAGAACACGAAGAACACAAAAAACACCCACACACTATTCTAAGGATTATTGTAACTCTTTTTACAATAATTAAGTGTTGTTTAACACTTTAAACTTCATTAGATTATCTAATTTTTATTTAAAATAATGTTAATATAAATTAGGATTCGGTATTGTCACGAGTTCTAACCCGGAGATCTATACAAACAGTCAAGAACTCACACAAAAGGTGAGTTCATACCCTACATTTTTATGTTTTTTAACTGTTTTAAGGGGGGGGATACATGTGAAACACAATAAAAATTGTGTTAATATCTAAAATGTTTTTGAATTGTTATCATTATCAAAATTATATATTTATATATGTGTAAATTATATAATTTGGATTCAGAAGATTTAGAATATGTAATTTGACCCCATTTCTTGTTCCTTATTTGGTTGTGGGCTTGGGGTAAAGTTATTTATTCGAATGTCTAATTAATCACAATTATATAAATATTATATTTATATAAATATAAAATGGTTTTCAAACTATTTAGTTGTCACAACCCAAAATTTCTGTCTTGTAAAGTCAAACACAACAACCAAAGGTCAAATTTATAGGTTTCTAAGCTTAGTATAAGTCAGGGTTGTGTATTAGGAAGTGAACCACTAAAGAAACGAGTTAGGAATATTGCATTCGGGCCATAAACCTCATCAAGTGAAGTTCACGGCCGCAAACCATGTTCACGGCCGTGAACCCTCCCTTGGCCATGAACTAGACCTTATATATATATGAAGTGTTCGATTCTTATACTCGTTTCTTCACTCTTGGCCGCAAATCCACTCCATTCTCTCTCAAGTATCATACTCAAGAACACTCTTTTCTTTCCTTAAACCTCTCTTTTATTTTGTATCTTATTGGAATACAACAAAGGGTCTTCAAACACTTGCCAAACAACAAGATCTTCAAGTGTTCTTCACATCTTTGGGCCGTGAACCCTTCATAGGGCCGTAAACCTTCATCAGGGCCGTGAACCCTTGATGTTTGGGCCGTGAACTCCATTTCAGCCTCCTAACTTGCTTCTAATACTCTTTTGGTGAGTTATTCTTTCATCCTAGGTTGTTTGCTAAACACCTTTGTGGTTAGATTCACTAATTTCATGCCTATATGTATCATTATATGTTATTTACGTCTCGTTTGTACTTCGGGACTTCACTCGTGAAACTTATCATCCTATATCATATCTTCAATCTATCTCCAACATAAGGTGCGTTCATACCCCCATGTTTTTCCAAACTTTTAATGTTTTAGGGGGGGAGGGGGGGAATACAAGTAAAACCCAAGAAATATTGTGTCTTAAAATATAAATTGCTTATTATGTCTTTCTTACCGTTGAACTGTATTTAAAACATGAAACTTATTAAAACATGGAAAATAAGCTTATAAACTATAGTAAGTATAGTTTATGGAACAAAGGGATTTTTTTATATACTTATTTATCATTTATTAAAGGGTTTTCTCACTATTACTTGTAAAGTTGTTAATCTAGTTTGTGAGACACGTCTTCGAGTACCTACATACGTAACAGTGGAAGTCTACCCTTATGAACCAGAGTCTCCTTGAGGGAGAGCGTGAGTTTGTGTATAGATCTATACGGGAATGACAATCCCGCACCTTGATGTTAGCTACAGTAGGAACGGCAGGTCTACGGATGACAAAGTCATAAAGGATATTGGCGTCCGATTCACGTCGTATCAGTTAGTATGGTCATAAAACTCACAAGTAGATAACAACGATATATTTACGTAGTAATATACTTTTCATGAACAATGATTTTACAACATCAGTATGGAAAATACTTGTACTTTTCATTTTTGGAACAATTAAGGCAACAACTCACACTCAAGGGAAAATATAGGATTTTCCAGGACAAACATAAGTACTTTGTAAATAATCGGATTATCATTCAACCATCGAATTTTCATTGTTAATTCTATAATACCTTAGTTTATACATCCATGTTATGTATGAAGAATATCCGATAGACTGTGGAATGTGTGGTTTCCGCCCAATTTCCTGTTCCTTGTTTGGTTGTGGGCTTAGGGCAGATCCATACAATTAACTGTATGTTCGATATTGGTTTACACATAGCTAGTATAAGATAAGCGATTATAGAAGGAACTGGTATTATCATACTTATCTTTAAATTCATTATATCAGAAAATATAAGGTTTTTCTGGAGAAACATAACATGTCAAAGAACACAGAACCTGTTTTCTAAATCAAAACGCTTATGAACTCACCAGCTTAAATGCTGATCTACTCTTTCAAAATAACTTGTATTCTCAGGAACTAGTAGACAGGTACATGCACCAGGATTCAGAAGATGGAGCATAGTTTTATGTCTTTGTTTGGTTATTTACTTTTGGAGTCAATCTTATGTGAATTGAACACAATGTAAAGACTTTAATATTAATGCAACGGTTGTTGTTACTTTGATTACTATGATGCACGTGGTGTGATACTGAGCATGACGTCCTCCATCCCCGAATGTTTCCGCCGTTCCGGTTTGGGGGTGTGACAGATTGGTATCAGAGCATTGTTTATAGTGAACTGAGTATATCAACCTATAAAAGATATACAACTATAAATACAATGGGGCCGAAGTGCTCTGACTAAAAGTATATATTTAAAATATAACAATATTTTTATAAAAGTATACATACCTGCATATATATATACTTACTAAAAAAGTATCACAAGAAGACCAAGAACAAAAGTATTTAAATGTTGGGCACTACGGTCAAACCTGGACAATTATGTAAGCATATATGGGATAAATATAGCCTGATCAACTATATTTATTTGAGATACGACCAACATGTGTTTAGGAGTGATGTGGTGTTGGAACAGGCTTAAAACTTACCTAACTCTGTATTCAAAGGATCTCAAGAACAAAACATAAAGTTAAAATACTATAGGAGTATTTTAGTTACTATCAGATAACAACAAGTATCGAGCATACAACTAAAAATACTATAGAAGTATTTTAGACTCTATAAATAACTTATGTGCAAATTAAAAGACCCTTACTGGTAGGTCTATAATTGTGGAGTGTATACTCCCAGGGTTTTATATAATGGATATTTTATAGACTTAGAATTGGTGATCTATGCTCTACTTCCTGCTCTTTGTTTGGTTATGGTTTTAGAGTAGGGTCACTTATTCGAAGGTCTATTTAATCTTAAATTATATACAACTTGTATACATTGTGGGATCATAGAAGGACCAAGCAAGGATCTGTTGGGTTTTGAGCATTCTAACAGTCCTATGGTGTACATGCAACCCTATAAACCTTGGATCTATGTTTTCTCTAAAATACATGCAAATAAGAATTTCCAAGGTTTACATCCTAACTAGCATGGCATGGGGAACTCGAATCATAAAATTACTAGTAGAATGACATACCTTTTAGTAGTGGTTGATTGCTTGGAGTTTGAGAGCCTAGCACCAATAGTGTGGATGCCTCAAATGGAAATCACAAATCACCACAAACTTTAGAAAACTCTTGGGAGAATAATGCACACTCTTGAATTGGCCACCACTCTTGTACACACACAACTAGTCCAAATCAAGTGCTAAGGACTCCTTTATATAGTGTGGAGGATTAGGGTTACATCCATGTAAACCATAATACCCATGACTCTTCCTTTCCAAGGATCCATGGGTTAAAAGCTCCATGGACCATCCATGGACTCCCATGCAAGCCTAGCCCATTCCAAATGAGTATTAGTCCACACTATATAAAATACAAGAGCCCATATTTAATTAGTCACCTTTTTGATCACCAAATTAATTCTAAATTAATTTATGATCAATACTAATTAAATAATATTATTTCATATTAATATATTTTAACTTATAATATATTAACAAATCATAAACACATTATTCTCAAAAGGTTATCCAAATCGTTCGGGTGAAGTGCAACCCAAATGGACCATGTCGGGTCGGGTCAAGTGCATCTCAAATATTGTTATGGACTTAGACACCTTATCCAACAGTCTCCCACTTGGATAAGTCTAATAACTATATTTGCAGATATGACGTCAGGAACCAACCGACAATCGTAGCTCTCAAAACTCTGTTGAACTATGAAGCGCTATTTTAGATAAGTGATCATATAATCCTATGTTCTAGATATCAGCCGAAACAATACATGGAACAATGTCTTACTTATTGTCCAGCAGTTTGTTTCTTGATTCCCCGATTTGTTTGACATAGAACTTAATTGAACACATCAACTTAGTTCTGACCGGGCCCGGTACATGGGTCAACACAAAATCATCGAGGGGCCCAGATATCGCTTCTAATCCAAGAAGGAACAGATAAACTTCGACTCATATGCTTGTTCTACTACTTGTTGAATTATACACAAATGCACGTTTTATAACATCGAGTTACCAATGCGTTTACGTACAATCAATGTATAACAACTCATAGGCAACAAGTCATATCTCTAGGTTTGAAGACTTATATGATATTACCGTCTCACGATCACTCGAGATAAATACCATGAAGTGATGCAAGTGAGCGTGGGTTTATTCCAATACTCAGAACTTATGAGCACTCATGAATGTTGTAGCAACCATTGCTATGGCTAAACACCTTTAGTCATCTACAAGCCCATTTCATGACAGTCTTAATTCATACCTACTTCCGACGTATGACCGACTGTGGAAGTTTGAATAACTTAGTCATTCGGAAAGAATAACCTAGTTATTATGGAAGTCAAAACATGCAAAGTGAAACACAAGAATAATTGAATCCAATATGGTCTCAACACTTATGAATATAAATAAAACACCTTTTATTCATCACCATATTGATTACACATTATTCTGTTTCGATTTATCAACATAACACTTGAATTAAAACAATAGTCATGCCATACTCCAAGTATGCAAACTATGTTTGTCTATGATCTTTACTTTGTGAAGTAGATCAACTGAACATGATTCCAATGATGCTCATTTCACAATCCCAAATCCTTACTATAAATGTAAGAATATCAAATTCTTGTCATTTACTATAATCTGTTAGATTTTAAACTCATATGCATTGATCCTCTTGCAATGACTATACACAAAAGTCATAAAGACCTGGCAACAAACATTACAAAGTATTCCAGTGGAGTGAACTCCATGGAAACGAAGTCTCACATTCAAGGTACATTCCTTTGAATATCCTTCTTGCATAAAAGTTTCTAACTTTCTCATAGATTCTTAAAATCCAACTCCTAATATGGAAAAAAATTCCATATTCCCATTTTTACTATCACTTCTGCACAAGAGCTACCTCTTTTCAGAATATGTCAATATGGGCTTTTCCAAAATTTAACATCATACTTCCAACTGTCCATGAGAAAGCAATCTTAGGTAAACCTCAGATTGGTCTCGACAATTCCTTAATCATTTCAGTCATATCCGATTCTATTCCTTTTCCCTCTTAATGCTCTAGGCATTTTGAAAATTTAGAACGGATAGATATTGTAGCACATGTGATCGATCCTATACCCAAAGCATATGGGACACGATTCACGATGTCTCACATAATGACCTGATACTAGATCAGTCTTTTGCTACAATATTTTTTATTCACCATGTTTTCAAAAATCAACTATGAAGAGGGATGCCGTAATCATAATCGAATTTTGAGAACGCAATATATATAGAATTCCCTTATGTTGAACCATTCCAACATAAAATTCATATATATATCCTTGACTAAAGATAATTGAAATCTCAATCTAAACTTTTAGGTTTGAAATGAAGTATAATCTCCTCTCCCTTAATTATAGCAAAACAACCTTTTCCAAGCGAAACTTTTGTTTTCTATAATTAACAATACATATCATAATTGATTATGCTCCCACTAGCATAATAATTATTTAGCATAACAATTATGCTCCCACTAGCCTTGACATATACTCAGAAATCGATTTCTAGAAATCAATACTTTATTGACTTTCATCACTAAGGTTTAGACTTCTAATACGAGATGCTTCGACAAAACTTTATCTAAGCTTCTCAGACTCATACATCTTTCCTTAGATAGCTCACATGTGTGTCTAAACAATTATGAAGAGGGATGCCGTAATCATAATGTTTATACCTTTTTTCCATTTCTCACAAGTCCATGTTAATGTGCCGGTTAACCACACACGCTCCACTAACGACTTTGAGAATGCAAATATCACAATTGCTATCTACTTAAAATCTACTTAGTGAAAGCGTTTCCTCACCATCATTTTCATGAATCAGAAAGAAACCTTATGCCACTTAGATTTTATGGTGTATGTGTTCCTATCCATGTGAATTTGTCAAAACCATAATCACAAGACAAGGTTAGTGACAAACTCAAACTCATATGAATTGAACTTGTTCAATCTTGATTTCTTGCCTCTTAGTAGCACAAGGGCCCACCATTGCTTCCAAGTTGTTATGCACACAATTGAGAACTCACAGAACTCACATATATAGTCAAATTTACTGGAACAAATACAGAAACAAGAATTATGTCAACACGATAGGTTACAAACCTCAAGTCGTGTGCTAGCGATAAACTTTTGGTTTTATCCTTGATTAGCTCTTGAAACTTTCAAGACCTTTAAGACTCCCACTGTCCTCTTGACATATAACTTTCTCTTTGTCAAGAACCATTCCTTGACAACCAAACAAATATTTAAGAGTCATTGCGGATTCTTATCAAGGTAAACACTTCACATAATTGGCCTTAGTTGGTCTTTGTTTTATCCAAAACATCACAACTTACCAATTTCAAATGTACAAGAGTAGAAAACATTTTACTCTTACATTTTACAAGTGTTATAAACCTTCTTTAAGATGTGTCACTCAAGTTACAATCTTGCAGTATGACTCTAAGACTTGTTTTGGAACGAAGTATGTATCACCTTCTTGATTTAACCATTTCAATAATTCATGACTCCTCTTCTTAGCCATAAGAATGCACTAAGATGTCCCCAGAGGATGAATTGTGATATGGTCTCACAATCATTAAGATGATCATAAAACATGATACTAAAGTACTCTCCCGTCTTTTTCAGATTTGAGAAACTTTTATCCTTCTGCCTAATTTGATTCTTCTCATTCGTCCTCCAAAACATTGAAATCTTTCCAATGTTTCAGAATTATACTTAAACTAGTAAGTATAACCATATTTACTAAACTTTAGTAAATCATGACGAATAATCTTATCGATCTTTTGTGGTGGACTTGACCAGTGCACAAGAATGTGTACTCGATCCCTTAGTCCTTCACTTGACTCACATATAAATGTGAACAATGAATTATTCTTAATTTTCTAAAGCTGAAAGTTCTCATTCATCATACTATACAACTTGCATGATTCCAAGTTTCGGTCCAATTGAAAATCTTGGGTGATGAAAATCTTTCCTTATTTGAAAATTTTAGACACTACCACAAATGAAAGAATCAAATTCACATTTCCATTATTGCTAGAAGAATATAAACATCAATTTTTCCATAAAAGTCATTGCAAGGAGATATAAAATAAAGTAAAACAAAAATTTTGTTTATTTATAAAATGCGGAAAAAACTTTTTCCTTACAATGCAACTTTAAATGGAAACTATGCTATTACATATTTCCTAGCAATCTATCATAACTCCTAACTAGTAGCTCAAGAATCTGATCTTCGAACCATGCGATTGAAATCCATCTTCGCGATCAGATTCAACATACTCTTCTTTTAAGCTTCCTTCCCTTTGCTTGATCCTACAAAACATTAAAGTGCAACCCAGTCACATCATGTATTAAGAATCAACAATTAGGAACTTAACAAAGTTAGATAGTGGACTTACCTGAAGCAGAACCATACATTCTGACTAAAGATCTCAGGTAGTCCGGGTAGCTTCGATTCCAATGTCCCTTTTCTTGGCAATAGAAACACATAGGCCCATCTGAGCCAGCACATAAAGCAGTCTTAGAAATGGCCTTTCTATTATGATCATCACTTTTGACCATGGCCAATTCCTTACTTTTAGGAGAAGGAATCATTTCTGGAATGTCCATGTCAGCTTGGGAGGCAGACCTTCCAATCAAAGTTGCTTGACCATTGCGCCAAATCATTGTTGATTCAGCAGCAATTAGCAAATAGGTAAGATTTATTAGGGTCATGTCGAGATCTGTCATATAGTAGTCTTTAACAAACTCACTATATGACTCAGGAAGTGACCGAAGAACCCAGTCAATAGCCAACTTCCTTGGGAACCCGACACTCATCATCCTTAGCCTTTCAATGTGTGCCGTCATATCCAAGACATGTGCACACACTGACTTTCCATCCTTGTGTTTACTATCCAATAGGACTTGTGTGAGTTTGAACTTTTCAAGTCTTCGAGCTTGTGGGTCGGGGAGAATAATAGGAGGAGGTGGAGGAAGTGAAGCATGATGTTGTGGGACATCATCTTCAAGAGGAACGCTTGTCCCAAGAGATTTGGGAAGATCATACTTGTCTGAACCAGACATCTACAATGGGAGATATTCAAGTTAGTTGATCTAAAATCGTTAATATAACACCCAATATGAAATATTAAGGCTAGGACCCAACACAATATTTTATAACCTGGAAGAGGGATTCCGTAACCCAAGCTATAGAATATTTGAAGGTAGGTGAATGACGATTTACCAATTTCCACCATGAAAAACGAAATAAAATTAGGTTTTAATTGGTTTGAAACTCCTAGATCTTTTGAGATTCATTGAACTTTTCAATGGCATGTTTCAATATCGATTGTGCCATCTCAAATTTTGTGACTGGGATGCCGAGGATCACAAAACAAGGTGTGAATAACCATGCAAATTCACTTGGTACCCTTAATATTATCACCTAAACAATGTGTCGGTTAACCACACGCGCTCCACCGATCTATGATAAACATTACGTCACCCTATGCCATCCTTACTAGTCTAATTTAGTGTGTCGGTTAACCACACACGCTCCACCAACGACTTGGTAAGGTGCAAAGTGTAAATTTCATGGGTTAGCACCAAATTCACATTTTCCTAAAGTAACTAAGATTGGGATTTATAAAAGGTTTAGTTAATTTATATTCATCATTATACTTGTAATGAGAATTATAGTCCTTGTCCTACCCATTCGGCTAACGACCCTCCACCAGTCAAGGAAGCGGTGGGTGAGAGTGGACACCTATTAAGCTGCCATTTTATAGGCAACAACCTTATACCCCCTTATAGACTGGCTTCGTGAATGAGGCGTACTAACGGTAAGACTGACTTGCTCTTATACATATATATATACATATATATATATATATATATATATATATATATATATATATATATATTAACTTATAATACTATAAAGTATAAGGGTTGAATTTTAACTTTTAAAACTTTAAGGGTTGGAACTAAAGTGTGTGTGAGACTTTACAAATTCCAAAACTCGAGGGCAAGTTTTGAACAATTCAAAACCTTTTGGATTTTCATAAATGAGTTTAATTAAGGTTTAAAAAAACTTTTAATGAAGAGACTCTTGGACATCCATAACTTGAGGACAAGTTATGGAGTCCATAAAACTATTTATGATGAAAAGACTCTTCAACTTATGTAACCTATGGTTTTTAATGGACTTTAAAGAAAAAACTTTTGGTAATCCATAATTTGAGGAAAAATTATGGATTCCATTAAAACACATCAAGATCAAGAATTAACTAACAAACAATTTGCAAATAATTCCTATGATCTAACAAAACTCATAAGTTCATGAACATCCATATCAACAATTTTAAGAATCATATGAACACATACAAAACATAAAATTTTGATAATAGCCTTTGAAATTGGATTAGCATAATCATTACAACATAAAAAACAGGTTTTATAAGTCCAAAACTGCACTCTGGGCCTCCTACTCGTCGAGTGCATGAACCTACTCGACGAGTAGAAAGAAGATATGCTTGGACTCGTCGAGTCCCCCCATGGACTCGGCGAGTCCACTGTCCAGACAGCAAGATTTTTCGATTTTTCAAGTGATTGCATCAAGTATTCAAGAAAACAAGCCTAGGCTCTGATACCACTGATTGGTTTTGAGCATTCTAACACACCTTTGGTGTACCTGCAACCCTATAAACCTTGGATCTATGTTTTCTCTAAAATACATGCAAATAAGAATTTCCAAGCTTTACATCCTAACTAGCATGGCATGGGGAACTTGAATCATAAAATTACTAGTAGAATGACATACCTTTTAGTAGTGGTTGATTTCTTGGAGTTTGAGAGCCTAGCACCAATAGTGTGGATGCCTTAAATGGAAATCACAAATCACCACAAACTTTGGAAAACTCTTGAGAGAATAATGCACACTCTTGAATCGGCCACCACTCTTGTACACACACAACTAGTCCAAATAAAGTGCCAAGGACTCCTTTATATAGTGTGGAGGATTAGGGTTACATCCATGTAAACCTTAATACCCATGACTCTTCCTTTCCAAGGATCCATGGGTTAAAAGCTCCATGGACCATCCATGGACTCCCATGCAAGCCTAGCCCATTCCAAATGAGTATTAGCCCACACTATATAATATACAAGAGCCCATATTTAATTAGTCACCTTTTTGATCACCAAATTAATTCTAAATTAATTTATGATCAATACTAATTAAATAATATGATTTCATATTAATATATTATAACTTATAATATATTAACAAATCATAAACACATTATTCTCAAAAGGTTATCCAAATCGTTCGGGTGAAGTGCAACCCAAATGGACCATGCCCGGTCGGGTCAAGTGCATCTCAAATATTGTTATGGACTTAGACACCTTATCCAACATGATCACCCCGTAAGATAAAAATGTTATATTAATCTCATAGATTCCTTCGACACTCCTATTCTCGCGCAACCCACATCGATAGAGGAAACCAATCATTGTTAGTAGTCAGCAAAGGAGTCAAGCAGGAACAAGAAAAGGTTCATGAGAAGGATTCAGAGGAGGGATCAGCCGAAGAGAAAGGCACCGGAGTGATCATAGATGAACCTTACTCTCTCAAGAGAAGGTGTGTAGGGTTCGCTTAGACATTCGGAGTTAAACTCTCCATCATGAAGAGATTAAGATCAGTGACAAAACCCGGACCAAGGAGAAACGAAGACTCAATACATCTACGGAGAACCGGAACACCATAGGGGTGTTCAGAGACAACATATCTTCACAAGAATGAACAAGAGCGAACGTAGGAAGGACAGAGAACAGAGGAAACCACTCTCGAATCATGCGAAGAAACCGAACACCTTATACGTCACACTAATACCTAATAAAATAATATAACTTAGTGAGTTAGTGATTACACTGCGCACACTATGTGGTAGGCTTATCGCCTCTTTTCTTGCAACTAGTATCAGTAAACCAGGTCACAGAAATTCATTCAAGAGTAGTCACTTCAAACTCAAAAGTCTATTTCATATAGACTTCCTTTATGGATGGTTATCAGAACACTATAGAAGTCAGATCATGATACTCTCGGAAATCGGTATAACTTAGCTAAAATAACACTTGTGCAATACCCACTTCCATAGAATACACTTTAGGAATGTTGTCAGAAACATTCAGGATAGTCCATCAAGGCGTGGAATTTATAAGTATATATAAATTGGTTAAATACAACTACCAATGACCATCGTTTCTCACAAGATCGTTTCTTGTCATGCCACAGAACCATGTCTTCACAAGGAGGTAACCAACTAACTGGCGAGACACCAATTCTGCAGATAGACTCCGCTACATTTCAGGCCGTGGTCACAGCCGCCGTGCCAGCTGTTATGGCGCAATTCAATGCTAACAACCCAAACGAGGATGGAAACAGTTTCGACAATTCAAACCGTAGTAACACACAAGGAAACCGACAAGGGCCTAGCCATAATGATACTCCAGCTCACAAACCTAAGAATAATAAATGAAAGTTCTGGGACAAAAAGGAGCGCAAGAAATGCAACCTGTGGCAACCCTACAGCCACAACATCTGCCACTCCAGTACCAATGCCAGTATGACAGTATGCTGGAAACCTACCGGATTGCAAGAAATGCAATTTCCATCATTAGGAAAATGCCGCAAAATGCATTGTAAGAACTACAACAGACAAGGACACACCACTCGTTTCTGCAGAATACCGGCACAACCAACCACCCATGTCCTCGGTGTTGGTTTAAGTCAGGTCTGTTTAGGTGCGGCAAATCTGGACATTTCAAAAGAGATTGTACAAAGACTAGAAATGGTGAAGAAGCTCGCTTCTGTAGGACTCCAACTCAACACATCACTTCAACTACCGATGCTAGTATAATTCAAGTATGCCATGCATGTGGTGAAATGGGGCATTTCATGAGAGACTGTCCGACAGAGAGAAATGACGGAGGAGAATGAGGAATTTAACGACATGACATAAAAGAGCAACGAGGAACTCCCTTTTGGGATTTTGGTACGTCTTCTAAATAAAATTACTTTAAAGATTTAATTTATATTAATATTAAAATTCGGGGATATTAAAAAGTAATTATAAATAACTCACTCGTCTGAACAAGTCACGACATTCATAAGAGAACTAAAGATCAGCGCAGGTGAGCTATGATGGCTTAGTACATACATCATGGTTAAGCATAGCTAAGATTTTGCTGAATTAGAGTGAGTGATTCCACCTTAATTCCTATTCCTTGTCTGGTTGTGGATTTAGGGCAGAGTCACTCAGTCGACCGTCTTATTCATCTTAATTATACATAACTTGTATATTCCAAGCGATCATAGAGGTACCGAGAAGGATCATAATATAAAGTATCGTCACTAGTTAACAAAGCACTTTCACTGCTAGTACTCGCTTATTGCGGTACGATTTTGTGGCAGTGGTAATATCGAGAAAGCACTAGAAAGCCTACACAGAATGCACTGTCGAGCACACTCGGGGTACACCATCATTATAACAGACGTCTCTTTCAAATCGACTCAACACTTGTTTCTATATAGAGTTTGGCGTCGTCATTCAACGTGGATTGGCACGGTACGATTGGCTTCGTCTTTTGTATTCTAAACCCCGAAGTACTCATGAGAGGAGTACTATGACTTCCGAAACTTTGCCGACGTATACCCAGCAGATCTTCCAGAACCACCACTCGTCCAACAGGTCAAGTTCAAGCACAGAGGCTAAGGACGAATACGGTTAACCTACCATTACTAAGTGAATACGCGAGAGTAGTATATAATTAAGATTCTGCAGACTGAGAATGTGTGCTTCCGCCCTATCTCCTGTTCCTTGTCTGGTTGTGGACCTGGGGCAGAGTCGCACATCCGACCGTCTTACTAATCTTAATTATATACGACTTGTATACACGAGGTAAGGATAGATGGACCAGGTGTAAATCCTATCATGAACTTCAAGACAGGGCAGCCTAGCACTACAAGTGGACATTCTACCATTCGGGAGAACTTAGACAAGTAAACCGAACCCCTACGCTCCATACATATTAGCACATCAGATACAATAGTGAAGATCCGTAAGAACGCTAAGCGAGAATCAGAATTCACTAGAGATCGAGGAAACCAAATGGAACAGAAGTACGAACATCTTTCCTCAACCCCTGAAGTCGCGCTCAGAAAGCTAATTTCGGGACGAAATTCCATCTAACGGGGGGATGATGTCACAAACGCGAAATTTCTGTCTTGTAAAGTCAAACACATCAACCAAAGGTCAAATTTATAGGTTTCTAAGCTTAGTATAAGTCAGGGTTGTGTGTTAGGAAGTGAACCACTAAGGAAACAAGTTAGGAATATTGCATTCGGGCCATAAACCTCATCAAGTGAGGTTGACGGCTACAAAGCATGTTCACGGCCGGGAACCCTCCCTTGGCCGTGAACTAGACCATATATATATATATATATATATATATATATATATATATATATATATATATATATATATATATATATATATGTATATATATATATATATATATATATATATATATATATATATATATATATATATATATATATATATATATATATATATATATGAGGTGTTCGATTCTTATGCTCATTTCTTCACTCTTGGCCGCAAATCCACCCCATTCTCGCTCAAGTATCATACTCAAGAACACTCTTTTCTTCACTTAAACTTCTTTTTTCTTTTGTATCTTCTTGGAATACAACAAAGGGTCTTCAAACACTTGCCAAACAACAAGATCTTCAAGTGTTCTTAACATCTTTGGGCCGTGAAACCTTCATAGGGCCGTGAACCTTCATCAGGGCCGTGAATCCTTCATTTTTGGGCCGTGAACACTCAAGTGTTCTTGGGCCGTGATCACTCCATAGGGTCATGAACTCCATTTCAGCCTCCTAACTTGCTTCTAACACTCTTTTGGTGAGTTATTCTTTCATCCTAGGTTGTTTGCTAAACACCTTTGTGGTTAGATTCACTAATTTCATGCCAATATGTATCATTATATGTTATTTAGGACTCGTTTGTGCTTCAGGACTTCACTCATGAAACTTATCATCCTATATCTATCACACCCCGGCCGTCGGCGGAAACACCGGGCAGTGTAACGTCATTTCTCGTATCATAGTTATCAACTTCCTGAAAACACATACAATTTAAAATACGTCAACATAAAGTTGGTGAGTGCACAGGTTTTGACTCTATATAAAAATAATACATTTTCCAAGTTCAAAAGTATCATTTTGACTCTCCAACGTTTAGCATATATATCCTAGGTATAAAAGTTTACTTACCAAACAAGTAGTTTACCTATAAGTCTCATATACTATGAATATAAGTGTTTGTAATTCCATACAAACGAAAGTTGCTACATATAAATCTTATTTCAATTCTATATGAGTAAAACCGCTACGTATAAATCTATTTCAATTCTATACGAGTAAAACCGCTATGTATAAATCTATTTCAATTCTATACGAGTATGTGTGTTAAGTATAATTATCTACTTAATATACAAGTAGTATACCTACCAGTTTCTTGTACCTAGAGTATAAGTGTTTGGGAAACTTATACTTAACATTAATACTTGTATAACGACAAAGTATAATGCTTCTAACAATTTGCTACCATGAGTCCGTAACCGCGACTATATGACTAGTTTCAAACCTCTGCTTGATGCTACAAGTTTTGCATCTTGAGATAAGTTCCACACGCTTCATCAACGTCGGAACAATAAACAAACAGAAGGACAGTTCGTCACTCGCACACGATTTTGTTGTAGCTAGCAACCACGAGTGGGGTTGTCAACCCGTATCTTATTCATACACGACTTCCTCGCTCACACGGGATTAACGGTTACAGGTCAGAGGATTTTCCCTAAGATTTCCAATCTTATTTGATGAATACAATAGCTCATGTAGACTTGTCGAGTTCCGTTAGTTCTAGTAGTAAAATCATATTCGTGTCTAAAACCCTAAGTTATTAGACTATGCTTTTAACATTACTCCTACATATTTAATACTTAGGCGGTACAACAGCTATAATTAGAATTAAAACCAGGTTTTATCTTGACATAAAACCAACAATAACAACATACTTATCAATTAACATATAGGACTTCCGAGTATAACTCTGGAACTATATCACACACAACACATATATATAGAATCCTAAGTATAATTCAAGATCTACATTAGTATACTACTATAACAATAACATACTAACAACTTTACGATAGTTGTATAATTTCATATACGAAATAACTATATCCTGGTTATTATAACTATCTACGTTGATACTAATATACTATCATATAGACATAATAATAACGTATATATAATATTTAGCATGTGTTTTCCCCCGAAAATATTAGAAAGTGGGGCCATGAAACTTACCTTAATATCGTGCTTCGATAGAATCTAATTGAAAATAGTCAGCGGTCCGCGATCACCGGGCTCGGGAAGCGAAACGGCTTCAGCAAACGAGAGAGAAGGAAAGAGATTAGGTGTGCTAAGCCTTGGGGTCGAAATTTCTATTTATAGGCTGATTTTTGGCCTCTCACGACGTGAAGCAAGCATACTCACGTCGTGAGATATGGCAAGAGTCATGTCGTAGCCTTCCCAGGTGTTTTCTAGCCTCGATTAGTGTCCTGCAGCATCCTCACGTCAACTCATATCAATTCTAATCCAAGAAGGAACAGATAAACTTCGACTCATATGCTTGTTCTACTACTTGTTGAATTATACACAAAGGCATGTTTTATAACATCGAGTTACCAATGCGTTTACGTACAATCAATGTATAAACAACTCATAGGCAACAAGTCATATCTCTAGGTTTGAAGACTTATATGATATTACCGTCTCACGATCACTCGAGATAAATACCATGAAGTGATGCAAGTGAGCGTGGGTTTATTCCAATACTCAGAACTTATGAGCACTCATGAATGTTGTAGCAACCATTGCTATGGCTAAACACCTTTAGTCATCTACAAGACCAATTCATGATAGTCTTAATTCATACCTACTTCCGACGTATGACCGACTGTGGAAGTTTGAATAACTTAGTCATTCGGAAAGAATAACCTAGTTATTATGGAAGTCAAAACATGCAAAGTGAAACACAAGAATAATTGAATCCAATATGGTCTCAACACTTATGAATATAAATAAAACACCTTTTATTCATCACCATATTGATTACACATTATTCTTTTTCGATTTATCAACATAAGACTTGAATTAAAACAATAGTTGTCCCATGCTCCAAGCATGTACACTATGTTTTCAAAACAATAGTCATGCCATACTCCAAGTATGCAAACTATGTTTGTCTATGATATTTACTTTGTGAAGTAGATCAATTGAACATGATTCCAATGATGCTCATTTCACAATCCCAAATCCTTACTATAAATGTAAGAATATCAAATTCTTGTCATTTACTGTAATCTGTTAGATTTTAAACTCATATGCATTGATCCTCTTGCAATGACTATGCACAAAAGTCACAAAGACCTGGGAACAAACGTTACAACGTATTCCAGTGGAGATCAATTCCATGGAAACGAAGTCTCACATTCAAGGTACATTCCTTTGAACATCCTTCTTGCATAAAAGTTTCTAACTTTCTCATAGATTCTTAAAATCCAACTCCCAATATGGAAAAAATTTCCATATTCCCATTTTGACTATAACTTATGAACAAGAGCTACCTCTTTTCAGAATATGTCAATATGGCCTTTTCCAAAATTTAACATCATACTTCCAACTGTCCATGACAAACCAATCTTAGGTAAACCTCATATTGTTCTCGACAATTGCTTAATCATTTTAGTCATATCCGATTCTATTCCTTTTTCCCTCTTAATGCTCTAGGGATTTTGAAAATTTAGAACGGATAGATATTGTAGCACATATGATCGATCCTATACCCGAAGCATATGGGACACGATTCACGATGTCTCACATAAAGACCTGATACTAGATCAATCTTTTGCTACAATATTTTTTATTTGCCATGTTTTCAAAAATCAACTATGAAGAGGGATGTCATAATCATAATCGAATTTTGAGAACGCAATATATATAGAATTCCCTTCTGCTGAACCATTCCAACATAAAATTCATATATATATATATATATATATATATATATATATATATATATATATATATATCCTTGACTAAAGATGATTGAAATTTCAATCTAAACTTTTAGGATTGAAATGAAGTATAATCTCCTCTCCCTTAATTATAGCAAAACAACCTTTTCCCAGCGAAACTTTTGTTTTCTATAATTAACAATACATATCATAATTGATTATGCTCCCACTAGCATAATAATTATTTAGCATAAAAATTATGCTCCCACTAGCCTTGACATATACTCAGAAATCGATTTCTAGAAATCAATACTTTATTGACTTTCATCACAAGGTTTAGACTTCTGATACGAGATGTTTCGACAAAACTTTATCTAAGCTTCTCTGACTCATACATCTTTCCTTAGATAGCTCACATGTGTGTCTAAACAATTATGAAGAGGGATGCCGTAATCATAATGTTTAGACCTTTTTGCCATTTCTCACAAGTCCATGTTAGTGTGCCGGTTAACCACACACGCTCCACTAACGACTTTGAGAATGCAAATATCACAATTGCTATCTACTTAAAATCTACTTAGTGAAAGCGTTTCCTTACCATCATTTTCATGAATCGGAAAGAAGCCTTATGCCGCTTAGATTTTATGGTGTATGTGTTCCTATCCATGTGAATTTGTCAAAACCATAATCACAAGACAAGGTTAGTGACAAACTCAAACTTATATGAATTAAACTTGTTCAATCTTGATTTCTTGCCTCTTGGTAGCACAAGGGCCCACCTTTACTTCCAAGTTGTTATGCACACAATTGAGAACTCACAGAACTCACATACATAGTCAACTTTACTGGAATAGACACAGAAACAAGAATAATGTCAACACGATAGGTTACAAACCTCAAGTCGTGTGCTAGCGATAAACTATAGGTTTTATCCTTGATTAGCTCTTGAAACTTTCAAGACCTTTAAGACTCCCACTGTCCTCTTGACAAATAAGTTTTTCTTTGTCAAGAACCATTCCTTGACAACCAAAAAAATATTCAAGAGTCAGTGTGGATTCTTATCAAGGTAAACACTTCACACAATTGGCCTTAGTTGGTCTTTGTTTTATCCAAAACATCACAACTTACCAATTTCAAAAGTACAACAGTAGAAAACATTTTACTCTTACATTTTACAAGTGTTATAAACCTTCTTTAAGATGTGTCACTCAAGTTACAATCTTGGAGTATGACTCTAAGACTTGTTTTGGAACGAAGTATGTATCACCTTCTTCATTTAACCATTTCAATAATTCATGACTCCTCTTCTTAGCCATAAGAATGCACTAAGATGTCCCCAGAGGATGAATTGTGATATGGTCTCACAATCATTAAGATGATCATAAAACATGATACTAAAGTACTCTCCCGTCTTTTTCAGATTTGAGAAACTTTTATCCTTCTGCCTAATTTGATTCTTCTCATTCGTCGTGCAAAACATTGAAATCTTTCCAATGTTTCAGAATTATACTTAAACTAGTAAGTATAACCATATTTACTAAATTTTAATAAATCATGACGAATAATCTTATCGATCTTTTGTGGTGGACTTGACCAGTGCACAAGAATGTGTACTCAATCCCTTAGTACTTCACTTGACTCACATATAAATGTGAACAAGGAATTAGTCTTAATTTTCTAAAGCTGAAAGTTCTCATTCATCATACTATACAACTTGCATGATTCCAAGTTTCGGTCCAATTGAAAACCTTGGGTGATGAAAATCTTTCCTTATTTGAAAATTTTAGACACTACCACAAATGAAAGAATCAAATTCACATTTCCATTATTGCTAGAAACATATAAACATCAATTTTTCCATAAAAGTCATTGCAAGGAGATATAAAATAAAGTAATACAAAAATTTTATTTATTTGTAAAATGCGGAAAAAACTTTATCCTTACAATGCAACTTTAAATGGAAACTATGCTATTACATATTTCCTAGCAATCTATCATAACTCGTAACTAGTAGCTCAAGAATCCGATCTTCGAACCATGCGATTGAAATCCATCTTCGCGATCAGATTCAACATACTCTTCTTTTAAGCTTCCTTCCCTTTGCTTGATCCTACAAAACATTAAAATGCAACACAGTCACATCATGTATTAAGAATCAACAATTAGGAACTTAACAGAGTTAGATAGTGGACTTACCTGAAGCAGAACCATACATTCTGACTAAAGATCTCAAGTAGTCAGGGCAGCTTCGATTCCAATGTCCCTTTCCTTGGAAATAGAAACACATAGCCTCATCTGAGCCAGCACATAGAGCAGTCTCAGAAATGGCCTTTCTCTTATGATCATCACTTTTGACCATGGCCAATTCCTTCCTTTTAGGAGAAGGAATCATTTCTGGGATGTCCATGTCAGCTTGGGAGGCAGACCTTCCAATCAAAGTTGCTTGACCATTGCGCCAAATCATTGCTGATTCAGCAGCAATTAGCAAATAGGTAAGATTTATTAGGGTCATGTCGAGATCTGTCACATAGTAGTCTTTAACAAACTCACTATATGACTCAGGAAGTGACCGAAGAACCCAGTCAATAGCCAACTTCCTTGGGAACCCGACACCCATCATCCTTAGCCTGTCAATGTGTGCCTTCATCTCCAAGACATGTGCACACACTGGCTTTCCATCCTTGTGTTTACTATCCAATAGGACTTGTGTGAGTTTGAACTTTTCAAGTCTTCGAGCTTGTGGGTCGGGGAGAATAATAGGAGGAGGTGGAGGAAGTGAAGCATGATGTTGTGGGACATCATCTTCAAGAGGAACGCTTGTCCCAAGAGATTTGGGAAGATCATACTTGTCTGAACCAGACATCTATAATGGGAGAGATTCAAGTTAGTTGATCTAAAATCCATAATATGACACCCAATATGAAATATTAAGGCGAGGACCCAACACAATATTTTATAACTTGGAAGAGGGATTCCGTAATCCAAGCTATAGAATATTTGAAGGTAGGTGAATGACGATTACCAATTTCCACCATGAAAAACGAAATAAAATTAGGTTTTAATTGGTTTGAAACTCCTAGATCTTTTGAGATTCATTGAACTTTTCAATGGCATGTTTCAATATCGATTGTGCCCTCTCAAATTTTGTGACTGGGATGCCGAGGATCACAAAACAAGGTGTGAATAACCATGCAAATTCACTTGGTACCCTTAATATTATCACCTAATCAATGTGTCGTTTAACCACACGCGCTCCACCGATCTATGATAAACATTAAGTCACGCTTTTCCATCCTTACTAGATCAAGTTAGTGTGCCGGTTAACCACACATGCTCCACCAACGACTTGGTAGGTGCAAAGTGTAAATTTCATGGGTTAGCACCAAATTCACATTTTCCTAAAGTAACTAAGATTGGGATTTATAAAAGGTTTAGTTAATTTATATTCATCATTATACTTTTAATGAGAATTATAGTCCTTGTCCTACCCGTTCGGCTAACGACTGTGACAACCCGGAAAATTTATAGTTTTAGACCCATTTTGCTATCTTTTGGCATTGTTTGGAGTCTATTCGAGTATTCTAAACTTGGTACATCAAAGGAATCAGTGTTAGGATGAATTGGTTGAAGCTCTAGTCATGAAGCAAACCGAAAACCTCCTCAAAAAGGAGTTTTCGGTCAAGACCGTAGAGATTTCGGTCATGGTGTCCGAAAGCCCCATCCTACATATATATTTCATGATCATTTGGATCATTCTTTCCTTTTCAAAGCTAGAAACATCCATTCTCTCTCAAGTATCATCGAGTTCTTCACTTTGATGTTCAAAATCGTAAGAATTCTTTCCATTTGATTTGTTGTTACAAAGCTTTATCTAGTACAACCCTTTGATTTCATTCATGAAATCATCTCTTTCGGGTTAGATCTCCAAGAACATCAAGAACACCAAGAACACACACTAGTGTTTTGGGCCGAAAACACCCTTGTTTACTTCCATATTGTAAGTATCTATCTCTTATATTTGTTATCTAGTAAGGATACTTGATTTAGGGCCTTGAAATCGTCATTTATCCAAGAACAAAAGGTGGTTTCGGTCTAGTGCATCTCCTTAGACCGAAAACCCTTATAAATGGTGCAAAATGACTTTAAGCCTTTCCTAAAGCTTAGTCACGAATCTAGAACACTTCATTGATTGATGAAAGCCCTTGGAAATCACCTTATGCATCAAAGACCATGGGTTTTCGGTCAAAGCCATTTGGACCGAAAACCATATGGACCGAAAACCAGAAGAACCGAAAACTCCAAGAAACATACCACTTGGACCGAAAACTCCCTTAAGTGGCTTTACAATCCTCTTATGCAATCCTAAGTGATTATAACACTACCATTTAAGGATTTCTTAGTCCTTAAGGTGTTTCCTTTCATATAGTTGTTTATAAACACTATATTCATGTCAATGTGTGTCCTTATATGTCATATAGGACCTATTGTGTCTCGGGATTTCATTCGTGGAACTTCTCATCCTTACACGCATACCCGTTTGAATCACCCACATCAGGTGAGTTCATACCCCGTAATGAATCTTTTAACCGTTTTAACTGTTTTAGGGGGGGGGGGGAAATACAAGTTGAACACAATGATAATTGTGTAAATGTTTGTTATAAGCATCATTCAAAATGTTACTTATGTCATTTATAAGTTGTCAAAACATTTCAAAAACTCTTTTAAAGTTATGTTACTTTATAGTTATACAAAACTCCATTTTTAAAGTACAAACATAACTTAGTAGATAAACGAGTCTTTTCAGTAACAGTCCAAGTAGAATATTAGTAAACTATAATAGGTATAGTATAGGAGAATGCTATTCATTACTTCTAGTACAATGAAGCACACAAAGAGTCAGTTCATACACGAGTCAAACACAGTGAAGAGAAGCAAACAATACCATACAGAGAGAACACACAATTATGAGAAACAAACAGAACGTACAATATACAGTACAAAACAAACAAGATAGGTTGCTATAGAATGAGAACACACACAGGATCTAATTATACCAATTGATCACTAACTCATTGTTTTAAACAAAAGGTGATAGTTATATTGGGTATACATGATCATATAACAAATGTGAATTACACGGCTTGCAAGAATTTGCAGAGGTCGCGTTTGGTTCCCTCAATCTCTTGTCAGGGAGAACGTATAGTAAGGGTTCTAGCCTTCACATTATGACCATAATAACACAAACATGTTTTTAGGTCATTAGTACATCCACATGTCATTATAAATGACAACTGTGTACTTACATTTCCCATTTCTTTCATAAAGTGACAGTACCACTTGAAAGTCAAACTCAAACTATTTTCGAGTTAAGATAGTTATAAACTAGGGAAAACATACATTTTTACAAACGACAAACGGAACAGTCAAGTCTAGCACATAACAGTAGATGCCTTAGTAGAAGGCTGCGTTTAACAGAAGATGCCTTGGTAGAAGGCTACGTTTAAAAGAAAGGACCATAGTGTTAGTCTTATGATTCCTTAATGTATACATCACAGGATATATATATATACCAATAGGGCCCGACAGGTAATAGGATGTGTGCTCTCCGCTTCATTTCCTGTTCCTTGTTTGGTTGTGGGCTTGGAACAAATTCACCCAATCTATTTTCTATCCGATTCTATATATATGTATGCTCAGTATACATTAAGTCATCATAAGGGTACCGGGTATGGGTCAGGTTATAGGACACAGAGACAAAGCACAGTTTTTCTAGTACAAAACATACTTTCCAAAATCAGTACTTTTGGTATTCGAAACTAGAAACTTCCTAGTAAAGGGTTTAATCCATTTTAGTAAACCAGAGCAATTTAAAGGACCTTAGGTGAGTAACTAATAGCCAATAGGTAGTTGGATGTGTGCTTTCCGCCTTACTTTCTGTTCCTTGTTTGGTTGTGGGCTTAGGGCAGATCCACTCAATTAACTTTCTATCTGATATTAGATTATATATAGCAGTATAAACTAAGCTATTATAAAAGTAGTCGCTGTGGTCACCATTTTACTATAAGAAATATAGGTTTTCTTAAAGAACTTCTCATTAGATATAAAGGAACCATTACATTTACCTCCATGAGTAACAAGTGAATACACCAGGGTTATATATGACAATGGTCTAACAACCAATGGGATGTGTGCTATCCGTCTTAATTTTTGTTCCTCGTTTGGTTGTGAGCTTAGGACAGATGCGCACAATCGATTGTTTGTTTACTCTGAGTCTTATATAACTTGTACCCACTTAGTACCCATAGAAAGGATTGTAGTGACATTTTACTTAAACTTCCATAAAAGTAGGAAATATAGGATTTTCTAGAGGAACAAGCGAACTTTTCAAAACAGAACATACAACTTACAACATTTTACAATTACATGTTACAACTACATTTTTAACACCATTTTACATCTACATTTTCAACAACACTTTACAACTTACTCATATCACTAAAATCTTATGAACTCACCAGCTTAATTGCTGATCAACTCTTTCAAATAACTTGTATTCTCAGGAGACTATTAGACAGGTGCTCGTGCTGGGGATTCAGAAGATGAAGCATTATAGCTTCAAATCTTGTTTTGTTATTTGTGTATGAATTCTATGTTTTGTGAACACACACATTGTAAACACTTTCTTTCGAAATGAAATGGTTGTTCATTACTTGCTTACCATATGCATATCTCGTGATACTACACATGACGTCCTGCACCCCTGAACGATTCCGCCGTTCCGGTTTTGGGGTGTGACAGATTGGTATCAGAGCATTGTTTATAGTGAACTAAGTATATCAACCGATAAAATATATACAACTATAATAACAATGGGGCTTAAGTGCTCTGGATAATGATATATTTTTAGAATATAACTACAAGTTATAAAAATATACTTACTTGCTTATACATGTACATAATAGAACTAGTGTCACGAGGAGAACAAAACTAAAGTATTAAAAGGTTGGGAACTGTCGTCAACCCGAACAGTTATGTAATCATAGCTAGGATCAATATAGCCTGATCAACTATATTCATTCGAGATGTGACCGACATGTGTTTGGGAAGGATGTGGTGTTGCAACAATGTTAAAACTTACCTGAACACTAGTCAAGAGAACGCCAGAACAAGTACATTTAGAGTTAGAATACTATAGGAGTATTCTATGATGTGATAGCGCGATAACGAGTTTAGAACATACCAAGTACATTACGTTGAAATACTATAGGAGTATTTTAGTCCATATAAATAACTTATGTGATAACTTAAAAGACCCTTACGGATAGATCTATAATCTTGCAATGTATATTCCTAAAGTTTTATGTATAATTAAGATCTTATAGACTTACAATCTGTGGTCTACGCTTCGCTATCCATTCCTCTTAAGGGTGTAGTTTTCGAGTAGGACCACTTATTCGAAGGTCTATTTAATCTACAAATGTATACAAACTTGTATACATTGTACAATTATAGGAGGACACCGTAAGGATGACCCCATAAAGTTACCTTAAAGCTCATAGATTCTTTAGTCACTTTCATTCTCGCACGACAAGCCGAGATAAATGTAACCACTTCCTCATAGTAGAAAACAGAAGAGTCCAGGAGGAACAAGAACAATTTCATGAGAAGTTTTCAAAGAGGGATCAGCCGAAGTAACCAAAACGTCTTACACGTCACACTATTAAATAATAATCTTGTTAAAAGAGCGAGTGGAAACACTGCTCACATTATATGTTAAGATTATTTTCTTACATGCAGCTCGTAACAGTTATTCAGGAAACAAATATTCATTCGAGGATAGTTATTTCAAATTCATAGAGTTTATTAGGTATAGACTCTTTTATGAATTGTTTCTAGAACCCTGTGGAAGTCAGGACCCGATACATCCAGAACTAGGATAACCTGGTCTTTTCAGCTTTCGACTTGTGTCCATTGCTTTAGACTTATTCCGTCTTATATTTGTATTCTTTTAGCAAAGATGCCTCCTCGCAGATCCAACAGACGGACTACTCCGATAACTCCAAAGCCGCCTCCTACGCAAATCGATATGGCAGCTATAAATGTTGCAGTGGCTGCGGCTGTGGCAACAGCCATGGCTCAATATCACTCCATCAGTACCAGTGGAGGTGAAACACCTACTGATTCTACTCGGGGTGAGGTCCTCGTGCGCTCGAGAGAGTTATCCTACAAGGACTTCACCAAATGCCAGCCATTGTCCTTTAATGGGACTGAAGGAGTCATTGCTCTCTTGCAATGGTTCGAGAATACAGAGTCGATCTTTGAAATCTGTTTGTGCCCAGAAGAGAGCAAAGTAAAGTTTGCTGGCTGCACCTTCTCTGGCAAGGCCCTAACATGGTGGAACAGCCATGTTAAGTCACTGACTCTATCAGTGGCTAACTCATTAGGTTGGGAAAACCTAAAAGAGTTAATGCGGGAGGAATACTGCCCGTTAGGCGAAATTCAAAAGCTAGAACGAGAGTTGTGGGATCTCACTATGGTCGGCTCAGACATAGTGTCCTACACTGGCCGGTTCAACGAGCTAGCAGCTCTATGCCCCGGGATGCTTACCTCGGAGGGCAAGAATATAGAAAGATACATTTGGGGTCTGACTGCTCCGACCCAAGGAAATGTGTTGTCTTCTAACCCAGCCACATTCGATAGTGCTAAACGCCTGGCTTAGCGACTCATCGACCATGGAGTCCGCCATGGTGTAAAAGTCCCTATTCCCGAGCCATCGAGGGAAGAGGACTATAATCAGAAGTCGGGGAACAAGAGGAAGAAGAAGCGAACAACACAGGACACCCCGCAAGGGCAACGAGCGAGTACTATGTACACCGCTACAACGCCTACTGCTCCAGCATCTGCCAGTCAATATGCTGGAACCCTCCCGAAGTGTGGAAAGTGAAACTTTCACCACACCGAAGTATGCCGGGAAATGCAGTGTCTGAACTGCCACAGAAAGGGACACACAGTCCGTTTCTGCAGGGCACCGGCTCAACCGATCTCCCAAGTCCCTGGAGCTGAAGAAAACCAAGCCTGCTATGGCTGTGGTGAGAGTGGACACTATCAGAGGGACTGCCCGATATTAAGGAACTCAGGAGCGGATGGACGCATTCTGATGATCACCGCAGGAGAATCTACCCCGGAGTCGTCGACGAGTAGCGATACGTTTTCGAAATAGTAATTACTTTTAAAAATAATTTATATTGGTATAAGATTAAAATTTGGGGATAACACCAAAAAGTAATTATAATAACTCACATGTTGAAATAGGTCACAGTATTCAAGAGAACTAAAAGATCCGTTTAGAGAAGCTATTATGGCTTACCATATACATCAGGGTTGTGCACAACTAAGATGTTGCAGACTTAGAGTGAGTGACTCCGCTTAGGTCCCCATTCCTTAATTGGTTGAGAATTTGAGGTAGAGTTACTAAGTCGACTGCCTGCTTCATCTTAAATATTCATAACTTGTATATGGCAGTCGATTGTAGTGGCACCAAAGAGGATCATGATATAAAGTATCCCCACCAGTTATTAGAGCACTTTTGTTTGTATGTATGCGCACATAGCGATACGATACGTAGGAGTGTTAACCTCAAGAGAAAACAGGAAACACGGGAACATTTACAAAGAGTACATTGTCGAACATACTAGGAGTACAATATCGATCATACAAGGGATACATCGTCGTATAACAGACGTTTCTTTCATTTGACCAAAACTTTGTTCAGTAAAGAGTCCGTTACTATCTTTCGTCATGAGTTGGCGTGGTCCTCACCATACTGAGTTCATATGTTTCTATCGCCTCGATTGGTAAGTTCTCGAAACTTTCGTCATTCGTATCAAAAGTCCGACCTAAACCTCGGTTTTATCTTTCGTATTCTAAACCCCCAAAGTACTCGTGCGAAGAGTACTTTGTCCTCCGAAGCCTTATCGTCAGATGTCCGCAGACCGTCACGAAATACCACTCGTCCAGCAGACCAAGTTCGAGCACAGAGGCTATGGACGAATACAACCCACCTATCACTATTCAGTATATACGCGAGGGTAGTATATGATTATGATTACGCAGATTTAGTATGCGTGTTTCCGCCCTATCTCATGTTCCTTGTTTGGTTGTGGACCTGGGGCAGAGTCGCACATCCGACCGTCTTACTAACCCTGATTATATACGGCTTGTATACACGAGGTAATGATAGATGGACCAAGTACGAATCCTATCAGGAACACCAGGGCAAAGTTGCCAGGTCTACGAGTAGGTATTCTTCCAATCCGAGGAGCGCAACCCAGTAGTACGGCTAAGAAAGCTAATTTCGGGACGAAATTCCATCTAACGGGGGGATGATGTGACAACCCGGAAATTTTTTGGTTTTAGACCCATTTTGCTATCTTTTGGCATTGTTTGGAGTCTATTCGAGTATTCTAAACTTGGCACATCAAAGGAATCAGTGTTAGGATGAATTGGTTGAAGCTCTAGTCATGAAGCAAACCGAAAACCTCCTCAAAAAGGAGTTTTCGGTCAAGACCTTAGAGTTTTCGGTCATGGTGACCGAAAACCCCATCCTACATATATATATTTCATGATCATTTGGATCATTCTTTCCTTTTCAAGGCTAGAAACATCCATTCTCTCTCAAGTATCATCGAGTTCTTCACTTTGATCTTTAAAATCGTAAGAATTCTTTCCATGTGATTTGTTGTTATAAAGCTTTATCTAGTACAACCCTTTGATTTCATTCATGAAATCATCTCTTTCGGGTTAGATCTCCAAGAACACGAAGAACACGAAGAACACCAAGAACACACAGTAGTGTTTTATGCCGAAAACACCCTTCTTTTCTTCCATATTGTAAGTATCTATCTCCTATACTTGTTATCTAGTAAGGATACTTGATTTAGGGCCTTGAAATCGTCATTTATCCAAGAACAAAAGGTGTTTTCGGTCTAGTGCATCTCCTTAGACCGAAAACCCTTATAAATGGTGCAAAATGACTTTAAGCCTTTCCTAAAGCTTAGTCACGAATCTAGAACACTTCATCGATTGATTAAAGCCCTTGGAAATCACCTTATGCATCAAAGACCATGGGTTTTCGGTCAAAGCCATTTGGACCGAAAACCATTTGGACCGAAAACCATATGGACCGAAAACCACAAGAACCGAAAACTCCAAGAAACATACCACTTGGACCGAAAACTCCCTTAAGTGGCTTTACAACCCTCTTATGCAATCCTAAGTGATTATAACACTACCATTTATGGATTTCTTAGTCCTTAAGGTGTTTCCTTTCATATAGTTGTTTATAAACACTATATTCATGTCAATGTGTGTCCTTATATGTCATATAGGACCTATTGTGTCTCAGGACTTCATTCGTGGAACTTCTCATCCTTACACGCATACCCGTTTTAATCACCCACATCAGGTGAGTTCATACCCCGTAATGAATCTTTTAACTGTTTTAAGGGGGGGAATACAAGTTGAACACAATGATAATTGTGTAAATGTTTGTTATAAGCATCTTTCAAAATCTTACTTATGTCATTTATAAGTTGTCAAAACATTTCCAAAACTCTTTTAAAGTTATGTTACTTTATAGTTATACAAAACTCCGTTTTTAAAGTACAAACATAACTTAGTAGATAAACGAGTCTTTTTAGTAACAGTCCACGTAGAACATTAGTAAACTATAATAGGTATAGTTTAGGAGAATGCTATTCATTACTTCTAGTACAATGAAGCACACAAAGATTCAGTTCATACATGAGTCAAACAAAGTGAAGAGAAACAAACAATACCATACAGAGAGAACACACAATTATGAGAAACAAGCAGAACGTATAATATACAGTACAAAACAAACAAGTTAGGTTGCTATAGCATGAGAACACACACATGATCTAATTATATCAATTGATCACTAACTCATTGTTTTAAACAAAAGGTGATAGTTATATTGGGTATACATGATCATATAACAAATGTGAATTACACGGCTTGCAAGAATTTGCAGAGGTCGCGTTTGGTTCCCTCAATCTCTTGTCAGGGAGAACGTATAGTAGGGGTTCTAGCCTTCATATTATGACCATAATAAAATAAACATGTTTTTAGGTCATTAGTACATCCGCATGTCATTATAAATGACAACTGTGTACTTACATTTCCCATTTCTTTCATAAAGTGATAGTACCACTTGAAAGTCAAACTCAAACTATTTTCGAGTAAAGATAGTTATAAACTAGGGAAAACATACATTTTTACAAACGACAAACGGAACAGTCGAGTCTAACACATAACAGTAGATGCCTTGGTAGAAGGCTGTGTTTAACAGAAGATGCCTTGGTAGAAGGCAACGTTTAAAAGAAAGGACCATAATGCTAGTCTTATGATTCCTTAATGTATACATCACAAGATATATATATACCAATAGGGCGCGACAGGTAATAGGATGTGTGCTCTCCGCTTCATTTCCAGTTCCTTGTTTGGTTGTGGGCTTGGAACGAATTCATCCAATCTATTTTCTATCCGATTCTATATTTATGTATGCTTAGTATACATTAAGTCATCATAAGGGTACCAGGTATGGGTCAGGTTATAGGACACAGAGTCAAAGCAGAGTTTTTCTAGTACAAAACATACTTTCCAAAATCAGTACTTTTGGTATTCGAAACTAGAAACTTCCCAGTAAAGGGTTTAATCCATTTTATTAAACCAGTTCAATTTAAAGGACCTTAGGTGAGTAACTCTATAATACCCTAGTTTATACACCATGTTTATATATAAAACTAATACCCAATAGGTAGTTGGATGTGTGCTTTCCGCCTTACTTCATGTTCCTTGTTTGGTTGTGGGCTTAGGGCAGATCCACTCAATTAAATTTCTATCCGATATTAGATTATATATAGCAGTATAAACTAAGCTATTATAAAAGTAGTCACTGTGGTCACCATTTTACTATAAGAAATATAGGTTTTCTTAAAGATCTTTTCATTGGATATAAAGGAACCATTACATTTAACTCCATAAGTAACAAGTGAATACACCAGGGTTATATATGACAATGATCTAACAACCAATGGGATGTGTGCTATCCGCCTTAATTTCTGTTCCTCGTTTGGTTGTGAGCTTAGGACAGATGCGCACAATCGATTGTTTGTTTACTCTTAGTCTTATATAACTTGTACCCACTTAGTACCCATAGAAAGGATTGTAGTAACATTTTACTTAAACTTCCATAAACGTAGGAAATATAGGATTTTCTAGAGGAACAAGCGAACTTTTCAAAACAGAACTTACAACTTACAACATTTTACAATTGCATGTTACAACTACATTTTTAACACCATTTTACATCTACATTTTCAACAACACTTTACAACTTACTCATATCACTAAAATCTTATGAACTCACCAGCTTAATTGCTGATCAACTCTTTCAAATAACTTGTATTCTCAAGAGACTATTAGACATGTGCTCGTGCTGGGGATTCAGAAGATGAAGCATTATAGCTTCAAATCTTGTTTTGTTATTTGTGTATGAATTCTATGTTTTGTGAACACACACATTGTAAACACTTTCTTTCGAAATGAAGTGGTTGTTCGTTACTTGCTTACCACATATATATCTCGTGATACTACACATGACGTCCTCCACCCCTGAACGATTCCGCCGTTTCGGTTTTGGTGTGTGACAACGACCCTCCACCAGTCAAGGAAGCGGTGGGTGAGAGTGGACACCCATTAAGCTGCCATTTTATAGGCAACAACCTTATACCCCCCTTATAGACTGGGTTCGTGAATGAGGCGTACTAACGGTAAGACTGACTTGCTCTTATACATATATATATATATATATATATATATATATATATATATATATATTATTAACTTATAATACAATAAAGTATAAGGGTTGAATTTTCACTTTTAAAACTCTAAGGGTTGGAACTAAAGTGTGTGTGAGACTTTACTAATTCCAAAACTTGAGGGCAAGTTTTGAACAATTCAAAAACTTTTGGATTTTCATAACTTATGAGTTTAATTAAGGTTTAAAAAAACTTTTAATGAAGAGACTCTTGGACATCGATAACATGAGGACAAGTTATGGAGTCCATAAAACTATTTATGATGAAAAGACTCTTCAACTTATGTAACCTATGGTTTTTAATGGACTTTAAAGAAAAAACTTTTGGTAATCCTTAACTTGAGGAAAAATTATGGATTCCATTAAAACACATCAAGATCAAGAATTAAGTAACAAACAATTTGCAAATAACTCCTATGATCTAACAAAACTCATAAGTTCATGAACATCCATGTCAACAATTTTAAGAATCATATGAACACATACAAAACTTAAAATTTTGATAATAGCCTTTGAAATTGGATTAGCATAATCATTAGAACATAAAAAACAGGTTTTATAAGTCCAAAACAGTTTAGTGTAATGATTCTAGTCTAATTCCAGCTTAAAAACTCGAAAAACTGCACTCTGGGCCTCCTACTCGTCGGGTGCATGAACCTACTCGACGAGTAGAATGAAGATATGCTTGGACTCGTCGAGTCCCCCCATGGACTCGGCGAGTCCACTGTCCAGACAGCAAGATTTTTCGATTTTTCAAGTGATTGCATCAAGTATTCAAGAAAACAAGCCTAGGCTCTGATACAACTGATGGGTTTTGAGCATTCTAACACACCTATGGTGTACATGTAACCCTAGAAACCTTGGATCTATGTTTTCCCCAAAAATACATGAAAATAAGAATTTCCAAGGTTTACATCCTAACTAGCATGGCATGGGGAACTTGAATCATAAAATTACTAGTAGAATGACATACCTTTTAGTAGTGGTTGATTTCTTGGAGTTTGAGAGCCTAGCACCAATAGTGTGGATGCCTCAAATGGAAATCACAAATCACCACAAACTTTGGAAAACGCTTGAGAGAATAATGCACACTCTTGAATTGGCCACCACTCTTGTACACACACAACTAGTCCAAATCAAGTGCCAAGGACTCTTTTATATAGTGTGGAGGATTAGGGTTACATCCATGTAAACCTTAATACCCATGACTCTTCCTTTCCAAGGATCCATGGGTTAAAAGCTCCATGGACCATCCATGGACTTCCATGCAAGCCTAGCCCATTCCAAATGAGTATTAGCCTACACTATATAAAATACAAGAGCCCATATTTAATTAGTCACCTTTTGGATCACCAAATTAATTCTAAATTAATTTATGATCAATACTAATTAAATAATATGATTTCATATTAATATATTATAACTTATAATATATTAACAAATCATAAACACATTATTCTCAAAAGGTTATCCAAATCGTTCGGGTGAAGTGCAACCCAAATGGACCATGCCGGGTCGGGTCAAGTGCATCTCAAATATTGTTATCGACTTAGACACCTTACCCAACATGATCACCCCGTAAGATAAAAATGTTATATTAATCTCATAGATTCCATCGACACTCCCATTCTCGCGCAACCCACATAGATAGAGGAAACCAATCATTGTTAGCAGTCGGCAAAGGAGTCAAGCAGGAACAAGAAAAGGTTCATGAGAAGGATTCAGAGGAGGGATCAGCCGAGACCAGAGTGATCATAGATGAACCTTACTCTCTCAAGAGAAGGCGTGCAGGGTTCTCTTAGACATTCAGAGTTAAACTCTCCATCATGAAGAGATTGAGATCAGTGACAAAACCCGGACCAAGGAGAAACGAAGACTCAATACATCTACGGAGAACCGGAACACCATAGGGGTGTTCAGAGACAATATATCTTCACAAGAATGAAGAAGAGCGAACGTAGGAAGGACAGAGAACAGAGGAAACCACTCTCGAATCATGCGAAGAAACCGAACACCTTATACGTCACACTAATACCTAATAAAATAATATAACTTAGTGAGTTAGCGATTACACTGCTCGCACTATGTGGTAGGCTTATCGCCTATTTTCTTGCAACTAGTATCAGTAAACCAGGTCACAGAAATTCATTCAAGAGTAGTCACTTCAAACTCAAAAGTCTATTTCATATAGACGTCCTTTATGGATGGTTATCAGAACACTATAGAAGTCGGATCATGATACTCTCGGAAACCGGTATAGTCCATCAAGGCGTGTCATATACACTTGTGCAATACCCACTTCCATAGAATACACTTCATGAATGTTGTCAGAAACATTCAGGATAGTCCATCAAGGCGTGGAATTTATAAGTATATATAAATTGGTGAAATACAACTACCAATGACCATCGTTTCTCACAAGATCGTTTCTCGTCATGCCACATAACCATGTCTTCACAAGGAGGTAACCAACTAACTGGCGAGACACCATTTCTGCAGATAGACTCCGCTACATTTCAGGCCACGGTCACAGCCGCCGTGACAGCTGTCAGGGCGCAATTCAATGCTAACAACCCAAACGAGGATGGAAACAGTTTCGACAATTCAAACCGTAGTAACACACAAGAAAACCGACAAGGGCCTAGCCATAATGATACTCCAGCTCACAAACCTAAGAATATTAAAACGAAAGTTCTGGGACAAAAAAGAGCGCAAGAAATGCAACCTGTGGCAACCCTACAGCCACAACATCTGCCACTCCAGTACCAATGCCAGTACGACAGTATGCTGGAAACCTACCGGATTGCAAGAAATGCAATTTCCATCATTAGGAAAATGCCACAAAATGCATTGTAAGAACTACAACACACAAGGACACACCACTCATTTCTGCAGAATACCGGCACAACCAACCACCCATGTCCTCGGTGTTGGCTTAAGTAAGGTCTCTTTAGGTGCGGGAAATCTGGACATTTCAAAAGAGATTGTACAAAGACTAGAAATGGCGAAGAAGCTCGCTTCTATAAGACTCCAACTCAACACATCACTTCAACTACCGATGCTAGTATAATTCAAGTATGCCATGCATGTGGTGAAATGGGGCATTTCAAGAGAGACTGTCCGACAGAGAGAAATGACGGAGGAGAATGAGGAATTTAACGACATGACATAAGAGAGCAACGAGGAACCCCCTTTTGCGATTTTGGTACGTCTTCTAAATAAAATTACTTTAAAGATTTAATTTATATTAATATTAAAATTCGGGGAAATTAAAAAGTAATTATAAATAACTCACTCGTCCGAACAAGTCACGACATTCATAAGAGAACTAAAGATCAGCGCAGGTGAGCTATGATGGCTTAGTACATACATCATGGTTAAGCATAGCTAAGATTTTGCAGAATTAGAGTGAGTGATTCCGCCTTAATTCCTGTTCCTTGTCTGGTTGTGGATTTGAGGCAGAGTCACTCAGTCGACCGTCTTATTCATCTTAATTATACATAACTTGTATATTCCAAGCGATCATAGAGGTACCGAGAAGGATCATAATATAAAGTATCGTCACTAGTTAACAAAGCACTTTCACTGCTAGTACTCGCTTATTGCAGTACAATTTTGTGGCAGTGGTAATATCGAGAAAGCACTAAAAAGCCTACACAAAATGCACCGTCGAGCACACTCGGGATACACCATCATTATAAAAGACGTCTCTTTCAAATCGACTCAGCACTTGTTTCTATAGAGAGTCTGGCGTCGTCATTCGACGTGGATTGGCGCGGTACGATTGGCTTCGTCTTTTGTATTCTAAACCCCGAGGTACTCATGAGAGGAGTAATATGACTTGCGAAACCTTGCCGACGTATACCCAACAGATCTTCCAGAACCACCACTTGTCCAACAGGTCAAGTTCAAGCACAGAGGCTAAGGACGAATACGGTTAACCTACCATTACTAAGTGAATACGCGAGAGTAGTATATAATTAAGATTCTATAGACCGAGAATGTGTGCTTCCGCCCTATCTCATGTTCCTTGTCTGGTTGTGGACCTGGTGCAGAGTCGCATATCCGACCTTCTTACTAATCTTAATTATATACGACTTGTATACACAAGGTAAGGATAGATGGACCAGGTGTAAATCCTATCATGAACTTCAAGACAAAGTAGCCTAGGACTACAAGTGGACATTCTACCATTCGGGAGAACTTAGACAAGTAAACCGAACCCCTACGCTCCATACATATTAGCACATCAGATACAATAGTGAAGATCCGTAAGAACGCTAAGCGAGCATCATAATTCACTAGAGATCGAGGAAACCAAATGGAACAGAAGTACAAACATCTTTCCTCAACCCCTGAAGCCGCGCTCAGAAAGCTAATTTCGGGACGAAATTCCATCTAACGGGGGGATGATGTCACAAGCCGAAATTTCTGTCTTGTAAAGTCAAACACAGCAACCAAAGGTCAATTTTATAGGTTTCTAAGGTTAGTATAAGTCAGGGTTGTGTGTTAGGAAGTGAACCACTAAGGAAACGAGTTAGGAATATTGCATTCGGGCCGTAAACCTCATCAAGTGAGGTTGACGGCCACAAACCATGTTCAGGGCCGGGAACCCTCTCTTGGCTGTGAACTAGACCATATATATATATATATATATATATATATATATATATATATATATATATATGAGGTGTTCGATTCTTATGCTCAGTTCTTCACTCTTGGCCACAAATCTACCCCATTCTCGCTCAAGTATCATACTCAAGAACAATCTTTTCTTTCCTTAAACCTCTTTTTTCTTTTGTATCTGCTTGGAATACAACAAAGGGTCTTCAAACACTTGCCAAACAACAAGGTCTTCAAGTGTTCTTAACATCTTTGGGCCGTGAACCCTTCATAGGGTCGTGAACCTTCATCAGGGCCGTGAACACTTCATGTTTGGGCCGTGAACACTCAAGTGTTCTTGGGCCGTGATCACTCCATAGGGCCGTGAACTCCATTTCAGCCTCCTAACTTCCTTCTAACATTCTTTTGGTGAGTTATTCTTTCATCCTAGGTTGTTTGCTAAACACCTTTGTGGTTAGATTCACTAATTTCATGCCTATATGTATCATTATATGTTATTTAGGACTCGTTTGTGCTTCGGGACTTCACTCGTGAAACTTATCATCCTATATGATATCTTCAATCTAATCTCCAACATAAGGTGAGTTCATACCCCCATGTTTTTCCAAACTTTTAATGTTTTAGGGGGGGGGGGGGGGGAATACAAGTAAAACCCAAGAAATATTGTGTCTTAGAATATAAATTGTTTATTATGTCTTTCTTACCATTGAACTGTATTTAAAACATGAAACTTATTAAAACATGGAAAATATGCTTATAAACTATAGTAAGTATAGTTTATGGAACAAAGGGATTTTTTTATAAACTTATCTGTCATTTATTAAAAGGGTTTTCTTATTATTACTTGTAAAGTCGTTAATCTAGTCTATGAGACACGTCTTCGAGTACCTACATATGTACCAGTGGAAGTCAACCCTTATGAACCAGAGTCTCCTTGAGGGAGAGCGTGAGTTTGTGTATAGATCTATACGGGACTGACAATCCCGCACCTTGTTGTTAGCTACAGTAGGACCGGCAGGTCTACGGGTGACAAAGTCATAAAGGATATTGGCGTCTGATTCACGTCGTATTAGTTAGTATGGTCATAAAACTCACAAGTAGATAACAAATATATATTTACGTAGTAATATACTTTTAATGAACAATGCTTTAACAACATAAGTATGGAAAATACTTGTACTTTTCAGTTTTGGAACAATTAAGGCAACAACTCACACTCAGGGGAAAATATAGGATTTTCCAGGACAAACATCAATACTTTATAAACAATCGGATTATCAACCAACCATCGAATATTTATTGTTAATTATAGAATCCTTTAGTTTATACATCCGGGTTATGTATGAAGAATATTCGATAGACGTTGGAATGTGTGGTTTCCGCCCCATTTCCTGTTCCTTGTTTTGTTATGGGCTTAGGGAAGATCCATACAATTAACTGTCTGTTCGATATTTGTTTACACATAGCTAGTATGAGATAAGAGATTATACAAGGAACTAGTATTATCATTCTTATCTTAACATTCATTATATCAGAAAATATAAGGTTTTTATGGAGAAACATAACATACTTGTCAAAGAACACATAACCTGTTTTTAAATCAAAACGCTTATGAACTCACCAGCTTAAATGCTGATCTACTCTTTCAAAATAACTTGTATTCTCAGGAACTAGTAGACAGGTACATGCACCAGGATTCAGAAGATGGAGCATAGTAGTTTCATGTCTTTGTTTGGTTATTTACATTTGGAGTCAATCTTATGTGAATTGAACACAATGTAAAAACTTTAATATTAATGCAATGGTTGTTGTTTCTTTGATTACTATGATGCACGTGTTGTGATACTGAGCATGACGTCCTCCACCCCCGAATGTTTCCGCCGTTCCGGTTTGGGAGTGTGACATTAGTACTAGTTGAGTACAAACAATGGATTTCATGGAACAATAGTATTACAGATTCTTATAAAATTTAACAATGGTTTTCATTACAATAAAACAAACATATAAACTATAATAGGTACAGTTTGTGGAACTTATTCATTGATTTCAAGGTTCAGATAACAGAAAAAAAACAGAGTACATAGCAGAAAACAAACAGAGTACATTACAGAAAACAAACGTAGTATCTTACTGAAAAGAAACATATAAACTATATTAAATATACTTTATGAAACTTACTTACAGTATATTTATTTCAAAGTAACTTTTCATTATTCCACGCGTAATCATCAATATATCATTTGTGAGACAATCTTCACGTACTTTAGTAAGTACCAACCAAGTCCTGAAATTATAACCAGAATCTCCTGGAGGAAGAGCGTGACACTTGTGTATAGATCTATACGGGACTGACAATCCCACACTAGAGCTGTTTGTAACAGCTAGGTCGGCAGACCTGTGGTGACAAATGTCTTAACATTTGCGATGCCTGAAGAACGTCGTGTTCAGGCCACCTTAGGTCATCAAGCATAGTTATAATAACTCACAATTTGGTATTGAACAAAATGATTAGTGTATGAATAAGTAAACAACTTCACATAGTTTTATTAATAATAAAACAATAATACAACATTTTACAAGTATAAGTACAAAATACTATTTCGGTACAGAGAAAACATATTTTTCATGGTTTCAAATGAACTAAATTACATTTTACCACTTCAGAGTACAACAACGTTCACACGTTTTGCTTACATTATACTACAACAGAAAATATAGGATTTTATGGGAAACCATGATTACTTTATTAAAGAACAAGAAAACAAATTTCAGCTATAAACATACTTATGAATTCACCAACTTAATTGTTGACACCTTTTCAAAACTTCTTGTATTTTCAGGGAATTAGTAGATATCTACACCCATAATTTTTGAGAAAACGGAGCTTTTTAGACTCATGTCTTTTAACTTGTACTTTTGGTGTCATTTATACAATGTTTTGAGCACGGATGTAAAACTTATAACTTTGTTAATACGATTGTTGTTGTACTTTGATTACTATTATGCATTGTTGTGATACTGTACATGACGTTCCGGTTTGGGTGTGTGACAGTGCCCCAAGAACATATAGCATGTTTATACCCATTTTTCGTAGAGTTAAATTTTATACAACATACCACACATAAATTGTTCATAATACTAGGTAATAACATTATTTCATGTAGATAACACTTTTACACAACATGAAGATAAAGCATGTATAACAACTTGTATTATTACACAAGTTTACATGTATCCCCCCCCTAAAACTTGGATAAAAACAAAAATGAGGGGTATGTGTCACACCCCTAAAGCGGAATGGCAGAAACCTTCGGGGGTGGAGGATGCCATGTATAGTATCACAACTATTGATTAATAGTAATCAAGACAACAAAAACCGTTGTATTGATATTAAAATGTTTACATTGTATTCGAATCATATATGATTTACTCCAAAAGTAAATAGCAAAGTAAAGACTTGAAGCTACTATGCTCCGTCTTCCAGGAACCCGGGGCGTATACCTGTCTACTAGTGTCCTGAGAATACAAGTGGTTTTTGAAAGATTGTCAACATTAAAGTTGGTGAGTTCATAAGCATTTTGTTTTAGAAAACAGGTTCTTTGTTCTTTGTAAAACATGATGTGTTTCTCCAGAAAATCCTATATTGTCTGATGTGATGAATGATAAGTAAAATGACTCGTACTAGTTCCTTCCATGAGTACTTAGTGTATACAAGTTATATACAATTCAGATCGAACAAACAATTGATTGTGTGTTCTGCCCCAAGCCCACAACCAAACAAGGAACAGGAAATGAGGCGGAAGCCACACATTCCACTGCATGTTTGATCCTCATTGTATATCACTCTAGCGTATTTAGTAAGTACTTACAGAGTTAACTATAATGGTCCTTTAAGATGTGATGAATGTGTTCCTTCAGAAAATCCTATATTTTCTAAGTAAGAATTATGATGATACCAGTTCCTTCTATAACCACTTAATTTATACTAGTTATATATAAACTAATATCGAACGGACAGTTGAATGTGTGGATCTGCCCTAAGCCCACAACCAAACAAGGAACAGGAAATGAGGCGGAAACCACACATTCCGCTGCCTATTGGATATTCTTTATATATAACTTGGATGTATAAACTTAAGGAATCATAGAATTATCAATGATAGTTCGTAAGTTAAATGGTAAATAGTTTTCTTGTAAAATAATGATGTTTATCCTGGAAAATCCTATATTTTCCATAAAAGTGAATTATTGTCTCTAATGTTCCAAAACTGAAAAAGTACAAGTATTTATCCATACATAAGTTGATAAGATGTAGCTTTATTAATAAATAAAACTATCCGAAGCCGTGTTTGCCCTGTAAACTAGAAGTGATGTTAATACCCTCCTATGATCACTTAGTACATACGAGTTATAGTAATCTAGATCGAACAGAAAGTCGATTGGGTGATTCTGCCCTAAGCCCACAACCAAACAAGGAACATGAAATGAGGTGGAAACCACACATTCCACTCCATGTTGGATATTAATCTCATATCACCCTGATGTATATACTAAGTAATCACATAGTTACTAACCCTGAAAACTGTTCGATAAATATATTATTACGTGAATGAATTGTTGTTTTATCCATGTGAGTTCTTATAACCATACTGATTGACGGAAAACCTTTGCGACGTTCTTCGGACGTCGTTAACGTTAATGACATTTGTCACCACAGGTCTGTCGGCCTAGCTGTTGCAAGCGGCTCTGGTGCGGGATTGTCAGTCCCGTATAGATCTATACACAAACTCACTCTCTCTCTCCTGGAGACTCTGGTTCATAAATTTAGACTTTCCTTGGTACTCAGGTAAGTACTCGAAGACGTGTCTCACAAATTTGTTCCCTCAATGGATTCACGAATAAGATAATGAAAACCTTTTTGTAAATAATGTGTAACTTTGTAAAAGTAGTTCGTTTGTTTGTTCCATAAACTATACTTAATATTATTACAGAAGTATACAATCAACAAAACTAATTGAAATAAAACAAACGAAATTCAAATATATATAATATACAAGAATCAATTTACAGAAAACATGGTTGTATGATGATTACACAGAAAATACAATCACGAAATTGTAGAGATTGAGGCCTGCTTTGCAGTGTCCTAAGACATAAATTTACCCGGTAGGGATCTGTCAAGAGGATACAACAATAAATTCAAGAAGTGATCTTGAATCTGTCGAAATTTCTATGTTCCCTTCATCCTCTGGAAGAACGAATTTCCAAGAGAATTTGTGGTGTACAAAAGATTTCTGTAACCCCTCACCGATGAATGAAAACATGTATTTATAGGTATTAGTTATGACAGTTGGAAACTGTCAAAACCGAAAATAACTGTCATAATACCTGTTATTCAGTAATTACGAATTTAATAAATATAAAAATTAAAAATTAATTTCGTAATTAAAAAATATTTAATTAATCAGGAAGACACCAAAGGCCCAAGGCCCATCTTTTGACCATTGAATATTCTCTTGATATTAGCCTATTTTGAGTCCAATTAGGCTAGTCCAACACCACAACCCAAACCCAATATGCTTAACCCATTACTTGATCCATTTGATTAAATGAGTGGGACAAGACATATAAGGTGGGAAAAGGTTTTCTCTTCCACCAATGTGGGATAAGTCCCACATTGTAAAGCAAATTTCCAACAATACCTCACATTTTGTATTCAAACTCCAAGAATACCCCACATTTGAATAGAAAATAAGTGAACTTTGATCTTGAAATAAGGGAAGTAAGATATGACATGCATCTGAATAGGTGTTGTAAAACTTGAACCTTTCATAATAAGTACTAATTGGATCTACTTTGTGGGTAGTGAACTACAGTCTTGAACTAACCACTTTTTATAGTAGAATAAAAAACAAGAAGTATCACACATATCATATCTAAGCATAAATCATTTCTTACCGTTGTGTTCATTTCAGTCGTGAACAATCCTTTCTTCATGAGACTTTTAGAAAGCTTAGCCATATCAGCTCCCAAAGATACGACCTCACATCCATCTCACATAGGTAATGCTAATCTGGAACAATTTGTACTATTCCACTATAAAAGCTATCAGCATTATTAAGAATAAAGAATTCATCCATATATCATCAACGGAAAAACACAAAATAAATATCATAGGAGTGAGCATACCTTTGTGTTAGTGCTTCTTTGAGTCTTCCCCAACTAGTTATCCTATTGAACCTAGACCATGGGATCTCCAATGTTGCTAGGTTAAGTTTCCGCCAGGTGGTGACTCATTGTGTTGGCTTTAAGCCCATTCCCCTCGATGTGAAGAGAACTTGCTCTCTACTAAGGATTTTTGACAAGGGATCAACTATATTTTCCTTTGACTTTATGTAACTAATGGAAATGATTCCATTCTTCAGCAAGTCTCTTATTGTAATATGTCCGCGCCTAATGTGTCTCGACTTGCCATTGTATATATGACTTTGTACTCTAGTAAGAGCAGCCTTACTATCACAATGTATGCCAATGGTAGTAACAGGTTGAGGCCACAGAGGAATACCTTCTAGGAAGCTTTTAATCCATTCAGCTGCTTCAGCAGCTTTTTCTAAAGCAATAAACTCTGCTTCCATTGGAGAATGAGTATTCACAGTTTGCTTAGATGATTTCCAAGAGATAGCAGCTCCACCAACTGTGAACACATATCCACTTGTGGATTTTGCCTCAGAAGTATTGGAAATCCAGTTTGCGTCACAATATCCTTCTAGTACATGAGGATACCTCGTGTAATGCAATCCATAATTCATTGTATTCTTTAAATATCTAAGCACTCTTACTAATGCGTACCAATGATCTTTCTCGGGATTGTGGGAGTAACGACTCAATCTACTTACACTATAAGCCAAGTTCGGTCTAGTACAATTCATAATATACTTTAAGCTACCAAGAACTTGAGTATATTCTAACTGAGCTACACTATCACCTTTATTCTTCTTAAGATGACTTGAAGGATCAAAAGGGGTGACTACCAGCTTGTCATCATAGTATCCAAACTTTTTAAGTACACTTTCAATATAATGGGACTAAGTAATAGTATAACCATCTGGTCTTCTTTGAACTCTTACACCAAGGATCACATCTACTACTCCCAATTCCTTCATGGAAAAGGAGGAGTGTAACATTTTCTTGGTTTGATTGATCACATCCAAATTAGTACCCATTATAAGCATATCATCCACATACAAGCATATGATGACACAAGCATTCTGGTATTGTTTGACATAAACACATTTATCACATTCATTAATTCTAAATCCATTAGAGAGTAATGTGTTGTCAAACTTCTCATGCAAATGTTTTAGTCCAAAAAGTGATCTAACTAACTTACAAACTTTGTTTTCTTGACCCTTGACCACAAACCCTTCAGGTTGATTCGTATATATATCTCTTCATCTAGTTCACCATACAAGAAGGAAGTTTTCAAATCCATTTGGTGTATTTCCAAATTGTGAATGGCTGCAATTGCTACTAATGTGCGAATTAATGTAATTCTTGTAACAGGTGAATAAGTGTCAAAGAAGTCTTGTCCCTCTTTTTGACGATACCCTTTAGCTACTAAACAAGCTTTGTACTTCTCAATGGTACCATCAGGTCTAAACTTCTTCTTGAATATCCATTTGTGCCCAATTGGTTTTTGCCCAGGTGGCAAATCTACCAATTTCCAAGTAGTATTCTGCACAATGGAATCAATCTCACTTTTGATTGCCTTTTTCCAAAAAGTGATCCAACTAACTTACAAACTTTGTTTTCTTGACCCTTGACCACAAACCCTTCAGGTTGATTCATATATATCTCTTCATCTAGTTCACCATACAAGAAGGAAGTTTTCACATCCATTTGGTGTATTTCCAAATTGTGAATGACTGCAATTGCAACTAATGTGCGAATTAATGTAATTCTTGTAACAGGTGAATAAGTTTCAAAGAAGTCTTGACCCTCTTTTTGACGATAACCTTTAGCTACTAAACTAGCTTTGTACTTCTCAATGGTACCATCAGGTCTAACTTCTTCTTGAATATCCATTTGTGCCCAATTGGTTTTTGCCCAGGTGGCAAATCTACCAATTTCCAAGTGTTATTCTGCACAATGGAATCAATCTCACTTTTGATTGCCTCTTTCCAAAAGGGAGCTTCACACGAATCCATAGCTACCTTATAAGTTCGTGGTTACTTATTCACTACATAGGTCATGTAATCAGGTCGAAAATCTTTGGCTATTTTGCCCCGTTTGCTTCTTTTGGGATCTATGTTCTCTTCTTGAACCTTAGAAGAATTCTCTACATTTGATTGTAAACTTTTGTCTGGAATGGTATCATTCAGTCCATCATCTAGAGGTCTTTTCCTAGAGCAGGTAACCTCTTTCCCTTTATCCTTAAAAGGAAAAATATTTTCAAAGAATTCAGACTCTGCTGATTCCATGATGGTTTGGTTATGGATGTCATCAACATGTGATTTATACACAAGAAACGTATCGGCTGCACTATTCATGGCAGGTCCAAGATAGATGCAATCTATGGTTTTTGGTCCAAGTTTAGTCCTCTTAGGAAGAGGTACTTGTACCTTAGAAAGGCAACCCCACACTTTCATCCTTTTATAAGAGGGTAATCTCCCTTTCCATAGATGATAGGGTGATTTATCACTCTTTTTATGAGGAATTCTATTAAGTATTGAATTTGCTGAAAGACATGCTTCTCCCCACAAATTATGTGGTGCTCCAGAAGTAATTAATATTGAATTAATCATATTTTTCAATGTTATATTCTTTCTTTCTGCCACTCAATTTTGTTGAGGAGTATATGGAGCAGTTGTTTGATGTATAATACCATTTAAAGAACAAAATTCAGCAAAGTCTTTGGATTCATATTCTCCTCCCCGATCAGACCTTAGAATTTTGATTTTTTTGTCGAGTTGATTTTCAACTTCAGCCTTGTAATTCTTAAAAGAAGTCAAGGCTTCATCCTTGGTATTTAACAAATAAATATAACAATACTTGCTGCAATCATCAATAAAGGAAATATAATAATTCTTTCCTCCTCTTGTAGATGTTGCTCTAAAATCACATAAATCAGAGTGGATTAAGCCAAGTATTTCACTAGATTTTTCAATTGATTTATGAGGATGTTGTGAAAAAATTGATTCTACACAAACCTCACATTTTATGTTTTTATCTAATGAACATTTTGGTAACAAGCCAAGTTTTGCCATTCTTTGAATAGAGCGAAAATTGACATGTCCCAATCGAGAATGCCACAAAAATGAAGGATCATGCTTATACATAGAAGAGGGGCTAGTAGTGCCCATTATTGCATTAGAATTAACATTGGTTACATCATTGTTTGGTGTTTCAACACCATAGTACGAAGGTAAGACACTGAATTTGAAGAGACCCTCACTAAGGTATCCCTTTCCAACATACACCCCACCCTTGGTGAGAACAAACTTATCAGATTCAAATACAAGTTTGAATCCCTTGTTACTAAGAATAGGACCAGAAATCAGATTCTTAGTAATTTCAGGAACATGCAATACATCACATAAAACACGTTCTTTTTCAGAAGTCATTTGTAGCTTCACTTTTCCCTTTCCTCAACTTTTGCAGTAGAGCCATTCCCCATAAACATTGGTTCAGAATCCGAGACTTTCTGGTATGTAGAAAACATGGTTCAGGAGTTGTAAATGTGCCTTGTGGTTCCAGTATCAATCCGCCAATCCATACAATTGCTAACCATGTTGGTTGGAATCACAGCAACAAACTGATTTGGTGACTCAACCATGTTGGTTTGACCAAAATTTCCTCCACCTGAATTACCACCATTGTTTCCATTGTTCCCTTCATTGTTTCCTCCATTATTTCCTCCCCTGTTTCCTCCTTGACCCCTCCTGAATCTGCAATCTTTGGCCTTGTGTCCAATTTTGCCACAAACATAGCATGGACCAGAGTTCTTCTTGAAATTATTCTTGTTAGGGCCATGATTTTTGCCATCTTTGGGAGAGTTTTTGGAGCCTTGCTTCCCTTTCTTGTTGTTGTGCTTTGTCCTTGAAATACTTGCTTCTCCAATAAAGTTTGCACTTAGTTCCAAGGAATTTGCATCTGCCTTCTCATTCAATCTGTTATCTTCTTCCACACGAATTCTCAACACAAGTTGCTCAAAACTCATGTCATCAGTTTAGTGCTTAAGATATAGTTTGAAATTCTTCCAAGAAGGAAGAAGTTTTTCAATGATTGAACCAACAAGAAAGTTAGATTTTATACCTATTCCTTCAACTTCAAGATCACGTGCAATGACTTGAATTTTCTCCACTTGTTTGAGGACAGATTTGGTGTCCACCATCTTGAAATTCATGAACTTTCCAATCACGAATTTCTTGGAACATGCCACTTCTGTTTTATATTTCTTTTCCAGTGATTCCCATATCTCTCTTGCAGTATGAATGGTAGAGTAGATATCATAGAGGGAATCATCCAAGGCATTCAGAATATAATTTTTGCAATTATATTCATTTGTGTTCCAAGTTTCCACAACCCTTTGGTGTTCTGCCAATTGGGCTGCAGTGGGTGGTGTTACTCCTTCTGCAGTGGTTATTAGATATAACAACATTGGAAACATGAAGAGTTGTTAGATAGAACAACATCTTTTGTTGCCATCTCTGGAAATCTGAGCCTTTGAATTTCTCAGACTTTTGCACATGTGTTTTGATGATGGATTTGTTGGATTAGTGTCTAAGTCCATAACTATAAGTGGTATGTACTTGACCCGACTCGGCATGGTCCATTTGGGTTGCATGGCATCTGAACATTTGGATAGACCGTTTGTGAGGAGAAGTTATTTTGTGACATATTAATATATTATAAGTTCTAATATATTAATATGAAATCATGTTATTTAATTAGTATTGATCAAGAATTAATTTTGACTTAATTTAGTGATCAAAAGGAGACTAATTAAATATATGGGGATTGATGGTGTAAATCATTCATTCTTATATATGTGGGCTTATGATCCATGATTCCTTATGTTGGATTTAACCCATGTGGTGATCCATGGATACTCCATGGAGGTTAAAACCCATGGAGCATAAGGAATGGGTAAAGTCATGGGTTACATGGTGTAACCCTAATGTGAACACTATATAAGGACCCCTTTAGCTCAAGAAATTTGCACTAGTGATACATATATTAGGGCTAGCCGAGTTGAGCATGAGTGTCTTCTTCTCATGGTTATTCCATGTGTTGGTGATGTTTTGTGAACCATTTGAGGTGTCACAATTGGGGCACTAGGCTCTCGAGCTACACGGAGTCAAGCTACATCAACAAGGTATGTATTTCTATCTAGTTTATTACCCAAGTATCAATGTTTTGTATGATAGTTAGGGTAATACCTTGGAATATTCATATTTGCATGTATAATAGAGAGAACATAGATCCAAGGTATTTAGGGTTGCATGTACACTTAGGAGTGTTAGAATACTCAAAACCCAACAGTGGTATCAGAGCCTAGACTTGTTTTCTTATTATACTTCCTAAAATTGCTGAAAAATCAAAGTTTTTTTGCTGTCTGAACAGCAGACTCGCCGAGTCGATAAAGGGACTCGACGAGTCCAAGGCAAAACTCATCCAACTCACCAAGTTGGTTCATGCACTCGACGAGTTGGACCCCCAGACAGCATATCTTCGACTGTTTTGGCTGGAATTGGACTAAGAACATTACCCTAAGCTGTTTTTCAATTTATAAACCTGTTTTTGATGTGGTAATGTTCATGCTAATCCAATTTCAAAGATAATTGTCAATACACTCATGTTTTGTATTAGTTTTTTGGTTAGGCTAATTACATGAAAAAGTTTGATTAAATTATCTTGTTCTTATGAGTTGCTTAGATTAATAGAAAAGTTATGTGAAATTGTAGTTTTCAATCCATTTTAATCTAAGAGTTGAGTCTAAGATGTGTTTTTGTAACTTGTCCTCAAGTTAGATGAAAAGTCACATTTAAGAATCATAAAACTCATGAATATTTCATAAGTTATGAATAAAGGAAAGGTTACATTCTTTTAATAGTTTAAAGTCTTCCATAACTTGTCCTCAAGTTATGGAACTTGAAGAGTTTTTTGTATTAAAACTACTTTAAACACATAAGTTATGGAATTGAATAGTTTTGAATAGTTTCAAAACTTGCCCTCAAGTTTTGGAATTTGAAAAGTTTTCCCTTATGAATACTTTAATTCCAAGTTAAGCCCTTAGAATTTTAAAAGTTAAAATTCAACCCTTATACTTTATAATATTATAAGTTAATAATATATATATGTATAAAAGCAAGTCAATCTTACCGTTAGTAGGCCTCATTCACGAAGCCGGTCTATAAGGGGGGTAAAAGGTTACTGCCTATAAAATGGCAGTTTAATGGGTGTCGACTCTCACCCACCGCTTCCTTGACTGGTGGAGGGTCGTTAGCCGAACGGGTAGGACAAGGACTATAATTCTCCCTTCATTAAAAGTATTAATGATAAATAGTAAGTAACTAAACACTTATAAATTCCCAATCTTAGATACTTAGGAAAATGTGAATAAGGTGCTAACCCATGAAATTACACTTTGCACTTTGCTTAAGTCGGTTAGTGGAGCGCGTCTGGTTAACCGGCACACTAGCTTGATTTAACAAGGTAGGCAAAGGGTTTCTTAAAGTTCATCATAGGCCGGTGGAGCGTGCGTGGTTAACCGGCACATCGGTTAGGTGATAAACATTTAAGAGTACCAAGTAATTTGCATGGTTACTTCACACCTTGTTTTGTGATCCTCGGCATCCTAGTCACAAAACCTGAAGGGCATACTCGAGATTAAAACATGCCATTGAAAAGTCCAATGAATCTCAAAAGATCTAGGAGTTTCAAATCCAATTAAAACCTAATATTTCTATTTCGTTTTTCATGGTGGAAATTGGCGAATCGTCATTCACCTACCTTCAAATATTCTATAGCTTGGATTACAACATCCCTCTTCCAAGTTTTAAAATATTGTGTTGGCTCCTAGCCTTAATATTTCATATTGGGTGTTATATTAAGGACTTTAAATCAACTATCTTTAATATCTCCCAAAAGATGTCTAGTTCAGACATCTATGATCTTCCCAAATCTCTTGAAACTTCACTTCCTCCAACTCCTCCAATTATTCTCCCTAAACCACAAGTTCAAGGTCACTTAAGCCCTAAAGTTTATGTGTGCTCACATCTTGGAGATGAAGTCACATATTGACAAGTTGGGAGAGTTGGGTGTCAAAGTCTTAAGAAAGTTGGATGTTCAATCACTTTCTAAGTCACATGGTGAGTTCCTTTGGGACTACTATGAAACAGACTATGACGTGACCCTATAAATGATCTTATCTATTTGCTTGGTGCTCCTGAATCAACAATGATTTGGAGGACTAGTAAAGCAAGTTTGATTAAGAAGATCAACTTCCCAAACCTTAAATGGACATTAACAATGGTAACATTGGATATCCAGAAAAAGCTTTTTCTTCCCAATGGAAAGGGATTGGCCATAGTACCCTCGGTTGACCAAATGGTAAGGAGAATGTCTAAGTCTGTGATAGTCCCGTGTACCATTTCCATAGAGTCCATATTTTTATATTGCCAAAGGAAGGGGCATTGGTTACAAAACTGCCTATTTACCTGAAGTTTTATAGGGTTGATCAAGTCAAGATGTTTGATTCTACTTCAGGTGAAGTCCACTATCTAACTCTGTTGTGTTTCTATTCTGAGATTCTCATTACATGATGTCACTGGGTCTGATCGCGAAGATGGATTTCGATCGCATGGTTCGGTGATCAGAATTTTTGAGCTGTTGCTTAGGAGTTATGATATATTGCTTAGGAATAAATAACAACAAGTTTTTCATATGCATTTGCACTGTAAGGATAAGTTTTTTCCACAAAGTTTTGAAATAAAATAAAAGGTTTTAATTTTATATTTATTTTAGATATCCTTACAGTGGCATTTGAGAAAAAAAAGGTTGCTTATATGATTCCAATGATAGCAATATTGGAAAAATGGACTTGATTCTTTCGTTTGTGGTAGTGTCATAATTTACCAAATAAGGAAAGATTCTCATCACCCAAGGTTTCAGTTGGATAGAAACTTGGAAATCATTCAAGTTGTATAGTATGATGAATGAGAATTTTCATCTTTGGAAAATTAAGATTAATTCCTTACTCACATGTATATGTGACTCAAGTGAAGGACTAAGGGATCGAGTATACATTCTGGTGCACTGATCAAGTCCACCACAAAAGATCGATAAGACTATTCGTCATGATTTACTAAAGTTTAGTAAATATGATTATACTTACAAGTTTAAGTATAATTCTGAAACATTGGAAAAGTTTCAATGTATGGCAGAACGACTGAGAATAATCAAATTAGGCAGATGGATAAAAGTTTCTCAAAACTGAAAAGATGGGAGAGTACTTTAGAATCATGTTTCGTGATCATCTTATTGATTTAGAAATCAAGTCACAATTAATCCTCTAAGGACATCTTAGTGCATTCTTATGACTAAGAAGAGGAATCTTGAATTGTTGGAATGGTTAAATCAAGAAGATGAGTCATACTTCATTCCAAAACAAGTCTTAGAGTCATACTCCAAGACTGTAAGTTGAGTGACATATCTTAAAGAAAGGTTTATAAAACTTGTAAAATGTAAGAGTAAAAGTTTCCTACTCATGTACATTTGAAATTGGTAAGTTGTGATGTTTTGGATAAAACAAAGACCAACTTAGGCCAATTGTGTGAAGTGTTTGTCTTGATAAAGAGTCCGCACTATCTCTTGAATATTTGACAAGTGAGTCTTATATGTCAAGAGGACAGTGGGAGTCTTAGAGATCTTGGAAAAGAATCAAGATGTAATCAAGAATAAAACCTGTAGTTCATCACTAGCACACGAGTTCTGAGAATTCTCAATTGGTTGCATAACAACTTGGAAGCAATGGCAGGCCCTTGTGCTGCTAGGTGGCAAGAAAGTAAGATTGAGTTCAATCCATATGAGTTTGGATAAGAACACTTACACCATAAACAATCTAAGTGTCATAAGGTTTCTCTCTGATTTATGAAAATGATGGTGAGGAAACACTTTCGCTAAGCAGATTTTTAAGTAGATAACAGTTGTGATATTTGCATTCTCAAAGTCGTTAGTGGAGCGTGTGTGGTTTACCGGAACACTAACATGGACTTGTGAGGAATGGCAAAGGTCTGAACAATTGAGACTATGATTACGACATACCTTTTCATAGTTCTGAAATTGTTTAGACACACCTGTGAGTTATCTAAGATAAGGTGTATGTTTTTGATAAAGTCTTATCAAAGCAATCTTGTATCAGAAATATGAGCTTTGGTAAATATGTCAATAAAGTATTGATTTCTAGAAGTCAAGCTGATTTCTGAGTACATGTCAAACCTAGTGGGAGCATAAGTGTTATGCTAATAATTTTCATGGTAGTGGGAGCATGATAATTATGATAAGTATTGCAAGTTAGCAATGTTAATTATAGAAAACAAAAGTTTCAATTGAAAAAAAGAAGTTGTTTTGCTATAATTAAGGGAGAGTAAATTATACTTCATTTCAATTCTAAAAGCTTAGATTGAGGTTTTAATCATCTTTAGTCGAGGATATATATGAATTTTGTGTTGGAATGGCTCAACATAAGGAAATTCTAAAATTCGATTATGATTACGGCATACCTTTTCTTAATCTGAATTATGAGAACTTGGAAAATAGACATAGAAATATTATAACAAAAAGACTGGTCTAGTATCATGTCTTTATGTGAGACATCATGAATCGTGTCCCATATGCTTCCGATATAGGATCGATTGCATGTGCTGTAATATTCATCCTTTCTAAATTTTCCAAATGCTCTGGGCATTAAGGGGGAAAAATCTAGAATTGGATATGACTAAAATGATTAAGCAATTGTCGAGGACAATCTAAGGTTTACCAAAGATTGGTTGCTCAGGGACAGTTGGAAGTATAGTGTTAATTTTGGAAGGACCATATTGACATATTCTGAAAAGAGGAAACTCTTGTTCAGAAGTGATGGTTAAAATGGGAATATGGAAATGTTTCCACAGGTGCAAATTATTCAATTTGTGTAAGATTAGAAAAACTTAATGCAAGAATGATGTTTCCATGGAGTTGATCTCCATTGGGATACTTTGTAATGTCTGTTGACAAGTCTTTGTGACTTTATGCATAATCATTACAAGAGGATCAATGCATATAAGTTTATAATCTAACATATTTTGGTAAATGGCAGGATTTGGAATTCTTGCATTCGCGGTAAGGAATTGGGATTGTGAAATGAGTATCATTGGAATTATGTTCAATCGATCTATTTCACAAAGTAAAGATCATAGACAAACTTAGTGTGCGTACTTGGTGTATGGCATAACTAATGTTTAGACAAACTTAGTGTGCATACTTGGTGTATGGCATGACTAGTATTTAGAAAACATAGTGTACATGCTTGGAGCATGGGACAACTATTGTTTTAATTTAAGAATAAAGTTGATAGTTTGAAACATCATACAATGAATAATGTGTAATCAATATGGTGATAAATAAAAGGTGAGTTTATTTATATTCATAAGTTTTGAGACCATATTGGATTCAATTATTCTTGTGTTTCACTTTGCATGTTTTGACTTCCAGAATCACTAGGTCGATCTTCCTGAATGACTAAGTTATTCAAACCATCCACAGTCGGTCATATGTTGGAAGTAGATATGAATCAAGACTGTCATGGGTTGGCTTGTAGAGGTCTAAGATATTAGACAAGGTGGTGCTACAACACTCATGAGTGCTCATAAGTTCTGAGTATTGGATTCAACCCACGCTCATTGGAATCACTTCATGGATTTTATCACGAGTCATCATGAGACGATAATATCTTATATTCTTCAAACCTAGAGATATGAGTTGTTACTATGAGTTGGTTATACATTGATTGCGCGAAAATGCATTGGTAACTCGATGTTATAAAACGTGCATTTGTGTATGATTAAACAAGTAGTAGAACAAGCCATATGAGTCGAAGTTTATCCATTCCTTTTACCATCGGGATAAAAGCAATATCTGTGGGCCCCTCGATGATTTAGTGATGACAAATGTAAGTGCTCGGCCGGGCCTGAACTAATTTGATTTGTTCAATTAGTCAGTCGTCATAAATCGGAAATCGGGAAACAACAAATGGACAGAGAGAATGATTGATAATCCTTGTCTCAGTCTATATGATATTTAGAATGGAGGAATATATGATCCCTTATCTAATGGACAAGTCCTTGACGAGATCAGAGTTCAGTTACAACGTCAGAGTTCAACAGCGGCTTTTGAGAGCTACGGTTGCCAGTTGGTTCTTGAAGTCATACACAATAATAGTTTTAGACTTATCCAAGTGGGAGACTGTTGGATTAGTGTCTAAGTCCATAACTATAATTGGTATGTACTTGACTCGACTCGGCATGGTCAATTTGGGTTGCATGTCATCGGAACATTTGGATAGAACGTTTGTGAGGAGAAGACATTTTGTGACATATTAATATATTTTAAGTTCTAATATATTAATATGAAATCATGTTATTTAATTAGTATTGATCAAGAATTAATTTGGACTTAATTTAGTAATCAAAAGGAGACTAATTAAATATATGGGGATTAATTTGGACTTAAACCCATGTGGTGATCCATGGATACTCCATGGAGGTTAAAACCCATGGAGCATAAGGAATGGGTAAAGTCATGGGTTACATGGTGTAACCCTAATGTGAACACTATATAAGGACCCCTTTAGCTCAAGAAATTTGCACTAGTGATACATATATGAGGGCTAGCCGATTTAAGCATGAGTGTCTTCTTCTCATGGTTATTCCATGTGTTGGTGATGTTGTGAGAACCATTTGAGGTGTCACACTAGGGGCACTAGGCTCTCGAGCTACATGGAGTCAAGCTACATCAACAAGGTATGTATTTATATCTAGTTTATTACCCAAGTATCAATGTTTTGTATGCTAGTTAGGGTAATACCTTGGAATATTCATATTTGCATGTATAATAGAGAAAACATAGATCCAAGGTATTTAGGGTTGCATGTACACTTAGAAGTGTTAGAATGCACAAAACCCAACAAGATTGTTGATCCATCCTTCCACTTTTTGATTTCTGTCTTAGATTGTTATTACAGAAGTATACAATCAACAAAACTAATTGAAATAAAACAAATGAAATTCAAATATATATAATATACAAGAATCAATTTACAGAAAACATACTTGTATGATGATTACACAGAAAATACATCCACGAAATTGTAGAACGAATTTGCAAGAGAATTTGAATCTGTCGAAATTTCTATGTTCCTTTCATCTGTCAAGAGGATACAACAATCAATTCAAGATGTGATTTTGAATCTGTCGAAATTTCTATGTTCCTTTCATCTTCTAGAAGAACGAATTTGCAAGAGAATTTGTGGTGTAGAAAATATTTATGTAACCCCTCACAGATGAATGAAAACAAGTATTTATAGGTATTAGTTATGACAGTTGGAAAATTTCAAAACCGAAAATAACTGTCATAATACCTGTTATTCAGTAATTACGAATTTAATAAATATAAAAATAAAAAATTAATTTCGTAATTAAAAAATATTTAATTAATCAGGAAGACCCCAAAGGCCCAAGGCCCATCTTTTGACCATTAAATATTCTGCTGATATTAGCTTATTTTGAGTCCAATTAGGCTAGTCCAACACCACAACCCAAACCCAATGTGCTTAACCCATTACTTGATCCATTTGATTAAATGAGTGAGACAAGACATATAAGGTGGGAAAAAATTTTCTCTTCCACCAATGTGGGAGAAGTCCCACATTGTAAATCAAAGTTCCAACACTTAATATAGTTTATAAGTTTGTTTTCCGTGTTACAATATGTGCTTGTAAAAGAGTTGTGTCTTAACATGTTTGGTAAATTGTTTGTAAGTCTAGTAAGCACAATGTTTTCCATATTTAATACGTTTCACGTTCAAATGCATGTTAACGGTAATCCTCGGATTAGAATACTTGGATCCCCTCCTAAAAACATTGAAAAATCTTGGAAAAATATTCGGGTATGAACGCACCTCGAAGGTTTGTGCTCGGTGGAGTTGCGAAGTGCTAACGGTAATCCTCGGATTAGAATACGTGACAGTAGTCGTATCCTAAAAATAATTATCCCCGACGTAGTATTTAAATTAATAAGATATTAATTTAAATAATAGATTATATAATGATTTAATTAGTTAAGGAATACTTGCAATATTTATTTGGAATTAATTGGAAGTGTTGACAATGGGTTCACGGTTGAAAAAGGGGTTTACGGTTGGATAATTGGGTTCACGGTGTGTTCTTGGTGGATGTTTGAAAATTTGAAGATATGGTTGAATGTTCTTGATGTTCTTGGTGAAAACTTGAAGATCTGGGCAAAATCTTATGAATTTATGAAGGTTCACGGATGGTAGTTGAGAGCAAATATGGGAGTGTTTACGGCTGGAAAGTGTGAGAAATAAATTGGTTCACGACTGAATACATATATATATATATATATATATATATATATATATATATATATATATATATATATATATATATATATATATATATATATATATAGGGGTGTTTACGGTTCATAATGGGCGAAACCCTTTTGTGTTTATAGTTTTAAGGTGGGCTAAATGTGTGTTTTCTCCCAATAAAGAGTGTTTTCGGATTTGGAAAACCATAAACACCACTTTGATTCAAAATCCCAACCGTGAACACCCTTTAAACTATTGTTTTGGCCGTGAACTCTGTTTATGAATGAGTTTCAAATCCATGAACCTTATATATCTTAACTACAAAACCGTAAACACCTTTCCCTTAATTAATGTCGGTGAAAACTCATTTAATGGCTATATTTATGATTTAAACCCTTAGTCTTTTATCTTATGTTCATTTATAATCCTCTAATTTAGCTTGGGTTTTAATCTCTACCTCTTTGTTAACTCTTTAAACAAGCCCTAAGGCCATAGATGATAAAATGCAACAAGGATTGCAATGTAGTAACACTTGTATTTGGTTAGGGTTTAGGCTTTGCTTGATCTAAAATTTTCGGGTTGTGACAATATGAAGAAGATGGAGTGAAGGGCGGGGGGGGGGGGTGGGGTTTCGACCGAAAATAAAGGAGGGGAGGGAGGGTGGGGGGGGGTGGGTGGGTGGGTATGGGGGGAGGTAGGGTATGGCCTCATGGAATTAAATATTCAAGTTTGACTTTTTCTTGATTAAAATATCAATTCTTTATAAAAGTGTAATAATTATATAAAACAAAAAATATTTCTTTTATTTTTATAAAAGAATGGGTAATTTTTATAAAAGTTGGTGATTTTTATAAAAAGTATGATAAAAATGATGTATATTTACTTAATTTGAATCATTTAAATTCAAATTATTATAAAAATCATTATTATAAAAAATAATAACACATTACACGAAAGTTAGGATAATTCCTAATTCTTTTCGTTAACGTTTGCGTGTTTAAGCCGGGTATAGAATCTGTCGCATTTGGTGACGAATTCACCAAAATCTATATATGTAACCTTTGTTATGAATTTTTCATGTAGTATAAAGTTTATGAACTCAACTACATTATGTTATAAATATTATTTATACCTAAATAATATATGGTTGAATTATCGAATTTTTACGTTACTAACCCTAATTAGGATTTATATTCAATAATTGGTAACAAGATAGGTACTTTGTATTATAACTTGGGAATAGTACATTAGAAACATTAGGGAATATCAAATTTATTCTAAAATTGTAATTCGAGTTGAGTTGACCTGGTTGCCTTTTCTTGACTTTGTTTGACCAAAATTAACGGTTGTCACATATTTAGAATCATAAGTCTTGGGCTTCTTTGCTGAACCCCCGACTGTCTATGCCTGATCTACCTTCCTTTTTCCAAGGTGCTCCAAATCGATCTGCCATTCCCGGGCTCTGGCTATCATATCCTCTAAGCTGACGTGGTACCGTGTGCTCTTCATCTCGTCGTATGCGACTTATTGAGGTACCCATAAAGCTCCCTCTCGAAATTTGGTAGTGATCTCCGCCACAGTCTCTGTCGTTTGGCCAGGTCTTGGAATTCGCTCGCCAACTGTTTCACCTCGACAACAGGTGCAAACTCCGCTTGAAATCGGAACACAAAATCTGGGCAATTCATAGCCTTAATGACTGGTGTTCCCAAAGTATATTCGACGTCCTCCTACCAATCCCAGGCTTGCTCCTGTTAGTTCGAATATTAGTTGTGAGGTGTCAAAGTCAATTGTAGCTTGATAGGATTTGAAGTTTGTATGTTATATTCAAATATATGTATTTCGTCAAGGTAGCTTAATTTTTGAAGCTTTCATGTTTACGCCGTTATGTATTTTTTGTCCACTTCAGTTGTTCCTATAAGTAGGGATAAGTACTAGTGTAAGAGTAATGAGTGTTACAAGTGTGCACTTTACTCTCTCATTTCTTGTACTCTTTCTGAAGTGATAATAGAGCCAAACATATCTTATTTACTTTCTGTGTTCTTGATTAGATCGATACTCAGATTTCTGATTTTTCTCTCGTTATCAAAAGTTTTTGAATCGCGATTTCTGGTTCAACAGTTTTCCGTATTTTTGATGAACTCTTTTCTGAATTCCTATCTATAAAGTCAGGCTTGTCTAAAAATCTAATCTAATCATTAGATTTGATTTGATTATGTGTTATGTTTGTTCAATCGAGTATTCTATGATCTTTTTCATAAAGATTTGTTCATTAGATCTCAATTTTTGAAGCTTTTAATTATTCTAGTCCGTACAATAATGGCAAATTTCAATATGATCACGATGTCTGGATTTTCTCATCTCCTTGGATCGTTGACCAAAATTCTGATGTTAATCCTTGAATACTATGAACAATGGGCTGATAGTATGGAAGATTATCTGAATGGTATAGATGAGGATCTATGGCGACACATCAACAGTGGAAACTTTCGTCCATCAATTCTTGCAGAAGTCGAAAATGCTCGTTCATCTGCTAATGTTGCTACTCAAGCTGAAAAACAAAAAGCAAATCACAAATGATGTTTGCGTCAATTACGTGGTGCTCTTCCACCACTAGTTTACAACTATGTTCGTGGATGTAAAACAGCTAAAGAAATTTTGGATACTTTGAAAGACTAGTATCAAGGGAGTGAGAATACGAAGAAAAGCTCGGTTAACCAGTGTCTTCTGGAGTTAGGAGAATTCAGACAAAAGGAATGTGAAAATATTGAACTCTACTATGATCGTCTTAATGAATTAATCTTCAAATGAAATCGATATGGATTCAATCGTTCTTGTAACACCCGATTCCTGGTACGCAGTCAATTCAAACATTTCTTGTGTTTTTCTCTGGGACTCGACGAGTTGGAGGCCCAACTCGTCGAGTAGATTCGAGATCCACGGACAGTTAAAGTGACCTACTCGACGAGTCAGAATACTGACTCGACGAGTAGGTGCTGGTTAAGTGAAACCCTAAATATGAGGGTTTGCACCCTATTTAAACACCTTATCTCAGCCTCCATCGTCCCTTATACTCCCAGAAGACATCATATCGAAACCCTAGCCGTTTTGTGTGTTCTAAGGCCATTTTGGTGCTTTTTGGTGGGTTGTAAAGCTTGAGAAGAGGAATGGAGCTTGTGAGACCAAGGGGAAACAAGAAGATCCAGAGTTTGGAGCTCATTTTCAACTTATTGGAGGTATGAAGCTGAACCTTTGTATATAAATATTGATTTTTGGGCCTTTTCCTTCACCTTTCTAAGCCTTAGAGAGGTGGTATTCGGGATTTAGTGTTGGAAGTCAGTGTATGCTTTATATCCAGGTCTATTGGGGGGTTTTATGGCACAAAGGTGCCCATTTTTTTTGCCATGAACACCCCATGCACCATGGAGGCCATCTTTTATGGCTTTTTGGGCCAAAGACCCTTTGCATGTGTACCAAGTTTGGAACTTTACGTCTGAAATGAACATTAGGGGGCCAGATCTATGGTTTTGAGTTGTTAAGACCGATTGAAATCGACTGTATAGTATTGCTCAAGGATGGACTCAATGAGTTGTTCTTGGGACTCGGCGAGTCGCGGTGTAATGACCACCAAATCTTTTCTGTGGATGGACCAGTTGTTAGGGAGGAAAGTCCTGTAGATGTTTAGACGCGAAAAGGGACCTGGGAATCATGGGACTCGACGAGTGTATGAATAGGCTAGGCGAGTCCAAGGCAAGCTCCCAATCTTCGAAGATGAACTCGACGAGTTGTTCATACAACTCGGCGAGTCGTAGACCGGACACGTTCTTATGAGGGAGATGAACTCGCCGAGTTCAAGGAGGAACTCGACGAGTCGGATAAAGATGGTCCCGACATTTTGAATGAATGAGAACGCGTAGAGTTCTTGATAGACTCGACGAGTGGAGTCGGGGTTGGATCGGGTTAGTAGAGTATGGACTCGACGAGTTGGTAGAACAACTCGGCGAGTCAGGTCAACTAGGTGTTGACTTTGACCAATGTTGACCTTGCTTGGTTTTAGTATTGACCCTGGTTAGGGTTGTTTGTTCTGTTTGATGACTTGAGGATTGTCTGGTAGGGATTGAGGGGTCGAGGAGAGCCGACCTTCATGCCAAGGACAATTCAGACACTACACGACATCGAGGTGAGTTACCTTCTAGTAGGAGTGGGTCTAAGGCACCAAGGCCGACCCACTAGTGTTTGTTAGTTGGGATGATTATCTTTGTGATAATTGTCTGGTCTGTTATTGTTGGATATGTGAGTATGCTAGATTGCTTGGTATGGAAGTATGCTAGTTGCTTTGTTATGTGAGATAGTATTAATAGGAGGGGACTAGTCCCCGATTCGGTTGTTAGGACCAATGGGTAGGTCGGACACCCCAGATATGTCTGACAACATGATTGTGATATGGTATTATGTGTTAGCTGTAGGGGTGAAATAGTCCGCGTGTTCGGTTGAGATAGACAAGAGGGTAGGTCAGCACCCCAGAATGGATTGACATGGGTAGGTCAGCACCCCAGAATGGCTCGACATGGGTAGGTCAGCACCCCAGAATGGCTTGACATGGGTAGGACGGGCGCTCCAAAATTGCCCGACAGTATGTATGCCATGTGGTTGTATGGTATGTGGTATGATGGGGGAACTCACTAAGCTTTGTGCTTACAGTTTCTATTTTGGTTTCAGGTACCTCTTCGTCTAAGGGAAGGAGCCGGCGGTGTAGCAGCGCGTCACACACACAACTATGATTTCCGCTTAGAGTTTTCTGGGATTGTACTATGATATTTGATAATTCAGATGTTTTGGTTTGAGACTTGATATTATGGTTCTATGTATTGAAATGATTTTGGCAATGATTTGATAAACTATTTTATAAATCACTTAATTAAAATGAAATTTTTCGTCTCAAATTTTGAGATGTTACAATTCTACTCTTGAATTCAACTTGACCTTTCTGATGGGACTTCGCAAAGAGTGGCGAAATATCAGTCTTATGATTAAGACTCAAAAAATCTTTGACAACTACTCTATGGGTGATCTCTATAATGTTCTGAAAGCTCATGAAAGAGAGATCAATGAAATAGCTGAAAAATCGAAAATGAGCTTGGGAGGTCCTCTTGATTTAGTATCGAAGGTGTCAGGGAAAGAAACTGAGGTTGAGACTATTGAGAATGAAAGTTCTGATAATGAAGGTTTTATCATGAACTTGGGTGTTTTATTCGAATAATAAAGTAAAGAAGTTTTACAAAAATCCATTCACTCCAAAGTTGAAAGGAAGTGATTCCAAAGGAAACTCATCTGGGAAGTATGTGAAAGAGGAAACAAAGGTGGAGATGAAAGAAAACAAGTTTGAGGTTGAGAAGCCAGAAAATAAATTGAAGGGTGACTCTGGTTTTAATTGTCATTACTTCTGATGGGTTTTATGTACTCTAACATCCGTATGGTGCACATACAACCCTAATTCTTTGGATCTAAGTTTTCTCTAGTTATACATGCAATAAAATTATACAAAGCATGAAGCCTACAACTAGAATACAATTTTATATTTGAAACATAAAACTAGTTGGAAGAATACCTCTTAGTTGTAGCATGTAGAATTTTGGCCTTTCAAGAGCTTAGCACCTCAAGTGTGATGCCTCAAACGGTTCACAAGACACCATGAACAAAAGATGAATATGAGAGAAAAGTTATGAAGCTCAAATCGGCTAGGCTTACACCTTAGGAGTCTTGGGGCTGATTTGGCAAGCTTAAGGGTTCAATATATAGTTTGGAATTCCTAGGGTTTCAACTTGTAAACCCTAATTCCCTTGGGATTTTAATCCAATAACTCATTAGCCTTATGGACTAACACTTAATGGACTTTCACATAAACTTAGTCAATCACTAATCAATCATGGATCATTTGGCCAAACTATATGTATCACTGATTTACATAATCAGTCCCCGTTAATTTAATTAGTCTCTTTTGATCACTAAATTAATTCCAAATTAATTATTGATCAATACTAATTAAATAACATGATTCCTCAATTAATATATTATACTTATAATATATTAATAAATCACAAATAACCTCTTTCTCAAATATCCATCCTATCAAATTATTCAGGTGAATGCAACCCGAAATGGACCATGCTACTCTCGGGTCAAGTACATACCAATTATAGTTATGGGCTTAGACACCTAATCCAACAGTCTCCCACTTGGATAAGGTTAATAACTTTAACCGCAAGTACGACTTAAACACCGAATAGCAATCGTAGCTCTCAAAAAGCCGTTGTCGAAATCTGACGCGTCCATTAGATAAGGGATCATATATTCCTCCATTCTACAAGATATTGTATGAACTGAGACATGGATTATAATCATTCTCTCTGTTCATGTGTTGTTTCCCGATTTCCGATTTATGACGAATGACTAATTGAACAAATCAAATCACTCCAGGCTTGGCCAAGCGCTTAGCGTTGTCATCACTAAATCATCGAGGGGCCCACATATATCGCTTTTATCCCTCTTAGGGTAAAAGGAACGGATAATCTTCGACTCACATGCTTGCTCTATTTACTCATCAAATCACACACAACAATATATTTTATAACACCAAGTTACTGGTGCGTTTACATATCATCAATGTGCAACCCACTTGTAAACTGCAACTATACGTCTCCGTTTCAAGAATATAAGATATTATCGTCTCACAATCACTCGTGATGAAATCCATGAAGTGATTCAGATGAGCGTGGGTTTAATCCAATACTCAAATCTTATTACAGGAGTACTCATGAATACTGTAGCAAACTTGTGCTCCGTCTAAAACCTCTAGACAATCTACAAACGGATTCATGACAGTCTTACCCCAATACCTACTTCCAAAGTATGATCGACTGTGGATAATTTGAATAATCTTATTATTCAGGAAGTCAAAACATGCAAAGTGAAACACAAGAATAATCGAATTCAATATGGTCTCAAAACTCTTTGAATATAAATTAAACATATTTTATTTAATCACCACATTGATTACACATTATTGATTGTATAATGTTTCGATTAATCAACTTAATACTTGAATTAAAACAATAGTTATCCCATGCTCCAAGCATGCACACTATGTTTATATATGGTCCTTACTTTGTGAAATAGATCAATTGAAAACATTTCAATGATACTCATTTCACAATTCCAAATCCTTAGTGTAAGAATACCTAATTCTTGCCACTATAACGCAATGATCCTTTTGTAATGTCGAGGTACAAAAATCACAGAGACTTTGCCAACGATATTACAAAACTTTCCACTAGAGATTGATAACAAAACAATTCTAAGGAAGCGAAGTCTCAAATTAAAAGTACATTCCTTTGAACATCCTTCTTTCATAAATAGATTCTTAATATCCATCTCCCATTATGGAAACATTTCCATATTTGCCATATGACAATGTATTATTAATAGAATTATGTCTATTCATAATAATGTCAATATGGTCTATCCATTACTATACTTCCAACTGTCCTTAAGCAACCAATCCTTAGAGAACCTTAGATTGTCCTTGTACGTTTTTTAACCACTTTAGTCATATCCGATTCTAGTCCTTTTCCCTCTTAATTCCATAGGCATTTGGAAAATTAGAACACATGAATATTATAGCAGATGCAATCGATCCTATATCCGAAGCATATGGGACACGATTCATTATGTCTTACATAAAGACATGATACTTGACCAGTCTTTTGCTATAATATTTCTACATATAGAGTTTCCATTTTTGAAATATTTCAACATGGTATTCATATATACCCATGACTAAGTTTGATTAATACTTCAATCTAAAATTTTAGATTCGAAATAAAGTATAAATCTCCTTTCCCTTACTATAGCGAAACAACTTTTCAACCTTTGCGTCTTTGCAAATTAGAACTTTGTTTCCTATAAATAGTATTGCTAACTCGCAACACTTACCATAATAATTATGCTCCCACTAGCATAACAATTATTTTATTACTAGCATAACATTTATGCTCCCACTAGCTTTGACATCTATCGAGAAATCAGCTGGACTTCCAGAAATCAATATTTATTGAATTTCTTTCCATAGTTCAGATTTCTGAAATGAGATGCTTCGATAATCCTTTATCTAAGCTCATACACTTTTTATAAGAAAGCTCATATGTGTGTCTAAACTATTTCAGAACTTACGTCCATAAGTCCCAAATGTTCAAACTATTTGCCATTTCTCACAATTCGAACTATGAAGAGGGATGCCGTAATCATAATCGAATTTGATAATGCAAATATCACAATTGCTAACTTTTTAAAATCTACTTAGTGATAGCGTATCCTCACAATCATTTTCATGAATTGGAGAGAAACCTTACCACTTAGATTTAATGGTGTATGTGTTCCTATCCAAGTGAATCTTGTCATTTCCAACCATTATCATAAGACAAGGTCTATGACAAATTCAAACTCATATGGACTGAACTTGTTCAATCTTAATTTCTTGCCACTTGGCAGCATAAGGGCCTACCATGTCTTCCAATTTGTTGAGCAGATCACCCTTACCGATCAATGAACTTTCACTGATGAAGGCGCTTTGCCTTATGCTATCAATTGTGAACTCATAGAACTCACATGCATAGTCATCTTTAACTGGAATGGGCACAGAAACAAGAATATGTCAACACGATAGGTTATGAATCGCAAGTCGCGTGCTAGTAACAAATAATAGGTTTATTCTTGATTAGTTCTTGAAAATTTTCAAGGTCTTTAAGACTCCCACTGACTTCTTGACATATAAGATTCTCTTGTCAAGAAACACTCCTTGACAAACAAATATTCAAGAGTTAGTGTAGATTCTTATCAAGGAAAAACACTTCATATAATTGGCCTTAGTTGGTCTTTGTCATAAAGACATCACAACTACCAATTCTAAATGTGTTATAAACCTACTTAAGATATGTCACTCAAGGAACAATCTTGGAGGATGACTCTAAGACTTGATTTTGGAAGGAAGTATGACTCGCCTTAATTGATTTAACCATTTGAACAGTTCCCGATTCCTCTTTTTAGCCATACAAATGCACTAAGATGTCCTTAGAGAATCAATTGTGTTATGGTTCCATAATCACTAAGATGATCATAAAACACGATACTCAAGTACTCTCCTTTCTTTTCAGATTGGAGAAACTTTTATCTTTCTCCCTAATTTGATTCTTCTTATTTGTTCTGCCATACATTGAAACTTTTTCAATGTTTCAGAATTACACTTAAACTTGTAAGCATAACCATATTTACTAAACTTTTAGTAAATCATGACGAATAGTCTTATCGCTCTTTGTGGTGGACCTGGCCAGTGCACAACCAAGTTGTGACATCCACCAAAACTCAGGTCAGTACTCATCTAGAACTTCGTCATTTTCTTGTGTGCACTTAACTTGGCTCTAGAGTTACAAGTTGAACTAGGTTCACGACTTAATAGATCCCTCGGAACAATTAGTGCATCTTAGCTTGTATTGAACAATCACATTGATATTTTTAAGAACCAACTGAGTGGTAAAGTGCCAAATTTTAACCTTAAGTCTAAACACAAAACTATGTTCGGTAGACCATAACCCAAGGTAAGTTAGCAACCCTAAAATTTCCATATTGGAAAAAAAAATCTAATGCTTAACAAGGTTAAGTATTCTAAGCTAATATGAACAAAATTAAATCATAATATGAACCAACTATAAAGTTGATGACAAATTCATATAATTCATTATTCGAAATGTGAACCAAAAGTAAAATCCAAGGATATCAAAATCTTACAACCACATATTATGAATCCTTGTTACAATTGTTGAAATATGATAAATTGATTTTTATAAAAATTAAATAATAGGTTATCATTTTCTAAATTAATTCAACAAATAAAAGTTTGCAAGTTATTACCAAGTGTAAATATTTCAACAAAACCCAATAATTAAAACCTTAGGAGATTATGATAATGTTTGAGTTTTATAAAATTTAAATCTAGATTTATAAAAATTCAAAGGAGGCTTTTGTTATTTGATCAAATATCAATAAAAATACCATCTCTCTTTTAAAATTTCGGCCATTAGGTCTTTCCCTCTCCCCTATGCCTTAAAACCTATCATTACTCCTCATTTGAACCACCCACACACTCCATCTCACACTCCTTCTCCAAGAAAACTCTTCCACTTCCAAAACCTCTCCTATACCTCAGAAAATCCTCCATTCTCTGCCCTAATTTCTGAATTTTGAAGGTCTTGAAGTGTTCTTGCTTCTCTCAAGATCAAAACCAAGGTGAACAACACAATCCTTCCTCATAGTTTTACGATTTTACTTCCTCTGCTTCATAGTTCTTCTTTACTTTTCGGATTCTATGCCCTCCTATGGCTAGAAATCCTTATTTTTCCCCTTGTTGTTTGTAGATTCTCACCATAACATAATATATGTGTTTGAGAAGGTGAAAATCCGGGATCAAACCCATGCAAGGAGTGAAAAGATGCACATATGTTCATATGATTTCAAAAATCGAGTGTTTCATCTTCTTCTTCATTTCTTTTGTGTTCTTATATGACAAAAAGCATTTAAACCATTTCTAGTACATCTTGGATACTCATTCACTCCATGCATGTGCTAGAAATCGGATTTGTGGTCCAGTCCTAGTGTAATATTCAGTGGTTTCAAGGAGCACTCTATCACATGAATGAAACACACACTTTGGGGCCTTGGAATAACCCTAAATCTATGACTTGGATGCATGAACCTAAAAGTTTCTTTTTCTTCTGTAAACTCTATTTTATTGTTATTTATCTTTGACCATAACTGAAATATGCATGTTGTCTTTGTCAAAGTGCCCCTAAGAAGGCACTCAAAGCAACCAAGGATGACATGCATTCTGTCAGAATATTTTGTTCAGCTTTGAATGGCCACAACTCAGTCATTACTAAACCAAATCACGATATTATTTTTTTAAGAGATAGTTATACGAGTTAGCTTTCAAACCCAATTGGTATTACTGTAAAATATTAAAAATCGGATTTTTGACAATTTTTACAAAATAATTGCGCAAACAGCTCTTTTTCTGTGATCATTAGTTTTGCTTTACATGATCAATGGTCTTAAACCAAACCTTAAATCTGGGGAAAAATAGTTTAGAAACTTAACATATCCAAACAATATTGGCTAAAATTTCATGGATTAAAACCCCATAGAATGTTCTACACAAATTCATGAACTTTCAGCTACATCTACATCTCATGCACTATAATGTGCAAGATTTCTTAACTTGTTGGGGTTCAATACCCCTATTTTGCTTCTAAATATATTTTTAACATATTGTCTTATGAAAGTTCATATATACAAGTGATGATCTGTACAACCCCAAGGGCTAGAACCAATTCCTTATTTTTCTATAAAAATAGTTATTTAATGGCTATAAATTCAAAATAAACGTTTTCAGAAGAGATAAAATTATGAAATTTTTTATTATTAATATAATTACAGAGTAATAAAGCCATGTTAATTTTCAGACAATTTGGATATTGTTTGGTATTTTATCCATATTTTTCATTAAATTGGAGCATGAATTTATAAATTCAGGTTATTGGACTCAAAAACCCTAACCAATATTTTTCTCAACCTTGGGAACATTTTGGGAACCTGTAAAAATTAAATTGAGAATTTTAGAAACTGTTTACCATTTATTTTGAATTTTCTCTATTAATTGGGTTTTAATTTACAAATAAATATCAAATGACCTCCAAAAATGTCTACAAAATTTATGGACACCAATGTCCTTTGTTAAAACCAGAAAACCAATTTTTTTTTAAATTTTTGGAAATTATTTCCATGCCTTTGTGAAATTTTGAACACAATGCATTATGAATTAATGTTACCGATAATGAATCGTACACACTTTACGACACCACTAGTTGGATAGGTAGTTCCTAGAAAATAGCTTAGTAAATTATATCTCACTAGAAACTATTTGTTCCGTAGGACGCTATTAGGATTCGCACTCACCAACATCAACCCGCGAAGCCCGAGCCGCAAACTTTCCATTGTGAGTTTTCACAGCTCCTATTTTACGTTTTGATGTTTTGGGGTGAAAGGCATGCTACAATTTCTATGAACATTATTTTACGAGCTTGTGTTATGAACTTAGTGATGTGAACTTTGTTGTATGAACCTTTTATTATGAACTTGTACTATGAATATGGTGTTATGAAATTATATGTTAAGTCCCCGGAGAACCGATACAACCTATTAACTCATATTTGAGCCGATGGTCTTATGGATAGCGCTATTTGGGGTCGACAGCCCCCACTCGCCCGGAACCGCGAGTGCATATTTCCATGAACTGACATCATGGGAACCATGGACATAAAGGAATGGGGCAGGAACGGTCGTTAGGCTTGGTTGTGAACGGAATGCAATGGCATTCATCGTTTTCTAAATTGGAACATTTATAGAATAAACTACATTTTTGAAATAGTGTATTATTATAAACCTGTGAACTCACCAACTATTTTATAGTTGACCCTCGTTTTTGCATGCTTTTCAGGGAACGGTCAGTGAATCAACAAGGCGTTAGCATGATTTAAGTTGTTACGTTTGCTATGTATTAAATTATGAATTGTGAAAACTGAATGTATTTGTTTTGTACGCGATGTAAACTTAACACGCTTAATGTTTATGGTTGGTATTTCTATTTACCTTTGTGATGAGACCTTAGCCTGTCACTCTTCGTGTTTCCGCTTTAACGGGGTGTGACAGATTTGGTATCAGAGCCTAAGGTTATAGAGAATATTGGCTTCCCCTTTCCCTTAGGGACGCCTAAACTATAACCATTGAGTTAATAAAACATGCCATTTAGTATAAGTAATTCCGGTAATGCGCTACTAGACCTTAATTATACATAGCCTGATCACCTATGTATAATTAAGGAAGAGTTAGTGCAAGACCGGAATTGATTATAGTGAATGGTATCAACACCCTAAGATAAACATAAACATCAAACATAATAGAAATTTTCTAGAAGGCTAAAAATTCATCTAAATGTTAGAGTTTCTCGTGTACAGCGTAGCCATGTCAAACACTAGCTCTCAAGCACTTGGATCGGCAGATGAGTCTGGTTACGTCACTGCGCGCCCGAAAGTCAACCGCGACTCGAGCACCGAACCGACTGAAGATCCGTCTACAGGATTAGAGACTGGAGAGGAAGTGAGCAGCCAGGCACCGACTGAGGAAACTTCAGCCTCGCCGATACCCGAGCCTTCGCGACAGCTGACGCCTCAGCCACCCCTTTATGGACTATACCACAGGAGGACAGCGAGAAAGAGCGCACCAATGCCGAGAGAAGTGTTGAGGTTCGAGCGTCCAGAACCTGTGCCAGCACCTCCCGCACCAAGGAGTGAGCATCTCGAGCCTAGTCAGCCTCGACCCCCAGTCATAGGGACGCCTTATATGCGAGCACCCTGGATGACATGTCAGGAGCGACACAGCATGGAGGCCATGGCCCGAGACCTGCCTGATGCCCGTAGTAGGATTGCTTATCATCATCACAGCATAGCCGACATGTCAGACGTGGTGGATGCGATGTGTGGTTATGCATACTCCGCCCAGAGGACAGCAATCAGAGCTATGATCACTAGCGCTATCGCTGGAGGGCTAGCATTGATTCTGGCAGTGGCACTTGTCTGGGTGATTGTGTTTTGGGGTTGAATCTAAACGTCCTGGTTTATGTTTTGTCGTTTGTGGTCTATGTATTTTGATGTAATGCCTTTGGTTTATGGCTTTTGAGAACTATGGTTGAAGTGTCTTTTGTAGCTTGCAGTATCAAGCAATATGCTTTGTTAAACCTTTTATGTACGAACTACGAATGAAATCTATTTTAATGATTTTCAATCACCATGTTATTTCACACTTATATTTTTCATGAACTGTAAATTGTTTTGATGAATTGAAATCGTTCTTGAAAATATATTTTATTATTATTAATATTATTATTTCTTTGAAAAAAATAATAATTAATAATGATAATAACGTCCTTAATTTTGTTTGTGTGTTATAGAACCATGCCCCAAAGAAGAAACACTCGCTCACGCCCAACACAGCCTGAGAATGCCACTCCCGATATTGCTCAACTGGTCTCGCAACAACTAATGGCTGCTATCCCTAACATTGTGGCTCAAGTCGCTGCGGGAATCAATGCTAGTCAGACAAACCATGGAGGCCCTACACCTACTGAGAACACCGAAGGAAGCGGAGTTCGTAATGAGGAAACAAGGGGATGCACCTATAAGTACTTCATGTCTTGCAAACCCAAGGAGTTTCATGGAACAGAGGGTGCAGTGGGATTGTTGAAATGGATAGAAGGAATTGAGGTTGTACTCCACATCAGCAAGTGCTCAAATGACTGCAAGGTTCCCTATGTTGCATGCCTTCTCCAAGACAGAGCCTTAACGTGGTGGAATGCGCAAGTCCGGAACCGTGGAAGGGAGGCAGCGAACCAATTAGCTTGGGAGGAATTCAAAGAGTTAATCAAGAAGGAATACTATCGTAAGGATGAGATCCAGAAAATGGAATCTGACTTCTGGAACCATGCCATGGTAGGAGCCGATGTGGAAGGCTACACTGTGCGTTTCCATGAACTCGCTGAACTAGTGCCGCACATGGTCACCCCTGAGAGCAAGAGGATTGACCGATACATATGGGGTTTAGCACCAGAAATCCGAGGCATGGTTACTTCAGCAAATCCTACCTCAATCCATAGCGCTATAGACCTGGCGCACCGCCTTACGAATGATAAAGTGAGGGTCGGGATATTGACCATAAGCAACACAAGTAACAAAAGAAAATCGGAGAACCAGCTGGGAAGGAAGAAGAATGACAACTTAGAAAAGAACAAGAAAAGGGCAACAAACTTTGCGGTTAAAACATAGGAACCTGTGCAATATCGAGGGCCTAAACCTAAGTGTGAGAAATGTAGCTATCATCATGAGGGTGCCTGCCCTATCTGCCACAAGTGCAATCGAATTGGACATTTCGCAAAGTATTGCAGGATAGATAAAGATCGCAAGGATGGTAAACGGGCATGCTATGAGTGTGGAAGTGTGGACCACTTTAGGAATGCCTGCCCGAAACTGAATAAGGGCCCCAATAACAACAATACCAGGAACCAGGTGGGATATATAAACCGTGGAAATCTAGGAGGCCAGGCTCGTGGGCGAGCATTTGTGATTAAGGCGGAAGAGGCTCGCCAGAACCCGAAGGTGGTAACAGGTACATTCCTCCTAAACAACCACTATGCATCAGTATTATTTGACTCGGGGGCAGATATAAGTTTTGTGTCACATGAATTTAATCCCCTAATCGACTTGAAATAAAAAATATTGGAACATGCCTACGTAGTTGAAGTTGCTAACGGTCATGAAATTAAGGCTAGGGAGATAGTTCCTAATTGTACCTTGAACTTAGCTGATAAAATTTTTAGTATTGACCTTATACCCATTGAACTTGGAAGCTTTGACATAGTGATTGGAATGGACTGGTTGTCCAAGAATCGAGCAGACATAGGATGCTTTGAGAAAGTTGTCAAAATACCCCTCCAAAACAACGAAACCCTTATAGTGTACGGAGAGAAACCAGGCAAGAACTTGAAGATAGTATCATGCATGAAAATTCACAAATATTTGAGGAAGAAATACCTTGCGTTCTTGGCTCATGTAGTGGAAAATAAATCAGAAGAAAAACATATTCAGGATATTCCAATAGTGCGAGAATACCCCGAAGTATTCCCAGAAGAGTTGCCTGGACTCCCCCCAGCAAGACAAGTCGAATTCAGAATTGATCTAATTCCTGGATCGGCACCTGTAGCTAAAGCACCTTACCGCTTGGCACCTTTTGAAATGCAAGAACTTTCGGGCCAACTGCAGGAACTTTTGGAAAAAGGATTCATTCGTCCAAGTTCCTCAACATGGGGTGCACCAGTCTTATTTGTGAAAAAGAACGATGGATCGATGCGAATGTGCATCGATTATAGAGAACTAAATAAATTGACTATCAAAAATAGATACCCCCTTCCTCGAATAGACGATTTGTTCGATCAACTCCAGGGTGCCACATACTTTTCAAAGATTGATCTACGATCGGGATACCACCAATTAAGGGTACGCGATGAAGATGTTCCTAAAACCGCCTTCAGGACTCGTTACGGACACTATGAATTCCTAGTTATGCCTTTTGGGCTAACTAACACGCCAGCTGCCTTCATGGATCTTATGAATAGGATTTGTAGGCCGTACCTTGACAAGTTTGTGATCGTGTTCATTGACGACATACTAGTCTTTTCCCCAAACAAAGAAGAGCATGAACGACATCTTAGGTTAGTTTTGGAACTGTTGAAAGACCAAAAATTATTTGCAAAGTTCTCTAAGTGTGAATTTTGGATTAGGGAAGTATGATTCCTTGGTCATGTGGTTGTAGAAAAAGGAATACACGTGGATCTTACCAAAGTTGAAGCAATTAAGAAATGGGAAACCCCAAGATCCCCCACGGAAATTCGGCAATTTTTGGGATTGGCGGGCTATTATAGGCGCTTTATTGAGAACTTCTCCAAAATTGCCCAACCACTAACTATTTTGACCCAAAAGGATAGGTAATTTGAATGGAGAGAACCACAAGAAGATGCCTTCCAATTGCTGAAACATAAGTTGTGTAATGCGCTAGTCTTGGCATTGCCAGATGGTGTGGAGAACTTCACAGTGTATTGTGATGCGTCACACCAAGGTCTGGGTTGCGTACTGATGCAGAAAGGTAAGGTTATTGCATATGTGTCAAGGCAGTTGAAGGTTCATGAGAAAAACTACACAACCCACGACCTAGAATTAGGAGCGGTGGTATTCACCCTTAAGATCTGGAGACATTACTTGTACGGAACTAAGTGCACTATTTATACTGATCACAAAACCCTACAACACATCTTAGATCAAAAGATGCTTAACATGAGACAGAGGCGGTGGGTAGAATTACTCAACGACTATGATTGCGAAATTAAATACCATCCAGGAAAGGCCAACGTTGTAGCCGATGCGTTGAGTAGGAAGGAAAGGGTGAAACCCTCACGAGCACATGCCTTCGGAGCCCTTGTTCAAACCAGTTTGAAGAGCGAAATCCTTGCTGCTCAAGGCGAAGCGTTAAAAACTGAGAACTTGAAACGTGAAACATTGCACGGCCTGGAACAACAATTTGAAACAAGTTCAGATGGAGTGAAGTACTTCAAAAATAGGGTATGGGTACCAAAGATCGACGAATTACGTAAGGTAATTTTAAAGGAAGCCCATAATTCCCGATACTCGATCCACCCTGGAGCCGACAAAATGTACTTGGATCTAAAGGAATACTATTGGTGGCCTGGAATGAAGAAAGATATTGCCTTGTATATTGAGAAATGTTTAACTTGTTCGAAAGTGAAGGCCGAATATCAAAAGCCCTCCGGTTTGCTTCAACAACCAGAAATACCTCAATGGAAATGGGAGCAAATATCCATGGATTTTGTTACCAAGTTGCCAAGGACCACAAAGGGACATGATTCTATTTGGGTGGTGGTGGACAGATTGACGAAATCCGCACACTTTCTCCCCATTCGAGAAGATTATCGAATGGAAAGGCTTGCTCGAATTTACATAAAGGAGATTGTAGCACGCCACGGGGTACCTATTTCCATCATTTCAGATAGAGATAGCCGTTTTACATCTAGATTTTGGCAGTCACTTCAAAAAGCCTTGGGGACCCGTTTAGACTTAAGTACCGCCTATCATCCCCAAACAGATGGTCAGAGCGAACGGACCATCCAGACGTTAGAAGACATGCTCCGGGCTTGCGTGGTCGACTTTGGAGGAAGTTGGGATAACCATTTGCCATTAGTCGAGTTCTCCTATAATAATAGCTACCATACCAGCATTCAGTGTGCCCCCTATGAGGCCTTGTATGGGCGTAAATGTCGCTCCCCGCTATGTTGGCTGGAAATTGGCGATAGGCAGTTAACGATACTGGATTTAATTCAAGAAACCACTGAGAAGATCTTGATAATACGTGATAGACTGAAAGCAGCTCGTGATCGCCAGAAGAGCTATGCTGACAAGCGTAGGAAACCCTTGGAATTTCAAAAGGGAGACAGAGTACTCTTAAAAGTATCCCCATGGAAGGGAGTCGTGCGTTTTTGTAAACGAGGAAAACTGAGTCCCCGTTATGTAGGACCCTTCGAGATTATCGAAAGGGTTGGTCCAGTGGCATATAAGCTCAAGCTACCGGATGAACTGAGTGCGATACACGACACATTCCATGTGTCGAACCTCAAAAAGTGCTTGGCAGAGGAATCCCTACACATACCCCTCGGTGACCTCCAAATTAATGATCGACTAAAATTCCTGGAGGAACCTATAGAAATCCTCGATCGAGAGGTTAAGCAACTAAAACGAAGTAAAATACCGATCTTGAAAGTTCATTGGAACTCTAAGCATGGGCCCGAGTTTACGTGGGAACGGGAGGATTTCATGAAGAACAAACATCCTCAACTATTCGTTATGTTTGAACCAGTGTTACTCCCAGTTGAATTTCGGGACGAAATTCCCACAACTGGGGGAGACTGTGACATCCACCAAAACTCAGGTCAGTACTCATCTAGAACTTCGTCATTTTCTTGTGTGCACTTAACTTGGCTCTAGAGTTACAAGTTGAACTAGGTTCACGACTTAATAGATCCCTCGGAACAATTAGTGCATCTTAGCTTGTATTGAACAATCACATTGATATTTTTAAGAACAACTGAGTGGTAAAGTGCCAAATTTTAACCTTAAGTCTAAACACAAAACTATGTTCGGTAGACCATAACCCAAGGTAAGTTAGCAACCCTAAAATTTCCATATTGGAAAAAAAAATCTAATGCTTAACAAGGTTAAGTATTCTAAGCTAATATGAACAAAATTAAATCATAATATGAACCAACTATAAAGTTGATGACAAATTCATATAATTCATGATTCGAAATGTGAACCAAAAGTAAAATCCAAGGATATCAAAATCTTACAACCACATATTATGAATCCTTGTTACAATTGTTGAAATATGATAAATTGATTTTTATAAAAATTAAATAATAGGTTATCATTTTCTAAATTAATTCAACAAATAAAAGTTTGCAAGTTATTACCAAGTGTAAATATTTCAACAAAACCCAATAATTAAAACCTTAAGAGATTATGATAATGTTTGAGTTTTATAAAATTTAAAATCTAGATTTATAAAAATTCAAAGGAGGCTTTTGTTATTTGATCAAATATCAATAAAAATACCATCTCTCTCTTAAAATTTCGGCCATTAGGTCTTTCCCTCTCCCCTATGCCTTAAAACCTATCATTACTCCTCATTTGAACCACCCACACTCCATCTCACACTCCTTCTCCAAGAAAACTCTTGCACTTCCAAAACCTCTCCTACACCTAAGAAAATCCTCCATTCTCTGCCCTAATTTCTGAATTTTGAAGGTCTTGAAGTGTTCTTGCTTCTCTCAAGATCAAAACCAAGGTGAACAACACAATCCTTCCTCATAGTTTTACGATTTTACTTCCTCTTCTTCATAGTTCTTCTTTACTTTTCGGATTCTATGCCCTCATATGGCTAGAAATCCTTATTTTTCCCCTTGTTGTTTGTAGATTCTCACCATAACATAATATATGTGTTTGAGAAGGTGAAAATCCGGGATCAAACCCATGCAAGGAGTGAAAAGATGCACATATGTTCATATGATTTCAAAAATCGAGTGTTTCATCTTCTTCTTCATTTCTTTTGTGTTCTTACATGACAAAAAGCATTTAAACCATTTCTAGTACATCTTGGATACTCATTCACTCCATGCATGTGCTAGAAATCGGATTTGTGGTGCAGTCCTAGTGTAAGATTTGGTGGTTTCAAGGAGCTCTCTATCACATGAATGAAACACACACTTTGGGGCCTTGGAATAACCCTAAATATATGACTTGGATGCATGAACCTAAAAGTTTCTTTTTCTTCTGTAAACTCTAGTTTATTGTTATTTATCTTTGACCATAACTGAAATATGCATGTTGTCTTTGTCAAAGTGCCCCTAAGAAGGCACTCAAAGCAACCAAGGATGACATGCATTCTGTCAGAATATTTTGTTCAGCTTTGAACGGTCACAACGCAGTCATTACTAAACCAAATCACGATATTATTTTTTTAAGAGATAGGTATATGAGTTAGCTTTCAAACCCAATTGGTATTACTGTAAAATATTAAAAATCGGATTTTTGACAATTTTTACAAAATAATTGTGCAAACAGCTCTTTTTCTGTGATCATTAGTTTTGCTTTACATGATCAATGGTCTTAAACCAAACCTTAAATCTGGGGAAAAATAGTTTAGAAACTTAACATATCCAAAAAATATTGGCTAAAATGTCATGGATTAAAACCCCACAGAATGTTCTACACAAATTCATGAACTTTCAGCTACATCTACATCTCATGCACTATAATGTGCAAGATTTCTTAACTTGTTGGGGTTCAATACCCCTATTTTGCTTCTAAATATATTTTTAGCATATTGTCTTATGAAAGTTCATATATACAAGTGATGATCTGTAAAACCCCAAGGGCTAGAACCAATTCCTTATTTTTCTATAAAAGTAGTTATTTAATGGCTATAAATTCAAAATAAACGTTTTCAGAAGAGATAAAATTCTGAAAATTTTTATTATTAATATAATTACATATTAATAAAGCCATGTTAATTTTCAGACAATTTGGATATTGTTTGGTATTTTATCCATATTTTTCATTAAATTGGAGCATGAATTTATAAATTCAGGTTATTGGACTCAAAAACCCTAACCAATATTTTTCTCAACCTTGGGAACATTTTGGGAACCTGTAAAAATTAAATTGAGAATTTTAGAAACTGTTTACCATTTATTTTGAATTTTCTCTATTAATTGGGTTTTAATTTACAAATAAATATCAAATGACCTTCAAAAATGTCTACAAAATTTCTGGACACCAATGTCCTTTGTTAAAACCAGAAAACCAATTTTTTTTTAAATTTTTGAAGATTATTTCCATGCCTTTGTGAAATTTTGAACACAATGCATTATGAATTAATGTTACCGATAATGAATCGTACACACTTTGGGCGCTTTTACGACACCACTAGTTGGATAGGTAGTTCCTAGAAAATAGCTTAGTAAATTATATTTCACTAAAAACTATTTGTTCCGTAGGACGCTATTAGGATTCGCACTCACCAACATCAACCCGCGAAGCCCGAGCCGCAAACTTTCCATTGTGAGTTTTCACAGCCCCTATTTTACGTTTTAATGTTTTGGGGTGAAAAGCATGCTACAATTTCTATGAACATTATTTTACGAGCTTGTGTTATGAACTTGGTGATGTGAACTTTGTTGTATGAACCTTTTATTATGAACTTGTACTATGAATATGGTGTTATGAAATTGTATGTTAAGTCCCCGGAGAACCGATACAACCTATTAACTCATATTTGAGCCGATGGTCTTATGGATAGCACTATTTGGGGTCGACAGCCCCCACTCGCCCGGAACCGCAAGTGCATATTTCCATGAACTGACATCATGGGAACCATGGACATAATGGAATGGGGCAGGAACGGTCGTTAGGCTTGGTTGTGAACGGAATGCAATGGCATTCATCGTTTTCTAAATTGGAACATTTATAGAATAAACTACATTTTTGAAATAGTGTATTATTATAAACCTGTGAACTCACCAATTATTTTATAGTTGACCCTCGTTTTTGCATTCTTTTCAGGGAACGGTCAGTGAATCAACAAGACGTTAGCATGATTTAAGTTGTTACGTTTGCTATGTATTAAATTATGTATTGTGAAAACTGAATGTATTTGTTTTGTACGCGATGTAAACTTAAAACGCTTAATGTTTATGGTTGGTACTTCTATTTACCTTTGTGATGAGACCTTAGCCTGTCACTCTTCGTGTTTCCGCTTTAACGGGGTGTGACACAAGTGTACCCAATCCCTAGTCCTTCACTTGACTCACATATACATGTGAACAAGGAATTAGTCTTAATTCCCAAAGCCGAAGGTTCTCATTCACCACACAATACAAGTTGCATGATTCCAAGTTTCTATCCAATTGAAACTTGGGTGATGAGAATCTTTCCTTATTTGGTAAATTTAGACACTACCACAAATGAAAGAATCGAATCCATATAGAAACATACAAGCATCAATTTTCACAAATGTCATTGTAAGGAAATATAAAGTAAGATAAAATCAAAATTTTTTCTTTATTTATAAAAATTGCGGAAAATCTTGTCCTTACAATGCAATTACAAATGAAAACTATGTTACTACATATTTCTAAGCGATCTATCATAACTCCTAAGTAGCAGCTCAAAAATCTGATCATCGAACCATGCGATCGAAATCCATTTCTTTGCGATCAGACTCAGCATGCTTTTCCTTTAAGCTTCCTTTCTTTTCATCGATCCTACAAAACATAAAAATGTGATCTTATCACATCATGTATAAAGAATCTTCAAATAGGAACTTAATAGAGTTAGATAGTGGACTTACCTGAAGCAGAGTTATACACTCTGACTTTACCATCCTCATGATCCTTCAGGTAGATAAGGCAGCTTCGCAACCAATGCCCCTTCTCTTGGCAATAGAAACAAACAGACTCTTCTGGAATGGCACACGGGACAATATCAGACTTAGCCTTTCTCTTTCCCTTGGGAAGAGAAATCTTTTCTAGACTTCCGATGTTTCCATTGTCAATGTCCATGGAAGTTTGGGAAGTAGATCTTCCAATCAAATTTACATTACCAGTGTGTCAAATCATTTTTGATTCAACAACAATTAGCAAATAGATAAGATCAATAAGGGTCACGTTGTGGTCTGTCATATAGTAATCTTTAACGAACTCACTATATGACTTATGAAGTGATTGAAGAACCAAGTCAATAGCCAACTTCCTCGAGACAACGACACCTAACTTTCCCAGCTTTGTGAATGTGTGACTTCATCTCCAAGACGTGTGTACACACATACTTTCCATCTTTGTGTTTGCTAGCCAATAGGGCTTGAGTAACCTTGAACTTTTCAAGTCGACGAACATGTGGGTCAGGGAGAATAATTGGAGGCGGTGGAGGAGGATAAGTTCCACTACAGCACGAAGAAGGGATTAATCTTTCACCTCGATCGTCTTGTGAAATATCATCTTTATAAGGAAAGCTTTTTCCAAAAGGATAAGGTAGACCATAGTTGTCAGAACTAGACATCTACAAGGAAGAAATTCAAGTTAATTGATTTAAGTCCTTAACATAACACCCAAATGAAATATTAAGGCTAGGACCCAACACAATGTTCTGCAATTCGGAAGAGGGATGCCGTAATCCAATTGAAAAATATTTGAAGGTAGGTAAATGAAGATTTACCAATTTCCACCATGTAAACACGAAAATGATCATTAGGTTTTACATGAAACTCCTAGATCTTTTGAGATTCATTGAACTTTTCAATGGCATTTATAATCTCGATTATGCCCTTCAAGTTTGTGACTGGGATACCAAGGATCACAAACAAGGTGTGAATAACCATGCAAATTAGCTTGGTACTCTTGAAATTCATTTATCACCTAATCAATGTGCCGGTTAACCACACACGCTCCATTGATCTATGATAAACATCAAGCTACCCTTTGCTATCCTTACTAGTCCAAGTTAGTGTGTCGATGAACCACACACGCTCCACTAATGACTTGGCAAGGTGCAAAGTGTCATGGATTAGCACCAAATTCACATTTTTCCTAAAGTAACTAAGATTGGGAATTTATAAAAAGGTTTAGTTACTTTATATTTCATTATACTTGTAACGAGGATTTAGTGTCCTATCGTACCCGTTCGGCTAACGACCCTCCAATAGTCAAGTGTGCGGTCGGTAAGAGTGGATACACATTAAATCGCCATTTTATAGGCAATTTCCTTAAACACCCCTTATAGACTAGTTTCGTGAATGATGCCAACTAACAGTAAGACTGACCTTTTACTTATACATATATAATATATTAAAATTTTAATGTTATATAGTATAAGGGTGTATTGTACACATTTAAAATACTTGTTGGTTTAATCTATTAATAAATTATACTCTTAATTTAATTAACTAAAAACCATATGATTATAGATTTATTAATTCTCTTTTAATTAAACACTTTAATCAATTTAATAAAGTCCATAAGGTGTAATTGAACTATTCAAAGCATCAAGGTTATAAAAATTCAAAATTAAAAACTATTTAATTAATTTTTAAGTTATGAACCCAAGAGTTGCACCTTTTTGAAATCTTTCAATTACTAGATGTTTTAGAATTCAATATTTCAAATTAAAACCTTTTAATTAAGCTTTTCAAATTCCAAAACTTAATTCAAAAACTCTTGAATTCCAAACTTGATGGCAAGTTTTGTAACTCCTTAAAAAAACTTTTGAGTTCAAAAACTTGATGGCAAGTTTTATAACTCTCTTTAGTCATAAAAAGAGACTGTACAACTTCCATAACTTGAGGGCAAGTTATGAAACTCTTCAAAGCCATTTAGTTCAAATTTTAAACTTATAAAATAATCATATAATTTTATCTTTTACTAATTTGAACTAATTCAATTCACATGGCTAGATAATTTCAAATTCTACAACTAATTACTTTTTCACAAAATCAAGTAATTATCTTAGAATTTGACAATCAACATGTTATTGGATTGGGAAAATCATTACCATATTAGTAAAATTGAATTTTATGAGCCGAAACATTTTGTGGTAATGATCATAATCCAAAAAAGGCCAAAAACTCGAAAAATCTGCCATCTAATGATCCAACTCGTCAAGCCAGGCTATGGACTCGTCGAGTTCATAATCATGTGAGCCAAATCATCAAGTCTACTCATGGGACTCGTCGAGTCCAACAGTCAGACAACAATTTTTTTTAGGTTTTTCAACTTTGAACAATTAAACAATGCATCTATATAACAGAAAACTACCCATGGATTTGATACCACTGTTGGGTTTTATGTACTCTAACATCCCTATGGTGCACATATAACCCTAATGATTTGGATCTAAGTTTTCTTTAGTTATACATGCAATAAAATTATCCAAAGTATGAAGCCTACAACTAGCATACAATTTGATATTTGAAACATAAAACTAGTTGGAAGAATACCTTTTAGTTGTAGCATGTAGAATTTTGGCCTTTCAAGAGCTTAGCACCTCAAGTGTGATGCCTTAAACGGTTCACAAGACACCATGAACAAAAGATGAATATGAGAGAAAATTTATGAAGCTCAAATCGGCTAGGCTTACACCTTAGGAGTCTTGGGGCCGATTTTGCAAGCTCAGGAGTTCAATATATAGTTTGGAATTCCTAGGGTTTCAACTTGTAAACCCTAATTCCATTGGGCTTTTAATCCAATAACTCATTAGCCTTATGGACAAACACTTCATGGAATTTCACATAAACTTAGTCCATCACTAATCAATCATGGATCATTGGCCCAAACTATATGTATCATTGATTTACATAATCAGTCCCCATTAATTTAATTAGTCTCTTTTGATCACTAAATTAATTCCAAATTAATTCGTGATCAATACTAATTGAATAATATGATTCCTCAATTAATATATTATACTTATAATATATTAATTAATCATAAATAACTTGTTTCTCAAATATCCATCCTATGAAATTGTTCTGGTGAATGCAACCTGAAATGGACCATGCTACTCTCGGGTCAAGTACATACCAATTATAGTTATGGGGTTAGACACCTAATCCAACAACTTCAATGGTGAAAACCATATGACAATCGGCTGTATGTTGAGGAAGAAAGAAGAGAATAAGGAAAGAGTGAAAGACGAAGCCTATTATGTGGAAAGGCTAGAAGAGGTGAGGGCTAAGACAAAAGGGATGTCTTTGGTCGCAAGCGGAAGTGGAGAAAGGGATGGAACTTACCAAATCTGTTCATCTGGATCAAATGATGAAGAAATGCAAAACCCCAATGCATGGAGCTATGTATGCAAAGTATGAGGAGGGAAGCGAGGAGGAGGAGAAGGTGACAGGCAAATGCTTCGTTTCTACTGGTGCCGACAACTCTCCAATGACTTCGAAGGTATGTTCTCTTCTCAAATCCTTTGAAATTCCATTCAGTTCATATAATGCTATTCTATCTGACTTTGATAATACTCTATCATATGTTAATGACATGCTTATTTTTGTTAGTAGTGACGCTGAAATATCATAATATTTACTACTAGAATCACATAAAAGATTGGAGTCGAAGCGAAGTAGAATAGATCATTTAGAATTGCAATTAAAGAATGTTTCTTGTGATAGGGATGATTTAAGATCAGATAATTGTATTTTGCTAAAACAAACAAACATTTATTGTAATTCTGCCAAGAGACTTTATTCTAAGTTGACTGATTCACATCATTCATCAGACATATGCAAAGAACAACATAGGAAACTTTTACCCTTCTTGACATTCGAAAGGGAAAAGATAGATTCAACTTCCTTTGACAGTGAGAAAAAAATTCATAGTTTGAAAAAGTCCCAAATGACTCATATGCACATGTTATTGTCAAGATTGATGAATGTTTAGATGAAAATGATCTAGTTAATATTGTGAATGAGACCTTGACCAAAAACAAACAAAGTAAAATTTTGAAAAAGACTGAGAATTCGACATATGACTCTCAAAACAATTTTGCTGATATCGAAGATGATTATGACAATATCAGTGTAATTGAGGCTGAGGAAGTTGTTGATTGTTCTCAATTATCAACATTAATGTCACTTCGATAAACAAGGGTAAAGAAATATGTGATGTTTCTTTGGTTAAAGTTGACCCTGACCAACCATCAACATCGAAAGTTCGTGACTATGATCATGTGATTGTCGAAGATAGTCAAACCTGATAGTAATAATGATGACAAAGATGTTCCGAATTAAACAACTATTACAAGAGTTGTTGTTGATCAAGTGTATGAGGAAGCAGATAAATTCGAAAAGGTGATGAAGGAAAAAGGTCCTCATTATCTTTAATCGAACTCTGTTGTTTATCAAAATTTCAAATGCACTGATGATGTGGTGTTTCCAAATCAAGTGTTTGTTACCTCAGGAAATGGAGAAAAAGTGAAAACTGAGAACAACAAAATTGTTGTTGAAGACAACAAAGAACTAACGAAAGAAGGGTTTTTCTAAAATCAAAGCACGGTCGAAAACAATCTTAACAAAAACTCGTCCACTTTTCAAAGGCAAAAACCAAAAAGAGTTTGGGAAGTAAAGAAAGAAAAAGTAAAAGATAACAAACAAACACATGAACTTGTTTCTCAAAATCAAAAGACTAAAGCTCAAATTTTCAATGATGAAATTCAAAATGTTTCCAAAGATGAAGGAATTTCGATGTCAAAAGCTCGAAATAAGGTTTATTGGAAAAATGTCTAGTCGTTGAAGAAACTAAAAGATATTTCTCAAAAACCTTCTGTTCAGAAAATCACTAAACAAGTTCAGACCTTTTCTCAAAATAACTATTTCGTTAAGAATAAACCCGCTTTAAAACAAAAAGAGTTTACAAAAAGTAATTCAAATGTTTCAAGTCCAAGTCAAACACCGAATGTTCAAAAACCAAGAAATGAGAATTTTGTTAAAAACCAATAACCAAGTAATTTCGTTCCTAATCATCAAAACAAAAGGTTTTCACAAAATCATTTTCATAGAAATGGCTTTCAATCAAATGAACAAAGGCATTTTCATCAGTTTCAAAGTCAAAGACGATTTTCCAATGCACAACAAGTTTTTAATCGAACAAGTGTTGGTTATAATAAACTTTTTCAAAATTGTTATCAACCACATGCAAAAGCGACATTTCCAAAACAAAATTTTGAAAAGATGGAGGTCCATGGGAAGAGAAATGAACCATTCAAACCCAAACAACCTCAATTTCACAATCCAGTTTCGAAGCAACAAGTTAAAACTTTGTTTGTCAAAGGGAAATCTGATGTAAAGAATATTAATCACTGGCTCGAAGGTAAGGGAAAGTCTTATCAATATGGAAAGTTTTCTCAAGAGGAAATCAAGTCTTCTTACGAAAGCTAGTTGAATTAGTCTCAAACAGGAAGTTCTTCGTCATTAGAATCCAATCCTACTGTTCGAAAATAGAAATAAGTTTCCAAAGAAAACGTTAAGACAAAAAGGACTGTTAATGAAAAAGGGAAAGTTTGTGTTTAACCTAAATGTAACAGCCCAATTTCTCAAAAATTTATTTTTTTCATTATTAAATAATGAATTCATTTCCATAAATTATAAAATTCCAATCACAATTGTTTTCAAAATCCATAACATCAGATAAATTATTCATAAAATCAAAGTGTCCCCAAACAAAGTGCCAGAGAGTGCATGCTGCGCCATCACGCCGGGCTCTTGCCCTTAGATCCTGAAGTACCTGAAGCAACCAACAAACTGTAAGCTAACGCTTAGTGAGTTCCCCATAACATACCCCACATACTCACATAAACGTACCAGTCATATAAGCTAAAGAAGCCATGCAAACAAACATATAAGGATGACCTGTACACCCTTCAGGGTCTTACTCCAGGATGTCGTGGGCTCCCGCCAGGGTCATACACCTATGTGTCATGGGTACCCCCAATGGTCTTACTTGGAATTCCATGGGCACCCCCACATGGTCTTATAACCAAGTACCATGGGCACCCCCCATGGTCATTACCTGGAATTCCATGGGCACCCCCACATGGTCTTATAACCGAGTGCCATGGGCACCCCCATGGTCTTTCATGTAAGTATCACGAAGACAACTAGCATATAGTGTACCACATAATCAACTAGCATACCACCTAACACGTAACCAACTAGCATACCACATAACACATAATGGGCCGACCTTGGTGCCTTCGACCCATTGGTATGGTGAGGAGACTCACCTTAGTCTGCTGAACCCGAAAGCTGCTCGCCTAACAGTCCGAAACCACCCGTGCTGAACAAAAATGCCATTAACCCAAAGTTAGGATTAAATACAATCTACATAAAGAGCCCAATTACCTAAGCCAAAATCCTTCCATAATGGCCCAAGAGTCTTTCCTTTTCTAATGGGCTCAAAGTCCATGGACAAAGCAATTAATGGGCCACATGGCCCAATAAGGCTCAACCAAAAAAACCATGGCCCAAAACAAATTAATCGTACCACTAACCCCAAAACATGACTAGGCCCAAAACTGATTAAGGCCCAAAGGGCTTACAACCCCACACGAAACCCAAAACCAATTTGGGGTGCATACGCCCAACGTATCACTCCAATACGCTCAACGTACTAGTTCCTTAATCCGTACACGTTACGTACATGCTGCTATGCACGGCGTACAAGTCAGACATGCACAAATGACCATTAAGCTCTTAATGCATGGGATGTTAATGTCAAGCTTTAGATCTGAGTCCATTAAGACATTTTAAGGTATAAAGTTGGCAACTTTATGCCCTTGCACGTTCCATATGTTCCCAACAACCCCTTATAACCCATTAAGACCTTTCCAAGGGTCTTAACTCATGCATGAGGTCAAAACACTCATCAAGACTGCATTTTTATCGTATGAATGAACTAAGGGACCTCACATCTACTCTTCCTAAGCTGTGGAGTTGCTCAAACTCCCAAGAGATGATCCATGAACACAAATGGGACAATATAGCAAACCCTAGCTCAATCTAATGAATAAGATGGAAAGATTAAAACTTTATACCTCCAGAATCTCCTCAAGGTGAACTAGATGGAGGATCTTGAAGCCCAATGCCAGCCCAAGCTTGGTTATTAACTTCTTCTTCTTGAATAAGCTCCAAAATGGGCACAAACACACCTCTATGCTCCAAAATCACACTCTGAATGGGAAACTGAGGTAAAGGGACGGAATGAGACTCTAGAGGCTGGTTAGGGTTTGGTCCAAGAGGCTTAAGGATGTTTAAATATGTGCCAAGTCGGAGAATTAGGGTTTTTCTCTTCTGTTGCGTACGCACCATGTATCTCTTGGTACGCCCCGCATACGTAGCCAACCTCCGCGATCATTCATCCGTAGTACGTTAAGTGTACTCCTGGAGTATGCCTCGCGTACTAAGGGACCATTATGCTATATTTTTCATTTGAAGGGTTCAAATGGTTATTACCTGATTTGGAATGTTACAATTCTCCCCCACTTGAACTAGACTTCGTCCTCAAAGTCCGCAGACGCAAACAGATTCGGGTAATGCTCCCGCATATTATCTTCCGGCTCCCTTGTCCACTCGGAGCCTTTTCGGTGCCATTGCACCTTTACTAGCTTCACCTCCATGTTACGAAGAACCTTAGTCTTCCTATTCAGAACAGCGATGGGTTTCTCAATGTAGTTTAGGCTCTCATCTACCTGAATGTCATCCACAGAGATAACTGCAGCCTCGTCAATGACACAGTTCCGAAGTTGGAACACATAGAAGGTGTTATGAATCTGACTCAGCTCATCTGGGAGGTCCAGTTGATAAGCAACCGTGTCGACTCGGGCAGAAACCCTGAACATACCAATAAATCGGGTTTCCAACTTGCCCCTCTTCTGAAACCTAATGAGACCCTTCCATGGTGACACTTTCAGCAAAACGAAATCTCCTACCTGAAACTCGAGATTCGATCAGCATAACTTTTCTGACGGCTCTGTGCGACTCACAGCCTGTCGTGCACCTACTGAATCAACTCGGTAGTCTTGAGAACCACCTCGATGCTTCCCATGATTCAATGGCCTACCTCGCCCCAACACACAGGAGTACTGAACCTCCGTCCATACAACATCTCAAACGGGGGTCGGTCAATACTAGCATGATAAGTATTGTTATATGAAAACTCTGCTAGTGGGAGTATGTATCCCAATTCCCTCCGAAATCCAATATGCAAGCTCGAATCATATCCTCGAGCGTCTGAATTGTCCGCTCGCTCTGACCATCGCTCTGAGGGTGGTAAGCGGTGTTGAAATGTAACTGGGTGCCCAATGCTTCATGGAACTTCCTCCAAAACCTGGAGGTGAATCGAACATCGCGGTCCGAGACCACGGACACCGGCACTCCATGCCTGATCACCACCTCTCGCACATAGATATCTGGTAACTTTTCAGCAGAGATACTCTCAGAAATCGGAATAAAATGGGCACTCTTCATCAATCTATCCACAATGACCCAAATGGAATCCACACCCCTCGCCGTCCTTGGTAACTTCGTGATGAAGTCCATGGTGATCTCTTCCTATTTCCACATGGGAATGGGTAGCAGTTGTACACTGCCATAAGGCCTCTGATGTTCTGCCTTGACCTTCCAGCAGGTCAAGCACCGCTCCATGAACCAATCGACCTACCGCTTCATGCAGGGCCACCAGTAACTCAACCTCAGATCTAGATACATTTTTGTAGCCTCATGATGAATAGAGAACTTGGAATTGTGTGCCTCCTCTAAAATCTTCTGACTCACTCCCCTAGACGCCGGTACCCATACCCGGCCACACTATGTCAAAATACCCCGACCTTCCCGAACAAACAAGAAAATCTAACCCCGAATCTGTTCTAACTTTCAATTTTCTCTCTTCAAACCCTCCTCCTGAGCCTCCTTGATCATATCCTACAATGGGGAAATCACCGTCATCCTCAGACAAACATCTCTGATCAGAGCACTTACCGCCTTACAGCTTAGAGCATCGGCCACCACATTGGCCTTTCCGGGGTCGTACAAAATCTCGCAATCGTAGTCCTTCAGTATATCCAACCACCTCCTTTGCCGCATGTTGAGGTTCTGTGACAACCCGAAAATTTCTATCTTGTACAGTAATTCAATTCAATCAAATTCAGACTTGTTTCTGCTATCGTATAGCCTTGTTTAGAGTCTGTTTGAGTGTTCCAAGTCTTATACATTCAAGGATAGAGTATAGGAATGAGTTCTTAAAGTCCATAGTATCAAAATCGGGCCAAACACTCCAACATGAGGAGTGTATGGCCGTACACATGGGTGTACGGCCGTACACCCATCCTTGGTCGTACACTTCCCTCTATAAAGAGGATACTTGGCCTTCATTCAACTCTTTTCACCCTCTTAAGCCAAGAACTCGGATTTCTCTCTCAACTATCTTCAACTTCCATCATCTAGATCTTCAAAATATAAGTGTTACTTCCTTTGATTAGTTGATTCATTACACTATCTAGTGAAGATCCATGATTTCATCCATGAAATTACTTCTTTTGGTTAGATCTTCAAGTGTTCTTCACTTTCACCAAGAACACCAACAACACCTACTAAGTTTTTGGACCTCAAACACCCCTAAAGGATTCTAATACGTAAGTATCTCTTCCATCTGCTATTTAGGCTTGTGAATCACTCCTTTTCTATCCTTAAAACATCATATAATGCATGAACACAAATAGTGTATGACCGTACACCCTTCATGTAGCCGTACACCCCTTGTTTGGTGCATAGTTGGCCTAAAACTCATGTTATATTTCAACACAAGATCAAGAATACTTAGAGGATGCAAGATAGAGCCTTGGACCACACTTTTTGGCATGTTCTTCAAGGAGTGTACGGCCGTACACTCCATGGCCGTACACACCTGGCCGTACACCCAAGTGGTCGTACACCTAGAAGACGTACACACACTTGTGTGGCCGTACACCCATTTTATGCAATCCTTTGTACTTCTAACACTTCAATCTAAGTGTTTCCAAGTCCATAGGGTGTTTTCCTTACATGATTAGTTGCATAAACACTAATTATATACGTATATGTGTGTCATTATATGCTTATTAGGATCCGTTGTGCTCGAGTCTTCCCTTGATACTTAGCATCCTACCACCGATCTTACATTCGTATCACTCACTGCAGCTGAGTTCATACCCTTTAACTTACCTTTTAAATGATTTTAAATGCTTTTATGTGGGGGGGGGGGAATACAAGTAGAAACATTTCAGTTATTATATCAATCACATGTGATTAATAACTGTCAAACATATGAAATTCTTATACTTCAAACTGTGTTTTCAAACAAAATGCTTCAAATCGTTTATAAACTCTTTTATATGCAAAAAAATTTATTAAACTATTTTAAACTTATATTTTGCTAAAAAATCATGTCTATATAGATACAGTTATATAAGTAGGATTTAAAGGACTTAGGACTGATAAATCGCCTTACTTCCTGTTCCTTGTTTGGTTGTGGACTTAGGGTATCGGTTGTTTGTCCGAAGGTCGTTTGAATCTTAGTTATATATATGTGTATGTATATAGATATAAAGGTTCTTCATTCAGTTCAATACCTTTGAGTAGCAAAGGTGTACAAACATGTTCATTCATACAAACAACATTACTAGAAAACTATAATAGGTATAGTTTTGGAAGTCACTACTACTATTTTTAGAACAATGAATCATACAAGAGTCAGTTCATACATGAGTCGGTTCAAACATACTCTAAAGAGAAACAATACATACTATAACGAGAGACAATACTCACTATAAAGAGAAACACATAGAACATACTACATACTAGACAGAGAGAACATACACTACACTACAACATATTATACAAATAGAAGAATACTATAACATTAATGTGAGATACTACTTCATGGCTCGGCAATATACTGCTGTGTCACGTTTTGTACCCAGAGTCTCCTGGAGGGAGAGTGTGAATTTGTGTATAGATCTATACGGGATTGACTATCCCACACCTTGTTGCTAGCTCCAGTGGGACCTACAGGTCTACGGGTGACGAATGTCATATCATTTTCGACGCCTCAAACGTCGTGTTTTACTAGTCAATCAAGTATGGTTACAATCTTATCACACTTTACCTTAATGAAATAAACATGTTTAAGGTAGTTAGTACATTGGTAGTTACTTAGATAAAACTACAGTACATCTTTATTTTTCCCATTTCATTCACATTGTGATCTTCTCACATAAACGATAATGAAAGCTATACTTTGGTAATGATAGTCATACTTTGGGAAAACACTCACTTTTACAAATGAACAAACATAAGGAAAAGTTGAGTCTTGGTAGAAGACTACATTAGTAGAAAATATAGGATTTTCTAGGAAGTTTACAAACATTTACACCAAACATTTACAAACATTTACATCAAACACTTACAAACATTTACATCAAACATTTACAAGCACTTTCTTCAAACTTATACAAACAATGACACTAAAATACGTATGAACTCACCAGCTTTAATGTTGATCTACGCTTTCAAAATAACTTGTATTCTCAGGTCACTAGTAGACAGGTACCGATGACCAGGTTTTGAGAAGATGGAGCTCATTCAAGACTCATCTCTTATTTTGATTCATATTTTTGGTGTTTTACAAACTTTACAGAACACGCTTGTATTAAAATTATATTATTAATGCAATGGATGATGTTGTTGCTTGTTTACTATTATGCATTGTTGTGATACTGTACATGACGTCCTCCGCCCCCGAACGTTTACGCCGTTCCGGTTTGGGGGTGTGACAGGTTCTCCTGATCCATCAGATACTTCAAAATTTTATGGTCAGTAAAAATGGTGCACCGAACTCCATACAAGTAATGTCTCCAGATTTTCAGGGCAAACACCACCGCCCCCCAATTCCAGGTGGTGAGTGGGGTAGTTCGCCTCATGAGGCTTCAGCTGCCTCGAGGCGTACGCAATCACATGCCCCCTCTACATCAAAACAACCCCAAACCTTGTGATAGATGCATCACAATAGACTACCAAATCATCCAGCCTCTCGGGTAGTGCTAAAATCGAGGCCTCACATGGTCTCTGTCTCAAGGTCTCGAAAGCCTGTGATTCGGGCCCCACCGAAATGTCTTATTCTTCATAGTCAAGCGAGTCAAGGGCACACCAATCTTGGAGAAATCTTGAATAAATCTTTGGTAACATCCTACTAGGCCCAAGAAACTACGGATCTTAGATGCATTCTTCGGTATTTCCCATCGCATCACCGCTTCAATCTTGGTTGGATCAACCAATATACCTTCTTGGTTGATGATTTGCCCCAAAAACTGCACCTCACGCAACTAGAAATCACACTTTGAGAAATTGGCATAAAGCTTTTCCATCCTCAGTGTCTCCAATACTTCCCTAAACTGCTGCTCCTTGGTCTTAGAATAGACAAGGATATCATCAATAAAAACGATCACAGACAGATCCAACATCGGCCTACACACCCTGTTCATGAGGTCCATGAACGCTGTTGGGGCATTCGTGAGCCCGAATGGCATCACCACAAACTCATAGTGACCGCACCAAGTCCAAAAAGCTATCTTCGGTATATCATCATCCCTAATCCTCATCCGATGGTACCCTGACCGAAGATCAATCTTGGAAAACCAAGATGCACCTTGAAGATGATCTCAATTGATCCTCGGAAGCGGATAACGGTTTTTCACTATTAGCTTGTTCAGCTCCCAATAATCGATGCACATACTGTGTGACCCGTCCTTCTTCTTCACAAACAGGATTGGTGCTCCCCACGGAGAACTGCTCGGGCGAATAAACCCTCGGTCTAGTAGCTCCTGAAGCTGCGTAGATAGCTCCTGCATCTCGGGCGGAGCTAGCCGGTACGGTGCCTTGGCTATCAGAACAACACCCAACACCAATTTAATGCGAAACTCTACCTACCTCTTCGGAGGCACCCCTGGCAACTCCTCTGTAAAGACATCCCGATAATCTCGTACAACCGGTATACTGCCTAAATCTGTCGTGGACTCAACCCTCCTATCTGACATGTATGCAAAAAATCACGAACAACCCTGATGGAGAAGTCTCCTAGCCCACGCAGCCGAACAGAGAGTTGGCCCCTGCGAGGCCCTCTCTCCCTAAATAAACAGTTCTCCCCCACTTGGGGTTCGAAATGTCACCAGCTGGAGCTCGCAGTCTATCATTGCCCCATTGGCCCCCAACCAGTCCATCCTGACGATCACCTCCTGCCCTCGCAACGGTATCGGAACCAAATCAACACGGAACCTCTCCCCAAACACATTCAAGACACAGTCCCGATACACCCTCGCAACACTCACGATGCGGTCATCCGCAATCTCAACCTCAAGCGGGGAATTTAAAGTTCCTGGAGCATCCCAGAACTTATTGCTAAGCGCAAGGATACGAATGATCGGGTAGCTCCCGAATCGAAAAGAACATGAGCCGACATGCCATTGACCAAAAAGGTTCCTATACAAGAGCACATATATACATATAAGCATAACAAATAATATCAAACAGGAAAAATAGATTACGTACCAGCCACGACGTCTGGTATCGCTCGAGCCTCCTCTGTGGTAAGCTGAAATGCACGGCTCTTCACCGCAGGAGCTTCCTCTTTGGTAGGGTGGCCATCAGTGATCCTCATTGTGGCGGGCGTAGGCACCGCCACTACTCCCCTTCCTCCCTGCATCCTCGGACAATCGACCCTTTTATGGCCGGTCTGGTTGCAGTGAAAACAAATCAAGCTCTTCCTGGGGCAATCCCTGCTCATGTGGCCCTGCTGTCCACACGTGTAACATCCCAAGCCTACTGCTCGACAAGCCCTATTGTGCGATTTACCGTACTTGGCACACCAGCCATGACCCTGCTGGCCCCTACTGGAAGAATCATAGGTCTTAGGTTTTTTAGCCTGACATACAGCTGTCTGGACCTGCTCTGGCTTCCTCTTGGTGCGGAACTCCAACTCCATCTCCCGCTCATGGGCATTCTCCACTATCTCATTCAGGGTTTTGCACCCAGAAAAACTCACAAAATCACGTATATCATCCCTTGGCATAGAATGATACCTCGTCCTCCTCATATCGTTATCCATAGCATACTGTAGGATCAATAGTGCTCGTTCCCGAAACTTGGCGGTAATCTCCGCCACAATCTCGGTGGTCTGTTGTAGCTCCTAGAACTCCCTCACTACACGTTACACTTCAATGGATGGTGCAAAATACAAGTCAAAACACTTGACAAACTCCTCGCATGACATCTCAGCCACTCCAGCTGATCGAACCTGGTGGGTCACCTCCTCCCACCAGTCCCTAGCTCCGTCCCTCAAAATACATGAAGTGAACCCCACTTTTGCCGCCTCGGGGCAAGAGCTCGTGTGATGGGCGTTCCCCATGTCTTCCACTCAGCGTCGACTAACTATAGGGTCCCTGACCCCAAATAACTCAGGCACCCAACACGCCTTGAACTCCAGGAACGAGGGAGGTCGGGCCCCGACCTGCCCTGCAACAATCTCGGCTCAGAAAGACCTGAGCCGCTCGTCCATGATCTCCATCATCCACTCATTAACGGTCCCGAAAACCACTGGGGTAGCGTGAAGAATTCCCCTAGTAATCTCGGCTACGATAAGCTCACACAGCCTCTCGTCAATAGGCTTAGTAGCGTAGCCTGACCCAGATTCAGATCCAGATCCCCCTCCTCCATGACGTTTCACCACCATACTGCACTGAAATACTATAAGACAGAATGATCAAGATATTCAAAAAGGTAACCCTTTCACACCGGTCTCCTTACAGCTTCCAGATCTAACATGTAACATCGTGTTCTTAAAGTATCCGTTTATAGATTTCAGAGGCCAAGGCTAGGGGCGTTTTGGTCTTTTATGGGTTTTGAGTTTTTGTTCGAGAGGATTTGGATACAAAGTTCGTCGGAAACGGACTTAGAATGAAGGAGTTATGACACTTTTAAGTTATTGGCATTAATGGTCCCTAATGGAAAACGTTGACAAGAAAGGACCATGCATGCAAGGTGGTAAGCGCGCGAGTACGCCCAACGTAAGGGTGGGTTACGCCCAGCGTATAAAGGAGAAGGATCGCGGGTGCGGAGAGGCGTATGCCCAACGTACGCTCAGAGTCTCAAAACCCTAACTTTTAGGGTGAGCCACTACATAAAAAACATAACACCCTGGTTATCAGCCTCCCTCTCATCTTCATACAGTTCCCACGAAAACCCTAATGCTCTTGGAGCATTCTTGGAGCTTGGAAGGCTTTGTGGGGGCATTTTGGTGTTTTGGATCCACTCTTCAAAGAAGCAAAGGTCAAGGCAAGGTGTTGGTGCAAAGGAGAAAGTTTAGATTTGGGATTATTGCTTCACTTCAAACCTTTTGAAGGTATAAAGTCATGAGCGTGATTATTAATCTTTTAGATCTCTTTAGGGTGGGTTTATGGACTCTTTTGGTCCCAATAATGGACCTTTATGACTCAACTCGTTTTCTAGGTCCAGGGTTGCCACCCTTAGTGTCATATGAGTCCCGTAAGCAGTAAAGTTTCAATCTTTAGGACTCATTTGTGTTCATGCATGAGATTTAGCCCTTGGTATGGAAGATTGTTGAGTTTGGTCTCATTTGGTGGGTTGCAAGCCACCAAGTAGTCGATTTTATGGATTAAGACATGGAAAAGGTCTTGGATCTGTGTTTGTAGCTTCTGGAGTAGCGTATTAAGCACTTAATGGAAAAGTGACTTAACAGGGGGGGGGGGTACGCTGAGCGTACATATAGGTACGCCCAGCGTATACACCATTTGGCTATTACGCTTAGCGTACATAGGAGTACGCCCCGCGTACTCGGTCAGTTTCGGCTTCATGATATTGTGCCTCGGATTTGGGCCATGCTTGGGTAGTTGGGTTTTAATAGGCCATCAGAAGTCAGATAATATGGGCCAAGGAATATACTTTGTGCTTAGGGTAAGGCACATTAAGGAATTGGGCCCATTATAGCAAATTGGGCCATTAATGGGCCACTAGTGGACTTGGGAAGCTCCCCTAGTGTTGTGTTATTTATGCTATGGTTTGGGCCTTGGTTATGGGCCGCGATGGGTTAAGGGTAAAATGGTCATTTTACCCTAAAGAGAGTTATTGAATTAAACTAAGTGATATTTTTGTATTGATAGCTCGGGGAGCCGAAGGATCAGCAGTTCGGGAAGTTCCAGTTAGCAGCCAGAGGAGTTTTCAACAGGTTTCACCAGTGCGAGGTGTGTCTCCTCACTGTGTGCATGGGTCTACGCCCAGAATGCCGGCCCATTATGTTGTGTATAGTAGGAAGACCTGGAGGTTAGCCCTAGGTATTATTATGATTCATGTTTCGGATTACGATCGGAAGCCGGGCAAGGCCCGAGGTATGTTAGTATGCTAGTTATACATGTTGTCTGTGTGATACTTATATGTGTCTGGTAGGGAGGTGAGTGTGGGCGAGGTCCCGCATCTCATCACTAGTTGAGTATGGACGGGGTTCCGTATCTCATTATTAGTAGAGCAGGGGCGAGGCCCGAGTTAGGACGGAGGTGAGTGTGGGCGGGGGCCCATATCTCACTATCAGTAGGGTTGTGGACGGGATTCCATGACTCATCAATTGTAGGAGAGGGGCGAGGCCCAAGTTAGACGAGGCTTTAGATCAGGAATATAGTAGAGTATGATTAGCTATTTGTTATGTGCTATGTTATATGTTTGTATGTGTTTAGCGGGCGAGGTCCAGAGACAGGCGGGGCCTAAGAGAAACAGATCTGTATACCAAGCGGGGCTCGATGCCAGGTAGGGCCTGATGCCGGACGGGGCCCGATGCCGGAGCTAGTCTGATGTCGGGCAAGTCCCGATGCAGCGGGCGGGGGCCCAATATGTGGTTATGTATGTGGTATGTTGTAGGTTGGGGAACTCACTACGCTTCATGATTACGGTTTTCAGTTTGGTTTCAGGTACTTCCGGTAGCGGAGGGAAGAGCTCGGGATGATCGCAAGGCACACACCAAGAAGTTTTCAGCCTGGGATTTATGTATGACGTGTATATGGTTGATTAATGATTTTAAAACGAAATTTTTGGTCATGATTTTTGGGATGTTACAAGTTGGTATCAAAGCCTTGGTTTGAGGGATTCAGATACACTCTCGGTTGTGTTTGAACTCAAACTGAGGACTTGGTATGAAAATTTTCAAAGAAAATCGTTTTTATAAAAAGGAACTTTGAGAAAAAAGATAAGAATTTTGGAAAAAGGATAAGAAAAAGGAACTTTGAGAAAAGATAAGAATTTTGGGAAAAAGATAAATGGGTGTGGTGGATGCAATCAGCCGAGCTCAAGTAAGTTCTCCTAAATTACCCATACAAGTTATGTTATGATATGATTATGTGATCATCATGCTAGTTTAGGGCTAAGGATCTAGGAAGGATGCCTTGTATGCCTGTTATATGTGTTGACTGAGCTGCATGCTAGTATTGATTAGTCAGTGGTAGGATAGCCTGTTTAGGTTATGCCTGACTATATGAGCTTTATGAAATGCATGCTAGTACAGATTCCTGAGTAGGGGATAGAACATTTTGATTGGATTTTGTGGTTAGTTTTTCCCATTGTCTGAATGCTGTTTGCTTTGTGCTTGTGGGACTTTTAGTAATGCGAGCTAGCTATTAAGTGAATATGCAAAGTCACAAGTGGCACATGATAGATAATCTTAGAGTGACAAGATTTGACTCTATTGCGCAGCTCTTGTTTGAGTCCAACCTCTCTAGGGATGAGTCCTTTTACTCGAAGGATTATATGATCTCTGTTGTATGTGGCTATATTCATGAGGTAGCTAGTTGACATTACTGAGAAGTCCTTCAGCAGCTGAGGACGGAATGAGATAGAGGATACCCTAGGCCAAGCCTAGGATGAGAGTAGTGCTGGGAGCAGTGTTAGTAGCAGTGAAAGGGACTTGGTGTAGTCGAGGCAACTCTTGAGGAAAGTAAGGATTGATGTGTGTGACAACCCGAAATTTTCATTTGTATAATCTCTACAGTCAAACACTTCAAATAATAGTCAAAAACATTTCGGTACATTTTTGGCTGGACTTAAGTCCGTTTGGGTGTTTTATAATATTTCTGGCAAACGGTTAAATAAAAGGAAGTGTCGTTATGAGTGATGTGTAGCAAACAAAACGAACAACACCTTAGCTAGGTGTTTTCGGCCAAACAAGAGGAGTTTGGGCCGTAAACACCATTTTTCCAAGAACTCATGTATATAGCATGAGTTTACCCACTATTCCCTCACTTTACACTTTCGACCTCAAGAACACCAACTTTTTCTCTCAAGTATCATAAGTTCATTTCTTCAAATCCGCCAAAATGTAAGTGTTTCCTTCCTAGATTCGTTTATACAACACTTAATCTAGTGTTTATACATCATTTCATCCATGGATTCTTGATTTTTACTTAGATCTTCAAGTGTTCTTCAAAACACCAAGAACACCAAGAACACACACTAGTGTTTTTGGCCCTTAAACACCCTCACAAGTTTCCTATAAGTAAGTACACTCTTCCTAACTAGTTACTTGCTTAGTATACTTGTTAAATCATGGAAGAACACCAAGAAACCCTCAAGAACACTTGTGTTTACGGTCAAGGGAGATCCTTGAACCGTAAACACCACCAAGTGGTGTCTGGATGCCCCTAACACCTTCTATAGCTTGGATAAAAGACTAGAACCTTGCATGCATGAACTAGAAACACCAAAACACGAAATGGTTGGAGTAACCATGAGTTTACGGCCGTAAACTCATGGGTTTACGACCGTAAACCCAAGGGTTTACGACCGTAAACTCCTAAGGGTGGTCCAAGGACCGTAAACTCCAATGATGAGTCCTTTTGAGCCCTAGACCCTTCCTAAGCCTTTGATGCAAACCTAGAACACTTCCTTGTGAGATATGAGACCTTAAAACACACAAATGCACCATTACCATGAGTTTACGGCCATAAACTCATGGGGGAAATGGTCCCACAACCGTAAACACATGTAGGGTTACCATTTGAGGAGTAAACTCCAATGTGAGGCCATACTCTCCTTAGATGCAACCCTTAGCACTCCTAGCACTTGAAACTAAGTGTTTCCATGGATTAGAGTGTCTTTACTTGATGAATTAGTTATTAAATGACTAATTAGATACATTTATGTATCACTACATGTTACCTAGGATCAGTGGGTGTGTTCAAGTCCTCACTTGACACCTAGCATCCTACCCGGCACATCCATCCACTCCACTCACTACAGGTGAGTTCATACCCCTAAATCAACCTTTTAAATGATTTTAAATGCTTTTATGGGGGGGATACAAGTTGAATTGTTATAGTTATTGCATCAATCACATGTGATTAATTACTAGAACAGACTACAAGATTTGCTACTGCTTTCAAATTACCATGAAACTTTGGATTTTCAAGTGTTTCAAACCTTTTATCAAACTCTTTAAATGCCAAAACTATTTTCAAACTCTTTTAAACTTGTTTTATCTTCAAAACCATATCTATACTAATATATTTATATAAGTAAGACTTGAAGGACTTAGGACTGATAGCTCACCTTATTTCCTGTTCCTTGTTTGGTTGTGGACTTAGGGTATTCTGTTATTCGTCCGACTGTCATTGAATTCTTAGTTATATATCATATATATATTTGTGTTGGATATAAAAGTCTTCACTTCAGTTGAGTACCTTTGTGTAACAAGAGCATGCAGCCAACATTACTATTTAACTATAGTAGGTATAGTTAAGGATTACTACTCATTACTACTATTACAATGACACCTACCAGCGTCAGTACAGTTATGAGTCAATACATGCTAAATGCTATACAAAGAGAATACTATATACTATAAAAAAGAACACTCTATACATTATACCAGAAGATACATTATACAATATACAAGAGAATATACTATATTTAGAATGTGACATACTACTTCTCGATACGACACTTCATAGTGGTATCACCGTGTAACCAGAGTCTCCTGGAGGGAGAGCGGGCATTGTGTGTATAGATCTATACGGGACAGACACTCCCTTATCCCGACTGCTAGCTACAGTCCCAGCCAAAAGACCAAGGGGTGACAAAATGTCACATCACTATATATGACTCGGAGGGTCATCAGTTATTCGATCGTCAACCAGCATGGTTACATATGAGTTCACATTCAAACCTTTAATTAACACATTAAGAATTAAAGGCCAAACAGGCTCCCCGTGGTGTATTGTACATTTGATACTACCTGGAGTCTGCATTTTTATTACATTTAGCCGGCAGTGACACTGCTGGGGTAAATCATTATTTTCCCATCACTTTACATAAATGAAGTTTAAAACTATATTTTCATACTGATAGTTTCACTGCGAAAATCTTTACATTTTTGAAAGAACAATTATACAACCAATTGAGTCTTGGTAGAAGACTACTTTTTACTGGAAAACATAGGGTTTTCTAGGGAGTATACTATTTTCTAACATTGAAATCAGTTATTATAATACATTGTTGTAAACATTTTTATACAAGCAATGACACTAAATACTTCTGAACTCACCAGCTTTGTGCTGATTAACTCTTTCAATATAATTTGTATTCTCAGGTCATCAGTAGACAGGTACAGATGAAGCTTTTGAGAAGATGGGGCACATACAAGACTCATCTTTTATTTTGATTATACTTTTGGTGTCTTACAAACTATACAGAACACGCTTGTATTACAATTATTATATTAATGCAATGGATGTTGTTGCTTGTCTTTACTATTATGCATTGTTATGATACTGTACATGACGTCCTCCACCCCAGAACGTATTCCGCCGTTCCGGTTTTGGGGTGTGACAATGTGGAAGGTAGTAGGGGCCCATACTAATGAAAGCAGAGGATATATACTCGATTCAAGAAGGGCTGAGATAAAATTTGGGAACTTGTAGTGTGTGTGTGATCCCTCGGTAGTGATGTGTATTCTTATGGTTGTTATGGCATGTTTTCAGCATGGTGACGTTACGTGAGAGACCAGAGGGCAGATCAGGCGTCGGAGAGGGATCATGTGACAACCCGAAATTTCCATTTGAACAAAATCTACCGTCTAGCTCTTCAATTAAAAGTCAAATTCTTTTCTGCTAATTTTAGCTCGGTTTAATGTCCGGATGGGTATTTATGATATTTATTTTCTTGAGAGAACAAATTAGAGGAAGTATACTTTAGGATTAATTGTGCAACATTTAAGTCACAAAACTCCAAGAGTTGGGAGTTTTCGGCCCAAAATAGTGTTAGGGCCGAAAACCCTAAAGGGTATATAAATGACACTTAGTCATTTTAGTCATTTTTTTCCCATTTCCAAGTCAATAACAATTCTCTCTCAAGTATCATCCGAATGTTTGTCAAGATCTTCAAGATTGTAAGTGTTTCCTTCCTTGTTTAGTTGATCTCTTCCATTTTCGAGTGATCTTACATGATTGCATCCGTGAAATCATTCCATTTTCTTAGATCTACAAGTGTTCTTCATTTCACCAAGAACACCAAGAACACACACTAGTGTTTTGGGCCGAAAACACCCTTCTTTGCTTCCATATTGTAAGTATCTCTCTCCTATACTTGTTATCTAGAAAGGATACTTAATTTAGGGCTTTGAAATCACCATTTATCCAAGAACAAAAGGTGCTTTCAGTCTAGTGCATCTCCTTAGACCGAAAACCCTTAAGAATGGTGCAAAAATGACCTTAAGCCTTTCCTAATTCTTAGTATTGAGGCTAGAACACTTCTTTGATGCTTGAAAGCCCTTGGAAATCACCTTATGCATCAAAGATCATGAGTTTTCTGCCAACCATTGGGACCGAAAGCCTCTTTGGACAGAATACCATTTGGACCGAATACCATTTGGACCGAATACCATATGGACCGAAAACCACAAGAACCGAAAACTCCAAGAAACATACCACTTGGACCGAAAACTCCTTTAACTGGCTATACAACACTTAGATGCAACCCTTGGTACTTCTAGCACTTGAATCAAAGTGTTTTCCATGTCCTGGGATGTCTTAACTGGTTTAATTAGTTGTTAAATGACTAATTGGATACATATATGTTTTATTACAGGTGAGTTCATGTCCTGGGATGTCTTAACTGTGTGCTCAAGTCTTCACTTGACACTTAGCATCCTATACCATCCGTTCATCCAAACCACTCACTACAGGTGAGTTCATACCCCTTAATCAGCATTTTAAATGATTTTAAATGCTTTTATGGGGAGGGGGAATACAAGTTGAACTATTGTAGTTATTATATCAATCACATGTGATTAATAACTATCAAGCTTATGGATTTTCTTACTTTTCAAACTGTGTCATCAAACAAGCTACTTCAAACTGTTTTGCAAACTATTTTACATGTTAAATACTTTTATTAAACTTATACTCAGTCAAATGTATATCTAAATAAGTATAGTTATATAAGTAGGATTGAAAGGACTTAGGACTGATAGCTCACCTTGCAGCCTGTTCCTTGTTTGGTTGTGGACTTAGGGTAAATGTTGCTTGTCCGAAGGTCGTTTGAAACCTAGTTATATATTATGTATATGTATATAGATATAAAAGTTCCTTCTTTCAATTCAATACCTTTGGGTAGAAAAGGTATACAAACATGTTCATACATACAAACATCATTGCTAGTAAACTATAATAGGTATAGTTTAGGAAGTTACAAATACTATTACCAGAACAATGAAACATACAATGAGTCAGTTCATACATGAGTCATAACATATAGTGATGAGAAACAAACATAACATATAGTGATGAGAAACAAACATAACATACTAAATAGAGAGAGAACATACAATACAGCTAGTACATACTATACATTATACAAGAGACCATACTATTATGAGAAACAGAGAGAACATACATACATACTAGACAGAGCGAGAACATACAATACAGCTAGTATATTCAATACATATATAAGAACATTACAACAGTTACGTGAGCCACGTACAGGGGCATGGAATCACCTGTCATGGCTCGTTTTGTATCAAGAATCTCCTTAAGTGGAGAGCGTTGAGTTTGTGTATAGATCTATACTGGATTGACTATCCTACACCTTGCTGCTCGCTACAGTGGGACTTGCAAGTCTACGGGTGCCAAATGTCATTTCTTCCGACGTCTTTCATCGTCGTGTTTATAGTCGGTAGTATGGTACAGGTATATCACATGTTACTTTAAATAACAAACAGTTTAAGGTAAGTAGTACAAAAGTAGTTACTTAGTACAACACTATGGTACTTTATTATTTCCCCATTGCAATCACTTTGTGATCTTCACACAATGAACAGTAATGTAAAACTATATTTTTGGTTAATGATAGTCATAATTGGGAAAATACACACTTTTACAAGAAACTAACATACATTTCATTTGATGCCTTAGTAGAAGGCTACAACTAGTAGAAAATATAGGATTTTCTAAGAGATACAAACATTTACAAACATTTGCAAACATTTACAAACTTATACAGCAACTACATACGAACACTTTCATACAAACAATGACACTAAATTACTTATGATCTCACCAACTTTAAAGCTGATAAACTCTTTCAAAATAACTTGTATTTTCAGGTCACCAGTAGACGGGTACCGGTGCCAGGTTTTGAGAAGATGGAGCTCCTTCAAGACTCATCTTTTATTTTGTTTTATACTTTTGGTGTCTATTAAACTTAACAGAATACACCTGTATTAAATTATATTATTAATGCAATGGATGATGTTTTTGCTTGTTTACTACTATGCATTGTTGTGATACTGTACATGACGTCCTTCACCCCCGAACGTTTCCGCTGTTCTGGTTTTGGGGTGTGACAGATTGGTATCAGAGCATTGTTTATAGTGAATCGAGTATATAAACCCTAAAAGATATACAAAATATAAACACAACGGGAATAAAATACTCTGACCAAGAGTTTATACTTTTAAATAATAAAATATTTAACGAAGTATACCTACCTGCATTCATACTAAAATCGGTGTCACTAGGACAGAACAAAAGTATTACGATTGTTGGAGAACACAATCAGACTTAGAGACATATAGTCAACCCTGGGAAGATATAGCCTGATCAACTATATTATCCGAGGAGTGACTAGCATGTGCCTAAGGGTGGTTGTGAGGTTGCAACAAGTCTAAAAACTTACCAACAATACTAAAATGAAAACATTAGAACAGAACATAATCTTAAAATACTATAGGTATTGGAGTATTTTGTGTTACTATAACTACTTATATGAGAATTACATGTTTTTATTAGTAGGTCAATAATTGCTAAGTGGATACGCTAAGGTTATATGTGACTAGGATGTCATAGACTTAGAATCTGTGATCTTTGCTTTTCTTCCTGTTCCTTGTTTGGTTGTGGATTTGGAGTTAGGATCACTTATTCGAAGGTCTATCCTGTTTTGCTTTCATATAACTGGTATGCATTAAGCAAGTATTGAAGTAACTAATAAAGATAATCTTATAATTACCTAGTTAGTTCGTCTATTACTTATTTCTTTACCCCTTTTATCGCATAGATATCATGGCTGGATTCCATCTTCCCGGAGACCCGTGCTATCCCAACAACGGTAATGCAGGATGGCTGGGAGAAGAGCCAGAAGATGATCACCCAATCCCTTTGGATGATCACCAAGCTGAAGGCTTTTCTAATGGTTCTGACTCAGAGCCAAAAGTCAACAACCTACCCCCAGTAGCTTAAAACCCAAACCCAAATCCTAACCCTCGTCCAGCATTTCAATGCCCCACACCTATGTAGGCAACAAACTTGAACAGATGGAGTCACGAGCAAGGTCAGCCGTTACCTTTCAACGGAGACCGAAGCTTCTATGACTTAAGAGAGGGAGGTTTAGCTGATCGAGTCCCGCCCATCATGGTCTGTAGGATTACTCGGAACACCGAGCAAGGTCGAGCATCTATTGACCAAATCATGGAGATTGACGCCAACTCTGGCAACATCTAGCTGCATCCCAAGCTGAAGTTAGGGAACTTCGGGATAGGCAGTTAATGTATGAAAGGCGCATGCGAGACATAGAGTGCCGTCTGTCTGAATGAAGAACTCACTCTAGTGGTTCTCGTCGTAGATAGAGCCTAATCAACCTTCTCTTTTGGATATACCTTAGTTATGTAAAACTCTAGTCTAATTTCCTATCTTTGTTAAAACTTGGACCTGTTAGGTCTTGATTAGGTCGTAGTTCTATCAAAATTTTCCCATCTTGGTTGATGTAAAACCTACTTCTAGGTCATTTTTCTCGAACTTGTTACATCTGTAATACCAGTGTTATTGACAGATATCTAATCTAATGGAAATTATTATGCAAATGCTTTCATCTGTTAGTACTAGATCTACATTCAATCATACTATTCAATTGTGTTGTTGGGCTATGGAGAGTTAGTCCATGAGTCACTCTCATCAATTTCTCTATTCTTACCAGTATCGTCATCTTTGTAAACTTATAGTTAAAAGATGCCTCCACGACGATCAACGAGGCGCAATCCTCCGATAACTGCAACACCACCTACTCCTCAAATCGATACGGCAGCTCTGAATGCTGCTGTAGCTGCGGCTGTGGCAACAGCCATGGCTCAATATCATTCTTCGAGTAGCACCGAAGGTGGTACACCTGTTCATTCTACCCATGGTGAAGCCCGTGTGCGCATGAGCGAGTTCTCCTATAAGGATTTCACCACCTGCAAGCTATTGTCCTTTAAATGGACTGGCGGAGTCATTGCCCTCTCGCAATGGTTCGAAAAGACGGAGTCGATCTTCGAGATCTGCTCATGCCCGGAAGGAAGCAAAGTCAAATTTGTTGCGTGCACCTTCGAGGAAAAATCCCTGACATGGTGGAATAGCCATGTCAAGTCAGTATCTCTCATAGTGGCTAATGCTATGGGCTAGGAAGCTCTGAGGGAGCTAATGATTGAAGAATACTACCCGAGGGGCGAAATCCAAAAGCTGGAGCAGGAACTATGGAGCCTAACCATGAAGGGCTCCGACATTGTGACCTATACCGCCAGATTCTGCGAGCTCGTGGCTCTCTGTCCCAACATGGTTCACACAGAGGGAAAGAAGATAGAGAGATACATATAGGGGCTGGTGCCTCCATTTCAGGGGAATGTTTTGGCTTCAAACCCCACTACATTCGATAGTGCCAAGCGGTTGGCACAGCGGCTTATTGACCATGGGGTTCGTACCCCGGCAGCTACAACAACCCTGGCCATCTCGGAACCCTCCCAAAACCGCTGATTCCAAGCAGAAGTTCTGGGATGACAAGAAGAAGAAGAAAGCTGCCAAAAAGCAGCAGGTCGTGGCAGTTCATACTGCTATAGCACCTGCCGCTGCTGCTCCGGTCAAGCAGTACGCTGGAAGTTTGCCTAAGTACAACAAATGCAACCTCCACTACATCGGAGCCTGCCTGGAAATGCAGTGTTCAAACCGCAACAGGAAGGGGCACACAACTCGTTTCTACAAAGCACCAGCAAGGCCAATCAACCAAGTCCCCGGCGCAGGAGTGGGCCAAGCTTGCTACGGTTGTGGCGAGGTGGGCCACTACAAGAGGAACTGCCCTAAGGCAGGGAATGCCGGTGGAGTAGGAAGGGTTCTAGCCATAGGCCACGAGGAAGCGGTTACCGACCCCACAGTGGTCACTAGTATGTTTCTCCTCGATAACTCTTATGCATGCATACTATTTGGTAGTGGAGCAGAGAGGAGTTTCGTGAACCAAAAATTTGCTCATTTACTTAAGCAAAAATCACGAGCACTTAAAGAACCGTTCACTGTAGAAATGGCTAATGAAAAGACAGAGAGTACTAGCTGCATATACATAGGGTGTACCTTAACTCTAGATAGCCATTCATTTTCAATCGACCTCATGCCGGTTTCAATTAAAAATTTCGACGTCATTATCGGCATGGATTGGTTGAGTCTTCATCGTGCCGACATCATGTGTTACGAAAAGTTGGTTCGCCTTAATCTGCTGTCTGGCGAAACGCTGGTAGTTTATGGCGACAAGCCCGACACGAACCTTCGTATCATTTGTAGCATTCAAGCCCAGAAATTCTTGCGAAAGGAATGTCGCGCATTCCTTGCTCATGTGGTAGATGTGAGCCAAGAAACGAAAGACATTAAGAATATTCAAGTAGTACGCGATTTTCACGATATCTTTCCAGAAGAACTCCCAGGATTACCTCTGCAACGTCAAGTCGAGTTCAGAATCAACTTAGTTCCAGGGGCTACCCCAATAGCCAAATCGCCCTATCGTTTAGCACCTGCAGAAATGCAAGAACTGTCCTGTCAACTTAACGAACTGCTCAACAAGGGCTTTATAAGACCAAGCTTCTCACCCTGGAGAGCTCCAGTCTTGTTCGTCAAGAAGAAAGACGGATCGTTTCGTATGTGCATCGACTATAGGGAGCTCAACAAACTGACCGTCAAAAATCGTTATCCTCTGCGTCGTATTGACGATTTATTTGATCAACTGCAAGGGGCGAACTTCTTTTCAAAAATCGATCGAAGATCCGGATATCACCAACTACGAGTGCTAGGGGAGGATGTCCCGAAGACAGCCTTCCGAACTCGTTACGGGCACTACGAATTTGTAGTGATGCCGTTCGGATTAACCAACGCGCCCGCGGTGTTCAAGGATTTAATGAATAGGGTGTGTCTTCATTACTTGGATCAGTTCGTCATCGTCTTCATCGATGACATACTTATCTACTCTCGTAGTAAGGAGGAGCATAGTCAACATCTGCGACAGGTCTTAGAAACGCTGCGTTCGGAGAAGCTCTATGCGAAGTTCTCGAAATGCGAATTTTAGATCCGAAGAGTCGAATTCTTAGGGCACGTGGTTAGGAAAGAGGGAATACACGTGGACCCTTCCAAAATCAAAGCCATTGAGAGCTGGTCAGCACCGAAGACGCCTACCGAAATTTGACAATTTCTAGGCCTCGCTGGCTACTATCGCAGGTTCATTCAGAACTTCTCCCGAATTGCGAAACCTCTTACAACACTGACCCAGAAGGGCGTGGCCTTTGACTGGGAAGAGAAGCAGGAAAGAGTGTTCCAAACGCTCAAGCGAGCCTTATGCACCACACCAATACTATCCCTCCCCGAAGGGATAGAAGACTTTGTTGTCTATTGCGATGCGTCAAATCAAGGGCTCGGCTGTGTTCTGATGCAACGAGGTATGGTCATCGCCTATGCCTCGAGACAGCTGAAGACACACGAGGTCAACTACACCACTCACAATCTTGAGCTAGGAGCAGTTGTGTTTGCTCTGAAGATCTGGAGACACTACCTGTATGGTACAAAAAGCACTATCTTTACAGACCACAAAATCCTACAACATATATTCGACCAGAAGGAGCTCAACATGAGACAATGACGGTGGGTCGAGCTACTCAGTGATTACGAATGCGAAATTCATTATCATCCGGGTAAAGCCAACGTAGTAGCTGACGCCCTAAGTCGGAAAGAATACTCTGGTCGTAGAGCCAAATCATTGTCTATGACTATCCATTCACACTTGTCCACGCAAATTGAGGAGGCTCAGCTCGACGCTTTGAAACCTGAAAATGTGGCGAGTGAATCCCTGAGAGGGATGGATAAGAATTCGGAACTCGAAGGTGGAGGAGCCTTATATTTCATGGATCCGATCTGGACACCGAAACACGGTGGTTTCAGAGACTTGGACATGACCGAGGCGTATAACACTCGTTATTCCGTCCAACCAGGTTCAGATAAGATGTATCTGGATCTTAAAAAGCTATACTGGTGGCCTAACATGAAAGCAGAGATTACTACCTTCGTGAGTAAATGCCTTACTTGCGCCAAGGTTAAGGTCAAATACCAGAAACCCTCAGGTCTACTACAACAACTAGAAATACCGGAATGGAAGTGGGAGCGGATCACTATGGACTTCATAACCAAGCTGCCCAAGACAACGGGTGGACTTGATACCATATGGGTCATCGTCGACAGATTGACCAAGTCTGCACACTTCCTACCTATCAAAGAAACAGACAAGATGGAGAAGCTTACAAGAACCTACATACGGGAGATTGTACGACTGCACGGTGTTCCCATATCCATTATCTCGGACAGAGATTGTAGATTCACTTCGAGGTTCTGGAAGTCGCTACAAAGTTCCCTAGAAACTAGGCTGGACATGAGTAAAGCCTATCATCCACAAACCGACGGACAAAGTGAGAGGACTATCCAAACCTTAGAAGATATGTTGTGAGCCTGTGTGATCGACTTTGGGAAAGCATGGGATATTCATTTACCCCTTGTAGAATTTTCCTACAACAACAGTTATCACACGAGATGTTGTGGTGTTGATTATGATGGCATGTGCGGAATTAGAAAGATCTAGTGAATCATCAAGTAAAATCAAGAACACAAGGAGTAAATAAATCTGTGTAAGCTCATATTAGATCTAGAAAGCATATACAAATGGGTTTGTACATAATTTCTCTCTGTAGTCTAGCACTCCAAAATGGTTCCTTATATAATGGGAGTCACTCACTTCCTATTTATAGGAAAGACTCAAGCCATTTACACATACAATAGGGTTATCCTAAAACACTACATCTAAGAGTGACTTTGCACCCTAACATTCTCCCCCTCAAAGTTAGGATTGGATGTCCGGCTTCAATCTCCAACGAGCTAGCGCGATCAAGACCAAACTCCCCCTCGAAGTAACACCGGTCTTCAAAATCCGCAAACGAATATCCGAGAAACCCGCTTCGAATACCCATCATTCTCCCCCTTTTTATAATCAAAAAATGATTATAAAACCCATTAAGGGTGGGAAGCGCTCGAGGAATGAACAATACAATACTCCCCCTTGATGTGTACCAAAAATGAATCACCAAAAATATTGCATGGAAAAACAATCACGAAAAAGCCACAAAAAATTTCCAATTTATGAAATTTTTTGACTTTTTGGGTTAAAGTTGCAAGATTTTTCAAAAACCGGGTAAAAATCGTCACTTTCTGAATTCTGCAGGGACCCGTTGCGCCCAAAACAGCCAAAATATGCAAAACTCTCCCCTTTTCCAAAGTTGGGTAGAAACCGTCAATTTGCACAAACTGCAGGGGCTTGAAAAGCATTTTCTTCAATTTTCAGCAAAAACAGTCATTTTTCGAATTTGGGTATGAACCGCCAAACATTCGAAGCCTCAGGGACTATTTTCGAAAAGTCTGCCATTTGTGCTCCAAACATACGAAGAGTTGTCCAAACATTCGAAAATTCAGAAAATTTTCGATTTTGGGTGAAAAGTGTCAAACATTCGAAACTTCAATTAATTGTGGAGATTGCCAAATATTCGAAAGTTCAGGGGCAGAATTCGAAAATTCTGCTTTTTAATCAAAACATACGAAACATTTGCCAATCATACGAAGAGTTTTAAAATGTGTCAAACAGTCGAAACTATAAGGGCCATATGCGAAACTTTTTCTTCTTTCTTCCCCAATTTCGTTTCTCAGACAATTCCCTTCGTTCGCTTCGTACAAAACTGCATCCAAACACACGAAAATTTAGCAACCAAACATATGAATTCGAAGCATTCGAAGCCTATCCAATGAACAGTAATGAACAGTAACTTCTTAGCCATTCATCCAACCTCTGAATCGACACATCGTATCTTCAAAATCCAAACACAGAGACCCTTCGTACATTCACCCAGTTCATACTGTTCTTCCCAAAATCAAAAAATATTTCGTTCTTTACCCACATACCCTCCGTTCGCTTTTGACTTTCGTCCAAACCATTCGAATCTTCATTCCCATCTATTCTTTTGATTTTAATTAACCCAAATTGATTATCACACATACGAACTCAAGAACACTACTGTCCAATCCTTCAACCATCGACTCCCAAAATTAATCTTCAATCGTTCAAACCTTCGATTTCATAGCCTTTGAAACACAATCCATTGCCCAATTCATTTTAAAACTATCGATTTATCAAATCTCATACCCAATATCAGCTAACCATTCGAAATCGATCACAAAAATAAACTTCCAAACATCAATTCTCGATTTCACATAACCAAACCTTCGAAATCATAAGATGCGAATCAAAAATCGATCAACTCAACTTCCAGTTCGTCATTCACCCCAAACACATCAACAATCTTCAAAATCAAATACTCTTCTGTTCGTTTTCAAAGCATCAAAACCTTGACCCTTCGCTACTCGCCATCGATCATTGAAATCATCCACAGCATTTTACTGCTTCGATTTCATTCACTATCAATTTCCCACATGAATCGAAATCAACACCAAAAATCGATTCTGACTCAAAATCGACCATCGATGTTAAAATTCAGTCATTGCAACACCAATCGAAATTACTTACGATTCCAATCAAGTCCAAATCAAAACCTTGACTGACTTATCATCCAAAATCTCGTTTGAATGCAACTGACTCCAAGTCGATCCCCAAAAATTACCATTCGCTTTTTGGAATTAACTCAAAATTGATTCAAGTCTCAGTTTGTATTCATAGGCTCGACTCTAATATTGCTTTCCTGTTCGATTTCTCTACCAAATCAAACCAAGAACAACAAACAAAAAATCGATACTAGATTCATCAAGAATCTGATTTTGACTTGTGCGTTGACTGGTCGTTCATTTGAACAACTTCAATCCAATACAACTCCAAAAATATTCTATTCGATCAGTAAGCATTCATCATCGATTGAAAAAAAAATCAGAAAACAAGATGAAGAACACAAGAACAACTGATCATGTGGAATTATGAGCCAATGGTACAAGAATATGATGCGTGTGTACAAGTCAAAATGATGAACAACTATTGACAATTCAATCGAATTAATAGATTTGTGGACTCACACACAAAAGGAGCAATAACCAGTTCGGATATGAGAATTTGGGCTCAACCATGATGTAAATAGTAACAGATCAATAAAATTGGGCTTCGAATTGAATTAAATGAAAATTTTCCAAATGAAAAATTTTCCAATCTAGCTGAATGAAAGAATAGTACTCGAGATAAAAAAAAATTGATTACGGTTTTGATCTTAAAAAAAATTACGTTGGATCAACAATGGGGCTTAGAACAAAATAGATCCAACGAAACAAAACGATCAATATTGAAAAACGCAAACGCACGAATCAAATTTATGAACGTTTTGGAATCCATTGAAGAATTTGTTATACCTTTTTGACTAATTGATTTCCGTTTGCAACGAATGAATCAAATTTAGAAGATCTTGGTTCTTTTGTTGGAAAGAGAAAATCTCCAATTTGAACATTGTACCACCCATTATGCGAGATGTACAACTCGTTCTTCGTGTTCTTCGTGTTCTTCAACGATCCAAGAACATCTTCAAAAGAACCACCAACACTTTTGTGTTTCGACTTCAAATTCAATGCAACCTTTGGAGATTGTTGCTTTGGAACCCAAATTTGCTTCACGGATTTAGATTTCACAACAACATTTGATGATTTTTGTGAATAAACCCGCTTGTTTTTACGATTGATCTTCTTCTTCTTTTTCTTTCTCATCTTTTTGCATCTTGAAGACTTGATCTCATAAACAAACCCACTTTCCACAACATCAACTGTATGAGTTTGAATCAAATCTTTTGGAGTTTGATACTTGTGAATTTCTTGGATCACCGGCTTCTGATAAGGAATCATTCCTTCAAACGAATCACAAGAACACAAAATATCATCGGTTTGAACTCCAATCGAGAAAAAAACTTTTTCATCTTGAAAATCAACTTGAACCTTCTTATCATGAACTTCAAGAACATCAAGACCATCACATTGAATTCCATTGTTAACAACTTCAACAACCTTAAGAGGACGAAGATCATTTAGGTCTTCGATAAGAGAAATATATTTCTTTCTGAACAAATATTTTTCTTCTCCAATCTTATCACTGCTATGTGATGATATGAACCATGTAATATCAGCCAAGCATTTGATCTCACGAAGTGGTTGAAATATCAAGCTTCCATAATCATCCTTCAAACCTCCATAAGAAACCATAGTTTCCCAATATATCGAAATGTTTAACACCAACCCATAAATTGATCTTTATTGACTTTGTATTTGATATCTTCAACGATCACTATCCAAGAATTGTAAGGCAAATTCACCATGATTACAAAAACTTGAAGATTTCTAGAGAGAGAAAGTGATTTTGAATGGGTTTTCTAGAGAGAGAAAGTAAAAATCACTTGACTTCTTGTGAAGAAAATCGAATTATGAGTAAAAACAAAGATGAATTCGATTTCTAGAATCCAAAAACTCTACAAATCACGAAGATCAAAGATCAAAAAATGAATCACCAAATCAAGATTGCCACCATGGATCAATTCTTGATGAAATCAAGAACACCCGCTCTGATACCAATTGTTGTGGTGCTGATTATGATGACATGTGCAGAATTAGAAAGATCTAGTGAATCATCAAGTAAAATCAAGAACACAAGGAGTAAATAAATTTGTGTAAGCTCATATTAGATCTAGAAAGGATATACAAATGGGTTTGTACACAATTTCTCTCTCTAGTCTAACACTCCAAAATGGTTCCTTACATAATGGGAGTCACTCACTTCCTATTTATAGGAAAGACTCAACCCATTTACACATACAAGAGGGTTAGCCTAAAACACAACATCCAAGAGTGACTTTGCACCCTAACACAAGCATAAAGGTTGCTCCATTCGAGGCCCTCTATGGCCGAAAGTGTAGATCCCCTCTCACAGGTCCGGAAATCATTCGGGAAACGACAGAGAAGATCGTTCAGATTCGTGAACGATTGAAAGCCTCTAGAGACCGACAGAAAAGCTACGCAAATAAACGAAGGAAACCGTTTGAATTCTAGATGGGCGACCGTGTTCTATTCAAGGTTTCACCCTGGAAAGGCTTGATACGCTTCGGAAAGCGTGGAAAGCTAAATCCAATATATACATAGGGCCTTTCAAGATTCTTGCTAGAATCGGCCCTGTAGCTTACAAACTTAACTTACCTCGTGAACTCAGTAACGTGCATTCTACTTTCCACATCTCGAACTTGAAAAAGTGTCTGTCCGAAGAGACTCTTGTGATCCCACTCGACGAGATCGAAATCAACGAGAGCCTCAACTTCGTGGAAGAACCAGTAGAGATCATGGACCGAGAGGTCAAACAAACCAAGCAAAGTCGTATCCCGATAGTGAAGGTTCGGTGGAACGCCAAGCGGGGACCTGAATTCACTTGGGAGCGAGAGGATCGGATGAAACTGAAATATCCTCATCTTTTTACTTAGTTATTTGTAATTACTTATTTGCTTGAAATCTAATTTCGGAATGAAATTCCCTCTAACGGGGGGATGATGTGACAACCCGAAATTTCCATTTGAACAAACTCTACCGTCTAGAACTTCAATTAAAAGTCAAATTCTTTTCTGCTAATTTTTAGCTCAGTTTAATGTCCGGATGGGTATTTTTGATATTTATTTTCTTGAGAGAACAAATTAGAGGAAGTATACTTTAGGAATAATTGTGCAACATTTAAGTCATAAAACTCCAAGAGTTGGGAGTTTTCGGCCCAAAATAGTTTTAGGGCCGAAAACCCTAAAGGGTATATAAATGACACATAGTCATTTTAGTCATTTTTTTCCTAATTCCAAGTCGAGAACAATTCTCTCTCAAGTATCATTCGAATTTTTGTCAAGATCTTCAAGATTGTAAGTGTTTCCTTCCTTGTTTAATTGATCTCTTCCATTTTTGAGTGATCTTACATGATTTCATCCGTGAAATCATTCCATTTTCTTAGATCTTCAAGTGTTCTTCATTTCACCAAGAACACTAAGAACACACACTAGTGTTTTGGGCCGAAAACACCCTTCTTGCTTCCATATTGTAAGTATCTATCTCCTATACTTGTTATCTAGAAAGGATACTTAATTTAGGGCCTTGAAATCACCATTTATCCAAGAACAAAAGGTGCTTTCGGTTTAGTGCATCTCCTTAGACTGAAAACCCTTAAGAATGGTGCAAAAATGACCTGAAGCCTTTCCTAATACTTAGTATTGAGGCTAGAACACTTCTTTGATGCTTGAAAGCCCTTGGAAATCACCTTATGCATCAAAGATCATGAGTTTTCTGCCAACCATTTGGACCGAAAACCTCTTCGGACCGAATACCATTTGGATTGAATACCAGAATACCATATGGACTGAATACCATATGGACCGAAAACCACAAGAACCGAAAACTCCAAGAAACATACCACTTGGACCGAAAACTCCTTTAAGTGGCTATACAACCCTTAGATGCAACCCTTGGTACTTCTAGCACTTGAATCAAAGTGTTTTCCATGTCCTAGGATGTCTTAACTGGGTTAATTAGTTGTTAAATGACTAATTGGATACATATATGTGTTATTATATGTTAAATAGGATCTGTGTGTGTGCTCAAGTCTTCACTTGACACTTAGCATCCTATACCATCCGTTCATCCAAACCACTCACTACAGATGAGTTCATACCCCTTAATCAACCTTTAAAATGATTTTAAAAGCTTTTATAGGGGGGGGAAACAAGTTGAACTATTATTGTTATTATATCAATCACATGTGATTAATAACTATCAAGCTTATGAATTTTCTTACTTTTCAAACTGTGTTATCAAAGAAGCTACTTCAAACTGTTTTGCAAACTCTTTTACATGTTAAATACTTTTATTAAACTTATACTCTGTCAAATGTATATCTAAATAGATATAGTTATATATGTAGGATTGAAAGGACTTAGGACTGATAGCTCACCTTGCTTCCTGTTCCTTGTTTGGTTGTGGACTTAGGGTAAATGTTGTTTGTTCGAAGGTCGTTTGAATCCTAGTTATATATTATGTATATGTATATAGATATAAAATTTCCTTCTTTCAATTCAATACCTTTGGGTAGCAAAGGTATACAAACATGTTCATACATACAAACATCATTGCTAGTAAACTATAATAGGTATTGTTTAGGAAGTTACAAATACTATTACCAGAACAATGAAACATACAATGAGTCAGTTCATACATGAGTCATAACATATAGTGATGAGAAACAAACATAACATATAGTGATGAGAAACAAACATAACATACTAGGCAGAGAGAGAACATACAATACAGCTAGTACATACTATATATTATACAAGAGAACATACTATTATGAGAAACATAGAGAACATACATACATACTAGACAGAGAGAGAACATACAATACAGCTAGTACATTCAATACATATACAAGAACATTACAACAGTTACGTGAGCCATGTAACGGGGCATGACATCACCTGTCATGGCTCGTTTTGTATCTAGAATCTCCTTAAGTGGAGAGCGTTGAGTTTGTGTATAGATCTATACTGGATTGACTATCCTACGCCTTGCTACTCGCTACAGTGGGACTTGCAAGTCTACGGGTGCCAAATGTCCTTTCTTCCGACGTCTTTCATCATCGTGTTTATAGTCGGTAGTATGGTACATGCATATCACATGTTATTTTAAATAACAAACGGTTTAAGGTAAGTAGTACAGCAGTAGTTACTTAATACAACACTACAGTACTTTATTATTTCCCCATTGCATTCACTTTGTGATCTTCACACAATGAACAGTAATGTAAAACTATAGTTTTGGTTAATGATAGTCATAATTGGGAAAAGACACACTTTTACAAGAAACTAACATACATTTCATTTGATGCCTTGGTAGAAGGATACAACTAGTAGAAAATATAGGATTTTCTAGGAGATACAAACATTTACAAACATTTGCAAACATTTACAAACTTATACATCAAGTACATACGAACACTTTCATACAAACAATGACACTAAATTACTTATGATCTCACCAGCTTTAAAGCTTTCAAAATAACTTGTATTCTCAGGTCACCAGTAGTCAGGTACCGGTGCCAGGTTTTGAGAAGATGGAGCTCGTTCAAGACTCATCTTTTATTTTGTTTCATACTTTTGGTGTCTATTAAACTTAACAGAACACACTTGTATTAAATTATATTATTAATGCAATGGATGATGTTGTTGCTTGTTTACTACTATGCATTGTTGTGATACTGTACACGACGTTCTCCACCCCCGAACGTTTCCGCCGTTCTGGTTTTGGGGTGTGACAGATCAGGCTCAGGTTCAGGAGCCGAGCAGCTATAGGAGCGGATGAGGGAGTTTATTTCAGCTGAGGTTACGCGCATTATTCTAGACCAAACTCCTATGATCTTTGGTTCGGTCAAGGAGGGTATTTCGGAGCTTCTGAATGAGAAGCTGGGAGTTTTTCGTACTGAGATAATGGCTATGATGGGGGCACGTTCGCTGACATTCCGAGAGTTCAGAGCTTGTGGAGCTCCGGATTATCATGGGGCTAGGGACCCCATTGCTAGCGGCAGGTGGTCGGCTGATGTCGCCAACGCTTTCCGCACGAGCCGGTGCCCTGAGGGGGACAAGGTCCGACTTGCCTCCGTCTTCTGAAGGACAGAGCACGGGATTGGTGGGAGGAGGTTGGTCATGCCATTGGGGATGATGCCGCTTTGGACTAGATGACATGGAGTGATTTCTCGACCAGGTTCAGGGTAGGGTTTGCACGAGTGATTGAGGTGCAATAGTTAGCACAACAGTTTCAGGATTTGCGGCAGACTACAGAGACAGTGGCGGAAATCACCGCCAAGTTCAGGGAGAGGGCTCTTCTTGTTCCGCAGTATGTCGCAGACGAGGAAATGAAGAAGGCCCGATATCACGAGATGCTGAGGAGTGGCATCAGGGAGTTTGTGAGCAGGTCCAGCTGCAAGACGCTGGAGGATATGATAGCTCGGGCCAGGGAGAGGGAGATCGATCTGGAGCGCATCAGGAAGAGGAAGTCGGAGGAGGTTCAGGTAGCTGCAGGTTCAGGCAAGAGACCCAAGGGGTCGGACGTGAGATCGAGGGATTATCAGGGCCACATTCGTTGTGGTAAGTCTGGCAGGACGCACAAGGGTGCGTGCAGGAGTGGTAGTGGTGGTGATTCTGGCTGCTTCAAGTGCGGCTGGACGGGTCATTTCAGCAGGAATTGTCTTGCTACCACCACTCAGGGATCATAACTGATATGTTTCCATTGCAGTCAGAGGGGCCACAAGAAGGCCTAGTGTCCGAGTTTGTTTCTAGCAGGACAAGTGATGGCACCTACCCCTGCGACCATGAGGATTACCGACAGGCGTCAGGGCCGAGCAGAGGCGCCTGCGATGGGGAGGAGGGTTTTTCAGCTGTCTAAAGTGGAGATGTGAGCAGCACCGGACGTTGTAGGTATGTATCTTTTACTTTCCTTTTAATTTTTATTCATTATTATATTGTTATGGTACTGCATCTATGTTAGTGAATGTATATTAGAATTTTATTTCTGTTCGTGTTCGGATCATATGCCATCTCCATACCATGGATTTTCGGGCGGTAGTTCATAGTAGTACCCTCTTTTGAACCGGTTCTCAGGATGCAGTCACTGTAGCAGGTGTGAGTGGGGTTCGGGAAGTGTTCTGTTAAACTTCAAGAGTGGTTCAGATTTAGTATTGGTTGGTTGGAGCGCTAGCCGTGGTAAGCATTGGATGTCAGCAGATCGACGCTTTAGAGGGAGAGAGGGATTGGGAATCCTTCCCAAGCTGGGAACTATAGGGATCTAGTTAAATCGAAATGGGGGAGAACTATCCCAGAGGTCAGGAGCAGGAGTAAGTGCAAATTGGGATGAGTTCACAATTTTGTTGGAAAGGAAAGCAGCCCCAGTGGCTGTTAGGATAGAGGAATGCGCGAGTTGGGATTTTGGGAAACTTCCCAACATTGGGTTCGTGTATTCGCGGTAGATGGTACCTGGGTGGGAACCAGGTGGGAGATTTTCTCGGCAGGATGCGATTTTAGTCAGGATGTAAGGCTATAGGGTCGCTGTAGCAATCTCCAATAGTTAGATGGAGCGGAAGAGGGTAAGGTTGTGGGATAGCTGTAGCATTTCGTTAGCAGCTAGTTAGAGGAGTGTGGGCGAGGGCCCGTATCTCCTAGTTAGAGGAGTGTGGGTGAGGGTCTGTATCTCCTAGTTAGCATGATGAAGATCGATAGAGAGAGTAGTTCGTTGAGTTTTAGGATGGAGTGGGGCCTGCATAGCCCAAGATAGGTGAGACGTGTAGGAGAGGCCACTCCGAGATGCAGTTGGGTGAGACCCATGGGGGAGGCCCATATGATTATAGCAGCGCAGGTAGGACCTGGTTGAGACCGTAGGGCCAAGTTAGGGGATCGAGGATCCCAGGACTTAGGGAGCCTTAGTGGTAAGGTAGATAGAGCAGTTTTAGATAGCCAAAGTTTCTTCGGAGGTCGCTGGGAGCGACTGAGAGTTTGAGCTTGGGTTCATTAACTGGAGGGAATCCGGTATTCCGGATGGTGGACAAAAAGCTTTGGACCTAGGAGGTCCCCGTTCTTTTGGAAAGAAGGCAAGAGGCAGCATGGTGTTCGGGCAGAAGTGTCTATCATGATGGTTCCTGTGTGCGAAGTTTCTTGGGGTTTGCAGAAGTTTGAAGTTCGGCTTCTCCAGAATGGAAGACCGAGTTGGCTTTCAGCATCTTGGGAATGTTGTTTCGCGCGTAGAATCATCGGTTGCGTTCCGAATATCAGTTGTTGGGGAGATGGGTGTTAGTAAGGAGAGACTTCGAGGACGAAGTCTAGTTTAAGTGGAGGAGAGTTGTAACACCCTGTTCTGAAAGTATCCGTTTATGGATTTCAGAGGACAAGGCTAGGGGCGTTTTTGTCTTTTATGGGTTTTGAGTTTTGTTCGAGAGGTTTTGGGCCATGGTGTGTCTCTAAAAGCGTAGGGCTTCTCGCCACCTCTTCGTGGATACAAAGTTCTTCGGAAACAGACTTGGAGTGAAGGAGTTATGACACTTTGAAGTTAATGGCATTAATGGTCCCTAATGGAAAAAGTTGACAAGAAAGGACCATGCATGCAAGGTGGTAAGCGCGCGAGTACGCCCAACGTAAGGGTGGGTTACGCCCAGCGTATAAAGGAGAAGGATCGCGGGTGCGGAGAGGCGTATGCCCAGCGTACGCTCAGAGTGTCAAAACCCTAACTTTTAGGGTGAACCACTATATAAAGAACATAACACCCTGGTTATCAGCCTCCCTCTCATCTTCATACAGTTCCCACGAAAACCCTAATCCTCTTGGAGCATTCTTGGAGCTTGGAAGGCTTTGTGGGGGCATTTTGGTGTTTTGGATCCACTCTTCAAAGAAGCAAAGGTCAAGGCAAGGTGTTGGTGCAAAGGAGAAAGTTCAGATCTGGGATTGTTGCTTCATTTCAGACCTTTTCAGAGTACAAAGTCATGAGCTTGATGATTAATCTTTTAGATCTCTTTAAGGTGGGTTTATGGACTCTTTTGGTCCCGAGAATGGACCTTTATGACTCAACTCGTTTTCTAGGTCCAGGGTTGCCACCCTTAGTGTCATATGAGTCCCATAAGCAGTAAAGTTTCAATCTTTAGGACTCATTTGTGTTCATGCATGAGATCTAGCCCTTGGTATGGAAGATTGTTGAGTTTGGTCTCATTTGGTGGGTTGTAAGCCACCAAGTAGTTGACTTTATGGATTAAGACATGGAAAAGGACTTGGATCTGTGTTTGTAGCTTCTGGAGTAGCTTATTAAGCAGTTAATGGGATACTGACTTAACAGGGGGGTACGCTGAGCGTACATGCAGGTACACCCAACGCACACACCATTTGGCTAGTACGCTTAGCGTACATAGGAGTACGCCCCGCGTACTCGGTCAGTTTGGGCTTCATGTTATTCGGCCTCGGATATTAGTATGCTAGTTATACATGTTGTCTGTGTGATACTTGTATGTGTCTGGTAGGGAGGTGAGTGTGGGCGAGGTCCCGCATAGCATCACTAGCTGAGTATGGACGAGGTTCCATATCTCATTATTAGTAGAGCAGGGGCGACGCCCGAGTTAAGAGGGAGGTGAGTGTGGTCGGGGGCCCGTATCTCACTATCAATAGGGCTCTAGACGGGATTCCATGACACATCAATAGCAGGACAGGGGCGAGGCCCAAGTTAGGCGAGGCCTTAGATCAGGAGTATAGTAGAGTATGATTAGCTATTTGTTATGTGTTATGTTATATGTTTGTATGTGTTTAGCGGGCGAGGCCTAGAGACAGGCGGGGCCCAAGAGAAACAGATTTGTATACCGAGCGGGGCTCGATGCCAGGCGGGGCCTGATGCCGGGCGGGGCCCGATGCCGGAGCTAGTCCGATGTCGGGCAAGTCCCGATGCAGCGGGTGGGGGCCCAGTATGTGGTTATGTATTTGTTATGTGGTAGGTTGGGGAACTCACTAAGCTTCATGCTTACGGTTTTCAGTTTGGTTTCAGTTACTTCCGCTAGCGGAGGGAAGAGCTCGGGATGATCGCATGGCACACGCCAAGAAGTTTTCAGCCTGGGATGTTTACTCTGATAAAATAATTTTGTTTGAAATGATACTTGTTTTCATATAAGGATTTATGTATGACTTGAATATGGTTGATTAATGATTTTAAAACGAAATTTTTGGTCATGATTTTTGGGATGTTACATAACATTAGTTTGGGTATAGGTCCACACTTACTTGTACCTTCCCCAAGGCTCTATCTGATAACTCTAATTCGTCCCAGAAAAAAACATATCTCACAAACTACCTCAAAGCTCAAATCCTAGGCTATCCTAAGATTTGCCTAGACCCCTCGAACCAGAACTCAAATCAATCATAATAGGTTGTCTTATGCATACTGTCACACCCCCAAACCAGACGGCGGAAACGTCCGAGGGCTCGCGTGACTTAAATTGAAATATCATCACAATGAATATACATGAAACAAAACATAAACATCACCATGCATCAATACATTACAACTGACCATGTTCACATCAAGTACATTGTCTAAATATTACATATTCATAGCATAATTTGTTTGAGAGTCACAAAACAAAACATCCTAACACACTTGGAAATTTTCTTCGGCTTATTTGTTACCTGAGAATACAAGTTGTTTTGAAAAAGGTCAACATATATAATGTTGGTGAGTTCATAAGCAGGTTTGATATGAAAATGTTTTGTATAGTTTGTAAAACCCAGAAAATCCGATATTTTCTGAAACGGCAATTGTTTATGCAATAGGTGTGATGATCCATAAGTATATGCGTGAATGATTTCAAAACGTGTAAAAATGATATGTTTCTCATGATAAATTCTGGTATTATAGTTATTGAAAGTACAAGTGAATAATGTTGTTTCCCTGGAAAACCCGACGTTTTCCGATAAAATAGTATGATCGTTTTGTATTATTGTATCGTCACAACGAATGAATATGATTTCCCATGATTACTTAGATGGTATTGGATCTCTATGTGAGTCGTTATAACCATGCATAATAATGACTAGTTCGTCTGTCTTGGCATTCTTGCGAATGCCGGTATTGAATGTAAGACTTTGTCACCCTAGACTGGCCGAGTCTAACTGTAGCGAACAGCTTAGGTGTGGAGGAGTCACCCCCGTATAGATCTATACACAAACTCTCGCTCTCCCCCCAGGAGACTTTGATTATAACTGCAGACTACGACCGACACTTATTGGTGTCGCCCGTTATTACTCACTAAATCCAAATGAAGTTGAATAACCTTGTTTAACGACCTGATTTTTGTTTACTTGAATAGAAGATAAGCCTAACAGACGAAGAGAAGAGGACTACGGGGGCCCTCTAATCACGTATGTTATTAAAGGATGTCGAGTATGCGAAGGACTCGTTCGCCCATCACTCATATGATTTATTTGGACCTTACTAGCAATGCAAATGGGCCACTACAGCCCAATAGCATGTAAAAGCCATTGAGGGTCCATTAGGCATGTAATTGGGTCACCTTCGGCCCGATAAACATGTGTATTTATGTTAGGCCCAAAAATCATGATATTGGGCCACAAAGGCCCAATAACACGAAAGAAGGTATTTGAGTCCAACCATTGAATCGTTTATGTTTTGTCGAGTTTATGTTCGTATTGTTGATATCTTTGTTGTCTACTAAATGTTTATTCACAATGTTGACAAAGAAATGACTTAACGTTCGAATTATAACGAAGCTTTATATATATATATATATATATATATATATATATATATATATATATATATATATATATATATATATATATATATATATATATATATTATAAACTTGATATTTTTAACCCAAACATTTATAATTGTTTATTTGGCCCAAAAACAATTAGGTTGATCATTGTGGTCCCTTTTTTTTTAAATGGCACTTTTAGTCCATTTTTATGAAAATTTACATTTTTGGTCCTTAAACCATTTTTCTTGACATTTTCCACCCAGAATTTATTTGAATAGAAATTTTAGCCCAAAACTAGTGCATTTATCATTTCCAGCCTTTATTTGTAAAATGTTTACAATTTTAGCCCGAATTTCGTAAGTTTTATAGTTTTGACCCCAATTTCAAGAACTTTGCAATTTCAGTCCAAACTTGGTAATAAACTCATTTTTAACCCCTGAAAAAGTTAATTTACATTTTAGACCTATAGTTTGTTAAATTTTCCAATTCAGCCCCTCAAAACCTTATTTTTTCGCAACTTTGGGCCCAAAACCCATTAGGCCCAATTTTAAGCCCATTAAGCTAAAATTTATGTTTTTGACCCTTTGAAAAGTGTTATTTTCCTAGAAATCAGCTTTTATAAAAATAAACAGTTTATAGCCCACATAAAACCGACAATTTACAATTTATACCCAATATTTGTTATTTTTGCAAAAATGACACGTGTAAGGTTCGTTTGGTTTTGTTTTTCACTTTGTAAACTTAAGGACCCTTAGATCTATGATGTATGTTGTTTATTATGTTTTTGTTTATGATTCTTTCACCCTTCTTGCTATAGATCTCGAAATAACACAAGTATTACACATTATCACAACCAAAAACTAAGGAAATCACACATATCATGCAAACACACATAGATCATCACATAGTACTTGTATTCTCCCCCCAAAACAAGTAAAAAAACGAAAACAAGGGGGTATGAACTCACCTTGGTTTGTGGTTTCGGTTTTTGAGAAGAAATGAAGAAGGTTTTTGGGTCCTAGCAAGCCTCCTTGAGTTGATTTCGAAATTAAGAAGCTTCTAAGGAGTAGATCACGAAAATTGTATGAGTTAGGAAGAGGCTTTGATGAAATAAAGAAACTAGGTCATGGATCCAAACAACAACTAACCAAAGATGATGATTCTTATGGAAGAACCTCCTTGAAATGTCCAAGATCTTGAAAATTTGGATGAAGGAAAAAGATGTTTCTTGAGAGTGTTTGAGATGAAGGTTTGAAGATGTGTGTGTGTTTGGTGATTCTCGGCCGAGAGGAAGAAAGAAGAGAAGAGAAATAGATTAAGTGTTGGATGCATGGGGAGGAGAGAAATCTAGCATGGATATCCAAGATGTAAAAATGATGTGTCTTCCTCCCATAATTCCACATTTTTCTTTTATTTATTTTTCTTTTCTCATTGGGCCGAGTTGGGCTGAAAGAGAGGGAAAGGAGTCATTTTGGGCCCATGCTCGAATTTATGAGGCTCAAATAAAATTTTTCGGCCCATTGGGTCTCTAAGGTGTCTCACGGCCCAAATGACTTAAGAGAATAGGTTTTATGGCCCATAATAATCAAATTAGGTTAGTTATGGCCCAATAAGGCCCATTAGGGTAAACCATTTCATTTTAGGCCCATTATGGCCTAAAATGTTAACTTTATGAAAGTGGGTCCAATTAGGGCCCATTTAAGGGTCCTAAGCCCAAAATAGTCAAATTGGAAGCTTAATGGCCCATTAGGCCCAATAAGGAAATCCTAGTCCATAATGGACTTAAACCAGGATTTTTAGGGTTTCCAATCCTTTGTTGACCATTTGAAGTGTTTGCATAAAGTGTTTGATGGAATTTTGTTGTCATTGAATAAATATCATGCATGTTTTCAAGTTTTAGTCACAAATGTTACTCTTGTTAATGTTTACAAAACCTTAGAATTTCTAGTTGTGACATTATCCCCCCGTTAGAGGGAATTTCATCCCGAAATTCTTTTGAAACTAGGTCTGAGAATGCGAGAATAGGTGAGGTACTTTTGTTTCATTTGGTCTTCGCGTTCCAATGTGAATTCCGGTCCACGTTTTGCGTTCCACCGAACTTTCACAATCGGAATGTGACTTTGCTTAGTACGCTTCACTTCCCTGTCCATGAATTCCACTGGTTCCTCGATGAACAGGAGATTCTCGTTGATTTCGATTTCTTCCAATGGGATGACGAGAGTTTCGTCGGATAAGCACTTGTTCAAATTGGAAACATGGAACACGGGGTGTAAACTGCTGAGTTTAGCAGGTAGTTGCAGTCTATAAGCCACTGGACCGATTCAGGCAAGAATCTCGAATGGTCCAATGTACCGTGGGTTTAGTTTTCCCCGTTTCCCAAAACGAATCACCCCATTCCAGGGAGAGACTTTTAACAACACCCGATCCCCGACTCGAAATTCCAAGGGCTTTCGCCGTTTATAAGCGTAGCTTTTCTGTCGGTCTCGTGATGCTTGAAGTCGACCTCTGATTTGAACTATCTTCTCTGTCGTTTCGCGTATGATTTCCGGTCCTATTAATGCATTGCTTGGTGTCTGTCCTCTTGTTAGCTGAGTGTCACCTACCTCAGCCCAACACAACGACGATCTACATTTACACCCATATAATGCTTCAAAAGGAGCAACTTTGATGCTTGAGTGATAATTGTTGTTGTACGAAAACTCAATTAAAGGCAAGTGGGTATCCCACGACCTTCCAAAGTCTATCACACATGTGCGAAGCATATCTTCAAGCGTTTGAATGGTTCACTCACTTTGACCATCCGTTTGTGGGTGGTAAGCAGTGCTCATGTCGAGTTGTGTTCCCATAGCCTTTTGAAGTTATTGCCAAAAGCATGAAGTGAACCTACTATCCTAATCTGAGATGATAGATTCTCGTCAAACGTTCCATCTTGTATGATTCCTTTATTGGCAGGAAATGAGCGGATTTTGTCAACCTGTCGACTATCACCCATATGGTATCCAATCCTTTTGTAGTCTTGGGTAATTTGGTCAAAAAGTCCATAGGAATCCTTTCCCATTTCCACCCGGGTATTACCGGTTGTTATAATAGTCCCGAGGGCTTTTGATACTCTACCTTCACTTTAGCACAAGTGAGGCACTTGCTAACGTAATTGGCAATCTCTGCCTTCATGTTAGGCCACCAATAACATTGTTTAATATCCAGGTACATCTTATCTGATCCCGGATGGATGGAGTATCGTGTCTTATGAGCCTCATTCATGACTACCTCTCTGAATCCCCCAAGTTTAGGGACCCAAATTCGGTTCATGAAATAATATGTTTCGTCCTCTTTGACTTCGAAGTGCTTTTTCATTCCACGTAACGCCTCGCTTGTTCTGTTTTCGGTCTTCATGGCATCGAACTAGGCTGCTTTAATTTGCGAGGACAGATGTGCTTGAATGGTTATTGAAAGAGTTTTCACACGACGATTTGCGTATTCTTTTCGACTCAAGGCATCAGCTACCACGTTAGCCTTGCCTGGGTGGTACTTGATTTCGCACTCATAATCGTTTAGCAGCTCAATCCATCTTTGCTGCCTCATGTTTAACTCCTTTTGATTTAAAATGTGTTGGAGACTCTTGTGGTCAGTGAAAATAGTTCACGTCGTACCATAAAGGTAGTGCCTCCAAATCTTCAAAGCAAAGACCACGGCTCCTAATTCGAGATCATGGGTGGTATAATTCACCTCATGTGTCTTTAGTTGTCGGGATGCATAAGCTATCACCTTCCCACGTTTCTGATTCGAATCATCGCAGCAAACTACGAAGTCCTCAGTTCCCTCTGGTAAGGATACTACTAGTGCACTACAGAGACCTCGTTTCAGAGTTCGGAAGGCAACCTCCTGCTTTTCCGTCCATTCAAATGGTACACCCTTCTGTGTAAGCAGGGTAAGTGGCTTGGCTGTTCTGGAGAAGTTCTGAACGAATCTTCTGTAATAGCCTGCGAGACCCAGAAATTGACGAATTTTTGTGGGTGTCGTTGGGACTGCCCATCCTTCAATGGCTTTGATCTTAGAAGGTGTTGGGTCTGGTGTTGCGTCTGTGGGCTCGACTATAAGTCCATTTAGTTAACCTGGTTTGGGCCTGTCCAACCGTGGATAAACATTAGGGTTAGAATATAAATATTCCATGCATGTATAGCTTTGGAGGGGACCGTTCTCATTAATTACTTGTAGTGTAACCCTAGCATACCTCTACAGTCGAAGTTCTTCATCGAGCTCTTCTGAGGTGTGAGTTATTAATCATTCGACACCATTGATTCATTCTTGTGTTCTTTACTTGATTAAATATTGTTTTTCTGTTTGGAATCTATCGATCTACAACTCTAATATTCCAACAATTGGTATCAGAGCGGGAGACTGTGTAATATATACGCATCTCTTTTGTTTGAGGAATCCTTTAGGGTTTCCGCTTTTATCAATATAAAGACGTTGTCTTCTTCCTATCGACGGTATCTCTACTGTTTGATAAAATCCTAAGTTCAACGTTACAAGTATGATTCTAACAGAATACGTTCATCATGTCTCACGATGACTCTCAAAGCAATCCAATCAACATCTCCAACAGCATAGGATCAACTACAAGGATTCCCATACTCTACACTCAAGATTATGAAGTGTGGGCACATCACTTCGAAGATTATTTAGTTGGATCTGAAGACAATGGCTACTTGATTTGGGAAGCAATAACATTGGGTCCGTTTGTTCACTCTGGAACAAATCGAACAGTCAAGACTCAAAAAGAGTATAACCAACTCCTGGCGGACCAAGATAAGATGCCTCAAGACGAAAAAGACAAGGTGTTATGTAATGTCAAAGCCATGAGGATGATACGGTTCGCATTACAGTCCGATACCTTTCGTCTCGTGAGTACATGCACAACAGCTAAAGAAATATGGGATAGGTTAAAAGAATTGTACTCAATAGATGTAGATCTAGAGCACTCGATCCAAACCCTTTTGCTCTCTGAGTTTGGTGCTTTTGTACAGAAACCTGAAGAGAAGCTTGTTCAGACATTCGAGCGATTCAATCATCTGCTCAGCAAGATGATGAAGCATGGCATTGAAAGGAAGGTGATTGAACAAAAGGTTACCTTCATGAATGGATTAAGGCCCGAATGGATGGCGGTAGTTTCGACTGTGAAGGCTCATGAGCAATTTAAATCATATTCAATGGCGAAACTAATGGGTATTCTAAAATCTCATGAAAGCGTGGTAACGAAGGAAGGAAAAGTAGTTTCGGGTGTGGGTTCACTGGCCCTCGTTTCTAAAAGCATGAATGTAGCGAACGAGGAGGAGGAATCTGATTTGTCTGAGTGTGATCTATCCAACGAAGAATATGCAATGATGGTCACAAACCCAAAGAAGGTTGCTCGTAGAAAATTCCCAGTCAATAAGAACCGAACTGGCAAGGAAGCTATAGTTCTGAGAAGGTGAAGGAAGAAGCAAAGAACAACACCCAGAAGGACGATGAGAAGAAGGAGAGTAAACTTGTAGGAGACTCTGGCTACGATTGCGACTACTGTCATGCCAAGAACCACTTTGCCAAGGATTGTATGCTGAGAAAGATGGCTGAGAAAAAGGAGGGTGAAGATGACGAGACTTACTACATGAGAAAGCTGGAGGAGATAAAGAAGAAGAAAACTGCTAACGTTTCCATGAATGCTTTGATTGTGCAGGAAAACGTTGTTGATGACGAGTTTGGTGGAGTGAAATTTTGGTCGACAGATTCTGAGGATGAATAGGTACGCAGACCCTCACATGGAAGAGCATATGTAGCGAGAGAAGGAGTTGTTGAGTCGGCTGGGAGATGCTTAATGGTTACAACCGAAAGTAAGCATGAGGAAGCGAAGGTCATGGAAGACAAAAGTTTCGCAGCCAAGCCCATGAGTGCAAAGATCAGCGACTGCGATCAGTTGATCAAGAAGGTACAAACTATACTAGAATCTCATAAAGTACCAATAATAAACTATGGAAAAGATTTAAATGATTTAAAATCCAAGTTTTCCAATTTAAGTGGTAGTCTTATGCAAACACGCTTAGCCAATTCTAACCTAACTGACCAACTTAGCAGGGAGTCTTCCAAGAGTGAGGAGAGAAGAATATGGATTCAGTAGAAGGAGTTAGAGTTGAGTAGGGCTAGGGATGAACTTATTTATTTGCAAAGAGACAATTTGAAATTTTTGAAACAACGAAATGTTTTCTATTTGATTGCTAAACGTCTATATACTAATATCACTCAGTTACATTTAGATTGTGAGATAGGAAAACATATTCATAAAATGATTTTGCCCTTCCTTGAATTTAAAGAGGACGAAATATTTGCTGAATGTGAATCTATAATGTCCTCGGATGAAATCTCTGTCACTTACAAATATGGACTGGACAAAATTGAACCTTTCATAGATTCTAAAGAGCATAAGTGCATGCTTAAGAATTTGCTGGACGAGAATGATAAAATGAAAATAAAGATAGAGACTATACAGAAATTTGACTCATCCCACGCCAAATTGAGTTCAGAAAATAAAATCAATTTAGAAACCACTTCTGAATTTGATGAGGAAAGTGAGATGAGTGAAATCTCTGTAGAAGACATTGTCGATTGTTCAGAATTCATTAAAAGCGGAACCGAACCAACAAAACCCCTCATATCTGAAAATTCGGTTGAATACGCTCGGGTGTCAAAGGACAAATCAAAGAAGCTCAAAGAAAAGGATGTCGTCTATCAGAAGGTTCAAACAACTCCAAACCAAGTGTATGCAGTGACTGACGTAACTAAGATGCAAACGGCAAAGCAAAAATCAATGGTTGAAAAAGATAACGCTGAAGGGTGTGATAACTACTTCTGGTCAGCTCCCATCGATAATGAAGACGAAATAGTCGGTCTGTCAGAGCAAACCTCATGGAGAGTTAAAGGATGATACATACCCGCACCCCTCAACAAGCCCTCAAGCTTCGATAAACCCAGCACAAGTGGTACAAAAGACATACCAGAGAAACCACTGAAAGCTACTAGCGATTCATCAACTACAACCAGTGCTCAGGAGAAGAAAGCGAAGCCTAAGGCCAACATTCACTCGACTCAAGAGCAAATTGTTGAACAGAAACGACAGAGGAACAAAAGATACATGAAAAATATCAACGAGACAAAGCAGTTTTGGCACTCACAAAACCCCTCTTATGGTCGCTCTGAAAAAGCTTCAACTCTCAAAAAGGAAGCTCAGGCCAAGTCTCATTCCAGCAATCAACATCAATCGTACCGAAACGCGAACCGAACAACCCGTTTCGGTCCTAATACTTATGGTCACGAGAACCAAAAGACAAGCTTTGGTCCCAGCATCTACTACGCCAAAAACTGAAGGTCTAGTTTCGGTCCCAATACAAGAGCTCAGAACCGAAAGTCAAGTTTCGGTCCCAAATCCCATCCTCCTCACTCTCATCCTAATCCCAACTCCGTGAAGGATGTCAAAGGAAAAGGAAAGTTGTACTCAGACACTGAAATCTGAAACACCAAAAAGTCAGCTACCCCTAGATCTTCGAAGAAAACCTGTACTGAGAAACCTACTAACAATAACACACACCGGTTAAAACAAGATAAAAATAAAATAAAAGTTTACACCATAAAACGAAAAGATGAAACCACATTAATAAAAAGAACATATATGGTTGATCTTTCGATTGCAATTCCCCATTCTGTAAAAGACTCACAAGGACCCAAGAGACTTTGGGTTCCTAAATCTGCTTAGTTTTGCAGGTTATCAGTGACGAGCAGTTTGACGAAGAATGGTATATTGATAGTGGCTGCTCTCGTCACATGACTGGAAGAAGGGAAGAACTTAGGGAGTTTCGGTCCCTTAAGGATGGTGGAAGTGTAAAATACAGCAACAACTCTTACGGCACGATCAAAGGGTATGGGATGATCACCAACGGAGAACTCTCAATACGAAGGGTAGCCTACGTGGAAGGATTGCAGCATAACCTCATCAGCATTTCTCAACTAGTGGCAGGAACAGGTTTGAAAGTCTCATTTGACGATGAGGGTTATGAAATAACTGAAAAACAAACGAAGTATATTCTGCTAAAATCTGAGCGAAAAGGGGAGATGTTTCCTCTAAATCTCAACCCGATAAAAGGAAAGCCAGCTATATGTTTGCTGTCAAAGGCGAACATAGATGAAAGCTGTGTTGGATTAATGTCTAAGTCCATAACTATATTTGGTATGTACTTGACCCGACCCGACATGGTCTATTTGGGTTGCACTTCACCGGCACAATTTATATGGATAGTCTTTTGAGAATAGTATATTTATGATTTATATTAATATATTATAAGTTCTAATATATTAATATGGAATCATATTATTTAAATAGTATTGATCAAGAATTAATTTAGAATTAATTAAGTGATCAAAAAGAACTAATTAAATATGGACTCTTATATATATGGAATGGGCCAAGTTCATTTAGGTTGGGCTAAGCTTTCATGGATGGTCCATGGAGCTTTTAACCCATGGATCCTATGTAAATGAAAGGTCATGGGTATTAGGGTTTACATGGATGTAACCCTAATGCTCCATAATATATAAAGGGGTCCTTGGCTCACAAAATTGGCACAAGTGTGTGAAAATAAGAGTGGGCCGATTTTAGTGTGCATACATATTCTCTCAAGTTCTTCCAAGGTGTTTTGGTGATTTGTGATTCCATTTGAGGCTTCCACACTATTAGGGCTAAGCTCTTAAAGCTTGAAGACATCAAGCTACATCAAAAGGTATGTCATCTGACTAGAACTTTGTAGTATAGGTGCTTCATAACATGCTAGTTAGGATGAAACCTTGGAATAGTTAATATTTGCATGTATAATAGAGAAAACGTAGATCCAAGGTTTATAGGGTTGCATGTACACCATAGGAGTGTTAGAATGCTCAAAACCCAACAGTGGTATTAGAGCCATGGGTTGTTTTCTGTTAGATTGATGCAAATGTTTTATTTTCAAGTTGAAAAAAAAGGAAAAAAAAACATGACGTTTGTCAAATTTTAAGATAATTACTTGTTTTGTGAAAAACGAATTATTTGTAAAATTTGAATCATTTGTTATATGAGTTGAATTAGGTCAAATTTAGTAAAAGATAAAATGATATGATTATTTTATTAGTTTTAAAATTATGATCTAAATGTTTTAAGGAGTTACATATTTTGTCATAAAATTTTGGAGCTCAAAAGTTTTTTTTAAAGTTGTGATCTTAAGGGTTTTTGAAACTTCCATAAGTTATGGAGATGAAAGTTTTTTTTTAAAAAAAAAAAATTTTGATTGAAAGTTTTTATGGAGTTACAAAATCTGGTGTTAATGTTTTAAAGAATTCCATAACTTGTTCTTAAGTTATGGAACATGGAAAGTTTCATCATAAAACACCATTAATTCCATAAGTTTTGGAATCCAAAGGTTTTCAAAAATTACAAAACTTGCCCTCAAGTTTTGGAATTTGAGAAAAGTTTTTTATGAAAAAAGAATTGAATTCTAAAACTCTTGGGTTCATAACTTAAACAATTAATTAAATGGTTTTAATTTTGAGTTTAATAATTGGAATTATGATGTTTTGTTGAATAGTTCAAATTAACTCTCATGGACTTTATTAATAGTTAATTAAAGCGTTTAATTAAAAGAGTATTATTAATCCATAAATATATGGTTTGAGTTTAATTAAATTAAAAGTCTACTTTAATTAATAGATTAAACCACCAAGTATTTTAAATGTCTAAAATACACCCTTATACTATTATAATATTAGAAGTTTAATATATTATATGTATAAGAGCAAGTCGTCTTACCATTAGTAGGCCTCATTCACGAAGCCGGCCTATAAGGGGGGTATAAGGTTACTGCCTATAAAATGGCAGTTTAATGGGTGTCCACTCTCACTCACCGCTTCCTTGACCGGTGGAGGGTCGTTAGCCGAACAGGTAGGACAAGGACTATAATTCTCCCTTCATTATAAGTATAATGATAAATACTAAGTAACTAAACACTTATAAATTCCCAATCTTAGTTACTTAGGAAAACGTGAATAAGGTGCTAATCCATGAAATTACACTTTGCACTTTGTTTAGGCAAAGGGTAACTTAATGTTTATCATAGTATCGTTGGAGCGTGTGGTTAACCGGCACATCGATTGAGGGGTAAATATTAAGGGTACCAAGTATATTTGCATGGTTACTTCACACCTTGTTTTGTGATCCTCGGCATCCCAGTCACAAAACCTGAAGGGCACACTCGAGATTGAAACATGCCATTGAAAAGTTCAATGAATCTCAAAAGAATCTAGGAGTTTCAAAACCAATTAAAACCTAATAATACATTTCATTTATCTTGGTGGAAATTGGTGAATCGTCATTCACCTACCTTCAAATATTTTATAGCTTGGATTACGGCATCCCTCTTCCAAGTTATAAAATAGTTTGTTGGGTCCTAGCCTTAATATATCATATTGGGTGTTATATTAAGGACTTAAATCAACTTTACGTGAATTTCTCCCATTGTTGATGTCTGGTTTAGACAACAATGATCTTCCCAAACCAAGCTTTCCTAATGAATATGACTTCCCGAGTTTGGCTGATGGAAGTCATACTTCTCTTCCTCCACCTCCTCCAATTATTCTCCCTAACCCACAAGTTCAAGGTCACTCAAGCCCTAATGGCAAGCAAGGTCTATGTGTGATCACATCTTAGAGATGAAGTCACATATTGACAAGCCGGGAGAGTTGGGTGTCAAAGTCTTGAGAAAGTTGGATGTTCAATCACTTTCTAAGTCACATAGTGAGTTCCTTTGGGACTACTATGAAACAGACTATGACATGAACCTTAATGATCATATTTATTTGCTTGGTGCTGCTGAATCAGCAATGATTTGGAACGATAGTAAAGCAAATTTGATTAGAATATCAACTTCCCAAAAACTTTATGGACAGTGACAATGGTGACACTGGAAATCCAGAAAAAGCATTCTCTTCCCAATGGAAAGGGATTGGCCATAGTCAACCCGGTTGACCAAATGGTAAAGAGAAAGGCTAAGTCTGAGATAGTCCCATTACCAAAGGGTCCATATGTTTATTTTTCCAAAGGAAGGGGCGTTGATTGCAAAGCTGTCAAATTTACCTAAGGATGTTAAAGTCAATAAGTTTGACTCTACATCAGGTAGAGCCCATTATCTAACTCTGTTAAGTTCTATTATGTGATCCTCATTACATGATGTGACTGGGTCACATGTTGATGTTTTAAGAATCAAAGAATAGAGAGAAATCTTAAAGGAAGTATATGCTGATTCTGATCGCGAAGGTGGATTTCGATCGCATCAGAATTTTGAGCAGTTGCTTAAGAAGTTATGATATATTGCTAAGGAATAGATAACAACAATTTTCCATGTGGATTGTAAGGATAAGTTTTTCCGCAAAGTTTTAAAATAAAAGAAAATTGTTTAATTTTATTTATTTGAAGTATCCTTACAATGGCATTTGTGGAAAATTGTTGCTTATATGATTCCACTGACAGCAATATTGGAAAATGGATTTGATTCTTTCATTTGTGGTAGTGTCTAAATTTACCAAATCAGGAAAGTTCCTCATCACCCAAGTTTCAATTGGACCGAAACTTGGAATCATGCAAGTTGAATAGTATGATGAATGAGAACTTTCAAGCATTGGAAAATCAAGACTAATTACTTGTTCACATGGCTGTGTGAGTCAAGTGAAGGACTAAAGGGATCGAGTACACATTCTTGTGCATTGGTCATGTCCACCACAAAGCTCGTTAAGACTATTTGATTTACTAAAGTTTAGTAAATATGGTTATACTTACAAGTTTAAGTATAATTCTGAAACATCGGAAAAGTCTCAATGTATGGCAGAACGAATGGGAAGAAACAAATTAGGCAGAAATATAAAAGTTTCTCAAATCTGAAAAGATGGGAGAGTACTTTAGTATCATGTTGGTGATCACCTTAATGATTTAGAAATCATATCACAATTAGTCCTCTAAAGGTCATCTTAGTGCATTCTTATGACTAAGAAGAGGAGTCATGAATTGTTGAAATGGTTAGATCAGGAAGATGAGTCATACTTCGTTCCAAAACAATTCTTAGCGTCATACTCCAAGATTGTAACTTGAGTGACATATCTTAAAGAAAGGTTTTAAACACTTGTCAAATGTAAGAGTAAAAGTGTCCTACTCTTGTACATTTGAAATTGGTAAGTTGTGATGTTTTGGATAAAACAAAGACCAATAAGGCCAATTGTGTGAAGTGTTTGTCTTGATAAAGAATCTGCACTATCTCTTGAATATTTGGCAAGATAGTCTTATATGTCAAGTGGATAGTGGGAGTCTTAAAGATCCTAAAAAGAATTTCAAGAACTAATCAAGAATAAAACCTGAGGTTCTTCACTAGCACACGACTTGAGGTTTATAACCTATCGTGTTGACATATTTTGTGCCCATTCCAGTTAAAGTTGGCTTTGCATAGGAGTTCTGAAAGTTCTCAATTGGTTGCATAACAACTTGGAAGCAATGGCAGGCCCTGTACTGCCAGGTGGCAAGAAGTTAAGATTGCATAAGTTCAGTCCATATGAGTTTGGATTTGTCATTATCCTTGTCTTGTGACTATGGTTTTGATGATTCACATGGATAAGAACACATACACCATAAAATCTAAGGGTCATAAGCTTTCTCTCCGATTCATGAAAATGATGGTGAGGAAACACTTCCACCAAGTAGATTTCAAGCAGATGGCAAAAGGTCTAAACAATTGAGACTATGATTACGGCATCCCTTTTCATAGTTCTGAAATTGTTTAGACACACATGCATGCTATCTAAGGAAAGGTGTATGATTTTGATAAAGTTTTATCAAAGCATCTCGTATCAGAAATCTGAACTTTGGTAAGAAAGTCAATAAAGTATTGATTTCTAGAAGTCCAGCTGATTTCTGAGTACATGTCAAAGCTAGTGGGAGCATAAGTGTTATGCTAATAATCATCATGTTAGTGGGAGCATGATAATTATTGTTAGTGTTGCAAGTTAGCAATGTTAATTATAGAAAACAAAAGTTTCAATTCGTGAGGCTGCAGGGATTGAAAAAGTTGTTTTGCTATAATTAAGGGAGAGGATATACTTCATTTCAGTTCTAAAGGCTTAGATTGAGACCTTAATCATCTTTAGTCAAGAATATATATATGAATTTCATGTTGGATTGGTTCAACTTAAGGAAATTCTATATATTGCGTTCTCAAAATTCGATTATGATTACGGCATCCCCCTTCATAGTCAAATTTTGAAAACATGGCAAATAAAAATATTGTAGCAAAAGACTGGTCTAGAATCATGTCTTTATGTGAGACATCATGAATCGTGTACCATTTGCTTTGGGTACAGGATCGATTGCATGTGCTATAATATTTGTCATTTCTAAATTTTTCCAAATGCCCAGAGGCATTAAGAAGGGAAAAAGTCTTGAATTGGATATGACTAAAATGATTAAGCAATTGTCGAGGACAATCTGAGGTTTACCAAAGATTGGTTGCTCAGGGACAGTTGGAAGTATAGTGCTAATTTTAGAAGGACCATATTGACATATTCTGAAAAGAGGCATCTCTTATTCAGAAGTAATAGTAAAAATGAGAATATGGAGTTGTCTCCATAGGTGGAAGTTATATGTGTAAGATTAGAAAACTTAATGCAAGAAGCTTGTCCAAAGCAATGTACTTTAAATAGGAGACTTAGTTTCCATGGAGTTGATCTCCATTGGAATACCTTATAATGACTGTTGACAAGTCTTTGTGACTTTGTACATATTCATTACAGGAGGGTCAGTGCATATAAGTTTAAAATCTAAACAGATTTCGATAGATGATAGGAATTTGAAATTCTCACATTTTTCGATAAGGATTTAGGAGTGTGAAATTAGAATCATTGAAATTATGTTCAATTGGTTTATTTCACAAAGTAAGGATCATAGACAAACACAGAGTGCATACTTGGTGTATGGCAAAGCTATTGTTTAAGAAAAACATAGTGTACACGCTTGGAGCATGGGACAACTAGTGTTTTTAATTCAAGTATAAAGTTGATAAAACCGAAACAATGAATAATGAGTAATCAATATGGTGATAAATAAAAGTGTTTATTTATATTCATAGGGTTTGATACCATATTTGATTCATTTATTCTTGTGTTTCACTTTGCATGTTTTGACTTCCAGAATAACTAAGTCGCTCTTCCTGAATGATTAAGTTATTCAAACCATCCACAGTCGGTCATATGTTGGAAGTAGATATGAATCAAGACTGTCATGGGTTGGTTTGTAGAGGTCCAAGTTGGTGGACAAAGTGGTGCTACAACACTCATGAGTGCTCATAAGTTCTGAGTATTGGATTCAACCCGCGCTCATTTGAATCACTTCATGGATTTTATCACGAGTGATCATGAGACGATAATATCTTATATTCTTCAAACCTAGAGATATGAGTTGTTACTATGAGTTGGTCATACATTGATTGCACGAAAACGCATTTGGTAACTCGATGTTATAAAACGTGCCTTTGTGTATGATTCAACAAGTAGTAGAACAAGCCATATGAGTCGAAGTTTATCCATCCCTTTTACCTTCGGGATAAAAGCGATATCTGTGGGCCCCTCGATGATTTAGCGATGACACATGTGAGTGCTTGGCCAAGCCAGGACTGATATGATTTGTTCAATCAGTCACTCATCATAAATCGAAAATCGGGAAACAACAAATGGACAGAGAGAATGATTATAATCCATGTCTCAGTCCATATGATATCTAGAATGGAGGAATATATGATCCCTTATCTAATGGACAAGTCATTGACAAGGTCAGAGTTCGACAGCGGCTTTAAGAGCTACGACTGCCAGTTAGGTTTTGAAGTCATACTCAATAATAGTTTTAGACTTATCCAAGTGGGAGACTGTTGGATTAATGTCTAAGTCCATAACTATATTTGGTATGTACTTGACCCGACCCGGCATGTTCCATTTGGGTTGCACTTCACCGGCACAATTTATAAGGATAGTCTTTTGAGAATAGTATATTTATGATTTATATTAATATATTATAAGTTCTAATATATTAATATGGAATTATATTATTTAATTAGTATTGATCAAGAATTAATTTAGAATTAATTAAGTGATTAAAAAGAACTAATTAAATATGGACTCTTATATATATGGAATGGGCCAACTTCATTTAGGTTGGGCTAAGCTTTCATGGATGGTCCATGGAGCTTTTAACCCATGGATCCTATGTAAATGAATGGTCATGGGTATTAGGGTTTACATGGATGTAACCCTAATCCTCCATAATATATAAAGGGGTCCTTGGCTCACAAAATTGGCACAAGTGTGTGAAAATAAGAGTGGACCGATTTTAGTGTGCATACATATTCTCTCAAGTTCTTCCAAGGTGTTTTGGTGATTTGTGATTCCATTTGAGGCATCCACACTATTGGGGCTAAGCTCTTAAAGCTTGAAGACATCAAGCTACATCAAAAGGTATGTCATCTAACTAGAACTTTGTAGTATAGGTGCTTCATAATATGCTAGTTAGGATGAAACCTTGGAATAGTTAATATTTGCATGTATAATAGAGAAAACATAGATCCAAGGTTTATCGGGTTGCATGTACACCATAGGAGTGTTAGAATGCTCAAAACCCAACAAGCTGGTTGTGGCACCGAAGGCTATCGCACCTGAACTTCAAAGATATCAATAAACTGGTGCTTGGTGATCACGTGCGTGGACTTCCTGTTCTCAAATTTGACAAGGAACATCTGTGCGCAGCATGCAAAATGGGCAAGCAAACCTGAAAAAGTCATCCAACTCGTATCAATAGAACGATCATCGAACCCCTCGAACTACTGCACATCGACTTATGTGGTCCTTCAGCTATTGAGAGCTTCGGTGGTAGTAAATTTATATTGGTAATAGTAGATGATTTTTCTCGCTTCACCTGGGTTTTCTTTATTAAATAGAAATCAGAGGCGACACCCAAGCTGAAGATATTTATCAAACAAGTGGAAGTCCAGCTGCGAAAGATGGTACAAAATATAAGAAGTGACAATGGTCTTAAGTTCAAGAATAAAGATTTCGAAGACTTTCTGGCTGAAAAAGGAGTAACTCACAACTTCTCTGCTCCCTATACTCCACAGCATAATGAGATCGTTGAAAGGCGAAACCGTTCTTTATGTGAAGCAGCCCGAACTATGCTGAGCTTCGCCTCTCTTCCACTATACTTTTGGGCTGATGCATTTGCTGCTGCATGCTATACTCAGAACCGATCCTTCCTGAACAAGAGATTCGTCATCACTCCATATGAAATCTTCAATGTTCGAAAGCCAAATGTGAAGTTTTTCCACGTGTTCGGTTCAAGATGCTTCATTTTCAACTCTAAAGAGAACCTAAATAAGTTTGATGTTAAAGCAGACGAAGGAATCTTTCTCGGTTATTCGCTTACTTCAAAAGCATATAGGGTTCTAAATAAACGCTCGAAGATGATTGAAGAAACCTATTATGTAACTTTTGACGACCATTATATGAAGAAAATGCGAACAACAGAAAATCCAACGGAGGAAATCTTTCCAAAATCAGATCAGGTCTCAGTTCCTATTGCCAACCTGTTTGATGAATACATGTTACTCTTTGATGAACCAGAAAAGGCGACCTACTCAGAAGAGAAAGCAGCAGATAACAAAATAGATAACTTGAAGAAAATCATCGATGAAGTTGCTAAAAACATGGAAAGCGAACCTCATCAACCAACCGAGAAGCAGTCTCAAAGTGCACCTGCTGTAGCAAGTAATCATCCAGTTACTGATGGCCCTCCAAGAGAAAGCTCAACAATCCAGGGGGAGGGTTCGTCTACTCCAAGACCACATGACATACCTTTCCAGGGGGAGAATCCTACAAAGGCCCCAACCCATGAAGATCCATCTGAGGGGGAGAGCACTGAATCTGACATAGGTTTCGGTTCGCCATTTGAGGGGGAGAATGAGAATGAAAATACAAATGACGAAGGCGATATGTCAGAAATGGAAGAAGAAGTCAATGCTGAGCTGGATCCTGCCTATGATCCAAATTACCCTCCTCTCATAAAATGGACAAAGGATCATCCTAAAACACAAATTATTGGTGAATCATCTGAGGGTGTTCTCACACGCTCACAAATGAAAGAGAAGCAAACTGCTTTACTCTCTCAAGTAGAATTCAGCGGGTTTAATTCGTTTGTCTCTAAAGTAGTACCGAAGACGGTAAATGTTGCTCTTGATCATTCTGATTTGGTGCAAGCTATGCAAGACGTACTCCCTGAGTTTGAACGTAATTGTGTTTGGAGACGGATTCCCACACCAAAGGAAGCATCCGTAGTCGGCTTAAAATGGGTACTTAGAAACAAATTGGATAAAGAGGGAAATGTCATTCGTAAGAAAGCGAGACTGGTGGAGAAAGGATATTGCCAAGAAGAAGGGATAGACTATGAAGAGACCTTCGCTCCAGTAGCAAGGTTGGAATCTGTAAGAATCTTTTTGGCATATGTTGCACACAAAAACTTCGAAGTTTTCCAAATGGACGTTAAGTGCACTTTCTTAAATGGAGAACTAGAAGAAACGATATATGTCGAGCAACCACCCGGATTTGTGAACGAGAAGTATCCTGATCACTGCTATATTATGGATAAAGCAGTCTATGGATTGAAGCAAGCCCCGAGAGCATGGTATGAAACTCTTACTTGTTTTCTTAAAATGTCAAAATTCAACCAAGGTTCGGTTGACCCAACCTTCTTTCGTAAGAAAGAAGGCGAACACTTAATGATAGTTCATATTTATGTCGATGACATCATCTTCGGCTCCACGAATCCTAGCTTAACAGCTGAATTTAGGAAGTTAATGGAGACTAAATATGAAATGAGCGCAATGGGTCCAATTAACTTTTTCCTTGGATTGAATATAAGACAGGGTCTAGAGGGCATCTTCATTAATCAGGAAGCATATACGAAGACTATGTTAACAAAGTTCGGCATGACGGGTGATTCCAAAGTAAAGGTTCCAATGGAATTTGGGACGAAGCTGACTCCATCTCTAGAGAAACGAGTTGTTGATATGACTCTTTATCGTCAAATGATAGGGTCTTTAATGTATCTAATGGCTAGTAGGCCAGACATAATGTTTTTTGTCTGTTATTGTGCCAGGTTTCAAGCTAATCCAAGAGAACCGCACATGATTGCAGTGAAAAATATCTTCTAGTATTTAAAGTGAACCTCTTCTCTCGGTCTTTGGTGTCCTGCAAAATCTGGCTTCTTTATTCAAGCTTTCTCAGACGCTAATCTTGGTGGATGTGGATTGGACCGAAAGAGCGCAACAGGTGGATGCCAGTTCCTAGATGGTAAACTTGTCCGCTGGCAGTCAAAGAAACAGACGTGCGTATCTCTATCCACAGCCGAAGCTGAGTATATTGTTGCAGCATCCTGCACATCACAGGTTGTATGGATACAAAGCCAACTTAGAGATTATGGTTTAAGCATGAAGAAAATCCCTTTATACTATGACTTTGAAAGTGCGATACGAATATGTCACAATCCAGTGCAACACTCCAAGACAAAGTACAACACACTAAGATATCACTTCATCAAGGACCACGTTGAAGATGGAAATATTGAAATTCACTTCGTTCGGTCCTCAGATCAACTGGCTGATATCTTCACCAAGGCCTTACCAGAAGCGAGCTTTAATAAGATACTCCAAGGATTGGGAATGATGGAAGCTGAGTCAGCACCGAAACCTCCTTCTAATCACTAAAAATGAATATGCGAAATAGAACGCGCGGTCTATTTCGGTTCTTAAAATTTTTGAGAACCGAAATGAACCGAACGCTCGGTCTATTTCGGCTCTTAAATTTTTGAGAACCGAAATGAACCGAATGCTCGGTCTATTTCGCTTCATCTTTTCTAAGGAATAGTTTCGGTTGTATAATCTTGTAAAGCTTTCTTTCTCTTTCGAATGTTTATATTTTCGTTTTTGTTTTTATTATTCTTCAGAAAATCCAAAAATCTAAAAATATTTTCTTTTCTGTTTTTATTATTTTTCAGAAAATCCAAAAATCCAAAAATATTTTCTTTTCTATTTTTATTATTATTTTTCAGAAAATCCATAAATTCAAAATATATTTCTATGTTTCTTTTTTTTTTTATCTAATGCTTCTCTTCTACACATCAATGTCAAATATCAAGTTCACCGATGCGATACACGCTGATGATGGGGCAGGTATAATTTTCTTCTCACTGCACTAGTTAAGTGTCCCTAGAAGCATGTTGCTGTATGCAGACCAAAGCCTCCATGACTCTCAGTGAAGCCTTAATGATTCGATAAACACCAATCGTCTCTTCCAAATCAGGCTGCTTGAATCACTGAATTCACGAGCTACCTAACTCTTCTCATAATGAGTTAAGAGTTTTCTGCTTTGTCCTTCTAATATAACAGAGGTACTTTCGGTTCCTTAACCACCTCACAATTCTCCATTTTAGTTTCGCTTCATAAAAGTAACCCTTGAGACTCTCAGCAATTACCACTGAGGTTTATGGTTAAACAATCTCTGTGTTGATTATCTTAGTTTCGTTTACCACGTGCTAAGTGAAACCTAAAATCCAACACCTTGAATGCATTGATGGTGGACGTACTAGTGTTCAAGCTATTACTTGTCACCTCACGAATTTTTTTTTTGAGTGATCTTTATGAAACTGTCTAACACCAGGACGTTTCTTCCTATAAGATCCAGTATAATTTTTTTTTGGAGATTTCTTACTATTTTACAGTTACTTATTATATTTTCCAACCTACTTGTTCAACAAACCACATCAGTTTCACAAGTATTTCACCCGACTTTCGGTCTTATTTCAAGTATCAACGTTCGGTTGAAAGTAAGCCACCCTATAAAGCCTATAATTGAAAAGATACCTTTCAATGTTTCTTTACAAACATTTGATCGTATTTCATGGGAAACCACACAGACACTTCTCAGTCTCTCTAGACTTTGAAGGAAGAGATTCGTGCCCGGGATTATCAGTTTCATGTCTCAATAGACATCACTAAAACCCACAAATATTTTTGCTTTATTTCTTTATCATTGGCACACTCTTGCACGAAAGTCTTTATGATTTTCCGAATTCTTGTTCGTGGTTCTACCAGATATGGGGATCTCCTTAATTATGGAGAAGTCACAGTTGATTTTCACAACACGAATGGATGTGTCTTGTTTATGGTGACGCTGATTTATTTTTGAGGGTGAGTCAGCATGAAGTTGAAACGGTTCGAAATTTGAATAGGAGATAAGATCGAGAAGGTGTGTGGATTTGAAACGGTTTCTATACCCACGCCTGCTGACGCATTTCTAGGGATAACAAGCTGTCATATCGCGCTTTTTCAGGCGACGTTTCAGAGATTCAGTCATCATCACAACCAGATTTTTCTCTCTCCTAGAGATGGTATAAAATATTTTCTCGAACCTCTTGGACTTCTTTACCAACTCTTCTCTCTCTCACAAACTCGTCGGCGATTATACACTGTTCATCTTCTTCCCCACTGTAACAATGGTGGAATCATCCTCAGTCCAAGATCAAACTGTGTCATCATCGTTGCTCACGATCAAACCCAATCAGAACCTCATTATTCAACTGGATCTTTTTCTCTACGATTCCTACATGCTCCATGTTGTCGAGTGCCTAAAGTATTCTCCATTAGTGATTGCACTCACTCAGGTGGAATCCGTTCTAATGTCTCTTTTATCCCAGGTATACTTTACGACTGCATACGACAAGCACAAGGAACGGATCTTCTTCGATATATTCAATCAAAAGACGTCCATTTCCAAGGCAAGATTTTGTTCGCTGCTAGGGCTTGCAGTTGATGCCTTTGTCATCTCACCGGACTTCATCACTACAATCCAGTTATTTCAAATGCTCTACGATATGGGTTACACAGACATTCTAACAACGGTAACGAAGTTCAAGAAGTCTTGTTTTCCACCACAGTGGAATGGTTTGCTTACCCTTCTCTACAAGGGTTTAGCAGAACGAGTGGCAGGGTCGGATGGGGCAAGGAAAGGGTTCCTGACCATTCTCTATGGTCTCTATAACGGTATCAATCTCGATTATGGAACACTTCTTTGGGCCCAATTGGTGCAGAGTCTCAACTCCTAAACGAAACATTCAGAGATCTCTTGCGGCCGTTTCTGGACTTTGATCGATAACAGAGCGATTCAATATTTTCAGATTCCTGTAATGGAAGGTGCTCTGCGGTCTTTAATTGCGACCTTTCACACAGTCAAAATTATTGTGACTGATCCAACTAAGTTCCTATTTATCGGTTCCATTCCAGAATCGATGTATCGATGTGTCTCCAGTGAAAGTAAAGTGATGGCTGATTACAGGAAATTGACCCCTTCTGGTCCATCCCAACTCACTCCAGAGATGCAGTGTTCATTGGATTATGTGGACAAGCCAACAAAACGAGGGAAGAAGGCTGATCCCAAAGGCGACAAAGAGGGTCAATCCTCCAAGGTCTCAACTCCGAAGAAACGCTAGGCAGAGAAAGTTGTGCCTACTGCTCCAAAGAAACGAAGGGTCAAAAAGCAAGCTCGATGACCGAAGTCTCCTTCCCCTTCTATAAGTGATCCTGAGTATGTTCCTACTGATGGCCAGCCAGATCCTCAGACCACTGATGATGAAGCTACTGAAACCGATAGTCCATCTAGAGGTAATTCGCCTCCTCCCTCATCCACTAACGATAGCAACCGATCCTCGCCTCCACGTTCTGTTCCAATTTTGGTTCATATTACTATCGCTCCTTGTCCTCCACTAATCACATCTACAACTGTTTCATCCATCCCATTCCAACCCCTCTGTTCTCTACAGCTACAACTACCACCACCACTATTACACCCACACCAACTGTTCATGTCAACGTATCTGATACGGGGGCAAGTCCATTCGGTTCTGATCGTCCTATTCCCTCAACTCCTTTAACCCTACCTGCATCACCTGAACCTATTCTTGGCGGTGAGGACATGGAATTTGATTCAACTTATTTCAGTCCTTATCATGTACAAAGTGATGAAGATGATGACGCCCCGATTACCAAAAAGCATCTCAAGGCTATAACCGAAAAGCTTGATCAACTACTTTCGTCATCTTCTACTGGTGCATATTCAGAGGTTGCTCTTCAAGATTTGTTCTCCTTAGTTGTCAAAGATCCTGAGGCCTCCATCTCCAATGCTGCCAAAGCCATTGAAGCCTCCACCTCCACATGCCAGAAAGCTTCTCTTGTTGTTGAAGCTTCTACTAAAGATTACAAGGAAGCGACCGCAAATGTCGAAAAACTAGTTTGAGAGGCACAAATTTTTCTTGATTCCCTCCAAGCAGCTACACAAAAGAATGTTGAAACAGTGAATGCTTCGGTTGATCATCTTACGCGTTCACTGGCAGCTGAAAAGACACATCTCGAGGAAGCTCGAAAGGCCATTGAGGCTGCTAACCAAGAACTTCATACCTTAATCGGTGATCGGTTGACTGAACTTGAAGCCGAGCTTGCAGTTGAGAATAACATCATGGATGAACTTGACAAGCGAACCTCTCAGCTTAAGCTTCAGAATCTCAAGCTTAAGAATGCCACCAAAGAGGTTGAAGATTTAAAATCTGAGCGAGAGGTGATTAAAAGCTCAGTTGGTGATGTGCACTCCATTCTCTTACATCTACTGGAAGCTCACGACTCCATTATGACCATCTCCATCCGACGCCACCTGACTGAAAAACTACGACCTGCATTGGATGTGTTGAGTCGAATAGAAGGTGTTCCGGTGACTGGTGTCTATCCGAAACAAGGGGGAGATAAGGCTACTCAGGGTAAAGGTCAACCTCATCCACCTCCCAAACCAAACGTCACTACTGAGCCGAATGTTAATGAAGCTTCGGACAGTATGAGGGACAGAAGAAAGAAGAAGATTGGAGAAGATGATGATGATGATGATATGGAAGAAAATACTGAAAGAAATGCTTCTAAACTTGGTCAGAAAATCAAGCCTACTGATCAAGAGATTCGGGAGAAGGTTCATAAAGAGAAGGAACTTCTTGAGAAGGAATTGAAAGCGAAGGAACTGCTAGAGTAGAAGAAGTCCATGTTTCCTGAACGGACTATGGAATCGCTTCTCAGGGAGGTTATTGATGCACCGAGCACTCATTGGCTTGAAGCAGTTTTTTCGTTCGGCCTTGAGAACTCGAAGGACTTACAGTTTGACATGCCAAGCACCCGAAAGGCATTCATCTTTCATTGTTTTGAGTCGACGGCGCGCATTCCTTCTCCAGACCCGAAGGTAGATCAGGATTTGCTCGAGTATTATCTCGAGTTTGCTCAGCCACAATACCTGACCTAGAGCACTCAGAAAATCACAACGGTCAAGGTTTTGAAGCCCACTTCGGCAGGGAAATTTATTAACATTAAATTCAAAGTGACTCGAGGCTCTGATAGCTTGGTCCATATGATTTCCCTGGATGACCTACCGAACTTGAACCCTCACGACTGGATACTCCTTAATAATATTTTGTTGACCAATCCACAGGAGTATCAGCCTATTATCGATCACATCAAGCGGATGCTTGTATCTTATATTCATGAAGTCACGAAGATGGATCAGGAGATCGCTGCTGCTATTCATAAGCGAACCAAGGTGAAAGCGATTGGAAAGGCAGGCGATGTAAATGCAATGGTTAAGGGGAAGATCGATCCAAAATGTCACACTGTTATGTTCACAAGGGGCAAAGGTCAAAAATGCATGTTCGCTCTGATTGACAAACACCTATTTTCCACTTCTTGTTTGGAGCAAATTTTGGAGATCATACATAGGTGTAATCAGAACAGTGATGCTGATAAGAATTCGTTCACTGATATGCGTCGGTGGTATATTCAGTTTCGTTAGACGCTTCTTGCGATCATCCCTCGGCTCTTCAAAGTTGTAAAGAAGATCAAGGTCACTCAACCGAAGTAGTCTCTCGCCTCCATTGACGCGAAGGGGGAGATTGTTGGGTCTGGTTTTGCGTCTGTGGGCTCGGCTATAAGTCCATTTAGTTAACCCGGTTTGGGCCTGTCCAACCGTGGATAAACATTGGGGTTAGAATATAAATATTGCATGCATGTATAGCTTTGGAGGGGATCGTTCTCATTAATTACTTGCATTGTAACCCTAGCATACCTCTACAGTAGAAGTTCTTCATCGAGCTCTTCTGAGGTGTGAGTTATTAATCATTCGACACCATTGATTCATTCTTGTGTTCTTTACTTGATTAAATATTGTTTTTCTGTTTGGAATCTATCAATCTACAACTCTAATATTCCAACAGAAGGGTCCACATGTATCCCTTCTTGACTGACAACATGACCCAAAAAGTTTACGCTGCGGAGCCAGAACTCACACTTAGAGAGTTTTGCGTATAACTTTTCGGTCCGTAAGGTTTCCAAGATTTGTCGGAGATGTCGGCTATGCTCTTTCTCGCTTCGAGAATAGACCAGGATATCATCGATGAAAACGATGACAAAGTTGTCGAGGAATGGTCGGCAGACTCGATTCATCAGGTCCATGAATGTGGCAGGGGCATTCGTTAGACCGAAGGGCATTACAACGAATTCATAATGTCCATAGCGGGTTTAGAAAGTGGTTTTGGGAATATCCTCTTCCCGGACCTTGAGCTGGTGGTAGCCGGACCGGAGATCTATCTTAGAGAAGTAATTTGCTCCTTGGAGCTGGTCGATAGATCGTCGATTCATGGAAGTGGGTAGCGATTTTTGATAGTGAGCTTATTCAGCTCTCTATAATCGATACACATCCTAAAGGATCCGTCCTTCTTCATAACAAAAAGGACCGGAGCTCCCCAGGGTGAGAAGCTAGGTCGGATGAATCCTTTGCTCAAGAGTTCGCTGAGTTGGCATGACAGTTCTTGTACCTCTGCAGGAGCCAACCTATAGGGCGATTTGGCAATGGGTGTAGCTCCCGGCACAAGGTCAATTCAGAACTCGACTTGTCTTTCTCGGGGTATCCCCGGAAGATCTTTAGGAAAGACATCCGGGAAATCGCAAGCCACTGGGATGTCTCGAATATTGACCTCTTCCGTGGACTTATCCACTATGTGAGCCAGAAATGCCAATTCCTTCTTTTGTAGACACTTCTCTGCCTTAATGCACGAGATGAGACGAAGGTTCGTACTGGGTTTGTCTCCGTATATAACTAGGGTTTCGTGGTTAGGGAGGTGAAGGCGAACGACCTTCTTGATGGGTTTTGAGCATTCTAACACTTCCTAAGTGTACATGCAACCCTAATAACCTTGAATCTATGTTTTCTCTATATACATGCAAATTTCTTTTTCAAGGTTATTTCCTAACTAGCATGGCATGGGGATTACATAAAACATAGAAACTAGTAGAAATACATACCTTGTTGTTGCTTGGATTCCTTCAAGACTTTGTGAGCCTAGCACCCCAAATGTTGTGCCTCAAATGCTTCACACAACACCACAAGACTTGGAATAACTTGAGAGAATGTCACTTAGCCTCAAAATCGGTTATGCCCTCTCTAGTAACACTATGTCCACTAGGTCATGATTTTGCTAGCCATAGGGTTCCTTTTATAGTGTTGTCACAATTAGGGTTTACACATGAATGCCCTTAATTGTCATGACTCTTGATTTCCCATGACCCATGGATTTGTAACTCCCATGGACTATCCATGGAGCTCCATATGGTTATATCCATAACCCATAAACCATGGATCATTAATCCACCATAAAAGAATTGATGATTGTCATAATCAACCCTATATATTTAATTAGTCTCACTTTGATCACCAAATTAATACTAGATTAATACTTGATCAATACTAATTAAATAATACTATTATTAATATATCAGAACTTATAATATATTAATAATCATAAGTGCCTTATTCTCTCATTTAGTCTATTCAAGTATTGCAATGCCATGCAACCCAAATGGACCATGCCGGGTCGGGTCAAGTACATACCAAATAAAGTTATGGACTTAGACACTATATCCAACAGTCTCCCACTTGGATAAGTCTAATAACTATATTTGCAAATATGACTTCAAAATCCGACTAGCAATCGTAGCTCTTTCAAAGTCTCTCGGAACTGAGATGATGATGATACGCCATTTCAGATAAGTGATCATATAATCCTCTATTCTCATGATATCAGCCGGACAAACACATGGAACATGGTCTTACTTATTGTCCAGCATTTATTTCTCGATCTCTGATTTGTTTCGACATAGAACTAAATTGAACACATCAATTAGGTTCTAACCGGGCCCGGTACATAGGTCAAAACCAAATCATCGAGGGGCCCAGATATCGCTTCTATTTCTAGAAGGAACAAATAAACTTCGACTGATATGCTTGTACTAACTACTTGTTGAATTATTCACAAAGGCACGTTTTATGACATCGAGTTACCAATGCGTTTTTCGTGCAATCAATGAATAACCAACTCATAGTCAACAACTCATATCTCTAGGTTTGAAGATTTATATGATATTACCGTCTCACGATCACTCGAGATAAATTCCATGAAGTGATGCAAGTGAGCGTGGGTTGGATCCAATACTCAGCCCTTATGAGAACTCATGAATGTTGTAGCAACCATTGCATTGTCCAAAGCACTTTTAGACAAATCATACAAGCCAAATTCATGACAGTCTTAAATCAATACTTACTTCCAAAGTTTGACTGACTGTGGATGGTTTGAATAATAACATAATTATTCTGGAAGTAAAAACATGCAAAATTGAAACATAGTAAACAATCAACACAAGATAGTAACACCTTACTCATAAATAAATAAGAACTTTTATTTATCATCAAATGTCAATTACATTTTACAAGTTTCAGGAATCTAATTATTGAAACTAATATCATCCCTCAGCCCAATGCGCCTCACATGCTGTAAATGCTTAACCCTGCTCAGTCCCTTCGTGAGGGGATCTGCCGGGTTCTCATCTGATGATACCCTCTTAGCCACGAGGAGTCCTTCTTCTATTCGATGTCTGATGAAATGGTATTTTCTGTCAATGTGCCTAGATCTCCCGTGATCTCTTGGTTCCTTAGCCAAAGCAACCGCACTTTCGCTGTCACAGAAAATTTCCATTGACTCTTTTATAGCTGGTACAACTCCAAGGTCTCCGATGAAGTTCTTTAGCCATATCGCTTCCTTAGCTGCTTCACTTGCTGCTATGTACTCTGATTCACAAGTAGAATCAGCTACTGTCTCCTGCTTGGAACTTTTCCAAGTAATTGCCCCTCCATTTAGGATAAAGACCCAGCCTGACTGAGAGCAGAAATTATCCCTATCAGTCTGGAAGCTAGCATCGCTATATCCTTCCACTCTCAAGTCATCACTGCCTTCGAGGGTAAGGACCCAATCCTTAGTCCTCCGCAGATACTTGAGAATGTTCTTTACCGCTGTCCAGTGTGCCTTGCCAGGGTTCCCTTGATATCTACTGACCATGCTCAAAGCAAAGGCCACATCAGGGCGAGTGCAAGTCATAGCATACATGATCGAGCCCACAGCGGAAGCATACGGTATATTACTCATCTCAGCTATCTCAGCCTCTGTACTCGGACTCTGAGTCTTACTTAGCTTGGCATTACTCTGGATTGGTAATTCTCCTTTCTTGGAATCTTGCATACTGAACCTCTTCAGTACCTTATCCACATAAGTACTCTGACTAAGTCCAATTAGTCTCTTACTCCTATCTCTCAATATCCTTATCCCTAGGATATAGGCAGCTTCCCCAAGGTCCTTCATAGCGAAACACTTCCCAAGCGAGGACTTAACCTCCTGCAAGGTTGGGACGTCGATTCCTATGAGAAGTATGTCATCCACATACAACACCAAGAAGCTAACTATGCTCCCACTAGCCCTGACATACACACAAGACTCATCCTCACTCCTAGAAAAGCCAAACTCTTTGACTTTCTCATCAAAGCAAAGATTCCATCTGCGAGATGCTTGTTTCAATCCATAAATGGATTTATCAAGCTTACACACTCTATTAGGGTATCTTGTATCGACAAAACCCTCTGGTTGAGCCATGTAAACATCCTCAGCCAACTTTCCATTAAGGAAAGCGGTTTTGACATCCATTTGCCATATTTCATAATCATGAAATGCAGCTATGGCTAACAATACTCTAATAGACTTAATCTTAGCTACTGGTGAGAAGGTCTCATCATAGTCAACTCCCGGAGTTTGAGTAAAGCCCTTCGCAACCAGTCGTGCTTTATAAGTGTGTACCTTCCCATCCATGTCGGTCTTCTTCTTGAAGATCCATTTGCACCCAACTGTCTTACGACCTGGTACATTGTCAACCAAGTTCCAAACTTGATTGTCATACATGGACTGAATCTCGCTGTCCATAGCCTCCTTCCATTTAGCAGACTTAGGGCCTGCCATGGCTTCCCTGTAATTATTAGGTTCATCCAAATCTATTAGTGTACTATGACTAATAAATGTATCACCTTCAGTGGTGATGTGATAACCATAATAAAAATCAGGTGTGTTCCTCACCCTAGTGGAACGTCTTGGAGGTACAGACTCATCTATCGGATCAACAGGAGTTTCCTCCTCAGGTTGGTCGATAGCATTTGAGGTTCCTTCACCACTTGACTCTTGAAGCTCTTCAAGGTCAATTTGCCTCCCACTGTCCCCTTGGCTTATGAATTCTCTCTCACGAAAGACTCCTCTTCTTGCTACAAAAACCACATTATCACTGGGTCTGTAGAAGAGGTAACCAAAGGATCTCTGTGGGTAGCCGATGAAAATACACCTCTCACTTCGAGGTTCAAGCTTATCATGAGTCTCACGCCTCACGAAAGCTTCACAACCCTAAACTTTGATGTGGTCCAAATTGGGAACTTTCCCAGTCCACATCTCGTGAGGTGTTTTGGCAACCTTTTTAGTAGGGACTAGATTAAGGATATGGGCGGCAGTCTCTAAGGCATACCCCCAGAAAGAGATTGGTAACGAAGCTCGACTCATCATGGAACGAACCATATCCAACAAGGTTCGATTGCGCCTCTCAGCTACACCATTCAACTGTGGTGTTCTGGGAGGTGTCAATTGTGAGACAATCCCACATTCCTTAAGATAGTCAAGGAACTCAATGCTAAGATACTCTCCTCCCCGATCGGATCGGAGCATCTTGATGTTCCTGCCCAATTGATTCTCCACTTCCTGCTTAAACTCTTTGAACTTTTCAAAGGTTTCTGACTTATGCTTGATTAAGTAAATATATCCATATCTACTGTAATCATCAGTAAAAGTCACATAATAGCGATTAGCATCCCTTGTAGCAACTCTGAAGGGCCCACACACATCCGTGTGTACAAGGTCCAACAAACCTTCACCCCTATCACAAGTACCTGTGAAGGGTGACTTTGTCATTTTTCCAAGTAAACAAGACTCGCAACTATCATCTGACTTGAGGTCAAATGATTCCAAGACTCCAGCCTTTTGGAGTTGGCCTATGCGCTTCTTGTTAACATGTCCAAGACGACAATGCCACAAGGATGCTTTATCCAAGCTATCTGAAGAATCAATATACAACACATTATTTCCTAGATTGTCTACAACATTCACGGCTTCATATACACCATCACAAGGTAATGCTTTAAAGTAAAATACATCATTGTAATAAACATTAATAGCACCATTTTTATTATCAAATGAAAATGTAAAACCTTGTTTGTACAAGCCATGAAAAGAAATAATATTTCTCGCCATTTCGGGCGAGTAACAACACTTATTCAAATCTAACATTAACCCATTATTAAGCAATAAAGAATAAACTCATATCTTGGTAACAGGTGATGCTTTCCTGTTGCCCATGACTAAGTTTATCTTCCCGTGCTCCACTTGCTCACTTCTTCTTAGTTCCTGCAAATCAGTACAGATGTGAATACCACAACCTATATCAAGCACCCAAGAATTAGCATTAGATGAGTTATTAGACAATATTGTGTAAATACCTGCATGGGTGGGTTTAACCTTCCCATCCTTTACATCTTGCAGATATTTAGGGCAGCTTCGCTTGAAGTGTCCCTTATCCTGGCAATAGAAGCACTGTGCTTCCTTTGGGTTTGAAGAAGGAGTAATGGGACCTTTCTTTGTCCCACTTGAAGAGGAACCATCAAGAGTCTTACCCTTGGTACCCTTCGAAGGGCTTTTCCTCTTCTTACCCTTTCCCTGCCCAATAGCCAGAACAGGGGTTGTTGAAGGAGTAGAAGTAGCAACCGCTTTACCCTTAAGGCCATTTTCAGCTGTCCTTAAGAGTCCTTGAAGTTTGCTAAGTGTGACTTCCTCCTTGTTCATATGATAAGTCATACGAAACTGATCATAACTTGGAGGTAAGGAATGGAGAATGATGTCAATCGCCATTTCCTCAGGAAAGTCAACATTTAGCTTCAGCAACCGGTCAACGAACCTTTGCATCTTCTGCAAGTGACCGGTGATGGGTTCACCATCCTTCATCCTTGCGGTTATCATGGAGGAGATGATTTCATACCTCTCCTGACACGCGCTCTGATGGTACCTTTCCATCAGATCCAGGTGCATCTCATAAGGGTAGAAATCTTCATAGGATTTTTGAAGTTCAGGAGTCATGGTGGCCATCATGATGCATGCTACTTTAGTAGCATCCTTTTCATGTGCAACAAACTCCGCAAACTCTTCAGGAGTAGCAGTGGCTTCATTTACAACCTTAAGCTCCTTATCGAGGACATATTCTTTGTCCTCATAGCGGGTAATCATTCTGATGTTTCTGATCCACTCATTGAAATTGGATCCATCAAAGATGACCTTACCACACAAGTTCATAAGGGAAAAGGAGTCTGTTGGGTTTGAGCCAGAAGCATTGTTGGAAGACATCTGAAAGGAAAGAAAGACAAGTTTCATTAGATTAGGAATCCTTAATAATTCACCCAAATGAAATATTAAGGCTAGGACCCAACAAACTATTTATAGTTGGAAGAGGGATGCCGTAATCCATACTATAAAATATTTGAAGGTAGGTAAATGACGATTTACCAATTTCCACCATAAGAACGAAATATTTTATTATTAGGTTTTATTGGTTTTGAAACTCCTAGATCTTTTGAGATACATTGAACTTTTCAATGGCATGTTTGAATCTCGATTGTGCCCTCTCAAGTTTGTGACTGGGATGCCGAGGATCACAAACAAGGTGTGAATAACCATACCAATTGACTTGGTACCCTCAACAATATTACCTAATCGATGTGCCGGTTAACCACACACGCTCCACCGATCTATAATAAGGTCAAGTTACCCTTTGCCACTCTTACTAGTCCATGTTAGTGTGCCGGTTAACCACACACGCTCCACTAACGACTTGGTAAGGTACAAAGTGTAATTTTATGGGCTAGCACCAATTTCACATTTTCCTAAAGTAACTAAGATTGGGAATTTATAATGTATAGTTACTTTATAATTCATTATACTTTTAACAAGTATTTGAAGTCGTATCCTACCCGTTCGGCTAACGACCCTCCACCGATCAAGGAAGCGGTGGGTGAGAGTGGACACCCATTAAGTCACCATTTTATAGGCAACAACCTTATACCCCCCTTATGCACCGGCTTCGTGAATGAGGCCTACTAACGGTAAGAATGACATATTCTTATACATATCTATAATAAAATTATAATAATAGTATAAGTGTTGATTTTTAAACTTTTTAAAAATCTAAGGTTTAATTTGGAATTAAAGTATTAAAGTGTAAGACTTTTCAAATTCCAAAACTTGAGGGCAAGAATTGAAACTATTCCAAGTCTCTTCAATTTGTAACTTATGAGTTTTAATGGTTCATAAAATGAAGACTCTTCATTTTATGAAACTTCTTTAGTTCTTTAATCACAATTTAAAGAAGTGACTTTTGGTTATCCATAACTTGAGGACAAGTTATGGACACCATCATAGCCATTAAGATCATGAATTAAACATACATGGAGGTTACATATAATTCCTATGATCTTCTAAAAACTCATAAGAACACAAATTCATGTCAAGCAATTTCAAGAAATCATATAACTATATACAATACTTGAAAATTGATAAAAGTCATGTAAAATGGGTTAACATAATCATTATCATTTTGAAAAACAGATTTTACAAGTCCGAAACAGATTGGGATAATGATCTTAATCCATTTCCAGCAACAAAACTCGGAAAAACTGCCCACCACGCTCCTACTCGCCGAGTAGGATGAATTTCTTCATGGACTCGGTGAGTCCTCCCCATGGACTCGGCGAGTCCAGTCGTCAGAATGCAGAATTTTCGATTTTTAAGCAGTTTTGCATCAAGTATACAGAAAACAATCCTAGGCTCTGATACCACTGATGGGTTTTGAGCATTCTAACACTTCCTAAGTGTACATACAACCCTAATAACCTTGAATCTATGTTTTCTCTATATACATGCAAATTTCTTTTTCAAGGTTATTTCCTAACTAGCATGGCATGGGGATTACATAAAACATAGAAACTAGTAGAAATACATACCTTGTTGTTGTTTGGATTCCTTCAAGACTTTGTGAGCCTAGCACCCCAAATATTGTGCCTCAAATGCTTCATACAACACCACAAGACTTGTAATAACTTGAGAGAATGTCACTTAGCCTCAAAATCGGTTATGCCCTCTCTAGTAACACTATGTCCACTAGGTCATGATTTTGCTAGCCATAGGGTTCCTTTTATAGTGTTGTCACAATTAGGGTTTACACATGAATGCCCTTAATTGTCATGACTCTTGATTTCCCATGACCCATGGATTTGTAACTCCCATGGACTATCCATGGAGCTCCATATGGTTATATCCATAACCCATAAACCATGGATCATTAATCCACCATAAAAGAATTGATGATTGTCATAATCAACCCTATATATTTAATTAGTCTCACTTTGATCACCAAATTAATACAAGATTAATACTTGATCAATACTAATTAAATAATACTATTATTAATATATTAGAACTTATAATATATTAATAATCATAAGTGCCTTATTCTCTCATTTAGTCTATCCAAGTATTGCAATGCCATGCAACCCAAATGGACCATGCCGGGTCGGGTCAAGTACATACCAAATAAAGTTATGGACTTAGACACTATATCCAACACTTCTCGCTACACATAATTTTGGCATGATGGGGGCTCAACCAATCCATGCCGATAATCACATCGAAACTCCTAATAGTTACAGGCATCACATTTATTTGAAAGGCGTGGTGATTTAAGGTTAGGGTACATCCTACGTAGGTTTCCCCGGTTGATTCTGTTTTCCCATTAGCCATTTCCACCGTAAAGGTTTCATTAAGCTTATGGGGTTGTTGTTTTAGCAAATATTTGAACTTATTACTCACAAAACTTCGCTCTGCCCCGGTATCAAACAGAATGCATGCATATGTGTGGTTAAGGAGAAACGTACCAGTGACAACAACGGGATCCTGAACCGCTTTTCCTTGACCCATGGTCAGCACTCTCCCTGCTCCTCCATTCCCTTGGTTGTTGATATTGGGGCAGTTCCGATGGAAATCCCCAGTCCTTCCACATCCATAACAGGTGTGGCTAGCCTCAGCGTTGTTGTCGTTGTTGTTGTTGGTGTTGTTGTTGTTGTTGCGGTTGTTGTTGTTTCCTTGTTGCTGGTTCTGGGGACGATAGGTCCTACAGTATTTTGCTGTGTGACCCTTTCGGTTGCAACTAGTACAATGCATCTCCCTACATTCACCATTGTGATGGAGATTGCACTTGTTGCACTTTGGGAGATTCCCAGAATACTGCTTAGGGGCACTTGGGGTGGATCAGGTTGGAGCATGTGGTGTGGAGGGAACTTGGGTGGTTGCAGCATTAACTGTCACTGTTTGTCGTTTCTTGGACGACTCTGAGCCTTGTCGTCCCTTCCTCTTGTTATTCTTTCCTTTCTTGTTGTCACTCTCCTTCTTGCTTTCAGTTTCCCCTGACTTCTCGCCCTTCTTGGTGTTGTGGTCGTATAACTTCTTGGCCAACCTCTTGGCACTGTCAAAGGTTTCTGGATTTGCAGAAATCACGTTTCCTTGAATTGGGGGAGTTAATCCCCAGATGAATCGTTCGATTTTCTTCCCTTCAGAAGTAATCATGCGAGGGCACAATAGGGACAGTTCGCTAAACCTCGATATGTAGGCATCGATGTCGAAGTTTCGGACTGTGAGTTCCCATAACTCTTGCTTCATTTTCTAAACTTCGCCTCGCGGGCAGTACTCAGCCATTAGCATTTCCTTCAATTCCGTCCAAGGCATGGCATTAGCCACCGGAAGAGTCATAGCCTCCACATGTCCAGCATAACGACTCTGTGAGTAGTGTACTCACTTAAACACGGAGTCGGTAGTACATAACATGGTAAGCATAAGAGAACATACCACTAGTTGGGTAAAGCTGGTCCTAAACACACTAGGAGGCGCCCAATGGTGGTAGTGAAATTATATTTCGAAATGTTGCGCCAATAACTGGGCCATCTCAGTCATCTCTCCAATGACTTCATCCCTTTCCAGTTCAGCTTGCACCGCTCGTGCTTCCATGGCAAATAGTTGTTGTCGTAGTGCGGCAGCCTCAGCCTCTGGAGAGCGATCCTCTCCCACGGGATTCCCTGGTGGGGCAGGGTGGCCCTGATGTGTCTCGTCGGCAGGTGGTGTGACGGAGGCTTCGTCTGTGCCTCTTTCCTCCTCCATGTCATCATCGATCCCATCAAACTCGTAGTCTGTGTCCGTGTACTCGTCGGGCTCAATGTCGTGTGCTGCCCCTTGTCCTTCCTCGGGGTCGTCTTCAATCCTTCTGTGGTCCACCATGACCTGGTGAAACTGAATGCCTTGATGCTCCTCGTCCATGGTGACTGTGATGAGGAAAACGTAAGGAGGGTATATAAAGAAACTATCATTATTTCTAAGATTTTTTTAGTTGTTATAAAATTGGATTGATGTTCTCCTCCTGTTTAACAAGAGGTATGCCTTAGGTTCGCTGACCATGGCGATCGCCCCAGGGCATGTGATAGTTGTATTCTGAAGAAATGTAGTTGATCAGGCTACATTTATCCCTAATACAACCGTAAACAATCTTGGCTTAACCGAGACGTCGGGTTTTTCCAATCATCTTCTTTGATTTGTTATTATGTTCATTTTTCTAAGTCGCACAAGTAAGAGTGTTTATTAGTATATTTTATTTGTTTTGTTCAGAGTTGTTTAGTCCCTCTTTGGGTTTATAGTTGCATATCAATGTGTGGTTAGATATGCCAGTTCACTATAAACAGAGCTCTGATACCAACCTGTCACACCCCGAACCAGACGGCGGAAACGTCCGAGGGCTCGCGTGACTTAAATTGAAATACCATCACAATGAATATACATGAAACAAAACATAAACATCACCATGCATTAATACATTACAACTGACCTTGTTCACATCAAGTACATTGTCTAAATATTACATATCCATAGCATAATTTGTTTAGGAGTCACAAAACAAAACATCCTAACATACTTGGAAATTTTCTTCGACTTATTTGTTACCTGAGAATACAAGTTATTTTGAAAACGGTCAACATATATAATGTTGGTGAGTTCATAAGCAGGTTTGATATGAAAATGTTTTGTATAGTTTGTAAAACCCAGAAAATCCGATATTTTCTGAAACCGCAATTGTTTATGCAATAGGTGTGATCATCCATAAGTATATGCGTAAAATGATCTCAAAACGTGTAAAAATGATATGTTTCTCATGATAAATTCTGGTATTATAGTTATTGAAAGTACAAGTGAATAATGGTGTTTCCCCGGAAAACCCGATGTTTTCCGATAAAATAGTATGATCGTTTTGTATTATTGTATCGTCACAACGAATGAATATGATTTCCCATGATTACTTAGATGGTATTGGATCTCTATGTGAGTGTTATAACCATGCATAATAATGACTAGTTCGTCTGTCTTGGCATTCTTACGAATGCCGGTATTGAAATTAAGACTTTGTCACCCTAGACTGGCCGAGTCTAACTGTAGCGAACAGCTTAGGTGTGGGGGTGTCACCCCCGTATAGATCTATACACAAACTCTCGCTCTCCCTCAAAGAGACTTTGATTATAACTACAGACTACGACCGACACTTATTGGTGTCGTTGAATAACCTTGTTTAACGACCTGATTTTTGTTTACTTGAATAGAAGATAAGCCTAACAGACGAAGAGAAGAGGACTACGGGATCCCACTAATCACGTATGTTATTAAAGGCTGTCGAGTATGCGAAGGACTCGTTCGCCCATTACACATATGATTTATTTGGACCTTACTAGCAATGCAAATGGGCCACCACGGACCAATAGCATATAAAAGCCATTGAGGGTCCATTAGGCATGTAATTGGGTCACCTTAGGCCCAATAAACATGTGTATTTATGTTGGGCCCAAAAATCATGACATTGGGCCACAAAGGCCCAATAACACGAAAGAAGGTACTTGAGTCCAACCATTGAATCGTTTATGTTTTGTCGAGTTTAAGTTCGTATTGTTGATATCTTTGTTGTCTACTAAATTGTTGATATATATATATATATATATATATATATATATATATATATATATATATATATATATATATATATATATATATATATATATATATATATATATATATATATATATATATATAAATCATGCATTATAAACTTGATATTTTTAACCCAAACATTTATAATTGTTTATTTGGCCCAAAAACATTTAGGTTGATCATTGTGGTCCCTTTTTTTATAAAAATGACACTTTTAGTCCCTTTTATGAAAATTTAAATTTTTGGTCCTTAAACCATTTTTCTTGACATTTTCCACCCAGACTTTATTTGAATAGAAATTTTAGCCCAAAACTATTGCATTTATCATTTCCAGCCTTTATTTGTAAAAAGTTTACACTTTTGGCCCGAATTCCGTAAGTTTTATAGTTTTGACTCCAATTTCAAGAACTTTGCAATTTTAGTCCAAACTTGGTAATAAACTCACTTTTAACCCCTGAAAAAGTTTATTTAAATTTTAGACCCATAGTTTGTTAAATTTTCCAATTCAGCCCCTCAAAACCCCATTTTTTCGCAACTTTGGGCCCAAAACCCATTAGGCCCAATTTTAAGCCCATTAAGCTAAAATTTATGTTTTTGACCCTTTGAAAAGTTTTATTTTCATAGAAATCAGCTTTTATACAAATAAAAAGCTTATAGCCCTCATAAAACCGATAATTTACAATTTATACCCAATCTTTGTTATTTTTGCAAAAATGACACTTGTAAGGTTCTTTTGGTTTTGTTTTTCACTTTGTAAACTTAAGGACCCTTAGATCTATGATGTATGTTGTTTATTATGTTTTTGTGCATGATTCTTTCACCCTTCTTGCTATAGATCTCGAAATAACACAAGTATTACACATTATCACAACCAAAAACTAAGGAAATCACACATATCATGCAAACACACATAGATCATCACATAGTACTTGTATTCTCCCCCCAAAACAAGTAAAAATACGACAAAAAGGGGGTATGAACTAACCTTGGTTTGTGGTTTTAGTTTTGGAGAAGAAATGAAGAAGGTTTTGGGTCCTAGCAAGCCTCCTTGAGTTTATTTCGAAATTACGAAGCTTCTAAGGAGTAGATCACGAAAATTGTATGAGTTAGGAAGAGGGTTTGATGAAATAAAGAAATTAGTTCATGGATCCAAACAAAAACTTACCAAAGATGATGATTCTTATGGAAGAACCTCCTTGAAATGTCCAAGATCTTGAAAAATTGGAGGAAGGAAGAAGATGTTTCTTGAGAGTGTTTGAGTTGAAGGTTTAAAGATATGTGTGTGTTTGGTGATTCTCGGCCGAGAGGAAGAAAGAAGGGAAGAGAAATAGAAGAAGTGATGGATGCATGGGGAGGAGAGAAATCTAGCATGGATATCCAAGATGTAAAAATGATGTGTCTTCCTCCCATAATTCCACATTTTTCTTTTATTTATTTTTCTTTTCTCATTGGGCCGAGATGGGCTAAAAGAGAGGGAAAGGAGTCATTTTGGGCCCATGCTCGAATTTATGAGGCTCAAATAAAATTTTTCGGCCCATTGGGCCTCTAAGGTGTCTCATGGCCCAAATGACTTAAAAGAATAGGTTTTATGGCCCATAATAATAAAATTAGGTTAGTTATGGCCCAATTAGGCCCATTAGGGTAAACCATTTTATTTTAGGCCCATTATGGCCTAAAATGTTAAGTTTATGAAAGTGGGTCCAATTAGGGCCCATTTAAGGGTCCTAAGCCCAAAATAGTCAAATTGGAAGCTTATTGGCCCATTAGGCCCAATAAGGAAATCCTAGTCCATAATGGACTTAAACTAGGATTTTTAGGGTTTCCAATCCTTTGTAGACCATTTGAAGTGTTTGCATAGAGTGTTTGATGGAATTTTGTTGTCATTGAATAATATCATGCATGTTTTCCAGTTTTAGTCACAAATATTACTCTCGTTAATGTTTACAAAACCTTAGAATTTCTAGTTGTGACACATACAAATTATACACAGAACAGAATCAGATAAACTGTCGAATAGCAGAATCTACCCTAGGACCACAACCAAACAAGGAACATTAAATAAGGCCAAATCAATTACTCTAAGGCTATAAGATCCTAACCGTATACAATTTTTAAAACATACACATAGAAAAATCCATACGACTATCACATTCCAAATATAGCATGGCTAACATATTGGGGAAAACACTTACTTGAGCTCGGCCGATTACGCGCATTGCACCCTCCCTTTTTCTTACAAGAAATCGGTTTTAAGAAGTTTTTAATTTTAATTACCATTTCCTCAGTTTGAGTTCTGACACACTTGGGAGTATGCCTGAATCCCTCAAACCAAGGCTCTGATACCAACTTGTAACAGCCCAAATTCTTAATAATTTTTTTTCATTTTTAATTAACGAATTCATTTCCATAAATTATAAAATTCCAATCACAATTGTTTTCAAAATCCATAACATCAGATAAATTATTCAAAAAATCAGAGTGTCCCCACACAAAACGCCAGAGAGTGCATGTCGCGCCATCACACCTGGCTCTTGCCCTTAGATCCTGAACTACCTGAAACAACCAACAAACTATAAGCTAACGCTTAGTGAGTTCCCATAACATACCCCGCATAATCCACATAATCACATAAACGTATCATTCATATAAGCTAAATAATCCATGCATACAAACATATAAGGATGCACTGGTCACCCTCCAGGGTCTTACTCCAGGATGTCGTGGGCTCCCCCAGGGTCTTACACCTATGTACCATGGGCACCCCCTATGGTCTTACATGGAATGTCATGGGCACCCCCACATGGTCTTATAACCAAGTGCTATGGGCATCTCAATGGTCTTTACCTTGAATGTCATGGGTACCCCCACATGGTCTTATAACCAAGTGTCATGGGCACCCCCATGGTCTTTCATGTAAGTATCACAAAGACAACTAGCATATAACGTACCACATAATAAACTAGCATACCACCTAACATGTAACCAACTAGAAAACTACATAGCACATAATGGGCCGGCCTTGGTGCCTTCGACCCATTGGTATGGTGAGGAGACTCAACTTAGACTATTGAACCCAAAAAACTACTCGCCTAACAGTCTGAAACCAACCGTGCTGAACAATAATGCTATTAACCCATAATTAGGAATAAATACAATCTTATTAAAGAGCCCATTTACCTAAGCCCAAATTCTTCCATAATGGCCCAAGAGTCTTTCCTTTGCTAATGGGCTCAAAGTCCATGTCCAAAGCTATTAATGGGCCACATGGCCCAATAAGGCTCAATGAAAACAACCATGGCCCAAAACAGATTAATGGGACCACTAAACCCAAAATATGACCAAGCCCAAAACTGAATAAGGCCCAAAGGGCTTAAAAGCCAACACGCAACCCAAAACCAATTTGGGGTGCGTACGCCCATCATACCACTCCAGTACGCTCAACGTACTAGTGCCTTAATCAATACGCGCTGCGTACATGCTGCTACGCATGGCGTACAAGTCAGACATGCCCACATGACCATTAAGCTCTTAATGCTTGGGATATTAACGCCAATCTTTAGATCTGAGTCCATTAAGACGTTCTATGGCATAAAGTTGGCAACTTTTTGCCCTTGCATGCTTCATATGTTCCCAACAACCCCTTATAACCCGTTAAGACCTTTCCAAGGGTCTTAACTCATGCATGAGGTCAAAACACTCATCAAGACTGAATTTTTATGGTATGAATGAACTAAGGGACCTCACATCTACTGATGAAGTGATGAATCAAGTAAGAAACAAATCAGAGTGAAACAAATGTAGTATGAACATGAGATGTAAATATAATCTGGTTTCAGCTCTATTATGCTTTCAATTCTTACAGAGAGAATCTTTACAAGTTCATACACTGACCTCCTTGTGTCTCTAAGTAATGTCCCTATTTATAGGAAACATGAAAGCACACAAAAAAATTACAAGGACTAAACATCTAAGCTTCGTTACAATATGCCTTGTAAAATAACATTAAGTCTTCGACATATTACAACAGGTCTTCGACCCTTACAATCTCCCCCTTTGTAATAATGTCGACCTTCTTCAATTCGATAAAATCTATATAGCATACAGCATCACACTTTGTATTTCTGAGTACCAGGAAATAATCATCTTCAACTCTTTCTTGTCCCCTTCATTATTTTTCTTGAAGCTATTCATATGAACAATAAAGTTCATATACTGGGACATAGTATATCTCTCTACTTCGCATGCTTGGAACAAAAATCTGTTGGCCTTCCCATTCTTATCCTTCCCTACGAAGACTAATCCAAATGGCTTCAAGCATATCTCCCCATATGCATATTTCTTTAACTCAGTTTGGGGCTTGGTTGGTTCCATGGGAACTTTCACTTCCAATCCCTTCGCAGTTGCCAACTCCACATCAGTTAGTGCTAAACATTCATACTAATTGTCTATGAATATTTTGATGTGAGCAAGACCAAGACGAAAAACTTCTGGATCAGTTTCTCGAATATATGAAGCATCTTTATCTTTTAAAAGCAATGCAACTTGTACAAGATCATACAAGTTCATCAACGGAAAATCAGCCGCAGAGAAATCACATACTTGACCATTTGCCCTTGCAACATGAAAACGAAAGTTCTGCATCATGTTCTCAAACAGAACATCCTTCTTAATGCAGATCACCTTCTTTATTTTCACAAGTGACCATATTTCCTCTGGAAGTTTCCCAAGAACAGCATGAAACCTGAGTTTCATATATGTGTATTCATCATCATTGTCAAATTTCTCAGCAACCTTGTACTGAGCCATGATGAACATCATTTCATTGATTGGAAAGTCAAGTTGACTCATATCTGTATTCGAATAATTGTAGCTCTGCTTTGGTTTCTTCTCAAAAGCATACATATGATTATATGCAACTCTCGCTTCGATCGTTTCATAGTTGTAATGCTTTCTTGAATCACCCTTGTTCATTCCAGGTGGATCACTTGCACGTCCAGTCATAATGCTCTGAACTAATCTTAGTTTCTCCACTTCAGCTTCAGCCTCAGCTTTCTTCTCCTCTTTTGACTTTTCAACTAAAATCGTTTTCCTTTTGTCTTTGTGCGAAGAACTATCAACGGTATCCTTTGGCTTCGAACTACTACCACCTTCAGCAAAAGAACCAATCATAATTCCTTTAGAAATTGGTCTTGTAATTGGCATTGTGGTAACAACCGTTGAAGTAACATGCCCATCATTTGAGTCTATTGGCTTTGTTGATGGAATCTTTGTTTGAAAAATTTTCCCAACAGTCTTAACAACTTCATGCGAAACCTCACCAACCTTCGCATCACCAACCTTCTTTTCTCCCCCTTGCACCCCTGTGACAACAGGTGGGGCATATGTTGGTAGAAGACTTGAGAACTTGGACAACGGAGCCAACTGTTTATGCAAAACAGCTTCGAATTAAGAAAACATTTGAGATAAGAATTCTGGTGTAATGATCGAAGAGGAAACAGGCTTGATAGACAATTCTTTCAGCTCTTTTAGCAAAGTACTAATCTCCACAAAACTTTGGCTGTTATACTTAGAAAGTTGATTGACTTGAGGACTCAAACTTTCGTACATCTTGACATACTTTAGGACAGCATCACAAATAATATCCACCTTCTGATTAAGAGATGCATAATCTTGCTGAGCACTAGCAATCTCTTTGACCATATCTTCACGAAGTTCTTAAAGCTTGAGATTTACATCTTCACGAACTTTCTTCACATCAAGAACGAATAAGGTATGTCTTTCTTTGGCCGCACTTTTTAGTTCTTTTACTTCACGCAGAAAATTCGCGGACTGAGAGTTCATACGTAACTCATTGTTCTGATCATTATGGTCCACCATCTCCAAGATTCTAGACTCCGAGTCTCGAATCATTCCAGAAACTTTGCTAACCATCATGGCTTCGAATGCTTTCAGCAAAACATCAATTTCTAAACTTGAGACAGATTGACTTCCCCCCATGTCAGCTTGAGATTGAATAATGAAGTTCATCTTTTTATTGAGAATCTTGAACTGCTTCATCGTCATTAACATATTATCTGGAAAAGTTTCTTCTTCTTCATCAAATTCCAACTCTTCAAATGTACCTCCAAATCATCCTTCTTGAGTATCAGTGTCCTAAGTAGATTTGGGTGGATCAGTTGATTGAGATGAGAACAGAGTAGTGAATGGTTGATTGAGAAAGGTTGCAAAAGTGGGTGAATTGGTAGTGTTTGAAACAGGAATAGTAAAAGGAGGTAAGGAAACAAAAGTATCCATTACAGAAGGTTTAGGAATACCTTGAGTTGTAACAAGAATTTATTTATTTGAATCTCCTTCATCCATAGTGACATTTACATCCGTATCAGATACGTGTGTAGTGATGTCTGAAGTTCGAACCTCCTCAGGAACTGACTTGGTTGACGAAACTTCGGGTGGTGTGACCTCAGTCTTCTTAGGAGTCGATTTTGGAATGGAAATATTAGCTTCAGGTGTTTCAGGAACTTTCTCACCTTCGGATGATTCCTCTTGAAGAACCAGCTTTCGTTTCTTTATCTTCTTTTTGGAAATATGTTTGGCCACATCTTTAGCTCTTCGTTTTTTTGATGAAGGAGAAACAGGAACTGGAACCTCACGAATAAGGATCCCTTGGTGATTAAGATGTGGTTTACGAACCATGGTAGGAGAAAACCTAAAAGATCCATCTGTAGACTTTCGTCAACCACTAGACTTCTTCTTAATTCTTCGAAAGATACCAGATTTTGATGGAATGGTTTCCTTTGCGTGTTCATCAATAACAGGCTCAACCGGCTCAATCAAAACAGTCGAAACTTGTTCTTCTGGCTTCGTCTGTTTCTTTGGTGACTTCTTTTTCTTGGGCTCCTGAACAGGTTTCTCAGGAGTAGTTGTTGCATCCTTCTTTGATTTTCTTGACTTTTTAGAAGGACATGCTCCTTCTTTTGGCAACAACTTCCCAGTTTCAACATCAGGATTAATTGTTTTCAAATACTCCATGAGGACTAAGTTTGTTGGATCAACACGCTTTAACATTGCATCAGGGATTCTTGCAATGTTCGTAAATACTTCAGCATCATCAGTAACCTCCTTTGGAAAGTGATATTTCATGAATTCAACTGTCTCTTCACCAGAAGGCACCTCAATCCCTTCTTTTTCATAGAAATAGCGAAGAATCAAACTCCAATACCTTGCACACGAAATTCGTTGAACAACATTCGTGTTTTCAACACTCTTCTGAAACTCCTTCCACAGTTGTGTAGATTAATCGACTAAAATATCATAATACAATCCAGCAACCATAGCATAAACTTCCATTCGACCTTTATCTAATCCAACACTGCCACCATTCAAGCAACGTAGAAAGATTCCAAATAGAAAATTCCAAACAGTCGGAAGTCCAGACTTCTTGAAATCACTGATCTTGGTGAGTGGTGGTTGATAACCCATCTCATTGAACATGTAGTTGACTTGAGCAGAAGAAATATCAGCATATGGTGAAAAATTCGGGATATCAAGAATCTGACAAAATAACTTCTTGGTCAATTGTATATTCTTATCATTCACCAGTTGGAAGGTAATAATACCCATTGCTTTGCTGTAAGTACCCATGGATCCTACTTGTGAAAGCCATGAAAGAGGAACAACAAATGAATTGAACATGGCTTTCGATAGAACAGAGCTTTTCAAAGCGACTACTAACATCTTCAATTCTTTTGGATAAAGTGAAACATCCGCTTCGACTTGATAGTTCGTGCCTTGAATCTTCATGATTGGTTGTGAAGTAACATCTTCAATGGATTGGGATGGAGCATTGACAACAGCAGAAGTGGCCATGATTAGGGTTTGTTGAAGCTTTGAAGAACAACATGAATTTACAGAGAAAATTTGGGAATTTTCCTTTTGAAAGCGTAAACTGATAAAGATGCCTTGATTCCCCTTTTATATGTAACCCTAGAGTTTGAATTTGAAGCGAGATGTGCATTAAATGAGATCCAACGTGGCACCTTGAATCTCGCAACACTCTGCCCATAAAGTAGCCTTGCGTCAAAAAGTAACTGTCACATCGCCTTGAAACTCGGACTGAATACAAAACGTCGCATCAAACAGACTGTATTGTTTCACCCAATGGAATTGTAACCGTCACCAACCTTCGGATGGAAGTAAGGCTCTTTCTCTTTTGGGATGAAAAGCGAATTCATGTGCCAGATGTTCGAAATCATCATCCTGAGTTGGTATTACTCAGAACCTCAAGGATTTCGTGAGTGCAGTGTGCCAAAGATAAGATAAGAAGCAAATTAACGAAAATTTGGATCTGTTATGTTGAAAAAAATTTCGACACGAAGGCAGTAAAACCCCGGGCAAAGGTTGCTTCATTAGTCATCAAGAGAGATGATCAACAGCTTGTGTATTCTCCCGTGAATTACAATCGAATGCTTATAGAGAAGTATCGAAGGGCTTCTTTTATAAGGCTTCGTGGGTGGCTTACTAATTTCGTTACATATCAACCTAAACATAAGGTGAGTATTTGTAATAGAAATTACCTGTTTGACCCGTGTAGTCAGTGACAAGTATGCTTTGGAATTATTTTGAAAGTTACTTTGAAATCGAATGAAACACACACTGAAATCATATTCATGAAAAAAAATATTTATGTTGGATCCTGTTGGGTAACAAACATCGTGGGTTTCGATAGTTTGATCAAGACCACTCATAAGAAAGGAATATGATTTGGAGTTTCGAAAGTCGGTACTGAAACAAATGTTTCGTTAAAATCTGGAACATAGTTCCTTGTCAATTCCTTACAAAGTTAGAATTTTGGGTTTCACTTTCATCACGGCCTCATGATGTCAGATCATTAACACAGAGTTTTGACATGTCTAAATCTTGATGAGTTGTATCAAAGATCTCTTGGACATATGTCTTCGTGTGTGTAAGTGTAAGAAATTTGTAGATAAAAAAAATTGTTTGAGAAACAACTTGTACCTCTATTATATTCGGACCAAACAGAAAACTCTTAACTCAGTTGAGAAGAGTAAGGTAGCTCATTTGACTTGTGACAACCCGAAATTTCTATCTTGTACAAACTCTACAGTCAATCTAGTCAAACTTACTTCTGCTAACTTTTAGCACAGTTTAGCGTCTGTTTGAGCATTCTGAGCTTAATTCATCAAACGAATAAGTGAAAGGAAGTGTCCATTGGAGTTGTAAACTATCATACAAGCCCTAACCATCATCATATGGAGTTTACGGCCACACCATGTGAGTTTACGACCGTAAACACATGGTGGCCGTAAACCCCTAGTATATATATGACACTTAGTCATTTTTCACTCATTATTCACATTCTAAGCTAGAGAAATCGGATTTCTCTCCCAAGGATCGTCAAGTTTTCTTTCAATTCTTCACAAAAGTAAGTAAGATCCTTCCATCTTTGTGTTATACATCATTTCTGCTTGATTCACCCTTGAATCCATCCATAAATTCCATCTTTTGTTCTAGATCTTCAAGATCCCCAAGAACACCAAGAACACACACTAGTGTTCTTGAGCCTTAAACACCCATTCAAGCTTCTATATTGTAAGTACACTTGCCTTAGCTTGTTATATGCTTGAATCAGTTAGTTTACATCTAGAAAACATCAAGAACACAAGATCATAAGGTGTTTACGGCCAAGGCAATCACCTTGGGCCGTAAACCCTAATTAAGAGGGCAAATGAGCCCTAATCCCTTCCAAAGCCTTAGGACCAAGTCTAGAACACTTCCAACTTGAACTAAGGACCTTAAACTTCAAAATGGTGCAAAATACCATGAGTTTACGGCCGTAAACTCATGGAGAAATGGTCCTTGGGCCGTAAACCCTAGTTAGTGGTGCAATGGTGCCACCATTCCTTCCTAAGGCTTAGACCAGATCATAGAACACTTCTTTATGACTTATAAGACCTTATAACACAACTTGGTACTTAATACCATGAGTTTACCGCCGTAAACTCATGGGGAAATTACCCCTTGGCCGTAAACTCATGTGGTAATTACCAAGGGCCATAACCTCAAATGTAAAGCCATACAACCCTTAGATGCAACCCTTTGGTACTCCTAACACTTGAATCAGAGTGTTTTACATGTCCTAGGGTGTCTTTACCTGCTTAATTAGTTGTTAATTGACTAATTAGATACATATATGTGTCATTATATGTTAAATAGGATCAGTGTGTGTGCTCAAGTCTTCACTTGACACCTAGCATCCTATACCATCCGTTCATCCAAACTACTCACTACAGGTGAGTTCATACCCCTTAATCAACCTTTTAAACGATTTTAAATGCTTTTATGGGGGGGGGGGAATACAAGTTGAACTAATATAGTTATTATATCAATCACATGTGATTAATAACTACCAAACAAGTTGATTTCTTACTTTTCAAACTGTGTTATCAAGCAAACTACTTCAAATCGTTTTATAAACTCTTTTACATGTTAAAAACTTTCTATTAAACTTGTTCTTATATGCCAAACTGCTTTTAAGTCGTCTTATGAAATGACACCAAGTCATCAATATTTATATAAACTCTTCAATAGGTTTTACAAAAGTTCTTTCTAAACTTATATTTTGTCAAATGCGTATCTATATAGATATAGTTATATAAGTGGGATTGAAAGGACTTAGGACTGATAGCTCACCTTATTTCTTGTTCATTGTTTGGTTGTGAACTTAGGGTATCGGCTGTTTGTCCGAAGGTCGTTTGAATCTTAGTTATATATTATGTATATGTATATAGATATAAAAGTTCCTTCATTCATTTTAATACCTTTGGGTAGCAAAGGTATACAACCATGTTCATTCATACAAAAAACATTGCTAGTAAACTATAATAGGTATAGTTTAGGAAGTTACTAATACTATTACTAGAACAATGAAACATACAAAGAGTTAGTTCATACATGAGTCAATACATACTATTAAGAGAAACTAGGAGAATATAATATATACTAGTACAGAAAGAACCTTACTACGTTATGACTTACTATACAAACATCGATATACGAAAATTTAATGTGACATACCATTTAAGGATACAACAAGACAATGTTGTATCATATTGTAACCAGAGTCTCCTGGAGGGAGAGCGGGCATCTTGTGTATAGATCTATACGGGACAGACACTCCCACACCCCGACTGCTAGCTACAGTCCCAGCCGATAAGGCCAAGGAGTGACAAAATGTCACCTTACTACATATGACACCGGAGGGTCATCTATTATTCAGTCGCCGATCAGCATGGTTACATACGAGTTCACATTTAAACCTTTAATTAACCAACTTGAGATTAAAGGCAAAAAGACTCCCCGAGGTGTATTGTCCATTTAATACTACCGGAAGTTTGTATTTTATTACTTTAGACTCCCCGAGGTGTATTGTACATTTAATACTACCTGGAGTCTGTATTTTATCACTTTATAACCAGCAGTGTCACTGCTGAGGTAAAACATTATTTTCCCTATTAAATTTACTTTGTCATCTTATCACATACTCATTTATGTATAAACTATATTTAGTTAAATGAGAGACATACTTGGGAAAATACACAATTTTGTAAAAAACAAACATACAGAACATTTTGATGCCTTGGTAGCAGGCTACGTTTAGTAGAAAATATAGGATTTTCTAGGAGATACAATTACTTACAGCAAACATTTACATTGAACAATTACAAACATTTTCTTCAAAGTTACAAACATTTTCGTGCAAACAATGTCACTAAATACTTATGAACTCACCAGCTTTAATGCTGATAAACTCTTTCAAAATAACTTGTATTCTCAGGTCATCAGTAGACAGGTACAGTCGACCAGGTTTTGAGAAGACGGAGCGTGTTCCAGACTCGTCTTTTATTTTGATTACTTGTTCTTGGTATCTTATTACTATGAAAGAACACACTTGTAATAAAATTACTATTAATGCAATGGATGATGTTGTTGCTTGTTTACTAATTTGCATTGTTATGATACTGTACATGACTTCCTCCACCCCCGAACGTTTCCGTCGTTCCGGTTTTTGGGGTGTGACATGACTAATGTGAATATAAGCCTGACTTGGGAAGAAATTTCCGTATGAAAAGTTTCATTAAGGCTTTCGTACACACACATTGAGTCTATGGAGGCTTTGGTCGACATGCTGCAGCATGCTTCTAGGGACAGTCTAAGTAGTACAAAGTTGTTGAAATATGTACCTTCCCATAGAAACACAAGCATGACCCTTGTAAAACTTTCTTGAAATCTGCACTAAGGAAAGACAAAGAACAAAATAACAAAAATCTTTTTGATATTTTTGAATTTTCGAAAAGAAAGAAAATATTTTTGTGTTTTTGTAAGTTTTTCGAAAAAGAAAGCAATTAATCAAAAGAAAATCTTTTTCGAATTTTTTTGATTTTTCGAAAATAAAATGACAAAACAAAGAGAAAATATTTTTGAAGTTTTTGATTTTTCGAAAATAAAATGATAAAACAAAGAGAAAATCTTTTTGAAGTTTTTGATTTTTCGAAAATAAAATGACAAAACAAAGAGAAAATCTTTTTGTAGTTTTTGATTTTTCGAAAATAAATCTATTTTACTAACGAACGTAAAAGTTTTACAAACTGACGAAAATTTGAAAACTAACGAAAATTTGACAAACTAACGAAAATTTGTTAAACTAACGAAAATTTGTACCCCAAGACCAAAATCCTCAATGTGTCGAATTCGAAGCTTGTCGAAGCGTTGACCGTAAACAGTAACCTCTGAACGGTTAATACTGTCAGCCTCTGAATGAAACAATATAGCCTCTGAATCGACACATTTGTATAACACTTCTTTGTTATACATTCGAAATCATTCCTGGAACTGAACTTGCTTTGATCATTCCCAAACCTGTCAAAATTCGAACAAATGATTTTTCATCCAAAGCTTTTGTAAAAATATCATCAAACTGATCAGTTGTTTTTACAAAATGTACTTCAATGTTTCCATCTTCCACATGATCTTTGATAAAATGATAACGAAGAGCTATATGTTTTGTTTTCGAACGTTGTACTGGATTATGACAAATGTGTATAGCACTTTGTGAATCACAATACAATGGAATCTTTTTCATATTAATGGCATAATCTCACAACTGACTCTGGACCCAAATAATTTGTGAAGTACAAGCAGCAGCTACAACATATTCAACATCAGCAGTAGAAATCGAAACACACGTTTGTTGTTCGACTGCCAACGAACCAATTTTCCATCCATAAATTAACAACGACCACTTGTGCTTTTTCGATCCAAAGTACATCCTCCTAGATCTGCATCTGAAAATGCCTGAATAAAAAATCCTGATTTCGAAGGATACCACAATCCTAACGAAATTGTTCCCTTGAGATAACGAAAGATATTTTTCACAGCAGTTAAGTGTGGTTCTCGTGGATTTGCTTGATACCTAGCATAATTACATACAGAAAACATAATATCTGGTCTGCTTGCAGTAAGATAAAGCAATGAACCTATCATACTCCTGTATAAGGTAAGATCAATCGCAGTCGTTTCTAACGAAGGTGATAGTCTTGTTCCAACCGCCATTGGTACTCTTAACTTCGTGCTATTTGTCATTCCAAATTTTTCGAGCACATTTCTTGTATATTTTTCGTGATTGATGAATATGCCTTCTCTTCTTTGATAAATGTTTAAGCCAAGAAAATTATTGATTTTACCCATCATGCTCATTTTGAATTGGCTTTTCATCAAGTTTTAGAATTCACTAGACAAAGCAGGGTCAGTAGAGCCAAAAATAATATCATCGACATATATTTGAACAAGCATGAGATGATTCCCAACCTTCTTTCGAAATAATGTGGGGTCAACTGATCCTTGTTTAAATTTTGACTGTTTTAAGAAACTAGTAAGAGTTGCATACCATGCTCTTGGTGTTTGTTTTAACCCATATACAGCTTTATCTAAAATGTACACACGATCAGGATGCATTTCATTTATGAAACCTGGAGGTTGTTCAACATAAATAGTTTCTTCGAGTTCACCATTGAGAAAAGCACATTTCACATCCATTTGATAAACATCGAAATCTTTGTGAGCTACATAAGCAAAAAATATTCGAACAGCCTCGAGTCTTGCGACAGGGGCAAAGGTTTCTTCATAATCGATACCTTCTTGTTGCGAATATCCTTTTACAACTAATCGTGCTTTATTTCATACAATATTTCCATCCTTGTCGGTTTTGTTTTTGAAAATCCATTTTAATTCGACAACCGAAACATTTTCAGGTTTAGGAAATAATCTCCAAACCTTGTTTCTATCAAACTCAAGCAATTCAGATTGCATTGCAACAACCCAATCAGAGTGTTCCATTGCAACCCTATATGTCTTTGGTTCGATTTTTGAAATGAAAACATGGAACATACAGTATTCTTGATGAGTATTCAGTACCTCATTCTTCGCAAAAATTTGAGCTCTTGTTAAGACTCCTTCTTGTGGATTCCCAATCACTTGTTCTTTCAGATACTTTCTTGTCCATTTCTCTAATGGTGGATATGCTGGATCAAAATCCAAATGTGCATCTTCGTATAATTCTTCATTTTCTGAACCTGCAACAGAAAGATTACCATTAATTTCGTGAAATTCATCATTCTGATCAAGACTTATCATATCATTGTTATTTTGTTCAATTTCAACAGAAAGATCATTCTGATGTTCCCCCTCAACAGGATGCTCCCCCTCAACTGAATGCTCCCCCTCAACATCTGCATTCATTCTCCCATTCTCCCCCTCGAAAGAATGCTCCACCTCAAGCAGAGTATTCGAATCCAAGTGCCCCCCCTCCACTAGATTATTATTCATACTTTCGCCAAATTCTGGAGAATTCGATGTTGAATTACTATCGACAATTGTTTGAGGGATTTCCAAGTCAACATTATGCTTTGTAGATTCAGATTGATGATTATCATTCGCATGAACTTCAGCATCCACATCCCTGTTAGGAATGCCAAAAATTAAATCATAATCAAAATCAGATGAAGTCACAATTGACGATTCATCAGTTGATTCATTAATAATCGGCTTTTGTTCAAAATGTTTTTCAATTTGTTTGACATAATAATCATCAAAAGTAAGATTAAATGTCTCTTCGACTTTTCATGTGCGCTTATTTAACACTCTGTATGCAACCGAATTGTGCGAATATCCCAAAAATATGCCTTCGTCAGCCTTAGCTTGAAATTTCGAAAGATTATCCTTGAGATTCATGATAAAGCACCTACAACCAAACACATGAAAGAATTTAACAATTGGTTTGCGGTTATTGATAATTTCATACGGAGTGATTTTGAAACGTCGATTAATAAAAGAACGATTCTGAGTAAAACATGATATTGACACTGCTTCGGCCCATAGATATTGAGCAAGATTCGCATATGTCAACATTGTTCTGGCTGCTTCGCAAAGTGACCTATTTCTTCGTTCAACTACACCATTTTGTTGTGGTGTATATGGTGACAAAAAATTATGTGAAATTCCTTTTTCAATTAAGTACGAATCCAGCATATTGTTTTTGAACTCAGAGCCATTATCACTTTTGACTTTACGAACATTCTTTTTCAGACTCATCTCAATTTTCTTGATAAAATCAATCATTGTTTGAGCGACTTCAGATTTTAACATGAGAAAATACACCCAAGTTGATCGACAAAATTCATCAACAATAACCAAAATGTACCGTTTCTTGTTGAGAGTTTCAACAGTTGATGGTCCACAAAGGTCAACATGAAGAACTTCCAACAGTTCCACAATTTTCGAATCTATGACAATTGGATGTCCTTTCCTATGTTGTTTCCCTTGTTCGCAAGCTGCACATAAGGTATCGTTGTCAAATTTTAAAACCGGTAACCCTCGAACAAAATCATCTATTACCCACTTATTTAAATATCTAAAATTTAAATGTGATAAACGACGATGCCATAACCAGCTAACATCAGATGTAGCTTTCGAAAGTAAACAAACTGAAGGTTTCCCAACAATCGGTTTTAGATCAAGAGAAAACATATCGCCATAGAGTTTTGACTACAGTAACACTTCGTTCGTTTTAACCTTTGAGATGATACTCCCTTCTTCGTTAAACACAACTTGATTTCCAGTTCCCACAACGAGTTCTAAAACACTTATAAAATTAGGTTGAAGACCTTCGACATAAGCAACGCGATTTATAGTAAGCTGTCCATTCGTCACTTTCCCATATCCTCTCACTTGACATTTATGCTTGTTTCCAAACTTCACAACACCTGCATTTTCCAAGCTTCGAAAATCTCTCAAATTTTCCTTTCGTCCAGTCATGTGACGTGAGCAACCACTATCGATATACCATTTCTCATCATATTTCTCGTCACATAGCACCTGCGATCAATGAAAGAATTTAGGTACCGAAGGTTGTTTGGGTCCTTGGAAATTAGCTTTAAAAACAGAATGAAATGCAGAACTTTTAACCCAATCACAAACTTTAGTTTTGAAACTATCAATTAAGTCCACATCACTAGGTAAAGGAACTGAAACATAAGTTTTTGATAGTTTGGGATTGTCACTGACATATGACTTCGTCTTCTTAGGTTGTGTTTGAACATGCTTCTCTTTCGAAATCGGTTGCCAAGTCTTTACCGATACATTCAAATCTTTTGAATATGAGCTTTCAGTTGACGAAGTATTCACATACTTCTCATAAGCTTCTTGAATTTGTTGTTGAGAGTATTTCCTTGATTGATACATTCGTCCTTTTCCTTCAAGCAAATAATCGATGTTTTTGTCACGAGACAACCCTTTTGTGTACGAAACTTTTAAGGTTTGTTTTGCAGACGGATTCGGAAAATTCGGCTTTTGTGGAACGAAATCAACATTTGATTTAGGACGAAATGTCATGGCATAACGACTGCCATCATAATTTCCAACACTTGCATTTTGAGAAAATCGATTGTGAAATTGTTGTTTTGAAGAAAATCTTTGTTGATGAGTAGAAGAAAATCGTTTTGTTGGGGGTTGATTTTGAATCTCCGTGACGTATTTTTAACATTTGTGGAAAACGTTGTATTTTGAACTTTCGAAGAATTTGTTTTTGGATAAAATTCAGATTTTGTGTTGTTTGATTGAGCGGGATTTTTCTTTTGATCTGAATAAGATGCTAAATTTGAAGACTTGTTCTCAACAGATTTAGTCTTTATGTTTTCAGACGTTTTCAATATCAATGCGTTTTGTTTCTTTCGAGACTCAACAGTTTGCCAGAAAATTTTCTTTCGTGCTTGTCTTTTTGAAATTTCATTATCTTTTGAAAACTTTTCTTTTTGTTCTTTAAATTCTTGTGAAATTAATTTGACAACACTTTTATTTTCCACAACAACTTGTTTTGTAACTTCTTTCTCAGTTTTTTGTTTTTCAACCCATTTGCGTTGAGGTTTTTGTCTTTGAAAAACATACGAATTCTTTGTTAGATTATTTTCGACTGTGCTTTGATTTGAAAAGAATCCTTCGTCTGTTGTTTTCTTGTTATCATTTTCGACAATTTTGTTGAATTCTGGTTTAATATTTTCAACATTCCTAGTAGTAACAAACACTTGATTCGGGAATATAACATCATCAGTGCACTTGAAATTTGGATACACCATAGTGTTTGTTTCCAGAAAATAAGCTCCTTGTTCTGACAATACTTTGTCGAATTTTTCTGTATCCCCGTACACTTGATCAACGACTATTCGTGGAATTTCAGTTTCTTTCGAAGCTTTATTTGATGAGACCTTTTTGTGCGAATTATCTTCATCATTATCATCATCACTACTATCAGTTTGACTTTCTCGAATATCCACAAAATCAGGATCACAAAGTTTCGAAGTTAAAGGTTTGTCAATGTCAATCTTAACCATCAAATCCTTGATCTTTTCTTTTCCTTTAAATTTTGATGCAACATTAATGACAGACAACTGAGAACAATCAACATCCTCAATATCCCTAATTTCACTAATATTGTCATAGTTATCTTCAATATCAGCAAAATTAGATTGACAATCAGATGTTGAATTCTCAGTCTTTTTCAAAATTTTGATTTGTTCTAATTTAGTCAAAGTATCATTCACAATGTTAACTAACTCATTTGAATCCAGACATTCGTCAATTTTGACAATTCCATAAGCATATCTATCATCAGGAATTTTGTCAAACTCAGCAATAGTTTTCTCACAATCATAAGAAATATTATCAACCTTCTCTCTCTCATATGCTAGAAAAGGTAATAATTTCCTATGTTGCTCCTTGCTAATTTCACATGAATGATGCAATGCAGTCAATTTGCCATAAAGTCTTTTAGCAGAGTTACATTATATGTTTCGTTGAGCTAATAAGAGTTTTACATCACTAGACAACGAATCCCTATCACACATAATGTTTGTAATTTGCAATTCTAAACTCTCAATTTTTATTTTCTTGGCATCTAACTTTTTCTGTACTTCTATCAAGTGAGAAGTTGATTTCTTAGCCTCATTCCTAGCAGAGATAACCAAAGCATCGAAACTTTTTGACTTTGTTGTTTAAGTAAAAAGCTACTGCCTCATCATCCGGATTCATGATAAACCCCTCTTCATCATCAGAATCACCTTTTTCGACTGCTTCCTTTTCAGACACTTTAGAGGCAAGTGCTAATGGACCTCCCAGACTAAGCTTCGACTCTTCTGCAATTCGTTCACTTCACTTTCGTGAGTTTTCAGTTGATTGTACAAATCATATAGAGAAGATGTGTCGAAACTCTGTTGATTTTTCACCATCATGCTAACACTCCTCCATTCTTTACGGAGTCCCATAACGAAGATGAGATTGAATTCCATAGCAGTCCTCGTGATTCCATACCGATTGCATTTGTAGATCAACTCATTCAGCCTATCTTAATAGCATTCAATCGTTTCACCATCTTTTTGCTTGAATTCCTTCAATTCAATCAAACATTGCTTGACTGAATTTATTTTGGTCTTCTCACTTCCCTGAAACTTGTCTTTGAGATTATTCCAGATATCTTTTGCAGTTGTACAACTCCTGACATAGTTATATACAACTGGAGGTAATGCACCGCGTAACTCTCTTATGCATCTTTTCTCAAGTTTCTAGACGATGATCCAATTGGTTGAACATTTGTCAGAGGATTAATATTCCCAGAGATACATGACCAGAGCTGTTCATCGAGTCCATTCAAGTAAGCTTGCATACGATCAACCAATTGATCATAATATTCAGGAATAAGCATAGGAATCTTAATTGAAGATCGTAGCAAATGAGAGAATGAAGTCATCGAGTTGAGATTGAAGTTCGCCATTGATGTACAGATGAAAATTTTTTAGAATTTTTGAGAAATCAAAGAGAATTTGAAAGCAAATTGCTGAATTGAACTGAGATTACAAATAGAACACTTGATTCAACAAATCAGTTGCAGAATCGAATCACAACTGAATATCTAGAACGTTTTTTCACTTCAAAAGGTGCGGAAACTTTTTGAATCGGAAATTTGATTCAAAAACCTTTTGAATCAGAGTGAAAATCAGATCGCAGATTATGATTCCTGCTCTGATACCAATTGATGAAGTGATGAATCAAGTAAGAAACAAAAATAGAGTAAAACTAATGTAGTATGAACACGAGATGTAAATATAATCTAGTTTCAGCTCTATTATGCTTTCAATTCTTACAAAGAGAATGTTTACAAGTTCATACACTGACCTCCTTGTATCTCTAAGGAATGTGCCTATTTATAGGAAACATGAAAGCACACAAAAAAATTACAAGGACTAAACATCTAAGCTTCTTTACAAAATGCCTTGTAAAATAACATTAAGTCTTCGACATATTACAACAGGTCTTCGACCCTTACATCTACTCTTCCTAAGCTCTGGAGTTGCTCAAACTCCCAGGAGATGATCCATGAAAACAAATGGGACAATATAGCAAACCCTAGCTCAATCTAATGAATAAGATGACAAGATTAAAACTTTATACCTCCAAAAGCTCCTTAAGGTGAAATAGATGCAGGATCTTGAAGCCCAATGCCACCCCATGCTTGCTTATTAACTTCTTTTTCTTGAATAAGCTCCAAAATCGCCACCAACACACTTATATGCTCCAAAATCACACTCTCAAAGGGAAACTTAGGGTTTGGTCCAAGAGGCTTAAGGATGTTTAAATAGGTGTCAAGTCGGAGAATTAGGGTTTTTCTCTTTTGTCGCATACGCCCCGTGTACCTCTTGGTGCGCCCCGCGTACGCGGCCACCCTTCGCGATCATTCATCCTTAATACGCAAAGCGTACTCTTGGGGTACGCCCCACGTACTAAGGGACCATTATGCTATATTTTCATTTCAAGGGTTCAAATCGTAAATACCTGATTTGGAGTGTTACACTAAACCATTGAATGAATTCATTTCGATACCTAAGTCTGTCGAAGTTGAATTAATTGATAGTTTGAAATTCAAAGTTTGTAATTGGGTTTTAGGTTCTTCATTTCATAATGCATTTCAATCTAATAACCAAGGACCAAAAAAGCCTTGGGGACCTAAATTCTTTAATTCATCGTAAGTGTTAAATGACGAGAAATACGATGAACACTGGTACATCGACAGTGATTGCTCTCGTCACATGACAGGTCGAAAGGAAAATCTGCGTGATTATCGAAGTTTGGAAAATGTTGGAGTGGTAAAATTTGGAAATAATCAGAAGTGTAAGGTTAAAGGTTACGGGAAAGTTACAAATGGGAAGTTCACAGTTAATCGAGTGACATATGTCCAAGGTCTTAAACATAACTTGGTTAGTGTTTCGCAACTTCTTGTAGGCACTGGTAATCAAGTAGTCTTTGATGAGGAAGGAAGTGTCATTTCAAACAAATAAACCAATGAAGTTTTACTCAAGTCTGAGAGGAAAGGTGATATGTTTACTCTTGACATCAAGCTAATTGTTGGTGTTCCCTCTGTATGTCTACTTTCGAAGGCATCATCTGATTTGAGTTGGATGTGGCATCGACGTCTATCTCATTTGAATTTAAAAAATCTCAAAAAATTGGTGGTAAATGATCTTGTTCGAGGCTTACTTGTTTTAAAGTTTGATAACGATTCGTTATGTGCAGCATGTGAACAAGGGAAGCAACATCGTCAAGGTCATCCAATTGTCATCGATTCGAAGATCATTGAACCTTTGGAACATTTTCATATTGAAACTCTCAACAAGAAGGAGTACATATTGGTTATTGTCGATGATTTTTCACGGTTTACTTGGGTTTATTTTCTTCGTCAAAAGTCAGAAACAGCTCAAGTAATGATCGATTTCATTAAGCATATTGAACTCAGTTTGAGGAAGACAGTCAGAAAAATCAAAAGTGATAATGGCTCAGAATTCAAGAATCATGTTCTTGATTCGATTTTGACTGATCGTGGTATTACACATAATTTTGCATATCCTTACACACCACAACAAAATGGTGTTGTCGAAAGGAGAAATAGGTCTTTATGCGAAGCAGCAAGGACGATGCTCACCTATGCGAATCTTCCACAGTATCTCTGGGCAGAAGTTGTTTCGACAACATGTTTCACTTAAAATCGATCATTTATTCATCGTCGTTTTAATATCACCCCATATGAAATCATTAACAATCGAAAAGCAAATGTAAATTATTTCCATGTTTTTGGTTGCAGGTGTTTCATAATGAATCTCAAAGATAACCTTTCGAAATTTCAGTCCAAAGCTGAGTAGGGGATATTCGACTAACTCAGTTGCATATAGGGTGTTGAACAAAATAACAAGGAAGATTGAACAAACTTTCAATCTAACGTTTGATGATTACTATGTTAAGCATGTCGAAAAGATTTTTTCACAATAGCCAATCATCACTGAAACGAATGAAGAGTCACAAATTATGAATTCTTTAGATTTTGATTATGACTTAATTTTAGGTGTTCCTGAAAGGGTGATAGAGGTTAAACTTCATGATCAAGATAATCATATTCCTGATGCATCAAAGCATTCTGATGATTCGAAAATCACTCAGGACAATGCTGATTTACATTCTACAACAAACTCTCCGATACATGTTGACATTCAACCGACATTGCAAGGTGATCAGGTGGAGGGGGAGCATTTAAATTCGAATATTTATGTTGAGAGGGAGCATCAAAATTCGAATGCTGATGTTGAGGGGGAGTATAAAAATTCGGATTATAATGTCGAGGGGGAGTATGGAAGTTCGAATGAGATGTAGAGGGGGAGCATTCTAATGTCAATCCAATTGTCGAGGGGGAGCAAAATGGATTATTCCTTCTAATACGAATGATTAAACTGATGTTCTTCATGATATGACTGATAATGTGTCTAATGTAGATGAAGGTTCAGAAATGGATGAAATGTTCGTAGATACACCTTTGGATTTCGATCCTGCATATCCACCAATGGAGAGATGGACACGAAATCATTTAAAAGAACAAGTTCTTGGTGATCCTCAAGCTGGAGTGTTGACGAGAGCTCAACTTCGTGCTAAAGATGAGGTATTAAGTATGCATCAATAATATTGTATGTTTAATGTTTTCATTTATAAATTTGAACGAAAGTCAGTAAAGGTTGCTTTGGAAGATCCTGATTGGATTGTTTCCATGCAATCTGAACTTGCTGAATTCGAAAGAAAACAAGGTTTGTTGACTTGTTCCAAAACCTGATGATGTCTCAGTTATAAGCTTAAAATGGTTTTTATAAATACAACTGATAAAGAAGGTAATGTGACTCGAAACAAAGCAAGGTTGGTTGTTAAGGGATATTCGCAACAAGAAGGTATTGACTATGATGAAACCTTTTCCCTTGTCGCGAGCCTCGAGGCTGTTCGAATATTTCTTGCTTATACAGCACACAAAGACTTTGATGTTTATCAGATGGATGTCAAGTGCACTTTTCTCAATGGAGTGTTAGAAGAGACAGTATATGTTGAGCAACCACTAGGTTTCATAAATGATAAATTTCCTGATCATTGCTATATTCTTTATAAAGCTGTTTATGGTTTAAAACAAGCACCACGACCCTGGTATGCAACTCTTACCAATTTCTTAAAACTTTCGAAATTTAAACAAGGATCTGTTGATCCCGCTCTATTTTGAAAGAAAGTGGGGGATCATTTGATGCTCGTTCAAATTTATGTAGATGATATTATTTTTGGTTCGACTGGCCCTTTATTGTCTCATGAATTTGAGAATATGATGAGAAGTCAATTCGAGATGAGCATAATGGGTAAGATTAATAATTTTCTGGGGTTAAATATTTGTCAAAGCAAAGATGGAATTTTCATAAATCAAGAGAAGTATTCTCAAAATCTGCTTGAGAAGTTTGGCATGACGAATAGTTCAAAATTGCGAGTACGAATGGTTGTCAGCACATGCTTAAGGCCTTCGTTGGACAAGCCTGTTGTCGATATTACTTTATACAGGAGCACGATCGGTTCGTTGCTATACTTAACTGCTAGTCGACCTGATATTATGTTTGTTTTTTGTAATTGTGCCAGATATCAGCCGAAGCCCAGGGAACCCCATCTCACAGCTGTAAAGAATATTTTTCGCTATCTCAAAGGGACAGTTTTGTTGGGTTTATGGTACCCTTCGAAAACAGGGTTCTTTATTCAAGCATTTTCCTATGAAAATCTTGGTGGATGTCAACTTGAACGAAAAAGCACTAGTGGTGGATGCCAACTTTTGGATGAGAAGTAAGTTAGCTGGCAATCGAAGAAACATACTTGTGTTTCGATTTCCACAGCAGAAGCAGAATGTGTTGCTGCTGCAACTTGCACTTCTCAAGTCATTTTTATTCAAAGCCAACTTCGTGATTATGCAATAAACATGAAAAAAATACATTTGTATTGCGATTCACAAAGTGCAATACGTATCTGCCATAATCTGGTGAAACATTCGAAGACCAAGCATATAGCACTTCGATATCATTTCATCAAGGATCATGCCGAGGATGGAAATATCGAGGTTTATTTTGTGAAAATATCATATCAACTTGTTGATATCTTTACCAAACCTTTGGATGAAAAGTCTTTTCCTATGATCTTGTCTGGATTAGGAATGATTGATGCAACTGTTATTCCAAGCTTAACTTCGTAATAATATATCAAGGAGTCGACACTTCGCTGAACTAATCAGACGTTAATGTTCACTATTCAGCGTTCGACATGCTTTATTTTCGACTTTCCTCTAAATCGTTCCGAACAGACTTCGTTGGTTGAGCAGCATTGATTTTTTGAAATTCATGTCTCAAAGTCGATGCTCTTCATTTCGTTTGTGTGGTAACATTTTCTTTTTTTTATCGTGTGTTTATAAAACAAAACTTCCAAAAAGATTTTATTTCATTTGTTTTTATTTTTCAAAAACAAAAATTCCAAAAAGATTTTCTCATTTTTGTATTTTTCATTTCAAAAACAAAATACCAAAAATGTTTTTTTTGTTATTTTATGTGTTTATTATTTGTTTGTGTAGTGTTCAATCGACATTTCAAAAACAATGGGGAAGGTATAATTTCACATCTTTGCACTAGTTAGGTGTCCCTAGAGCTATCTTGTTGTATGTTGACCAAATCCTCATAGACTCAATGTATTTTGAAGCCTTAATGGATATCTCACTATGAGTGGTCCTTCCCAATTAGGGTATATTCAATTTAGTCGAAGAGCTACCTTTTCTCTTCTCATGTTGAGTTAAGAGAATTCTGCATAGTCCTATCATTTGCAGAGATACACTTCATTTCTTAACCAGTCTTTTTCATCACCTTAATTATTCATGGTTCACACACTTCACCTGCGAATCCTCGACATCTCTGGTATAAACCAATCAGAATGTAGATATTGCACAAGTATGTGTTTATGATCTTGATTCATGAGTCTGTGATGATAGTGAAACCCAAAATTAATAACTTTTGAAGGAATTGGCGGTGAACCTTATGTTCAATATTTTAACGAAGACATTTTGATCATTGCATTAACACTTATGTTAAGTTGTGATCATGAAAAAAATTGAACCTACCTTTCAAAACGTATCTAAAAGACGCCCTTCCATACTCCTTTATGAATATTCGATTGTAATTCACGGGATACCACACAAGCTGTTCGACATCTCTCTTGATGTAGAATGAAGTGATCTTTGCCCAGGGTCTTAATGGTTTTATGTTAATTATTTAATTGACATCACAAACCCACATTTTTCTGTTTTTTGTTCTCATCTCATTCCTTGGCACACATTCGCACAAGAAATCCTTGAGTTCTTGAGTGATACCAACTCAAACCTAGATTTCGAAAGTCTGGCTTTGATTTCGTTTCTCATCCCAAAACCGAATGAGCCTTGCCTCGAAACAACGGGTTAGTGACGATTCTTATCCTCTTGGGGAAAGCGAAACATTTGATTGATGTGACGGTTTGGTTACTTCATGGTTTTCCAGGAAACATACTCATTACTTTTCAGACGTGGAGACTTTTACGGCTACAGGTCCATTTTTCAAGGATACACGTGGAAAGCTTTCATTAGCAACCACTTCAAATTCAAACTTGTGTACAACATATAAAAGTATTTTGGGGTTCTCACATTCAATCTTTACGCGTTCAGGCTAAAGAATTTCCCCAAATTCTATTTCTTATATTCATCTTTACTCTAAAACCTTCAAACTCTAACAATGGCAGCCACAAATGTTCAAGTTGATCCTTCTCAAACCACTGATGATGCTTCATCTCAACCTCTGTTAAAGATCCAAGGTTCCAACTATAGGGTTCAACCAGATGTTTGGAAATATCCTGATGAACTGAAGATGTTGATTATTTGTCTCAACCATTCAGTTCTTTCCAGTGTGATGACTACTTCTTTATCGGTTCCAATGACATGGCTATCTTTAGCAGGCTCTACAGCCGTGTTCAACAAAACTTAAAAACTGCTCACCTTCTAGTTAACCAACGACAAGAAGTATAAGCTCATGAAGAAACAGTTCGCTCAAATCCTGAATATTCCAAATGTTGGACCTTTCTATGAGGTTACCAATGAACAATTGATTCATATGTTCAATGAGATGGGTCATCAACCCCTACTCACCTAACGCAGTCAGTTTTAAAACTCATCTTTACCGTGTGTATGGAAGTTTCTGTTTGGAATATTTCTTCGATGCTTGACAGGTCGAAGTGTTAGTCTTGATAAAGCTAGACCTGGCGTTTATGTTATGGTTGTTGGTTTATATTATGATATGACAGTTGATTATGCTACTCAACTGTGGGAGGATTTTGGTGTTAGTATTTCCCACACGAATGTTGCCAATGGTGTGTCGTGTGCTCGATATTGGAGTCTGATTTTGCAACACGTTTATGAGTAAGAAGGGATTCTTGTTCCTATTGATGTTCCTAATGCTGAGTTTGGAATTTATCAACATCCGAAGATTGTTGAAAATGACTCAGAGGTTTTTCCTAATGTTGCAAGGATTCCGGATGCTATGCTTAGCAGGTTGATCCAACGAATCAAGTTATTGTTAATTATCTTGCCACAATCAACACTATTGTCAAAACTGGAGTGTTGTTCCCAAAAGGAATTGCCAGCACTTCCAAACGTGGTAAAATTTCCAAGAAATCCTCAAAGGTTGAAACACCTAAATATGTTCCTGAGACAGTCGAGAAGGAGGTAACGAAGCCTGTTCAAGAACCTTTTGTTTAGGATGTTAAAAAAGAAACCGTGCCTTCGAAAACTGGTGTTTTAAAATGCACGAAGAAGCCTGCCCATACACCTCGACATTCACCAGAACAGAGGCCTATTATCGAAGATGTTCTTGAGAAGTTTATTTCCTCACCTAAGGCTGTTTCTATTTCGAAATTTAAGAAGATTCGCAAACCTCAACTCAATTGGAAGGGTGTATTAATTCGAGAGGTTCCAGCTCCAGTTTCTACAGCTTCAAAGAAACGTCCAATTCAAGACATGACCAAGAAAATCAAAAAGAAACAAAAGAAGTTGCAAGATCGTCTTGATGAGGTGGTGGTAGAAACTGAGTTCGAAGATGATGCTAATCAGTATTCGATTCGATATGATAATATTGGCTTCCATTCACCTGAAAGTGACTCTCCAGTCAAGTCGACTTTCGAGGCGACTGGAAGTCTTGGTGGCACTTTAAAAGCATCTAATGTGGATACGACCACTAATTTGGGTGATTCTTCAAATCCATCCATCTCTGAGCAAACAACTATCATACCACCCGAAGTCTCGATTGTTGAATCCGTTACGGAGGAGGTTCGAACTTCAGGTATCCCTGTGAACATATCTCATATGGACACAAATTTCAACATGGGTGATGAGGTGTCGACATTCGAAGCCCAATGTAATCCTCCTATTGTAATTTCAATTGTTCATGTTTTTATTATCTTATCCTATACCATCAAAACTACCATCATAGACACTTCTACTTGCTTACCACCATATATTACCCCTACACCCACTTCACCTACACCCACTTCGTTACCAACTTCCACTACTTCACCCACTTATCAACACATTCTCAATAAACCTATCACTTTGCTTTTTCCTTCACAATCAACCGAAGCTGCAAAGTCAAATCCTGAGGCTGATCAAGATGAGGATTGTGACAACCGTCAAAATTCGAGTCGGTTCTAGATTTGAATAAACTTAGTTGCATGTATAGGCACGACACATACTAGACTTAGTAACTAGAAGTTAAGATATAACCTATTAGAAACTTGGAAACAATTAGAAACAATGGATAGTGTACTTAGATTTCACATTGATATCTGAATTCTACATCTACTGAGCTGTAGTGAATATCCATATTTAGGTCACTCTTTGACTCGAACACCTTTTCATGAATCATATACACACATCATGCACTTTACCTAGTGGTAGAAATTAGGTCAGAGTCTCATAGAAACTTAAGTCAAAGTTGAAGACTAAGACTAGTGTACTTGATTCCTCAATTTCGCTTGAATCTCGGAATCACTACATAGAATGCCAATAAACCGATAAAAATAAATTACAAACATTACTTATAACTATAAAAGAGTTATAATACCATAAGATAATTTGAAGTCTCAAATATTCAATTTATTTTGATATTCAAAGTTTATTAAACTCCAAAACCCTAAAAGCCCTAAAACCTAAATTTTATAAAGTTTAACACCAAGAATTTTATAAAATTAGTTATGAAACTTATAATATTATCTTAAAATAATTAAATTCAAGGAAATATAATCAAGGAAATAAAAATTTAAGTCATTAACATTTACCCTTAATTTATAAGTCAAAAATCAATATTTTATGAGTAAAAACTATATTAAGGTGCATATTTTATAAAAATTTGGTGTTTTTATAAAATAATTAGAATTTTATAAAAATGGAAGAGTGAGGGAACCTCTCTCCTCATCAAAATTCGTCCCCCCTCTTTCCTAGGCACCCTCTTCCCAAAATTTTTAATCATTCACTTCACCCTCACACTCCATCTTCTCTCTCACTCTACCCCTCATTCTCTCTCACACTCTTCATCACCACCACTCCATTTCTCTCTTCATTTCTCTATACCCACGAAATTTTCCAGAGAATAAGTCCAAGAACACACCTCAAACTCAAAATCTTCATCATCTAGTGGTGTTCATTAAGGTAGAACACGATTTCCTTTCATTTTCCTCCATGTTTTCAAGGTTTTTCTTGCATTTCCTTCTTCTTCTACACCTTTCTCTTAGAAAATTTGTGTGAATATTCATTCACTTCAGTTTTGATGATGATGGTGGTAGATTTTCACCAAAAACATCTTGCATGTTACAAAATGGTGAAGATCCATGACCTAAACCTAAGTCAAAACCATGGAAATGCACTTTTCTATATGTTTTGGTGGAAAAACACCACATGCACCCTATGTTTTCTATCAAAAACGATTTTTGAACATTTCAAACTCATGAATGATCTTCAAACCAACATGCATGTGATGATCTTCAAGCTAATATGCTAGATCATCAAAGTATGTTGATAAAAGCTTTCAAATATGTTCATGAAGGATTTATTTCCAAATAAATATCTAAAACTCCTTTTCTGACCAAATCCGATTTTTCCTAGATTCCCATCAACAAAATAAGATGATCTGTAAATTTCCAGAAAATAATTCATTTTTCTAGAATTATTATAATTAATGCACGAAAATAGGGCAATAAATCATATCAAATACTTTCTAGGGTCTATAAATCCTAGGTAAATTCGTGGACGACCTCTATGCTAAATAATGATCCCTCATTAAGTTTCATCGATTTTTGTTACTGTTTAATATGGTTTTGAATTTTCTTTTTGTTTAGCCCCAATAAATCATAAAACTGCTTTAGATAATTTGAAAATGTGATATAATAATTTTCGCAGCTTATACTCTCTGTGGAAGACTTAGAAAAATATTTTCAGAATTTTTCATAATGTATTCCTATTTTTCCCCGATTTTTGTGTATATTATGGACTAAAAACAGGAAAAATAGTTCTGCTTGTCCAAAATTCATAAACATTTACCAGAACACCTTGTAGTACATTAGGAGGCTACATAAAAATTTTGATGACTTTTCCCTTCTGTATACTATTTTTCTCCTATTTTCTAAGATTAAATACACTTAAATACACAAAATCAGATTCCAGTAGATAAAAACCACATTTGGGATTTTTCCCAGATTATTTACACTGTACATGAACTTTACAAAATTTTTGGTAATTTACTTTAACTGTTTAATAATTATTCTCCAATTAATGATTATTTAAGAGGATAAAACAAAGAAAAATAGAAAGACTAATTGAAAAATATCTTTTATATTTTTCACAGCTTCTACATGTATAATAAAAGTGTTACAAAAATTTTGGGCAATTTTGGAAACTGTTTTCTATTTATTGCAATTTTCATTAGAATAAATGCTCAAAAATCATAAAATTGGGTTAAATTGTCTGGAAATCTATTTTTATATTTTTCCCAGGTTAAGTACGTGTAATGACATTACTATAAAAAGTTTGGGGCATTTTCTTAACCGATTTCTATTTTTCATGAATTTTTATATATTTAGAGAATTAAATATATGAAAAATGGTTATGCATATCCATAATCCATGAAAATTTATCTAGAAGTCTTTTAACATATTTAGAACCAAAATATGAAGTTTGGTAATTTTTATTAATTGTTTAGTATTTTTCATGATTTTATGGTTATTCAAGAAACTAAAATGGTGAAAAATAGTTAGACAAATAAAAAATTCAAGAACATTTATCTTGAGGTCTTTGACTTCAATTAAAATTGAAATGCAAAGTTTGGGAACTTTTAGAACTAAATTGATTTAGTTTTGAATATTTAATCATTGGAACACCTCTAAAATGTTAAATATTAACATTTCAATTATGGAAATTTTCCACTTAAATTGTTATATAACAATTGATTCTTTGAAACTTAATTTCCACAAAAAAATGTTTGTAACTTATCAATATTAAATTTTGACACATTATTTGCATAATTCTAGTGTAGTAGTAAGTATACTAGTGTTAGATTTTGATTAGAGACTCACTAGCGAATACCATTATTGTAGGAATCGGTAGTGGTACACGTGGAACGTAGTTCAAGGCACCATTTGCATCATCTAAATGTATTGTGAGTATTCACGCACTCCCCTATTTTCAGTTTTTATGTTTTGTGGTGGAAAAGCATGTCCCGAAAAACTATTATTTGAATGTTGTATTTAAATTGATTTGTATCAAACATGATTGCTATTTTATTGCTATGTCTCTCTATGTATGTCTATGCAACACGGAACATGAGAACTTATCGTATTAAGGCCCTTCCCTTATCTCTAACCATTAACTCTTTGAGCCAATGGTCATTATGGATAGCGCTATTAGGAATTGACAACTCCTCACTCGCCCTATTGCTGGAGTGCATGATACCATATTCATCTATGGAACGATAAGCATAGATCTTGATAGGGCTTCAGTCATAGGTTTGGTTGAGACTCATTGTTTGCTCATACACATACAAACTCGTTTCTCGTTATAGCAATGAACTTGTTATTAATTATAGCAATGAACTTTGTTTCTCATTACAACAACGAACTTTTATTACTGAAAACTTATATACATGTTTTAGCAATGAAATTGTTTGCTCCTTGTAGCAACGAAATTGATTGCTCATTTTAGCAATGAAACTTGTTTACTCGTTTGAGTAACGAACTTTATCTTCCATGAGAATATGAATGTTGCATCTTATTTGGGCAACATACTTTATCTCTCATGATGACAAAGAACTTTGTTTTTACAAACTTATTTACTCATTTTAACAATATACTTTTATTATTGGAAACTTTTATCAAAACTTTGATTTAAATTCATGGAACCAGTATTATTTTGTTTATCTGTGAGTACTCACCAACTATTTTTATAGTTGACGCTCGTTTTACATGCTTTTTCAGGAATCATCGTGTTGAAAATATACGATCTGATTACCACGAATAAAGGCTCGGATACCAATTACTGGGTGACAGATATATATATTTGAGGAGATAAGATGCGAAAAAAAAAATAAGAAGTGCGGAATAAATATAAACTGGAAAGCTATAAATGACTGAAAGCTATAAATGAAATAAATGACAGTATTTAAATGACGTAAAGCTGTAATAAAATATATAAATATATAAATATATATAAAGTCGGTTCGTCAATAAATTGACTGAACTGGTTTAGAATTGGACTGGATCTTAATAGACTGTGTCTCTATTTGTTCAAAGTTCAATCCGGTAAGTAACAATAAGTTCTTTTTATGTAACAATGAATTGTTTACAAAACGATACAAAATACACGGGTAATGTTTTTTTGTATGTGGGTATGGGGTTTTTTAAGGTGATTTGATGAGGTTGAAGTGGGTATTTGGAGGGTGGTAGAAGGTGGAATAAGGTTGTAGTTTTGGTGGTATAATGTAACAAAGAGGGTGATGTTGAAAGAGCTTTGGGTGGTTATGAATATAGATTTTCGTAGTAAATCTCTCTGGATAGCCAATTCTCTCTCGCGTCTCTCTGGGGTTTGCAGTGGTCAAAAAAATCGAGGAAAATTCATGGATGTAGGTAAGGTCCTGAATAATTTGCGGTGAAAATCTCTCCTGTATTATCTTGTTGAGTTGTGCTCGGTGATTTTTTTCTTAACTTGCAAATTCTGATGTCGAAAAACAGCAAGGTGATGATGGTTGTGGTGATTTGAAAGGGTTTTTGGAGGAGGTTTAAGGATGGTATTTGGAGGGTGTTTGGAGATTATTTTGAGGTTGTTTGTAGGTTGTTTTGAGATGAAGGAGTGCAGGAGATATTACAAAGAAACACACAAAACACTTAAACTCTCACTATGACAAACTCACGTATGTATCTATATATACATATGCAAAATTAATCAAAAGAAATCTTCCACTAGTGTTTGTAAATGAAAAAGAATTTGTTGGTGGATGTAATAGTTGGTAGCACACATGGTGTTGGGTTCTTTTTGCTTTGTTCATTTCTTTCCATTATATATATATATATATATATATATATATATATATATATATATATATATTTATATAATATATATATATATATATATATATATATATATACACACGAACACTTGTATATATATATATATATATATATATATATATATATATCCAATTGTGAATTGAATTTCCATTTTTGACCCTTGAGGTTTTTAAATTCTTGACAATTTTAGTCTTGATTTGTTTTGTCTTCAAACGACCAAATATTGCGTCTATTTTTCCGTCTTTGCGTATTTCGTCTTTTGCATATTTTTCTATTTCATAATTAAGCACGAATCCACGCAACCTGAAATAACTGATAATATTTGTTAGATAATATAAAACCAATTCGTCTTATTTCAGTGATGATCACATATAAAAACATTTTTCAACACATCGAGTAAGTGGCACTTAGGGACACTTCACTTTTAGGAGCATTCGCATGTGTTGTATTTCAATTTACATTGTAATTTCTTTTAAAAGTTGTTCAAACCCATTGTGAATTTGTAATGATTTTTAATACTGTGGTTGGTGTTGTCTTTTAACTTTTGCGATGAAACCCTTTGTACTGCCACGCCCTGTGTTTCCGCTTTAGCGGGGTGTGACAGAAAATGGTATCAGAGCCGAAGGTTATAGAGAATACCGGTTTTCCTTTGGAGAACCACAACTATAGCCAAAAATTTTCAAAATGTTTTTAAAATACCGAACATACTACTAGTATAACTAATTCGAGTACGCATTATTGGACTTTAACTAAGTATAGCCTGGCCAACTATGCTTAATTAAGGAAACTTAATGCGAGGCTTGAAACGGTTATAGTAGAATTATGTTCAAAACAATATTCAACTTTAACTTTTGAAAAACAAAAATTTTTGGTGTGCGTACGGGCATTGCATATTATAGGCATTCATCTAGATACACTTAGAAACTAAGTTCACTGTTATATCAATGCCCTTATTTAGAAATATTCTTATCCCTTATCAAGTGCTAGGTTAACCACTTAGGTTATATCACTAGTCACTCTAAGAGCAATGCACATAGTACTGATAATGGGTATTCCTCGGTAGCTATTGACTTTAGATATAAGGTTAGTAGTTAGATATACACTAGTAATAATCTTAAGTCGAAACCAATACCAATTACCCCTCAATACCTCTTCATCGTCTTCGTACTAGAGTTACAACTAGGAAAAAGCGTTTCGATACCGACACGAATGATAATTGGAGTATCGCGTAAGGATGTAGATGAGTCACCACTAAGTAATCACTTGGATACCATTGGCGGGCATTCCGGATTCGACTCACAAGGAGACACAAAGGTTTAATCTATTGCTACTAATACGTGAGACCTTATTACTACGCTACGATTTAGCTTTAGGTTGTTTCCACCTTCGGGTTAAAACTTAACATAGGATATCCCTTTGACCTCTATAAAAGGCCACGAAACTGCATTGACACCATAAAACGTTTTTCAAACAATTTTTCTTGCCCTTTATCTTAGGGAAAAAGACATCGGTACTCGTCTTATACTCGCCTTGTACTCGCCTTAGTATTTAGGTACGATCAGCTACACTAATATACTTATTCCTTACTTCTTAATCTTCCATCGAAAAATTATTTCGTTTCATCGGTTTTATTTATCATCAATAAAATATTTCATAACCACTTCAATCAACTTAGTAGACATTTCTTAACAATGTAAGCCATATTCTCGCTAAAAATCTTCTAACAACTTGCTTTAACTTAACACTTTTCTTCAAAACTCAATTTAACCATTATTGGTTTTAACCTTGCTATTTCAATTTTATTTCAAATCCATTTCAAATCCATTTCAATGGATAGATGTGTTTTTAAGGGCATATAAACCATTTTAAACCTTGCTTACCATTTTGACACGTTTTCGAAAAACTAGAAACATTTTCTTTTATAATCGTGTTTAAACTCTTTACTATAAAACTTAAACATATGACGTTAAAGTTCATATTATGTGTAAAAGCTTCATCGGATCTTCAAACCACTTTTGTTTTAAGACTTTTGACTATTTCCCCATTTAGGCATCGTACTTTACTTAAATGTGTTTTCTTGAAACCCAACATGGTATTTTTACAACTTTCTAATCCAAATGTGTTTACAAGACATCACTGATGCCTACATTTCAAAACACACCTTATTTGTTTATTTTATTTCAAATTAGTTTTATAATCTGTGTTTATAAAACTTACAACATTGCAAAACTTAGTGTTCACTTTTAAATTTCCAGTGACACCTTCAACAATGTATAATTACTCTTCTAAATCTATTGAGTCTTTACCTTATATGTTTTAACTATTATTGAACTCCATTCTAAAAAGTCAAATTGTCAGATTTTCAACTACCGTTTGTAGTGCTTCTTCTTTTTCACAAATGGAGTTTAACTTAATAAGGTAACTCGTGATTATTAGCAAACATTCTAAGACTCTCACATGTCTATTTAATCATCAATATACATCAAATATTAAAGTTTGAAATATATCTCAACCTGGTTTTAATCTACCTATAGGTATTGTTCTTATAATTTTAACAATAACGATCATTGCCGCCGTTACCTTCCTTTTTCTTTCCCCCAAACTTTATTTCTCGCTCTCCTTCTGATTTTAGATCTCGCACGCCATAATATTAACATAATACATTATCTAACTTTGTTTCTATCTATTTTGCTTCTCTTGGTACCATGTTCGTACACATATAGACTAGAAGTCTACCTTTTCGTTTTGAGCGATTAATACGTGTATAGTTGTGAGTCATAATTTGGATTTAGTCAACTTTGATATATTCAATTATGCCTTTTTCCATATACATCTTGTTTTTATTTTGAAATCTACAATAAACAAGTAATCCTTCATTACATTTGCTCTTTCGTTCTAAATTTGGAAACTTGATTTAAAATGCAAGTTTCATTGTATTTTTCGTTATAAGTAATACACAAGATGAATACCTTTATGCTTATAATTTTTCTATATCCGAAAAATATATGTGGAGGATATGTATCCTTATGTTTCTTCTTTTCTTTAAATACATCAAAAGTTTTGAATTTTACGATTATCTATTCTCTAAATGATTGTTTTTGTAGAAACACTAAACTATGAATGCACTATTTCTAAAGATTGACATTTTTTTACACCTTTCTTAAAATAGTATTCTACTTTGCAATTTTCGGTGAGTTCCTAACTCTTAAACTTTTTTTTTCATAAGTATTCCGACTCCTCTTAAACTTGTATTTGTCCTGACTTTGACAATTAGTCAATTTTTACAAAAAGCATAATTTCAATATTTCTATAAAAAAAATTCCCTTAATGACGATTTAAACATTTAACTTTAAATTATCTTTTTTTTACTACTTCGTTTGATCGCCACACATATATCTTCATTATCTTGGAATTATTACACATTTTGATAATAATGAGATTAGTTATCCTTTCTAAACACACATTTTGATAACAGTGAGATTTCTATCACTTCTAAACACTTAAAATGCTATCTACACAATGTGATTTAAAATATGATAAACTTTCACCGCCTTCATTAGAGACAATGACTCTCTAATTATATATATTCTTCGAATATAGTTCTATTATTGTAAGAGTAACCGTAGTAGTAATTATAGACTCGGAGATCCTCAATCATTTCGTAACTTATTTTGTAGACGACACTTAAAAAGCCTTTACATTCGAGAGGTACCAAAACTTCGTTGCCTACCCTTAGTACGTATCTTTAGGAGCTTACCCTTGATCATTTATTTTCATCGTGCTACCCCTTCTTATTTCAAAATATATCTTTTCCAGATGTAGTAGCCAACCCGGAAGTGAACAAATTGTTCCTAATCTCTTCTTTTTTTTAAGCGGCGAAGTTACACGTAGTGCTGATTTAGAATGCAACTTAAAGATCAATGCGGATTTAACGCTCAGTGCAGTTGGCGCATCATCGAAACTTATACCGCTCTCTTAATTCAGATAATATCTAACTAGATAATCTTTTCAACTAGGTCGCCATGGTCGGATCATGATTTCCATGATCCTAATTTCTCGCAATCTAGGCTGTAGAACTCGAATTAAGGAAACACTAAATTGTTGATAGCAAAAAGAATTGGGCTTTTCCCTTGAGGAATTAACCCAAAATAATCAAAGAACACTTCAAGTCACCACCTCTCCAACTATACAATAGTATTCGGCTGAGTTCTAATAGAATACGTCACGAATTGAATTTCGGGACGAAATTCTTTTAACCGGGGGAGAATGTGACAACCGTCAAAATTCGAGTCGGTTCTAGATTTCAATAAACTTAGTTGCATGTATAGGCAAAACACATACTAGACTTAGTAACTAGAAGTTAAGATATAACCTATTAGAAACTTGGAAACAATTAGAAACAATGGATAGTGTACTTAGATTTCACATTGATATGTGAATTCTACATCTACTGAGCTGTAGTGAATATCCATATTTAGGTCACTCTTTGACTCGAACACCTTTTCATGAATCATATACACACATCATGCACTTTACCTAGTGGTAGAAATTAGGTCAGAGTCTCATAGAAACTTAAGTCAAAGTTGAAGACTAAGACTAGTGTACTTGATTCCTCAATTTCGCTTGAATCTCGGAATCACTACATAGAATGCCAATAAACCGATAAAAATAAATTACAAACATTACTTATAACTATAAAAGAGTTATAATACCATAAGATAATTTGAAGTCTCAAATATTCAATTTATTTTGATATTCAAAGTTTATTAAACTCCAAAACCCTAAAAGCCCTAAAACCTAAATTTTATAAAGTTTAACATCAAGAATTTTATAAAATTAGTTATGAAACTTATAATATTATCTTAAAATAATTAAATTCAAGGAAATATAATCAAGGAAATAAAAATTTAAGTCATTAACATTTACCCTTAATTTATAAGTCAAAAATCAATATTTTATGAGTAAAAACTATATTAAGGTGCATATTTTATAAAAATTTGGTGTTTTTATAAAATAATTAGAATTTTATAAAAATGGAAGAGTGAGGGAACCTCTCTCCTCATCAAAATTCGTCCCCCCTCTTTCCTAGGCACCCTCTTCCCAAAATTTTTAATCATTCACTTCACCCTCACACTCCATCTTCTCTCTCACTCTACCCCTCATTCTCTCTCACACTCTTCATCACCACCACTCCATTTCTCTCTTCATTTCTCTATACCCACGAAATTTTCCAGAGAATAAGTCCAAGAACACACCTCAAACTCAAAATCTTCATCATCTAGTGGTGTTCATTAAGGTAGAACACGATTTCCTTTCATTTTCCTCCATGTTTTCAAGGTTTTTCTTGCATTTCCTTCTTCTTCTACACCTTTCTCTTAGAAAATTTGTGTGAATATTCATTCACTTCAGTTTTGATGATGATGGTGGTAGATTTTCACCAAAAACATCTTGCATGTTACAAAATGGTGAAGATCCATGACCTAAACCTAAGTCAAAACCATGGAAATGCACTTTTCTATATGTTTTGGTGGAAAAACACCACATGCACCCTATGTTTTCTATCAAAAACGATTTTTGAACATTTCAAACTCATGAATGATCTTCAAACCAACATGCATGTGATGATCTTCAAGCTAATATGCTAGATCATCAAAGTATGTTGATAAAAGCTTTCAAATATGTTCATGAAGGATTTATTTCCAAATAAATATCTAAAACTCCTTTTCTGACCAAATCCGATTTTTCCTAGATTCCCATCAACAAAATAAGATGATCTGTAAATTTCCAGAAAATAATTCATTTTTCTAGAATTATTATAATTAATGCACGAAAATAGGGCAATAAATCATATCAAATACTTTCTAGGGTCTATAAATCCTAGGTAAATTCGTGGACGACCCCTATGCTAAATAATGATCCCTCATTAAGTTTCATCGATTTTTGTTACTGTTTAATATGGTTTTGAATTTTCTTTTTGTTTAGCCCCAATAAATCATAAAACTGCTTTAGATAATTTGAAAATGTGATATAATAATTTTCGCAGCTTATACTCTCTGTGGAAGACTTAGAAAAATATTTTCAGAATTTTTCATAATGTATTCCTATTTTTCCCCGATTTTTGTGTATATTATGGACTAAAAACAGGAAAAATAGTTCTGCTTCTCCAAAATTCATAAAAATTTACCAGAACACCTTGTAGTACATTAGGAGGCTACATAAAAATTTTGATGACTTTTCCCTTCTGTATACTATTTTTCTCCTATTTTCTAAGATTAAATACACTTAAATACACAAAATCAGATTCCAGTAGATAAAAACCACATTTGGGATTTTTCCCAGATTATTTACACTGTACATGAACTTTACAAAATTTTTGGTAATTTACTTTAACTGTTTAATAATTATTCTCCAATTAATGATTATTTAAGAGGATAAAACAAAGAAAAATAGAAAGACTAATTGAAAAATATCTTTTATATTTTTCACAGCTTCTACATGTATAATAAAAGTGTTACAAAAATTTTGGGCAATTTTGGAAACTGTTTTCTATTTATTGCAATTTTCATTAGAATAAATGCTCAAAAATCATAAAATTGGGTTAAATTGTCTGGAAATCTATTTTTATATTTTTCCCAGGTTAAGTACGTGTAATGACATTACTATAAAAAGTTTGGGGCATTTTCTTAACCGATTTCTATTTTTCATGAATTTTTATATATTTAGAGAATTAAATATATGAAAAATGGTTATGCATATCCATAATCCATGAAAATTTATCTAGAAGTCTTTTAACATATTTAGAACCAAAATCTGAAGTTTGGTAATTTGTATTAATTGTTTAGTATTTTTCATGATTTTATGGTTATTCAAGAAACTAAAATGGTGAAAAATAGTTAGACAAATCAAAAATTCAAGAAAATTTATCTTTAGGTCTTTGACTTCAATTAAAACTGAAATGCAAAGTTTGGGAACTTTTAGAATTAAATTGATTTAGTTTTGAATATTTAATCATTGGAACACCTCTAAAATGTTAAATATTAACATTTCAATAATGGAAATTTTCCACTTAAATTGTTATATAACAATTGATTCTTTGAAACTTAATTTCCACAAAAAAATGTTTGTAACTTATCAATATTAAATTTTGACACATTATTGGCATAATTCTAGTGTAGTAGTAAGTATACTAGTGTTAGATTTCGATTAGAGACTCACTAGCGAATACCATTATTGTAGGAATCGGTAGTGGTACACGTGGAACGTAGTTCAAGGCACCATTTGCATCATCTAAATGTATTGTGAGTATTCACGCACTCCCCTATTTTCAGTTTTTATGTTTTGGGGTGGAAAAGCATGTCCCGAAAAACTATTATTTGAATGTTGTATTTAAATTGATTTGTATCAAACATGATTGCTATTTTATTGCTATATCTCTCTATGTATGTCTATGCAACACGGAACATGAGAACTTATCGTATTAAGGCCCTTCCCTTATCTCTAACCATTAACTCTTTGAGCCAATGGTCATTATGGATAGCGCTATTAGGAATTGACAACTCCTCACTCGCCCTATTGCTGGAGTGCATGATACCATATTCATCTATGGAACGATAAGCATAGATGTGACAACCATCAAATTTCGGTCAAGTCAAAGTCAAACAAGGTCAACAAGTTAAACCGGTCAACTCCATTAACCCTTGTATGTTAGGGTTTACGTTATGTAATCACTGTACAATTCGCTATTTTAATGAGAAAACATCATTTGGAAAGTTCATGTGTTTGATATTCCTTAGCCTTAATAGTGTTAAACAACGAACCAAAGCGATAAAACACTATTGCACAATCATCGGGATTGTGTAGGACACTAAATCATGGCTTAACGGGGTCTATGGACCTTGCGTTGCGAAGCCGGACACTCAGAAAGATCACAAACGAAACCTCTCTCAATCTCATTCAAACCCTACTCAAGATTACTTGACGCTAATAGGATCAAAACTCATACACTACGATATAAATTGACGTTAATATCAACATAGTATAGTACAACGTTATAACTATAATCAAATTAAATTATGATACCATATTAAAATCAAATCAAAGTATAATGCTCTAATTAAATTTAAAAGAATCAAACTTGAATGTTATAATTAAACTTCAAATCAAAGTAGATTGTTATAATCAAATAATAACTCATCTTTTATAAAACTCCATTTTTATAAACTTTACATTAAATTTTATAAAACTCTATTTTTATAAACTTTACATTAAATTTTATAAAACTCTTATATTAATTATGTAAAAGATGCTTGTGTTAGTGGGAAATTATGAAGACCACCAAAAGCAAAAAGATTATTCCCATGGTCTCCCACTCACACCTCCCATCCACTTTCCTTTCCTTTTCCTCCCAACACATTATTCTCTTCACCACTTAAGCCTTCTCTATTCTTTCTCTCACTCTCAATCTCGAAATTCATCCAAGAAATACTCATATTCCAGCCAAGAACAATCTATTATACTCAAATCTTCATCCCTCTTGAAGCATTCATCAAGGTATGTTGTTAAAAGTTGCAAATTCATACAAGAAACAAATTAAATCCACCAAAATATCTAAAACTCATTTTATGCATAAACCTGATTTTTCTCAGAATCCCATCAATAAAATAAGAAGTTCTGGAAATTTTCAGAAAATAACTTATTTTTATTGAATTACTATAATTATTGCAATAAAGTAGGGCAATAATTCACATAAAATACTTTTTGCATTCAATAAATTCTGAGAAAATTCTGGGATGACCAATATATTGATTAAACATAATTTATGAAGTTTCATGCATTTATATTACTGTTTACTATTATTTGTGATTTTATTGATTAATTAATAATGAAATATATAAAAAATACTTCCCATAGTCACAAATATCCGAAACTTATACATTGGGCTATATATCATGTTATAAAACTATGGTTAATTTTACAGAATTTTTGGGAATCATTTATTATTTTTCCCGAATTTTGTTGTTGTTTAATCATTAAAGTATTAAATAAATATTAAAACAGTTCAGAAAAATATAAAAATTTTACAGTAATTAATATTGTATGAAATAATGATTTCCTAATAATTTCATAATTTTTCAATACTGTGTACTATTTAAAACCATTTTCCTAAGTATTTAAGCATGTAAAAATGCATTTTAATGATTATTTCATATAAATAATTGTTAAAATCTGTAAATAATTATAATTGGGCAAGTTATTATTTTAATAATAAATTATTAAAATCTGGCCTAAATTGAAAATATAAATTAATTATGCAAAGTAATTAATTCAATTTAAAATTCATTTAACAAATGAATACCTTAATATTATAATCAAAATGAATTATTGGTAATTCATCTAATATAAGAATATGTGTCTAATTATTTGTATTGGTACTCTATTCTCGTTTAGCAGTTCCTAAACCAAAACTATTAATTATATTAGGTTCTATGCCATTTTGACCCGAACCGTCTATCGTACGACACACGCATTTCGTTTTGGGACTAATGTGAGTAATCTACCCCATACTTTATAATTTTCAATACTTTTGGGGTGTATCATGTGGTTCTAATATATTCCAACTTCATTTTATTGTTTTATCACAATTGAGACATTGTTGGGACATTTATACGTGAGTCATTAATTGTATAACTATTGTTTGTTTACGCTACATGTACTTGTAGTGCATTACCATTTTTAGTCTAATCTCCATGACTATGCCCGTATTCTTGAGGTACGTTATGGACAATAATAGCGCTATTGGGTTGACCACCCCGCCTTGGGACGCTAAGGTGATTGATCGCACGTGGTTGAGTGTGTATGATGATTAGATGCTCCATCCTATATATATATATATATATATATATATATATATATATATATATATATATATATATATATATATATATATAGGGTGAGGACTTATTGTTGTTGTTATCATTTGTTAATCAATTTTTGATTTATAAACCGTTATCTCAAATACAATTGTTTGCCGACTTCAAAAGAAAACAAATTTCCAATTATAAAGGTTTCAACTTCACAATTTTCTCTACTAAAATTAGATTACTCACCAACTCTCGTAGTTGACCTGTTTTTACCCATGATGCAGATTTGAAGAATGAAGTTGATGAAAAATAGGTTGTGCCTTAGAAATCCACAAGACTATTTAAATTTGATGTAATAAATGTTGTTCGTATTTGGATTTGTATTTGTATGTTGTGGATCTTTTTTGCATACTTAGTACTTAATTGAATCTAATCATATTATAACATAGTTGTCATGAGACTTTGAACAATATATCACGCCTCGATCGATTCCGACAAGGATCGGGGTGTGACAGATTGGTATCAGAGCCCTTGACTATAGGGAATTAGGTTAATTGCCTTGACCTAGTCTATAGCCTCTAGGGTCCTCTCGTATGCTAGTTTACAAAATGCACACACAACTGCATGCAATTCACACTTAGAAAATCCTAGGAATACCTTTGTGTGTTAATTGCTCCCTTATGTGCCTACGTATTACTCCTGACACTTATATGTGTGCATACACTTGTGAATATTCTCCACTTTCTCTGAAAATCACACACATACTCAAGTTGTTTAACAAAATGTATATACATATATGTATTCCTTAGAGCTCATAGGAAGTTCAAAGTCATCCACTCTAGTTGGGTAGGATCATAGTAATGGACGCGTAGTAACTGGAAGGGGGAGGTGCCGGTAGCCCGAAAGTCCTGACTAGGTAAGCATTCGTATACATCCCAATCAACTGAGGGACCAGTTTGCTTATCTGGGGACCAAAGGCGAGAGTTCCCAAACCTATAGGCCAAAGCGCGTCATTCACATTACTTTTGAGCCATCAAAATACCCGACCTTATCAAACGTATCTGAAAGGATACACTCCAAAATGGCCAACTCATTGGACTATTAAGTTCCCTAATGGGCCTAGAAGTGGGAAAGAAATGTGAAAACTTAGTTTTGTGGGGGCCCACGCAAGTGCTACATGTTTCACATTTAGTAACCATGGAAAGCCCAAAAGGTGCCCAACACTCCTAACCATGGCCCAACAAGTGTTTTACAATTATTTTACCCAACAATGTCTAAAAAAAAAACTTTATTTCCCTAATCAATTTACAAATAACTCACAAGTCCATATGCGTGTTTCTCATAGTTGACATGTTCCTTGTTTGGTTGTGGACTTAGGGTAGACTCATTAGGATCAACAGTCTAATAAAATTTTAATTACACATAACTGGGGGCATGTCAAGTGAATCTTAGGAGTGGATCAGACATGGAACAAATCACAAGATTATAATCAAGTTATTCCTACTAAATTCATAAGTCTATTTATATAGACCTCTGGTATAGAGTCGTCAGCGTAGTCGTGTCGGCAATCTAGAATATAGCTAAATACATAATACAAACTATAATACCCAAATTATACAAAATTTTCTGCATAAAAAATCAATAGACAAACACAATGAAACTAAAAAGGGTATCAATCTATCAAGAGAAAAACACATACAATGTAGATTAAAATCCACTAATTCTAACAAAATGGCTAAAAGAAAAGGTAAGGACTAAGGATTGTTAAGTCCTCTCTTCTTATAAATAGCTTTGAAGCAAGCTTGCCTAAGCTTCTTTGTTCTTTCTGTCAATTCCATACCTGGCAATTTCTCCATCATCTTCTTGTGCCCTGCTAACGTCTCTACCTCCTCCTTTAATCCCAACTCCTAGTTTTTTTAGGTAGATGCAATATATTTTTCGTGTGAGTTCATAAAATTTACAATGAGTTAAGTTTATGTAAATATAAATCAGAAATCGTAGTAAAACAATTGATTCGATGTGGCATATGCCTAGGGCCTATGTTTATGTTATAAAGAAACTAATAATTAAAATTTTAGAAAATACCAAAACAACTTTGGTTACCAAGTGCATGCATACATGCATGAGTAATGTATAGAAGGTTATTATCGTAGTTTACCTTGGCATTTTGAATGAGGGATTGAAGGCTCTTAAGTTTTCTATGAGGCCATCTGTTTATGTTTAGCTCTGCATCTTTTCTTCAACAATGTTAACCCTATCCCTAGTTCCTTTGCTGCCATGATTATCGGCATCTCAAAGTACTTCGCTATCTCTTCAAACTCCAATGGTCTCAATCTATTTGCCACCTTCCGGCCACCGTAATCAGTGGTGGCAGCACTAGAACTACCTGTAGCCTCACCACCGGATTTACAGTCTTCACTGAAACTAACCAATGGTAAATTACCATCCTCCCAACAATCCCATAAGCTTATGTCTTTAAGGGGATCCAAATCGTGAAACTCATTTCTAGAAATGATGTTTTGATCTTTGTTAAGTACTGTGGAAACGTTCTGATCGAGCACTTCATGCAATTTTTCCGACAACTCGTAATCATGATGGTCGAGCATGTCACCACTGCAAAAATCCAAAAAAAAAAAAAAAAAAAAAAAAAAAAAAAAAACTCAAGATAATCAAATCCAACACGATGAAAGACTCTTTTTGATCACTACAAATCCAAACCATGTTTTGATCAATATAGACAAAATCACTTTTTTGTGCGAAAGATGGGGTAATGAGTGACGTTTATATATACCTGAAAAGATCTTGATGATCAAAGTACGGAAACCAATCGAGGTCATATATGGGGTTTTGATGATCTGTAGGTGGATCCATTTGTGAGGGAGAAGTTAAAAGTTGCGGTAAGAATGTGATGATTTATATAAGTGAAGTGGGAGAAGTAATTAATAACAAATAAAGAGGAAATGAATATATATGGTCTTTGAGCTGTAACCTTCTTCTTCAATTCACACACATATACGTATATGTTGCCGCAAATTATGACTTATGTGCCTCATGCATTTAATACATCACATGCCTACTGCATATTCTTGACTTTGAAGCTACGTACCAGTTTCAAATTTCCCCAGTAGCACACTTTTCATTAGAAAGTACTCCAAGTCTTCACACATGAACCAGTTAGAAAGTACTCCAAGTCTTCACACACGAACCAATTAGAAAGTACTCCAAGTCTTCACACATGCAAATTATGACTTGTGTGTCGCTATAGGTAACTAATAAAACTTTATTTTTTAACCCCTTAAATATCAGTACAAGCTTCTAACCTCGACGTTTAAATTCTAAATTTCTTTTTATTACTAAAACAAGCATCGATTCAAGTATATAAACCATGAATCTTGAGAACACGGCAAAACCCAAATAAGACTTATCATCTATGTAAAAAAAAACTCAGGGTTTTTACTAGTAAATCTATCAGTGGCGGAGCTTGAACAATTAACTTGGGGGGGGGGAGAAAATATTATAAACTGAAATTAACATTAAAAAAAAACAGATTGTTTTCAACAAATAAACACCAAAAACACCTAGAAAAAGAATTACAACTCAGCCCGACAGCCTTTAATGTCTTTAAAAACAGATTATGAATGATATATTAGTAAGCAGACAACAATTTCTCTTTCAATGTTTTCATCTTTCCCATGATTATATCTAGAAAAAATCAAAATGAAGGAACAATTGATCCAATCAAAACAAAATCAAATTCAAAATTAGAACAATAACCAATAACTCATTTAACAATAACCAAATCAATCTTTGTTGTCACTTTTCAGTTTTGTTTGAAGCTGACAAGCTGTTAAGCATAACCAAATCAATAACCAAATCTATAAGTTCATAACTTATAAATCAAATTGGCAAATCGCCAAATCGCAAATGACAGCCAAATTAAAAGGAAACTCAGTAAGACAGTAGTAACGCATAAATAGGCAACAGATTGACAGAAAACAGCAGCAGCAGTGCAATACGCCAACACCAACAATCAACAATCTTACAATCAGAAAAGAAAGAACATCTGAACAGGATTTGGGTCTCGGGATTACATACCTGATTTCTGTGAAGTGTGAATGGGGACTTGGGCACTTGGCGATGGCGATTGGCGAGAGTGAGACCAGGCGACTGACTTGGCGAGACAGCGACAAACGAACAGCAGGCGAGATAGGCAGCGAATTGGGAAAATGGGGATGAATCGATTTTGATTTCTTGATACCGCTTGGTCGCTTGGAGAATTGGGAGTATTGGACTATTCTGATTAGGAATCGGGAGGGGCCAAAGCCCAAGTTTGAAGATAGCAGGCTTATAACTATTATATTTTGAACTACAATTCCTACTTCTATCCCAATAATACTACTCCCCTGGAATCTATGAGGGCTAGTGTAAACATTATGGTCATATATCATTAAGATTCTATGGACTTAGAATGTGTGATTCCGCCTCATTCCCTGTTCCTTGTTTGGTTGTGGGCTTAAGGCGGGGTCACCCATCCAAAATGCCCTTGCAATCTTAATGATATACGACTAGTTTACGTCAATCGACTATAAAAGAACTTGTAGGACTTATAATGCAAATTTCGTCAAAATTTGTTGAAACATTTGTAATGATGGAACTCGCTAACTACGTTATAAAATATTCATAGTGGTAATACCAAGGATAAAACAGGGAGTATAAAAGCATACATAGAATACTCTATCATCCCAAAACAATAAACTCCTTTTAAATTGACTCAGTTCAAGTTACAATAAGAAATTTCCAAGGTCATCATGTGACATCAGGAGGGTTGTTCCTCACCAAAATTAATTTCTTGTACTACGAAACGTTTTCCACATCTTTTTCCAAACTCTTGAAGTCCCAGTCAAAATGCAAATTTCGGGACGAAATTCCCTCTAACGGGGGGATGATGTGACAACCATCAAATTTCGGTCAAGTCAAAGTCAAACAAGGTCAACAAGTTAAACCGGTCAACTCCATTAACCCTTGTATGTTAGGGTTTACGTTATGTAATCACTGTACAATTCGCTATTTTAATGAGAAAACATCATTTGGAAAGTTCATGTGTTTGATATTCCTTAGCCTTAATAGTGCTAAACAACGAACCAAAGCGATAAAACACTATTGCACAATCATCGGGATTGTGTAGGACACTAAATCATGGCTTAACGGGGTCTATGGACCTTGCGTTGCGAAGCCGGACACTCAGAAAGATCACAAACGAAACCTCTCTCAATCTCATTCAAACCCTACTCAAGATTACTTGACGCTAATAGGATCAAAACTCATACACTACGATATAAATTGACGTTAATATCAACATAGTATAGTACAACATTATAACTATAATCAAATTAAATTATGATACCATATTAAAATCAAATCAAAGTATAATGCTCTAATTAAATTTAAAAGAATCAAACTTGAATGTTATAATTAAACTTCAAATCGAAGTAGATTGTTATAATCAAATAATAACTCATCTTTTATAAAACTCCATTTTTATAAACTTTACATTCAATTTTATAAAACTCTATTTTTATAAACTTTACATTAAATTTTATAAAACTCTTATATTAATTATGTAAAAGATGCTTGTGTTAGTGGGAAATTATGAAGACCACCAAAAGCAAAAAGATTATTCTCATTGTCTCCTACTCACACCTCCCATCCACTTTCCTTTCCTTTTTCTCCCAACACATTATTCTCTTCACCACTTAAGCCTTCTCTATTCTTTCTCTCACTCTCAATCTCGAAATTCATCCAAGAAATACTCATATTCCAGCCAAGAACAATCTATTATACTCAAATCTTCATCCCTCTTGAAGCATTCATCAAGGTATGTTGTTAAAAGTTGCAAATTCATACAAGAAACAAATTAAATCCACCAAAATATCTAAAACTCATTTTATGCATAAACCTGATTTTTCTCAGAATCCCATCAATAAAATAAGAAGTTCTGGAAATTTTCAGAAAATAACTTATTTTTATTGAATTACTATAATTATTGCAATAAAGTAGGGCAATAATTCACATAAAATACTTTTTGCATTCAATAAATTCTGAGAAAATTCTGGGATGACCAATATATTGATTAAACATAATTTATGAAGTTTCATGCATTTATATTACTGTTTACTATTATTTATGACTTTATTGATTAATTAATAATGAAATATATAAAAAATACTTCCCATAGTCACAAATATCCGAAACTTATACATTGGGCTCTATATCATGTTATAAAACTATGGTTAATTTTACAGAATTTTTGGGAATCATTTATTATTTTTCCCGAATTTTGTTGTTGTTTAATCATTAAAGTATTAAATAAATACTAAAACAGTTCAGAAAAATATAAAAATTCTACAGTAATTAATATTGTATGAAATAATGATTTCCTAATAATTTCATAATTTTTCAATACTGTGTACTATTTAAAATCATTTTCCTAAGTATTTAAGCATGTAAAAATGCATTTTAATGATTATTTCATATAAATAATTGTTAAAATCTGTAAATAATTAGAATTGGGCAAGTTATTATTTTAATAATAAATTATTAAAATCTGGCCTAAATTGAAAATATAAATTAATTATGCAAAGTAATTAATTCAATTTAAAATTCATTTAACAAATGAATACCTTAATATTATAATCAAAATGAATTATTGGTAATTCATCTAATATAAGAATATGTGTCTAATTATTTGTATTGGTACTCTATTCTCGTTTAGCAGTTCCTAAACCAAAACTATTAATTATATTAGGTTCTACGCCATTTTGACCCGAACCGTCTATCGTACGACACACGCATTTCGTTTTGGGACTAATGTGAGTAATCTACCCCATACTTTATAATTTTCAATACTTTTGGGGTGTATCATGTGGTTCTAATATATTCCAACTTCATTTTATTGTTTTATCACAATTGAGACATTGTTGGGACATTTATACGTGAGTCATTAATTGTATAACTATTGTTTGTTTACGCTACATGTACTTGTAGTGCATTACCATTTTTAGTCTAATCTCCATGACTATGCCCGTATTCTTGAGGTACGTTATGGACAATAATAGCGCTATTAGGTTGACCACCCCGCCTTGGGACGCTAAGGTGATTGATCGCACGTGGTTGAGTGTGTATGATGATTAGATGCTCCATCCTATATATATATATATATATATATATATATATATATATATATATATATATATATATATATATATATATATATATATATATACATATGTATATATAGGGTGAGGACTTATTGTTGTTGTTATCATTTGTTAATCAATTTTTGATTTATAAACCGTTATCTCAAATACAATTGTTTGCCGACTTCAAAAGAAAACAAATTTCCAATTATAAAGGTTTCAACTTCACAATTTTCTCTACTAAAATTAGATTACTCACCAACTCTCGTAGTTGACCTGTTTTTACCCATGATGCAGATTTGAAGAATGAAGTTGATGAAAAATAGGTTGTGCCTTAGAAATCCACAAGACTATTTAAATTTGATGTAATAAATGTTGTTCGTATTTGGATTTGTATTTGTATGTTGTGGATCTTTTTTGCATACTTAGTACTTAATTGAATCTAATCATATTATAACATAGTTGTCATGAGACTTTGAACAATATATCACGCCTCGATCGATTCCGACAAGGATCGGGGTGTGACAATAGATCTTGATAGGGCTTCAGTCATAGGTTTGGTTGAGACTCATTGTTTGCTCATACACATACAAACTCGTTTCTCGTTATAGCAATGAACTTGTTATTAATTATAGCAATGAACTTTGTTTCTCATTACAACAACGAACTTTTATTACTGAAAACTTATATACATGTTTTAGCAATGAAATTGTTTGCTCCTTGTAGCAACGAAATTGATTGCTCATTTTAGCAATGAAACTTGTTTACTCGTTTGAGTAACGAACTTTATCTTCCATGAGAATATGAATGTTGCATCTTATTTGGGCAACATACTTTATCTCTCATGATGACAAAGAACTTTGTTTTTACAAACTTATTTACTCATTTTAACAATATACTTTTTTATTGGAAACTTTTATCAAAACTTTGATTTCAATTCATGGAACCAGTATTATTTTGTTTATCTGTGAGTACTCACCAACTATTTTTATAGTTGACGCTCGTTTTACATGCTTTTTCAGGAATCATCGAGTAAGTGGCACTTAGGGACACTTCACTTTTAGGAGCATTCGCATGTGTTGTATTTCAATTTACATTGTAATTTCTTTTAAAATTTGTTCAAACCCATTGTGAATTTGTAATGATTTTTAATACTATGGTTGGTGTTGTCTTTTAACTTTTGCGATGAAACCCTTTGTACTGCCACGCCCTGTGTTTCCGCTTTAGCGGGGTGTGACAAGGATGAAGTCATGGTTTCATTCGCTGACATACAGTTTGACTCTGAGGAAGAGAATATTCCAGATCACATGCTTATGTCTGGTATGCAGTTCAAGATCCTCAATTGAAAGCTGAATTCTTTATTACAGCTTCAGGCTGATGCTGGAAGTTGAAACATTGTGTCTGGGGTTAATGTTGATGTTTTATTAAAAGCTCAAGAACATCGCTTAAAAACAATTATGGATCAGATTAAAACAAGGCATGAAGAGCATTTGAAGAGACAGGCTGATGCTTTTCACCATGAGGTTAACGATTTGAGGGTTGTTGCTAAAGAAAGACATATTCTCTTTGTCGAAGCAGCTAAGAAAGTGAAGGAGGATGTTAATCTCAAGATTGAGGAGATTCACACAGAGATGTCAAAAGAGGCTGTTAAACTGGATCAAAATTATTCCAATTTTCACACTAAGGTTGATATAATTGTTGATGTTGTTAAGAAGGTTGTTGACTTCTACAATTCTCTTATCACCAAGGCTGATACAAAGTCAGAGTCTAATTCTAAAGTTTTTGCAAAGTTGGAAGAGTTATTGGGGAGTTTGAAGGAATCTTTGTCAAAGCTTGAGGTTTCTCCTATATCTTCAATTTCTCAGGAGTCTCTTTTGAAGCTATTTTCATCCTTCGAAACTAGTATTAAGGATGATGTTTCTCCCTTATTACGATTGATGAATTTGATGTCAACCGATGCCCCACCTGTGTCCCATGTGGTGAAAGGGGGAGAAAGGGGTGTTGGCATGGGCTCTTCGAAAGTGGCTTGTACTGGTTCGTCAAAAGATGTTGATAGTGGAAAAGTGGTTGGGAAAGTAATCAGTACACAAATTCCATCTATGGTTCCTACTTCGTTATCAACAACCTCAACTACCATGACTACAAGGCCTTTAACTAAGGGTATTGTCATTGGTTTATCTGTTGGAGGTTCGAGTTCAAAACCACCAATTTTAAAAGAATCTAAAGTCTTAAGAAGGGGATTGAGCATTGTGCAGAAGAAAAGAAGAAAGCTCAAGAGGCTAAAATTGAAAGACAAAAGCAGATAAACAACATAATTCGTCAAAGGCAGAATAATCCTCCAAGTCTTAAGAAGGGTGATCCAACAAAGCCATTTTGTTACGAAACTATTAAAGATATAGTACTTGGCAAAAGAGAAGAAGATATATGGTAACTGGTGATCATTGTGAAAGTTATCTACATTTCGAAAGATGTTTTCTTCGAAGGAGTGTTGCAGAATTATCGATTTCACTTGGTCAGATCTAATAATGTTGCTTGTGATTTCTCTGTTCTTGATTTTTCTTTTAATGAACATGAATGACCTGATCAATGTTGCGAAGATTCAAAGCGTTGTAGATGTTTCAAAGCTTCAAGTTAATAAAAAGGAAGACTTCTTGATTGGATTTTCTCATATGAAGTTCATTATAGACAATTATTATGATTGTGTAGCCTAGACAGATGTGGAACTTGCATTAGGAATGGGTCGTCAAGTGAAAGTACCTCAATCGATGTTAAAGGGTCAAGTGAGTTTAAAATATTTAGATGATGGGGAGATTGTTTTGAAGCCTTTAGTAGTGGTGTTTGTTGGGAAGAACAAGAATAACAAGATAACAAAATTTCATTTCCAAGTATGTGATGTTGAGAAGTATACAAATTCCCAGTATACTAATCTTTTGGTTCATATGAGCAATTGCAAGAAGAATAATCCAGGAGATATTGCTGAAGTTCGAAAGATTATTTCATGGTATACTAAGGTTCGTAGGATACTTCATCAAGCTACAAAGTTGTTAATGACTTAAGTTCAACACTGCTCACAAAAGAGGAGAATGTTAGGTTCGAATATTAGTTGTGAGGTGTCAAAGTCAATTGTAGATTGATAGGATTCGAAGTCTGTATGTTAGATTTGAATATATGTATTTCATAAGGGTAGCTTAGTTTTCGAAGCATTCATGTTTACGCCCATATGTATTTTTTGTCCACTTTATTTGTTCCTATAAATAGGGATAAGTACTAGGGTAAGAGTAACTAGTGTTACAAGTATGCACTTTACTCTCTCATTTCTTGTACTCTTTCTGAAGTGATAATAGATCCAAACAGATCTGATTTACTTAATGTGTTCTTGATTACATTTGTACTCTGGTTTTTTATACTCTACTCGATTTAGTGAAACTAGAGTTCCTTCAGACAGGCCACAGTAAACCTCACATTTGACCCATAGGGGACAAGCTCGTCATCTGGGCACACTCCATGTCTGATATCCACCTCCTGGATGCAATGGGTCTTTCACCCCCAAGAAATCTGATGCCCCAAACGCCCAAAAATCTTTAGACGTGAGGGTACGGGCTCTGTACTTTTTGTTGGATTAGGTGTCTAATCCATAACTATAATTGGTATGTACTTGACCCGATAGTAGCATGGTCCTTTTGGGTTGCCTTCACTGGAGCAATTTGATAGGATGAATATTTCAGAAAGAGGTTATTTGTCATTTATTAATATATTAATTGAGAAATCATATTATTTAATTGGTATTGATCAGGAATTAATTTGGAATTAATTTAGTGATCAAAAGAGACTGTTTAAATTAACGGGGACTGATTAGGTAAATCAGTGATACATATAGTTTGAGCTAATGATCCATGTTGATTAGGGATTGAATAAATCTATGTGAGAGTCCATAAAGATTTAGTCCAAAGGGCCTATCAAATGAATTATTGGATTGTTTAAAGGCCTAAGTAAATGAATTAGGGTTTACAAGTTAAAACCCTAGGAATTCCACACTATAAATGTAACCCCTAGCACTCCCAAAATCGGATAAGACTTCCAAGAAGAAACCCAAGCCGATTTGGTGCCTCCTAGCCTCTTTCTCATAGTCCTCCATTGTTCTTGGTGTTTGTGACTTATTTGCGGTATCACGTTTGAGGTACTAAGCTCTTGAAAGGCCAAGTTCTACAAGCTACAACAAAGAGGTAGTAATCTGACTTGTTTTATGTTTTAAATCTCAAAATTGTATGTTAGTTAGGGTTCATGCTTTGGACAAAAGAAAATTACATGTATAACTTGAGAAAACTTAGGTCCAAAGCATTAGGGTTGTATGTGCACCATAGGATTGGTATAGTGCTCAAAACCCATCAGTGGTATCAGAGCCTAGGGTGTTTTCTGTTATATTGATGCATTGGTTAATTGTACAAAGTTGAAGCAAATTGAAATATGCTCTCTGACTGGTGGACTCGACAAGTCCTATGAAGGAACTAGACGAGTTGAGCCAACACGACGAGTCCATTGCCTGACTCGACGAGTTGCAACATCTGTTGGCAGATTTTTGGGTTTTTTGCCCAGAATTGGATTAGGATCATTACCACAAACTGTATTGACTGATAAAATTTGTTTTTTATGATAAGGTAATGATTATCCTCATCCAATTGGAGGATAATTGTCAAATTTTGAGATAATTACATGATTATGTGATAAATTAATTATTTGTAGAATTTGATTTGAATTGTCTTTCTGTATGAAATTAGATTAGGTCAAATTTTGTGATATTGATAAATTATATGATTAATTTAATTGTTTTCAAATTTGATCTAAGATATTTTGAAAAGTTTCAAAACTTGCCCTCAAGTTTTGGAATTTAAAATTTGATTAAAAAGTTTTGATTTTGAAATATTTAAATTCTAAACCCCAGAGTTTTTAAAAGTTTAAAATTCAACCCTTATACTATTATAATATTAATAACTTAATACTTATATATATATATATATATATATATATATATATATATATATATATATATATATATATATATATATATATGTATGTATAAGAAAGTCAGGCTTACCGTTAGTACGCCTCATTCACGAAGCTGGTCTATAAGGGGGTATAAGAAAATAGCCTATACAATGGCGATTGAATGGGTGTCCACTCTCACCCACCGCTTCCTTGACTTGTAGACGGTCGTTAGCCGAACGGGTAGCATAGGACTTTAATTCTCATTAAAAAGTATAATGATAATTATAAAAGGTAAATAAATGCTTTTCTAAATTCCTAATCTTAGGTACTTTAGGAAAAATGTGAAAATGGTGCTATTCCATGAAATTGCACTTTGCACCTTGCCAAGTCGTTAGTGGAGCGTGTGTGGTTTACCGACACACTAATTTGGACTAAAAAGGGTGGCAAAGGGTAGCTCGGTGTTTGTCATAGATCAATGTAGCGGGTGTGGTTCACCAGCACATTGATTAGGTGATAAATGTTATCGAGAGTACCACACATATTGGCATGGTTATTCACACCTTGTTTGTGATCCTCGGCATCCCAGTCACAAACTTGAAGGGCATAATCGAGATTAAACATGCCATTGAAAGGTTCAATGAATCTCAAAGATCTAGGAATTTCATACAAATTAATTCTTTTAAATTTTGGTTTTAAGTGGTGAAAATTGGTAAATTGTCATTTACCTCCCTTCAAATAATTTGCAATTAGAGTACAGCATCCCTTTTCTAAGTTGTGAATTATTGTGTTTGGGTCCTAGCCTTAATATCTCATTTGGGTGTTATATTAAGGAATTTCTATCTAATGAAACTTGTCTTTCTTTTTCAGATGTCTACCTCAAACAATGCTTCAAACTCAAACTCTTCCGCCTCTTTCTCCCTCATGAACTTATGTGAGAGGGTCATTTTTTATGGGTCGAATTTCAATGACTGGATTCGAAACATTTTCATGGCCATTCAATACGAGGAAAAGGAATATGTCCTCGACAAAGAGCTAAAGGAGATTGATGAAGAAACTGCAACTCCTGAGGAACTAGCTGAGTATAGGGCTCATGAGAAGGACGCGAAAAAGGTGTCGTGCATCATGCTAGCCACTATGAGTTCTGAGCTTCAGAAGTCCTATGAGGACTTCTGGCCTTTTGAGATGTACCAATACTTGATGGAAACGTACAATCAGAGTGCTCGACAAGAAAGGTTTGAAATCATTTCCTCCATGATAACAACAAAAATGAAGGATGGAGAGTCCAGCACGGCCCACTTGCAAAAGATGCAAAGATATGTGGACCGCTTGCTAAAGTTGAATGTCAATTTTGACGAAGAGTTGGCTATTGATATCATCCTACACTCTTTGCCTCCTTGTTAAGATCAGTTCAGAATGACTTATTATATGAACAAGGAGGAAGTCACTCTAAGCAAGCTTCAAGGCCTACTGAGAACTGCTGAAAGTAGTTTAAAAGGCATTTATGTTGTACCCACTCCTACTACTGCTGCCCCAGTCCAGGAAATTGGACATGGGAAAGGGAAGAAAAGGAAAGCTCCTTTAAAGAATCACAAGGGAAAGTCTCAGGATGGATCCTCTTCACGTGGGTCCAAAGGTGGTTCTGTTGCTCCCTCATCCAATCTAAAGGAAGTATAGTGATTCTATTGTCATGAAAAGGGGCATTGGAAACGAAGCTGCCCTAAATACTTGCAGGACATTAAGGATATGAAGATAAATCCCACCTTCACAGTTATTTACACTATTCAATCTAAAAACTTATCACATACTAGTTCTTAGGTACTTGATACAGGATGTGGTTTCCACATTTGTTCTGAATTGTAGGGTCTAAGAAGAAGTAGGGATGTGGAGCACGAGAAGATGAATTTGATCATGGGGAATAGGAAAGTGTCGTCTGTCACCAAGATTGGAGTTTATTCTTTATTGTTTAGTAATGGGTTAGGGTTAGATTTGAACGATTGTTGCTACTCGTTAGAAATGGCGAGAAACATTACTTCTTTTCATGGTTTGTATAAACAAGGTTTTAGATTTTCATTTAACAATGAAATTGGTTCTATTAATGCTTTTTATAATGGTAAATTGTATTTTGAAGCATTGCCTTGTAATGGTATATATGAAACTGTGATGGTTGTAGACAACTTAGGAAATAATGTATTGCATATTGATTCATCCAATGGTTTGGACAAGGCATCCTTGTGGCATTGTCGTCTTGGACATGTCAACAAGACGCGCATAGCCCAACTCCAAAAGGATGGAGTGTTGGAGTCATTTAACTTAAACTCGGATGACACATGCGAATCTTGTTTGCTTGGAAAGATGACCAAGTCACCTTACGCTGGTACTTGTGAAAGAGGCGAGGGTTTGTTGGATCTCATACACACGGATGTGTGTGGACCTTTCAGATCCGCCACCAAGGATGCCTTGTAAAGAAGTCCATGACATGTTGGAAATAAAAAAAAAACTCTCTTTCCACTGTGGACATTGGAAAAGTTGCTGAAAGAAGCAATCGAGTCTCTAAGCACTCATTGGCTTGAGCCGGTCATCTCTTTTGACTTGGAGAATTCTAAAGACTCACAGTTTGATATGCCAATCACCCGAAGGGAATTTGTTTTTCACAGCTTCGAGACGACAACATCAATTCCCTCTCCTGACGCGAAAACTAATCGTTCTTTAATTGAGTATTATCTTGCTTTTTCTCAACCTCGGTACTTGACCTGGAGTGCATAGAAGATTACATCGGTCAAAGTTCTAAAGCCAGTCGATGCATGAAGCTTTATCAATATGAAGTTTTGATTTTCTCAAAGTTCTCCATGATTGGATCCTGCTCACAAGTTTTTTGTTAATCGAACAACAGAAGTATGACCCTACTCTTGCTCACATAAAGCGAATGTTGGTCTCATACATACATGAAGTCACGAAGCTGGATCAGGAGATCGCCTCTGCTTTGAGAAAGAAGCCAACTATCAAACCTATTGGTAAAGCTAGCGACGTGAACAAGATGCAATTGGGCAAAATAGACACGAAATATCTCACGGTGATATTCACTCGTGGAGAAAATCAAAAGTGCCTGTTCGCCTTACCCGACAAACACCTGTTCTCCACTACTTGTTTGGAGCATATCTTGAGTATTATAAACAGGTGCAAACAAAATGACGATGCTGCTAAAAAGAATTTTAATGACATGCTTCGCTCGTATATTCTTTTTCGTCATACTCTACTGGCTATCATACCGAAGTTGTTCAAGACAATGAAGAAGACAAAACAAGCACATCAGTAGATTTCTCTCGCCTCAATTGACGCAAAGGGGGAGATTGTTGGGTATAGAAGATTGCATCATTGGGCTTTTTGCTTTAGTCCATTATGTATACGGTTTTGGGACTGTCCAACCGTCGTTTATTAGGGTTATAGGATCTATATATAGTGCATGCATGCACCGTGTAATAGCTAGTCATTGATTTCATTATTGTAACCCTACCACACCTCTACAGTAGCAATTCCTAATAGAGTTATTATGAGGTTGTGGCTTATTAATCATTCGACATCAGTTTGATTCATCTTGTGTTCTTGTGTTTCTTGTTAAATATCTTATCGATCTTAAAGAGTTTTAGTCTCATCACATATACTGAAACAAATAAACATGTATGCGTATTTTGGGAAATGCTTACTTAAGCTTGGCTGATTGCACACATCGCGCCCCTTTTCTTTATAAAAATCTCTTTTGAAAATTCATTTTCTTTCAAACTGATTACTAATTCCTAAGTTTGAGTTCGAACACACACGATATTGTGCCCGAATCCCTCAAACCAAGGATCTGTTACAACCTTGTAACATCCCAGGAATTATAAGTTATAATTTTTCTTTCAAATAGTCAAACAACCATTCAATCATTAAGTAAATTCCAGTAGAGTAAAAAACATGTCATATAATCATCACAGTACAGAACAACCATTTGTCATATCTATGAGATATAATGTCCTTTGGACTCCTAAGAGTCATAAAGTTGCAAACTTTATCTCTTTGCTCCACTTAAAATCCAATAAAAGGGTTTATTAAGAAAAATAACTTTAGATCTCTAAGGATAAGTTAAAAGACTAGATCAAGAGTTTTACAGATGGTCCAACAAGGTGATTTCAGAGGTTGGAGAGTGTTGCTTGCTGGTCTCTTGCATAAAATCTTCTTCTACTTCCTTCAAATCTACCAAAATCTAGCTAATAAGCTCAAAAGCTTCAAGGAAGACAAGGGTTAGGGTTTCTGGGGGGGGAGGGGACTGAGAGTGATGGAGGCTGAGGATGAATAAACATTAGGCTCCTCATTCCTTTAAATAGGGTGCAGAGCCCGAAAATTAGGGTTTCATTAAAATCAGCTACCACCCCGTGGCACATATGGCCATGCCGTGGCGGGTCTTTTCCCGTGAGCTTTGAAAACATTACAACACCTTTGTGAGGCTCCACCACGCCGTGGTCACCCAAAATGAATACTTAACAAAATAATGGATTAGTTCATACCTGAAACTGGTGTTACATGATTATTAATAATTGTTTTTATTTTCTTGGAGAAAATAGAAGATAATTTTTGTCTTCTTTTGAAGGCATGACTGAATTTTATAAGGAAGAAGACAGGTTGCTTGTCAACCTTCTTCTTATGCTCCCCATGCTCCTAAAGGCTACCATTATTTATATTATTTAAATGTAAAGACCTTGCCTAGATGGGACTATAAAAGAAATGCATATGCTTACATTTTTTCCTAGGTTTTCCTTCTTTTCTTCATAATGGCCGAAAGTCTCTTTTTCATCCATCATTTTCTTGTCTTTTGAAGTATGTTCAAGATTTGATGCTTTGAAGTGCTTCTCCTTTAGTGCTTAATTGTGCTAAGAACTTAGAGGCTTAAGAAGTACTTCATACAAGATGGTAACTAGCATTCCATGTGCCTTACTCTTGATGGTGGATATTTGTAGAGAAGGTCATCTCCTTTGATCTTTATATCTTCATCAACACCCCAAAACCAAGTGGGTTCAAAGGCTCAAAAGGTTGTCATTCTAAAACACTCTATTGTTGTTTTATATCGTTCTAACCTCTATAAAAGCATCCTTTGGTGGTTTTGTTTTTGAAATATACTCAAAAATCTTGTTGTTATTTTTAAAGCTTCCATTGCGGTTTTTATGAAAATCTCTCTTAAAATTTGTATCAAAACTTATCAGTGGTATCAAAGCCATCTTTTATATGTTAGAATGATTTTTTTGTTTGATAATCTTTGGTTTTTGGAAAACAAGCATGAATTTCATTTGGCTAAGAAATTTCCATATTTTCCTTCTTTGGCATCTTTTAGTTTAAAATTGTTTATTTTTATATATAATCATTTTTTCATACATTTTGGTTGACTCACAAAATGTCACTAGAATTGGTTGGTTTATGCACATATGTTTTAATGCATCCTTGTCATGTTTATTTTATGTTGTTTTATGTTCTGTTTGATGTATGAAAATGGTTTTTTCATGTTAAATAACATTTTATCATAAAATAATATTACTTGGAGTTTGAGAAATAAATATTTAAAAGGTAGCATGAGATGTTTACAAATGACTATTTACTGAAAACATTTTAACCGGTAAAATCGAGTTTTTGTTAAGAAAAAAATACTTTTGTAGTAAAACTTTTAAATAATGAACTTTAAAATATTTAAAATGGTTTAAAAGGTGTTTAAACTTTATATAAACTCCATGTCTTTTATAATAAATAACATTTTTATTAAAAAGACTAAAATCGGTTTATAACGTTATAACGTTAAATAATAATACTAATTATTATTTTTTACGTTGAAACTTAATATATGATATTAGTTTTTTAAATTTAACGCAACATATTGATATTATGTTTTATGCATGCCAAATGGGATTTAAAACATGAATATCATCACCTAAGTTTTGGTTTATCAAAATAATACTTTTATCATAAGATGTGTAAAATTGAGTTTACGAAATAAAATAAGTTTATTCTACAGATTCACCAAGTCATAAGATTTTGATAATTAAAAGAATATTTAAAAATTTGATTTTAGAACTCATCCAAAACTCCAAGTCTTAAGTATAAAATGAAATTTTATTAAAAGACTTGTTGGGTTTAAGTGTTGCGTCTTTGGGCTCGTTTAATAGTCCATTTAGTTTACCCGGTTTGGGACTGTCCAACCGTGGATATTCATTAGGGTTAGATTATATATAATGCATGCATGTATAGCTTTAAGGTTATCGTTCTCATTAATAACTTTTTCATTGTAACCCTAGCACACCTCTACAGTCGAAGTTCTTCATCGAGCTCTTCTGAGGTGTGAGATATTAATCATTCGGTACCATTTGATCCATTCATGTGTTCTTTACTTGATTAATATTGTTTTTATGTTTAGAATCTATCGATCTATAGCGCAATATTCTCATCAATTGGTATCAGTGCAGGAGACTGTGTAATACATACACATCTCTTCTATTTGAAGAATCCTTTAGGGTTTCCGCTTTTATCAACATATAGAAGCTGTCTTCTTCTTGTCGATGGTATCTCTTGTGTTTGATAAAACCCTAAGTTCAGCTTTACAAGTCTGATTCTAGCAGATTAAAAGAAAAACTCCATCATGTCTCACGATGACTCTCAAATCAATCCGATCAACATCTCCAACAGTATAGGATCCACCACAAGGGTTCCCTTTCTTTATACTCAAGATTATGAAGTATGGGCGCATCACTTCGAAGACTATGTCGTTGGATCTGAAGACAATGGCTATCTTATCTGGGAAGCAATAACGTTGGGTCTGTTTGTTCACTCTGTGTTGGGTCTAAGTGTTGCGTCATGGGCTCGGTTCGTTAGTCCATTTGGTTTACCCGGTTTGGGCCTATCCAACCGTGGATAATCATTAGGGTTAGCATTTATATATTGCATGCATGTATTGCTTTAAATCTATCGATCTCATTAATTACTTTGCATTGTAACCCTAGCACACCTCTACAGTCAAAGTTCTTCATCGAGCTCTTCTGAGGTGTGAGTTATTAATCATTCGACACTGTTTGATCCATTCTTGTGTTCTTTGATTACTTCATTCTTTTTTTTCTGTTTAGAAGCTATCGATCTATAACTCAATATTCTCATCAATTGGTATCAGAGCAGGAGACTGTGTAATACATACACATCTCTTCTGTTTGAAGAATCCTTTAGGGTTTCCGCTTTAATCAATATATAGAAGATGTCCTCTTCTTGTCGATGGCATCTTTTGTGGTTGATAAAACCCTAAGTTCAACTTTACAAGTCTGATTCTAACAGAAACAGTTCATCATGTCTCACGATGACTCGCAAATCAATCCAATCAACATCTCCAACAACATAGGATCAACTACAAGGATTCCCGTTCTCTATACTCAAGATTATGAAGTGTGGGCGCATCACTTCGAAGATTATGTAGTTGGATCTGAAGACAATGGCTACTTGATCTGGGAAGCAATAACATTGGGTCCATTTGTTCACTCTGGAACAAACCGAATAGTCAAGACTCAAAAAGAGTATAACCAACTCCTGGCGGACGAAGATAAGATGCCTCAAGACGAAAAAGACAAGGTGTTATGCAACGTTAAAGCCATGAGGATGATCAGATTCGCATTGCAATCCGATACTTTTCGTCTGGTGAGCTCATGCACAACAGCTAAAGAAATATGGGATAGGTTGAAAGAATTTTATTCAACTGATGAAGATCTAGAGCACTCGATCCAAACCCTTTTGCTATCTGAGTTTGGTGCTTTCGAACAAAAACCTGAAGAGAAGCTTGTTTAGACATTCGAGCGCTTCAATCATCTGCTCAGTAAGATGATGAAGCATGGAATTGAAAGGAAGGTGATTGAACAAAAGGTTACCTTCATGAATGGATTAAGGCCAGAATGGATGGCGGTGGTTTTGACTATGAAGGCTCATGAGCAATTTAAATCATATTCACTGGCGAAACTGATGGGTATTCTAAAATCTCATGAAAGCGTGGTGACAAAGGAAGCGAAGGTAGTTTCAGGTGTGGGTTCACTGGCCGTGATTTCTAAAAGCAAGAATGTAGCAAAAGAGGAGGAGGAATCTGATTTGTCTCAGTGTGATCTATCCAACGAAGAATATGCTATGATGGTCACAAACCCAAAGAAGTTTGCTCGCAGAAAGTTCCCGATCAACAAGAACCGAAACTGGCAGGGAAGCTATAGTTCTGAAAAGGTGAAAGAAGAACCGAAGATCGCCACTCAAAAGGACGATGAAAAGAAGGAGAGTAAGCTTGTGGGAGACTCAGGGTACGATTGCAACTACTGTCATGGCAAGAAGCACTTCGCCAAGGATTGCATGTTGAGGAAGATAGATGAGAAGAAGGATGGTGAAGATGACGAGACCTACTACATGAGAAAGCTGGATGAGATAAAGAAAAAGAAAGCCACTAACGTTTCTATGAATGCCTTGATTGTACAAGAAAACGTTATTGATGATGAGTTCGGTGGAGTGGAAGTCTGGTCCACAGATTCTGAGGATGAAGAGGTACGAAGACCCTCGCATGGAAGAGCATTTGTGGCGAGAGAAGGAGTTGCTGAGTCGGCTGGAAGATGCTTAATGGTTACAACCGAAAGTAAGCATGAGGAAGCGAAGGTCATGGAAGACAGATGTTTCGCTGCCAAGCCCATGAGTGAAAAGATGAGCAACTGCGATCAATTGATCAAGAAGGTACAAACTATCCTAGAATCTCATAAAGTGCCAATAACAAACTATGAAAAAGATTTAAATGAATTAAAATTCAAGTTTTCAAATTTAAGTGGAAGTCTTATTAAAACTCGCCTAGCTAATTCTAACCTAACTGACCAACTCAGAAGGGAGTCTTCCAAGAGTGAGGAGAGAAGGATGTGGATTCAGCAGAAGGAGTTAGAGTTATGTAGGGCTAGGGATGAACTTATTTATTTGCAAAGACACAATTTAAAATTTTTGAAACAAAGAAATGTTTTCTGTTTGATTGCTAAGCGCTTATATACAAACATCACTCAGTTACATTTAGACTGTGAGATAAGAAAACATATTCATAAAATGATTTTGCCTTTCCTTTAATTTAAGGAGGATGAAGTCATTGCTGAATGTGAATCTATAATGTCCTCGGATGAAGTTTATGTCACTTACAAATATGGACTGGACAAAATTGAATCTTTCATTGAGTCTAAAGAACATAAATGCATGCTTAAGAATTTACTGGACGAAAACGATAAATTAAAAATAAAGACCGAAACTATACAGAAGTTTGACTCATCCAACACCAAATTGAGTTCAGAAAATAAAATAAATTTGGGAACCACTTTTGAATTTGATGAGGAAAGCGAGATAAGTGAAATCTTTGTAGAAGATGAGGTCGATTGTTCAGAATTTCTTAAAAGCGAACCCGATGCAGCCAAACCACTCATAGCTGAAAATTCGGTTGAATACGCTCGAGTGTCAAAAGACAAATCCAAGAAACTCAAAGAAAAGGCTGTTGTTTATCAGAAAGTGCAAACTACTCCAAACCAAGTGTATGCAGTCACTGGAGTGAATAAGAAACAAACAGCTGAGTTGGCCTCCATGGTTGACAAGGATAATGCTGAAGGGTGTGATAACTTCTTCTGGTCAGCTCCCATCGATAATGTAGACGAAACGATTGGTCTGTCAGAGCAAACCTCATGGAGAGTTAAGGGACGATACATACCCGAACCCCTCAACAAGCCCTCAAGCTTCGATAAACCCAACACAAGTGGTACAAAAGATATACCAGAGGAACCACTGAAAGCTACCAGCGATTCATCAACAACAACCGGTGCTCATGAGAAGAAAGCGAAACCTAAGGCCAACATTCACTTGACTCAAGAGCAACTTGCTGAACAGAAACGACAGAGGAACAAAAGATACATGAAAAATCATAATGAGAGAAAGCAGTTTTGGCACTCACAAAACCCCTCTTATGTTCACTCTGAAAAAGCTTCTACTCTCAAAAAGGAAGCACATGCCAAGTCTCATTCTGGCAATCAACATCAATCGTACCGTCAGACGAACCGAACGACCTTTTTCGGCCCTAATACTTGTGGTCACGAGAACCAAAAGACAAGTTTTGGTCCCACCTCCTACTACGCCAAAAACCGAAGGTCCAGTCTCGGTCCCAACACAAGAGCTCAGAACCGAAAGTCAAGTTTCGGTCCCAAATCCCATCCTCCTCACTCTCATCCTAAACCTAACTCTATGAAGGATGTCAAAGGAAAAGGAAAGTTGTACTCAGACACTGAAATCCAAAACACCAAAAAGTCAGCTACCCCTAGAACTTCCAAGAAAACCTCTACTGAGAAACCTACTAACAATAACACACACCGGTTAAAAAAAATAAAAATAAAATCAAAGCTTACACCATCAAACGAAAAGATGAAACCACTTTAATAAAAAGAACATCTTTGGTTGATCTTTCGGTTGCAATTCCCCATTCTGTAAAAGAATCACCAGGGCCCAAGAGACTTTGGGTTCCTAAATCTCCTTAAATTTTGCAGGTTATAAGTGACGAGCAGTTTGACGACGAATGGTATATTGACAGTGGCTGCTCTCGTCACATGATAGGAAGGAGGGAAGAGCTTAGGGAGTTTCGGTCCCTTAAGGATGGTGGATGTGTGAAATATGGAAACAACTCTTTCGGAACGATTAAAGCGTATGGGATGATCACCAACGGAGAATTCTCAATACGAAAAGTGGCCTATGTGGAAGGACTGCAGCACAACCTCATTAGTGTTTCTCAACTAGTCGTAGGAACCGGTTTAAAAGTCTCATTTGACGATGAGTTTGAATGAAATCGTGTTTGGAGACTGATTCCCACACCAAAGGATGAATCTGTAGTCGGCTTAAAATGGGTATTTAGAAATAAGTTAGATAAAGAGGGCAACGTCATTCGAAACAAAGCGAGACTGGTTGTGAAAGGGTATTGCCAGGAAGAAGGAATAGACTATGAAGAGACCTTCGCTCCAGTAGCAAGGTTGGAATCAGTGAGAATCTTCTTGGCATATGATGCACATAAGAACTTCGAAGTTTTCCAAATGGATGTAAAATGTGCTCTCTTGAATGGAGAACTCGAAGAAATGTTATACGTTGAGCAACCACCGGGATTTGTGAATGAGAAGCATCCTGATCACTGCTACATAATGGATAAAGCAGTCTATGGATTGAAGCAAGCCCCGAGAGCCTGGTATGAAAGTCTAACATGATTTCTCAAAATGTCTAAATTCAAACAAGGTTCGGTCGACCCAACTTTCTTTCGCAAGAAAGAAGGCGAACACTTAATGATAGTTCAAATTTACGTTGATGATATCATCTTCGGCTCCATGAATCCTAGCTTAACAGCTGAATTTAGGAAGTTGATGGAGACTAAATTTGAAATGAGCGCAATGGGTCCGATTAACTTTTTCCTTGGATTGAATATAAGACAGGGACCAGAAGGCATCTTTATCGATCAGGAAGCGTACACAAAGACGTTGTTAACAAAGTTCGACATGACGGGAGATTCGAAAGTAAAGGTTCTAATGGATTTTGGCACGAAGTTGACTCCATCTCTTGTGAAACCGGCTGTTGATATGACTCTTTACCATCAAATGATAGGGTCACTAATGTATCTAACGGCTAGTAGGCCAGACATAATGTTTTCTATCTGTTATTGTGTCAGGTTTCAAGCTAATCCAAGAGAACCTCACATGATTGCAGTGAAAAATATCTTCCGGTATTTAAAGCGAACCTCGTCTCTCGGTCTTTGGTATCCTGCAAAATCTGGCTTCTTTGTTCAAGCTTTCTGTGACGTTGATCTTGGTGGATGTGGATTGGATCGAAAAAGCACAACCGGCGGGTGCCAGTTCCTTGATGGCAAACTTTTCAGCTGGCAGTCGAAGAAACAAACTTGTGTGTCCCTCTCCACAGCCGAAATTGAGTACATTGCTGCAACATCCTGTACATCACAGGTTATACGGATACAAAGCCAACTTAGAGATTATGGCTTAAGTATGAAGAAAATCCCTCTCTACTGTGACTCTGAAAGTGCAATACGAAGATGTCACAATCCAGTGCAACACTCCAAGACAAAGCATATCGCACTGAGATATCACTTTATCAAGGACCACCTTGAAGATGGAAATGTTGAAATTCACTTCGTTCGGTCCTCAGATCAACTGGCTGACATCTTCACTAAGGCCTTACCAGAAGCAAACTTTAACAAGATACTCCAAGGCTTGGGAATGATGGAAGCTGAGTCAACACCGAAACCTTCTTCTACTCACTAAAATTGAGTAAGCGAAATAGAGCGTTTGCTCAGTCTATTTTGGCTCCTGTATTTTCGGGAACCGAAATGAACCGAACGCTCGGTATATTTCAGTTCTTAAATTTTTGGGAACCGAAATGAACTGAACGCTCGGTCTATTTCGGCTCTTAAATTTTTGGGAACCGAAATGAACCGAACGATCAGTCTATTTCGGCTCTTAAATTTTTGGGAACCGAAATGAACCGAACGATCGGTCTATTTCGGCTCTTCAATTTTTGGGAACCGAAATGAACCGAACGCTTGGTCTATTTCGGTCTATTTCTCTTCATCTTTTCTAAGGAATGGTTTCAGTTGTATAATTTTGTAAAGCTTTCATAGTCTTTCGAGTGTTTACATTCAATTTCTTTCCTGTTTTTATTATTTTTCAGAAAATCCAAAAATATTTTCTTTTCTGTTTTTATTATTTTTCAGAAAATCCAAAAATATTTTCTTTTCTGTTTTTATTATTTTTCAGAAAATCCAAAAATCCAAAAATATTTTCTTTTCTGTTTTTATTATTTTTGTCTAATATCTCTATTCTAAACATCAATTTAAGTTCATAGATACGAAACACGATGATGATGGGGCAGGTATAATCTTCTTCTCTTTGTACTAGTTAAGTGTCCCTAGAAGCATGCTGCTGCATGTAGACCGAAGCCGCCATGACTCTGAGTGAAGCCTTAATGATTCGATAAACACCAATCGTTTCTTCCCAATCAGGCTGCTTAAATCACTCCATTCATGAGCTACCTTACTCTTCTCATAGTGAGTTAAGAGTTTTCTGCTTTGTCCTTCTAATATAGCAGAGGTACTTTAGGTTCCATAACCACCTCACGTTTCTCCATCTTGTTTCGCTTCACATTCGTAACCCTTGAGACCCTCAGACATTACCACTGAGGTTTATGGTTACACAATTTCTGTGTTGATGATCTTAGTTTTGTCTACCACGAGCTAAGTGAAACCCAAAATCCAACTCCTTGAATGCATTGACGGTGAACGCTCTAATGTTCAAGCTATTACTTGTTACCTCACGAAATCTCTTTTTATTTTTGCGTGATCTTTATGAATTTGTCTACCACCAGGACGTTTATTCCCATAAGATCATGTTTTAATTTTTTTTTGAGATTTCTAAAATACATCCAGTCACTGAATATGTAAGTCCCCAAAAACTACAAAAATATTTTTATGGGGTTTTTTAAGTTTTATCTCTCTATTCTCAAAATTGATTCAAGTTCACAGATGCGAAACACAATGACGTTCGGGCAGGTATAACATTCTTATCTATGTACTAGTTAAGTGTCCCTAGAACCATGTTGCTGCATGTCGACCGAAGCATCCATGACTCTAAGTGAAGCCTTACTGATTCGATAAACACCAATCGTTTCTTCCCAATCAGGCTGCTAAAAGTTAAGAATTTTCTGCTTTGACATTCTAATATAGCAGAAGTACTTTCGGTTCCTTAACCATCTTCTCACATTTATCCATTAAGTTTCGCTTCATAAAAGTAACCCTTGAGACTCTCAGCGATTACCACTGAGGTTTATGGTTACACAATCTCTGTGTTAATGATCTTAGTTTCGTTTACCACGTGCTAAGTGAAACCCAAAATCCAACACCTTGAATGAATTGACGGTGAACGCTCTAATGTTCAAGCTATTACTTGTTACCTCACGAAATCTCCTTTTATTTTTGCGTGATCTTTATCAATTTGTCTACCACCAGGACGTTTCTTCCCATAAGATCATGTTTTAATTTTTTTTTGAGATTTCTAAAATACATCCTGTCACTGAATATGTAAGTCCCCAAATATGTTTTTGTATCAATCAGATCCAATTGATGGTGCGGAATCCCAATCAATTGGATGATGTCAGATCAAATAGAAGAGAAGGAGAAGAAGAAGATGATGAATCTTGAATGTATTGATTAGAATGAAGTTCCCTTACACAAGATTCACACACTAAAACTCCTCTCTTCTCTCTTGGCCGTACACTCCTTTTCTGTTTATCAATCCTCACACCCCTCACCCTATATATATATATATATATATATATATATATATATATATATATATATATATATATATATATATATATATATATATATATATATATATATATAGATGGGGAACATGGGCCGTAAATGGGTTTACGGCCGGGCCGTAGACAAGTTTTACGGCCGTAAACCTGTTTACGGCCGTGAATACCCCCTTGGCCATAAACCTGACCGTAAACTCATAAAACATTACAGAAAAATACAATTGCCAAGAAAAGCAAAGTATAAACCATAATTTTGACCCAACAATCTCCCCCTTGGTTTATAGCTTTCTTTTCTTAATTGACCCAACAAGCTCCCCCTAAAAAGTAGTTGGCTTGTCACACCCCAAAACCGGAACGGCGAAAACGTTCGGGGATGGAGGACGTCATGTACAGTATCACAACAAAGCATAGTAGTAAACAAGCAGCAACATCATCCATTGCATTAATAATATAATTTCATACAAGTATGTTCTGTGAAGTTTATGAGACACCAAAAATGTAAATATAAAATAAGAGATGAGTCTTGAACGAGCTCCATCTTCTCAAAAACCTGGCATCGGTACCTGTCTACTGATGACCTGAGAATACAAGTTATTTTGAAAGAGTTTATCAGCTTTAAAGCTGGTGAGTCCATAAGCATTTTAGTGTCATTGTTTGTATGAAAGATGTTTGTAAGTACTTGATGTAAGTTTGTAAATGTTTGTAAATGTTTGTAAATGTTTGTATCTCCTAGAAAATCCTATATTTTCTACTAAACGTAGCCTTCTACCAAGGCATCAAATGAAATGTGTGTTTGTTTCTTGTAAGAGTGTATATTTTCCCAAGTGTGACTATCATTAACCAAAAATATAGTTTTACATTACCTTTTATGTGAAAAGATCACAATGTGAATGCAATGGGGAAATAATAAAGTACTGTACTATTGTATTATAGTAACTACTACTATACTTTCTACCTTAAACCAATTGATATTTAAGGTATGATGTGACCTGGTTGTACCATACTATCGACTAATAACACGACGATGAAAGACGTCGGAAGAAATGACATTTGGCACCCGTAGACTTGCAAGTCCCACTGTAGCGAACAGCAAGGTGTAGGATAGTCAATCCAGTATAGATCTATACGCAAATTCACGCTCTCCTTTTAGGAGATTCTGGCTACAAATCGAGCCATGACAGGTGATGCCATGCCCCGAACGACGGTTCACATTTATGTTATTGTATATTTGTATATGTAGTGTATGTACTAGCTGTATTGTATCTTCTCTCTGTATAGTATGTATGTTCTATATGTATGTTATTGTTTGTTTCTCATCATAGTATTCTCTATCTGTATGTTATCGTTTGTTTCTCATCATAGTATTCTCTATATGTATGTTACCGACTCGTGTATGAACTGACTCTTTGTATGTTTCATTGTTCTTGTATTAGTATTAGTAACTTCCTAAACTATACCTATTATAGTTTACTAGCAATGTTGTTTGTATAAATGAACATGATTGTATACCCTTGCTACCCAAAGGTATTTTAACTGGATGAAGGAACTTTTATATATATATATATATATATATATATATATATATATATATATATATATATATATATATATATATATATATATATATACGTGATATATAACTAAGATTCAAACGACCTTCGGACAAACAACCGATACCCTAAGTCCACAACCAAATGAGGAACAGGAAGTAAGGTGAGCTATCAGTCCTAAGTCCTTTCAATACTACTTATATAACTATATCTATATAGATACACTTTTGACAGAATATAAGTTTAAAAGAGTTTAATAAAAGTATTTAACATGTAAAAGAGTTTGTACAACGATTTGAAGTAGTTTTTTTGATAATACAGTTTGAAAAGTAAGAAAATCCACTTGTTGGTAGTTATTAATCACATGTGATTGATATAATAACTATAATAATTCAACTTGTATTCCCCCCCCCCCCAATAAAAGCATTTAAATTCATTTAAAAGATTGATTAAGGGGTATGAACTCACCTGTAGTGAGTGGTTTGGATGAACGGATGGTATAGCATGCTAAGTGTCAAGTGAAGACTTGAGCACATACACGGATCCTAATTACATATAATGGCACATATATGTATCTAATTAGTCAATTAACAACTAATTAAGCAAGTAAAGACACCCTAGGACATGGAAAACACTTTGATTCAAGTGCTAGGAGTACCAAGGGTTACATCTAAGGGTGGTAGGGCCTCATTTACGAGTTTACGGCCCAAATGGTAACACCATGTGAGTTTACGGCCCATGGGTTTATGGCCCAATGATTTTACGGTCGTAAACTCATGGTAAGTAGTAACATTTTGTGTTTCAAGGTCTTATAAGTCATAAGGAAGTATTCTTTGATCAAGTCTAAGCCTTAGGAAGGAAGGGTGGCACATATGCACCCTTGAATATCAACTAATCAAGGAAGGAAACACTTACAAAGTTGAAGATCAAGAAGAAAAATCAGATGATACTTGAGAGATAATGACTTCTAGGCTTGAAAATGGTAAAAATGACTAAAATGGCTAAGTGTCATATTTATACCTTTAGAGTTTACGGCCGTAAACTCCATGTTATGGTCGTAAACTCCAAACTCTTGGAGTTTTGAGACTTAAATGATGCACAATAAACTCTAGAATATACCTCCTATGATTTCCTCTTGAAGTACTAGGGTTTAGAACACTCAAACGGCTCTAAACAGTGCTAAAAGTTAACAGAAATGAGTCTGACTTCTATTGCAGTGAATGGTTGTACAAGATAGAAATTTCGAGTTGTCACATGGCTTTTCTTGTCAACCTTCATCGAGAGCTTGGCTTCAGCATTAATCTTCAAATTCTTCACAACTTCAAGATGAACTTGATGAATCTTCAATAATTGACTTCATCTTGAGCAATTGGGCATTTCTTCAAGATTTGACTCTGAACGCACATTGGGTGAGGAGGCTTCTTGTACTGATTCTTGAGAGATAGCGCTTTCATCTTGAGAATCTTTGGAGAGAATATCAGAGAGAACTAATCTTCTAGATCACTTCAGCAGGTTTAAGATAGCAGCAGACTGATTGAGGAAGCTTCAGTGCAATCCGTCACATAATGTTCAAGTGCGGCTTCACCTTGCTTCTAGGGTTGAAAGATTGAATGTTAAAAGAATAATCTTCATTTATTGCTCCTTCGAATGAGAATTCTTCGATGATCACGGATGAAGCCTTGGCTCAGAAATCTTCGACACAAACTCCATGAGTTTCATCTTCACCTGAATTCACTTTTCAAGACAAAACAAAACAAAAAGAAAACTTAGCCCACAAATTAAAACAGAAAAAAAAATATTTTTGGATTTTTGATTTTTCTGAACAAGAAATAAAACAGATATATTTTTAATTTTTTTGATTTTTGTTTGGTTTTCAAAATTTTTAATTCTCCCCTAATATTTAAATTAGAAGAAAACTATGAACAAATTTAACAAAAATAAAAATGATATCTAACTTTAAGAGTGATTTGGGATCAAAGTTTTTAGACAGCCTTTATCCGTTTATCAGTACCTCTCCCTTCATGAATAGATCTGGTCAATCGCCGGTATTGTGGTCCACTTAAACACGAGAGATTGTGACAAAATTAGGACATAGTATAAGTGACAAGACAATGTTATCCTAAGTTCCTAGATAATATTCCTTAAGGACCATTCAACTGACGACGACCAAAGACATTGTTGTCCACCTAAATTGAGCAGCGAGATCTACAGACAACCTATAAGTGTTCAATTTTAGTTGTACTAGAGCGTGTTTCCCGCTTCCTGATATACCCTAATAATCAGGAACTTCCAAAGTACTCCTTACTTTAGGTGAGCAGACAATTATTATGAGAGAAGTCAGATATAGAGTGCATATGCTATACATCCAGGTCGGATCTCTTCCAATCTCGCAGAGGGTGAAACATATGACTAACCATATTTAGAGGGATTGAGAAGTAGAATGGTGCATATGTTGTGTACCATGTCGGATGTATTTCAATCATGCAAAGGAGACAGCATATGACTAACAGACAAGAAGAATTACATAGATAGAAGATGCAGAGAAATAGAATTGCATATGTTACAGTCCAGGTCGGATGTATTTCAATCACGCAGAGGAGGCAACATATGACTAACAGAAAGAAAGCAAGAAAATAATTTCCTACAGACCTCCTTTATCGGAATTCCCCAGTCCCCCCATCAATACCGGAATTAAGGACAAAGTCCGTACATCGAGGAAGAGTTAAACCACGGTTCTAGATACAAATTATTTTAGTGTGACCGGTGGATTATCATGTATATCTCCCTGCTCAACCTATCTGAGCGTCGTATTGTCAGGCTAAATGGATGTATCTAGGTCAAGATTTTTCAAGTCTCTAGATTCCTTAAGTTCATTAATGCCTAGTCAAGTGCATTTTAATCTTTCGTGCCTACCAGCGCATCGAGACAATTCAGATCCAGTCCCTTACACAGCTTCAGATTGCCTGTTATCACTTTCTTGATATCACTTCCCATCACATCACCTGCAAGCACATTCCATAACCAACATATTTTTGGATTTTTGGATTTTCTAATGTTTTTGGATTTTTAAAAATTTTCTAATTTTTGCTTTGTTTTTATTTCTCCCCCTAAATTTGTGCATAGGAGAGAAACGAAAGTAAATGCACAAATTTAAACTATCCTAAAACAAAAACTAGTCTTTAAAGTGAATCAGCTTAAGAAAAACTCAGGAGTATAGAGAAGAAAACTCAAATCGTAAGTCACCGATTGAATTTGCATCCAGAAGGTCTGAGAACAGCACGCGTAATCTCAGAACAGATCCAAAAATTATTCACATTGTTAAGCACTAACCCCATGAGCGATCCCTTCCTTTCTTCCCTTCCCGCAAAGGACACATACTTTCAAATAATGTTCTGAGTGTTGTAAAGTTGAGAGATGTCCCCTATCATGTGCCTGGAACAGCCACTACCAACAAACTGAAGTCTGATGATATGCCTCCATAGCTGCTCCGACACAGAGAGGGATCAGCTGGTCTTTGGAACCCAGGCCATTTTGAAACTGGGTCGACCTTTGTCATCTACGCAAGATACATTCTCCCATGACATGTCCTGTTTATCACAAACAGAAGATGTAGAAATATTAGAGCCATTAGTTGATTTGGGAGGTTGAGCTTTCGGAACCCATTTGTAGTTGGGTTTGACCCATTTCTTTTTCGATCCGATGGGTGGCTCAGTACTTGCTTTTGATCTTGATGTCGGCCGTTGAGATGACTTTGACCTAACCGGTCTTTGTTTCACTGGAGCGTCTCTTGGATTGGGCTTCTTGGCTGACATTCCCTTCTTGTTCATGGGAGTAAGATTCTTGCCCTTATGGGTTTGATTCTTGGCCTTCCGCGCATTCCAGTCACCATTGTCTGAACGTAACCTTGAGGGGTTTATTTTGAAGTATCTCCCTCTTGGCGCGTTCTGCCAGCCGCGTGCGTAGTAAGGAACGTATGCGCGATTTGGACAATTTCGGGCAATGTTTCCAGGTGTTCCACAGTGAGAACATGTCTTTTTCTTCACTGTGAAGTTGTTTCTTCCTGCCCCTGGTGGCGTATCCTTGCCTTGTCCCTTATTTTTCCCACAAGCACAATTACAACAGGCACTCTGTTTCACTGGAATTGGTGGCCTGTATTTCTCAACAGCAGGTTGATCAGAAGCAGTTGAGTTCGAAGCAACAGATTCAGAGTTCAAGGAGAAGTTGGTTTGTTCAATGGTTTTCTCCTTGTTCTCATCCTCTGATACTTTACCTGAACATGAAGTAGATGTGCTAGAAACAGGAACATCAGTATTTTCAAACAAATCATCAAATATGTCAAAAAAATTTAACTCAACATGATCCGATGCAGAAGCATCACAAGATGTATCATCAATTTTAACATCAGAAACAATAGAGTTTTCATTCGAAACAGAAACAGCAAGTTCAGACACAATTTTATTATCAGAAACATATCCTTCAGCTTCGTGCTTTGACTGATCTAAGGATTGATCTGCACGAGAAGTAGAAACGTTAGTACTTTCAACATTAATAAATCCTCCTGAAACAAAACCAGATGGCTTGCCATAAACCATGAATGGTTCGTTGGCAATCTCCTCTTTAGACAAAGGATAATACTGATATGTATGATTAAAAGGAGGAGGCACATTATCGTATCCTAAACCCTTTTGCTGGTTTCGTTTGAACTGCAGGCAATGGTCAATCATGTTGGCAACTACCTCGCTTGATACATCAAACCTTTTAAAATCAAAATTTGCAGTTTCTGATGGGTTTTGAGCATTCTAACACTTCCTAAGTGTACATGCAACCCTAATAACATTGGATCTATGTTTGTCTAATTATCATGCAAAGTTGAATTCCAAGGTTATATTCCTATCTAGCATACATGGGGAACAAATTTTAACTTGCATGAAAGATAGAATAACTTACCTTGTTGTTGCTTATGATCCTTGAAACCTTGTGAGCCTAGCACCCCAAGTGTGATGCCTCAAATGCTTCACACAACACCAAATGCTTTTGGAATGACTTTAGAGAGAATACACACTTCTAAAATCGGCCTAGCCCTCTTGTTTCTTATGTGTAGCCGATTTTGGTGGAGAATGGGTTTCTTATATAGTGTTGACACATCTAGGGTTACACCATGTAAACCCTAATGTGTCATGACTCTTCATTTCCATGACCCATGGGTTTGTAACTCCTATGGAGCATCCTATGGGTGGAACCCAACGTGATAATCCATGGAGCCTCTTAGCCCACTATATAAGATATGGAAGATTTACATAATCTACCCATATATTTAATTAGTTATCTTTTGATCACTTAATTAATTCTAACTTAATTCTTGATAAAACTAATTAAATAATATTATTAATATATTAGAACTTATAATATATTAATAAACCATAAGTGTTATTTCTCTCATTTTAGTTTATCCAATTGCATGGTGCCATGCAACCCAAATGGACCATGCCGGGTCGGGTCAAGTACATACCAGAAATAGTTATGGACTTAGACACCTTATCCAACAGTCTTCCACTTGGATAAGTCTAATAACTATAACTGCAATACTTCAGGAACCGATTGGGAATCGTAGCTCTTTCAAGGTCTCTCGGAACTGAGAAGATGATGATACGCCATTTAAGATAAGTGATCATATAATCCTCTGTTCTAGATATCAGCCGTACAAATACATGGAACAATGTCTTACTTATTGTCCAGCAGTTTGTTTCCCGATTTCCGATTTGTTTGACAAAGAACTTAATTGAACACATCAACTTAGTTCTGATCGGGCCCGGTACATAGGTCAAAACAAAATCATCGAGGGGCCCAGATATCAGCTTCTAATCCAAGAAGGAACAGATAAACTTCGACTCATATGTTTGTTCTACCACTCATTGAATTATACACAAAAGCATGTTTTATAACATCGAGTTACCAATGCGTTAACGTACAATCAATGCATAACCAACTCATAAGTAACACATCATATCTCTAGGTTTGAAGACTTATATGATATTACCGTCTCACGATCACTCGAGATAAATTCCATGAAGTAATTCCAGTGAGCGTGGGTTGAGTCCAATGCTCAGAACTTATGAGCACTCATGAGTGTTGTAGCCATGTCCAACAACTTAGACCTCTGCAACCAATCATGACAGTCTTGATTCATACCTACTTCCGACATATGACCCACCGTGGAGGTTCGAATAATATGATATACCAAACATAATTATTCTGGAAGTCAAAACATGCAAAAGAAATATAGTAAACGATCGACAAGAGATAGCAACACTTTACTCATAAATAAAACACCTTTTATTCATCATCTAATGTCAATTACACTTTACAAATTTCAAGGTTATCTAACTACTAAATCTAATATCATCCTTCAGCCCTATGCTCCGAGCATGCTGGAGATGCTTAACCCGAGTCAGTCCCTTCGTGAGGGGATCTGCTGGATTCTCATCCGATGATACCCTCTTTGCCACGAGGAGTCCTTCTTCTATTCGTTGTCTGATGAAATGGTATTTTCTGTCGATGTGTCTGGATCTCCCGTGATCCCTTGGTTCCTTGGCTAAGGCAACTGCACTTTCACTATCACAGAAAATTTCCATTGGCTCTTTAATAGCTGGTACAACTCCAAGGTCTCCAATGAAGTTCTTCAGCCATATCGCCTCCTTTGCTGCCTCGCTAGCTGCTATATACTCTGATTCGCAAGTTGAATCAGCCACTGTCTCTTGCTTGGAACTCTTCCAAGAAATTGCTCCTCCATTTAAGGTAAAGACCCAGCCTGACTGAGAGCGGAAATTATCCCTATCAGTCTGAAAGCTAGCATCACTATACCCTACAACTCTCAAGTCTTCACTCCCACCGAGGGTAAGGACCCAGTCCTTAGTCCTCCATAGGTACTTGAGGATATTCTTTACCGCAGTCCAGTGTGCCTTTCCAGGGTTCCCCTGATACCTTCTAACCATGCTCAAAGCAAAGGCTACATCAGGTCGAGTACACGTCATAGCATACATGATCGATCCTACAGCCGAAGCATAAGGTATTCGACTCACTTCTGCTATCTCAGCCTCAGTACTAGGGCTTTGTGTCTTACTCAATCTGGCATTACTCTGGATGGGTAACTCTCCTTTCTTGGAGTCCTGCATGCCGAATCTCTTCAACACCTTATCCAAGTAAGTACTCTGACTAAGTCCAATTAGTCTTTTACTCCGGTCTCTCAAGATCCTTATCCCTAGAATATATGCAGCTTCTCCTAGGTCCTTCATAGAGAAACACTTCCCAAGCTAGGACTTAACTTCCTGTAGAGTTGGGATGTCATTTCCTATGAGTAGTATGTCATCCACATATAATACCAAAAAGCTAACTATACTCCCACTAGCCTTGGCATATACACAAGATTCATCTTCACTCCTAGAAAAGCCAAATTCCTTGACTTTCTCATCAAAGCAAAGATTCCATCTGCGAGGTGCTTGCTTTAACCCATAAATGGATTTCTCAAGCTTACACACTCTATTAGGGTACTCTGTGTTGACAAAACCCTCTGGCTGACTCATATAAACATCCTCAGCCAACTTTCCATTATGGAAAGCGGTTTTGACATCCATTTGCCATATTTCATAGTCATGAAATGCGGCTATGGCTAACAGAACCCTAATAGACTTAATCTTGGCCACTGGAGAAAAGGTCTCATCATAATCAACACCCGGAGTTTGTGAGAAACCCTTTGCAACCAGTCGTGCCTTATAAGTGTGTACATTACCATCCATGTCGGTCTTCTTCTTGAAGATCCATTTGCACCCTACAGTCTTACGACCTGGTACATTCTCAACTAAGTTCCAAACTTGATTGTCATACATGGACTGTATCTTGCTGTCCATTGCCTGTTTCCACTTGGCTGACTCAGGGCCTGCCATGGCTTCCGCGTAACTATTAGGTTCATCCAGACCTATCAGTGTCTCATCACTGATAAGTGTATCACCTTCCGCAGTAATATGGAATCCATAGTAATGCTCAGGTGCATTCCTAACCCTTGTGGAACGCCTCAGAGGTACAGACTTGTCAATTGGCTCAACAGAAGTTTCCTCCTCACGTTGAGTGCTAGGGTTTGAAGTTCCTTCACCACTTGACTGTTGAATTTCTTCAAGGTCAACTTGCCTCCCACTGTCTCCTTGGCTTATGAACTCTCTCTCTCGAAAGAAAGCCCTCCTAGCTACAAAGACCACATTCTCACTAGGTCTGTAGAAGAGGTAACCAAAGGATTTCTGTGGGTAGCCGATGAAAATACACCTCTCACTTCGAGGTTCGAGCTTATCATGAGTCTCGCGTCTTATGAAAGCCTCGCAACCCCAAATCTTAATGTGGTCTAGTTTGGGTACTTTACCAGTCCACATCTCATGAGGAGTTTTGGCAACTTTCTTTGTGGGAACTAGATTAAGGATATGGGCGGCAGTCTCTAAGGCATACCCCCAAAATGAGATTGGTAGCGAAGCTCGAATCATCATGGAACGAACCATATCCAACAAGGTTCGATTACGCCTCTCAGCTACACCATTCAACTGCGGTGTCCTGGGAGGTGTCAATTGTGAGATAATCCCACATTCCCTAAGATAGTCGAGGAACTCTGAACTAAGATACTCACCACCTCGATCGGATTGAAGCGTCTTAATGTTCCTGCCCAATTGATTCTCGACTTCCTGTTTAAACTCTTTAAACCTCTCAAAAGTCTCTGACTTATGCTTGATTAAGTAGACATATCCATATCTACTGTAATCATCAGTAAAAGTCAAATAATAACGATTAGCATCCCTTGTGGCATGTTTGAAGGGCCCACACACATCCGTGTGTATAAGATCCAACAAACCTTCACCCCTCTCACAAGAACCTGTAAAGGGTGACTTTGTCATTATTCCAAGTAAGCATGATTCGCAACTATCATCTGACTTTAGGTCAAATGACTCCAATACTCCATCCTTTTGGAGTTGTCCTATGCGTTTCTTGCTTATATGTCCAAGACGACAATGCCATAATGATGCTTTATCCAAGTTATTATCATTAACAGAATCAATACACAATACATTATTTCCTAAGTTATCAACCACAGATACAGTTTCATACACACCATCACAAGGTAATGCTTTAAAATAAAGAACATTATTAAAGAAAGCATTAATCAAACCAACTTCATTATCAAATGAAAAGGTGAAACCTTGTTTATACAATGCATGAAAGGAAATAATATTTCTTGCCATTTCTGGCGAATAACAACATTTATTCAAATAAACTAAACCCACTACTTAGCGATAAAGTATAAACTCCAATCTTGGTGACAGGTAAAGCTTTCCTATTCCCCATGATTAAGTTTATTCTTCCATGCTCCACATTCTCACTTCTTCTTAGTCCCTGCAAATCAGAACATATATGAATACCACAACCGGTATCAAGGACCCAAGAGTTAGAATGGGGTGAGTTATTAGATAAGATAGTGTAAATACCTGCATGGTTGGGTTTAACTTTCCCATCCTTCACATCTTGCTGGTACTTTGGGCAGTTCCGCTTCCAATGTGACTTTTCATGGCAATAGAAGCATTCAGCCTCTTTAGGGTCAGAAGAAGGAGTGACAAAACCTTTCTTGGTTCCACTTGAAGAAGAGCCATCAAGGGTCCTAGCCTTGGTACCCTTCGAAGAGCTCTTCCTCTTCTTCCCTCTACCTTTCCCGATTGCCAAAACCGGGGCGGAGTTTGGAGTAGGAGTGTTAACAACCGACTTACCCTTAACACCTATTTCTGCGGTCTTGAGGAGTCCCTGAAGTTTGCTGAGTGTGACCTCTTCCTTATTCATGTGATATGTCATGCGTAATTGATCATAGCACGATGGTAAGGAGTGCAAAATGATATCTATTGCAAGCTCCTCAGGGAAGTTCACATTAAGCTTCAGCAACCGATCCACATACCTTTGCATTTTCTGCATGTGGCTCGTGACGGATTCCCCGTCCTTCATCATGGTTGTTATGATAGAGCATATGATTTCATACCTCTCTTGTCGTGCACTTTGATGGTATCTTTCCATCGGATCTTGGTGCATTTCAAAGGGTAGAAGTCCTTATAGGACTTTTGGAGTTCCGCTGTCATGGTGGCCAACATGATGCATGCCACTTTTGTAGCATCCCTTTCATGTGCCCGGAAGTCAGCGATCTCCTGGGGAGTTGCAGTGGTCTCATCAATCTCCTTAAGCTCCTTGTCAAGGACATATTCTTTGTCCTCGTAGCGGGTAATCATCCTGATGTTTCTGATCCATTCGTTGAAGTTGGATCCATCAAAAGTGACTTTCCCACACAAGTTCATAAGGGTAAAGGAGCCATTAGGATTAGAGCCAGAAGCAGCATTGTTTGAAGACATCTGAAAGAAGAGGACAAGATTAGTTTAGATATTAAGAGAGTCCTTAAGAAAACACCCAAATGTAATATTAAGGCTAGGATCCAATCACAATATATTATAACTTAGAAGAGGTATGCCGTAATCCAAGCTATAACATATTTGAAAGGTAGGTGAATGACGATTCACCAATTTCCACCATGAAAAACGAAATATAAATATTAGGTTTTTAATTGGTTCTTAGAAATTCCTAGATTCTTTTGAGATTCAATGAACTTTTCAAAGGCATGTTTCAATCTCGAGTGTGCCCTCCAAGTTTTGTGACTGGGATACCAAGGATCACAAAACGAGGTGTAAAGTAACCATGCAAATCACTTGGTACCCTCAAGGTTTATCACTCAATCGATGTGCCGGTAAACCACACACGCTCCACCGATGCTATGGTAAACCTTAAGTCACCCTTTACCTACCTTGTTAAGTCCAAGTTAGAGTGCCGGTTAACCACACACGCTCCACCAACGACTTAAACAAAGTGTAAAGTGTAATTTCATGGATTAACACCTTATTCACATTTTCCTAAAGTATCTAAGATTGGGAATTTAATAAAAGCATTTAGTTACTTTATAATATTCATCATACTTTTAATGAGAATTTATAAGTCCTTGTCTTACCCGTTCGGCTAACGACCCTCCACCGATCAAGGAAGCGGTGGGTGAGAGTGGACACCCATTAAGTTGCCATTTTATAGGCAACAACCTTATACCCCCCTTATAGACCGGCTTCGTGAATGAGGCATACTAGCGGTAAGACGACTTGACGTTATACATATATAAATTAGTAACTTATAATATTATAAAGTATAAGGGTTGAATTTTAACTTTTAAAATTCTAAGGGTTGGAACTAAAGTTTTAATCAAGACTTTACATGTTCCAAAACTTGAGGGCAAGTTTTGTAAACTTCCAAAACTTTTCATTTCTTATAACTTATGAATTAATTGAGTAATAACAATGAAGACTCTTCATTTTTATAACACTTGTGTTCTTTTAATGGCTTTAATAAAAGTGAGACTTTTGGTTTTCCATAACTTGAGGACAAGTTATGGACTCCATTAAAACACATTATGATCATGAATTAAACTACCATGAAGGTTACAAACGATTCCTATAATCATCTAATCTTCATAAGTTCAAGAACATGAATATGAACACTTTCAAGAATCAAAAATTACACTTAAAAAAAACTTGTAATTTTAATAATTGCCATTGTAAATGGATTAGCATAAACATTACACCATCTAAAACAAGCTTTAAAACATCAAAACAGTTTAGGGTAATGTTTCTAGTCCATTTCCAGCAACAAATGTGCAAACTTTCATACGAGCAGAAAACAGAAAAACGATTTTTTTTCAAGCTGTTTGCACACAAAAAAAACAACAAACGAACCATTCTCTGATACCACTCATGGGTTTTGAGCATTCTAACACTTCCTAAGTGTACATGCAACCCTAATAACCTTGGATCTATGTTTGTCTAATTATCATGCAAAGTTGAATTCCAAGGTTATATTCCTATCTATCATACATGGGGAACAAATTTTAACTTGCATGAAAGATAGAATAACTTACCTTGTTGTTGCTTATGATCCTTGAAACCTTGTGAGCCTAGCACCCCAAGTGTGATGCCTCAAATGCTTCACACAACACCAAATGCTTTTGGAATGACTTTAGAGAGAATACACACTTCTAAAATCGACCTAGCCCTCTTGTTTCTTATGTGTAGCCGATTTTGGTGGAGAATGGGTTTCTTATATAGTGTTGACATATCTAGGGTTACACCATGTAAACCCTAATGTGTCATGACTCTTCATTTCCATGACCCATGGGTTTGTAACTCCCATGGAGCATCCATGGAGCATCCTATGGGTGGAACCCAACTTGATAATCCATGGAGCCTCTTAGCCCACTATATAAGATATCGAAGATTTACATAATCTACCCATATATTTAATTAGTTATCTTTTGATCACTTAATTAATTCTAAATTAATTCTTGATCAAACTAATTAAATAATATTATTAATATATTAGAACTTATAATATATTAATAAACCATAAGTGTTATTTCTCTCATTTTAGTTTGTCCAATTGCATGGTGCCATGCAACCCAAATGGACCATGTCGGGTCGGGTCAAGTACATACCAGAAATAGTTATGGACTTATACACCTTATCCAACATTAGGCTCATCCAGATTTACCAGTGTGTTATCACTGATAAGTGTCTCACCTTCTGCAATAATATGAAAACCATAATAATGCTCAGGTGCATTCCTAACTCTGGTAGAACGCCTCAGAGGTATTGATTCTTCAGTCGGCTCAACAGGAGTTTTCTCCTCAGGTTGAGGGCTAGGGTTTAAGGTTCCTTCACCACTTGACTCTTGTATTTCCTCAAGGTCAATTTGTCTCCCAATGTCTCCTTGGCTCATGAATTGTCTCTCTCGAAAGAATCCTCTTCTTGCTACAAAGTCCACATTATCACTGGGTCTGTAGAAGATGTAACCAAAGGATATATGTGGGTAGCCGATGAAAATACACCTTTCGCTTCGGGGTTCGAGCTTATCGTGAGTCTCGCGTCTCACGAAAGCCTCGCAACCCCAAATCTTGATGTGGTCTAGATTGGGAACTTTTCCAGTCCACACCTCGTGAGGTGTTTTGGCAACCTTCTTTGTAGGGACTAGATTAAGGATATGGGCGGCAGTCTCTAAGGCATACCCCCAAAATGAGATTGGTAGCGAAGCTCGACTCATCATGGAACGAACCATGTCCAACAAGGTCCGATTGCGCCTCTCAGCTACACCATTCAACTGTGGTGTCCTAGGAGGTGTCAATTGTGAGATAATCCCACATTCCTTAAGATAGTCAAGGAACTCAGTACTAAGATACTCACCACCACGATCGGATCGAAGCATCTTAATGTTCCTGCCCAACTGATTCTCCACTTCTTGCTTAAACTCTTTGAATTTCTCAAAGGTTTCTGACTTATGCTTGATTAGGTAGACATATCCATATCTACTAAAATCATCAGTAAAAGTCACATAGAACCGATTAGCATCTCTTGTGGCGGTTCTGAAGGGTCCACACACATCCGTGTGTATGAGGTCCAACAAACCTTCACCCCTAGCATAAGTGCCAGTAAAAGGTGACTTTGTCATTTTACCAAGCAAACAAGATTCACAACTATCATCTGACTTTAGGTCAAATGACTCCAAGACTCCATCCTTTTGGAGTTGGCCTATGTGTTTCTTGCTTACATGTCCAAGACGACAATGCCATAAGGATGCTTTATCTAAGCTAGTGGAAGAGTTAATACACAATACATTATTTCCTAGATTATCTACAACAGATACAGTTTCATACACGCCATCACAAGGTAATGCTTTAAAATAAAGAACATTATTAAAGAAAGCATCAATACTACCATTATTATTATCAAAATAAAAGGTAAAACCTTTTTTATACAATGCATGAAAGGAAATAACATTTCTTGCCATTTCTGGCGAATAATAACATTTATTCAAATCTAATGTAAACCCACTATTTAGCAATAAGGAATAAACTCCTATCTTGGTGACAGGTGAAGCTTTCCTGTTTCCCATGATCAAGTTTATCTTTCCCTGCTCCACATTCTCACTTCTTTTTAGTCCCTGCAAATCACAACATATGTGAATACCACAACCTGTATCAAGGACCCAAGACTTAGAATGAGTTGAGTTATTAGACAATATAGTGTATATACCTGCATGGTTGGGTTTTACTTTCCCATCCTTCAAATCTTGCTGGTACTTTGGGCAGTTTCGCTTCCAGTGCGACTTTTCATGGCAATAGAATCATTCAGCCTCATTAGGGTTAGCAGAAGGAGTGACAAAACCTTTCTTGGTTTTTCTTGAAGAGGAGCCTTCAAGGGTCTTACCCTTGGTACCCTTAGAAGGGTTCTTTCTCTTCTTCCCTTTGCCATGCCCGATTGCCAAGACATTGGCCGCAGTTGGAGTAGGAGTAGGAGTAGTAACAACCGACTTACCCTTTAGACCACTTTCGGCGGTCTTCAAGAGTCCTTGAAGTTTGCTGAGGGTGACTTCTTCCTTGTTCATGTGATATGTCATGCGGAATTGATCATAACACGATGGCAAGGAGTGCAAAATGATGTCTATTGCTAACTCCTCAGGGAAGTTCACATTCAGTTTCAATAAACGGTCCACATACCTTTGCATTTTCTGCATGTGGCCTGTGATGGGTTCACCATCCTTCATTCGGGTTGTTATCATGGAGGAGATTATTTCATATCGCTCTTGACGAGCATTTGATGGTAGCGGTCCATCAAGTCCTGGTGCATCTCAAAAGGATAATAGTCCTCATAGGACTTTTGGAGCTCGGCTGTCATGGTGGCCATCATGATGCATGCCACTTTTGTAGCATCTCTTTCATGTACCTCATATCCAGCAAGCTCTTCAGGAGTAGCAGTTGGCTCGGGTACCTCAGCTCCTTGTCGAGAACATATTCTTTGTTCTCATACCGAGTGACCATCCTGATGTTTCTGATCCAATCTGTAAAGTTGGACCCATCAAAGATGACTCTCCCACAAAGATTCATTAGAGAGAAGGAGCTAGTAGGGTTTGAGCCAGAAGCATCGTTATTGGAAGACATCTGAAAAGAAGAAGGAATAGATTAGATTAGATGTAGAGATAGTCCTTAACAAAACACCCAAATGTAATATTAAGGCTAGGACCGAACACAATATTTTATAACTTAGAAGAGGGATGCCGTAATCTAAGCTATAAGATATTTGAAGGTAGGTGAATGACGATTCACCAATTTCCACCATGAAAAACGAAATATTTAATTAGGTTTTAATTGGTTTAGAAACTCCTAGATTCTTTGAGATTCATTGAACTTTCTTCAATGGCATGTTTCAATCTCGAGTGTGCCCTTCAAGTTTTGTGATTGGGATGCCGAGGATCACAAAACAAGGTGTGAAGTAACCATGCAAATTACTTTGTACCCTTAATGTATTACCCCACAATCGATGTGTCGGTTAACCACACACGCTCCATCGATACTATGATAAACATTAAGTCACCCTTTACCTACCTTGTTAAGTTCAAGTTAGTGTGTCGGTTAACCACACACACTCCACTAACGACTTAAACAAAGTGTAAAGTGTAATTTCATGGATTAGCACCTTATTCACATTTTCCTAAAATAACTAAGATTGGGAATTCAATAAAGTTTAGTTACTTTAGTATTATCATTATACTTTTAATGAGAATTTATAAGTCCTTGTCCTACCAGTTCGGCTAACGACCCTCCACCGATCAAGGAAGCGGTGGGTGAGAGTGGACACCCATTAAGTTGCCATTTTATAGGCAACAACCTTATACCCCCCTTATAGACCGGCTTCGTGAATGAGGCGTACTAGCGGTAAGACGACTTGATCTTATACATATATAAATATTATTAAACTTATAATATTATAAAGTATAAGGGTTGAATTTTAACTTTTAAAATTCTAGGGGTTGGAACTAAAGTTTTTAATATGACTTTACATGTTCCAAAACATGAGGGCAAGTTTTGTAAACTTTCAAAACTTTTCATTTCTCATAACTTATGAGTTAATGGTTATTAAAAATGAAGACTCTTCATTTTTTGTAACCTATGTGTTCTTTTAATGGTTATTTATAAATGTGACTTTTGGTTATCCATAACTTAAGAACTAGTTATGGACTCCATTAAAACACATAAAGATCAAGAATTAATCTAATCAATTATTAGCACATAATTTCTATGATCTTCTAAACTCATATGTTTATGAATGTTCATATCAAAAATTTCAAGAATCGTAAGAACATATACAAAACTTGAAATTTTGATACGAGCTTTTGAACAAAACTTCGATTTTCAAGTTTTTTTTTTTTGCATCAAGTATCAAATAAACAAACCAGGCTCTGACACCACTGATGGGTTTTGAGCATTCTAACACTCCTATGGTGTACATGCAACCCTAGAAACCTTGGATCTATGTTTGACTAAGATACATGCAAATAATTATTTTTCCAAGATTCTTATCCTAACTAGCATGGCATGGGGTACTTGAATCAAATAAAACTAGTAGAATTACTTACCTTGTAGTAGTAGTTGATTGCTTGGAGTTTGAGAGCCTAGCACCAATAATGTGGATGCCTCAAATGGAAGTCACAAATCACCACAAACTTGGAAACTTGAGAGAATAGTCACAAACTTCTTGAAATCGGCCCTCTTAGTTTACACACATCAACTAGTGTTATTTCAAGAACCAAAGCCTCCTTTATATAGTGTGGTGGATTAGGGTTACATCCATGTAAACCCTAATACCCATGTCTTTTCATTTCCATGAGATCCATGGGTTAAAGCTCCATGGAGTATCCATGGACTTTCCATGCAAGCCTAGCACATTCCAAATAAGCATTAGCCCACACTATATAAATACGAGAGCCCATATTTAATTAGTCATACTTTTGATCTCTAAATTAATTCTAAATTAATTATAGATCAACACTAATTAAATAATATGATTTTATATTAATATATTAGAACTTATAATATATTAATAAATCATAACTTATACTATTCTCAAAAGATTATCCATAAATTGTTCGGGTGAAGTGCAACCCAAATGGACCATGCCGGGTCGGGTCAAGTACATACCAAATATAGTTATGGACTTAGACACTATCTCCAACAATATCAGGTTTGGGTGCGGTGCTGATGCAGAGAGGGCATGTGATAGCATACGCATCGAGGCAGCTGAAGCCTCATGAGGCGAGGTATCCTACTCACGATCTGGAGTTGGGGGTTGTGGTGTTCGCCCTCAAGATCTAGCGTTACTATCTGTATGGGGTCCGGTGTACCATATACACGGATCACAAGAGCTTGAAGTATTTGATGGATCAGCCCAACCTGAATATGCGCCAGAGGAGATGGTTGGATGTGGTAAAGGATTATGAGTGTGAGATCCTATACCACCCGGGCAAGGCTAATGTTGTAGCCGATGCCCTGAGTCGTAGGGCGGAGAGTGCCCCGATACGTGATGTTTGCTTGAGGTTGACGGTGATGACTCCGGTGTTGGACACCACTCGGGAGACTCAGGTTGAGGCCATGAGGACGGAGAACCGCAAAAGAGAGCGGGTGATCGGGCAGGTGTCTGAGTTCGTTGCCGATAGCCGAGGGCTTATGGCCTTTCAGGGTCGAATTTGGGTGCCATTTGAGGGCGGGGCACGTACCATTCTGATGGAGGAGGCGCACAGATCAAGGTTCTCGATCCATCCCGGGGCCACTAAGATGTATTTGGACCTGAAGAGAGACTATTGGTGGCCCTGTATGAAGAGGGATGTTGCGTGGTTCGTGGAGAGGTGCTTGACCTGTCACAAGGTTAAGGCCGAGCACCAGCGTCCGCATGGCAAGTTGCAGCCACTTGAGGTTCCCAAGTGGAAGTGGGAACAGATTTCCATGGATTTTATCACCAAATTGCCGAGGACTGCGAGGGGTGTCGATGCAATTTGGGTGATCGTTGACCGGCTGACGAAGAGCGCTCATTTCCTTGCCATCAGTGAGAGCTCTTCCGCAGAGAGGTTGACAGAATTATATGTGAGAGAGGTGGTATCGCGGCATGGAGTACCGATCTCGATTGTGTCAGATCGAGATGTGTGTTTCACTTCCAGGTTCTGGAAGAAATTCGATGAGGAGTTGGGTACGAGGCTGCATTTCAGTACCGCATACCACCCACAGACGGACGGACAGAGTGAGCAGACGATTCAGACGCTCGCGGATATGCTTCGAGCATGTGTATTGGACTTTGGAGGAAGTTGGGACACGTATTTGCCGTTGGCTGAGTTTTCTTATAACAACAGCCACCATTCGAGTATCGGTATGCCTCCCTTTGAGTTGTTGTATGGGAGGAGGTGTCGGACTCCTATCTGCTGGGGAGAGGTCGGGCAACGAGTGTTGGGTAGCACTGAGTTAGTGCTTCAAACGACAGAGCAGATACAGCAGGTCAGGCAGAGGTTATTGACAGCTTAGAGTCGCCAGAAGAGTTATGCGGATAGGCGACGATCCGAGCTGGAGTATCAGGTGGGAGATTTCGTACTCTTGAAGGTATCTCCTTGGAAAGGAGTGATCCGATTCAGGAAGAGGGGCAAGCTGGGGCCCCGGTACATTGGTCCGTTCTGGGTGACCGCCAGGGTGGGCAGGGTAGCATATCGTTTGGAGCTACCTGCGGAGTTGGGTCAGATTCATGATACCTTCCACGTGTCTCAGCTGAGGAAGTGTATAGCCGACGAGTCGGCGGTGGTGTCGTTGGAGGATATTTAGGTGAATGCAAACCTGAATTATGTTGAGAGGCCAGTTGCGATTATGGATCGGAAGATCAAGGTTCTGAGGAACAAAGAGGTGCCCCTGGTTCAAGTCCAGTGGCAACATCGGAGAGGGTCCGAGCTGACTTGGGAGCCGGAATTGGAGATGCGGGAGCAGCATCTAGAGTTGTTTGCAGGGCAAGACTTCGAGGGCGAAGTCTGATTCTAGTGAGGGAGAATTGTAACATCCGGATTTCTAGGTATTATGTTTTGATCATTTATTTTGAGTTAAAGAGAGGGACTCGATGAGTTGACGCTTAGACTCGTCGAGTAGGATCGCGAATGCTGACTGGATTAATGAATGGACTCGACGAGTCGGAAAGGGTGGACTCGGCGAGTCCGCGCTGTGGGCTGAAACCCTAAATCCCCAGGCCTGCACCCTATATAAAGGACCTTATGGCCCTTATTTGCGGCTACCTTCGTCTTTGAGAGTACCAGAGCATCTGTGAGTCTTGTGAGTGAGAAAGGAGGCCATTGTTCACCATTTCTTGTGTGTTTTAGCAAGAAGGAAGGAGGAAGGACAAGCTAGGCGGGTTGGGGAGCTTGGATCTACTTCCATTTGATCAGAGGAAGCTGTTGGAGGTATCAATATGTGCTTATTCTCGTATTTATGATGATTTAGTTGAATCTAGGGTTTCTTTATGCATTATTTAGCTTGAATCTGGAGAGTGTGAGGTCCCAAGGTGAAGTGATTCTTAGATCTGGACCTTAAGAGGTCCAGAGAGCCCCTATCCATCTGCTTTATGCCATTCCTTTGAGGTTATGAGCCTAGGTGGCCATTTTAGTAGTTATTTCACCAAAAGAAGCCTTGGGTGCGTTGCATGTGAGTCAATATTCGAGTTCATAAGGTCATTTGAGTGTTGTCATGGGAGCAACTCGCCGAGTTCATAAGTGGACTCGACGAGTCGAGTCGGGGTTGCCCTGCGATTCGTTGCAGAGAAACCCGGCGAGTGGAGGAGGGACTCGACGTGCCAAGTGAGGCTTAGAAGGATTCAGAGGACCCGCGTGGACTCGCCGAGTCGCCCGGATGCACTCGACGAGTATGGTCAAAGTTTGACCATTGACTAGAGTTGACTTCATTGACTTTTAGGGTTGAGTCAATGTTTGGACTTGTGAGCCATTGGAGGGGTAGAATGGTCTTTTACCCTTCTTAGAGAACTTAGAGAGGGATTAACCTAGTCTTTGAAAATCGTATTAATTAGAGTAATTATTTTATGTAATTAGGCGAAGGCTAGATCAATATTTCCGAGTTCAAGGTTTACCGAGCTATCCGAGGTGAGTCTTCTCACTATACTTTACCTTGAGTGGTAAGTAGAGTTATGTGACAGAGTATCTTGTATGCTATGTATATGATGTGTTGCACTGCATTATTTCTATGTGATTTATGTTGTGTGTATTCCAGAGTTTACAGAGTTAGGACCGGAAGGTCCACAGAGCTAGGACCAGAGGGTCCACAGAGTTAGGGCCAGTAGGCCCACAGAGTTATAGCCTCGAGTGGCTAATATGTGTTATATGTGGTATTTTGGGGAACTCACTAAGCATTTATGCTTACAGTGTTTTGTGTTATGTGTTTCAGGTACCAGTGAGAATCGCGGGAAGGCACCGGAATGATCAGTACACACTTGTGGAGTATTTATGTATTGTGATCTTGGGATAAATTTTATGGATTTGATATGTGATACATGGAGATTGATAACATTTATGAATGAAATTATATTTTTAAAAGTGAAAAACTGTTTTGGAATTTACGATGTTACAGTTTCAGTAAGTTCTCTCTGCAGGGCTGCATTCTGGTTCTGAGTTCTTTCATGAGCAGACTCTAGCTGACGAATGCGGACTGTGTTAACGCCAAAGTTGGCGTCAATTTCCACTACTCGGTCGATGGCTGCTCGACCTTGCTCGGTGTTCCGAGCAATCCTACGGACCATGATGGGTAGGACTCGGTCAGCTGAACCTCCCTCGCTTAGATTGTAGAAGCTTCGGTCCTCATTGTAGGGTATGGTTTGACCCTGCTCCTGACTCCATCTGTTCAAGTTTGTGGCCCACAGAGGTGTGAGTCCTTGAAACGCTGGACGAGGGTTCGGGTTTGGAGCTACTGGGGGTAGGTTGTTGACTTCAGGTTCGGAGTCAGAACCATCAGAAAAACCTTCAGCGAGGTGATCATCCAAAGGGATTGGATAATCATCATCTGGCTCTTCTTCAAGCCATCCTGCATTGCCTTCGTTTAGGAAGTATGGATCTCCGGGAAGATGGAATCCAGCCATGGTATCTACGCAAGAAAAGGGGTATAAGAAATAACTAAATAGACGTACTAATTAGATAATTATAAGATAATCTTTATCAGTTACTTCAATACTTGTTTAGTGCATACCAGTTATATGAAATCAAAACAGGATAGACCTTCGAATAAGTGACCCTAACTCGAAACCCACAACCAAACAAGGAACAGGGAGTAAAGCAAAGATTACAGATTCTAAGTCTATGACATCCCAGTTACATATAACCTTAGCGTATCCACTTAGCAACTATTGACCTACTGATAAAGACCTTTTTAGTTTTCAGATAAGTAATTATAGTAACACAAAATACTCCTATAGTATTTTAAGTTTATGTTTTGTTCTAATGTTTTCATTGTAGTCGTGTTGGTAAGTTTTTAGACTTGTTGCAACCTCACAACCACTCTTAGGCACATGCTAGTCACTCCTCGGAAAATATAGTTGATCAGGCTATATCATTCCCAGGGTTGACTATATGTCTCTAATTCTAATTGTGTTGCCCAACAAGCGTAATACTTTTGTTCTGTCCTAGTGACACTAATTTTAGTATGAACGTAGGTATGTATACTTGGTTAAATATTTTATTATTTAAAAGTATTAACTCTTGATCAGAGTATTTTAATCCCGCTGTGTTTATAGTTTGTATATCTTTTATGGGTTGATATACTTGATTCACTATAAACAATGCTCGGATACCAATCTGTCACACCCCAAAACCGGAACGGCGAAAACGTTCGGGCGTGGAGGACGTCATGTACAGTATCACAACAAACCATAGTAGTAAACAAGCAACAACATCATCCATTGCATTAATAATATAATTTCATACAAGTGTGTTCTGTGAAGTTTATAAGACACCAAAAATGTAAATCAAAAATAAGAGATGAGTCTTGAACGAGCTCCATCTTCTCAAAAACCTGACATCGGTACCTGTCATAAGCATTTAGTGTCATTGTTTGTATGAAAATGTCTTTATGTACTTGATGTATAAGTTTGTAAATGTTTGTAAATGTTTGTATCTCCTAGAAAATCCTATATTTTCTACTGAACGTAGCCTTCTACCAAGGCATCAAATGAAATGTGTGTTTGTTTCTTGTAAAAGTGCGTATTTTCCCAAGTATGACTATCATTAACCAAAAATATAGTTTTACATTACCTTTTATGTGAAAAGATCACAATGTGAATGCAATGGGGAAATAATAAAGTATTGTAGTATTTGTATTATAGTAACTGCTGCTGTACTTTCTACCTTAAACCAATTGATATTTAAGGTATGATGTGACCTGGTTGTACCATACTATCGACTAATAACACGACGATGAAAGACGTCGGAAGAAATGACATTTGTCACCCGTAGACTTGCAAGTCCCACTCTAGCGAACAGCAAGGTGTAGGATAGTCAATCCAGTATAGATCTATACGCAAATTCACGCTCTCCTTTTAGGAGATTCTGGCTACAAATCGAGCCATGACATGTGATGCCATGCCCCGAACGACGGTTCACATTTATGTTATTGTATATTTGTATATGTAGTGTATGTACTAGCTGTATTGTATGTTCTCTCTGTCTAGTATGTATGTTCTATCTGTATGTTATTGTTTGTTTCTCATCATAGTATTCTCTATCTGTATGTTATCGTTTGTTTATCATCATAGTATTCTCTATCTGTATGTTATTGACTCATGTATGAACTGACTCTTTGTATGTTTCATTGTTCTTGTATTAGTATTAGTAACTTCCTAAACTATACCTATTATAGTTTACTAGCAATGTTGTTTGTATAAATGAACATGATTGTATACCCTTGCTACCCAAAGGTATTTGAACTGAATGAAGGAACTTTTATATCTACATACATATACGTGATATATAACTAAGATTCAAACGACCTTCGGACAAACAACTGATACCCTCAGTCCACAACCAAACGAGGAACAGGAAGTAAGGTGAGCTATCAGTCCTAAGTCCTTTCAATACTACTTATATAACTATATCTATATAGATACACTTTTGACAAAATATAAGTTTAAAAGTGTTTAATAAAAGTATTTAACATGTAAAAGAGTTTGTAGAACGATTTGAAGTAGTTTGTTTGATAATACAGTTTGAAAAGTAAGAAAATCCACTTGTTGGTAGTTATTAATCACCTGTGATTGATATAATAACTATAATAATTCAACTTGTATTCCCCCTCCCCCCATAAAAGCATTTAAAATCATTTAAAACGTTGATTAAGGGGTATGAACTCACCTGTAGTGAGTGGTTTGGATGTACGGATGGTATAGGATGCTAAGTGTCAAGTGAAGACTTGAGCACACACACGGATCCTAATTACATATAATGACACATACATGTATCTAATTAGTCAATTAACAACTAATTAAGCAAGTAAAGACACCCTAGGACATGGAAAACACTTTGATTAAAGTGCTAGGAGTACCAAGGGTTGCATCTAAGGGTGGTAGGGCCTCACTTAGGAGTTTACGGCCCAAATGGTAACACCATGTGAGTTTACGGCCCATGGGTTTATGGACCAATGAGTTTACGGCCATAAACTCATGGTAAGTAGTACCATTTTGTGTTTCAAGGCCTTATAAGTCATAAGGAAGTATTCTTTGATCAAGTCTAAGCCTTAGGAAGGAAGGGTGGCACATATGCACCCTTAACTAGTGTTCACGGCCCAAGGTGATTGCCTTGGCCGTAAACACCATTTGTTCTTGTTTCTTTTGATGTTTAAGGTCCTAAACTCTTCTTGGAAGTGATCTAGACTTGTTTCCAAGGCTTTGGAAGGGACTAGGGCTCATATTGCCCCCTTTATTAGGGTTTACGGCCCAAGGAGATTGCCTTGGCCGTAAACACCTTATGATCTTGTGTTCTTGATTTTTCTAGGTGTAATCTAAGTGATTCAAGCACACAACAAGCTAAGGTAAGAGTACTTACAATATAGAATCTTGTAAGGGTGTTTAAAGTCCAAGAACTTGTGTGTTCTTGGTGTTCTTGGTGAAATGAAGAACACTTGAAGATCTATCAAAATGAAGAGATTTCATGGATGAAATCATGTAAAATCACTAGATGTTGTAATATATCAACTAATCAAGGAAGGAAACACTTACAAAGTTGAAGATCAAGAAGAAAAATCGGATGATACTTGAGAGAGAATGACTTCTAGGCTTGGAAATGGTAAAAATGACTAAAATGGCTAAGTGTCATATTTATACCCTTAGAGTTTACGACCATAAACTCCATGTTATGGCTGTAAACTCCAAACTCTTGGAGTTTTGAGACTTAAATGATGCACAATAAACTCTAGAGTATACCTCCTATGATTTCCTCTTGAAGTACTAGGCTTTAGAACACTCAAACGGCTCTAAACAGTGCTAAAAGTTAACAGAAATGAGTCTGATTTCTATTGCAGTGAATGTTTGTACAAGATAGAAATTTCGAGTTGTCACAGTGTTTTCCCCAAGTTTTAATCTTATATGAATATAAATTAATTTTCAAAGTAACTACTCTTTCGAAAACGTACCGCTGCTCGTTGACGACTCCGGGGTAGATTCTCCTGCGGTGATCATCAGAATTCGTCCATCCGCTCCTGAGTTCTTTGCTATCGGGCAGTCCCTCTGATTGTGTCCAGACTCACCACAGCCATAACAGGCTTGGTTTTCTTCAGCTCCAGGGACTTGGGAGATCGGCTGAGTCGGTGCCCTGCAGAAACGGACTGTGTGTCCCTTTCTGTGGCAGTTCAGACACTGCATTTCTCGGCATACTCCGGTGTGGTGATAGTTGCACTTTCCACACTTTGGGAGGGTTCTAGCATATCGACTGGCAGGTGCTGGAGCAGCATGCGTTGTAGCGACGTACATAGTACTCGCTTGTTTCTCTTGCGGGGTGTCCTGTGTTGTTCGCTTCTTCTTCCTCTTGTTCCCCGACTTTTGATTATAGTCCTTTCCCTTTGATGGCTCGTGAACGAGGACTTCTACACCATGGCGGACTCCATGGTCAATGAGTCGCTGGGCCAGGCGTTTGGCACTATCGAATGTGGCTAGGTTAGAAGACAACACATCTCCTTGGGTCGGGGCGGTTAGACCCCAAATGTATCTTTCTATCTTCTTGCTCTCCGGGGTAACCATCTCGGGGCATAGTGATGCCAGGTCACTAAACCTGTTAGTGTAGGCCACTATGTCTGAGCCGACCATCTTGAGCTCCCATAGTTCTTGTTCCAGTTTTTGTACTTCGCCCCTTGGGCAGTACTCTTCCAACATTAACTCTTTTAGGTTTTCCCAACCTAATGAGTTAGCCACTGATAGGGTCAGTGACTTAACATGGCTGTTCCACCATGTCAGGGCTCTGTTGGAGAAGGTGCAGGCAACAAACTTTACTTTGCTCCCTTCTGGGCACGAACAGATTTCGAAGACCGAATCTGTTTTCTCGAACCATCGCATCAGAGTGATGACTCCACAATTTCCATTAAAGGAATTTGGCTTGCAGTTCATGAAGTCTTTATACGAACACTCCCTTGGCTGTCCGTGAGTAGCTCCGGGGTTGGCTAAGTGGGTACCGCTACCAGATCCGAAGGTACCACTTTCGCCGAGGTGAGCTATAGCAGTTGCCACTGCGGAGGATATCGCTGCGTGGAGAGTAGCAGTATCGAATTAAAACGGTGGAGTTGGAGTTATCGGAGTAGTGCGTCTGTTTGATCTGCGTGGAGGCATCTTTGCTAAAAGAATACAAAGATGAGACGGAATAAGTCTAAAGCAATGGACACAAGCCGAAAGCTGAAAAGACAAGGTTATCCTAGTTCTGGGTGTATCGGGTCCTGACTTCCACAGGGTTCTAGAAACAATTCATAAAAGAGCCTATACCTAATAAACACTATGAATTTGAAATGGCTATCCTCGAATGAATATTTGTTGCCTGAATAACTGTTACCAGCTGCATGTAAGAAAATAATCCTAACACATAATGTGAGCAGTGTCTCCACTCGCTCATTAAGTAAACAAGATTATTATTTATTAGTGTGACGTGTAAGACGTTTTGGTTACTTCTGTTGATCCCTCTTTGAAAGCTCCTCATGAACTTGCTCTTGTTTCCTCCTGACTCTTCTGTTGTCTACTATGAGGAAGTGGTTACATCTATCTGGGCTTGTCGTGCGAGAATGGAAGTCACTAAAGAATCTATGAGATTTAAGGTAACTTTATGGGGTGATCCTTACAGAGTCCTGCTATAATTGTACAATGTATACAAGTTGTATATAATTCAAGATTAAATAGACCTTCAAATAAGTGATCCTACTCCAAAACCACAACCATAAAAGGAATGGGTAGCGAAGCGTAGATCACAGATTCTAAGTCCGTAAGATCTCAATTATATAAAACTTTAAGAGTATACATTGCAAGATTATAGACCTATTTGTAAGGGTCTTTTAAGTTATCACATAAGTTATTTATATGGTGCCTAAAATACTCCTATAGTATTTTAACGTAATGTACTTGGTATGTTTTAAACTTGTTATCGTGTTATGGTATCATAGAATACTCCTATAGTATTCTAACTCTAATGTACTTGATCTAGTATTCTCTTGACTGGTGTTTAGGTAAGTTTTAAGACTGTTGCAACACCATATCACTCCCAAACACATGTCGGTCACATCTCGAATGAATATAGCTTATCAGGCTATATTGATCCTAGTTATGATTACATAACTGTTCAGGTTTGATGACAGTGTTCAACCTTTAAATACTTTATTTCTGTTCTCCTTGTGATACTTGGTCTAGTATGTACATGTATAAGCAAGTAGGTATATTTTTATAACTTATCGTTATACTCTTAAAATATATCATTATCCAGAGCACTTAAGCCCCATTGTATTTATAGTTGTATATCTTTTATCGGTTGATATACTTAGTTCACTATAAACAATGCTCTGATACCAATCTGTCACACCCCAAAACCGGAACGGCGGAAACGTTCGGGGGTGGAGGACGTCATGTTTAGTATCACAAGACATGTATCATAGTAAGAAAGTAATGAACAACCATTTCATTAGAAAGATAGTGTTTACAATGTGTGTGTTCACAAAACATAGAATACATATGCAAATAACAAAACAAGACTTGAAGCTATACTGCTCCATCTTCTGATTTCCCAGAGCGAGTACCTGTCTACTAGTTTCCTGAGAATACAAGTTATTTGAAAGAGTTGATCAGCAATTAAGCTGGTTAGTTCATAAGATTTTAGTGATGTAAGTAAGTTGTAGAAAGTTGTTGAAAAATGTAGTTGAAATGTAGTAAGTTATAAGTTCTGTTTTAGAAAAGTTCGCCTGTTCCTCTAGAAAATCCTATATTTCCTACTTTGATGAAAGATACGTAAAAATGATTCTACAATCCTTTCTATGAGTACTAAATGGATACAAGTTATATAAAACTCAGAGTAAACAAACAATCGACTGTGCGCATCTGCCATAAGCCCACAACCAAACAAGGAACAGGAAGTAAGGCGGATAGCACACATCCTATTGTTTGTTAGATCATTGTTGTATATAACCCTGGCGTATTCACTTGTTACTCATGGAGTTAATTGTAATAGTTCATTTATATTTAATGAAAAGATTCTTTAAGAAAACCCTTATTTCTTATAATAAAATGGTGACCATAGTGATTACTTCTATAATCACTTAGATAATAGATTTGGTGAATCCGTTCCAAGCCCACAACCAAACAAGGAACAGGAAATGAAGCGGAGAACACACATCCTATTATCTGTCGAATCATATTGTTATATGTATGTCCTTTGATGTATACATTAAGTAATCATAAGGTTAGCATTATGGTCCCCTTTCTACTGAATGTATTAGACTCGACTGTTCTGTTTGTCCTTTGTAAAATGTAAGTTTTCCCTAGTTTATAACTATATTAACTCGAAAGTAGTTTGCATTTGACTTTCAAGTGGTACTGTCACTTGATGAAAGTAATGGGAAATGTAAGTACACAGTTGTCGTTTAAAATGACATACGGATGTATTGATGACCTTAAAACATGTTTGTTTTATAATGGTCATAATGTGAAGGCTAGAACCCCTACTATACGCTCTCCTTGTCTAGAGATTAAGGGAACCAAACGCGACCTCTACAATCAATTGCAAGCCGTGTAATTCACATTAAAGTTATATGATCATGTATACCCAATATAACTATCACCTTTTCTTTTAGAACAATGAGTTAGTGATTCATTGGTATAATTAGATCATGTAGTAGTTCCATGCTATAGCAACTTAATATGTTTGTTCTGTTTCTCATATAGTATGTTCGTTCTGTTATCGTGTATTGTATCTAGTATGAACTGAATCTCTAAACTATACCCATTATAGTTTATTATGTTTTACTTGAACTGTTATTGAAAAGACTCATTTATCTACTAAGTTATGCTTGTACTTTAAAAATGAAGTTTTGTTAAACTATGAAGTAACATAACTTTAAAAGAGTTTTTGAAATGTTTTGATCACTTATAGAAGACATAAGCAATGTATATATAACAAACATTTACACAATTATCATTGTGTTCAACTTGTATTTCCCCCCCCCCCCCACCCCTTTAAAAGCATTTAAAACAGTTAAAAGATTCATTACGGGGTATGAACTCACCTGATATGGGTGATTCAACGAATACGCGTGTAAGGATGAGAAGTTCCACGAATGAAGTCCCGAGACACAATAAGTCCTAAATGACATATATTGGCATGAATATAGTGTTTATAAGCAACTATATGAAAGGAAACACCTTCCGGGACTAGGAAACACTTTGACCAAGTGTTGGAAGCACATGTGATTCATCAAAGGAAAGTGGAATGGTAATACCATGAGTTTACTACCATGGGTTTACGGCCAAAGGGATATTACGGCCGTAAACTCATGGTCAAACATGCATAAGTGTTTGTTTGAAGGCTAGGGAAGCTTGAGGGACTTTTGCTCTACACAAGGATGAGAAAGACCAACTCAATGGAGGCTTTTGATGAGTTTACGGCCCAAAGGAGTTTACATCCGTAAACTCATGGTCATTATGCATTTGAGAGTAGTTTAAGGTCCTATTTCCATCAAGGAAGGGTTCTAGGTCACAAGCTTTGCATCTAGGAGGGTTTATGGCCAAAATGGAACCCTTAAAGGGGTTTACGGCCATGGGAGATGGCTTGGCCGTAAACTCCTTTTGGTCTTGTGTTTTTGATGTTTTCAAGGCTCTAAGCATGATTCCTAACTAGATATCAAGTGTAGGGAAGAGTACTTACAATATAGAGGCTTGAAATGGTTGATTTTGGCTAAGAACACTAGTATGTGTTCTTGGTGTTTCTTGAAGATCTAAGAAAAGATGATTTCTATGGATGAAATCAAAGGGGATGAAGCTAGTTAAGAAGGTGTATCAACTAATCAAAGGATACAATACTTACATATATGAAGATCTTGGATGAAAAGTTGGATGATACTTGAGAGGATTTAAAGAAAATCGGCCGTGGAAAGAAAGAATGAGAAAAATGGCCAAGTTTTATATATGTAGAGGTGAGTTTACAGCCCCCTTGAGTTTACGGTCGTAAACTCTTGGTAACTTCGTCGTAAACTCCTCTTGATGGAGTTTAAGGTTTGCATGTTATACTGTGGTTCTAGCAGGTACTGCCTAACACTTATTCCTTGAGTGTATTAGGCTTAAAACTCCTTAGAATGACCTTTAACCAGGCTAGAACTCATCACCAATGAGTCTGACACTCAGTTGAGTTGACTGACTGAGCTTTTAAAACAAAAAATTTTCTGGGTTGTCACATAACCCATGTGGACTGAATGGTGCATCCTGACTCGATCACTAATTCTCAGATCTTCGAGATGTTCTACAACATGGGGTACACTGATCTTCTCTCCACCATCACAAAAGTCAAGAAATCTTGCCTACCTCCTCAATGGAATGGGTTGTTTACCCTTCTCTTTAAGGGTTTTTCTGAACGGGTAGCTGGATCCGATGGTGCAAGAAAAGCTTTCATGACCATCATCTATGGTCTATACCATGGCATCAATCCTGATTATGGGTCTATTTTCTGGACTCAATTGGTTCAAAGTTTGAATTCATCTTCTCGTCACACTGAGATTTCATGTGGGAGATTCTGGACCATTGTTACCCAAAGGGCTATGGAGAAATTTCAAGTCCCAATCATGGCGGATTCATTAATGTCTGTAATTGCTACTTTCCACACCACAAAGATCATCGTGGCAGACTCTTCTCTAAACCTATCCCTCTTAGCTGGATCCCAGATGCAACGTTCCCTCGATGAGGATGACAAGTCAAAGAAATGAGGTAAGAAAGGGGACAAAAAGAAGGAAGTTTAAGAGGGACCCTCCTCTAAACCTATCAAGCCTAAGAAGCGAAAGGGTCAAACCGCTGAATCTTCAACTCCTAAGAAGCGAAAGCTGCGAAAGATGACTCTCAAGCCGAAAGTCTCTTCAACAAGTGATTCTGATTATGTACCTTCGGATCAACCAGTAGCAGATTCAAGCGACAGCGAAGATTGTCTATCTGGGGGTTCTCCTCGAGGTGATTCGCCTCCACCTTCACCAAATCGTGAGGTACATGTTTCTGAAACCATTCAATCTCCACCTCGTTCTTCTATTCCTATTTTGATAGCTCCTTGCCCACCTCCAGTTTCATCTCAACCACCCACTTCTACACCATTACCACCACCCATATTCACCGAAACAATTACCACCACCACTACCACTACAACCAAACCATCGGTTCATGTCAACGCATCTGATGCGGGGGCACAGACTTCTGGTTTTGAAATCCCCATTACTTCTAAACCACTTTACCCACTTCACTCCAACGAGTCTGACACTATTCTTGGTGGCAACGATGTGGAGTTTGACACATTCCACTATAGCCCCATTACCGTTCAAAGTGACAGTGATGATGATGCCCCAGTCACTAAACTGTATCTTAAAGCCCTGAATGAGAAGCTCGATACTTTGCTTGCCTCTATATCTTCCTCTTCTACCACTGAATACTCCAAAGCAGCGGTCAAGGCCCTGTTCTCTACACTGGTCAAAGAGCATCAGGAATCGATTGATACAGCCACCAAAGCTGTGGAAGCTTCTACAACTTCTTGTAAGCAAGCGACTCAAAATGTCGAAAAACTAATCTCATATGCTCGATTATTTTTGGAATCTCTCCAGGCGGCTGCCGAAAAGAATGCTAATACGGTGAACGCTACTATCGAGAAACTCACCACTTCGCTCCGGGATGAGAAGGAGCATTTTGAAAGCATCCGTACAGGGCTTAAAGCTGATAATACAGAGCTCCAATCTTCAGTTAATTCTCGTCTTTACAAACTCCAGACTGAGTTAGCCATGCAAAGCAAAATCATGGACGAATTGGCTCTTCGCACTACTCAGCTCAAAACTCAGACTCTAAAGATCAACCAAGCGAACAAGGTTATTGATGAGCTCCAATCTGAAAAGACAGTCATGAAGACATGTGTGGGTGATTTCAGTATCCTACTCACCAATCTTCTTGATGCTCATGACTCAATCCTTACCATCAGTGTCCGCCGACACTTAGCAGAGAAACTCCGTCCAGCACTTGAGATCCTGCATCGCCTTGAGGGTGTTTCCGAGGCGGGTGCTCCTCCGAAACAAGGGGGAGAAGTAACTCAAGAACATCCTACTCAACCTCTAAAAACCGAAACAACTCAGACTCCTCCGAAACCGAAAGTCACCAATGAACCGAAGGGTAATGCAGCTTCGAGTTCCAAAGGAAAGAAAATTATCGGCGAAAGTGAAGAAGAAGAAGAAACTGAAGAAGAGTTTTTAAAGCGAAAGCACCGTGATCGAACTCTAGATGAAAATATCAAAATTTCACTGGAAGCCGAAGAGAGGGAACGAAAAGAGAAAGAAGTCCATGACATTTTGTAAAGGAGAAAAACTCTATTTCCATTGTCGACATTGGAAAGGTTGCTGAAAGAAGCAATCGAGTCTCCAAGCACTCATTGGCTTGAGCCGGTTATTTCTTTTGACTTGGAGAATTCTAAAGACTCACAGTTTGATATGCCAATCATCTGAAGCGCATTTGTTTTTCACTGCTTCGAGCTGACAGCATCAATTCCCTCTCTTGACATGAAAACTGATCGGCCTTTAATTGATTACTATCTTGCTTTTTCTCAACCTCAGTACTTGACCTGGAGTGCACAGAAGATTACATCGATCAAAGTTCTAAAACGAATCGCTGCAGGAAGCTTTATCAATGTGAAGTTTCGGGTGACTCGAGGTTCAGAAAACTCGGTTCATGAGATCTCTCTTGCTGATCTTCCGAACCTTAACCCCCACATTGGATCCTGCTCACAATATTTCTGCTAACCGAAGAACTAAAGTATGACTCTATTCTTGCTCACATAAAGCGAATGTTGGTCTCAAACATACATGAAGTCGCGAAGCTGGATCAGGAGATCGCCTCTGCCTTGAGGAAAAAGCCAACTGTTTGGAGCACATCTTGAATATATTATAAACATGTGCAAACAAAATGACTATGCTATTAAGAAGAACTTTAATGACAGACTTCGCTGGTATATCAGTTTTCGTCATACTCTACTGGCTATCATACCGAAGCTGTTCAAGACAGTGAAGAAGACAAAACAGGTACAGCAGTAGATTTCTCTCGCCTCAATTGACGCAAAGGGGGAGATTGTTGGGTATAGAAGATTGTGGCATTGGGCTTTTTGCTTTAGTCTATTTTGTATACGATTTTGGGCCTGTCCAGCCTTCATTTATTATGGTTATAGTATCTATATATAGTGCATGCATGCACCGTGTATTAAGTAGTCGTTGATATGATTATTTTAACCCTACCACACCTCTACAGTAGCAATTCTTAATAGAGTTCTTCTGAGGTTGTGGCTTATTAATCATTCGACATCAGTTTGATTCATCTTGTGTTCTTATTTACTTTGTGTTCTTGTGTTGCTTGTTAAGAATCTTATCAATCTTAAAGAGTTTTAGTCTCATCACATACTGCTTTGAAACATTTGTTTAGTGAGTAGGATGAGAAGCCAATATTGATTCGATGGGTGCTTTTACTTCAAGAATTTGACATCGATATCAAGGACAAGAAAGGATTGGGAAACATGGCCGCCGATCACCTCTCAAGATTAGAGAACCCGGAGCTTGAAGAATTGAAAGATGAAGAAATCAACGATAATTTTCCTAATGAGTATTTGATGGAAATAGCGGGAGAAGAACCTTGGTTCGCAAACATTGTGAACTTCCATGCAAGAAATTATCTTACAAAAGGGCTATCCCATTAACAAATTAAGAAATTATTTTCTCGACATCAAGTATTATTTTTGGGACGAGCCTTATTTATTTTGGATTTGTGTCGATAGCATTATAAGGAGATGTGTATTTGGGAGAGAGGCAAGAGACATCCTACATCATTGTCATAATAGAGAAATCGGAGGGCATCATGGAGCTCAATACATGGCGAAAAAGTGTTCGATGCGGGATTTTCTTGGTCCACAATATTCAAAGACGCAACAACATATGTCAAGGAGTGCGATTCATGCCAACGTTCGTGTAACATTTCATCTCCTAATGAGATGCCTCAAAAGCATCCAAGTTTATGAGGTTTTCAACATTTGGGGTATAGATTTTATGGAACTATTTTTGGCTTCACGGTGTAACAAGTACATCTTAGCAGCGGTCGATTACGTGTCGAAGTGGTCGGAAGCGCAAGCTTTACCTACTAATGACGAACGTGTCGTCTTTTAATTTCTAAGAAAATTATTTTCTCGTTTTGGTATGCCTAAAGCTTTAATAAGTTATCGGGGTACCCAATTTTACAATAAACAACTTGCAAAGGTGTTACAAAAATATGTTGTACACCATAGGTTTGCAACACCTTATCACCCTCAAACAAGTGGGAAAACCGAAGTAACAAATAAGGCATTAAAAAGAATTCTTGAAAGGTCGGTCGGTAATAATACCAAAGAATGGTCTAAAACCTCGATGTTGCATTATGGGCATTTCGTACTGCTTTTAAAACTCCAACTGGTACTACGACAAACAAGCTAGTTTTTGGTAAATTTTTCATCATCTGGTCGAAACTGAACACAAGGCATATTGGGCATTAAAGACTTGTAACTTTGAATTACCCGAATTGCTTACTAACCAATTATTACAAATGAATGCTTTAGATGAGTTAAGAAACGAGTCCTACACTAACTCATTAATTTATAAAGACAAAACCAAGAAATGGCATGATGCAAGGTTGAGGGGAATTAAATAATTTGAAGCGGGTTAAAAAGTCCTTCTCTTCAACTCAAGGATGAAGCTTTTTCCGGGAAAATTAAAGACACCTTGGTATAGACCATTTATAGTAAAGGAAGTATTCCCACATGGAGCGATTGAGTTAATCAGAGAAGATAGGATGACTTTTAAAGTCAATGGGCATCGAGTCAAGCACTATGAAGAAGGAATACCAAAAGAGGACAAAGAAGGAGAGACCGTGATCCTATAGGCAGTCGCTACATGGCAAAGCGAGAAGGAGTCCAACTAATGAATCCTCAACAAAAAGCGCTTGCGAGAGGTAACCCACAATTTGATTTATCGTTTCCTTTTTATTTTTACTTTTTACTTTTAGTTTTATTTCATTTTCAATTGCTTTATAAGGGTTTTCACTCTTTTAAATCTGTCTAATGATGGTTGATGTGAGAGAAAGCAACCAATGAAGTATGAGGTGTGATTTATTATTGTTAAAAATGAAATATATTTTGGGAACCCAGTATCCACGATGTGGAACAACAGTTCCCACGACGTGGCAATTGGATTTAAACCTAATTTCGCGAATCAGTAAACAAGCCATGGCGTGGATGAGCTATTCCCGCGTCGTGGAATTTTCAAATGCAGTAACTTTATAAGACTTTAAAACCTTATTTTTCACTATTTATTTTATGGAAATATCCAAAAAGTACCAAAGTATTGTCCCAGTTTACGGTTTAGTCCCAAATTAACTTTTGTTAACGAAAAATGACAGAATACTGGATAATGTAATCAGTTTGACCCTTTTTTACCTACTCAACCAGTAAATGCTGATGTGGCATATAACTTGGCGATAATTGTTGAAATGGCAACTGACAATGCATGCCACGTCAGCTTCTTATGTTTTTTTGTTAAAAAAGAAAGACTAAGGCTAAAGGGAGTCGTAACACTCTTAGCACGTTGCCACATAGGATTTTTAAGTTTTTTTCATTACACATAGGCTTAGCATGTCTAGCACAAAAAATGTAGGGAGTGGAAGTGTGACAATTTAATAGGTTTAAGTGTGGAGAAAAAAAATTAAAATATATAAAGAAATACAAATCAATCAATCACAACACACCTTCATGCTTTCTCTCTCCTCTCGCTACATCCATGGCATCTCTTTCTTAGCACCCTCCTTGGCATAAGGTAGGAAGTGGTGTAACACCTTTAGCACTTTCCTTAACACCTCCACTCCCTTTAACCTTATAGGAAAACAAGAATTGAACTTGTGACCTCATGTTCAAAGGGTACATGACTTTACCAACCAAGCTGGCAGTTCTTTATATCTTAACTTCTGATTTCATTTATATTATCGTTAACTCAGAACCATATAGGAGAAAAATGAAGTAATAGGAATCAAACACAACACCTCTAAAACATAAGCAATCAACCTTAACCACCAAGCTACAAGTAGACTTTTGTCGAACAGCCTACATTATCTAGAAAATAAAGTTGCAACAGGTGGAAAAACTGGCTTGGACATTTTAACAAACACTTGGAGGGAAAAAGAAAACTTCAATGTAGAATCCTCATTATATGGAGCAAACCGTTTCCCCATCAAATAAATTAAGCCTCATTTCTGTTTTTATTCACATCATCTGCTTGAAAATCAATTCGATTTTATCGATTTCATCAGAATATCATTTCAGTTCATTTTCGTTTTGTCGATTATCCTTCAAAAATCAATTCAACTTTATCCAACTCTAGTATATCATGATTCTCTTCTTGATTTTCACTTTACGTCAAATATTTTTTTTGTAGATCGTATTTCATTTTGCTCGATCAGTTCATCATCATGATATTCAATCTGTTGATTATTGAATGTTGGTGTTGTGGATGAGAATACGATAATTATTGTGGATCGATGTTCCTCAAAATCAGTTTGAAAAAGTATGTTTATGAGGATCGATGATGATGTATGTGGCAGATGAATGTTTTGATCTGAAAAATAAATTGAAGATAAAAGTTTGATGTTTGTTGAAAATGCTTGATGTTGATCCGAAAAGCTCTGAAACTCAGAATTGAAGATTACCGATCATTAAAAGGAAGATTTCCCTTTTATATATAAAAGAAACAGTAGCTTGGTTGGTAAGGGCGTGTGACCCTTTGAACATGTAGTCTGGAGTTCGATTCCTGCTGCTTTGTTTTTTTTTCAATAAAACATTAAACAAAATAATATTGTTTTTCTTTTTCAATAAAACATTAAACAAAAAAATAAAAAAAACTATCGTGGCATGCATTGTCACCTGCCACGTAAACATTTATCGCCAAGTCATATGCCACATCATCATTTACCGGATGAGAAGGTAAAAAAGGTTCAAACTTATTACATTAGCCAGTATTCTGTTCTTTTTCGTTAATAAAAATTAATTTGGGACTAAAACGTAAACTGGGCCAAAACTTTCGAACTTTTTCAGAAATTTCTCTTTACTTAACATAATATCCTCCCCCACGTCGTTTATACCCTCTCAAGGCTGTTCTACGATTTTTGCTCCGAAATTCTGCGTTTTATTGTGATTTCATCATCAAAGGTATGTAAATTTTACTTTAAAACACTTAGTAATGCTTTTAATCTTCTTATGGAGCTGTGATTTCGCCAATTTAATCGTTTTAGGGTTTGTTGAAAGTTAGGGTTTTAGATTTTGTCGAGTTTACGGCTAATTAAGATGGTTTTGTTCTATAATTTGTGCTTAATAGTGTTAGCTAACAGCTTAGAAGAAACCCATATGATTGGAATGGGGCTAAACTGTAGAAATTAGGCCCTAATTTTTCGATGTGTTTTCTAGCGACGACGTAGCCAAGCAATATCAATGCCATGGAAACTAAGAAGGGTCTGAAATTTTTTTCATTTTATTTCTGATCTATGGGATATTTTGGATGTGTTGTTATCTATTTTTATAGGAAATGGGACCACACAGACCTCCAGCTCAACAGCAAGGAAACCAAGATGAACAACCATCTTTCGTTTGGTATCGATTTCTCGAACATGTTGATCCCATTACTCTAGTGCAATGGAAATTTAGACTGGGGTAGTTGAAAACAAAGGATATTCATTTACCTTCAATTTTAAATTGAGATTGTTATCTTATGTAGGGTTTGGGGGGGAAGTTGAACCTTATCTTACAAAGGTTTACCAGGGAAATGGGTTCATAATCACATGCACCGGGTGGAGAAGACTGTTTAGACTCCAGGAGCCAGCTTACGAAGAATTATGTGTGGAGTTCTTTTCCACAGTCCATTTCAAGAAGTTAGAGGATGTACACAACACCACCAACTTTACTTTTCTTCTTGAGGGGAGGAGAAGGCAATGCAACTTGGTGGATTTAGCATGGAGATTGGATTTATACAACCGTTCTGAGGCTATCATCGATAATTTCGCCATGAAACTAAATGATTGCCACTGAACACTTCCTAAGTGTATGGTGGACCATGAGTATTAAACTATTATTGTCAATAGGACATATGTGCCAGCTACTCCTCTAGAGGTTGAGATTAGATCTCATGCTCACAGATTCATTCACAGACTCCTTACTTTCACTATCAATCAGAAGAAAGAAGGAGACCGGGTCCCAAGGCTTGATCTATTTTTCATGTGGTTCATCCTTACTCCAAATTTTTTTTTATAATCTACCTTATGGGGCAGCTAATTTTTTATCTGATATAGCCACAAAGAGCAGAGAGGGATCCCCTATTTATGGGGGTATGTTGGTTACATTGTTGGCTTGTTCTTTTGGGATTTTTGAGCGTCCTGAGGTCCTGATGTTGACCAGGGTAGTCGGGAATTCTTTGAATACATGTTTGTTTTAAGACAAAAAATTATTAGAGATTTGGGGGTGGAAATTATTCAGTGCCTTTAGATAATCTATTAGAAGAAGCGGGAGTACAACAACCACGTCGAAATGTGAGGAGGAGAGGCAATGATTAAATTCCCAAGCCCGATTGTCCTATGCACATGGGAGATGGACTTCCCGTGGATCCTTATCATCTGATTTCTAGGCAATATGATGATGATTTGGATAAGGGTAAGAAGTAATTGTGGTGATCTATGGACTTGTTGATGCACCATTTGGTGATTACGATATCGAATGGGTTTGATCCTTCCTACACTTGCATTCCTTCATGGGAGGAGCGTTGGGCAGCTCGCGGAAATGGAGTCGAACCTATTGGAGCTCGTCAGTCAGACCATGACTAGGGATTTATCCTTTTATGTTTTTATTTTTTATTTGGTTTGGTGTATTTAAGACTATGTTTATTTCTTTTCTTAGTTTTGTTAGGATTTTGGTATTTTAGGATGTTGGTAATTTTTATTTTGTGGTTGTTTGTTTTCCTTGTTATTACTTGTTTTGTTTTTTATCTCGCAGAAAAAATAGTATGCAGGCATTAAGTTCAGCGAATAAGAAGAGAGAGTGCGATGGTTTCCCTAGAGACGCGACAAAGATCCAAGTGAGGGGTGAGATTTCTAGAAGAGTTTTTTTTAGCAAAATTATAAGTTTTCAAACCTTATAAACTGGAGATTATGTTCTAGCAGCATATAAGAAAAGTGTGTCATCCCGACATTAAGTTTTCATAGCCCGAAACGTGTTTGATCTGAATGCAGTTTTACAGAAAATGCAGTAGCCACTACATGGCCATCATTAAGCCATGGCGTGGAGAAGTAAAAGAATCGCGATCCAGTTTCTTAATTGTCATGAACCACGATGTGGCCATCATTATGCCACGGCGTGGATATGCTCAATATCGATTTTCGATTGCTTGTTTCACCACTATTTCGAGTACGTTTTCTTGAGGAATTAGATGGTCATTCCTGTAGCAGTTCAGAAGTCCTATTTTCCATCCATTACATGAGATGTCACAACCACACTGCATTGGATTTCGACCTCGCCACTTCTATCCAAGGGAGTCTGTTCATTTTTCTCCCTTTTACTTTTATATTCTTTATTTTTGTTAAGCATACGATAGGGACATTGCATGAATTAAATGTAGGGTAGGGAATCAAATAAGGAATGCAAATATAATTTATTTTTAATTTTTTTTTGCTAGATTTAAATATTTTAAAATCTTATATAGACTTGAAAAAAATGGTTTAATTCAGAAATCTAGTGAAATTGAAAAGTTTTTATATTATTATATTACGAATTTATTTGCTAGTGTTATGTAGGACGATTCAATGCGAGCTCTAAAGTTTAATTAAACCAATATGTAATAGTATATTTGTGGCTTCTCTATCCTAGTGAAATCATGAGACAAAAACATGACTTTGTGTAGTTTGAGGGACATAATAAGTTTTTCTTTGTGAATACCTAGACCTAATAAAAAGCCTTCAGATAAAGATTTATCTCCTGGTCCTTTCTGATGAAATAAAGTGTGTCAATTTTCCAAGTTTATCTATTTAATTTTTTTCATTATTGAGTCTAGTTATATATGAAATAAGTAACAGTTAAGGAGTGGGACCAATTTGTGGTCTTTTAAACTCGATGAATATTCCCCCGAAGGGTATCTTATATCTATCCATTTAATTATAAAAGTTTGGATAGATGGGAGAAATATCATTTAAATGGGTTTCATAGAAAGTCATGGATCCCATTAATGGCCTAAGGAATTCTGAATACACCAATGAATTTCTTAGAAAGTCACGAACTATAGTATAGTAGCAATAAAGTTATTTGCTAAATATGTGAAAGTTGAAGTTATGAGAAAAAATTAAAAAAAAAACACACACACACACAAGTGAAAAGAGAGAAAAACAAAAAAAGTGAAAAAAGAGAAAAAGTTCCACAAAAATATAGAGAAATTGAAAAAAGTGTAGTTATATTATTAGGACAAATATATTATATAGTATTTTTCTTTTTAAGTCGTTTCACTTGAAATTTGGCAATAACTTTTAAAACGAAAGGGGGTAAATAAAAGAGCATTGTGGTAGGAATGCCAAAAATGAATGTTGTTCAAAATGAGTGTGAAGTGTTTATGAGGATTGTGAGTGTAAGTCCCCAAATCTGCTTGTATATCAATTAGATCCGTTTGATGGTGCGAAATCCCAATCAAACGGATGATTTCAGATCTAATAGAATAGAAGGAGGAGAAGAAGATGAATCTATGATGTATTCAAGATTGGAATGATGAACAATACACAAGATTCACATACACTTTCTTCTCTCTCTATATTCTCTCACACCTTAGAATACAGACACTTAAGCTCCTTGGCTCTTACCCTCACATGCACTCCTCACCCTATATATATATGGACCTAAGGCCAAGCCCAAAATACAAATAATCCAATTCTAGACCGAAAACACATGGGTTTTCGGTCCAAGCTACAATTAATCCTATACTATTTTCGGCCCAAATAATAAAAACAATAAATGCTTAGAAAAGCAAAGATAAACCCTATTTTTGACCCAACAATCTCCCCCTTGGTTTATAGCTTTGTTTTCTAAATGACCCAACAAGCTCCCCCTAAAAAGGTAGCTGGCTTTTCTTGTTAATCTTCATTGTGAGCTTGACTTCAGCATTTATCTTCAAATTCTTCACAACTTCAAGATGAACTTGATGAATCTTCAATGAATGACTTCATCTGGAGTAGTTAGGCTTATCTTCAAAATTTGACATTGAACGCGCATTGGGTGAGGAGGCTTCTTGAAAAGATTCTTGAAAGATAGCGCTTTCAGCTTGAGAATCTTCAGAGAGAACATCAGAGAGAACGAATCTTCTGGATCACTTCAGCAGGTACATAGATAGCAGCAAATTGATTGAGGAGGCTTCAATGCAATCTGTCCCATAATCTTCAAGTGCAGCTTCACCTTGCTTCTGGGGTTGAAAGATTGAATGTCGAAAGAATATCTTCATTTCTTGCTCCTTCGAATGAGAATTCTTCGATGATCACGGATAAAGCATTGGCTCAGAAAATCTTCGATACAGTCTCCATGAGTCTCATCTACATCTGAATTCATTTTTTCAAGACGAAACAAAACTAAAAGAAAATTTTAGCACACAATATTTTTAGATTTTTTATATTTTCTGGAAAAATAAAAACAGAAACAAAAATATTTTTGGATTTTTGATTTCTCTGAACAAGAAATAAAACGGAATATAACACTATTTTTGGATTTTTAAATTTCTGATTTTTGTTTGATTTTTAATTTTTTTTTTAATTAATACTCCCCCTAAATTTGTGCATAGAGGAAAAATATGAACAAATCTAACAAAAATAAAAATATTTGGGATCAAAGTTGTTAGACAGTCTTAATCCGTTTGTCAGTACCTTCCCCTTCATGAATAGATCTGGTCGATCGCCGGTATTGTGGTCCACTTAAGCACGAAAAATTGTGACAATTTTTGGACATGCTATAAGTGACAAGACAAGTTGATCCTATGTTCCTAGATAAAACTTCCTAAGGACCATTCATCTGACGATGACCAATGATATTGTTGTCCACCTAAGTTGAGCAGCGAGATCTACAGACAATCTATAATTGTTCAATTTTAGTTGTACTAGAACGTGTTTCCCGCTTCCTGATATACCCCAATAATCAAGAACTTCCGAGATACTCCTTACTTTAGGTGAGTAGACAATTATTAGGAGAGAGAATTGATTTAGAATGCATATGTTGTACACCCAGATCAGATCTCTTCCAATCACGTAGAGGGTGAAACATATGACTAACTAGAGTTTTAGAGGGATTGAGAAGTAGAAGGTTGCATATGCTGTGTACCAGGTCGGATTATTAATCACGCAAAGGAGACAGTATATGGCTAACAGACAGGAAGAATAGCATAGATAGAAGATGCAGAGAAACAGAGTTGCATATGTTGCAGTCCAGGTCGGATCTTTCGATCACGCAGAGGAGGCAAGATATGACTAACAGTTAGAAAGAAAGAAAATAACTTTCTACAAACCTAATTTATCGGAATTCCCAGTCGCCCCGTCAATACCAGAATTAAGGACATGAGTCCGTACATCAAGGAAAAGTTAAACCACAGTTCTAGATACGGGTTCTTTTAATGTGACCGGTAGATTCTCATGTATATCTCCCTGCTCAACCTACCCGAGCGTCGTATTATCAGGCTAAATGGATCTATCTAGGTCAAGATTTGTCAAGTCTCTAGATTCCTTAAGTTCATCTGAGCCTAGTCAAGTCCATTAAACTTTTCGTGCCTACCAGCGCATCGAACACAGAGCCTAGACAATTAAGCTTTGGTACCTTACACAGATTCAAATTGCCTGTTATCACTTGTTGATATCACTTCCCAATAATACCTACTAACGAAAAACTATAAGAAAATAAAAGATTAACTTCAAAATGAATCGGTGTAAAATAAACTCAGGAGTATCGAGAAGAAAACTCAAACCGTAATTCACCGATTGAATTTGCATCCAGAAGGTCTGAGAACAGCATGCATAATCTCATAACAGATCCGAAAATTCTTCATGTCATTAAGCACTAACCCCATGTGTGATCCCTTCATTTCTTCCTTTCCCACAAAGGACACATACTCTCAAACAAAGTTCTGAATGTTGTACAGTTGAGAGATGCCTCCTATCAAGTGCCTGGAACAACCACTATCTGATGGATTTTGAGCATTCTAACACTTCCTAAGTGTACATGCAACCCTAATAACCTTAGATCTAGGTTTGTCTAATTATCATGCAAAGTTGAATTCCAAGGTTATATTCCTATCTAACATACCTGGGGAACAAATTTTAACTTGCATGAAAGATAGAATAACTTACCTTGTTGTTGCTTATGATCCTTGAAACCTTGTGAGCCTAGCACCCCAAGTGTGATGCCTCAAATGCTTCACACAACACCAAATGCTTTTGGAATGACTTTAGAGAGAATACACACTTCTAAAATCAGCCTAGCCCTCTTGTTTCTTATGTGTGTCCAATTTTGGTGGAGAATGGGTTTCTTATATAGTGTTGACACATCTAGGGTTACACCATGTAAACCCTAATGTGTCATGACTCTTCATTTCCATGACCCATGGGTTTGTAACTCCCATGGAGCATCCATGGAGCATCCTATGGGTGGAACCCAACATGATAATCCATGGAGCCTCTTAGCCCACTATATAAGATATAGAAGATTTACATAATCTACCCATATATTTAATTAGTTATCTTTTGATCACTTAATTAATTCTAAATTAATTCTTGATCAAACTAATTAAATAATATTATTAATATATTAGAACTTATAATACATTAATAAACCATAAGTGTTATTTCTCTCATTTGCCACGAGGAGTCCTTCTTCTATTCGATGTCTGATGAAATGGTATTTTCTGTCGATGTGTCTGGATCTCCCGTGATCCCTTGGTTCCTTGGCTAAGGCAACTGCACTTTCACTATCACAGAAAATTTCCATTGGCTCTTTAATAGCTGGTACAACTCCAAGGTCTCCAATGAAGTTCTTCAGCCATATCGCCTCCTTTGCTGCCTCGCTAGCTGCTATATACTCTGATTCGCAAGTTGAATCAGCCACTGTCTCTTGCTTGGAACTCTTCCAAGAAATTGCTCCTCCATTTAAGGTAAAGACCCAGCCTGACTGAGAGCGGAAATTATCCCTATCAGTCTGAAAGCTAGCATCACTATACCCTACAACTCTCAAGTCTTCACTCCCACCGAGGGTAAGGACCCAGTCCTTAGTCCTCCGTAGGTACTTGAGGATATTCTTTACCGCAGTCCAGTGTGCCTTGCCAGGGTTCCCCTGATACCTGCTAACCATGCTCAAAGAAAAGGCTACATCAGGTCGAGTACACGTCATAGCATAAATGATCGATCCTACAGCCGAAGCATAAGGTATTCGACTCATTTATGCTATCTCAGCCTCAGTACTAGGGCTTTGTGTCTTACTCAATCTGGCGTTACTGTGGATGGGTAACTCTCCTTTCTTGGAGTCCTGCATGCCGAATCTCTTCAGCACCTTATCCAAGTAGGTACTCTGACTAAGTCCAATTAGTCTTTTACTCCGGTCTCTCAAGATCCTTATCCCTAGAATATAGGCAGCTTCTCCTAGGTCAATCATAGAGAAACACTTCCCAAGCCAGGACTTAACTTCCTGCAGAGTTGGGATGTCATTTCCTATGAGTAGTATGTCATCCACATACAATACCAAAAAGCTAACTATACTCCCACTAGCCTTGACATATACACAAGATTCATCTTCACTCCTAGAAAAGCCAAATTCCTTGACTTTCTCATCAAAGCAAAGATTCCATCTGCGAGGTGCTTGCTTTAACCCATAAATGGATTTCTCAAGCTTACACACTCTATTAGGGTACTATGTGTTGACAAAACCCTCTGGCTGACTCATGCAAACATCCTCAGCCAACTTTCCATTAAGGAAAGCGGTTTTGACATCCATTTGCCATATTTCATAGTCATAAAACGCGGCTATGGGTAACAGAACCCTAATAGACTTAATGTTGGCCACTGGAGAAAAGGTCTCATCATAATCAACTCCCGGAGTTTGTGAGAAACCCTTTGCAACCAGTCGTGCCTTATAAGTGTGTACATTACCATCCATTTCGGTCTTCTTCTTGAAGATCCATTTGCACCCTACAGTCTTACGACCTGGTACATTCTCAACCAAGTTCCAAACTTGATTGTCATACATGGACTGTATCTCGCTGTCCATTGCCTCTTTCCACTTGGCTGACTCAGGGCCTGCCATGGCTTCCGCGTAACTGTTAGGTTCATCCAGACCTATCAGTGTCTCATCACTGATAAGTGTATCACCTTCCGCAGTAATATGGAATCCATAGTAATGCTCAGGTGCATTCCTAACCCTTGTGGAACGCCTCAGAGGTACAGACTTGTCAATTGGCTCAACAGAAGAGGTAACCAAAGGATTTCTGTGGGTAGCCGATGAAAATACACCTCTCACTTCGAGGTTCGAGCTTATCATGAGTCTCACGTCCCACGAAAGCCTCGCAACCCCAAATCTTAATGTGGTCTAGTTTGGGTACTTTACCAGTCCACATCTCATGACGAGTTTTGGTAACTTTCTTTGTGGGAACTAGATTAAGGATATGGGCGGCAGTCTCTAAGGCATACCCCCAAAATGAGATTGGTAGCGAAGCTCGACTCATCATGGTACGAACCATATCCAACAAGGTTCGATTACGCCTCTCAGCTACACCATTCAACTGCGGTGTCCTGGGAGGTGTCAATTGTGAGACAATCCCACATTCCCTAAGATAGTCGAGGAACTCTGAACTAAGATACTCACCACCTCGATCGGATCAAAGCATCTTAATGTTCCTGCTAAATTGATTCTCGACTTCCTGTTTAAACTCTTTAAACCTCTCAAAAGTCTCTGACTTATGCTTGATTAAGTAGACATATCCATATCTACTGTAATCATCAGTAAAAGTCAAATAATAACGATTAGCATCCCTTGTGGCATGTTTGAAGGGCCCACACACATCCGTGTGTATAAGATCCAACAAACCTTCACCCCTCTCACAAGAACCTGTGAAGGGTGACTTTGTCATTTTTCCAAGTAAGCATGATTCGCAACTATCATCTGACTTTAGGTCAAATGACTCCAATACTCCATCCTTTTGGAGTTGGCCTATGCGTTTCTTGCTTATATGTCCAAGACGACAATGCCATAATGATTCTTTTTCCAAGTTATTATCATTAACATAATCAATACACAATTCATTATTTCCTAAGTTATCAACCACAGATACAGTTTCATACACACCATCACAAGGTAATGCTTTAAAATAAAGAACATTATTAAAGAAAGCATTAATCGAACCAACTTCATTATCAAATGAAAAGGTGAAACCTTGTTTATACAATGCATGAAAGGAAATAATATTTCTTGCCATTTCTGGCGAATAACAACATTTATTCAAATCTAAACTAAACCCACTACTTAGCGATAAAGTATAAACTCCAATCTTGGTGACAGGTAAAGCTTTCCTATTCCCCATGATTAAGTTTATTCTTCCATGCTCCACATTCTCACTTCTTCTTAGTCCCTGCAAATCAGAACATATATGAATACCACAACCGGTATCAAGGACCCAAGAGTTAGAATGGGGTGAGTTATTAGATAAGATAGTGTAAATACCTGCATGGTTGGGTTTAACTTTCCCATCCTTCACATCTTGCTGGTACTTTGGGCAGTTCCGCTTCCAATGTGACTTTTCATGGCAATAGAAGCATTCAGCCTCTTTAGGGTTAGAAGAAGGAGTGACAAAACCTTTCTTGGTTCCACTTGAAGAAGAGCCATCAAGGGTCCTAGCCTTGGTACACTTCGAAGAGCTCTTCCTCTTCTTCCCTCTACCTTTCCCGATTGCCAAAACCGGGGCGGAGTTTGGAGTAGGAGTGTTAACAACCGACTTACCCTTAAGACCTGTTTCTGCGGTCTTGAGGAGTCCCTGAAGTTTGTTGAGTGTGACCTCTTCCTTATTCATGTGATATGTCATGCGGAATTGATCATAGCACGATGGTAAGGAGTGCAAAATGATATCTATTGCAAGCTCCTCAGGGAAGTTCACATTAAGCTTCAGCAACCGATCCACATACCTTTGCATTTTCTGCATGTGGCTTGTGACGGATTCCCCGTCCTTCATCATGGTTGTTATGATAGAGCATATGATTTCATAACTCTCCTGTCGTGCACTTTGATGGTATCTTTCCATCAGATCTTGGTGCATTTCAAAAGGGTAGAAGTCCTCATAGGACTTTTGGAGTTCCGCTGTCATGGTGGCCAACATGATGCATGCCACTTTTGTAGCATCCCTTTCATGTGCCCGGAAGTCAGCGATCTCCTGGGGAGTTGCAGTGGTCTCATCAATCTCCTTAAGCTCCTTGTCAAGGACATATTCTTTGTCCTCGTAGCGGGTAATCATCCTGATGTTTCTGGTCCATTCATTGAAGTTGGATCCATCAAAAGTGACTTTCCCACACAAGTTCATAAGGGTAAAGGAGCCATTAGGATTAGAGCCAGAAGCAGCATTGTTTGAAGACATCTGAAAGAAGAGGACAAGATTAGTTTAGATATTAAGAGAGTCCTTAATAAAACACCCAAATGTAATATTAAGGCTAGGATCCAATCACAATATATTATAACTTAGAAGAGGTATGCCGTAATCCAAGCTATAACATATTTGAAAGATAGGTGAATGACGATTCACCAATTTCCACCATGAAAAACAAAATATAAATATTATGTTTTTAATTGGTTCTTAGAAATTCCTAGATTCTTTTGAGATTCAATGAACTTTTCAAAGGCATGTTTTAATCTCGAGTGTGCCCTCCAAGTTTTGTGACTGGGATACCGAGGATCACAAAACGAGGTGTGAAGTAACCATGCAAATCACTTGGTACCCTCAAGGTTTATCACTCAATCGATGTGCCGGTAAACCACACACGCTCCATCGATGCTATGGTAAACCTTAAGTCACCCTTTACCTACCTTGTTAAGTCCAAGTTAGTGTGTCGGTTAACCACACACGCTCCACCAACGACTTAAACAAAGTGTAAAGTGTAATTTCATGGATTAGCACCTTATTCACATTTTCCTAAAGTAACTAAGATTGGGAATTTAATAAAAGCATTTAGTTACTTTATAATATTCATCATACTTTTAATGAGAATTTATAAGTCCTTGTCTTACCCGTTCGGCTAACGACCCTCCACCGATCAAGGAAGCGGTGGGTGAGAGTGGACACCCATTAAGTTGCCATTTTATAGGCAACAACCTTATACCCCCCTTATAGACCGGCTTCGTGAATGAGGCGTACTAGCGGTAAGACGACTTGACATTATACATATATATATTAGTAACTTATAATATTATAAAGTATAAGGGTTGAATTTTAACTTTTAAAATTCTAAGGGTTGGAACTAAAGTTTTAATCAAGACTTTACATGTTCCAAAACTTGAGGGCAAGTTTTGTAAACTTCCAAAACTTTTCATTTCTTATAACTTATGAATTAATTGAGTAATAACAATGAAGACTCTTCATTTTTATAACTCTTGTGTTCTTTTAATGGCTTTAATAAAAGTGAGACTTTTGGTTTTCCATAACTTGAGGACAAGTTATGGACTCCATTAAAACACATTATGATCATGAATTAAACTACCATGAAGGTTACAAACAATTCCTATGATCATCTAATCTTCATAAGTTCAAGAACATGAATATGAACACTTTCAAGAATCAAAAATTACACTTAAAAAAACTTGTAATTTTAATAATTGCCATTGTAAATGGATTAGCATAAACATTACACCATCTAAAACAAGCTTTAAAACATCAAAACAGTTTAGGGTAATGTTTCTAGTCCATTTCCAGCAACAAATGTGCAAACTTTCATACGAGCAGAAAACAGAAAAAACAATTTTTTTTTCAAGCTGTTTGCACAAAAAAAAAACAACAACAAACAAACCTAGGCTCTGATACCACTAATGGATTTTGAGCATTCTAACACTTCCTAAGTGTACATGCAACCCTAATAACCTTGGATCTAGGTTTGTCTAATTATCATGCAAAGTTGAATTCCAAGGTTATATTCCTATCTAGCATACCTGGGGAACAAATTTTAACTTGCATGAATGATAGAATAACTTACCTTGTTGTTGCTTATGATCCTTGAAACCTTGTGAGCCTAGCACCCCAAGTGTGATGCCTCAAATGCTTCACACAACACCAAATGCTTTTGGAATGACTTTAGAGAGAATACACACTTCTAAAATCGACCTAGCCCTCTTGTTTCTTATGTGTGTCCAATTTTGGTGGAGAATGGGTTTCTTATATAGTGTTGACACATCTAGGGTTACACCATGTAAACCCTAATGTGTCATGACTCTTCATTTCCATGACCCATGGGTTTGTAACTCCCATGGAGCATCCATGGAGCATCCTATGGGTGGAACCCAACTTGATAATCCATGGAGCCTCTTAGCCCACTATATAAGATATAGAAGATTTACATAATCTACCCATATATTTAATTAGTTATCTTTTGATCACTTAATTAATTCTAAATTAATTCTTGATCAAACTAATTAAATAATATTGTTAATATATTAGAACTTATAATACATTAATAAACCATATGTGTTATTTCTCTCATTTTAGTTTATCCAATTGCATGGTGCCATGCAACCCAAATGGACCATGCCGGGTCGGGTCAAGTACATACCAGAAATAGTTATGGACTTAGACACCTTATCCAACACTATCAACAAACCGAAGTCTAATGATATGCCTCCATAGCTGTTCCGACACCGAGCGGGATCAGTTGGTCTTTGGAACCCAGTCCATTTTGAAACTGGGTTGACCTTTGTCATCTTTGCAAGGAACTCTCTCCCACGACATATCCAACATATCACAAATAGAAGATGACGAAATATTAGAATCGTTAGATGATTTGGGAGATTGAACCTTTGGTACCCATTTATAGTTGGGTTTAATCCATTTTTTTTCGGTCCGATGGGTGCCCCGACACTTGTTTTTGAACTGGAAGTCGGCCGTTGAAATGACTTAGACCTAGCCGGTCTTGGTTTCACTGGAGCATCTCTTGGATTTGGCTTCTTGGCCGGCATTCCCTTCTTGCCTTTGGCATTTGGATTCTTAGCCTTGTGGGTTTGATTCTTGGGCTTCTGCACGTTCCAGTCACCATTGTCTGAACGTGACCTTGAGGGGTTTCTTTTGGAGTATCTCCCTCTTGGCGCGTTTTGCAATCCTTGTGCGTAGTAGGGAATGTATGCGTGATTTGGACAGTTTCGGGCAATGTGACCACGTGTTCCACAGTGAAAACAAGTCTTTTTCTTCACTGGGAAATTGTTTCTTCCTGCCCCTGGTGGCGTGTCCTTTCCTTGTCGCTTATTGTTCCCACAAGCACAATTACAACAGGCACTCTGTTTCACTTGAATTGGTGGCCTGTATTTCTCAACAGCAGGTTGATCAGAAGCAGCTGAGTTCGAAGCAACAGATTCAGAGTTCAAGGAGATGTTGGTTTGTTCAATGGTGTTCTCCTTGTTCTCATCTTCTGCTACTTTACCTGCATATGAGGTAGAAACATTAGTATTTTCAACCTGAATACCTCCTGACACAAATCCAGCTGGTTTGCCATATTGAAGATGTGCCTCCCTGTCAATTTCTTCCTGTGTCGTAGGGATGGATGTGTAGTTATGATTGAAAGGTGGAGGAACACTATCATACCCTAGACCATTGTTTTGATTATCTTTGAATTTTAATTGGTTTTCAAATAAGGACTCACCTGTCTTACTTGACGCAGTATAATTTTTGAAACTAACATCTGTTTTTCCACACTTAATTTTCAAAGCGTCAAGTTCTTCAGTTATAGCAACAAGTTTTTTCTTAATGTGATCGTAATTTTCACACTTGCTGCTGTAATCTTCTTGTAATTTCCTAAAGTCCTTAGTCTTGGCCTCTAATTGAGCTTTCAGAGGTTTCTGACCTTTCCTAAGAGTATAGCCTTCGTATTTGAGGTCCTCATTTTCTCTTTTTAATAAATCGATTTGATCTCGGAGAAATTTAATAGTAGTTTCACAAGATGGAGTACATGAAACTTCATTTACCGGAATGATGCGGAACTCATTTTTTTTTATAATAATTCTCTTTTTTTTTAATTGCCCTTTGACTTAAAAACCGAGAAAGTCAACCTTCAAATTCAAATTTAAAAAGTCAAACTTAAAAGTCAAATCGAAAGGCTAAATTTGAAAATTTAAAAGGTAAACGAAAAAGTCAAAGTTTAAAGTCAAAGGTCAAACTTTAAAAGTCAAAGTCAAAATTTTAAAGTCAAAAGTCAAAATATAAAAGTCAAAAATTAAAAACTAAAATTTTTGGTTGAAAATGAAATTTAAAAATAAAGGAAATTTAATTGTGGGATGAAATTGACAAAAATGCGAAAGTTGGGAAGAAAATGAAATTTGAAAATTTGAAAAAATTGATTTTTGGGCAAAAAGTTTCAAATTTGCGAAAATTGGAACCGAGAAGGAGGTGTTTTGATTTAAATTTCGAGGGATTGTCACAAAGGATCGGCTAGCCGAGTTGGGTAAGGCGTGGGGTTGATGAACTAGAGGTCCCGGGTTCGATCCCGGGCATCCTCCAATTCTGCTTTCCCTTTTTTTTATATGAAGCTGACGCGAGGACGAGGGTGCGAAGCCGGAAACGCTGCAGAGCCGAGAGCGAAGCTGCTGAGCCGTGAACCCGAGGCGAGACCGAAAACGTGTGTGAACCGAACACGTGCACCGCAAACCCACCAGACCGAACACGTGCGAACCTCGGACTGAAAGCACGGACCGAAAACCCGACCGAAAACCTCGGCCGAAAACCCGACAGAAAACCCTTCAAAGACCGAAAACTCTTCAAAGACCGAAAACTCCCTTCAGATGCGAAGAAAAAACGACGTTTTTCACCATTTTGCTCCAAAACTCGATCAAAAGCTCTTTTTTATCAAAAACGCGAAGAATAAACCCCCCTTATTTTGCCAAGATCTATCCAAAAATGCAAAAATCTCTTCAAAATAAGATCAAATAAGCTCCAGATCTGAAAAAGTTGATTGATACAATCCAAGCTCTGATACCACTTGTAAGTCCCCAAATATGCTTGTGTATCAATCAGATCCGTTTGATGGTGTGGAATCCCAATCAAACGGATGATTTCAGATCTAATAGAATAGAAGGAGAAGAAGAAGATGAATCTATGATGTATTCAAGATTGGAATGATGAACAATACACAAGATTCACACACACTTTCTTCTCTCTATATATTCTCTCACACCTTAGAATACACACACTTAAGCTCCTTGGCTCTTACCCTCACATGCACTCCTCACCCTATATATATATGGACCTAAGGCCAAGCCCAAAATACAAATAATCCAATGCTAGACCGAAAACACATGGGTTTTCGGTCCAAGCTACAATTAATCCTATACTATTTTCGGCCCAAATAATAAAAACAATAAATGCTTAGAAAAGCAAAGTATAAACCATATTTTTGACCCAACAGTGAGTATTTAGGATTGGGAAGTGTAATGAATGAGTTCAATTTGGATTGTCTTGTGTGATGTTGGTAGCTAAGGTTTTGATATAATCGAATAATAAAAATCAGTTTTGCTTGGGGATAATCAAAAGACAAGAGTGGGGTATTTGATATTGCTATATTTATTCATATATTTTATGCATTATCTTAGTATTTTTAGCCACATTTTTGTTTAATTTAGGAAAAAAGGTGCTTATAATGTTTAAATTTTGTTTTATAGCAGCGAAGACATGCTCTGAATTAAAGGAAGCAAAATGCGGAGTTAGGAGCAGGAGTAATGGATCGAGTCAACTGAATTCAAAAGTTATGGATTCTGAAGTTCCCACAGCGTGGAGATCTATTCTCCATGGCATGGAAAGCGTTATTTGGAAACTATATGTGGATCGTATCTACTCTTTACCCTAGCTGATGCAACAAACAACTTCCGACTTTTAAAGACAAGAGACATTCCTACGAAGCTTTGGAGACCAGATTTCGATTGGAGAGCTTGCTTGAAGAGATCTAAGGCAAAAATACTTCTAAATACTTGAGTTGCTTTGTTTTCAATATTACTTACAAAGTATATTTCGTTTTTACCACTTTATTTGCATTAGTTATGGGCTAAAAACCCTAACTTTCGTTTAGAGTAGAGGATTTTTGCTTCTATGTGTTGATTTAAATGATTTTGGATTGAAGTTAGTTGCTTATTCATCATGCTTGTTTGATAAAGGCCATATTGTGTTAATATAATCAACTTTTATGTTTATTTTTGAGTTTTATTAGGATTAGATGAACTACCTATCTTAATATTCTTAAATCTTATGATTTTGTGACTTATGAAATTATAGGAATAGTGTTTTGATCAACAACCTAGGGTTAAATAGAGAAGTTGGTAAATTAATGTGATATCTAATATATGATGAACATTCATATATAGAATTGGTATTTATTACAATTAATATTATTCATTATTTCAGGTCTTTCATAATTCGAACACAATACTGGTTTATTTGATTGTTTGTCCACTTGATCACTGAATAAATAATATCATTAAATAAAAGGATTGGTACTTTGAACATAATTCTAACCATAACAGGAATCAGTAGGCAATGAAACTTAAATACATTGCACTATCCATAAAATCAACCATAGATAATAGGTGAATCATATCTAAACGAAAGTATGCTTTAAATTTTATCTTAAAAACCGTTTTTCCTGCTTAGGTTTAAGTTACATTTATTCATTGCTATTAATTAAGTTTCTGAACTTGAAAATTCAGAACAACCTCTATTTACTTTATTTAAATTAGTTAACTGTAGTTGAGATTTTAGCTTTTAATCATTCTCATTCCCCTTGTGTTCGACACCCTACTTACCTGAACTATTCTATTGCTCGATTAGGTAGACTGCCTATTACATTTTAGCTAGTTAAGATTTGCTTGGTTTATAAATTAAGAACTAGTATATGTAATTTGTATCAGATTGAAATAAACTCGTTGGCTGAAATAGGCCATTTTAGGAGTGATGTAAGACTATGATTTGGCCTATAGAATTCACTTGGGTTGAAATAGATGCATTAGTTGAAATAGACCATTGCAGGAATACTGTAAGACTACAATTTGGCCCGTAGCCTTCACTTGGGTTGAAATAGACCCGTTCGCTGAAATAGGTCATATTGTTGTTTAGCTTTTTCTTATGGGTAGTCGTGAGGGATTTTTAGAGTCGATTGGATGTGTAGACTAGTCTATTATTTGTTTGATTAGACTATTTGTTTAGGGTTTCACTCTTGCATCTGTATGTGAGGTTGTCAGTGAAAACGGTGGGCCGTGGATTTCGTTTACCATTTATCAGTAAGACGACGCGAGAGCGAGGGAGGTCTCGGACGAATCAGATCTGTGAGTTTTGGTCAGCATGGTTAATGTTTGGGGTGGCTTCATTTTCCTGGAAGGCAAGCATCATCTAGGAGTTTTCAAATTATGCTTGAAGAATGAGTGCCTCCCAATGTTGGATAGTTGTCGCATGTTGGTGTCCTTTTCTTTGTCGGACCGCGTGCTTCCAACTAAGGATTGTTTCGAATTTTGGTGTACTAAGGAGATTGTCTATTTATGGTTTTGTTCCAGTGTTTTGGTGGATAGGATTTCGACCTTTGAAAGTTTCCGCTCGGTAATGGATCATGCGCCTAATTTTGAAATCCTTATGATGGTTGTTGCAGATTCGGGTACTTAGAGTTGTGCCGACTGGTACGGAAAATAAGGGACTTGTAAAACCTATGATGGGATCTAAGGGTGTTTTAGGAGCAATTCATAAGGATAGAGTTTCAGGACGAATACGAATTTAAGTGGGGGAGAGTTGTAACATCCGTTTTCCAAAATGAGTCAGTTGAAGGCTTAATAAGGTCACAAATAAGGTTTTTAGGGAAACCATTATGCCACAATATGGTGTGTTGATGACCACGATGTGGCACGACATCTAAATGAAAAGTGTGTCCAGATGGACACCACGACGTAGCAAGAGGGAGGCCACGATGTGGTGGCTGTTGTAGCCTAAGCCATATGTTTTAGGGTTTCTCTCATATTTAAAGGCATTATCTCCATATTTAGGGTATACTCTTCAGCCTCCATTATCACTTTTTCGAAACCCTAGCCTCCCTTCCATGGTTGTGACCTTGGTGGCATTGTTTTGAGTTGATCTGCTTGATCTTGTGAAGCTTGTGGATACAGAAACGCCATCTTGCTGCAAGGAAGCAAAGAGAAAGCTTAGATCCATCATCTTCTTCAAGTTTCTGAGTCTTTTGAGGTATAAAACTTTCACCTTGACCTTATTCTTTTATGATCCATGTTTATGCTCCTTTTTGGTTGATTTTGGTTGCATCCATGGATGCTCTTGGAGTTTGAGGAACTCCAGAGCTTATTTTGACACTCTTGTGGTCATGGACTTTTGAGAAGTGTGAAAAATGTCCTAGCTTGGGTCTTCTTGATCCCATGCACACGATTTAGCCTTGAAAGAGCTTATTTGGACTTATCGTTTAAGATCTTGCTTCATGGTAAGGTCTTAACGGATAAAGTTTGAAATTTTATCCATTAAGTCAATAAGAAGAATCAGATATGAAGTTATGTGCCTTGATTTTTAAGGATTAAGTTCTTAATAAGAAAAATGAAATCCTGCATGCAGAACACAGGACTTTGCTAAAGAGGGCCCACGATGTGGTGGTATCATGCATGTGACAACCGTCAAAATTCGAGTTAGTTATAGATTTGATAAACTTAGTTGCACACATAGGCACAACACATATTAAACTTAGTAATTAGAAGCTAAGTTATAACCTACTAGAAACTTGGAAACAGATAGAAACAATGGATGGTGTACTTAGATTTCACCTTGATATGTGAATTCTACATCTACTAAGGTGTACTGACTATCCATATTTGGATCACTCTTTGACTCGAACAACATTTCATGAATCATATACACACATCATGCACTTGACCTAGAAGTAGAAGTTAGTTCAAAGTCTCATAGAAACTTAAGTCAAATTTGAAGACTAGGACTAGTATACTTGATTCCTCAATTTCGCTTGAATCTCGGAATCACTACATAGAATGCCAATAAACCGATAAAAATAAATTACAAACATTATTTATAACTATAAAAGAGTTATAATACCATAAGATAATTTAAAGTCTCAAATATTCTATTTATTTTGATATTCAAAGTTTATTAAACTCCAAAACCCTAAAAGCCCTAAAAACTCATATTTATAAACTTTAACCTTAAAAATCCTATAAAAACAATTATGAACCTTATAATATTATCTTATCATAATAAATATTATGAAATAAAATTCAATGAAAAATAAAGATTTAGTTATTAACATTTACCCTTGATTTATAAGTCAAAAATCAAGAGTTTTATGCATAAAAACTAGGTTAAGGTGCACATTTTATAAAAAGTTTGATATTTTTATAAAAGATTTGAATTTTTATAAAAGAAACAAGAGAGAGAGAGCCTCTCCTCCCCTAAAATCGGATCCCTCTCTCCCCATATCTCTCTCACACTCTCATTCTCCAACACACACACATCTCTCTTCTTTCTCTCTCTAGAAAACTCTCTCTACCTTCTCTCTACTTTTTCTCTCCAAACACCACTCCATTCTCTCTTCCTCCCTCTAAGAACCAAGAAATTTTCCAGAGAACAAACCCAAGAACACTCCTCAAACTCGAAATCTTCATCATCTTGTGGTATTCTTGAAGGTAAAATCGATTTCTACTTCACTTTTCCTTCAAGTTTTGCTCTTTTTCTTACACTTTCTCCTTCTTCATCTTCTTAAAACTTGCTTTCTTTTTGTTAAAATGGTTTTTACAACATGATGGATGTGTTTTAACACCATGCATGTATGATAAACAAGGTTGCATGTTCATGATCTTAGTGCAAAAATCGATTTTAAGGATTAAAACATCAAACTCAAGTTAAGAGTTTTTGAGAAACAAAATTTTGTTCATAAATGCATGTATACATTTTGATAAGTTTTAATCTTTTGATCTCTGGAAACATGACTAAAATATGAGTTTATCATGATATATTTAAAATACTTGAAAAGATTTACTCAAGGAAATGATGAAAACCCACTTTTCTAACCAATCATCATGCATACAATCTGCCAGATTTCTTTACCTGACTTTAAACTGTCATATCTCACTCATTTCTTAGCCACAATTCGTGATTCTTTTTCTGAAATATAATATTTTGAGTTAGCTTTCAAACCCATCTGACTTCACTGGAAAATTCCAATATTTCGATTTTTACCAATTTTTACAAAACTGTTGCTCAAACAGCACTTTCCTTATGAACATTTGTTTTGTGTTGCATGTTCAAAGGACTTATTCATCACTAAAAATCATTCAAAAATTATTTTAAACTCTTAATATCATGTATTAATAGGAACAAAAAGATCTTGATTCAAAAGTCTTTGTAACATGTTGCAAAAATTGTCAAAGTAACATCAATAATCTTTACATAAATCACAAGAACCAAGTTTTCTCTATACATTTTATTGAGCCTTTAAGCATGGTTTTCAACATCAAAAATAAGAAAATAATTTTTCATTGTTGTTAAATTGTATGAAGATGCATTCTGGAAATTTTCAGCTCAATATATATTTTCTTTATGTTTATATGAAAATAATAAGAAAATAGAGTGTTAAATCATATAAAATACTTACATTAGTAAATAAATTCTGGAAAAATTCTTGGATGATTCTTTAAGTTAATAAACATCTCCCATGAAGTTTCAATGACTTTTGTTACTGTTTAATATGGTTTTGAATTTTCTTTTTGTTTAGCCCCAATAAATCATAAAACCACTTTAGACAAGTTGAAAAGGTTGTATAACAATTTTCGCAGCTTCTACCAGAGGTATAAGACTTAGAAAGATATTTTCAGAATTTTTCATAATGTATTCCTATTTTTCTCCGATTTTTGTATTTATAATGGACTAAAAATAGAAAAAATAGTTCTGCTCATCCAAAATTCATGCAAATTTACCAGAACACCTTGTAGTACATTAGGAGGCTACATAAAAATTTTGATGATTTTGCTCTTCTGTATACTATTTTTCTCCTATTTTCTAAGATTAATTACACTTAAATACACAAAATCGGATTTCAGTATATAAAAACCACATTTGGTATTTTTCCCAGATTATTTACTCTGAAAATGAAGTGTACAAAAATTTTGGTAATTTACTTTAACTGTTTAATAATTATTCTCCAATTAATGATTATTTAAGAGGATAAAACAAAGAAAAATAGAAAGACTAATTGAAAAATATCTTTTATATTTTTCACAGCTTCTAAATGTATAATAAAAGTGTTACAAAAATTTTGGGCAATTTTGGAAACTGTTTTCTATTTATTTCAATTTTTATTAGAATAAATGCTCAAAAATCATAAAATTGGGTTAAACAGTTTAGAAATCAATTTTTATATTTTTCTCAGCTTAATAATGTTTAATAACAGTAATAAACTGGTTTCTATTTTTCATGAATTTGTATCTATTTAGAGAATTAAATATATGAAAAATGGTTATACATATTCATACTCCATGAAAATTTATCTAGAAGTCTTTTAGTACATTTAGAACCAAAATCTGAAGTTTGGTAATTTTTATTAACTGTTTAGTATTTTTCAAGATTTTATGGTTATTCAAGAAACTAAAATCGTGAAAAATAGTCAGACAAATCAAAAATTCAAGAAAATTTATCTTGAGGTCTTTCACTTCAATTAAAACTGAAATGCAAACTTTGGGAAATTTTAGAACTAAATTAATTTAGTTTTTAAATATTTAATCATTGGAACACCTCTTAAATTGTTAAATATTAGCATTTCAATAATGGGAAATTTCCACTTAAATTGTTATATAACAATTGATTCATTGAAATTTAATTTTCACAGAAAAATGTTTGTAACTTATCAATATTAAATTTTGACACAAAATTGGCATAATTCTATTGTAGTAGTAAGTATACTAGTGTTAGATTTCGATTAGAGACTCACTAGCGAATACCATTATTGTAGGAATCGATAGTGGTACAAGTGGAACTTAGCTCAAGGCATCATATGCATCATCTCAATGCATATTGTGAGTATTCACGCACTCCCCTATTTTCAGTTTTTATGTTTTGGGGTGGAAAAGCATGTCCCGAAAAACTATTATTTGAATGTTGTATTTAAATTGATTTGTATCAAACATGATTGCTATTTTATTGCTATGTCTCTCTATGTATGTCTATGCAACACGGAACATGAGAACTTATCGTACTAAGGCCCTTCCCTTATCTCTAACCATTAACTCTTTAAGCCAATGGTCATTATGGATAGCGCTATTAGGAATTGACAACTCCTCACTCGCCCTATTGCTGGAGTGCATGATACCATATTCATCTATGGAACGATAAGCATAGATCTTGATAGGGCTTCAGTCATAGGTTTGGTTGAGACTCATTGTTTGCTCATACACATACAAACTCGTTACTTATTATAGCAATAAACTTGTTTATTAATTATAGCAATGAACTTTGTTTCTCATTACAACAACGAACTGTTATTACTGAAAACTTATATACATGTTTTAGCAATGAAATTGTTTGCTCCTTGTAGCAACGAAATTGATTGCTCATTTTAGCAATGAAACTTGTTTACTCGTTTGAGTAACGAACTTTATCTTCCATGAGAATATGAATGTTGCATCTTATTTGGGCAACATACCTTATCTCTCATGATGACAAAGAACTTTATTTTTACAAACTTATTTACTCATTTTAACAATATACTTTTATTATTGGAAACTTTTATCAAAACTTTGATTTCAATTCATGTAACCAGTATTATTTTGTTTATCTGTGAGTACTCACCAACTATTTTTATAGTTGACGCTCGTTTTACATGCTTTTTCAGGAATCATCGAGTAAGTGGCACCTAGGGACACTTCACTTTTAGGAGCATTCGCATGTGTTGTATTTCAATTTACATTGTAATTTCTTTTAAAAGTTGTTCAAACCCATTGTGAATTTGTAATGATTTTTAATACTATGGTTGGTGTTGTCTTTTAACTTTTGCGATGAAACCCTTTGTACTGCCACGCCATGTGTTTCCGCTTTAGCGGGGTGTGACAGAAAATGGTATCAGAGACGAAGGTTATAGAGAATACCGGTTTTCCTTTGGAAAACCACAACTACAGCCAAAAAATTTCTAAACGTTTTTAAAATATAGAACATACTACTCGTATAACTAATTCGAGTACGCATTATTGGACTTTAATTAAGTATAGCCTGGCCAACTATGCTTAATTAAGGAAAGTTAATGTGAGGCTGGAAACGGTTATAGTAGAATTATGTTCAAAACAATTTTCAACTTAAACTATTGAAAAACAAAATTTTTCGGTGTGCGTACGGGCATTGCATATTATAGGCATTCATCTAGATACACTTAGAAACTAAGTACACTTTTATAACAATGCCTTTATTTAGGAAAATATTCTTGTCCCTTATCAAGTGCTAGGTTAACCACTTAAGTTATATCACTAGCCACTCTAGGAGCAATGCACTTAGTACTGAGAATGAGTATTCCTTGGTAGCTATTGACTTTAGATGTAAGGTTAGTAGCTAGATATACACTAGTAATAATCATAAGTCGAAACCTATACGAATTATTCCTCAATACCTCTTCATCGTCTTCGTACTAGAGTTACAACTATGAAAAAGCGTTTTGATATCGACACGGATGAGAATTGGAGCATCACGTAAGGAGGTAGATGAGTCTCCACTAAATAATCACTTGGATACCATTGGCGGGCATTCCGGATTCAACTCACGAGGAGATACGGAGGTTTAACCCATACATGAGACCTTATTACTACGTTACGACTTAGCTCTAGGTTGTTTCCACCTTGAGCTTAAAACTTAACATAAGATGTCCCTTTGACCTCTATAAAAGGTCGTAAACTACATTGACACCATAAAACGTTTTTCAAACAATTTTTCTTGTCCTTTATCTTTGGGAAAAAGACATCGGTACTCGTCTTATACTCGCCTTGTACTCGCCTTAGTATTTAGGTACGATCAGCTACACTAACATACTTATTCCTTACTTCTTAATCTTCCATCGAAAAATTATTTCGTTTCATCGGTTTTATTTATCATTGTCAAAATATTTTATAACCACTTCATTCAACTTAGTAGACATTTCCTAACAATGTAAGCCATATTCTCGCTAAAAAAAAAACTTTTGACAACTTGCATTAATTTAACACTTTTCTTCAAAACTCAATTTAACCAATATTTGTTTTAACATTGCTATTTCAATTTCATTTCAATCCATTTCAATGGATAGATGTGCTTTTAAGGGCATATACACCATTTTAAACCTTGCTTACCATTTTGGCACGTTTTCGAAAAACTTAGAAACATTTTCTTTTATAAAAGTGTTTAAAGTTTATGCTATAAAACTTAAACATATGACGTTAAAGTTCATATTATGTGTAAAAGCTTCATCGGATCTTCAAACCACTTTTGTTTTAAGACTTTTGACTACCTTCTCATTTAGGCATTGTACTTTACTTAAATGTGTTTTCTTGAAACCCAACACGGTATTTTTACAACTTTCTAATTTAAACATGTTTATAAGAAATCTCTAATTCCTACATTTCCAACATACCTCATTTTTTTTTTTCAAATTAGTTTTATAATTTGTAAAGTTTCTAAAATTTTAGTGTTCACTTTTAAATTTCCAGTGAGGCACTTTCAAATAAAAAAAGTAATTATTCTTTTAAATATGTTAAGTATTTACCTTATCCGTTTTAACCATTGTTGGAGCCCAGTCAAAAAAAGTCAAAATTGTCAAATTTTCAATTGCCATTTGTAGGGCTTCTTCTTTTTCACAAATGGAGTTTAACTTAATATGTAACTTATGAATTTTTAGCAATCCTTAGCAAACACTTTAGAAGTCCCACATGTCTATTTAATCATCAATATACATCAAATATTAAAGTTTGAAATATATCCCAACTTGGTTTTAAATCTACCTATAGGTATTGTTCTTATAATTTTAACAATAGCAATCATTGCCGCCGCTATCTTCCTTTTTCTTTCCCCCCGAACTTGATTTCTCGCTCTCATTCTGATTTTAGATCTCGCACGCCATAATATTAACATAATACATCGTCTAACTTTGTTTCTGTCTATTTTGCTTCTCCTGGTATCATGTTCGTATACATAAAGACTAGAAGTCTACCCTTTCGTTTTGAGCGATTAATACGTGTATAGTCATGAGGCATACCTTTGATTTAGTCAACTTGGATATATTCAATTACGCCTTTTATCATATATAAACAAGTGATCTTTATTTACATTTGCTCTTTCGTTCTAAGTTCGGAAACTTGATATAAAATGTAATTTTCATTGTATTTTTCCTTATAATTAATACACAAGATGAATACTCTTATGCTTATCATTTTTCTATATTCGAAAATTATATGTGAATGATATGTTTCCTTATGTTCTTCTTTTCTTTAAATACATCAAAAGTTTTGTATTTTACGATTATCTATTCTCTAAATGATTGTTTTTATAGAAACACTAGACTATGAATGCACTATTTTCAATGATCGATATTTTTACACCTTTCTTAAAATAGTATTTTACTTTGCAATTTTCAGTGAGTTCCTAAACTCTCAAACTTGTTTTTATAAGTATTCTGACTCCTCGTAAACTTGAATTTGTCCTGACTTTGACAATTGGACAATTTCTCAAAAGTTTAATACAAATATTTCTATACAAATTCCTTTAATGACGTCTTAAACCTTTAACCTTAATTAATCTTTATATTATTTCACTACTTTGTTGGATCGCCACACATGTATCTTCATTATCTTGGAATTATTACACATTTTGATAATAGTGAGATTAATTATCATTTATAAACACACATTTTGATAACAGTGAGATTTTTATCACTTCTAAGCACTTAAAATGCTATCTACACAATGTGATTTAATTTATCATAAACTTTCACCGCCTTCATTAGAAACAATGACTCTCTAATTATATATACTCTTCGAATATAGTTCTATTATTGTAAGAGTAACCGTAGTAGTAATTATAGCCTCGGAGATCCTCAATCATTTCGTAATTTATTTTGTGGACGACACTTAAATAGCCTTTACATTTGAGATGTACCAAAACTTCGTTGCCTACCCTTAGTACGTACTTTTAGGAACTTACCCTCGATCGCGTCCCTTTCATTCGTGCTACCCCTTCTTATTTCGAAATATATCATTTCCAGAGGTAATAGCTAACCCGGAAGTGAACAAATTGTTCCTAATCTCTTCTTTACTAGGCGGCGAATTTACACTTAGTGCTAATTTAGAATGCGACTTAAGCATCAATGCGGATTTAACGCTCAATGCAGTTGGTGCTTCAGCAAAACTTCTACCGCTCTCTTAATTCATATAATATCTAACTAGATGATCTTTTTCAACTAGGTCGCCATGGTTGGATCATGATTTCCATGATCCTAATTTCTCGCAATCTAGACTGTAGAACTCGAATTAGGGAAACATTAATTTGATTATAGCTAAAGAGTTGGGTTGTTCCCTTGAGGAATTAACCCAAAATAATCAAAGAGCTCTTCAAGTCATCATCTCTCCAATTATACAATTGTATTCGGCTGAGTTCTAATAGAATGTGTCACGAATTGAATTTCGGGACGAAATTCTTTCAACCGGGGGAGACTGTGACAACCGTCAAAATTCGAGTTAGTTATAGATTTGATAAACTTAGTTGCACATATAGGCACAACACATATTAAACTTAGTAATTAGAAGCTAAGTTATAACCTACTAGAAACTTGGAAACAGATAGAAACAATGGATGGTGTACTTAGATTTCACCTTGATATGTGAATTCTACATCTACTAAGCTGTAGTGACTATCCATATTTGGATCACTCTTTGACTCGAACAACATTTCATGAATCATATACACACATCATGCACTTGACCTAGAAGTAGAAGTTAGTTCAAAGTCTCATAGAAACTTAAGTCAAATTTGAAGACTAGGACTAGTATACTTGATTCCTCAATTTCGCTTGAATCTCGGAATCATTACATAGAATGCCAATAAACCGATAAAAATAAATTACAAACATTATTTATAACTATAAAAGAGTTATAATACCATAAGATAATTTAAAGTCTCAAATATTCTATTTATTTTGATATTCAAAGTTTATTAAACTCCAAAACCCTAAAAGCCCTAAAAACTCATATTTATAAACTTTAACCTGAAAAATCCTATAAAAACAATTATGAACCTTATAATATTATCTTATCATAATAATTATTATGAAATAAAATTCAATGAAAAATAAAGATTTAGTTATTAACATTTACCCTTGATTTATAAGTCAAAAATCAAGAGTTTTATGCATAAAAACTAGGTTAAGGTGCACATTTTATAAAAAGTTGGATATTTTTATAAAAGATTTGAATTTTTATAAAAGAAACAAGAGAGAGAGAGTCTCTCCTCCCCTAAAATCGGATCCCTCTCTCCCCATATCTCTCTCACACTCTCATTCTCCAACACACACACATCTCTCTTCTTTCTCTCTCTAGAAAACTCTCTCTACTTTTTCTCTCCAAACACCACTCCATTCTCTCTTCCTCCCTCTAAGAACCAAGAAATTTTCCAGAGAACAAACCCAAGAACACTCCTCAAACTCGAAATCTTCATCATCTTGTGGTATTCTTGAAGGTAAAATCGATTTCTACTTCACTTTTTCTTCAAGTTTTGCTCTTTTTCTTACACTTTCTCCTTCTTCATCTTCTTAAAACTTGCTTTCTTTTTGTTAAAATGGTTTTTACAACATAATGGATGTGTTTTAACACCATGCATGTATGATAAACAAGGTTGCATGTTCATGATCTTAGTGCAAAAATCGATTTTAAGGATTAAAACATCAAACTCAAGTTAAGAGTTTTTGAGAAACAAAATTTTGTTCATAAATGCATGTATACATTTTGATAAGTTTTAATCTTTTGATCTCTGGAAACATGACTAAAATATGAGTTTATCATGATATATTTAAAATACTTGAAAAGATTTACTCAAGGAAATGATGAAAACCCACTTTTCTAACCAATCATCATGCATGCAATCTGCCAGATTTCTTTACCTGACTTTAAACTGTCATATCTCACTCATTTCTTAGCAAAAATTCGTGATTTGTTTTCTGAAATATAATATTTTGAGTTAGCTTTCAAACCCATCTGACCTCACTGGAAAATTCCAATATTTCGATTTTTACCAATTTTTACAAAACTGTTGCTCAAACAGCACTTTCCTTATGAACATTTGTTTTGTGTTGCATGTTCAAAGGACTTATTCATCACTAAAAATCATTCAAAAATTATTTTAAACTCTTAATATCATGTATTAATAGGAACAAAAAGATCTTGATTCAAAAGTCTTTGTAATTCCAAAAATTTTGTAACACTTTTATTATACATTTAGAAGCTGTGAAAAATATAAAAGATATTTTTCAATTAGTCTTTCTATTTTTCTTTGTTTTATCCTCTTAAATAATCATTAATTGGAGAATAATTATTAAACAGTTAAAGTAAATTACCAAAATTTTTGTACACTTCATTTTCAGAGTAAATAATCTGGGAAAAATACCAAATGTGGTTTTTATATACTGAAATCCGATTTTGTGTATTTAAGTGTATTTAATCTTAGAAAATAGGAGAAAAATAGTATACAGAAGAGCAAAAGCATCAAAATTTTTATGTAGCCTCCTAATGTACTACAAGGTGTTCTGGTAAATTTGCATGAATTTTGGATGAGCAGAACTATTTTTTCTATTTTTAGTCCATTATAAATACAAAAATCGGAGAAAAATAGGAATACATTATGAAAAATTATGAAAATATCTTTCTAAGTCTTATACCTCTGGTAGAAGCTGCGAAAATTGTTATACAACCTTTTCAACTTGTCTAAAGTGGTTTTATGATTTATTGGGGCTAAACAAAAAGAAAATTCAAAACCATATTAAACAGTAACAAAAGTCATTGAAACTTCATGGGAGATGTTTATTAACTTAAAGAATCATCCAAGAATTTTTCCAGAATTTATTTACTAGTGTAAGTATTTTATATGATTTAACACTCTATTTTCTTATTATTTTCATATAAACATAAAGAAAATATATATTGAGCTGAAAATTTCCAGAATGCATCTTCATACAATTTAACAACAATGAAAAATTGTTTTCTTATTTTTGATGTTTTTATTAGAATAAATGCTCAAAAATCATAAAATTGGGTTAAACAGTTTAGAAATCAATTTTTATATTTTTCCCAGCTTAATAATGTTTAATAACAGTAATACAAAAAGTTTGGGTAATTTTGGAAACTGATTTCTATTTTTCATGAATTTGTATCTATTTAGAGAATTAAATATATGAAAAATGGTTATACATATTCATACTCCATGAAAATTTATCTAGAAGTCTTTTAGTACATTTAGAACCAAAATCTGAAGTTTGGTAATTTTTATTAACTGTTTAGTATTTTTCAAGATTTTATGGTTATTCAAGAAACTAAAATCGTGAGAAATAGTCAGACAAATCAAAAATTCAAGAAAATTTATCTTGAGGTCTTTCACTTCAATTAAAACTGAAATGCAAACTTTGGGAAATTTTAGAACTAAATTAATTTAGTTTTTGAATATTTAATCATTGGAACACCTCTTAAATTGTTAAATAATAGCATTTCAATAATGGGAAATTTCCACTTAAATTGTTATATAACAATTGGTTCATTGAAATTTAATTTTCACAGAAAAATGTTTGTAACTTATCAATATTAAATTTTGACACAAAATTGGCATAATTCTATTGTAGTAGTAAGTATACTAGTGTTAGATTTCGATTAGAGACTCACTAGCGAATACCATTATTGTAGGAATCGATAGTGGTACAAGTGGAACTTAGCTCAAGGCATCATTTGCATCATCTCAATGCATATTGTGAGTATTCACGCACTCCCCTATTTTCAGTTTTTATGTTTTGGGGTGGAAAAGCATGTCCCGAAAAACTATTATTTGAATGTTGTATTTAAATTGATTTGTATCAAACATGATTGCTATTTTATTGCTATGTCTCTCTATGTATGTCTATGCAACACGGAACATGAGAACTTATCGTACTAAGGCCCTTCCCTTATCTCTAACCATTAACTCTTTGAGCCAATGGTCATTATGGATAGCGCTATTAGGAATTGACAACTCCTCACTCGCCCTATTGCTGGAGTGCATGATACCATATTCATCTATGGAACGATAAGCATAGATCTTGATAGGGCTTCAATCATAGGTTTGGTTGAGACTCATTGTTTGCTCATACACATACAAACTCGTTACTTATTATAGCAATAAACTTGTTTATTAATTATAGCAATGAACTTTGTTTCTCATTACAACAACGAACTGTTATTACTGAAAACTTATATACATGTTTTAGCAATGAAATTGTTTGCTCCTTGTAGCAACGAAATTGATTGCTCATTTTAGCAATGAAACTTGTTTACTCGTTTGAGTAACGAACTTTATCTTCCATGAGAATATGAATGTTGCATCTTATTTGGGCAACATACCTTATCTCTCATGATGACAAAGAACTTTGTTTTTACAAACTTATTTACTCATTTTAACAATATACTTTTATTATTGGAAACTTTTATCAAAACTTTGATTTCAATTCATGGAACCAGTATTATTTTGTTTATCTGTGAGTACTCACCAACTATTTTTATAGTTGACGCTCGTTTTACATGCTTTTTCAGGAATCATCGAGTAAGTGGCACCTAGGGACACTTCACTTTTAGGAGCATTCGCATGTGTTGTATTTCAATTTACATTGTAATTTTTTTTAAAAGTTGTTCAAACCCATTGTGAATTTGTAATGATTTTTAATACTATGGTTGGTGTTGTCTTTTAACTTTTGCGATGAAACCCTTTGTACTTCCACGCCCTGTGTTTCCGCTTTAGCGGGGTGTGACAATGCATCTCAATTGTTTTGTCTGAACATGCCCACGACGTGGTAAAGAGGTCACCACGTCGTGGTGACCATTGATTTGGTTGACCGTTGACCGTTGAGTTTCAAACAGTTTTACCATAGGTCAAAATTGGAGGTTTTGGGTTGAGGATTAAGGATTTATCTTTATTTAGTGTTAGTCGGTTCGCGAGACTATCAGTTCCAGGATTGGGAGTGTTGTTGAGCTTCTCCGGTTCTACAATTGAAGTGAGTTTCTCATTATGCCACATATGGCATTGTATATCCTTTGCTTGATAGGATAGAAGTATTGTTAGGGTACGAGTATGCTAGTTGTCTAGGATAACTCCTTTTTTATGAATGTGCATTATAAGACAATTTGTATTATGGTATTCTAGACTGGTAGGGTCTTGCTTGTTGATTATATGATACTGTTGGTTTGTGCAGTATAGGACACTTGGTGTTATAGTATGCTAGACTGGTAGGGTCTTGTCTATTGATTGTATGATAATGTTGGTTTGTGCAGTGTATGACAGTTGGTGTCATGGTATACTAGATTGTGTTGGATTAGGTGTCTAAGCCCATAACTATAATTGGTATGTACTTGACCCGAGAGTAGCATGGTCAATTTCGGGTTGCATATCACCAGGAAAATTTGATAGGATGGATATTTGAGTAAGAGGTTATTTATGATTTATTAATATATTATAAGTTCTAATATATTAATATGAAATCATATTATTTAATTAGTATTAATCAAGAATTAATTTCGAATTAATTTAGTGATTAAAAGAGACTAATTAAATGTACGGGGATTGATTTGGTAAATCAATGATTCTTATAGTGTGGGCCAATGATCCTTGGTTATTTAGGATGGGCTAAGCCAATATGGTAGTCCATGGATAGTCCATGGAGGTTTAACCCATGGAGCCTAAGTAATATGAAGGGTCATGTGAATTAGGGTTTGCATGGATGTAAACCTAGACTTTGCCACGCTATAAAAGGAACCCATAGTCACCAAAATCGGCCCCATGCATTACAAGAAGAGTGATAACCGATTTTGTGTGCAAGTAGTCTCTCTCAAGTTCTCCTTTTTCCTAGGTATGTTGCGAATCGTTTGAGGCATCACACTTGGGGTGCTAATTTATTAAAGGCCAAACACAACAAGCTACAACAAGAGGTAATCCTATAACTCATTTTTATGTTGTTTATGTCAATTTTATGCTAGTTGTAGGCTTAATGCTTTGCAAACAATATTGCATGTATAATTAGAGAAAACATAGATCCAAAGCAATTAGGGTTATATGTGCACCATAGGACGTTAAAGTATACTAAAACCCAACACTGGTATCAGAACCTAGGATTGTTTTCTGTTATATTTGATGCATGTTAATTTTCAAAGCTGAAAAAATCGATATTTTGGCCTCTAATTGATGAACTCGCCGAGTCCACTGGCTGAATCGACGAGTCCACTCAGTAAAAGGCCAACTCGACGAGTCAGGTTCATGCACTCAACGAGTTGGTGCTTCTGCTTGCAGAATTTCGAAATTTTTGGCCTGTTTTGGATTAGGATCATTACCACAAAATGTTTTAGTTCATAAAATTGGATTTTGTTGGTATGGTAAAGATTATAATCATCCAATGAAAGGACAATAGTCAAAATTTTAAGATTTGTATTAGTTTAGGATGATTTCTTGTAAATTGTTGATATGAATTGTATAGACTTATGAGCTTAACTAGATCATAAAATTATATGATAATTTAGCTTGGTAAAATTGATCTTAAATGGTTTTAAAAGTCTTCCATAACTTGTCCTCAAGTTATGGAGCATGAAAAGTTTTTTCATAAAATCCATATTAACTCATAAGTTATGGAAAACCAAAAGTTTTCAAGAGTTACAAAACTTTCCCTCAAGTTTTGGTATTTGAAAAGTCTCAAATTATGAAACTCTTGTAATTAAAAGGTGTAACTTTTGGGTTCATAAATTACAAAATTAATTGAATACTTTCTAATTTTGAATTTTTTATATTTAGAACCTTGAAGTATTTGAATAATTCAAATTGCACCTTATGGAATTTATTAAATTAATTAAAGTGTTTAATTAAAAGAGAATTAATAATTCCATAATGACATGGTTTAAGTTTAATTAAATTAAGAGTATAAGTTATTAATGGATTAAACCATCTAGTATTTTAAAAGTTTAAAATACACCCTTATACTATTATAATATTAAAAGTTTAATAATTATATATGTATAAGACAATTCAGTCTTACCGTTAGTAGGTCTCATTCACGAAGCCGGTCTATAAGGGGGTATAAGGTTACTGTCTATAAAATGGCAGTTTAATCCACCGCTTCCTTGACTGGTGGAGGGTCGTTATCCGAACGGGTAGGATAGGAAATTAATTCTCATTAAAAGTATAATGAAATACTAAGTAACTAAACACTTATAAATTCTCAATCATAGTTACTTCGGAAACATGTGAATTTGGTGCTAACCCATGAAATTGCACTTTGCACCTTGTTAAGTCGTTAGTGGAGCGTGTGTGGTTAACCGACAAACTAATCTGGGACTGACAGTGTGTGGCAAAGGGTAGCCTGATGTTAATCATAGATCAATGGAGCGTGTGTGGTTAACCGGCACATTGATTAGGTGATATGTAACATTAAGTGTACCAAGCTAATTTGCATGGTTATTCACACCTTGTTTGTGATCCTCGGCATCCCAGTCACAAACTTGAAGGGCACAGTCGAGATTTAAACATGCCATTGAAAAGTTCAATGAATCTCAAAGTATCTAGGAATTTCAATTCATTTAAAACTTAATAATCAATTTCCTTTTTCATGGTGGAAATTGGTAATCATCATTTACCTACCTTCAAACATTTTGCAATTCGATTACGGCATCCCTCTTCCAAATTGTAAAATATTGTGTTAGGTCCTAGCCTTAATATTTCTTTTGGGTGTTATATTAAGGACTTAAATCAACTAACTTGAATATTCTCCCTTATAGATGTCTAGTTCAGACTACTATGGTCTTCCCGAATCCTTTCTTCATAAAGATGATATTCCACAAGACGATCAAGGTGAAAGATTAATCCCTTCTTCGTGTTGTAGTGGAACTTCACTTCCTCCACCTCTTCCAATAATTATCCCTAACCCACAAGTTCAAGGTCACTCAAGCCCTATTGGCTAGCAAACACTAGGATGGAAGGTATGTGTGTGCACATGTCTTGGAGATGAAGTCATACTTTGACAGGTTGGGAATGTTGGGTTTTGTTGTTTCAAGGAAGTTGGTTGTTGACATGGTTCTTCAATCACTTCCTAAGTCATATATCGGGTTCTTTAAGGACTACTATATGGGAGATCACGACATGACCCTTATTGATCTAACATATTTTCTTGTTGCTGTTGAATCAGCAATGATTTGGCACACTGGTAAAATAAATTTGATTGGAAGATCTACTCCCCAAAATTCCATGGATATTGACAATGGTAACATTGGAAGTGCAGAAAAGCTTTCTCTTCCCAATGGAAAGGGATCGTGTAACATCCCGTTTAAATAAGAATAATTAAATAATAAATCAGGAACCCCGAGAAGTGATTTATTATAATTTTATATTATTAGAGATCAAAAATTTAATAACAGTTATCAGAACGTTAGTTTCGGGGGTTAAAGATTAATTTTGGACTTAATTTGAAAGGATCTTGAATGGCTGGGGCTAAAATGGTAAATTGCGGACCTAAGTTGAAATTAATTGGTCATGGAGGGGCCATATGGTAATTACTTGGACTCAATATGCAAGGATATCAGAAGGGAGGGTTTAGATTGTAAATTTAGGATTCGTTTTGGAAGAAAATAGAGGAGGAGGGACCATTCTTGTTATTATGGGTTTTTGTTTAAAGAACCGGGTATATAACCCCTCTATTCCCCCCCCCCCCCCCGTAACCCTAACCCTGGAGACCACATGTGCAGCCGCCCCCTATCACATACCCTCCAGCCGCCACCTTATGCCGCTGGATACTCCAAGCCTCACCACCACCATCTCTTCATATATATTTTCCGACCGGCGAAGCTAAGGGCTGCTGCTACGACTTGCGTTGCTATCTTCTCCCTCCGTCATTCGTTTTCCGCGTTCCAACCACGATCACCACCACTGTACCGCAACCGGAGAAACCGTGTGCAACTCGCACGACGTGGGAGGCCGGCGATCGGAACTTGTTCGCTGATGGGTGGTCGTGAGCGACTAGAAACCTCCGGGAAACCAACTCGCGTGGGATGTTGTTGCCCGTCTCGTGATGCTACGCTCCAACCAACTACCGCCGCTCACCATTACTGTTGGGGGTGTGTGTTTCAGCCGTGTATCACAAGTATGGGGGGGTGCTTTTGGGTTGCTGACCTCGATTTTGGATGCTTGATTGACAGGAAGACCCGAAGACAAACCACCATGGCCGCCGGCCATGGTGGCTCCCGCCTCCTTGTGTCACCCCGCCGTGAGCCACCAGGTGGGTGGCAGGCCTTCTAGGAACAAATCTGAGTCGTGTGTGTGTTCTAGAGTGTAGGAGTTCATTGGAGGTGTTGGGTTGGTCAAAAGTCACCACCACCACCGTGAGGTGGTGGCTGCCACCTCCGACCACCGCCTTCCGCCACGGGGCGGCTGTGTGTGTGTGTGTAATTAGTGAGAGTGTTACTTTATGTGTGTGTGTTGAGAATTGCTGTAAAGTTGTAATAGTGTGGGAATAATCAAAAGAAAATCCGTAACCACCACCGTGAGGTGGTGGCTGCCGCCTCCTGCCGCCACCGACCGCCGTGTCGGGTGGCGGTGTGCCTTGTTTGGTTTGTGACTCGTTTGGATGTTTGGACAAGGGACTACTAAACCCTAATGGGCCAAAAGAAACCCTAGTGGGCCCAAAGGGACCCCAATGGACCTAATGAAACCCTAATGAGCCCAATAAGGCCCAAAGTGACCTAGAAGCTCAACCAATTGACTAATGGGCTAGTATTGGGTAGGAAACCCTAATTAGGGTTTGGAAAACCCTAATGGCTTAAAACCCTAATTTTGGGAATTAATTGGGACGCGCGGGGATTATTTAATAAAGTTAAAATATTAATTAATAATCATTTGGAAAATTAACCTAAGTTAATATTGGACTTAATGGATTAAGTCCTTAATGGGTTAAGTAAGAAACACTTAACCCTAATCATCATTTCATATGAAAACCCTAATTTTGGGATTATGGGCTTGGACTTATCGGGACCCACATTTGGGCCATTGGAATGGAATTGTGTATTAAGCCCAAGCACACTATATGACTTATTTAGTAAAGTGAGGGACTTAATGGATTAAGTCCTTAATGAGTAAAGTGAGAAACACTTAACCCTAATTGTTATTTTATGTGAAACCCTAATTTCACATGGGCCTTGAGTTGGGCCTTCCTAGTGGGCTTTGGTGATTAGACTATTGATGGGTTGTCCAAAAACAAGTTAATGGACCAAAATAAGTAGATGAGCTTTAGGATAAGGCCCATGTGAGGACTTGGGCCCAATTTGGAAGATTGGGCCATAATTGAGACTTTATGACTATGTGATAATGGGCCATGGGGATTGGATTGGAATAATCGAATGGGCCTTAAGGAAAGACCATTTAGAGGTCTGGGCCCAATTTGGAAAACTGGGCCATATGTTGGGATTTAGCCCATTATTTGACTATTGGGCCTTTGGAGTGTGAGTTAGACCTTGGGCTTGGAACCCAATTATTAATTGGGTATTGTTTGATGTTCGCAGTTCGGGAATCTGTCAACCAGCAGCTGGAGTTTCATCCGCGGGACTTCAGCAGTGTCAGGTGAGTTATCCTTACTATGCTCAAGGGTCTAAGGCACCAAGGCCGGCCCTTTGGATTGTTATATGGTTATGTTATGCTAGTATGATCTGTTGGATCGGTATCCTAGAGGGTAGGATAATATTATATGATATGTGGTATGATCTGTTAGATCGGCATCCTGGTAGATGGGATGGTGTTATGTGCTATATGGTATGATCCGTTAGATCAAGTATTGTCTATAAACTGTTATGTGATTATCTGTTATACGTGCACATGTTTGTTTGGCGGTTGAGGCTTATCTGCTTTGTGCGAAAGCCAATAGACATGGGCATTCCAACCTGTTGGTTGTGGGCCGTGAGTATTCCATCCCGAGGATGATTGGACTCATAGTGTGTTGGTATTCCAACCTGTTGGTTGAGGGCCTGGGGTATTCCAACCTGATGGTTGATTGGACCCATAGTGTGTTGTTATTCCAACCTGTTGGTTGAGGGCCTGGGGTATTCCAACCTGATGGTTGATTGGACCCATAGTGTGTTGGAATTCCAACCTGTTGGTTGAGGGCCTGGGGTATTCCAACCCGATGGTTGATTGGACCCATAGTATGCTGTTATGATTATATGTGTATTCTTCTGGGTATGAGTATTTTGGGGGAACTCACTAAGCTTTCGGGCTTACAGTTTCAGTTTATTGTTTCAGGTACATCAGGGGATTGTGGCAAGGCAAAGGCGTGATCGTACAGCTCCTCACTTTTGTTGACTTTGTTTCTGGGATACTCTGATATGTTACATTTTGAAAACAAGTTTTGTAATGGTTAATGGTTTTGGAAATGTTTTAAAAGTTTTAAATTGGCTTGAATTTTATGGGTGTTACAAGTTGGTATCAGAGCCATGGTTTGAGTGAATTGGAGGAACACTCGTGTGACTCAAGTCTCAAATCAAGGAAAAGATTTTCAAAATGATTTTCAAATGGTTTTCAAAATAAGTAAAGGAGGATTCAGGGTGTACGATCAGCCGAAGCCAGTAAGTAGACCCCAAAATACCATATAGTAATTTGATTATGTGATATGTTAGAACAGCATGCTAGTGCTAGGCTAGGGATCTTCAGGAATTGCATGATAGAATTTCCTAATTACATGATGTCTGCTAGCCTAGGGTTTCCTTTATATGAGATTGACATCATTACTGTAGTTTCTTAGTGTATGCATCACGGTTATACATAATTAAGATCTTATAGCCTGAGAATGTTTGATTTGGCCTTATGTTCTGTTCTTGTTTGATTGGGAGCTTAGGGTAGGATTGGATATTCAAAAGTCTATAGGGTCCAACGTTATGTATGGCTAGCATACACTAGTACTGCAGGGTTGGTGGAAGTTTCATGTATAGGTGGGTTGTGTGAGACCGGTAGGTCCGTTGTGAGACAGTTAGCCTTCCTCTAGGAGTAAGGTTGGGCGACCACCAGGTGTATGTATAGTGTTAGCGTGTTGTGGTGATACTTGAGACAAATATAGGTAGGTGTGGAAGGTAGTAGGGGCCCATACTACTGAAAGCACAGGACCCATACGCGTAGCAAGGAATTCACAACCCCTAGGGTTGGGTTGGGAGTTAGTTCCCTGTCTCTATATGGATTATTAGTGATCCTTCTGGTGTTTTAGTAGAATGGTGGTTACGGGACGTCTTGAGATAGGATCCAGGTTAGGATCGGGAGCTGGCAGCTAGGATATGCCAGCGTTGTCAGAGGACCGTGTCAGTGAGATCATCCGGGAGGAGATGATCGAGTTGTCTGGGGACAGTTTCCGGACATGTTTCGGTCTATTAAGACCGCCATGGTTGAGTATTTCGACGAGCACTATGCAGCCATTGCCGAGACGGTTGCAGCGGCATCCATATCAGCTGTAACGACGGCAAGGGAAAGAGCTGGTCGAGCTTTTCAGTACTGGAACTTGTTACTGGGACATATTCTGACGAGCAGAGGGCTGCAGTTACTTGGGACCAGGGAGATATTTTGTACTCGTTACATTCTGCGGATTGAGCGGGAGAGAGTCTAGCACATGAGTTTCTAGATTTGAGGCTTCGAGGGTTTTGCTCGAGACCAGAATGTGAGTCGCGAGGACTCCGGAAAGGAGTAATGATTATGTTCAGCTGGAGTTATACAGCTGGAATTAGAATGGTTAATTGATAGAATTGGAATGTTGTTTTCTAGGGCAAGGAATGTGCCCTTTCAGTTACAAGCTCGAAGGATTGAGCAGACTTGTGACCCCAGGATCAGGTTGTATTCTAGCTTGGGGTTAGTTGGTCGCCGGGATTGGCGACAGTAGTTTAGCGCTGGTAAGCGTGGGTGGCTCGATGTGGCATGAGTAATTATGAGGTCCGGTTTGCCTTGGATCTCTTGTATCAGGCGGTAAGGATTGATGGTGCGATCTATTATACTTTTGGGATTCTAGACTATGCCTTGGGAGTAGTTTGTAGCCCGGTTAAGGGCATATGTTGCTTCAGCTACTGCAGTTCAGTTGGGGACGTTTGAGCGAGTGAGTGAGTCAGGGTGCGAACCCTGAATGGAATGATTACTAAAGCCCGAGAGCGGGATACTTGTTTGGAGCACCTTTGGAAGAAGGGTGTTATGAGGGAGGTCTGCGGATAGGGTCCCACAAGATGGTTATTCAGCATTGTCAGGATTCAGTAGTTTTAGTAACCGTTATTGATTGGCGGATGGGAGCGCCAAGGGAACCAACTCGTTGTTGAGACATTGGTTGGAGTATCTATTTTGGAGTTCAAGATTTGGGTGTACAATCATCCGAGCAATAGGGATTGTTGGTTTCCATGGGATTCAGGAAGTGTTCATCTAGTTATTAGAAGCGTGTGGTCATTTATGGTTGGCTAGTAAAGGAGTACTAGTTGGAAAGGTATGGTTGGCATCAGATCGATCGTTGGAAAGTGAGAAGGAGTTGGAATTCTCACAATTTCATGTACTGCGAAGACTTAGTTGAATCTAAGTGGGGTAGAAACGTTCCGGAATGCAGAAGCAGGATCGGTTTTGAAATTGGGATGAGTTTCGCATCGTTTTCAGGAAGGAAGACAACCCTGGTGGCTGCTTGGTTGAGTGTGGTGTGAGTTCAGTAAAACTCCCCAGCATGTGAATCGCGTCTTCTCTGTGTTTGATAGCAGAACTTGGGGAAATCAGGTTGGGATTCTAGCCATGAATTAAGTCAGCCGTGTGTTAGGTCGAGTGCGTGTTCGACCGGTATGGGAAGTGTTGTAAGACTGTAGGGGTAGCTGTAGCCTTCACTAGTGATTAGTTAGTATGGGAAGTGTTGTAAGACTGCGGGTGTAGCCGAAACATTCACTGGGTTGGTAGATAGCATGAGCGCGTTGTTAGGACGCGGAAGGGGCAGTAGTAACCACCAGTTCGGGTGTAGCAATGAGGATATGGAAATCCATGGATGGGTTTATGGGTTTCCCCAGAGGGATTAGACCTGGTTAAGACAACAATAAGACTGTAGGAACGTCACTACAGTTAAGAGATCAAGGAAGCAAGGAAATGCTTAAGGTTGTTTGTGATATAAGTCTATCGTTGGTTAGGTAGCAATAGCTTTTAGCCTTGGATTTGATGACGTCAAGATTTGACGCATGGATCCGATCGGTTGGATCATGAGGTTGTTAGAGTCGCAGTGGCATGATAATTAGTGGCAACTAGTTCCAGGGAAGGATTTCGTTCGGAAGTCGTGTGAGGCAACTATGTGGGAGTCCTTTAGCTCCGCGACCGGGCCAGAACCCGGTATTTCCGATGAGTGTCACTCGGTTGTGGCGAATCAGAGGATTTTTGGATGAGATGCAAGGATAGGTCCTTGGATTTCAAGTTATGGGTTAGACCCGAGTTATGTATATAGTCGTATTCCAATAAAGGGTATTCCATCATGAGGATGACAGGACCCTACGATTGAGTGGACCTGACGTGTTTGGTATTCCAACCCGAGGGTTGATTGGACCAAACATGTGTGTGATATGAGGGTACTCCATCCTAGGGATGACTGGACCCGTCGTAGGCATGCCTGGTATTCCAACCCGAGGTTGATTGGGCCAGGTATGAGTATTTGTGCTTATGAGCCGGTTATTATATGTATGTGGTTCGGGAACTAAAGGATCATAGTTAGAAGTGTGGGAATTATGATTCTGTTTTCTAGTGGGAACCTCAGGTTATCAGAAGTTGAGTAGCCAGTTGGGAGTTAAGTGCAATGCATTCAACAATGATCTAGTGTGGGCAGTCTGTCAGGGAGCCAAACCATCTCGAAACTTCACATTTCGGATTGAGTAAAAGTGATCATATTTCAAGGGATTTGTTTATTTTCAGGTCTTGGAACCCTATGAGGGTTGGTTACGGTTACCTTGGAAAGGCTAGGGTGAAGCTTGGGATTGTAGTGCAAGTTGTTCGGCGTGTAAGGAATGACAAGAAACGATTTCGAGGACGAAATCAAATTTAAGTGGGGGAGAACTGTAACATCCCGTTTAAATAAGAATAATTAAATAATAAATCAGGAACCCCGAGAAGTGATTTATTATAATTTTATATTATTAGAGACCAAAAATTTAATAACAATTATCAGAATGTTAGTTTCGGGTGTTAAAGAATAATTTTGGACTTAATTAGAAAAGATCTTGAATGGCTGGGGATAAAATGGTAAATTACGGACCTAAGTTGAAATTAATTGGTCATGGAGGGGCCATATGGTAATTACTTGGACTCAATATGCAAGGATTTCAGAAGGGAGGGTTTAGATTGTAAATTTAGGATTCGTTTTGGAAGAAAATAGAGGAGGAGGGACCATTCTTGTTATTATGGGTTTTTGTTTAAAGAACCGGGTATATAACCCCTCTATTCCCCCCCGTAACCCTAACCCTAGTGGCCACATGTGCAGCCGCCCCCCATCACATACCCTCCAGCTGCCACCTTATGCCGTCGGATTCTCCAAGCCGCACCACCACCATCTCTTCATATATATTTTCCGACCGGCGAAGCTAAGGGCTGCTGCTACGACTTGCGTTGCTATCTTCTCCCTCCGTCATTCGTTTTCCGCGTTCCAACCACGATCACCACTGTACCGCAATAGGAGAAACCGTGTGCAGCTCGAACGACGTGGGAGACCGGCAATCAGAACTTGTTCGCTGATGGGTGGTCGTGAGCGACTAGAAACCTCCGGGAAACCAACTCGCGTGGGATGCTGCTGCCCGTCTCGTGATGCTACGCTCCAGCCAACTGCCGCCGCTCACCACCGCTGTTGGGGGTGTGTGTTTCAGCCGTGTAACGCAAGTATGGGGGGGTGCTTTTGGGTTGCTGACCTCGATTTGGGATGCTTGATGGACAGGAAGACCAGAAGACAAACCACCATGGCCGCCGACCATGGTGGTTGCCGCCTCCTTGTGGTACCCTCGCCGCCGTGAGCCACCAGGTGGGTGGCAGGCCTCCTTGGAACAAATCTGAGTCGTGTGTGTGTGTGTGTTCTAGAGTGTGGGAGTTCATTGGAGGTGTTGGGTTGGTCAAAAGTCACCACCACCACCGTGAGGTGGTGGCTGCCACCTCCGACCACCGCCTGCCGCTACGGGGCGGCTGTGTGTGTGTGTAATTAGTGTGAGTGTTACTTTGTGTGTGTGTTGAGTATTTCTATAAAGTTGTAATAGTGTGGGAATAATCAAAAGAAAATCTATAACCACCACCGTGAGGTGGTGGCTACCGCCTCCTGCCGCTACCGGCCGCCGTGTTGGGTGCCGGTGTGCCTTGTTTGGTTTGTGACTCGTTTGGATGTTTGGACAAGGGACTACTAAACCCTAATGGGCCAAAAGAAACCCTAGTGGGCCCAAAGGGACCCCAATGGACCTAATGAAACCCTAATGATCCCAATAAGGCCCAAAGTGACCTAGAAGCTCAACCAATTGACTAATGGGCTAGTATTGGGTAGGAAACCCTAATTAGGGTTTGGAAAACCCTAATGGCTTAAAACCCTAATTTTGGGAATTAATTGGGACGCGCGGGGATTATTTAATAAAGTTAAAATATTAATTAATAATCATTTGGAAAATTAACCTAAGTCAATATTAGACTTAATGGATTAAGTCCTTAATGGGTTAAGTAAGAAACACTTAACCCTAATCATCATTTCATATGAAAACCCTAATTTTGGGATTATGGGCTTGGACTTATCGGGACCCACATTTGGGCCATTGGAATGGAATTGTGTATTAAGCCCAAGCACACCATATGACTTATTTAGTAAAGTGAGGGACTTAATGGATTAAGTCCTTAATGAGTAAAGTGAGAAACACTTAACCCTAATTGTCATTTTATGTGAAACCCTAATTTCACATGGGCCTTGAGTTGGGCCTTCCTAGTGGGCTTTGGTGATTGGACTATTGATGGGTTGTCCAAAAACAACTTAATGGACCAAAATAAGTAGATGAGCTTTAGGATAAGGCCCATGTGAGGACTTGGGCCCAATTTGGAAGATTGGGCCATAATTGAGACTTTATGACTATGTGATAATGGGCCATGAGGATTGGATTGGAATAACCGAATGGGCCTTAAGGAAAGACCATTTAGAGGTCTGGGCCCAATTTGGAAAATTGGGCCATATGTTGGGCTTTAGCCTATTATTTGACTATTGGGCCTTTGGAGTGTGAGTTAGACCTTGGGCTTGGAACCCAATTATTAATTGGGTATTGTTTGATGTTCGCAGTTCGGGAATCTGTCAACCAGCAGCTGGAGTTTCATCCGCGGGACTTCAGCAGTGTCAGGTGAGTTATCCTTACTATGCTCAAGGGTCTAAGGCACCAAGGCCGGCCCTTTGGATTGTTATATTGTTATGTTATGCTAGTATGATCTGTTGGATCGGTATCCTAGAGGGTAGGATAATATTATATGATATGTGGTATGCTCTGTTAGATCGGCATCCTGGTAGATGGGATGGTGTTATGTGCTATGTGGTATGATCCGTTAGATCAAGTATTGTCTATAGACTGTTATGTGATTATCTGTTATACGTGCACATGTTTGTTTGGCGGTTGAGGCTTATCTGCATTGTGCGAAAGCCAATAGACATGGGCATTCCAACCTGTTGGTTGTGGGCCGTGAGTATTCCATCCCGAGGATGATTGGACTCATAGTGTGTTGGCATTCCAACATGTTGGTTGAGGGCCTGGAGTATTCCAACCTGATGGTTGATTGGACCCATAGTGTGTTGTCATTCCAACCTGTTGGTTGAGGGCCTGGGGTATTCCAACCTGATGGTTGATTGGACCCATAGTGTGTTGGCATTCCAACCTGTTGGTTGAGGGCCTGGGGTATTCCAACTCGATGGTTGATTGGACCCATAGTATGCTGTTATGATTATATGTGTATTGTTCTGGGTATGAGTATTTTGGGGGAACTCACTAAGCTTTCAGGCTTACAGTTTCAGTTTATTGTTTCAGGTACATCAGGGGATTGTGGCAAGGCAAAGGCGTGATCGTACAGCTCCTCACTTTTGTTGACTTTGTTTCTGGGATACTCTGATATGTTACATTTTGAAAACAAGTTTTGTAATGGTTAATGGTTTTGGAAATGTTTTAAAAGTTTTAAATTGGCTTGAATTTTATGGGTGTTACAAGTTGGTATCAGAGCCATGGTTTGAGTGAATTGGAGGAACACTCGTGTGACTCCAGTCTCAAATCAAGGAAAAGATTTTCAAAATGATTTTCAAATGGTTTTCAAAATAAGTAAAGGAGGATTCAGGGTGTACGATCAGCCGAAGCCAGTAAGTAGACCCCAAAATACCATACAGTAATTTGATTATGTGATATGTTAGAATAGCATGCTAGTGCTAGGCTAGGGATCTTCAGGAATTGCATGATAGAATTTCCTAATTACATGATGTCTGCTAGCCTAGGGTTTCCTTTATATGAGATTGACATCATTACTGTAGTTTCTTAGTGTATGCATCACGGTTATACATAATTAAGATCTTATAGCCTGAGAATGTTTGATTTGGCCTTATGTTCTGTTCTTGTTTGATTGAGAGCTTAGGGTAGGATTGGATATTCGAAAGTCTATAGGGTCCAACGTTATGTATGGCTAGCATACACTAGTACTGCAGGGTTGGTGGAAGTTTCATGTATAGGTGGGTTGTGTGAGACCGGTAGGTCCATTGTGAGACAGTTAGCCTTCCTCTAGGAGTAAGGTTGGGCGACCACCAGGTGTATGTATAGTGTTAGCGTGTTGTGGTGATACTTGAGACAAATATGGGTAGGTGTGGAAGGTAGTAGGGGCCCATACTACTGAAAGCACAGGACCCATACGCATAGCAAGGAAGTCACAACCCCTAGGGTTGGGTTGGGAGTTAGTTCCCTGTCTCTATATGGATTATTAGTGATCCTTCTGGGGTTTTACCAGAATGGTGGTTACGGGACGTCTTGAGATAGGATCCAGGTTAGGATCGGGAGCTGGCAGCCGGGATAGGCCAGCGTTGTCAGAGGACCGTGTCAGTGAGATCATCCGGGAGGAGATGATCAAGTTGTCTGGGGACAGTTTCCGGGGATGTTTCGGTCTATTAAGACCGCCATGGTTGAGTATTTCGACGAGCGCTATGCAGCCATTGCCGAGACGGTTGCCGCGGCAGCCATATCAGCTGTAACGACGGCAAGGGAAAGAGTTGGTCGAGCTTTTCAGTACCGGGACTTGTTACTGGGACATATTCTGACGAGCAGAGGGCTGCAGTTACTTGGGACCAGGGAGATATTTTGTACTCGTTACATTCTGCGGGTTGAGCGGGAGAGAGTCTAGCACATGAGTTTCTAGATTTGAGGCTTCGGGGGTTTTGCTCAAGACCGGAATGTGAGTCGCGAGGACTCTGGAAAGGAGTAATGATTATGTTCAGCTGGAGTTATACTGCTGGAATTAGAATGGTTAATTGATAGGATTGGAATGTTGTTTTCTAGGGCAAGGAATGTGCCCTTTCAGTTTACAAGCTCGAAGGATTGAGCAGACTTGTGACCCCAGGATCAGGTTGTATTCTAGCTCGGGGTTAGTTGGTCTCCGGGATCGGCGACAGTAGTTTAGCGCTGGTAAGCGCGGGTGGTTCGATGTGGCATGAGTAATTATGAGGTCCGGTTTGCCTTGGATCTCTTGTATCAGGCGGTAAGGATTGATGGTGCGATCTATTGCACTTTTGGGATTCTAGACTATGCCTTGGGAGTAGTTTGTAGCCCGGTTTAGGGCATATGTTGCTTCAGCTACTGCAGTTCAGTTGGGGACGTTTGAGCGAGTGAGTGAGTCACGGTGCGAACCCTGAATGGAATGATTACTAGAGCCCGAGAGCGGGATACAGGTTTGGAGCACCTTTGGAAGAAGGGTGTTATGAGGGAGGTCTGCGGATAGGGTCCCACAGGATGGTTATTCAGCATTGTCAGGATTCAGTAGTTTTAGTAACCGTTATTGATTGGCGGATGGGAGCGCCAAGGGAAACAACTCGTTGTTGAGACATTGGTTGGAGCATCTATTTTGGACTTCAAGATTTGGGTGTGGGATCATCCGAGCAATAGGGATTGTTGGTTTCCATGGGATTTAGGAAGTGTTCATCTAGTTATTAGAAGCGTGTGGTCATTTGTGATTGGCTAGTAAAGGAGTACTAGTTGGAAAGGTATGGTTGTCATCAGGTCGATTGTTGGAAAGTGAGAAGGAGTTGGAATTCCCAAAATTTCATGTATTGTGAAGACTTAGTTGAATCTAAGTGGGGGAGAAACGTTCTGGAATGCAGAAGCAGGAGCGGTTTTGAAATTGGGATGAGTTTCGCATCGTTTTCAGGAAGGAAGACAACCCTGGTGGCTGCTTGGTTGAGTGTGGTGTGAGTTCAGTAAAACTCCCCAGCATGTGAATCGCGTCTTCTCGGTGTTTGATAACAGAACTTGGGGAAATCAGGTTGGGATTCTAGCCATGAATTAAGTCAGCCGTGTGTTAGGTCGAGTGTGTGTTCGACCGGTATGGGAAGTGTTGTAAGACTGTGGGGGTAGCCGTAGCCTTCACTAGCGATCAGTTAGTATGGGAAGTGTTATAAGACTGCGGGTGTAGCCGCAACATTCACAGGGTTGGTAGATAGCATGAGCGCGTTGTTAGGACGCGGAAGGGGCAGTAGTAACCACCAGTTCGGGTGTAGCAATGAGGATATGGAAATCCACGGATGGGTTTATGGGTTTCCCCAGAGGGATTAGACCTGGTTAAGCCAGCAATAAGACTTTAGGAACGTCACGACAGTTAAGAGATCAAGGAAGCAAGGAAATGCTTAAGGTTGTTTGTGATATAAGTCTACCGTTGGTTAGGATTAAGCTCTTAACCCCTAATCCCAAGAGCTCCAAAGCTCAGATAGGAATCTCCTTAACGTCTTGAAGGATAAAGTTTCCATCTTTATCCATTAAGACACCCCAAAAGTCAAGATCGCTAAGCCTAATTTATTAATGGTTGCACCAAATTGCATAGACACCAAACTAAGTCATGCAAGACCACTCTCCAACCAACACCATGGTCTAGAAAGCAAATAATGCACTCAAAGTCTCCGGAGTTCACTCAAACTCCATGAACAAGAATATTGGGACCAAAAAGCTCATAAATTGACTTAGAATAAGATCTAGAGAAGTAATGAGCAAGGTTGAGACTTTATACCTCCAAAAGGTCAGAATGTTATGTAGATGTTGGATCTAAGATGGAACGAAGGTCATAAGTCACAAGATGGACTCCTTATTCCTTCAACCGTCACAAAAATGGTTTCACACAATCGAAACACACAAGGAGGTTCGACTTTGGGTGGGGATCGATTTTCAGAGGATGGATGATGACAAATGAGGCAGCCCTAGAGTTAGTGCCTTTAAATAGGGCAACAATCTCGAAATCTAGGGTTTTGAATCCCACCCGCCACCACATCGTGGCCAAGGCCTTGCCATGTCGTAGTCATTTGTAGCCAAGCCAAAACCCCAAAACTTAGCTTAAAAGAAATTAAAATCGGAAGAATCATACCTGAAAGCGGATGTTACACATACGTATAACTATTTGTGATGAGGAATATATATATAAACATTATAATCAATTATTATTATACCTTTTTGCCGTATAATCATTTATGATTAGGTATATGCCACCACGCCGGTACACTAGAGAGTTAGAGTGACAAATGAGAAATATATGGCTGAGGTTAAATCTCAAGATCTCTATTTTTTTCAGAATCTTAATGAAACCTTCATCTCTGTGTGTGTGTCTATATATATATATATATATATATATATATATATATATATATATATATATATATATATGGAAAAATAAGAACCATCAAAATTAACTTCATTTTGATTACAAAACAAAATTTTCTTTCATTGTTTACTTTTTCCTATTGCTTTTGAACATATATTATTTTTTAATTCGTGATTCATCCCTAATATCTATGTACTTCGAATGTGTTTTTTTATTAAACCTCTGACACGCTTCATAACTTAATCTCATACCTACCTTATGTATATTTGTATTGTTTTTTGTAATGATGAGTTATGGAAACATACACATAGTTGGCAAAATTTTCTAATACATGTAAAATTAAACTTATAAACTTCATAAAAAATATATACAAAGTCTAACATAAGTTTTAATAATGGATATAAGAAAAGATGATAGAGAGATTTGATTGTATTTAATTAAACTATGTAGTTTTAGATGGTGTTTATATTAAATATATAACAATCATATATATTCCTCAAGCTATATATATATATATATATATATATATATATATATATATATATATATATATATATATATATATATATATATATATATATGAGTGTTCGCGGTGCGGTTTGGTGCGGTTTAGAGTCAAAACCGCAAACCGCACCACATATGCGGTTTGAGTTTTTCAAAAACCACAAACCGCACCGTGAACCATGTAAACCGCATTATGCGGTGCGGTGCGCTGCGGTTTTATGCGGTTTAAAAAATTATATATGTTATAAAAGTATTATAAGATATAATCATAATGAAAATAAAAACATCTAAACAATTAGCACAAAAAACAAATTTTCTATCATAATTGTCACACACATAGAAGTTAAACTATAATTATCGTCTATACTATACACAATTATCAATAATTAAAATTACTGTAGTTATGAATTCAATTCAAAACCATGCAATCTGTGAACTTTTATCCTTCAATCTATTTCTTCTTTTGTTTGTATATATATACACGAGCGATTGGTTATTATATATATATATATATATATATATATATATATATATATATATATATATTGCGGTGTGGTTTGAACCGCGGTTTCATATTTAAAAACCGCAAACCGCACCGTGTAGTGCGGTTTGACAAAAATAGAAACCACAAACCGCACCGCTAATATTTCAAACCGCGTTATGCGGTGCGGTGTGGTGCGGTGCGGGCGGTTTATGCGGTTTTCTGCACAGCCCTATATATATATATATATATATATATATATATATATATATATATATATATATATATATATATATATATATATATATATATATATATATATATATATATATATATATATATATATATATATATATATATATCCAGCTGGATAGAATTGTAATATCGTACGGTAACACTTGTATAAACACAAACAAAGAGTTGTTGGCTGTAGACCTTTTAAGCTAAAAGTTGACACCTGCAACCCTACATTGTTCAAAGTACAACAACTTTATGCAGGTTTCTTTCTAATCAACCAAACTAGTTCATTCCTGACCACATTCCTCTATCCATTTTTAAAAATATCCTATAAAAAATAATAAACTATCTAAATTTTTTATTTACGATAAGAGGTTTATTTGTGAAGACTCTTTTATGGTGAGATTTAATAAATAATCATCATTAACAATGAATCAATGTTGTGCGATGAAAATCATTATGATCAACGGTCAAAGGACCAGGTGTATACTTATTCATTTGACGCACATATATAAGATTATATCATAAAATCTATTTTTTTTTACCAAAAAACTTATATTTTTTTCGATTAATTTTTTTAAGCTATTTTTTTTATTGAGAAATAATAACGAAAATACCGGTCTTCATGTTTTTTCGTCCTCTTTCTATAAAAAACCATGTTGATATATAAAAAACAATTTTTTTTTTCCGAAAAACAAATCACTTTATTTTGTTGTTGTTTTTCAATATTTAAGTTTGTTTAAAAAAACTAATTATATAAAAAAAATCTCAATTTTTCGTCTTCTATTAATAAACATCAACATTAATTAAAAAAAATTCGATCTGTTCAGATTCACATTGTGAATCTAAAATCTAAATATTTCAATTTTAATACTCACAATTTGAATCCGACTTAGTATTTAAACTCTTTGATCATTCACAAATTAAGTGAAATTTATATATAAACCAAAATATATTTTCTTGTAGTTTTATATTATTTTAACGTTTTGATTACTCGTAAATTAGTTTGTAAAACCAATAAATGAATTTTTTAACATTGTGAATTTGAGCTGTATATAATATAGTTTTAATAATTGATAATGTAAATCTGACTTATTATTAATTACAGTGTTAATCTGAGCAGATTCACAATGTAAGTGTAAATAGAAATTCTGATTTTTTTTAACATCAATATAAATATATGTTTAAAACGTACCAAAACATTATAAATTTTGGTATATTTATAAATTTTTTTCGATAATAAATAGACATTAACTTTTCCAAAACAAAGAAAATGAAACGAGTTTTTTTTTAAAGAACATTTTTAATATATTAATATGGATCATTATGTAAAGATCGCGAAAAATCATGAAAAACAGTATATTCGTTTTTTTTTTTTCAATAAAATAGATGACCAAAAAAATTAAACTAAAAAACGGAAATGAGTTTTGTTATAATCTGATGCATGTGTGTCATTTGTAAAAATCTACAATCTTTTTTTTGTTGTTAATCGTTTTAAATTTCGACGATTTGGATTTGTTACTTGGTTGTTTGTATAGTAATGGTTCTCCATTAAATTTTTCATATCTCTCTCTCTCTCTCTCTCTCTCTCTCTATATATATATATATATATATATATATATATATATATATATATATATATATATATATAACATTTATTTTTTAATTATATTATATTATATTTTTAATTTTACTTTAGTTTTTAAATATATTTTATCTATCTTTTAACCAATTTATATAATATAATAATTTTATATTAATTATATAATATAATAAAAAAATTATAATTATGACACGATGAGTTTTTTTTTTTTAATTTTATGTTTATAAATATAAAATAAAGATCCAATATACTTGTATATCTATTTTTTGTGTGTGACATAGAATACTTTGTATTAAAGTATGATATATATTAAAAATTAACTAATTAAATAAAAAGTTTTATAAAACAATTTAGAAGATACAGATAAGTTAGTTTAATATATATATATATATATATATATATATATATATATATATATATATATATATATATATATATATATATATATATATATATACTTTGACATTGGTTATCTAGTTAAAAGTTAAAGTTAATGAAATAATAAGACAACTATAATTTTTTCAAATGATAATATAGATTTTGTAATTGAATATTAAATATATTAATTTGCAATGTTGGTCATACGAAGAGGTGGTATCTATATATCTATATCTATATCTATCTATATCTATATCTATATATATTTATAAAACAAACATTTTTTCTTTCACCACATTCGTTTGAAACTCGCATGCATTTTTCCTTTCACCACATTAATTTGAAACTTCTATGACTTTTCAATTTCTTTCTAATAATGATTATAAGTTGGTTAATAAGATTAAATAAATAAAAAACCTAAAGTGTAATCATATATAAACTAAATTTCAATATTAGAAGAATATATTTACTTCTACTTATAAAGTTATGTTTTTTTTAACTTTTAATATATTCTACTTAATTTATTAGTTTTAATATATTGTTGGATGTAATTATTATCATTTTAAAGATACAACTTTTGAACAATTTGTATAAAATATTTAAATTTAAAATTTAAAATATTATACATACGTATAAAACTAGCATTTTTTATTGAATCTCATGTATTTGAAACCCCATTTTTAACTTCCTCAAACCACATTCATTTGAAACCCCATTTTTTAACTAATGCAACTCAAAAGTTTTCTTAATTATGATTTAACACTCAAAAGTTTTATAACTTATATTATGTTTAATTAGCATTTAGTGAAAACTTTACTATAAAAGGCCAATCTTTTGTTTCTTTTGTGTTATATAAAATCTTACATGTAAGAAGGATTTGAAGATATTGTGATTCAAAAGTTTTCATATAGTTGAAGCCTTCACGATCCAAATATGATGATTTGAAGAAATGGGTTATGTCGCATCGATGGTAATTGTAATATGATTTTTTCTTTCAACCAAAACAAATGAAGCTTTTCTATTCTTTCTTTATATTCAGTTTCTCATTTAATCTTTATATGTGATTTGTGTGTATTACTCAATCTTGAATGTGACTCTCCAAACATCAATGTTTTGCTTGGAATATCTTTCTGATTCTTCTTTTTCAAGAAAAATATTTTGATTGCAGGTTAGTGAAGAATTGTCATCAAGTTTCTATGGTTGAATGGTGTTAAATGAAGAAAGAAGATTCATAAAATGGATATAGGTTTTTTTGTTTGAGCAAAGTTGACGAATGTTAGTTTTTTCTTTTGATTTAAATATATGTTTATGCTACATCTTTATTTATATATTCAACCACCCAATGCTCTTATTTATCTAATTGTAGTTTTTCTATTTTGATTATGTTTATTTTCAATTATTTTTTGTTGGGTTATCCTACACAACATATTTAAAAGACAATATTTAAAAGATAACATAATTTTGAACATTTGATATGTAATTATGATAGACTTATCATGATATGTTCTTCATATGAAAGTAATTTATTCATATTACTACGACAAGAATTCCATATGACATTTACGAATATATATATATATATATATATATATATATATTATGTGATTTGTTTAACATGTATATGCACCTATGTATGTTATAAATTTATAATTAAATATCTTTATGTTTAATAAATGAAGGGATTAAAATGATGCATCAAAACCAATTATTTAGACGAATATAATAATAATAATAATAATAATAATAATAATAATAATAATAATAGATATTCAAGTACCACATTCATTTGAAACTCACACTAAAACTCAAGAGTTTTCTAATTTATGTATATTTATTAGTTACAACTAAAGAATTTTTAACTTATGATTATTAATTAGTAATCGCTAATAACTTTTTATTTTCCTTTCTTTTATAAGGTTGTAAAGTTTTGCACATTAAAAATATTAATGTATTTGAAGAGATTTGTGATTTAAATATGAAGAGTTAATATAAATGTTATAATAGATGTTTTAATGTTTTTATGTTATTAAAAGTTATAGTGTTTATTTTTCATATTTTTTATTATTCGTTGTATATATATCTTTTTTAATACAAATGTTATAATAGATGTTTTTCTATTTTTATGTTACTAAAAGTTGCAGTTCATATTTTTGTTCATACGTTTTCTTATCCGTTATATTATCATTCATTTGATATATAATTTACACAATTTTAAACGGTTTATAAAATTATCAAATAATTGTATATATCACAATGACTTAAAAATTAAACTATAATGTTTAATAAAACTAATATGTTAACTATATGTTTGCTTTACTACTAACATTTTGTTTCAAAGTAGAAATATTAAATAATAATTTGGTAAAAGTTATTATTTTAACTATATAATTCTAATCTAGCGCAACGCGCGTGGATTCGCCTAGTATACTTATAAAGAAAACATTTATTCCTTTCACCACATTCATTTGAAACCCCCATGCATTTTTCCTTTCACCACATTCATTTGAAACTCCCATGACTTTTCAATTTCTTTCCAATAATGATTATAAGTTGGTTAATAAGATTAAATAAATAACAAACCTAAAGTGTAATCATATATACACTAAATTTCAATATTAGAAGAATATCTTTACTTCTACTTATAAAGTTATTTTTTTAACTTTTAACATATTATACTTAGTTTATTAGTTTTAATATATTGTTGGATGTAAACCATTATCATTTTAATGCTACAACATTTGAACAATTTGTATAAAATACTTAAATTATAAATTTAAATATAACATTACAGGATCAACTTAAATATAAATTTTAGTTTAACTTAAACAACCCAAATAATATTTTGTAAATAGATAAAAGTTATAAATTATAGTGTCTTGCTAATAATGATTATAAGTTGGTTAATAAGGTTAAATAAATATCAAACCTAAAGTGTAATCATAAATAAACTAAATTTCAATATTAAAATAATATCTTTACTTCTACTTATGCAGTTATGTCTTTAACATTTAACATATTATACCTAATTTATTAGATTTAATATGTTTTTGTATGTAAATCATTATCAATTTAAAGCTACAACTTTTAAACAGTTTGGACAAAATACTTAAATTGTTAATTTAAATATAACATTACAGTGTCAACTTAAATATAAATTTCAGTTCCACTTAAAATAACCCAATGAATATTTTGTGAATAGTTAAAAGTGATAAATTGTAGTGCTAAATACAAAAAATAAATTATAATATCAATTTAACTAAAATATTTTTCCTAAAGATATTTGTATAATCATTAAAAGTTTTCAAATAAGTAGCTTAATATAACTTACAATAACAATAATTAAAATTAACTCTATATAAATGATTATATTGTTACCTTTAAAATCAAAAAACAATGTTTGATGTTTTAAATAATTATAATGATAGAAATTAAAAAGTTAAGAAAATTAATTTTAAAAAATTAATTAACATTAACATCAACTATTAATAACATCAAAACTTATATAATATTTAATATTATTCATGAGTAACTCGCGTGTAAAAGTCTTTCAAACGGTTGAGATTATCTAGTTATAACAGATGTATATATTATTATATAATTCAAAATAATCAATATATTATATCAATTTAGTATACGAACTATTATATCAAATTTAACAACAACGTTATTGTTATATTTTAGAAACACATATATTTGTAAAGATTTCAACTATATAGGTGTTTATGCGCAACGCGCGTGTATTCGCCTAGTTGTTCATTAAAGTCATATAAAAAAATACAACTTTTACCGCATATAATGTTATATATATTATATTATAAAAGAAATATTTATTTTATATATGCATTTGAAATTCTTATGGTTTTTTAATTTATTTCTATTAATGATTATAAATTGATTAATTATTTTAAAATAAGCGAAAAACCTAAAGTGTAATTATAAATTAAGTAAACTTCAATATTAGAATAACATCTTTTACTTAAAATTATGTATTTAACTATTAACATATTATATTTAACATATTAGTTTGTTATATTCTTACTTATGAACCATTTTCATTTTTAGGTCATAACTTTTAATTGTCTGTATAAAATACTTAAATTATTAGTTTAAATATAATATTAAAATGTTAACGTAAATCGAAATTTCCATTAAATATTAAAAGTTATAAGTTTATATATGTTATGTATAAATCATTGTCATTTTAAGGTCACATTTTTTAATAGTTTTTAAAAAAAATTTAAATTGTTAATTTAAAAATAACGTTAAAATGTCAACTTAAATCGAAATTTCAATTGAATATTAATTTTTTTTATAAATTGTAATGTTTAATACAAAACCTAAATTAGAAACCTAAGTTAACTAACAAATCTCCTAAATATATTTTTATAAGAATCGAGAGTTTCTCATTCAATAACTTAAAAGTAACTTACAACAACGATAGTTAAAAGTAACTTATATCAAGAATAGTTAAAAGTAACATTATGTAAAAAAGTTATATTGTTACTTTTAAAAACAAAAACACTATTTGATATTTTAAATAATTAAAATGATATAAATTAAAATGTTGAGCAAATATTTAAAAACAAACAATTAACTAGTCATAACAACAACTATAAATAACATTAAACCTTATTTTATATTTAATTTTACTCATGTGTAACCTCTAGGTAGATGTCATTGAGACGATTAAGATTATATTATTTTAACAGATGTCTACCTTATCATATAATTCAAAAGAATCAATATTTTATATCAACTTAGTATAAAAATTATTATATCAGAGTTAACAACAACGTCATTATTATATTTAAAAAACAAATGTTTATACATATTTCAGCAACGTACAGATATTCATCTAATATAAGATGTAAAGAAATAGTCTGTGAAAATGAAGGTTTTGTCTCTAGTCGTAACAAATTCTTACATTTTTATTTTTTTTCTCTTGAAAAATTTTGATCTAACACTTTCCATCCTTCATAATTTTGGAATTAAATTATTGATATTTTATATGTTGTGAAATTAATATGTTACTATATTTTAAAGTTATAGTTTTAGTCGTTTGCATATTTTTTCATAGTTTTATTTTCTATTAGTCTTATTAAAAATACACTTTTAAATTTTATTTTCGTCTGCTGCCTCTATAAATAATTGTTTAGATCGAAACTTCATTTTGATGCATTTATAGTATAGTTATCGTGTTATATATGAATTGTTGACATTTGTAAATCAAATTCTGTATACAAATCGTAAATGATTTATCACACACATTAAAGTTATGGTTTGGGTTCATTACATAATTTTTTTTTATAGTTTTTGTTTTCATTAGTTGCAAACAAATATTTTTTTTATAAATATAGTGAGTTAAATATTAGTTCTTTTTATAATCATTATTTGAAAATATTTTTTTTAATCGGAAAATTTAATCTACTCCTAAATTAACATTTAATTTCATCTATGTTCACGACGAGACTTGAACCCTCAACCTCAAAGAGGAAAAGCACCCCTGATACCGCTAGGCTAGAAGTCTAAGATAAATTATATGGCTTGGTGAAATCTTGATATAAATAAAATACATACTAACTTATTATTATTATTATTATTATTATTATTATTATTATAACTTTTTTCCCCACAGACCACTTGCAAAAACCCCAACCACAAATTATCCATTATTAATCTTGATCCCATTATTTTCTCATGTCACATGCACCCACAGATATATAACTAGTACTTAATAAATAGTGTGTCTACTCTTAGCCATGCGTTATGGTGAGTTATTTGAGCACGTAAAGGTGATTTGGCATGTCTTTCTGCACGTGAACTTCGTCCCAAATATGCAAGATGCGTATGTGTGGTGTGGCTTACGGAGAACTATAAGTGAGAGAAATGAATTTATGGAAAACGTCACTAAATCACAATATATTTTCGATGTTATTCAATTTTGCCATTAAAGTTTTTTTTGTGTAATAAATCTATACTTACCTGTCAATTAAGCCATTTTGTTCGATTTCAAAGGCAAAGCCTACATGGCATGTGACATGGAGAGGAAGCTGACCATGTCACCTCACGCCTTCCAATATTATCTATACTATATGCGTTTTGATTTCTTGGAACTTAAGTTCATGTTTAGATTTCGGTGGTTGTTTAATTTTTTTATTTATTTCGGGGTGATGTGTGTTTGGACCGCTTCAAAAATCCAACTAACACGAATCGGACTCTTGACACCACACAAATGATTCAAATATGGAGTTTGATACCAATTATGATACCCAAATGGGTTTGAATACGCAGCGGAACAAAGAAACAAGACAAGAACAAAATAACAAAAGTGATAGTGTGAAGATCAAACTAGACCTATAGCTTTAAACTTCGATGAAAACAAACCAAGACCTATTGGTTTGAGTTCGAAATCAGTATTATGATACGCGTCCTAATATAGAACAGTTTTGAATTGTACGCAACATCTCGAATGAACAACAGTTCAAATTTTATAAACTTCAATCGATTAACACACTTACAAATGATTGAAAAAGGCTTTATATAACCTTACAAAGTAACGGTAAAAGAAATCAAAATACACTTAATAACTATGCCAATTAATGGCCTTATTAAAAACTTGTCATAAAAGACTTTATTAAATATTATAGAAGAAAAACGGATGCAGCATTGAAAAGTGACTTTTCAACTTCCGAGGCAACTCTTATAGTTCCGAGACCTCGCGTTCACATCCAACTCCTCGGAATGCCTATCACAACGAAGCCCCTCGAAACCAATGGGCTTGGAATTAATATCATAACATAAACACCCATTGGAACCAAGTCCATCAGAACCAAACTCCTTTTCGCAACCAGTCTCCCGTTTGCAACGATCCACAAACACATGCGACAACTTCCAAGTCCATGAACCTCAATGCAACAAACCGCGTCACAACGACCCGTATTGCAACGAACACCAAATGAATACGACCAGATGCGATCGTTCGCAACTAGTTGCAACAGACTGCAACCATCAGCATTCAAGCTTAGATCGCAACCAACAGACAAAATCGGATCGCCCTCCATGCACGGGTCGAAACTGAAGTAACTTTCGTATCCACATTCCAAATTTGTATCATCCCCTCCTCCTTTGGAAGGAATTGTCCTCAATTCAAAAAGGACTTTATACTTTCCTGGAAATACGATCTTGAAAGAAAATTCAGCTCGAGCCAACTTCATAACCCAATCTTCTTGTGAATTGTTCACCAACCCCCTCGACAAAGTGTAACACCCGTCAAAATTAGGTCAATAACAATCACATGTGATTATGCCAATCATATAATGTGATTTTGTCAAAACAAGTAATGTAGTAAACTCACTATGTATTTCACGATAATTCTAATATAAATATGAACTTTCATACATACTTTATAGTATAAATCAAAGTATACGTCCATACGATTCCAAAAATATAGAGAACATCTAAATCTGACTTCGCGTGAAGAAGTTATGATAAACCGAACACTATAAAATATCTATAACAAGAGAAATTTAAAATAGACTTAGAAATAGCTATTGAAGTCTAAAAGAGAGTTGTAGTACTCGTAAATACCTACGCGTGGATATAAAGAATGTCAAAAACGGAGTTCGTATGCGAAAGTTACGACCTTCCGAAGATACAGCTGTCAGAAACCCTAATCCGACTGAACTCACGATGTGAGCATAGGAACTCACGACGTGAGGAGTCAAATTGCCATATTTTGGACCTAGAAGATGTGTGACGAGGCTACGAAGGGATAAGCTCTACGTTCATGACGTGAACAATGACATTTCACGACGTGAGGAGTCATATGGCCACCTTCGGAAGCTAGAAGACGGATGGCAAGTCTACGAAGAGATAAGTTCCAAACTCACGACGTGAACAAGGAGTTTCTCACGTCGTGAGGGCCAAAAATCTTCTTATAAATAGCAAGTCTATCCTTCTCTTTCCTTACACCTGAATTTCTTCTCTCTCTCTCTCTCTCTCATTTGCTGAAGCCCTCTTGCATCTCGAGCCCGACGACCTCGTACCGCTGACCGTTTCTGCTTAGATTACATAAAATCACGCTACTAAGGTGAGTTTCACGGCCCCACTTTCTAATATTTTCGGGGGAAAACGCATGCTAAATATTGTATATACGTTACTATTATGTCTATATGATAGTATATTAGTATCAACGTAGATAGTTATAATAATCGGGATATAGTTGTTCTAAATATAATATTTTGAATATATACAACTATTATCAACTTGTTAGCATGTTCTTGTACTAATGTAGATCTTGAGTTATACTTAGGATTCTATATATATGTTGTGTGCGATATAGTTCCAGACTTATACTCGGAAGTTCTATTTGTTAATTGATATGTACGTTGTTATTATTGGTTTTATGTCAAGATAAAACTAGGAACGTTATATGTTGTTATTATTGGTTTTATGTTAAGATAAAAACCTGGTTTTAATTCTGATTATAGCTGTTGTACTGCCTAAGTATTATAAATATTATGAGTAATGTTTAAAGCATAGTCTAATAACTTAGGGTTTTAGACACGAATATGATTTTACTACTAGAACTAACGGAACTCGACAAGTCTACATGAGTTATTGTATTCATCAACTAAGATTGGAAATCTTAGGGAAAATCCTCTGACCTGTAACCGCTAATCCCGTGTAAGCGAGGAAGTCGTGTATGAATAAGATACGGGTTGACAACCCCACTTGTGGTTGCTAGCTACAACCCAACGGTCTGCGAGTGACAAAATGTCCTTTTATTTGTTTATTGTTCCGACGTTGATGAAGCGTGTGGAACTTATCTTAAGATGCGAAACTTGTAGCATCAAGCAGAGGTTTGAAACTAGTCATATAGCCGCCGTTACGGACTCATGGTAGCAAATTGTTAGAAGCATTATACTTTGTCGTTATACAAGTATTAATGTTAAGTATAAGTTTCCCAAACACTTATACTCTAAGTACAAGAAACTGGTCGGTATACTACTTGTATATTAAGTAGATAATTATACCTAGCACACATACTCGTATAGAATTGAAATAGATTTATACGTAGCGGTTTTACTCGTATAGAATTGAAATAGATTTATACGTAGCAGTTTTTTTTACTCGTATAGAATTGAAATAAGATTTATACGTAGCAACCTTCGTTTGTATGGAATTACAAACACTTATATTCATAGTATATGAGACTTATAGGTATACTACTTATTTGGTAAGTAATCTATTATACCTATGATATATATACTATATGTTAGAAACAAGCATGAGTCAAAATGATATCTTCAAACTATATTATATACTTTTCCAACTTGGGAAAAAGTACTATTTTTACTCAGAGTCAAAACCTGTGGACTCACCAACTTTATGTTGACGTATTTTAAAATGCATGTGTTTTCAGGAAGTTGATAACTATGATACGAGAAATGACGTTACACCACCCGATGTTTCCGCGACGGCCTGGGTGTGACAGATTGGTATCAGAGCTATTAACTATAGTGAATTAGTACTTTCTTAGGAAAGCACGACTATAGTTTAGGGCTTACTCTGTTAGGTTTAGGTATATCCCTTAGCCTACAATATAAAGTATTATTAATTATACTACTAAAGGACTACTTACGGGAGCGGTGACAGGATAGATATGTCGCTTGGGTTGCTGGATTTCAGAACGGCTATATGCTAAAATGATCCTGGCCTCCGACTGTCCTGACTGGCCGGTGCCTTATCAGGTAGACCTGAAGTAACAAACAATAATTAAAAGTGCATGAATACAACAAATAACAAATATAGAGTCATATATGAAGACTCAGACCCGCGATCATAATACACCTAAATACCCTGAATGTTTTTGATCTCAAGCATTTAGATCAGATATTCCAACTAAAGTTCATATGTGCATATATCTTATCACAACTAGGTGTAGGTCTACAACTATATTTTATTATGATCAGATCATATGAACTATTTAAATTGGGAGTAATATTTGATAGACTAAACACTTGGTGATCCAAAATGTATAGGAACTAAACAAAATGCCTAGAAGAAGTAGCGCTCGTCTAAACCTTAACCAACGACCAGAACCACAACATCAACAACCGCAACCACCACCACCAGAAATAAACCCCTCAATAAGTTCAGCAGAACTTGAAGAAATCATAGCTCAGAGAATCGCTGCAGCTCTAGCTAATGTCATAAGAGGAGGAGTTAGAAATGAAGGCAATGTAGGGACCGCCAGAATGTGTACCTACAAGGATTTTATGAATTGCAAACCAAAGAAGTATGCTGGAAGACTCCCATGGTGCACTCAGTGTAGTCGCCATCATCTAGGTAACTGTTCATGGTGCAGTCAATGCAACCATCAGCACGCAGGTGACTGTTATATTTGCATGTAGTGCAAAAAGAAGGGACACACTGCCAGTTACTGCAGGAGCACAACACCTACAACAGAAAATCAAAGAACAAACACTGGAATAGGCTATGATGGAGGACGAGCATGTTTTGAGTGTGGCAAAATTGGACATATCAAGAAGGAATGTCCAAAGTTAAGGAGTCAAGGAAGTTAGGCCGTGGTAGGGCATTCGTAACAGGAAGAACGGAAGCTATCCAGGACCCTTCGATGGTAGCTGGTACAAAATTAATTCCAGGACGAAATTTACTTCAACGGGGGGAGAATGTAACACCCGTCAAAATTAGGTCAATAACAATCACATGTGATTATGCCAATCACATAATGTGATTTTGTCAAAACAAGTAATGTAGTAAACTCACTATGTATTTCATGATAACTCTAATATACATATGAACTTTCATACATACTTTATAGTATAAATCAAAGTATACGTCCATACGATTCCAAAAATATAGAGAACATCTAAATCTGACTTCGCGTAAAGAAGTTATGATAAACCGAGCACTATAAAACCTCTATAACAAGAGAAATTTAAAATAGACTTAGAAATAGCTATTGAAATCCAAAAGAGAGTTGTATTACTCGTAAGTACCTACGCGTGGATATAAAGAACGTCAAAAACGGAGTTCGTATGCGAAAGTTACGACCTTCCGAAGATACAACTGTCAGAAACCCTAATCCGACTGAACTCACGACGTGAGGAGTCAAATTGCCACCTTCGGAAGCTAGAAGACGGATAGCAAGTCTACGAAGAGATAAGTTCCAAACTCACGACGTGAACAAGGAGTTTCTCACGTCGTGAGGGCCAAAAATCTTCCTATAAATAGCAAGTCCGACCTTCTCTTTCCTTACACCTGAATTTCTTCTCTCTCTCTCTCTCTCATTTGCTGACGCCCTCTTGCATCTCGAGCCCGACGACCTCGTACCACTGACCGTTTCTGCTTAGATTACATAAAATCACGCTACTAAGGTGAGTTTCACGGCCCCACTTTCTAATATTTTCGGGGGAAAACGCATGCTAAATACTGTATATACGTTACTATTATGTCTATATGATAGTATATTTGTATCAACGTAGATAGTTATAATAACCGGGATATAGTTGTTCTAAATATAATATTTTGAATATATACAACTATTATCAACTTGTTAGCATGTTCTTGTACTAATGTAGATCTTGAGTTATACTTAGGATTCTATATATATGTTGTGTGCGATATAGTTCCAGAGTTATACTCGGAAGTTCTATATGTTAATTGATATGTACGTTGTTATTATTGGTTTTATGTCAAGATAAAACTGGGAACGTTATATGTTGTTATTATTGGTTTTATGTTAAGATAAAAACATGGTTTTAATTCTGATTATAGCTGTTGTACTGCCTAAGTATTATAAATATTAGGAGTAATGTTTAAATCATAGTCTAATAACTTAGGGTTTTAGACACGAATATGATTTTACTACTAGAACTAATGGAACTCGACAAGTCTACATGAGTTATTGTATTCATCAACTAATATTGGAAATCTTAGGGAAAATCCTCTGACCTGTAACCGCTAATCCCTTGTGAGCGAGGAAGTCGTGTATTAATAAGATACGGGTTGACAACCCCACTCGTGGTTGCTAGCTACAACCCAACGGTCTGCGAGTGACGAACTGTCCTTTTATTTGTTTATTGTTCCGACGTTGATGAAGCGTGTGGAACTTATCTTAAGATGTGAAACTTGTAGCATCAAGCAGAGGTTTGAAACTAGTCATATAGCCGCGGTTACGGATTCATGGTAGCAAATTGTTAGAAGCATTATACTTTGTCGCTATACAAGTATTAATGTTAAGTATAAGTTTCCCAAACACTTATACTCTAAGTACAAGAAACTGGTAGGTATACTACTTGTATATTAAGTAGATAATTATACCTAGCACACATACTCGTATAGAATTGAAATAGATTTATACGTAGCGGTTTTACTCGTATATAATTGAAATAGATTTATACGTAGCGGTTTTACTCGTATAGAATTGAAATAGATTTATACGTAGCGGTTTTTTTTTACTCGTATAGAATTGAAATAAGATATAACCTTCGTTTGTATGGAATTACAAACAGTTATATTCATAGTATATGATACTTATAGGTATACTACTTATTTGGTAAGTAATCTATTATACCTAGGATATATATACTATATGTTAGAAACAAGCATGAGTCAAAATGATATCTTCAAACTATATTATATACTTTTCCAACTTGGGAAAAAGTACTATTTTTACTCAGAGTCAAAACCTGTGGACTCACCAACTTTATGTTGACGTATTTTAAAATGCATGTGTTTTCAGGAAGTTGATAACTATGATACGAGAAATGACGTTACACCGCCCGGTGTTTCCGCCGACGGTCAGGGTGTGACACAAAGCGCCAAATAAAATTTTAATTCTCCCCTTCCTCCAGAAAGTATTCAACCAATATTTCACGAATTTAGAGTCACGATATGAAGGATTTGTCTTGGGAGGTTCATGCCATTGCATCACCACTTCTGAAATCTTAGTCACACCGAAGTGATCCGCCATTCCTCCACCCTGCGCTTTTTGTACCAATAGTTCTCCAATTGGATGCTTGGGCACATAAAGACGATATCCCTTGATCGGAAACCCACCTTGTAAAACACTTTCCCCACTGGAACAACATGCACACATTCCAAACACCTCACCAAAGTTACCACCAACTTCATAATTCTTCATATTCTTAACTCCTAACAAGTGATCATCCAAAGTTGTTATCAACTTATAACGCTTAGACAAAGCATTGGCCACCCCATACCCCAACAAAAATAACACAAATCCCAAAAATATCACCTTCCTGACGAGAAATGAGCATTTTTCTTGAATCCTAAAGGATCGTTGAGTTCTGAGGGTGTTAAAAGTCTGTTTCAGATGCATCGGATGCTCCTCCATGCTCTCACTATAAACCAATATATTATAAAAACTAGGAATTTGAGATCTGAACTTGTTGGTTGATTCATTCACTGTTATTCCATCGACACTAGATCCATATTGCTTCGGTACCACGTCCTGGTACTCCTTGAGTAACATTGCATTTGGACCTTCCTGTTGCGAAACCTACTCTATTTTCGTCTCTTATTTCGCAACAAGCATGTTAATTGCTTCTCCTTAGTCCAACACCTGTTTCTCCTCTTTCTCAGCAACCATTATCGTGAGACTTGTCTTCATACCCTGTTGGTTTCACATTGACCCCACCTCAATCAGATGCATTGCTTTTAACGTGATCTTCTTCCCATTATGCCTCAGTTCGTACTCGTTGGTTCTCCCTGTGTGCACTACATCCATGTCGTAGTGCCAAGGTCTTCCCAACAGAATGTGACATGCATCCATTGAAAGTACATCACAAAGCACCTCATCCTCATACGACCTCGTCTTCAAACATACTTTGGCTTGTTGAGACACCATCACTTTCTTATTACCATCCAACCGATGCAAAGAACATGATTTTGGGTGGGCTGTTGTTGCCAAACCCAATTTTGACAACATCTCGCTTGATGCCACATTGGTACAGCTACCCCTGTCAATTATCACGCTATAACCTTGTAAAGTCACACATTATGATCTGATGAGTCAAACACTTTACATGCTGACTACCAGCGCCAATGTCACCACTAGCACCGGCGCTAGCGCCAACACACAGTTTTATCAGCGTCAGCATGAACCAATGATCTTATTGATTTTTTTGTATATTAGGCAGTTATATATATATATATATATATATATATATATATATATATATATATATATATATATATATACACACAATAGATATCTGATTCATAATCTTTGTGATTAGGATCAGACCTTTACTTATATAGGTATACATCCCATAATTAGTGAGATTTCAGTTATTGTAATCGTATATATTCAACATTAGGGTGAAACCCTAATGTAATGTCTTGATGACTGTCTTTGTGACCTTCGTTCTCTTGGTGAGAACATTCTTTCTTAGTGAAAACATTTTTGTGATTATTTGTGTTCTTTCATTTTTTTCTGTTTAGTCTTTTTCTTAGTTTGTTTATTCATTGTTATTCATGCTTGAGTATATCCGATCTATACAAACCTTCAATTGGTATCAAAGCAGGGTTTTGATACACTTAAGTCATCATGTCAACCGCCTATAAATCCAAGTCGTCAGTTCCCAACAAGATCCTTCCTTTTGATGAAAACAACTTTACTACTTGGAAATCAAAGGCCATGGATGTTCTCGAGATCATGGACTATGATATGCTTAATATCGTCAACAAAGGTCCCATCGTCTCTATGAATCTATCATCCAATGATAATGCATTCGCTAGTAAACTAAAACAGAAATTAGTGTCGGGATACAACAAGGAAGAAAAAAGGGACCTAAATCTTGATGTTAAGGCAAGGATTTCTATTGGAAATTCTCTTCCATTTCATGTATATCGTATGATTTAAAATTGCTCAAATGCATAAGAGATGGTGATCACCCTATCATCCGCCTTTGACAGATAAGATCTCTCAAATGACGAAGTTTCAAAAGGTAAGTGTCTCATGGCTCAAATCATTGAGTCTCATATTGATGCACCAAGGGACAATGTTAGTATGTTTGACGTTGACCTTTCTCAAGCTGCTGCAGACTTTAAGTCTCAGGACTGGGACTCAGCATCAACACATTAGGTAAATAACTCCGTTAACTATTCTTCCATCGAGAGTGATGACATGTTTGATCATTTACGTTTTGATTTATCTGTTTCAAACAAAGAAAAATCTTAGAGTTAAAAAATATTAAGGAAAAACTCACTCGTCTACTGAAGACTCACTTTCTCGTTTAAAAAAGGAAAACACCTATATCTCATTGGCCAACAATTTTCTTCACACTGAAAAAGAAAAAGCTTTTGATCATGCAAGAAGCATTCAACTTATTTTAAATAATTGGGCTTCTTCACACTGTAATGTCATAAGAATTATTAATGATCAAATTCATGATTAGTGTGAGAAAATCCTTGGAGGTGATGTTGAAAGAGTTGTTTCCTTAATCAAAATGGTTGAGACAAAACAAACTTTTTATAATGTTGACAATCTTGAAAAAGATTTTAAAAATAGGTTTGTAAGTATCTATTTCATATATCAAACTCTAATTGATACACATTGTATTACTTAATATAATGGTAATACCAAATGTGTATCTCGTTTATCTGCTCTTGATCCTTCTCGTCAACCTCCTCATTATGAGTATGTCTTGCCCTCCACTAAGATCCTGCTAAAATTTCCTATCTCTAATGGTGAAGTTCATTATGTACACGAAATTCTTAGCATGTTTCCTTAGTGGTCCGTTAGTAATGCTGAATCTGAAGATCAATCAAAGACGACTATTTCAGATGATTCTTTAATCTCTTTTATATCTCATGACGAAGAATCATTAGACAAAGCCTTATTCATTTCACCTTCCGTGTCTTAACTTTATGCTTCCCAGAAAGGATAAAAGTAAGGCATCCATAGGCTAAGGAACTAGTTCTTCACTTCTTCCTTTCATGAAGAAAAACCTAGAGCACAAGGCTCTCTATGAGCTGCCAAAATTTCGATTTTGCATGCTCTTCTCTCTCCTCCTTTCTCTTGTAATTGGTGTAATATTTAAGTCCATTTGTTGGTGCAACTTTGAAAATATATTTGGTATATATTTCTAAGGCTTATAAAGAACAAATTACATGTGAAATACTAGCATGTTTTGATGGTTCTATTCTTGAAATGGTGGATACTTCTAGAGAGATCAATTTAGAGCTTAATGTCACACTTCATCAACTTCCAACCTCGCATAAGGATCAAAGACTTTAAAGGTTGTAACACTTTCCTTCTATGACTGTTTTAATCTTTCTAAGTCTTGAAAAATGATATTTTAGTGAGAATAAAACTAGTTTTATTTTTGTTCAAATCTTAAGTCGTTTGTTTCTGTGTTTATGTTTTTGAAACAATTTTTGAATAAAAACTCAACAGTTCGGACTCCTACCTTACTTTGACTGAGTTTTTGTACAACATATATCATTCCTTCATTGGTGATCCTCCTTATGAGCTCGTTTATGGAATGAAGTGTCAGACCTTGATTTGTTAGGGAGAGGTTGGAAAGAGAGTCATGGGGAGAACTGAGGTAGTACGGAAGACGACAGGGCTCATACAGCAGGTCAGACAGAGGTTGCAGACAACACATAGCCATTAAAAGAGTTATGTCGATAGAAGCCATTCTAAGTTGGAGTTTCAGGTCAGAGATATGGTACTGATAAAGGTGTCCCACTGGAAGGGTTTTATTTATTTCAGGAAGCGGGGAAAGTTAGGCCCCAGATTCATTGGACCATTCCGAGTGACTGCTAGGGTGAGCAAGTTGTCCTATCGGTTGGACTTACAAAAGGAGCCGAGTCAGAATCATAACACTTTCCACGTCTCTTAGCTTTGGAAGTGTTTAGTGGATGATTCAGTGGTAGTTCCTTTAGATAATATTTAGGTCGACGAACGCTTGAATTATGTGGAGAGACCGGTAGCCATCTTGGATAGGAAGACGAAGGCCTTTTGTAACAAGATGGTGACCTTTTTATGGTGTAGAGGCAACACCGGAAGGGCTCAGAATGGACTTTGGAGCCCGAGGGAGAAATACACAAGCATTACTAGATCTGTTTGCAATTATGGATTTCAAGGAAGAAATCTAATTCAAGTGGGGGAGAATTATAACATCTGTATTTCAAGTATTGCTCTTGGAATTCAACATTTCTAATTTTGGAAGTTTTGTGAATATTGACTGACAACGACGTGGTGATTGAGCTCACCATGGCACAGTCACGTCATCTAAATGGGATACACGTTTTTAGTGACCATGGTGTAGTGGCGGCTGGGTGCAAACACCTAAGTTTCGAGCCTTGATCCCTATTTAAGCAACCTTATAATTAGTGTTTTCTTTCAACTCATCGTCCATCCCCCCCCCTGAAAAAAGAAGGTGATTTAAGATAGTGGTGAGAATTGTTGTTGTTGAGGGCTGCTTCTTTAACCATCCATAGGCTCCATATGGTATAAAGTTCATACCTTTTTCAGTTTATGAGTTGCTTGTGATATTTTGAGTCCCTTTTTGGTTAAAGGAAGTGAATCCTTAGAGTTTGAAGCTTCTCCAGGACCTTGGATGAGATTTATGTTAGTTTTTGGACCTTAGCGATAAGCATATAAGGAAATGCGATGTAGGCGATGGTAGGTAAACAAGATGTAGGTGATACCCTTAGGATAACCCCTTAGGGAATAATAAATAAGAAAATGAGGATGGGCAATTGGGTTAATTATTAAACACATAAACTATATTACTATGGGTTGAAAACCCAATGTACTCACCAGGTTTCCCAACCTGACCCACTCAGCTTCTTTGTATCACATGTTGTTTACCTACCATCGCCTACATCGCATGGACAATACTTTTTCAGGGATTACTCCCCCAATACATGTCCAATAAGAGTTAGAGTATCATCGTTTGAATACGTGGTTACTACATCTCCTGAGCTCGTACTTCATTACCAACAGGTTATGAGCATGCCGGTGTTTCCACATGACTTGTTTAGATTAGTCAGTGGTCGCCATCTATACTCTGGTCAGTGTTGTAAAAATTCGGATTAGGTCCCGATTAATCTCCGATTAATCCCTAGACGCTACTCAACTGATTAGAGGGTGCCTAGAGATTAATCCCTGCATACACAATGACTGAAGCAGTAGAACCCAATGAATTAACATTTTAAACAAGTTATATCTCAACATAAACTATTTGAGGTATGATTAATGTTGTATTTATCATATTAACCTATTTTGTTATGATATTAATGGTATTTACGAACTTTTATATGATATTAGTCATATTTAATTTTTTAAAATTTAACAAATTAGCAATTAATGGTCCCCGATTAATCTCCGCCTAGCCGATTAATCCCTTAACCCCAGTCCACCGACTAGCTAACGTCGATCGATTTTTACAACCTTGACTCTGGTAGATGACTAATCGCAACATCGCAAGTCAAGATCAGGGCATCTCCTAGTCATCTGCTATTTATCATAACCTATTCATCATTACCTTTCTACCATCACCTATCTATCACCTCCTTATCTACCATCCCTTATCAATACCCAATACAAATTTGTAAGTGTATAATATTTATATGATTAAATAAATTTATATGTCATCTCATACTATTTTATCTAACACATAACATTTTTGACACAGATAATAAGCACATAAAGCAGATAATTATCTAGATACTTCATATCTGTGTGTATGATGAAAGTAATTATGCACTCACTTGTTAATAGTAGATGACTCGACGTTAGGGCATCGCTTCACCTTAAAACTTTTCCAAAAGACTTAGATGTACATAATGTTAAATCTTAGTCTAGTTTCATGATCCTAGCGACTATAATAATTATAGTATAGAATTTGTAATATTCTGAATGTATACTAATATATAGCTGATAAGGGATAACCAGGTAGGATCATATCGGAGGTAGGGTCCGTTTGGTATACAGAGTATACTGTTTGGAAATCCCACTTTAAACACCTCACTAAATCTAGCCTAGGCATCATCCCCGGAAGTAGATCAATCAGTATAACGACATGGAATTACTGATAAATCTTATTTATAGGTTCATAATAACGACTTATGACTATAAATATAAGTTATGCTGAAAGAGATATAGTGTAGCTTAACTTACAGAGGTTCTTGATGAAAACCGGAATCTAAGCGGGCAAAATACTGACTCGGGATATCTTACTCAAAGGCTAATACTCATATGAGTATCCAGGAGTGTCGCAATGCTTCGCCACAGGCTAAAACTAAGGGAAAGTTGGCCTAAAATCGAAGGAAATCGAGAGAGGAAGTGTGGGTGGTGTGAAGGAGAATGAGGTTGAGCACATCTACTTATAGTCCATATGCGTGTCGCACATGAGGTGCATGATTCACAATCCATCCACGTCGATCCTCTCATTTTGCAACACATGTCAGGTCCAGATTTGTCCGAGTCCCTATGTCTGCAGCCTACTGCGCGTCATGCCCCTCGAGCGTACGCGTGTGAATTTCTGATTTTTCAAAAAATCATATCTTCTTCATACGAGCTCCATTTTTGACGTTCTTTATATCCACACGTAGCTAATCACGAGGCCTACAACTTTCATTTAGACTCTGTCGGCTAATTTTGAATCTTTTTTAAAGATATATTTTTAACAAGCTTAGACTGTTAAAGTCTGTTATAAATTCATAACTTTCTCATATTATATCCGTTCTCGACTGCCTTTATATCGACGAAACCATATGCACGAGATCTCCAACTCTCATTTATATTTTTTTTCTTAACAATCAAACAATTTTTACTTTGGTTTCTCAGCCATATACTGTTGCGCTGAAACTTCAAAAAAATCATAACTTCCTCTTATGAAGTTAGATTTAAACGTTCTCTATATGCACGCTCACGGTTTAACGACTATTACAAATTCCTTTTAGCTTATTTTACCTAAATAATACTTCTTTGATAATGTCTAATTATCTTAGTATTCTTTAATCATCTAGCCCTAACTTGCGGACGTTACAATTATCTCCCGCTAGGATGATTACGTCCCATAGTCATCAACAAAACAGGGCTTGTATATCACTCCGGACGTTACCTTTCCATCCTAGGTGGTAATCGTAACTCTTATGTCTTTTCTATTGAGTTTCCAACTCTTAGACTTCTTGACAATTGACGGTGCTAAATTCTTGCTTTTTCTCTTCCTTCTAAATTCGATCTTCATTTGTAGACTACTGCTAGACTTAACCCAAATTTAAGGTCCTTAGTTCGACTACCGTAGCATACCGATGGGTCATGTTCCAATGACCTCTCATCGTATGATACAATGGTTAGACTCGGGTCTCTTTGAGTCAGACTCTAACACGAAAGGTACATTCCTTCATGTTCTAATGTGATATAATAATATTTTAGCATGCATAAAATCTCTAGCTACCGGTTTCTAAGCTCTAATGAGGATTTTCAATGTATTTGTCGATTGTTTTGGTCCTCTCCTTCTTCAATCTTTAACTAAGCTCGGACACTACGTCGAACATACTTTGTATATTAGTTAGACTCAATTCGATATGACCTACTGAGCTCTGAATGATATTTATCTTCGTAGTCATCACTGAAATAAAGGTAATGATGGAAATGAAGAAAATAGCTCAACTACTTAGAGACTTAATAACCTTGTGACTTTCCCTGATCCAAGTATGAGTCTTGTGCTTTCGGTAGTATAGGCCTCTACTGCCTTTCACACCTACTCAAACTCGTCCTAAGTATTGTCTCGTAGTCCACTAGGTTATCGCAAAAAGGAAATGACATAGAAAGCACATAACATAATTTAGGAAATTGCATTATCTATGAAAATGGTTACAAGATTTATTTATACTACATGCCTATTACATCAGGCCACTAATTCTAATACCACTCTTCCTCCTATCCCAAACTCCGGATAAGCCGTTCTCTAATCTATACCTATTGTTGTTTCGTCAAGGATCATGTGATATGCCCTTGCTTTCGGCATTGGCGACACATTTGCCTTGCTGATTTTTTCTTCTTTGGGAAATTCTTCAAAATATGCCTACTATCTCCACATTCGTAACACTTCTTGTTATCAAATGTATAATCTCTGGAATAGTGACATGTCCTTCCACATTTGTAGCTGGTCACCTCCCCGTCGCATATCCCAAAGTGCTTCTTCTTTCATTATCGGACCACCTTGCTTCACCATTTCCCCTAGATTTCTTTTCGTTTGGGTCAGTCTTTGAGAATCTACCATTCTTGTCGGACTTTGGGAGTCCTTCATTCTTCCTTTTTTCACCAACTTTAGTCTTGTCGGCGTCTCTCGCCTTGATCATGCATTCCACAAACCTTGCTGCCCAGACGGCTGCTTCGAAAGTAGGATCCTGCTTATCCTACATAGTATACTCCCATGGTAGTCTCTTAGAGTACCTATCAATCATGGTCAGTTCATCCAGAACAAGTCTGTGACAACCCGTTATTTTCTATCTTTTAAAAGTCAACAAAAGTCAAAATATCAAATTAAAGTCAAACTTATTGATTAATTAATTTAATAAAGTTAAATTAATGTTTTTGATACGTATAAACACTTAGTAAAAGTGTTGTAAAATTTACAAGTTGAAAAACCCAAGCAAACGAGGATTCTCGCTTGGACCGCGAACCCTCGCAACCTTCTTCTTCTTCTTTCTTCGGACCGCAAACCGAAGGCAACAAACAGTTTGCAGCCGCAAACTCCTCGGACGCAAACTCCTCGGACTACAAACTGTTTGCAGCCGAGAACCTCGGACCGCAAACGCAGTATAAAACCAACCCGGAGGGTTTCCTCCTCGCATGCTTATCTCCTCGGTTTCAGCAGCCTTATCTCCTCGGGTAGTGTTCACAACCGAAAACCTTTCCTCGATTTGTGTTTACAGCCGAAAACCCACCAATATATATACATGATGTCCGAAAATTTCATTCATTATTACACACTTCAGCCGAAAATCACAATTTTCTCTCAAGGATCTTCAACCAAAGCCTCCCCTTTCCTCTCAAGAACATGCGAAGCCTCTTATTTTCTTGAATCATCATACAAAAATCACTTGATTGTTTTTAGAATCTTACAAGTATCAACTATTGATCTTGTTTTCATTACAAAAACACCTTCCAATCTTTTTATTTTTTGCCGAAAATACCAAAATACATTAGATTTCACAAAGAACACGAAGAACACAGATAAACTATTCTAAGAATTATTGTAAGTCTTTTTACAATAATTAAGTGTTGTCTAACACTTTAAACTTCATTAGATTATCTAATTTATACTTAATTTTATGTTAATATAAATTAGAATTCGGTCTTTATCACGAGTTACAACTTGTGGATTTAGCACTATTACACTGTATCTACAACCGGAATCTTACAAAAGGTGAGTTCATACCCCTGCATTTTTACTATTTTTCACTGTTTTAGGGGGGATTACAAGTCTAACACAAGAATATTGTGTTTACAAACAAATGATTTCTAAACATTGTAAACCGATTTTTAAGTTACCGAAACACTTTTAAATATTGTCAAACTCTTTAAAATGTTTTAAAAACTCTTTTAAACTTATAATTTTATCAAAATCACACACATATATATATATATATATATATATATATATATATAAGATTTAAAGGGCTTAGGACTAATAATTCGCCTTATTTCCTTTTCCTTGTTTGGATGTGGGCTTAGGGTAGATTTATTTGTCCGAATGTCGTTTTAATTTTAATTATATATATATATATATATATATATATATATATATATATATATATATATATATAAGTTATTTCAATCAGATTCATATTTCCTTTGTAACATGTCGAGCAAAGGGAGTACTTTCATGAATATTAACATATCAAACAGAACACATATATAAATTATAATAGGTATAATTTATGGAACTCTCAAACTATTTTCATTAATCAGTTATACAAAGTTTAACATATTACTCTCGTACAAATACTTTGCATTCAAGTATACTAGAAAGAGGACATACTATCAGTTCATTTATTTCAAAATAACTTTTCATCATTATTATATACGTAATCGTTAGTATGCTTTTTGTGAGACAATGTTCAGTTGCTTATTCATTTAGGCAATACTATTAAAGTCCTGATGTTATAACTAGAATGTCCAGACAGAGAGCGAAACAAATGTGTATAGATCTATACGAGATTGACAATCCCGCACTCAGACTGCTCGCTACAGTTGGGTTGGTATGCCTATGAGTGACAAATGTCGTTAACAGTTCCGATGCCTACAAAGCGTCATATCAGGCCATCTAGTCATAGTATGGTTATAATAACTCACAAAAAGATATGAACAAATACTATTAGTGTATAAATAATTAAACCAAAGAGTACGAATACAAAGTACTGGTTTTACAATAATACAATTTATAGTATTACATTACAATTTACAATTACAGGTGGTGGAGCCAGGCATACTCACTTTTACAGGGTTTCCAAAGAGTACAATTACAGAACTTGGAAAACATAAACAATATAGAAAACATTCTTTTTATAGTTTTTATTGTGAAATAAAACTATGTTATACTACTTTATAGTACAACAACACTTATACAAAACGGTTTTATGGTATTAAAACTAGTTTTCAGTTATATTAGAATATATTGGATTTTCTGGAACAATAAACATGATTAGTATTTCAAGAAATAAACAGAAAACTTCTAAACATAAATTCTTATGAACTCACCAACTTAAATATTGATACTCTCTTTTCAAAACACTTGTATTCTCAGGGAACCAGTAGACAGGTACATCCGCAGGATTTTTGAGAAGACGGAGCAGTATAGAGTTGCGTCTTTGTCTTTTGCTATATATAACTTTTGATGTCATATATACAATGACTTGAATACATATGTAAAACTTATACTTTATTAATGCAATGGTTGTTGTACTTTGATTACTATGATGCATGTGTTATGATACTTAAGATGAAGTCATCCACACCCGGACGTTTCCGCCGCTCAGGTTTGGGGGTGTGACAAAGTCGCAAGGCGAAATCCATTTTATCAGTGAAAGCATTGGTGTACTCGTCCACCGACGTACTTCCCTTCGATAAAGCCAATATATGATTCTCCGATTCCATCATCTTGTCAGTTGAACATAACTTCCTATTGAAATGGGCCAAGAATTCATCCTATGTCAGCTACAATGGCTTGTTGGGGCTCACAATCTTCCCTAACGTGTTCCACCAACGAAGCGTTGTGCCTTTGAATTCCCTCAAACCTAGGTGGTTTGTAGCTTCCCTGTACAACCACATGTGATAAATGCCATATCCATCTCCGAGATCCAGTCCATGACTCAAATCCGGTCTTCTTTTCCAGTAAAAGACGAGGGCTTACAAGTTATAAAGTTCTTATACTTGCATCCATTCCTATCAACACCTTCATCCGATTTATACCCCTAAACATTTCTGGTTTAGCTTGACTCACGGTCCTGCTATAGTCTCCTATCTCCGAATGACCTTCATTCAGTTTGGGCTGCACAATAGGAATAATGGGTTCTCTTTTGTTCTCTCAGTGAGCTGTCTCATTTCCTCCTACTGTTCAGCTAACAGAGCTCTAATCATTTCCATCGTAACAGGTTTAGCTACTGGTACTGCTCCAGGTGTAAGTTCGCCCATAGGGGGCTCTGGCTGCTGATTCCTGCTGCCGTTTCTTAATCCACTACGAGTTCTCACAATGACGTTATAGATACCAAAACGGAGTTTGGCGTACTGAGACAAGAATATCAGATAGAGAAAGGTTTTAGACGCGTAATCCTCCTTATTACTTCGAAACGTTATATGCCAGTTCAAATACCGTAATTAAACGTTTAGAAACCTGAACACATAAAATTTCCTAATTCTAGGTCGGCAACCGACCTTAAATTTTAGCTAATATAAGGATCTTAGATAATAAATCCTAAGTCATGCTATCACATAACTCATTTAGCAAATAAAAGAAAATTAGGCATCTAATCCTAAAGTAAGCTAGTGCTAGTGTCAATTTGGGTGTACTACCTAGAATATAATTGACACACATCTCACGATCATCGCTTAGCATTCTAAGTTTAAATCTAGAAATTCCTTAAAATTCCTAGTTCTCTTAAACTAATGCTCTAATACCAACTATGACATCCCCATTTTTACAGCCATAAAAGACCGATTTTTTTGTGCTTGTTAAATCATAGTATTATTTTAGAAAAAATTGATTATGCGTATTTTGTCCCAAAAACATGATAATAATATTATCAAAACATTTTCAAAGAAATGTGTTTTATTTCTAAAACATGGGATGTCATCGTCAATATAGAAACATAAGCATAAACGAGCCTTACATTATCTTAAGACTAACAGACTACATCTCCTTGAATTTCTCATCATGCACGCAACTTTGTATTGCTACCTATGATACGAAGAAGCTGAGTGGGCCAAGTTGGGAAACCTGGTGAGTACATAGGATTTTCAACCCACAATAATATAGTTAATGTGTTTAATAATTAACCGAATTACCCATCCCTGTTTTCTTATTTATTATTCCCTAAAGGGTTATCCTAAGGGTCATCACCTACATCTCGTTTACCTATCATCGCCTACATCACATTTCCTTATATGCTTATTGCTAAGGACTTTTCCTAAGGATCATCGCCTACATCCCATACACAGTACTGTTTCAGGGATTACTCCCCTAATATATGTCCAATAAGGGTTAGAGTATCATCTCATGAAGGCGTAGTTACTACATTGTCTGAACTTGTAATTCATCACCTAGAAGTTATGAGCCTGCAAGTGTTTCCACATGACTTGTTTAGATTAGTCAGTGGTCTCCATCTATACTCTAGTAGATGACTACATCACAACATCGCAAGTCAAGGTCAGGGCATCTCCTAGTCATCTCCTATTTATCATCACCTATTTATCATTACCTATCTACCATCACCTACCTATCATCTCCTTATCTACCATCTCCTATCACTACCCAATACATATATACCATTTCTTTATCTACCATCACCTATCTATCATCTCATACTATTTTATCTAACACATAACATTTTCGGTACAGATAATAAGCACATAAAGCAGATGATTATCTACATACTTGTCACAACTAGCATTTTTGGGATAGGAAATTCTGTCTATGTATGATCAACTCTTGATGTATCTTGTAACTTTAAGATTGATGTAATACATGTTATTCATTTCAAAAACAAATGTTCAAATCAAAACTCACTCGTGAAGCCCAAAACCTAAATTCGATACATTTCATACACTCTACTTTGGGGTTGTAACCCTAATTTCCCGGTTCAAACCATATTGGGCCAGAAATCATTTATTGGGCCTAATGAGCCAATAAAACCACAACTTGATTTTTTTGGGCTAAGATACTTCATTTGGGCCCTAATTGGACCCACATTCACTAAGTAATTGATTTTTGGGCCACAAAACCCTTCATGGGCCTTAGTGGGCCGTAAACAATTTTGGTGAGCTTTAATGCCGTAAATAATTTTGGTGAGCCTCAATGGGCTGAAACCCATTCCTTTGTCATGTTGGGCCGTCAACACATATGTGAGCTCACTTGGATCAAAACTCCCTAATGGTCTAAAGCAAGGTTGCAGAAAACGTTATACGTTAGCTAGTCGGTGGACTGGGGTGTAGGGATTAATCGGCTAGACGGAGATTAATCGGGGGATTAATCGGAGACTATTAATTATTAAGAAAATTATTCAAAAATTTATAAATTTAACTTTAATCGTAAGAATATAAATAAATAAGCAAAAAAGTTTAATAATAAGTTTAACAAGCACAACAATTTATCATCCAATTAATAAGAAAAGTTATTCAAATTTTAATATATCTTAAGAAAAGAAGTAAATTTGGGTATTTATATATTTAAAAACATAGAAATTTTGAAAATTTTGGAAAAATACTCTAAAATTTAATTTTTAAATTTTTTTTATATATTAGTAGAACATTGAAATACTATGAACTTTTGAAATTTTGAAAATTTTGGTTTAATATTTGAAAATTTGAAAATTTGAAAGTTTGGCCGATTAGGCCGCCTAGAACCGATTAGGACTGCCTAGGACCGATTAGAACCGTCTAGCTCCGAATTGGACCCCCTTTGACCAAAACCGATTAGGCCGACCGATTAGCCTTAATCCTATGCGGTTGAAGACCGCCTAACGATGAATCCCCGATTAATCGGCATCCTAGACCGATTTTTACAACACTGGTCCAAAGTTATAACAAGCCCAAGGTCCATATTCTCTCATTTTCTTCCTCATTCTCGGTTTATGAATTAGTAAGAAAAAATCAAAGTAATTTAAATGCTTGACACCTAATTATTATTTAGTGGTAATCTAGGTATGATGGCACACATATATCTAAGCTAGGACACCCTAATCCATCATGTATTAACCAACAAACCCTTTTCTTTTCTCCCTTCTTATTCACGGTCGAGAATACACCACCACCACTCTCCATTTAAATTTTCTCAATTAGTTTTCCTAACCTCTCAAACATAAGAAGATTTCCTTCCTCCATCACTTGCTATTTTTGTGATCTTGGGTGTGCTATCAAGCGCTTTTCACCAATGTTTCAACCTCTTACTAACTTGTCATCTTATACAAGTTGTTATCTTCCATTATATGCTAAGAACTCTTCCTTACCTAGCTTCACTTCGTGTTCTAGCTCTCTAGAACCATCAAGATTCAAAAATCTCTTTGAAGGAGCTTGCTAGGCCAAAAAAACATCATTTCCTCTCATCTCTTCACCAAAACCGAATCCATCTCCCAAAGTGAGTTCATACCCCCTTGTTTTTGGTTTTATATTGTTTTTGGGGGAGGATACAAGTTGATTTTGTGTTAGATCTATGTATTTGTGCATGTTTATGTGTGTTTTTCATATTATAAGTTGTGATTTTGTGTTGAAACTTCATGAACCTCGAAATTACTACCAAAACTTGGTGATATTTGCAAAACTAAATCACTTATGTGCATACCATGAGATTGTAAGGATAAAACATGTTAAGAATGTTGAAAGCTAAACAAAACCGTAAGAGGGGACTTATTTGACAAAAATACAAAAAGTTAAACCTTTATGTTAATTCACGGTTTTAAGGGACCAAAAGAGTCATTTTTAAATAAAAATGGATCTTTATGATATTCATGATTTTAAAGGGGCCAAAAGTGTTAATTTTCACAAAATGGGCTTAAATATGGGCCTTCACGGTTTCATGGGCTTAATTTGTAAACTTTTTTACTTTTGTGGATTCAATTGTCATTTTAAACAAATTTGAGCCAAAAACGTAAATTTTCGGTTAAAGGGCTGAAAATATCAATTTTATTAAACTTGGGCCGAAAAGGTAAATTTCTATACATTTGGGCCGCAAATGACAATTTTCATCAAAGATTGGGCCGAAAATGTTATTTCTAACAAAAGTGGGCTAAAAATGTTATTTTATTTAAAATAATCCCTTAAATGTAAACTTTTGGTCTTAAGGGACCTAAGGTGTAATTTTCACCAAAAATGTGCCTTAATTGTAAATTTTCGGCTTAATGGGCCAAAAATGTCATCATTACAAAAAGTGGGCATTTTATGTCATTTTGGTAAACAATTGAGCTAAAACAAACAACGTAATAACAAACAGACTAAATACGTCATTTTCACTTTCATTGGGCCTGAAATATACCTTACATGTTGATTGGACCTTAGTGGTCCATTTACATGCTTATTGGTCCTGGGATACACATTACATGTTTATTGGGCCTCAGTGATCCAGTTACATGCTTATTGGGCCTGATACTTTCACCACATGTCATTGGGCCTTAGTGACCCATTTACATGCTAGATAGGTCTTGTATATTCATTTCATGTTTATTGGACCTTATAACCTAAATACATACACGAAAACATTATTTTGAAACGGTAAACAATGTGATTCACTGTTCGCGTAAATTAAGTTAAGGTTCTTGTGAGACGTTCTTTCATTCGTATCTACCTAGTGTACACCTTGAAGTCCTGTAGTTATAACCAGAGTCTCCTGGAGGGAGAGCGAGAATTTGTTTATAGATCTATACGGGGTTGACAGCCCCGCACCTGAGCTGTTCGCTACAGCTAGACTAGGTTAGTCTAGGGTGACAAACATCTTACCTTAAACAAGCAACACCTGAAAAACTTCATGACAGTCAGATCAGTCATATCGAGTATGGTTATAACGACTCACATAGAAATTAACTCCACTGTAAAATTTACGAAATACATAAACAATTATGCAGTTGCGATACTATACAAACACCATTCTACGGTCTTAGGGTTTTAATGTTGGATTTGGTGTCTAAGCCCATAACTATAACTGGTATGTACTTGACCCGATAGTAGCATGGTCCTTTTGGGTTGCCTTCACCAGTGCAATTTGATAGGATGGACTTTTGAGGATAAGGTTATTGGTGATTTATTAATATATTATAAGTATAATATATTAATTGAGAAATCATATTATTTAATTAGTATTGGTCAAGAATTAATTTGGAATTAATTTAGTGATCAAAAGAGACTAATTAAATATACGGGGTTGATTATGTAAATCAATGATTCTTGTAGTGTGGGCCAATGATCCATTAGGATGGGCTAAATAGTTCATGGATAGTCGATGGAGCCTAAGGGATATGGAAGGTCATGATGGATGAAACCCTAACCTTTGTAACACTATATAAAGACCCCCTTAAAGCCAAAATCGTTGTCATAGACATTCTAAGAAAGAGAGAAACGATTTTGGTGCAAGATAACTTATTCTTTCAAGCCTCCTCTTGCATATGGTGTTTGTGACACATTAGATGCATCACACTTGAGGTGCTAAAGCTTTCAATGGCCAAGAACTACAAGTCCTAATAAGAGGTAAGTCATCTAACTATTTGAATTGTTCAAATTGTCATATTGTATGCTAGTTGTAGGCTTAAATCTTTGGAAACAATATTGCATGTATAATTAGAGAAAACATAGATCCAAAGCTTTTAGGGTTGTATGTGCACCATAGGATGTTGTAGTATACAAAAACCAACACTGGTATCAGAGCCATGGGTTGTTTTCTGTTATATTTGATGCATGGCTAAGTTTCAAAGTTGAAAAAATCAAGTTTTCTGCATTCTGCCTGATGAACTCGCCGAGTCCACTGGGGAACTCGACGAGTCCATGTAGAAATGAAGCTACTCGACGATTCCAGTTCATGGACTCACCGAGTTGGTTGATCAGAGTGCAGAATTTCGAGTTTTTGGCCAGAAATGGATAGGATCATTACCACAAACTGTTTTGTAGTCATAAAAATTGTATTTTCTGAATTGGTAATGATAGTTTTCATCCATTTAAAAGGCAATTGTCAAATGTTTAGATAATAAAGTGATTATTTTTAGTATTTGATATGAATTGTCTTGTTATGAGTAAGTTTAGATCAATTGGAAAAATTATATGATGATTGTGTTTGATCCAAAAATTTGATCTAATTGTTCATGTTATGTGTTATTGTAACTTATCCTCAAGTTATATGAAAAGTCACATTCATGAATATTAAAACTCATAATTGTTCATAAGTTATGAATATGAAAGGTCTTGAAAGGTTTCAAAACTTGTCCTCAAGTTTTGGAATTTGTAAAGTCACACTAATGAGCATTTTAATTCCAAACCCTAGAGTTTTAAAAGTTAAAATTCAAACCTTATGGATTTTATTAAATTAATTGAAGTGTTTAAATAAAGGAGAATTAATAATTCCATAATGACATGGTTTAAGTTTAATTAAATTAAGAGTATAGTTTAATTAATAGATTAAACCTCTAAATATTTTAAATGTGTAAAATACACCCTTATACTATTATAATATTAAAAGTTAATACTTATATATATATGTATAAGAATAAGTCAGTCTTACCGTTAGTAGGCCTCATTCACAAAGCCAGTCTATAAGGGGGGGGGGGGTATAAGGTTACTGCCTATAAAATGGCAGTTTAATGGGTGTCCACTCTCACCCACCGCTTCCTTGACTGGTGGAGGGTCGTTAGCCGAACGGGTAGGATAGGACATTAATCTTCATTAAAAGTATAATGTAATACAAAGTAACTAAATTTTATTAAATTCCCAATCTTAGTTACTTTAGGAAAAATGTGGAAAATGGTGCTACCCCATGAAATTGCACTTAGCACCATGTTAAGTCATTAGTGGAGCGTATGTGGTTAACCGGCACACTAATCTGGGACTGAAAGTGCGTGGCTAAGGGTAGCTTGATGTTAATCATAGATCAATAGAGTGTGTGTGGTTAACAGGCACATTGATTAGGTAATTTGTAACATTGGGTGTACCGAGCTAATTTTCATGGTTATTCACACCTTGTTTGTGATCCTCGGCATCCCATTCACAAACTTGAGAGGGCACAATCGAGATTTAAACATGCCATTGAAAAGTTCAATGAATCTCAAAGGATCTAGGAATTTCAAATCCAATTAAAACTTAATTATCAATTTCGTTTTTCATGGTGGAAATTGGTAAATCGTCATTTGCCTACCTTCAAATATTTTACAATTGGATTACAGCATCCCTCTTCGCAATTGTAAAATATTGTGTTGGGTCCTAGCCTTAATATTTCATTTTGGGTGTTATATTAAGGACTTAAATCAACTAACTTGAATTTCTCTCTTTATAGATGTCTAGGTTAGACAACTATGGTCTTCCCGAATCTGTTGGAAAAGGCTTTCCACATGAAGATGATATTTCACAATATCATACTTCACTTCCTCCACCTCCTCCAATTATTCTCCCTAACCCACAAGTTTAAAGACTTGAAAAGTTCAAGGTCACTCAATCCCTATTGGAAAACAAATCCAAGGATGGAAAGTCGACATATGCTGGGAGAGTTGGGTGTCGAAGTCTTGAGGAAGTTGGCTGTTGACTGGGTTCTTCAGTCGCTCCCTGAGTCATATAGTGAGTTTTAAAGGACTACTATATGACAAAACACGACATGACCCTTCGAATCTTACCTATTTGCTTGTTGTTGCTGAATCATAAATGATTTGGCGCACTGGTAAAGCAAATTTGGTTGGAAGATCTACTTCTCGAACCCATTTGTTTCTATTTCCATTTGAAGGGACATTAGAAGCGAAGCTGCCCTGACTACTTGAGAGATCTACGAGATGGTAAAGTCAAAATGTTTGACTCTACTTCAGATAAGTCCACTATCTAACTCTATTAAGTTCCTAATGATTGATTCTTAATACATGATGTGAAAAGATTGCATTTTGATGTTTTGTAGAATCAAAGGAAGCTTAAAGGAAGAGTATGTTGAGTCTAATTGCGAAGAAATGAATTTCGATTGCATGGTTCGGTGATCAGATTTATGAGCTGCTGCTTAAAGAGTTATGATAAGTTGCTCAGGAATAGATAACAACATAGTTTTCACTTGTATTTGCATTGTAAGGACAAGTTTTCCGCAGTTTTATAAATAAAGAAAAATTTTGTTTTTATCTTATTTTAAAAGTATCCTTACAATGGCATTTGTGAAAAATTGTTGCTTATATGTTTCCATTAATGGCAATATTGGAAAGTGGATTTGATTCTTTCGTTTGTAGTAATGTCAATTTACCAAATAAGGAAAGATTCTCATCACCCAAGTTTCAATTGGATAGAAACTTGGAATCATGCAACTTGTATTGTATCATGAATGAGAAATTTTCATCTTTGGAAAATTAAGACTAATTCCTTGTTCACATGAAGATGTGAGTCAAGTGAAGGACTGAGAGAGCTGGTGCACTTGGTTGTGTGTTGGTTAGGTGTTGGATTAGATGTTTAAGCCCATAACTATTATTGGTATGTACTTGACCCGAGAGTAGCATGGTCCATTTGGGTTGCATATCATCAGGACAATTTGTTAGAATGGACTCTTGAGAGAAGGTTATATATGATTTATTAATATATTATAAGTACTAATATATTAATATGAAATCATATGGTTTTAATTAGTATTGATCAAGAATTAATTTAGAATTGATTTAGTGATCAAACAGAGACTAATTAAATCTATGGGGACTAATTATGTTAATTAGTTATATTTATGTTTGTTGGGCTTATGATCCATGTTAGACCAAGTTTATGTATGGATACATAAAGAGTTGGGCCACATGAACCATGGATCATAAGGCCCATGGGTATGGATTTGGGTTATATCCATGACCCTAGAAATCCCACATATAAATACATACTTCATTGCCCAAAATCGTGACGAGTGTATTCTTGGAGTTCATGGTGGTTTTTGGTGCATGGAGATTCTCTCTCAAGTTCCTCCTTTGTCCATGATGTGTTGTGATTCCACTTGAGGCTTCCACACTATTGGAGCTAAGCTCTTAAGGCTAGATACATCAAGACTTCAATCTCCACCATAAGGTATGTTATCTTAACTAGATTCCTGTGTGGTATATGATAATTGTATGCTAGTTATAGGTATAATACCTTGGTAACACCATTGCATGTATAATTAGTGAAAACATAGATCCAAGGTATTTAGGGTTGCATGAAAACCTTAGGAGTGTTAGAATGCTCAAAACCCAAGAGTGGTATCAGAGCCTAGGCTTGTTTTCAAGTTATACATGCTGAAATAGCTTAAAAATCGAAAATTCTGGCTTCCTGGGCACTGGACCCGCCGAGTCCACTGATGGACTCGCCGAGTCCATGAAGAAATTCATCCTACTCGTCGAGTAGGTTCATACACTCGGCGAGTGAAAGCCCCTGACAACATATTTTCGACTTTTAAGGCTGGAATTGGTCTAGAATCATTACCTTAACTGTTGTGGACTTATAAAACCTGTTTTTGATGTGGTAATGATTATGGTAAACCAATATCAAAGTCATTATCAAAGTTTCAAGTTTTATATATGTTTATATGTTTCTTGAAAATTGTTGATGTGGATTGTTCATGCTTATAAGTTTTGGTAGATCATAGGAATTATATGCAAATTGTTTGTTAGTGTAATTCTTGATCTTAATGAAATTGTATGGACTTCATAACTTGTCCTCCAGTTATGGATTACCAAAAGTTTTGTGTTACCTTGTTTTATGAGTTAATTTAGATTAATGAAAAAAATTATGTGTTAGTTGTTTTCAATCTAAATTTATCTAAAAGTAGTTCATAAAATGTGTTTTTGTAACTTGTCCCCAAGATTATATGAAAAGTCACATTTATGACTCTTAAAACTCATAAAATTGCCATAGGTTACAAAATGAAGAGTCTTTTTGTCATAAATAGTTTTATGAACTCCATAACTTGTCTTCAAGTTGTGGATGTTCAAGAGTCTCTTCATTAAAGATTGTTAAAACCTTAATTAAACTCATAAGTTATGAAAATCTAAGAGTTTTGAAAAGTTTAAAAACTTTCCCTCAAGTTTTGGAAGTTGCAAAGTTACCTCCCCATGTATACTTTAATTCCAAATTAAACCTTAGAATTTTAAAAGTTTAAAATTCAACTATACTATTATAATATTAAAAAATAATGGTTATATATATGTATAAGATAAAGTCAATCTTACCGTTAGTAGGCCTCATTCACGAAGCCGGTCTCTAAGGGGGGTATAAGGTTATGGCATATAAAATGGCAGTTTAATGGGTGTCCACTCTCACCCACCGCTTCCTTGACTGGTCGAGGGTCGTTAGCCGAACGGGTAGGATAGGACTCTAATTCTCCTTTCATTAAAAGTATAATGATAAATACTAAGTAACTAAACACTTATAAATTCCCAATCTTAGTTACTTAGGAAAATGTGATTTTGGTGCTAACCCATGAAATTACACTTTGCACCCTTGTTAATTCGTTAGTGGAGCGTGTGTGGTTAACCGGCACACTAACATGGGACTGACAATGTGTGGCAGAGGGTGACTTAAGTTTTATCATAGATCGGTGGAGCGCGTGTGGTTAACCAGCACATCGATTGGGTGATAAAATTAAGGGTACCGAGTCAATTTGCATGGTTATTCACACCTTGTTTGTGATCCTCGGCATCCCAGTCACAAACTTGAGAGGGCACAATCGAGATTTAAACATGCCATTGAAAGTTCAATGAATCTCAAAAGATCTAGGAGTTTCAATCCAATTAAAACTTAATAATTTATTTTGTTTTTCATGGTGGAAATTGGTAAATCGTCATTTACCTACCTTCAAATATTTTGTAGCTTGGATTACGGCATCCCTCTTCAAAGTTATAAAATAGTTTGTTGGGTCCTAGACTTAATATTTCATATTGGGTGTTATGTTAAGGACTTAAATTAACTGAAACTTGAATTTATCCGTCATAGATGTCTAAGTTCAGACAACTATGGTCTTCCTCATCCTTTTGGATAGAGCATAACTTCCTCCACCTCCTCCAATTATTCTCCCTAAACCACAAGTTCTTGAATAGTTCAAGGTCACTCAAGCCCTATTGGCAAGCAAGGTCTATGTGTGCTCACATCTTGGAGATGAAGTCACATATCGACAAACCGATAGAGTTGGGTGTCAAAGTCGTGAGATAGTTGGTTGTTCAATCACTTTCTAAGTCACATAGTTTCCTTTGGGACTACTATGAAACAGACTATGACATGTCCCTTAATGATCTTATCTATTTGCTTGGTGCTGCTGAATCAACAATGATTTCGAGGACTGGTAAAGCAAATTTGATTAGAAGATCAACTTCCCAAACTTCCATGGACATTGACAATGGTAACATTGGAAGTCTAGAAAAGCTTTCTCCTCCCAATGGAAAGGGATTGGCCATAGTCAACTCGGTTGACCAAATGGTAAAGAGAAAGGCTATGTCTGAGATTGTCCTGTGTACCATTCCCAAAAGGTCCATATGTGTCTATTGCCAAAGAAAGTGGCATTGGTTGCGAAGCTGCCAAATTTACCTGAAAGATTGTAAGGATGGTAAAGTCAAAAAGTTTGACTCTGCTTCAGAAAAATCCACTATCTAACTCTGTTAAGTTCCTATTTGGAGATTCTTATTACATGATGTGATTGGGTCACATGTTGAAGTTTTAAGAATCAAAGAAAAGAGAGGAAGCTTAAAGAAGAGTAAGCTGATTCTAATCGCGAAGATGGATTTCGATCGCATGATTCGATGATCAAAATTTTGAGTTGTTGCTTAAAGAGTTGTCATAGATTGCTTCGGAATAGATAACAACATGTTTTCATATGTATTTACATCGTAAGGATAAGTTTTTCCACAAGTTTTAAAATAAAATAAAAGTTTTGATTTTATTTATTTTAAGTATTCTTACGATGGCATTTGTGAAAATTTGTTGTTTATATGATTTAATTGATAGAAATATTGTGTAATGGATTTGATTCTTTCGTTTGTGGTAGTGTTACAATTTTCCAAATAAGGAAAGATTCTCATCACCCAAGTTTAAGTTGGATAGAAACTTGGAATCATGCAGCTTGTATTGTATGATGAATGAGAATTTTTCATCTTTGGGAAATTAAGACTAAGTCCTTGCTCACCTGCTTGTGTGAGTCAAGTGAACGACTAAAAGATTGGGTACACTTGTTTGTGCGCTAGTCAGGTCCACCACAAAGATCGATAAGATTATTCGTTATGATTTACTAAAGTTTAGTAAATATGGTTATAATTACAAGTTTAAGTGTAATTATGAAACATTGGAAAAGTTTCAATGTATGGCATGACGAATAAGAAGAATCGAATAAGGCAGAAAGGTAAAAGTTTCTCCAATCTAAAGAGATGGGAGAGTACTTGAGTATATTGTTTTATGATTATCTTAGTGATTATAAAAGCATATCACAATTGATCCTCTAAAGACACCTTAGTGCATTTGTTTGGCTAAGGAGAGGAATCATGAACTGTGGAAATGGTCATATCAAAAGATAAATCATACTTCGTTCCAAAACAAGTCTTAGAGTCATACTCTAAGATTGTAACTTGAGTGACATAATTTTAAGAATGGTTTATAACACTTATCAAATGTAGAGTAACATGTTTCTTACTCTTGTACATTTGAAGTTGGTAAGTTGTGATGTTTTGGATAAAACAGAGACCAACTAAGACCAATTGTGAGAAGTGTTTATCTTGATAAGAATCCGCATTAACTCTTGAATATTTATTTTGTCAAGGAATGGTTCTTGACAAGAGAATCTTATATGTCAAGAGGTCAGTGGGAGTCTTAAAAGATCTTGAGATAGTTTCAAGAACTAATCAAGAATATTGTTAATCACTAGCCCACGACTTGAGGTTTGTAACCTATCGTGTTGACATATTCTTATTTCCTTGTCTATTCCAGTTAAAAGTTGACTATGCTTGTGAGTTCTATGAGTTCTCAATTGTTTGCATAACAACCTGGAAGCAATGGTAGGCCCTGCGCTACTAAGTGGCAAGAAAATGAGATCGGGCAAGTTCAGTCTATATAAATTTGGATTTCTCACTAACCTTGTCTTATGATTATGGTTTTGACAAATTCGCATGGATAGGAACACTTACACCATAAAAAAAATCTAAGTGTCATAAGGTTTCTCTCCGATTCATGAAAATGATGGTGAGGAAACGCTTTCACTAAGTAGATTTTAAGTAGATAGAAATTGTTATATTTGCATTCTCAAAGTCATTAGTGGAGCGCGTGTGGTTAACCGGCACACTATCATGGATTTGTGAGAATAGCAGAAGGTCTAAACATTATGATTACGACACCCCTCTTCATAATTGTTTAGACACACATGTGAGCCATCTAAGGAAAGGTGTATGATTCTGATAAAGTCTTATCAAAGCATCTCATATTAGAAAACTGAACTTTGGTAAGAAAGTCAATAAAGTATTGATTTCTAGAAGTCCAGCTGATTCTGGGTACATGTCAAAGCTAGTGGGAGCATAAAGTGTTATGCTGGTTAAATTATAATTATCATGTTAGTGGGAGCATGATTATTATGTTAAATGTTGCAAGTTAGCAATGTTAATTATAGAAAACAAAAGTTTCAATTCGCTTTGAAAAGTTGTTTTGCTATAATTAAGGGAGAGAATTTTATACTTCATTCCAATTCTACAAGCTTAGATTGAGATTTTAATCAACTTTAGTCAAGGATATATATGAATGTTATGTTGGAATGGTTCAACATAAGGAAATTCTATTTATGTGGCGTTCTCAAAATTCGATTATGATTACGGCATCCCTCTTTATAGTTCGAACTGTGAGAACATGGCAAATAAAATTTTTATAACATGAATCGTGTCCCATAAGCTTCGGTTATAGGATCGATTACATCCATTCTAAATTTTCCAAATGCTTTGGGCATTAAGAGGGAAAAAGGAATAGAACCGGATATGACTAAAATGATTAAGCAATTGTCGAGGGCAATCTGAGGTTTACCAAATATTGGTTTCTCGTGAACAATTGGAAGTATAGTGTAAAATTTGGAAAGGACCATATTGACATATTCTGAAGAGAGGCAACTCTTGTTCAGAAGTGATAGTCAAAATGGTAATATGGAAGTTATTCTCTGAATCTGTGTAAGATCAGAAAACTTAATGCAAAGATGGATGTTCAAAGGAATGTACTTTGAATATGAGACTTCGTTTCCATGGAATTGATCTCCATTGGATTACTTTGTAATATCTGTTGCCAAGTCTTTGTGACTTTTGTTCATAGTCATTACAAGAGAATCATTGCATATAAGTTTAGAATCTAACAGATTACAGTAAATGGCAAGAGTTTGGTATTCTTACATTTACAAAAGGGATTGGGATTGTGAAATGAGCATCATTGGAGTCGTGTTCAATTGATCTATTTCACAAAACAAAGGACCATAGGTAAACATAGTGTGCATGCTTGGAGCATGGCATGACTATTGTTTTAATTTAAGTATTAAGTTGATAAATCGAAACATTATACAATGAATAATGAGTAATCAATATGGTGCTTAGATAAAAGGGTTTTTATTTACACTCAAAGTATTGGGGCCATATAGGATTAGTATTATTCTTGTGTTTCACTTTTCATGTTTGGACTTCCCGAATAACTAGGTTATTCAAACCGTCCACAGTCAATCATACTTTGGAAGTAGGTATTGAGGCAAGACTGTCATGAATGGGTCTGTAGTCTGTCTAGGTGGCTAGACTTAGCTGCAGTATTCATGAGTGCTCTTGGAATAAGATTCGAGTATTGGATTAAACCCATGCTTATTTGAATCACTTCATGGATTTTATCACGAGTGAATCATGAGACGATAATATCTTATATTCTTCAAACCTAGAGATATGAGTTTTTGACTATGAGTTGGTTATGCATTAATTGTACGAAAACGCATCAGTAACTTGATGTTATAAAACGTGCCTTTGTGTATGACTCAACAAGTAGTTAGTACAAGCATATGAGTCGAAGTTTATCCATTCCTTTTACCTCATAAAGATAAAAGCGATATCTATGGGCCCCTCGATGGTTTAGTGATGACACCCCTAAGTGCTTGGCCAAGCCTTGACTGATTTGATTTGTTCATCTAGTCAGTTGTCATAAATCCAAAATCAGGAAACAACAAATGGACAGAGAGAATGATTATAATCCATGTCTCAGTCCATATGATATTTAGAATGGAGGAATATATGATCACTTATATAATGGACGTGTCATTGATTTGTTCAGAGTTCGACAACGGCTTTAAGAGATACGATTGCTAGTCGGGTTATGAAGTCATACATGCAATAATAGTTTTAGACTTATCTAAGGGGGAGACTGTTGGATTAGATATCTAAGCCCATAACTATTATTGGTATGTACTTGACCCGAGAGTAGCATGGTCCATTTGGGTTGCATATCATCAGGACAATTTGTTAGGATGGACTCTTGAGAGAAGGTTATATATGATTTATTAATATATTATAAGTACTAATATATTAATATGAAATCATATGGTTTTAATTAGTATTGATCAAGAATTAATTTACAATTAATTTAGTGATCAAAAAGAGACTAATTAAATCTATGGGGACTAATTATGTTAATTAGTTATATTTATGTGTGTTGGCTTATGATCCATGTTGGACCAAGTTTATGTATGGATACATAAAGTGTTGGGCCACATGAATCATGGATCATAAGGCCCATGGGTATGGATTTGGGTTATATCCAAGACCCTAGAAATCCCATATATAAATACATACTTCATTGCCCAAAATCGCGACGAGTGTATTCTTGGAGTTCATGGTGGTTTTTGGTGCATGGAGATTCTCTCTCAAGTTCCTCCTTTGTCCATGATGTGTTGTGATTCCACTTGAGGCTTCCACACTATTGGGGCTAAGCTCTTAAGGCTAGATACATCAAGACTTCAATCTCCACCATAAGGTATGTTATCTTAACTAGATTCTAGTGTGGTATATGATAATTGTATGCTAGTTATAGGTATAATACCATGATAACACCATTGCATGTGTAATTAGTGAAAACATATATCCAAGGTATTTAGGGTTGCATGAACACCTTAGGAGTGTTAGAATGCTCAAAACCCAACATTAGGTCCACCACAAAGATCGATAATACTATTCGTCATGATTTACTAAAGTTTAGTAAATATGGTTATACTTAAAAGTTTAAGTATAATTGTGAATCATTGGAAGGGTTTCAATGTATAGCAGGACGAATAAGAAGAATCAAATTAGACAGAAAGATAAAAGTTTCTTCAATCTGAGAAGATGGGAGAGTACTTTAGTATCATGTTTTATGATTATCTTAATGGTTATGGAAAACCATATCACAATTGATCCTTTAAGGACATCTTAGTGCATTTGTATGGCTAAGAAGAGGAATCATGAATTGTTGGAATGGTTAAATCAAATAGATGAATCATACTTCGTTTCAAAATCAAATCTTAGAGTTGTACTCCAAGATTGTAACTTGAGTGACATAATCTGAAGAAAGGTTTATAACACTTATCAAATGTAGAGTAAAATGTTTCCTACTATTGTACATTTGAAATTGGTAAGATGTGATGTTTTGGATAAAACAAAGACCAACTAAGAGAAATTGTTGGAAGTGTTAGTCTTGATAAGAAACCGCACCAACTCATGAATATTTGTTTGTCAAGTAGTGTTCCTTGACAAAATGAATCTTATATGTCAAGAGGTCAGTCAGAGTCTTAATATTTTTGAATAGTTTCAAGTACTAATCAAGAATAAAACTGTTAGTTACCACTAGCACACGACTTGAGGTTTATAACCCATCGTGTTGAAATATTCTTGTTTCTGTGCCCATTCCAATCAAAGTTGAATATGCAGGAGAGTTCTATGAGTTCTCATTTGATTGCATAAGGCAAAGCACCTTAATCAATGGAAGGTACATTGATCTGTAAGGGTGAGATGCTAAACAACTTGGAAGACATGGTAGGCCCTTGAGCTACCAGATGTCAAGAAACTAAGATTAAACAAGTTCAGTCCATATGAGTTTGGATTTGTCATAAACTTTATCTTGGGATAATGGTTGAAAATGACAGATTTATATGGATAAGAACACATACACCATTAAATCTAAGTGTCATAAGGTTTCTCTCCAATTCATGAAAATGATTCTGAGGAAACGCTTTCACTATGTAGATATTAAAGGATTAGAGTTAGCAATTGTGATAGTTGCATTCTCAAATTCGTTTATGATTACGAAATCCCTTTTCATAGTTCGAATTGTGAGAAATGGCAAAAAGTTTGATCATTTGGGACTTATTAGGTTAAGTTCTGAAAAGTTCAAACACACACTTGTGCTATTTAATCTAAAAGGTGTATGGGCTTGAGGATTCTGGTATAGACTTATCAAAGCACCGAGTATCAGAAATCTAAACTTTGGTAAGAAAGTCAATGAGTATTGATTTATAGAAGTCCAATTGATTTCTGGGTACATGTCAAAGCTAGTGGGAGCATAAGTGTTATGCTGGTAAAGATATAATTATCATGTTAGTGGGAGCATGATTATTATGGTAAGTGTTGCAAGTTAGCAATGTTAATTATAGAAAACAAAAGGTTCAATTTGCAAAGATGCATGGTTTGAAAAGTTGTTTTGCTATAATTAAGGGAGAGGAAATTATACTTCATTTCAATTCTAAAAGCTTAGATTGAGATTTTATTCAAATTTAGTCAAGTATATATATGAATATTATGTTGGAATGGTTAAAGATAAGGAAATTCTATATATGGAAATGTTAATTGCATTCTCAAATTCGATTATGATTACGACATACATCTTCATAGTTCGAATTGTGAGAACATGGCAAATAGAAACATTATAGAAAAAGACTGGTCAAAGATCATGTCTTTATGTGAGACATTATGAATCGTATCCCACATGCTTCGGGTATAAGATCAATTACATATGCTATAATATTTATGTGTTCTGAATTTTCCAAATGCCTAGGCATTAAGAGGGAAAAAGGAGCAGAACTGGATATGACTAAAATGGTTAAGTAATTGTCGAGGACAATCTGAGGTTTACAAAAGATTGGTTGCTTATGGATAGTTGGAAGCATAAGTTTTCGAAGGTCGGTATTGACAGGTTCTGATAAGAGGTGACTCTTGTTCAGAAGTGCTAGTCATATGGAATTATGGAAATGTTCCATAAGTTGAAGTTATTCGTAAAATCTGTGTAAGATTAGAAACCTTAATGCAAGAAGGATTTTCAGAGGAATGTACTTTGAATATGAGAATTTGCTTCCATGGAATTGTTTCAATAACCAATGTCCAAAGGGAATACTTTGTAAAGTTACTGGCATAGTTTTGTGACTTTGTGCATTGACATTACGAAAGGATTATTGCATTTAAGTTTAGAATCAAACAGATTATAGTAAAAGGCAAGAATTTGGTATTCTTACACTTACTATGGGAATTTGGAATTGTGAAATGAGTATCATTGAAATGTTTTCAATTGATCTATTTCACAAAGAAAGAATCATAGATAAAAATAGTGTGCATGCTTGGAGCATAGGATAACTATTGTTTTAATTCAAGTATAAAGTTGATAATTCGAAACATTGTACAATGAAAAATGAGTAATCAATATGGCAATTAAATAAAAGGTGTTTTATTTACACTCAGAAGTTTTGAGGCCATATAGGATTAAGTATTATTCTTGAGTTTCGCTTTGCATGTTTTGACTTCCCGAATAATAAGATTGTTCAAATTATCCACAGTTGATCATACTTTGGAAGTAGGTATGAAGCAAGACTGTCATGAGTTGTCTTGTAGATGTCTAAGGTGTTAGACATAGCAAAAGTCTGCTACATCATTCATGAGTGCTTGTGAAATAAGATTTAAGCATTGGATCAACCCGCACTTGCCTGAATCACTTCATCGAATTTATCACGAGTGATTGTGAGATGATAATATCATATAGTCTTCAAACCAAGATATATAAATTGTTGACTACGAATTGGTTGTGCAATGATGATACGAAAACGCATCAGTAACTTGATGTTATAAAACGTATCGTTGTGCATGATTTAACGAGTAGTTAGTACAAGCATATAACGTCAAAGTTTATCTGTTCCTTTTATCCCAAGGGGATTAAAAGCGATATCTTGGGCCCCTCGATGATTTTGTTTTGACCTATGTACCGGGCCCGGTCAGAACTAAATTGATGTGTTCAATTATGTTCTATGTCAAACTAATCGGATATCGGGAAACAAGCTGCTGGACAACAAGTATGACATTGTTCCATGTATTTGTTCGGCTGATATCTTGTAGAACAGAGGATATATGATCACTTATCTAAGGACAGTCACTGACTAGGTCAGAGTTCGACAGCGGCTTTTGAAATCTTACGATTGCTAATCGGTTCTTGAAGTCGTACTTGCAGTTATAGTTATTAGACTTATCCAAGTGGGACACTGTTGGATTTGGTGTCTAAGCCCATAACTATAACTGGTATATATATGACCCGATAGTAGCATGGTCCTTTTGGGTTGCCTTCACCAGTGCAATTTGATAGGATGGACTTTTGAGAATAAGGTTATTGTTGATTTATTAATATATTATAAGTATAATATATTAATTGATAAATCATATTATTTAATTAGTATTGGTCAAGAATTAATTTAGTGATCAAAAGAGACTAATTAAATATAAGGGGTTGATTATGTAAATCAATCATTCTTGTAGTATGGGCCAATGATCCATTAGGATGGGCTAAATAGTTCATGGATAGTCGATGAAGCCTAAGGGATATGGAAGGTCATGGAGCTTTAGGGTTTCATGGATGAAACCATAACCTTTGCAACACTATATAAAGACCCCCTTAAAGCCAAAATCGTTGCCATATACATTCTAAGAAAGAGAAACGATTTTGGTGCAAGATAACTTATTCTTTCAAGCCTCCTCTTGCATATGGTGTTTGTGACACATTAGAGGCATAACACTTGAGGTGCTAAAGCTTTCAATGGCCAAGAACTACAAGTCCTAATAAGAGGTAAGTCATCTAACTAGTTGAATTGTTCAAATTGTCATATTGTATGCTAGTTGTAGGCTTAAAGTTTTGGAAACAATATTGCATGTATAATTAGAGAAAACATAGATCCAAAGCTTTTAGGGTTGTATGTGCACCATAGGATGTTGTAGTATACAAAACCCAACAGTGGTGTCAGAGCTAATGGTTGTTTTCTATTATATTTGATGCATGGCTAAGTTTCAAAGTTGAAAAAAATCGAGTTTTCTGCATTCTGCCTGATGAACTCATGAGGTGGTTAGGGACTATCAGGCGAGACAAGCAACATTGGAGGCCCGACTACGAGCCACCGAGCATCATCTGGCCAGACTTCAGGGTGCATCCACCTCATCATCAACACCACCAGACACTTCCCGCCGTGACTAGGATCCACTCCACCCATCACCACTATTGTTATGGTTCTCTTTTATGTACTATTTTATGTAGGACCGACTTTATGTTTAAGTGACTACACTACTCATAAAGCCGTTATGCTGTCGGATCATATATGTCTCTATGTACTGTACGCCTTCCAAGGCGAATTTTCATGCATTGTACTACGAAGTTATCATTAATGAAATAGTTCTATGTTTTACTTGTGATGTTGTTATCTGTTATGTATTCTATTTTCCTTGTTTCATGATGTTATACGAATTCACTTATATGTGCAACCAAAAACATTAAACCTCCAGACAATAACAATGTGTTCATCATCCTTCTGTTCCATGACAGAAGATGCCTCAAAGACCGATACACGGAAACAACACGGAACCACCACCACCACCGCCTCTGCCGGAGGTAGACTCTGCTGTATTCCAGGCAACAGTATCAACTCCAGTTACCGCAACATTGGCACACATTCAAACTGGGAACAATGGCGGCGGTAACGGTCAAGGAACTGGAAGCTCGAAAGTATGTACCTACAAAGACTTTTTAAATGCCAAACCATGAACATTCGATGGAACGGGAGGCGTGATAAATTTAAAGTGATGGATGGAAAAGATCGATTCAGTATTTGAGATCTGCGGATGTCCTGAAGAATGCAAGGTGAAATTTGCAGCTTGCACGTTTGTCGACCAAGCGCTTTCGTGGTGGAATGGTCATGTGGAGGCTAAGACACTCCCAGTGGCAAATGCCATGTCATGGGAGGAGCTCAAGGAAATGTTGATGGCAGAGTACTGTCCCCGTGGGGAGATACATAAATTGGAGCAGGAGTTATGGAACCTCACAGTACAAAACTCAGAAATCGAGGCTTACATCTCAAGGTTCAGTGAACTAGCTCTTCTGTGCCCGGGTATGATCACATTAGAAGGGAAGAAGATTGAGTGGTTCATTTGGGGATTAACTTCTCCAATGCAAGGAAATGTGATTGCGGCAAATCCAGAAACGTTTGATAGTGCGAAAAGGCTAGCCCAAAAGCTCTACGACCATGGCCACAAGAAAGGTGTAACATCCCCCTCTGGAACGTATTACAATATTGTCCACTTTTGGCCATTCAGCACGAGGACTTCCCAGGGGGTCACCTATCCCGGTACTACTCCCGCCCGAGCACGCTTAACTGCAGAGTTCTTATGGGATCTGCTGCTCTCACGGATTTAAAGCGCATTGTTATAGGGAAGGTATCCACACCCTTTTAAGGAATGTTTCGTTGTCCTTCCCAGCCGATGTGGAATCAGGTGCAACCCACCTTCACCCCCCATTATAGGGTTCGACATCCCCGTCGAACTCATCGACCCGTGCCCCAACTCTGATACCATTTGTAACATCCCCCTCTGGCACGTATGCAATATTGTCCGCTTTGGGCCACTCAGCACGAGGACTTCCCAGGGGGTCACCCATCCGGGTACTACTCCCGCCCGAGAACGCTTAACTACAGAGTTCTTATGGGATCTGCTGCTCTCACGACTTTAAAACGCGTTGTTATAGGGAAGGTATCCACACCCTTTTAAGGAATGTTTCGTTCTCCTTCCCAGCCGATGTGGGATTAGGTGTAACCCACCTTCAGATGTCACAACTAGCATTTTAGCTAGGAAGTTCTAGTCTCATGTAAACATCATCTACTGTGATACTTGTAACCCTAATTTGATATTATACATTATGCTCATTCAATGACAACAAACTTAATCAATGTTCACAAGTAAAGTTCAAAACCTTATACAAAGCATCTCATATAGTCAACCAAGGGTTGAAAACCCTAAAAAAATCCTGGTTCAAGTTTAATATGAACTAGGATTCTCTTATTGGGCTTAATGAATCAATAAACCTTCAACTTGACTATTTTGGGCCTAGGAAACTCTAATTGGGCTCTAATTGGACCCACATTCATAAGATTTTAGCATTTTGGGCCATGTGAGCCTAGAATAATGCATCTGATCTCTAATGGGCCTTGTTGGGCCATAAATGATTTCATTTGCCCAAATGGGTCGTGAACCCTTTTGATTGGGCTTCATTGGGCCGAAAACCTTAATAAGGGCCCAATAGGCCGAAAAATATTATTAGGCTTCTTAAAATTCGAACAAAGCCAATAATGGGCCCAAATCATATCATTCTCATCTCTCTAGCCCAAATCTCGGCCCACTAGAAATATATATAAATATATGTGTAAAAAAAAGGAAAAATGAAGAATTATTTGCTTGTGACACCTCATGTTTGCATGGTGGTTCTCCATGCAAACATCACCTCAATCTTTTCTCCCCCTCTTTTCTTCTACCATCGGCCGAAACCCTCCCCTCACCTCTCTAATTTTCACTCACAAACTCTTCCAAAAATCTCTCAAGAACTCCTCCTTCCACCTCTAAATTTTCGAGATTTTGTGTGTGTTTTCAAGAGGATTTTTCATCAAGATCATCATCCTTGGTAAGTTCTTACTTGAATCTATGGTTTAACTTCTAGATTTCATCAAAAACCTCTTCTTAACCCATATCCTTTCATGATCTACACTCTTGAACTTCATATAGCTCGAAAACCATCTCAAGGAGCTTGCTAGGACTGAAATCTCCTCATCTTCTTCATCAAAAACCGAAACTTCAAAGCAAAGTGATTTCATACCCCTTGTTTTTCGGGTTTTCCATGTTTTTGGGGAGGATACAAGTTGCCATGTGTTAGATCTATGTATTTGTGCATGTTTATGTGTGTTTTCTAAGTTATATGTTGTGATTGTGTGAATAACTTCATATATCTTGAAAATATTTGGAAACTACAACACTTTATACAACTTACCTTAAGACAAATGTGCTAAACAAGTTAAGAATGTTGAAAAACTAAAACAAAATCTTGTAAAAGGACCATTTTTGACAAGAAAACAAAAAGATGAAGCCTCTTATGATATTCACGGTTTTTCAAGGACCAAAAGAGTCATTTTTGTATAAAAATGGGTTTTTATGACATTATGGTTTTAAAAAGGGTCAAAAATGTTAAATTTCGTATAATGGGCCTTAAAATGGGCCTTCACGGTTTTCAAAGGGCCTAAATTGTAAATTTATAAATTTTATGGATTAAATTGTCATTTAACACAACTTTGAGCCAAAAAGGTAAATTTACGATTTTAGGAGCTGAAAATGTCACTTTATTTGAACTTGGGCCGAAAATGTTATTTTTACAAAACTTGGGCCGAAAATGTCATTCTATTTAAAAAGGGGCTGAAAATGTACATTTTATATTAATGGGTCGAATATATCAATTTATGGTTTGTTGGGCCAAAAATGTCAACTTACATACAAATGGACTAAAGGTGTAAATTTTCATGTGTTGGCCTAACATATATAATCCATGTTAATGGGCTCTAGTTGTCCATTTACATGCTTATTGGGCCTGAATTATACATTATGTGTTTAATGGTCCTTAGTGGCCCATATACATGCTTATTGGATCTAAACTATACGTTACATGTTTAATGGGCCTTAGTGGCCCATATACATGCTTATTGGATCTAAACTATACATTACATGTTTAATGGGCCTTAGTGGCCCATATACATGCGTATTGGATCTAAACTATACATTACATGTTTAATGGGCCTTAGTGGCCCATATACATGCGTATTGGATCTAAACTATACATTACATGTTTAATGGGCCTTAGTGGCCCATATACACGCTTATTGGATCTAAACTATACATTACATGTTTACTGGGCCATAGTGGGCTTACTACATGTCTTTTGGGCCTCGTACAATCATATACATACTCGTTGGATATTTTTTTTAAAACATGGAACATACAAGAAAACATTATATAACATAATACAATAATCGCGTAAACTCAGTCAAGGTTGCTAGTGAGACATGTCGGTTGACACCTCTAGAGTGTACAATCGTAGCCTGTAGTTATAACCAGAGTCTCCTGGAGGGAGAGCGAGAGTTCGTGTATAGGTCTATACGGGGTGATACCCCACACCTGAGCTGTTCGCTACAGTTAGACTAGGCCAGTCTAGGGTGACAAACCTTACCTAAATCAAGCCGGCGCCTAAGAACGCCACGACAAGCGAATTCGTCATTAATCAATTATGGTTAAAACGACTCACTTAAAGATCCTCTCCAACATAGTTTTATTGAACACCTTTAAAATCTTGTTTATACAAAAGCATACATACAATGATATTCGGTCTTAGGGTTGAGACCACAACACTTTTATAAACATAAAATATAGGATTTTCTGGGGTAATACACAGTTAAACAATACCTTTACTTGCTACAGAAAATGCAGGGTTTTTATCTGGATTACATTTTTATACATTCCAAATACAGAAAACACATGTATTAATACTTGATTTTGATACATCACGTTCAAACCATTTATTTTAGAAAATATCGAATTTTCTGGTGTTTTACAAATAATTCAAAACTTTTCATTCAAATATGCTTATGAACTCACCAACATTATATATGTTGACATTTTTCAAAATAACTTGTATTCTCAGATAATCGTTAAGCAGAAAGGTCAGCAGGAAATGTGGAATTTGTTATATTTTGTCATCGTCATACATTAAACATTTTGGCATGTAATTTATGATATTGTACTTGATGTAAACAATGCTGGTTGTATTTTGATATGTATGATGATGGTGTTGTCTAGTTTCAATTATATACAATTGTGATGATATTACAAGATGAAGTCACGCACAAGCCCCCAGACGTTTCCGCCGTCTGGTTCGGGGGTGTGACAGATTGGTATCAGAGCATTGTTTATAGTGAACTAGCATATCTAATCATACTTGATATGCAACTATAAATACAATGGGACTAAAACACTCTGAATAAAATGAATACCTAGGTTTGCATTAAAGCTATAACACTAAAAGTCTCTGGAGGAAATGGAACACTGTGATTAAACCCGGATAGTTATGTTGTCATATTGGGGATAAAAATAGTCTGATTAACTATATTTATTCAAAATATGACCAACATGTGTTTGGGGGTAATCATGGCGGAAAATGGACCTAGAAGCTTACTTCGTATCCAAAACTTCTCAGGAACTCAAACACGAATAATTAAAACACTATATGAGTATTTTGGAAATAGTATATGCATACATTTTTTTTACAACGTCTTACACCTCTCGTGCAGACTCTATGGCTGGATTTCATCATCCTGGAGATCCCTATTTCCCCAATCAGGGAAATGGTGGATGGTTAGAACCCGAGGAAGAACTCGAGGATGAACCAGAATAAGAGCATGAAGAGGAGCCCGTGGAAGGACCGGCATAACCGGTAGCCGACTCGGACGAGGAGGAGGCAGAGGGCAGCGACACAGATGACTCGGACACGGGGTCCGAAGTCATCAATCGTCCATACATGGCCAGGGTGCCCCCTTACAGGATGGGCCCCAACGGACCTACGCCCCCACGGGCACACGACATCTGGAGATGGAGCCGCCAGCAAGGGGTGCGACCCCCATTTGGTATGAACCGGGACTACTACGACTTAAGTCACGGTGGACCCGCCGGCCGAGCCTTGCCTGTGATAGTGAGAAGGACGCGTGATATCGGCGAGCAGGCGCTGGCAACCGCTGGCCAGATGGTGGCCATGAGAGCCACAATGGAGCGCACAGAGAGGATGACACACGAGGTAGTCAGGGACTACCAGGTGCGTTAGGCAGCTTTGGAAGCCCGACTTCGGGACGCCGAGCACCACTTGGCTAGACTTCAGGGTGCATCTACCTCTTCGTCAGCACCACCAGACCCACCCCGTCGCGGCTAGTAAACGTCTATGTACTATCATTATGATTTCATTTTTATGTATTATTCTATGTACTATCGACCATATATTTAAGTGATTACAGTACTCATAGGGTCGTCATGCTGTCGGATCATATGTTTCCCCATGTACTGTATGCCTTTTAGGCAAATTTTCCCTGTATTAAAATGGTTATTACTAGTGGAAATGATATATATATCTTATCGTGATGTTGTGATCTGCTATGTGTTCTATTACTTTTACTACATCTTGATTGTATGCATTCACACACTTATACACAACCAAATCTCTGACACTGTGTTATAACCAGCTGCTTCAGCCTCAACTACGCAAACCACTACCATGCCATACTCAGGAACTTTACCAAAATGTAACAAATACAACTACCACCACCGTGGCGAGTGCAGAGAAATGCAGTGTACCAACTGCAACCGCAAGGGGCTAACTGCCCGGTACTACAGATCTCAACCCCAGCAGAACCAATAGCCAAACAAAAACAGCAACAACAACAACAACAATAATGCCGAGGCCAGTAATACTTGTTATGGGTGTGGAGGAACTGGCCATTTTAGACGAAATTTCCCAAAAGCCAACAACCAAGGAGCAGGAGGATCAGGCAGAGTCCTGACTTTGGGTCAAGGAGAGGCAGTTCAAGACCTGGCGGTTGTTACTGGTACGTTTCCCCTCAACAACACTTACGCATGCATTCTATTTGATAGTAGTGCTGAGCGGAGTTTCGTGAGTAATAAAGTCAAACACTTACTAAAACAACAACCCCAGAAGCTAAGCGAAGCCTTCACGGTGGAGATGGCTAATGGGAAAACCGAAACAACAAAAGATATATACATAGGGTGCACTCTCACATTAAATAATCATTCATTCCCAATCAACTTGATGCCAGTAGATATTAGGAGCTTTGATGTGATTATAGGCATGGATTGGTTAAGCCCCCACCATGCCGACATTATGTGCCACGAGAAGTCCGTTCGCCTTCACCTCCCCAACCACGAAACCCTAATAATCTATGGTGATAAACCTGGTGCCAATCTCCGTCTTATCTCGTGCATCAAGGCGCAAAAAATGCCTGCACAAGAAAGATTATGCCTTCCACGCTCGCGTTGTGGATAAAGCAAAATAGGAAATAAACATCAAAGACATCCCAGTGGCATGTGACTTTCCGGACGTATTTCCTGAATACCTTCCGGGAATACCCTAAGAAAGACAGGTCAAATTTCAAATTGACCTAATACCGGGAGCCACATCAATTGCCAAATCACCCTACAGGTTAGCTCCAGCTGAAATGCAGGAGCTATCCAGTCAATTAAGCGAGCTTGTGAACAAAGGATTCATCAGGCCAAGCTTCTCACCCTGGGGAGCTCCGATCTTGTTTGTCAAGAAGAAGGATGGATCCTTCAGAATGTGCATCGACCATCGGGAGTTGAACAAACTCACCATCAAAAACCGATACCTACTCATTCAGATTGATGATCTTTTTGACCAGCTTCAAGGAGCTAGTTATTTCTCTAAAATAGATCTAAGATCCGATTATCATCAGCTCCGAGTCCGGGAAGAGGATATTCCAAAAACTGCTTTCCGAACTCGATATTGCCATTATGAATTCGTTGTTATGCCCTTCGGTCTGAAAAATGCCCAGTAACACCCCATTTATTAAATAAATAAATAAATTAAGTGATGAGCGTATAGTTGCCCTAGAATCAATAAATATATATAGCAAGGCGTTGATCTCAAAGGTTAATTGTTACAATTTTAAAAGTCGGGGGTCAAAAGTGTAAGTTATGGATTTAATTTGAAAGGAATTATGGAAGTAGGGGTGTAATTGGTAAATATTATACCTATATTGTAATGGATTTTAATGATGGGGTTTAAAAGGTAAATTGTGGTCTAAACTTGAACAGAAAACAGGAAGGAGGGACCAAAGTTCTATATCTTATAAATGTTGGACAAGAGCCGGACTTAATCCCGTATCCCTTACCCATGTCGCCTCCTAAAACCCTAAACCTAATATACCATCTTCACCAGCCGCCATGTGTGGGTTCAACCGCCACCACCTCACGTGAACCTTCTCAACTGTCGCTTCCCTTCTCGTTATTCGAATCAGGCGTAGTTACCCGCCGATAGCGCCACCATTACGCTGCTGCCGGAGACGCCTTGGGCAGCCGAAGAACTGTTGAGACCGGTGAAGCTAGCGTGAGCGTCGCTGTGCAAGGCGTGAACGATAAGGAGGCCTCGGTAAGACCACTCGCCATTCACCATACTTCTTCTTCGTTTCTGTTGATAGGACGACGCTGTAGCCGTCGGTGACCATTTTGGCCAATGTTTCTGTCTCTCCCGGTGGCGACAACCACCTGAGAAGGTGGCTGAATATGATTGTGATTGTGTATGCAGGTTGCTCTCGGTATTTGATGGTTGTATGCGATATAGCTGGTCAAAAACCCACTGCCACTACCACAAGGTGGTGGCTGCCATCGTTTTCTGTCACCTTTGCCGCCACCAGCCACCATAGGGGGTGGTTATATGTGTGTGTGTGTGTGTTGTTGAGTGTGTACATGCGATTTTTGGGCAAGATTTCAAGCCATCACCATTGAAAATGGTGGCTGCCGCCGCCTGCTGCCGTGAGCTACCGCCGGTCACCACCGCTCGAGGTGGCAATGGGTGGTGACCGGCCTAGTAGAACCCTAATGGACCTAAAAGCCTAATGCTGGACTTGGTTGGTTTGTTATTTGGCTAAAAACCCTAATTAGGGTTTAGAAAACCCTAATTGTGAAATTGTTGGATTGGGCCTATTGGGACCCGCGTTTGGACTAGAGGACTGAAGTTATGACTCATGCCAATTCCATTGTGTGATGACTTACTGGAATAATGGACTTAATGAGTTAAGTCCTTAATGGGTTAAGTGAGAACACTTAACCCTAATCATCATTTCATGTGAAAACCCTAATTTGTTGGGTTTGGAGTTGGGCCTCCTGTTGGGCCTAGATGTTTTTGGGCTATTGATGGACCATCCAGGAACAAGTATAAGGACTAGAGTATTAGACTGGGCTACAGGATAAGGCCCATTGGACAGGCTTGGGCCTAATTTGGAAAATTGGGCCATAGCTGGGCCTTGAAGATTATGAGGTATTGGACTATTGGATGGCCAAGTGTTTGGACCAAATAAATGGTAGGGCCTTTTAAGTAAGACCATGTGAGGGATTTGAGCCCAATTTAGAAAATTGGGCCATAGTTGGGCTTTAGTTGATTATAAGACTATTGGGCCTTTGGATTGGGCCTTGGGCTTGAATGAAGCTAAGTTAGGGGTAAAGTAGTCTTTTACCCAAGCAAGGACCCATGGATATATATATATATATATATATATATATATATATATATATATATATATATATATATATGGGATCCAATTATTAATTGGGTGTTATTTTGATGTTCACAGATTCGGGAATCTGTCATCCAGCAGCTAGGGTTTTGTCAGCAGGACTTCAGCAGTGTGAGGTGAGTCCTCTTCCACTAGGAACGGGTCTAAGGCACCAAGGCCCGACCGTATATGAGATGTGATAGTAGCTGAGTGTGGGCGGGGCCCGTATCTCATTATTATCTGAGTATAGATATCATTCAGATTATTGGATTGCTATACTTGTTGTCTGTGTGATGATTGTATGTGTTGTTAGGAATGCGAGTGTGGGTGGGGCCCGTATCTCATAGTAGTTGAGTGTGGGCGGGGCCCGTATCTCATAGTAGTTGAGTGTGGGCGGGGCCCGTATCTCATAGATAGCTGATATGGTATATATTTATATGCTAGTGATATTTGTTGTTCGTTTAGAGCTTGTATGTATTTTCATGACTAGTGAGTGTGGGCGGGGCCCGTATCTCATAGTAGCTGACTGTGGGCGGGGCCCGTATATCTTATTAGTCGAGTGTGGGTGGGGCCCGTATCTCGTAGCTGTACTCGATGATGATATATGACTGAACGATAGATTAGTTATACATATTGTTTGTGTGAAACTTGTATGTTTTGTCATAACAGCTGAGTGTGGGCGGGGCCCGTATCTCACAATAGTCAAGTGTGGGCGGGGCCCGTATCTTGAAGTAGCTGAGTGTGGGCAGGATCCGTATCTCAGAGATAACAGAGTGTGGGCGGGGCCCGTATCTCCTAGTTAGCGGAGTGTGGGCAAGGCCCGTATCTCCTAGTTAGCGGAGTGTGGGCGGGGCCCGTATCTCCATAAGTATGGGCGGGGCCCGTATGTCCTAGTTGCATGTTATATTTTCATGGTATGTGGTAGATTGGGGAGACTCACTAAGCTTCGTGCTTATGGTTTTCAGTTTTGGTTTCAGGTACAAAGTTTTCAAAAGAGGAGCTTGGGAAGATTGCAATGCACACACCATTTGTTTAACGTGGGATGTTTATACTCTGATTTATTTTGACATGTGAGTTGATACATGATATATGATTTTATATTTGACTAATGGTTTAAAACGAAATTTTTTTACTGTATTTTTGGGATGTTACAAGTTGGTATCAGAGCCTTGTTTTGAGGGATTCGGGCACACACTCGGGTGTGTCTGAACTCAAACTAAGGAATTGGTGTTAGGGTCGAATTTTGTTGTAATATGTCGAAGTCTGTTTTACCCTTCGTATGTTCTGTTAAGTTTATTTAATGAGGTGTATTTCGTACGAAGCTTAATTGTCAATGCCTTAGTATTTTTTGTATGCTTTCACTGTTCCTATAAATATGGAACTTTACTAGAGTTAGATAAGAGTCCTTCACAGAACCTGTCTATTTTCTCTGTAAAAGTTGAAAGCATAAATGAGCAGAAACCAGATCTTATTTACATCGTTTGTTCAATCTACATTCGTTTAACTCTGATTTTGATTAATACTTGATTCCACGATTCAACAGTTGGTATCAGAGAAGGAATCATGATCTGAGATCTAATTTTCTTTCTGTTTCAAAAGGTTTTTGAATCAAAATTCTGGTTCAAAAAGTTCCGCATCTTTTGACGTGAAAAAGTTTTCTAGATCTTGAGTTGTGATTCGATTCTGCAACAAATTTGTTGAATCGAGTATTCTACTTTGTTTTTCTGTTCAATTCAGCAATTTGCTTTCAAATTCTCTTCGATTTCTCATAAATTCTCAAAAATTTTCTTCCGTATATCAATGGTGAACTTCAATCTTAACTCGATGACTTCATACTCTCATCTGTTAGGATCTTCAACTAATATACCTATGCTCATTCCTGAATACTATGATCAGTGGTCTGATCGTATGCATGATTACTTGAATGGAATCGATGAAGAGCTTTGGACTTGCATCTCAGGGAATGTTACTCTTCCAACGAACCTTCAACCAATTGGATCTTCATCCAGTACTATGATGGTGAAACGATTGAAAGTTACTATGATAGGCTGAATGAGCTAATATACAAATGCAATCGTTATGGAATCACAAGGTCTGCCATGGAATTCAATCTCACCTTTGTTATGGGACTCCGTAAAGAATGGAGAAGCGTTAGCATGATGGTGAAAAATCAACAAAGTTTCGACACATCTTCTTTGAATGATTTGTATAATCAACTGAAAACTCACTAAAGTGAAGTGAATGAAATGGCAGAAGAGTCGAAGCTCAGTTTGGGAGGTCCATTAGCACTTGTCTCAAAAGTGGTTGAAAAGGAAACTGTCGAAAAAGATGATTCTGATGATGAAGAGGGGTTTATAATGAATTCGGATGATGAGGCAATTGCTTTTTTACTCTAACAACCGAGTCAAAAAGTTTTTCAAGAAACCGTTTAATTCAAAGGTGAATCAAAGTGAAGGAAAAAGAAGTTTCATGAACAAAGCTGCAGGAGAAGAGAAGAAGAAGTATGAGAAGAATGATGCGAAGGGTGCTGAGGAAAAGAAAGAGAAGAAATTGAAAGGAGATTCTGGTATGGATTGTCACTATTGCAATGGAGCCAATCATTTAGCAAATGATTGTATGCTTCGAAAGAAAGATGAGAAGAAGAATAGAGTGAAGGATGAGGCATATTATGTGGAGAGGTTGGAAGAAGTACGTACGAAGGCGAAAAATCTGTCTTTGGTGGCTCAAGGTGAACAGGAGAATGATGGCACATATCAAATCTGGTCTTCGGGCTCCGATGATGAGGAAATGCGTAATCCTACGCATGGGGCGATGTATGCGAAGCTGGAGGAAGATTCAGACGAAGAGGTCAAGGGCGGTTGCTTTGTGTCAAAATCTGCTGATAAGTCTCCAATGACAACAAAGGTACGTAACATTCTTCAATCTTTCAATATTCCTTTGAGTGCATATGATTCTGAAATTCTTGCCTTTGATGATACTGTTGCTTATTTCGATAATTTGGTTGTTTCTTCTAGTAATGAAGCTAAGAAATTAAGCAATCAGTTGTTAGAGACACAGAAGAAGTTAGATTCGAAAGTGGTCAAGATAGAATGTTTAGAATTGCAAATAACAAACATTATGTGTGATCGTGATTCGTTATCTTGTGATGTAAAAATTTTGTTAGCTCAACGAAATATCTACTACAATTCTTCTAAACGTCTATATGCGAAATTAACTGCATTGCATCATTCGTGTGATATTAGCAAGGAACAACATATGAAATTATTACATTTTCTAGCATACGAAAGAGCGAAGGTAGATAATATTTCATATGATTGTGAGAAAAACATTGCTGAGTTTGACAAAATTCCTGATGATAGATATGCTTATGGAATTGTCAAAATTGATGAATGTCTTGATACAAATGAATTGGTTAACATTGTGAATGATACTTTGACAAAATCAGAACAAATCAAAATTTTGAAAAAGACTGAGAATTCGACATCTGATTCTCAATCTAATTTTGCCGATATTGAAGATAACTCTGAGAATATTAGCGAAATTAGTGATATTGAGGATGTTGATTGTTCTCAGTTGTCTGTCATTAATGTTGCATCAAAATCTAATGGAAAAGAAAAACTTAAGGATTTGGAAGTTAAGATTGACACTGACAAACCTTCAACTTCAAAAGATTGTGATTCTGAGTTTGTGGATATCCGAGATAGTCAAACGGATAGTAGTGATGATGAAAATGATGATGACGAATCGGACAAAAAGGTCTCTTCAAACAAAGATTCGATAGAAAAAGAAATTCCTCGTGTTGTTGTTAATCAAGTATTTGGAGACACTGAAAATTTCGAAAAAATGTTGTCTGAAAAAGTAGCCCATTATTTGGAAACAAATCAAGTGGTGTATCCTAATTTCAAGTGTACTGATGATGTTTTCTTTCCAAATCAAGTGTTTGTTACAACTGGAAATGTTGAAAACATTAAACCAGAATTCACCAAAATGGTCGAAGATGACAACAAGAAGACAATGAATGGAGGATTATTTTCGAATCAAAGCAAAGTCGAAAATACCTTAACAAAGAATTCGTATGTTTTTCAAAGACAAAAACCACAACACAAATGGGTTGAAAAATCAAAAATTGTGAAAGAAGTTTCAAAAGAAGTTGTTGTGGAAAAAGATAATATTGTCAAATTAAATTCCAAAGAATTTAAAGAACAAATTGACAAGTTGTCAAAAGAAAATGCAATTTCAAAAAGACAAGCTCGAAACACGATTTTTTAGCAAACAATGGAACTTCAAAAACAACAAAATGGATTAAATTTGAACACAACTGAAAACAAAAAGACTAAATCTGTTGAAAACAAGTCTTCTCATTCAGAAATTTATTCAGATCTTAAGCAAAATCTCGCTCAAACAAATAAATCTAAATCTGAATTTCAACCAAAAACAAATTTTTCGAAAGTTTCAAACTCATCATTTTCAAGAGCTAACAAAAATACATCAACAAATGTTCAAAATCAATCATCACATCAATGATTTTCTTCTAATCAACAAACAAGGTTTTCTCAAAAACAAAAATCTCCAAATCGATTTTTTCAAAATCGAAGTGTTGGCAACAATGATGGAAGTCGATACGCTATGGCATTTCGACCTAAATCAAATGTTGATTTCTTTCCACAAAAACCGAATTTTCCAAATCCTACAGGAAAACAAAATTTAAAAGTTTCGTACACAAAAGGGTTGTCTCGTGATAAAAACATCAATCATTGGCTTGAAGGAAAATGTCGAAAATATCAATCAAGGAAATATTCTCAACAAAAAATTCACGAAGCTTATGAGAATTATGTGAATTCTTCGTCAACTGAAAGCTCATCATCAAAAGATTCGAATGTTTCGGCTAAAACTTGGCAACCGGTTTCGAAAGACAAGCTTGATCATACTCAATCTAAAAAGACGAAGGCATGTGTCAGTGACAATCCCAAACTAACTAAAACTTATGTTTCTGTTTCTTTAAATAATGATGTGGACTTAATTGATAGTATCAAAACTAAAGTTTGTGATTGGGTTAAAAGTTCTTCATTTCATTATGTGTTTAAAACTAATTTCCAAGGACCCAAACAGCCTTGGGTACCTAAATTCTTTCATTGATTGCAAGTATTATGTGACGAGCAATATGATGAAAAATGGTATATTGATAGTGGTTGCTCGCGTCACATGACTGGACGAAAGGAAAACCTGCGAGATTTTCGTAGTTTGGAGAATGCAGGAGTTGTGAAGTTTGGCAATAATCATAAATGTCAAGTGAAAGGCTATGGTAAAGTCACGAATGGAAAATGCACTGTTAATCGCGTTGCTTATGTCGAAGGTCTTCAACATAACTTGATAAGTGTTTCCCAACTTGTTGTGGGCACTGGCAATCAAGTGGTGTTTAACGAAGAAGGTAGCATCATTTCAAATGTTGAAACTAACGCAGTCTTGCTCAAATCCAAATGACATGGTGATATGTTTACTCTTGATATCAAACCAATCATCGGAAAACCCTCAGTGTGCTTACTTTCGAAAGCTTCCTCTGACATCAGCTGGTTATGGCATCGACGTTTATCGCATTTAAACTTTCAAAACTTAAATAAATTGGTTGTTGATGATCTTGTTCGTGGCTTACCTGTACTAAAATTTGACAATGATACATTGTGTGCAGCTTGTGAACTAGGGAAACAACACAAGAAAGGACATCCAATTTTGATAGATTCGAAAATTGTCGAACCGTTGGAATTTCTACACATTGACCTTTGTGGACCATCGAATGTTGAAACTCTCAACAAGAAACGGTACATTTTGGTTATTGTTGATGATCTTTCACGATTCACTTGGGTATACTTTCTCAGGTTAAAATCTGAAGTTGCTCAAACAATGATCGAGTTTATTAAGAAGATTGAGATGAGTCTGAAGAAAAATGTTCGAAAGATCAAAAGTGATAATGGATCTGACTTTAAGAACATTGTGCTGGATTTGTACTTAACATAAAAAGGAATTTCGCATAATTTCTCTTCGCCTTATACACCGCAGCAAAATGGTGTGGTTGAACGAAGAAATAGGTCACTTTGTGAAGCAGCAAGAACTATGTTGACATATGCGAATCTTCCTCAATATCTATGGGCTGAAGCAGTTTCGACAGTTTGTTTCACTCAAAATCGATCTTTCATTCATCGTCGATTCAATATCACTCCGTTCGAAATTATCAATAATCTGAAACCTAATGTCAAATTTCTTCATGTTTTTGGTTGCAGGTGTTTTATTATGAATCTTAAAGATAACCTTTCAAAATTTCAAGCTAAAGCTGACGAAGGCATATTTTTGGGATATTCGCACAATTCGGTTGCATACAGAGTGTTAAATAAGAGAACAAGAAAAATAGAAGAAACTTTCAATCTTACTTTCGACGATTATTATGTCAAACAAGTTGAAAAACAATTTGAACAAAAACCAATTATTAATGAATCATCTGATGAAACTGAAGAATCAAATTCGTCTGATTTTGATTATGATTTAATTTTTGGTATTCCTGACAGGGCTGTGGATGTTGAAGTTCATGCCAATGATAATCATCACTCTGAATCTTCGAAGCATAATGATGACTTGGAAATTCATCAAAACATTGTAGATGTTAATTCAACAACGAATTCTCTTGGACTTTTCGAAAGTATGCTTGATAATCCAGTCGAAGGAGAGCACTTGGATTCGAATACTCTAGTTGAGGGGGAGCATTCTTTCGAGGGGGAGAATGGGAGAATGGATGATGTTGTTGAGGGGGAGCATCTAGTTGAGGGGGAGCATCAAAATGATAATAGTATTGAGGAGGAAAATGATACAATAAATTTTAATCAAAATGATGATTTTCATGATCTAAATGATAATGTTTCTGTTGTAGGATCTGAAAATGAAGAGATGTACGAAGATGCACCTTTGGAATTTGATCCGGCTTATCCACCGTTAGAGAAATGGACAAAGACTCATCCAATAGATCAAGTCATTGGAAATCCTCAAGATGAAGTATTAACAAGAGCTCAGATTCGTGCGAAGAATGAGGTATTAAATACTCATCAAGAATTTTGCATCTTCAATGTTTTCATATCTAAAATTGAACCAAAGACAGTTAAGATGGCAATGGAACACTTGGATTGGGTTGTTGCAATGCAATCAGAACTGGCTGAATTTGAAAGAAACAAGGTTTGGAGATTAATTCCTAAACCTGAAAATGTTTCGATTGTCGGGTTAAAATGGATTTTCAAAAACAAAACCGACAAAGATGGAAATATTGTATGAAATAAAGCACGTTTAGTTGTAAAAGGATATTCACAACAAGAAGGAATTGATTATGAAGAAACCTTTGCCCCTGTTGCAAGACTTGAGGTTGTTGGAATATTCTTAGCATATGCAGCTCATAAGGATTTTGATGTCTATCAAATGGATGTGAAATGTGCCTTTCTCAATGGAGAACTCGAAGAAACTATTTACGTAGAACAACCTCCAGGTTTCATAAATGAAATGCATCCTGATCATGTATATATTTTAGATAAAGCTGTATATGGGTTAAAACAAGCACCAAGAGCATGGTATGCAACTCTTACTAGTTTCTTAAAACAGTCGAAATTTAAGCAAGGATCAGTTGACCCCATATTATTTCGAAAGAAAGTTGGATGTCATCTGATGCTTGTTCAAATTTATGTTGACAATATTATTTTTGGCTCTATTGACCTTGCTTTGTCTAGAGAATTCGAAAACTTGATGAAAAGCCAATTCGAAATGAGCATGATGGGTAAAATCAATAAATTTCTTGGCTTAAACATATGTCAAAACAGAGAAGTCATATTCATCAATCAAGAGAAATATACAAGGAATTTGTTCGAAAAGTTTGGAATGACAAATAACACGAAATTAAGAGTACCAATGGCAGTTCGCACAAGGCTAACACCTTCGTTAGAATCGCCTGCGGTTGATCTTACTTTATACAGAAGCATGATAGGTTCATTGCTTTATCTTACTGCAAGTAGACCTGATATCATGTTTTCTGTATGTAATTGTGCTAGGTATCAACCAAATCCTCGAGAACCACATTTAACAGCTGTGAAGAAAATCTTTCATTATCTCAAGGGAACAATTTCGTTAGGATTGTGGTATCCTTCGAAAACAAGATTTTTCATTCAGGCGTTTTCAGATGCAGATCTAGGAGGATGTACATTGGATCGAAAAAGTACAAGTGGTGGTTGTCAATTTTTGGATGGAAAGTTGGTTAGTTGGCAGTCGAAGAAGCAAACGTGTGTTTCGATTTTTACTGCTGAAGCCGAATATGTAGCAGCTGCTGCTTGTACATCACAAATTATTTGCATTCAAAGTCAGTTGAGGGATTATGCAGTGAATATGAAAAAGATACCATTGTACTGTGATTCTCAAAGTGCTATACGCATTTGTCATAATCCAGTACAACATTCGAAAACTAAACATATAGCTCTTCGTTATCACTTTATAAAAGATCATGTGGAAGATGGAAACATTGAAGTTCATTTTTTAAAAACAACTGATCAGCTTGCTGATATTTTTACAAAAGTTTTGGATGAAAAATCGTTTGTTCGAATTTTGACAGGTTTGGGAATGATTGAAGCGAGTTCAGTTCCAGGACGGATTTCGAATGTATAGCAAAGGCGTGTTATATAAATGTGTCGATTCAGAGGCAATAAGACGCCATTCAACAGTTACTGTTCATAGTCAACGCTTCGACACGCTTCGAATTCGACAATTTGCATGATGGTTGTGTGGTACAAATTTTCGTTAGTTTGTCAAATTTTCGTAAGAGTGGCGAATTGTAGTTTGTTTACAAATTTTCGTTTGTCTGTAAAAATGTTTTTCGTACGTTTGTATCTTAGTTTTCTTTTCGAAAAATCAAAAACTACAAAAAAAGATTTTATTTTCGTTTTGTTGTTATCTTTTCGAAAAATCAAAAACTACAAAAAGATTTTCTTTTCGTTTTGTAGTTATTTTTTCGAAAAATCAAAACTCCAAAAAGATTTTTGTTATTTTTTTTCTTTTTCATTGTGTAGATAACACGAACATTTTTTCAAGGGTCATGCTTATGTTTCCTATGGGAAGGTAACCTTTCGTCAACTATCTACTAGTTAGGTTGTCCCTAGAAGCATGCTGCAGCATGTTGACCCACGCCTCTGTAGACTCAATGTGTGTTTACGAAAGCCTTAATGAAATTTTTCATATGAAAACTTTCTTCCCAAGTCAGGCTTATATTCACATTAGTCGATTGAGCTACCTTACTCTTCTCACATGAGTTAAGAGTTATCTGTTTTGTCCGAAAATAACAGAGGTACAATTCGCTCTTCATAACCACTCTTTTTCATCACAAAATTTCTTACACTTGCACACACGAAGACATATATCCAAGAGGTCTTTGATTCAACACATCAAGATTTAGATATATCAAAATTCTGTGTTAGTGATCTGACATCATGAGGCCGTGACGAAAGTGAAACCCAACTTCATATCTTAATAAGGAATTGACGGGGAACTATGTTCCAGATTTGACGAAACATTTGTTTCAGTACCATTTTTCGAAACTCAAAATCATATTCTATTCTTATGCGTGATCTTGATCAAACTATCGAAACCCACGATGTTTGTTACCCAACAGGATCCAGAACAAATATTTTTTGAATATGATTTCTGTATGAGTTTCATTTGCTTTCAAAGTTACTATCAACATATTTCAAAGCATACTTGTCACTGACTACACTGGTCAAAGAAGTAATTTCTGTTACAATTACTCACCTTATGTTTAGGATGATATGTAACGAAATTTTAAACCACCCAATAAGACTAACAAAAGAAGCCCTTCGATACTTCTCTACAAGTATTCGATTGTAATTCACGGGAACATATACAAACAGTTCATTATCTCTCTTGATAATTAATGAAGTAACCTTTGTCCGGGGTTTCTCTGCTTTTGTGACGAAATTTTTGACATCACAGATCCAAATTTTTGTTAATTTGTTTCTTATCTTTTCCTTGGCACACATCACACACGAAATCCTTGAGGTTCTGAGTAATACCAACTCAGGCTGATGATTTCGACAGTCTAGCAAATGACTTCGTCTCTAAACTCAAACACGAAAGATCTTCACCTCCATCTGAAGGTTGCTGACAGTTACTATTCCTTGACGAGACACGAACAGACTGTGTGAGGAGACGTTTCCTGGTTTCAAGGCGATATGACAGTTACTTTTTGACGGATGGCAACTTTATTGGCAGACTGGTGCGACTTTTAAGGTGCCACGTCAGATCTCAATCAATGACTATCCCGCGTTCAATTCAAATTAAGGGTTACAAATAAAAAGGGCATTTACGGGTTCTTTATATTTTTACACACACAAAAGAACTCAAATACCCAAATTCTCTCTGTTCTTCAAAGCTTCTAAACCCTAATCATGGCTGGCGTTGATTCTCCTTCTCGAACAACTGAAGACATCACTTCTCAACCGATCATGAAGACTCAAAGCACCAATTGCAAGTGGAAGCAGATGTGTCTTTGTATCCAGAAGAATTGAAGATGCTAATTGTCGCATTGAAGAATTTTGTTCTTTCCAAGGCAATGTTCAATTCTTTCTCAGTTCCTCTCTCATGGCTTTCTTAGGCAGGATCCACTGCTACTTATAGCAAAGTAATGGATATCATCACCAACTGGTGAATGACAAGAAAATCCGTCTGTCCAAGAAGATCTTTTGTCAGATTCTGGATATCCCTAATTTTTCAACTTAGAACTGATCTTTCTTATGCACAAGTTATGAATATGTTTAATGAGATGGGTCATCAACCCCCACTCACAAAGATCAGTGATTTCAAGAAATCCGCCCTGCCAACTGTTTGGAATTTCTTGTTTGGAATTTTTCTTCGATGCTTGACAGGTCGAAGTGTTCGCTTAGACAAAGGTCGCATGGAGGTTTATGCGATGGTGGCAGGATTGTATTATGATATCTCTGTCGACTACTCTACTCAACTATGGTAGGAATTCCAAAAGAGTGTAGAAAACACGAATGTGGTTCAAGGCATTTCATGTGCTAGGTATTGGAGCTTAATCCTTGGTTATTTCTATGATAAAGAAGGAATTGTTGTCCCTGCTGATGAAGAAAAGGCTGAGTTTCTGAAGTATCACTTCCTAAAAGAAGTTTCGGATGATATGGAGGTATTCAAACACATTGCTCGGATTCCTGATGCAATGTTAAAGAGGGTTGAGCCAACAAATTCAGTGTTGGTTGAGTACGTGAAAACCATTAATCCAGATGTTGAGACTGGAAAATTATTGTCGAAAGAAGAAGCTTGTCCTTCCAATATGTCTAAACGTTCTAAAAAGGATGCAAAAGCTACACCAGAGAAGCCAGTGCACGAATCAAAGAAGTCTCCTGAGAAGATTGTGCATGAATCTACGAAGTCTCCAAAGAAGCCTGAGACGGCTGAAGTGAATGTCTCGACTGTTGTCATCAAAGCGGTGGAACTTGTTGATGATACTGTAGTGGCAGAGAAAATTCCTTCTAAATCTGGTGTTTTTCGCCGTTTGAAGAAATGGTCTAGGGGTTCCAGAACATCTTCTGATGGTGGATCAAAATTTTCTCCTTCTAATGTTCGTAAACCACAACTCTCTCATCAAGGAGTTATTTTTCGAGAGGTTCCAGCTCCAGTCTCGCCTCTATCTAAGAAATGAAGACCTGAAGATGTGGCCAAACATATTTCGAAGAAGAAGAAAAGACAAAGAAAGTTGGTTATTCACGAGGCATCTTCTGAAGAAGAAATTGTTCCTGAAACACCAGAACCAGTTGTTTCACAATCTGTATCTACTCCTGAGAAGACAATAGTCATACCACCCAAAATCTCGTTAACTGAATCACATACTGAGGAGGTTCGAACTTCAGGCATTGTTACACACGTATCTGATACAGATGTAAATGTCAAAATGGGTGTGGGAGAGTCGAACAAAGAGGTTGTACCTACTAATCAAGGTATTCCTATATCTTCAAAACTATACATTTTCGTGTCTTTATCGCCTTTTATTCTTCCGAATACTACAAATTCCCCAACTTTTGAAACCATTCTTCATCAACCCTTTACCACTCTTTTTCCATCTCACTCCACTGATTCACCCAAGATTGATTCGCCTGTTAAAACTTCACTTGTTGTTGAAACGGATACTGACAATGAAGGTTTTGGAGGCACATTTGAAGATTTACAGTTTGATGATGAAGAAGATCACTTTCCTGATCATATGTTGATGACAATGAAACAATTCAAGATTCTCAACAAGAAATTGAATTCTATTCTTCAATCTCAAGCAGATTTGGCGAGTAATTCATCTATTTCTACTATGGAAGTTGATAGTATGCTGAAAACATTCGAAGCAAAGATGGTGAGTAAGGTCTGTGGAATGGTCCAAGATTCAGAGATTCGACTCTTGGAGAAGATTGATCACAAAGATCAGAATGATGAATTAAGAGTGAATTCTCTAATTTCGATGTTTAAAGGGGAGGTGAAAGAATTCAAGAATGTGGTGAAGGAACGACATGTATTATTCGTTCAGGATGTCAAGAAGGTGAGGGAAGATGTAAATTTGCAAATTCAAGAACTTCGATAGGATATGCAAAAAGAAATCTCAATCGTACAACATGATTATACTTCGATCAATCAGAAAATTGACATTATTTGTGATGTTGTTAGCAAAAATGTCAAATTGTACGAAGATTTGCGTGCTCAACTTACTCAATTGTCGACCATGGAAAATCAAAGCTTTGTGGAAGTGCTTAATTCGCTGAAGGAGCTTAAAGAGTTAACTATTAAATCAGTTTCATCTCCATTAATCACTCCGGACTTTTTGTCTCAAAAGTTCGTTCATTTTGAAGCGATCTTGCAAAAACAACTTGCTCCACTTTCTCATATTTCTAGCCTTCTTCCGAAGAATGCCCCACTTGTTTTCACAGGGGTGCAAGGGGGAGAAAAGGAAGATGGTAGTACAAAGGCTAGTGTAGATGCAAAGGTTGTTGGAAAGGTGTTTTCAACGAAGATTCCAATAACAAAACCATTTGTCTCTACTGCTAAGCCAGTTATTTCGACTGTTGTAACAACAATGCCAGTGACACCGAAGCCAATTTCAAGACCAATTTCCAAAGGAATTGTGATTGCGGAAGGTGGTAGCAGTTCGAAGCCTAAGGAAAGTGTTGATAATTCCTCTGTAAAAGACAAAGGCAAAACTGTTATGGTCGAAAAGTCAAAGGAAGAAAAGAAAGCTGAAGTGGAGGCTGAGGTTGAAAAGCTCCGAATTGTACAAAGCATTATGCGACTTCGTGCAAATGATCCACCTGGGATGAACAAGGGTGATCCTTCAAAGCATTACAATTATGAGACAATAGAGTCGAAAGTTGCATATAATCATATGAATGCTTTCGAAAAGAAGCCAAAGAGAAGCTATGCTATTCTCAACACTGATATGAGTCAATTAGATTTTCCCATCAATGAAATGATGTTCATCATGGCTCAGTACAAAATTGCTGAGAAATTTGAAAATGATGATGAGTACACATACATGAAGATCAGATTTCATGATGTACTTGGAAAACATCCAGAGGAGATTTGGTCTCTGGTGAAGATAAAGAAGGTGATAAGCATAAAGCGAGATGTGTTATTCGAAAATATGATACAGAATCTTTGCTTTATTGTTTCGAGGGCGAATGGGCAAGTATGTGATTTTTCAGTAGCTGATTTTCCCTTAATGAACTTGTATGATCTGATACAAGTTGCATTGTTACTAAAGGATAAATACGCTTCATATCTTCGAGAAACTGATCCTGAAGTTTTTCGACTTGGGTTGGCACACACCAAGATTTTTATTGACAACTATTATGAGTGTTTAGCACTTACTGATGTTGAGTTAGCTACAACAAAGGGATTGACTGTAAACGTTCCAATGGAACTTCCTTTAACTCAATCTGAGTTGAAGAAGTATGCTGACGGAGAAATATGTTTGAAACCATTTGGTATGGTATTTGCTGGGAAACATAAAAATGGGAAGGCAAAAAGATTCTTGTTTCAAGCTTCCGAAGTGGAAAGATATACAACATCCCAATATACGAATTTCATTGTTCGTATGAATAGCAGCAAGAAGAATAATGAAGGAGGTAAGAAGGAACTGAAGAAGATAATCTCGTGGTACACTGAGATTCGAAGAGTTATGTTGTATGCTATATAGATACTCTTGAACTGACGAATGTCGACATTATTACAAAGGGGGGGATTGTTAGGGTCGAATTTTGTTGTAATATGTCGAAGTCTGTTTTACCCTTCGTATGTTTTGTTAAGTTTATTTACCGAGGTGTATTTCGTATGAAGCTTAATTGTCAATGCCTTAGTATTTTTTGTATGCTTTCACTGTTCCTATAAATATGGAACTTTACTAGAGTTAGATAAGAGTCCTTCACAGAACCTGTCTATTTTCTCTGTAAAAGTTGAAAGCATAAATGAGCAGAAACCAGATCTTATTTACATCGTTTGTTCAATCTACATTCGTTTAACTCTGATTTTGATTAATACTTGATTCCACGATTCAACAATTGGTATGAAAATTTTCAAAAGGAAAACCTTTTTATAAAAATGACCTAGAGAAAAAGAAAGGAATTTTTAGAAAAAGCAAAAAGGAACTTTGAAAAAGAGAAACAGGGTGTGGTGCATGCAATCATCCGAGCTCAAGTAAGTACTCCCAAACTACCCATGCAAGTTTATGCTACGATATGATTATTAGCTTTATTAGAACAACATGCTAGATTAGGACTAAGGATCTAGGAAGGATGCCTTATGTGCCTGCTATATGTGTTTCAGCTCTATGAGAACTGCATGCTAGTACAGATTTGCCAGTATGATAGCCTGATTAGTATATGCTTGATTATATGCACTCAATGCTCGAATGCTGCTTGCTTTGTGCTTTTAGGAGTTTTAGTTATCTTTAACTAACTAGTAAATGAATATGTTAAGTTACATATTGAAAGGACTAAATAATTTCAGAAGGTTAGGTATATCCCTATTTCGCAGCTCTTGTTTGAGTCCAACCGTTGTAGGGTAGGATCTCTCATTCGAAGAATTATCTAGTCTGGGTAATATGCAATAGTATTCGTGAGCTAGTTTGGGGAAGAAAACTGGGACTTCTTATGCAGCTGATGGCGGAGAGTGGGTTTATGATTACCCTAGGGCAAGCCTAGGATGAGAGTACCAGAGAGCAGTAGCAGTAGAAGGGATTTGGTGGAGTCAAGGCAGTTCTTGAGGAAAGTATGGATAGATGTTGAAGGTAGTATGGGCCCGTACTACTGAAAGCAGAGGATCCGTACTCGAATCATGGAAGGCTGAGATAAGACCAGGGAACTAGTAGTGTGTGAGATCCCTCGAGTTTTGATGAGTATTGTGAGTTTAGTGATGGTATATTACCGAGTATAGTGACACTACGTGGTAGACCAGATGGTAGTTCCGGTGTCGACGAGGGATGAAGCTTGGACTCTGTAGCCAGGCAGCTCTATGATCAGATGAGGGAGTTCATTCTATCTGAGAATCACGCACAATATCATTGACCAGACTCCTGTGATCCTTAGTGTGATCAAGGAGGGCATTATAGAGATTTGTGATGAGAGGCCGAGTGCATTCTGCACTGAGATAACAGTCATGATAGGGACTCGTACGTTGATATTTTGGAAATTCAGAGTTTGAGAAGCTTCAGATTGTCATGGGGGTTAGGGACCCCATTGTTAGCAGCAGATGGTTGGTAGATGTCGCCAACACTTTTCGTACCAGCCGTAGTCTCGAGAGGGGACAAGGAACGACTTACTTCCTACCTCCTGAAGGACAGGGCACGTGATTGATGGGAAGAGGTTCGTAGAAGGTTGAGTGATGATGTGGTTGATGCTATATCACGAGATGACTTTTAGATCAGATTTCCGGGCAGAGTGTGCCCAGGCAATTAAGGCGCAACAGTTGGCGCAAGAGTTGTCAGATCTCCGCCAAACGACTGAGGCTGTGGCAGAGGTCACTGCAAAGTATCGGGAAATAGCATATTTGGTACCACAATATGCAGCGGATGAGGTAATGAAGAAGGTAAGGTATCAGAAAATACTGCAGAATGATAGCAGGAAGATCGTGATTATCTCGGGGTGCGAGACCCTGAGTGATATGATTTCTATAGCCCGAGAGTGGGATATTGATTTGGAGCACATTGGGAAGAGGGAACCAGATTAGTTGCTTATATAGAAGGGTCTCGGGAAAAGACCCAAGATTTCATAATAGCTTTTGAGAGACCCCAGGGTCAGATTGGGTATAGCACGTGCGGGAAACTGCACGGTAGAGCCTTTAGTTCCAAGGGTTTGAGTAAGTGTAATTCAGGGTTATCCGCTATCTGTGTTTGAATTATATCCCCAAGAGATGTTATATGCCAATTGCATACCGAGAATCATTAGTGAGTAGCGAAGGGTCATTTCCCTAATTGTGGATTCGGGAAGTATACAGCGGATTCTTAGAAGTTGTGTGATCTTTTGGATTAGCTGGTATTGAAAAACTAGCAATGGTAAGCGTGGTTTCTAGCAGATTGGTCATGGATGGTAAGAAGGATTGAGAATCCTTTCAGTTTTGTGTGGTGTAAGACGTAAGTCAAATCAAAGTGGGGGAGGATCGTCCAAGGAATTCAGAAGCAGGAGCAGTTTCGAAACTGGGATAAGTTTCACATCTTTGTCAGGAAAGAAGACCGCCCAAGCGATGGTATGGTTTGAGGATAGTGTGAGATGGAAGTTCGGAAAAAAAACTTGTCAGTTATGAGATCGCGTTCTCGGAAAGTTTGCTAGCAAGCCTTAGGGAATCAGGTTGGGGATTCCAGTCAGGACGTGGGATAAGTCAAGGAAAATAGGTCGTGTGTATGATCGACGTTGGATGTATTCAGATTAGTAATCAGCAGTAAGACCATGGTCATCGGTTGAATTAGTATGGAAGTGATGTAAGACTACGGGACAGCTGTAGCATTCCTCATGTGATCAGATAGTGTTAGAAGTGTTGTAAGTCTACGGGCATAGCCGAAGAATTCACAAGATTCGTTCAGATGAGTTAGGCCCGGGTGGGTCAGTTTGTAGGATCGTGAGAAGGCCACAGAGGGAGTAGAATAAAAAAAAGGGGGCAGGTCAAGCACCCAGATATGCTCGGCATTAGCCGGTGGAATCAGACCGAAGGGGAGGCCAACACCCAGATATGCTTAGCAGTACTAGTGTTTTATGATGTTATGCATAGTGATTTAGTTGAATGGGACCCGAGGGAAAGGCCCGTATGATTACAGCTATGCAGGTGGGGCCTGGCAGAGACCATTGAGTCAAGCATGGGATCGGGGATCCCAGAATTTATAGAGCCACAATGATAAGATAACTAGTAGCAACTATTGATAGATAAGGATTGCGTTCGAAAGTCATGAGGGACGATTGTATGGGAGCCTTTGGTTCAGTAACCAGGTAGAAACTTAGTATTTCATATGACTGACAAATGAATTGAGACCAAGAAGGTCTCAATAGATTTTGGAAAGCAGCTATATAGCAACATGCTGTTTCAAGTAGTTCAGTGATTCGGACAGTTTCAGTGTCTCAAGAAGTGATGGTATTTTAGGATTTCATGTATGGTTAGGGTCACGGATAGCTTGGATTATGCTAAGTCACTTGCAGCGGGATTATCTAAGCCTCAAGCAAGTATAAGTGATCCGCAGGGATAATCAGGCCATAATTCTGTTTTCTAGTGGGAACCCTGAGTTATCAGAAGTCGAGTAGTCAGTAGAGAGATAAACAGACTGGATTCGATGATAATGATTCAGTATGAGTGGTCTGTCAGGGAATCAGACCATCTGAAGACAGCAGAGTTCCGACGGAATAGAGGTGATCTTATTGTGAGGAATTCGTTCACCTGTGGATTTTAGGGCTTTGCGAAGATTGGTCACGACTACCCTGGTAAGGCTGGGGTGTGCCCCGGATAGTGACCATGTTACTAGGGTGATTGGGTGTGTAAGGAATGGTAAGAGATGATTTCGAGGACGAAATCTAAATTAAGTGGGGGAGAGTTGTAACACCCCATTTATTAAATAAATAAATAAATTAAGTGATGAGCGTATAGTTTCCCTAAAATCAATAAATATATATAGCAAGGCGTTGATCTCGAAGGTTAATTGTTACAATTTTAAAAGTCGGAGGTCAAAAGTGTAAGTTCTGGATTTAATTTGAAAGGAATTATGGAAGCAGGGGTGTAATTGGTAAATAGTATACCTATATTGTAATGGAAAAGAGCGGGTTCAACTTCACCAGCCGCCATCTTCACCAGCCGCTATGTGTGGGTTCAGCTTCACCATACCCATGTCGCCTCCTAAAACCATCAACCTAATAGACCATCTTCACCAGCCGCCATGTGTGGGTTCAGCTGCCACCACCTCACGTGAACCTTCTCAGCCGTCGCTTCCCTTCTCATTATTTCGATCAGGCGTAGTTGCCCGCCGAGAGCGCCACCATTACGCTGCTGCCGGAGACGTCTTGGGCAACCGAAGAACTGTTGAGACCGGTGAAGCAAGCGTGAGCGTCGCTGTGCAAGGCGTGAACGATAAGGAGGCCTCGGTAAGACCACTCGCCATTCACCGTACTTCTTCTTCGTTTCTGTGGATGGGACGACGTTGTAGCCGTCGGTGACCGTTTTGGCCACCGTTCTTGTCTCTCCCGGTGGCGACAGCCACCTGAGAAGGTGGCTTAATATGATTGTGATTGTGTATGCAGGTTGCTCTCGGTATTTGAGGGTTGTATGCGAGATAGCTGGTAAAAAACCCACAGCCACCACCACAAGGTGGTGGCTGCCACCGTTTTCTGCCAACTTTGCCGTCACCAGCCACCGTAGGGGGTGGTTGTGTGTGTGTGTTGTTGAGTGTGTACATGCGATTTTTGGGCAAGATTTCAAGCCACCACCATTGAAAATGGTGGCCGCCGCCGCCTGCCGCCGTGAGCTGCCGCCGGTCACCACCGCCCGAGGTGGCAGTGGGTGGTGACCGGCCTAGTAGAACCCTAATGGACCTAAAAGCCTAATGCTGGACTTGGTTGGTTCGTTATTTGGCAAAAAACCCTAATTAGGGTTTATAAAACCCTAATTGTGAAATTGTTGGACTGGGCCTATTGGGACCCGCGTTTGGACTAGAGGACTGAAGTTATGACTCATGCCAATTCCATTGTGTGATGTCTTACTGGAATAATAGACTTAATGGGTTAAGTCCTTAATGGGTTAAGTGAGAACACTTAACCCTAATCATCATTTCATGTGAAAACCCTAATTTGTTGGGTTTGGAGTTGGGCCTCCTGTTGGGCCTAGATGTTTTTAGGCTATTGATGGACAATCCAGGAACAAGTATAAGGACTAGAGTATTGGACTGGGCTACAGGATAAGGCCCATTGGACAGGCTTGGGCCTAATTTGGAAAATTGGGCCATAGCTGGGCCTTGAAGATTATGAGGTATTGGACTATTGGATGGCCAAGTGTTTGGACCAAATAAATGGTAGGGCCTTTTAAGTAAGACCATGTGAGGGATTTGAGCCCAATTTAGAAAATTGGGCCATAGTTGGGCTTTAGTTGATTATAAGACTATTGGGCCTTTGGATTGGGCCTTGGGCTTGAATGAAGCTAAGTTAGGGGTAAAGTAGTCTTTTACCCAAGCAAGGACCTATGGATATATATATATATATATATATATATATATATATATATATATATATTTGGGATCCAATTATTAATTGGATATTTTTGATGTTGACAGATTCGGGAATCTGTCATCTAGCAGCTAGGGTTTTGTCAGCAGGACTTCAACAGTGTGAGGTGAGTCCTCTTCCAGTAGGAACGGGTCTAAGGCACCAAGGTCAGCCCGTATATGAGATGTGATAGTAGCTGAGTGTGGGCGGGGCCCGTATCTCATTATTATCTGAGTATAGATACCATTCAGATTATTGGATTGCTATACTTGTTGTCTGTGTGATGCGTGTATGTGTTGTTAGGAATGCGAGTGTGGGCGGAGCCCATATCTCATAGTAGTTGAGTATGGGTGGGGCCCGTATCTCATAGATAGCTGATATGGTATATATTTATATGCTAGTGATATTTGTTGTTCGTTTAGAGCTTGTATGTATTTTCATGACTAGTGAGTGTGGGCAGGGCCTGTATCTCATAGTAGTTGAGTGTGGGTGGGGCCCGAATCTCGTAGTTGTACTCGATTATGATATATGACTGAACGATAGATTAGTTATACATATTGTCTGTGTGATACTTGTATGTTTTGGCATAGCAGATGAGTGTAGGCGGGGCCTGTATCTCATAGTAATTGAGCGTGGGAGGGGCCCGTATCTCGAAGTAGCTGAGTGTGGGCGGGGCCCGTATCTCAGAGATAGCGGAGTGTGGGCGGGGCCCGTATCTCCTAGTTAGCGGAGTGTGGGCGAGGCCCGTATCTCCTAGTTAGCGGAGTGTGGGTGGGGCCCGTATCTCCATGATTGTGGGCGGGGCCCGTATCTCCTACTTGCATGTTATATGTGCATGGTATGTGGTAGATTAGGGAGACTCACTGAGCTTTGTGCTTACGGTTTGCAGCTTTATGCTTACGGTTTTCAAAAGAGGAGCTCGGGAAGATTGCAGTTGACACACCATTTGTTTAACCTGGGATGCTTATACTCTGATTTATTTTGACATGTGACTTGATACATGATTTATGATTTTATATTTGACTAATGGTTTAAAACGAAATTTTTGGACTATATTTTTGGGATGTTACTTGCCCCCGTAACATTTATGGACCTCATGAATCGAGTCTGCCGCCCATTCCTCGATAATTTTGTAATCGTCTTCATTAATGATATACTCATATACTCTCGAAGTAAGGAGGAGCACGGTCATCACCTCCGTCAGATCTTGGAAACTCTGAGAGATGAAAAGCTATATGCTAAACTCTCCAAATGCGAGTTTTGGATTCGCAGTGTAAACTTCTTGGGCCATGTAGTCAGTGAGGAAGGAATTCATGTGGATCCTTCCAAGATGAAGGCTATTGAAGGCTGGACGATTCCAAAAACACCAACAGAAATCCGGAAATTCTTTGGTCTTGCAGGCTACTACCGAAAGTTTATTCAGAACTTCTCCAAGATAGCCAAGCCCCTCACCGCTCTAACACAAAACGGCATACCCTTCAACTGGATGGACAAACAAGAAGCTGCTTTCCAAACCTTGAAGCGAGCCTCTGTAGTGCTCCAATGCTATCCTTACCAGAGGGAACCGAAGACTTCATAGTATATTGCGATGCTTCGAATCAAGGGTTAGGTTGTGTTCTTATGCAACGTGGAAAAGTGATAGCTTACGCGTCCAGGCAATTGAAGACACATGAAGTAAATTACACCACCCATGATCTCGAGATGGGAGTCGTGGTCTTCTCCCTAAAGATTTGGAGGCACTACCTCTATGGTACAAAGTGCACCATCTTCAGGGACCACAAAATCCTCTAGCACATTCTAAATCAAAAGGAGCTGAACAAGAGGTAGCGAAGGTGGGTTGAGCTGCTAAATGATTATGAACGCGAGATCAGGTACCACCCGGGAAAGGCTAACGTGGTAGCCGATGCCCTGAGCAGGAAAGAATACTCGGGTCACCGAGTGAGAACATTATCGATAACCATCCACACTCACCTAACTTCACAAATCAAGGAAGCTCAATTAGAGGCATTGAAGCCGAAGAATGCCACAAATGAAGCACTGCGTGGAATGGATAAGAATCTGGAAGTCAAAGGAGACGAAGCTTATTACTTCATAGAACGTATCTGGATCCCAAAATTGGGAGGATTCAGGGATGTAGTCATGAACGAAGTGCATAAGACGCGATATTCTGTCCATCCAGGTTCCGATAAAATGTACCTAGACATTAAACAACATTATTGGTGGCCAAACATGAAAGCAGAGATTGCCACTTACGTGGGCAAGTGTCTCACTTGTGCCAAGGTTAAAGTGGAATATCAGAAGCCCTCGGGATTGTTACAACAGCCAGTAATACCCGAGTGGAAATGGGAAAGGATTACCATGGATTTCATAACCAAATTACCTAAGACAACGGACGGATTGGATGCTATCTGGGTAATTCTCGATAGACTAACTAAATCCGCCAATTTCCTACCAATAAAAGAAACATACAAGATGGAGAGGTTAACTCGAATCTATATAAAGGAGATCGTGAGACACCATGGGGTACCGATATCTATTATCTCAAATCGAGATAGTAGATTTACTTCACGATTTTGGCAGTCGCTCCAGAAAGCTATGGGAACACAACTAGATATGAGCACTGCCTACCACCCTCAAACCGACGGCCAAAGCGAGCGAACGATTCAAACACTTGAAGATATGCTCCGAGCCTGTATGATCGGTTTTGGCAAATCATGGGATACCCACTTACCCTTAATTGAGTTCTCGTACAATAACAACTATCACACGAGCATTAAGGTTACTCCTTTTGAGGCTTTGTATGGTCGAAAATACAGATCTCCTCTTTGCTGGGCTGAGGTGGGAGACACCCAGTTGGCAAGAGAGTAAACACCGAACATCACTCTTACAGGACCTGAGATCATTCGGGAAACGACAGAGAACATAGTTCAAATAAAGGCACAACTCCAAGCATCGAGAGACCGACAAAAAAGCTATGTTGAAAAACGACAAAAGCCTCTGGATTTTCAAGTCGGAGATTAGGTGCTCTTGAAGGTCTCTCCATGGAAAGGGATGATCCGTTTTGGGAGGCAAGGAAAACTAAATCCGCGATATATCGGTCCGTTCGAGATTCTTGCTCGGATTGGTCCGGTGGCGTATAAGCTGCAGCTACCTACGGAGCTCAGCAACGTACACCCCGTGTTTCACGTTTCGAATCTTAAAAAGTGCTTATCAGATGAAACACTCATCGTTCCTCTGGATGAGATCGAAGTAAACGAGAATCTCCTGTTCGTCGAAGATCCGGTTGAGATAATGGACAATGAAGTGAAGCGTACAAAACAAAGCCGCATTCCGATTGTGAAGGTTCGATGGAACGCAAAGCGCGGACCGGAATTCACATAGGAACGCGAAGACCAAATGATGAAAAAGTACCCTCACCTTTTCTCTAGTTCCTAAGAACAACTTTCAAAAGAATTTCGGGACGAAATTCCCTCTAACGCGGGGATGATGTCACAACTAGCATTTTTGGGATAGGAAATTCTGTCTATGTATGATCAACTCTCGATGTATCTTGTAACTTTAAGATTGATGTAATACATGTTATTCATTTCTAAAACAAATGTTCAAATCAAAACTCACTCGTGAAGCCCAAAACCTAAATTCGATACATGTCATACACTCTACTTTGGGGTTCTAACCCTAATTTCCCGGTTCAAACCTTATTGGGCCTAATGGGCCAATAAAACCACAACTTGATTTTTTTGGGCTAAGAAACTTTATTTGGGCCCTAATTGGACCCACATTCACTAAGTAATTGATCTTTGTGCCACAAAACCCTTCATGGGCCTTAATGGGTCGTAAACAAGGTGAGCCTTAATGGGTCGTAAACAATTTTGGTGAGCCTCAATGGGCCGAAACTCATTCCTTTGTCATGTTAAGCCTTCAACACATATGTGGGCCCACATCGATCAAGACTCCCTAATGGGCCAAAGCTATAACAATCCTAAGGTCCATATTCTCTCATTTTCCTCCTCATTCTCGGTTTTATATATTAGTAAGAAAAAAAATCAAAGTAATTTAAATCCATCATGTATTAACCAAAAACCCCTTCTCTTTTCTCTCTTCTTATTCACGACTGAGAATACACCACCACCACTCTCCATCCAAATTTTCTCACTTAGTTTTCCTAACCTCTCAAACACAAGAAGAATTCCTTCCTCCATCACTTGCTATTTTCGTGATCTTGGGTGTGCTATCAAGGGATTTCCACCAAGTTTTCAACCTCTTAGTAAGTTGTCATCTTATATAAGTTGTTATCTTCCATTATATGCTAAGAACTCTTCCTTACCTACCTTCACTTCGTGTTCTTGCTCTCTAGAACCATCAAGATTCAAAAATCTCTTCAAGGAGCTTGATAGGCCGAAAACAAGATCATTTCCTTTCATCTCTTCACCAAAACCGAATCCATCTCCCAAAGTGAGTTCATAACCCCTTGTTTTCGGTTTTATATTGTTTTTGGGGGAGGATATAAGTTTCTTTTGTGTTAGATCTATGAATTTGTGCATGTTTATGTGTGTTTTTCATATTATATGTTTTGATTTTGTGTTGAAACTTCATGAAACTCAAAATTACTACCAAAACTTGGTGATATTTGCAATACTAAATCACTTATGCACATACCATGAGATTGTAAGGATAAAACATGTTAAGAATGTTGAAAGCTAAACAAAACCGTAAGTGTGACAACCGTCAAAATTCGAGTCAGTTCTAGATTTGACTAGACTTAGTTGCATATATAGGCACTACACATACTAGACTTAGTAACTAGAAGCTAAGTTATAACCTACTAGAAACTTGGAAACAATTAGAACCAATGGATAGTGTACTTAGATTTCACATTGATATGTGAATTCTACATCTACTGAGCTGTAGTGACTATCCATATTTGGGTCACTCTTTGACTCGAACAACATTTCATGAATCATATACACACATCATGCACTTGACCTAGAAGTAGAAGTTAGTTCAAAGTCTCATAGAAACTTAAGTCAAAGTTGAAGAGTAGGACTAGTATACTTGATTCCTCAATTTCGCTTGAATCTCGGAATCACTACATAGAGTGCCAATAAACCGGTAAAAATAAATTAGAAGCATTATTTCTAACTTGAATAAGAGTTAGAAAACCCAAAAATAATTTGAAGTCTCAAAAATTTAATTAATTTTGATATCCAAAGACTTGCATACTCTCAAAAACCATAAATGCCCTAAAAACTCACATTTATAAACTTTAACCTTAAAAATTCTATAAAAATAATTATGAAACTTATAATATGATCTTATAATAATTAAAATTATGAAAATGCATTTAAGGAAAATAAAATTTAAGTCATTAACAATTGCCCTAAATTTATAAGTCAAAAATCAAGGTTTCATGAGCAAAAACTTGGTTAGGGTGTATATTTTATAAAAAGTTTGATATTTTTATAAAAGAATTGAATTTTTTTATAAAATTAAAAGAGAGGAAGGGCATTTTACACTCAAAACCGTCCACCCTCTTCCCAAGATGCTTCCCCTCTTCCCAAAACACATAATCACTCCTCTCTTACACTCCATCTCCTTCACTTCTCTCTCTCTCTACACTCTCACTCACACTCCACCATTTACCACACTCAAACTCTCTCTTTCCCTCTCTAAAACCACGAAATTTTCCAGCCAAGAACATCTCTTAACCTTCAAATCTTCATCTTCTAGGGTTGTTCTTCATGGTAATCACGAAAATCCTTCAATCTCCTTCACTTTTCTTTCTAGTTTTAAAGGTTTTTCTTGCATTTCCTTGTTCTTCTACACCATTCTCTTAGAAAATTTGTGTGAATGTTCATTCACTTCAGTTTTGATGATGATGGTGGTAGATTTTCACCAAAAACATCTTGCATGTTACAAAATGGTGAAGATCTATGACCTAAACCTAAGTCAAAACCATGGAAATGCACTTTTCTACACGTTTTGGTGGAAAATCACCACATGAATCCAAAGTTTTCTTTCAAAAACAATTTTTGAATATTTCAAACTCATGAATGGTCTTCAAACAAACATGCATTTGATGATCTTCAAGCTTAGATGCTAGATCATCAAAGTATGTTGTTAAAAGCTTTCAAAGATGTTCATGAAGGATTTATTTCCAAATAAATATCTAAAACTCCTTTTCTGACCAAATCCGATTTTTCCCAGATTCCCATCAACAAAATAAGATTCTCTGTAAATTTCCAGAAGATAATTCATTTATCTCGAATTACTATAATTAATGCAAGAAAATAGGGCAATAAATCATATAAAATACTTTCTAGGGTCTATAAATCCTATTTAAATTCGTGGATGACCCATTCTGCTACTAGGGTTCCAAACCTTCCCCTTAGCTCTATAAAGACCTTTCCAACTCAAGAGATGCTAAAGCTATTGTTAGTTGGTCTTTCTAAGTCGGAAAGAGGGCTTTATGCTAAATAATGATCCCTCATTAAGTTTCATCGATTTTTGCAACTGTTTAATATGGTTTTGAATTTTCTTTTTGTTTGGCTTCAATAAATCATAAAAGCACATTAGAAAATCTTAAAATGATATATAACAATTTTCGCAGTTACTACCAGAGGTATAAGACTCAGAAAAATATTTTCAGAATTTTTCATAATGCATTCCTATTTTTCCCCGATTTTTGTATTTATAATAGCCTAAAAATAGAAAAAAATAGTTCTGCTCACCCAAAATTCATGGAAATTTACCAGAACACTTTGTAGTACATTAGGAGGCTACATAAAATTTTTGATGATTTTTCTCTTCTGTATACTATTTGTCTCCTATTTTCTAAGATTAAATACACTTAAATACACAAAATCGGATTTCAGTCTATAAAAACCACATTTGGTATTTTTCCCAGATTATTTACTCTGTAAATGAAGTGTAAAAAAAATTTGGTAATTTACTTTAACTGTTTAATAATTATTCTCCAATTAATGATTATTTAAAAGAATAAAACAAAGAAAAATAGAAAGACTAATTGAAAAATATATTTTATATTTTTCACAGCTTCTACATGTATAATAAAAGTGTTACAAAAATTTTGGGCAGTTTTGGAAACTGTTTTCTATTTATTTCAATTTTTATTAGAATAAATGCTCAAAAATCATAAAATTAGGTTAAACAGTTTAGAAATCAATTTTTATATTTTTCCCAACTTAAGAATGTTTAATAACAATGTCACAAAAAGTTTAGGTAATTTTGGAAACTGTTTTCTATTTATCTCCATTTTTATTAGAATAAACGCATAAAAATCATAAAATTAGGTTAAACAGTTTAGAAACACCTTTTTATATTTTTCCCAGCTTAAGTATATGTAATGACATTGTTATAAAAAGTTTGGGGTATTTTCATAACTGATTTCTATTTTTCATGAATTTGTATCTATTTAGAGAATTAAATATGTGAAAAATGGTTATGCATATTCATAATCCATGAAAATTTATCTAGAAGTCTTTTAGTACATTTAGAACCAAAATCTGAAGTTTGGTAATTTTTCTTAACTGTTTAGTATTTTTCATGATTTTATGGTTATTTAAGAAACTAAAATCGTGAAAAATAGTCAGACAAATCAAAAATTCAAGAAAATTTATCTTAACGTCTTTGACTTCAATTAAAACTTAAATGCAAAGTTTGGGAAAGTTTAGAACTAAATTGATTTAGTTTTGAATATTTAATCATTGGAACACCTCTAAAATGTTAAATATTAACATTTCAATAATGGAAATTTTCCACTTAAATTGTTATATAACAATTGATTCTTTGAAACTTAATTTCCACAGAAAAATGTTTGTAACTTATCAATATTAAATTTTGACACATTATTTGCATAATTCTATTGTAGTAGTAAGTATACTAGTGTTAAATTTCGATTAGAGACTCACTAGCGAATACCATTATTGTAGGAATCGGTAGTGGTACACGTGGAACGTAGTTCAAGGCACCATTTGCATCATCTAAATGCATTGTGAGTATTCACGCACTCCCCTATTTTCGGTTTTTATGTTTTGGGGTGGAAAAGCATGTCCCAAAAAACTATTATTTGAATGTTGTATTTAAATTGATTTGTATCAAACATGATTGCTATTTTATTGCTATGTCTCTCTATGTATGTCTATGCAACACGGAACATGAGAACTTATCGTACTAAGGCCCTTCCCTTATCTCTAACCATTAACTCTTTGAGTCAATGGTCATTATGGATAGCGCTATTAGGAATTGACAACTCCTCACTCGCCCTATTGCTGGAGTGCATGATACCATATTCATCTATGGAACGATAAGCATAGATCTTGATAGGGCTTCAGTCATAGGTTTGGTTGAGACTCATTGTTTGCTCATACACATACAAACTCGTTTCTCGTTATAGCAATAAACTTGTTATTAATTATAGCAATGAACTTTGTTTCTCATTACAACAACGAACTTTTATTACTGAAAACTTATATACATGTTTTAGCAATGAAATTGTTTGCTCCTTGTAGCAACAAAATTGATTGCTCATTTTAGCAATGAAACTTGTTTACTCGTTTGAGTAACGAACTTTATCTTCCATGAGAATATGAATGTTGCATCTTATTTGGGCAACATACTTTATCTCTCGTGATGACAAAGAACTTTGTTTTTACAAACTTATTTACTCATTTTAACAATATACTTTTATTATTGGAAACTTTTATCAAAACTTTGATTTCAATTCATGGAACCAATATTATTTTGTTTATCTGTGAGTACTCACAAACTATTTTTATAGTTGACGCTCGTTTTACATGCTTTTTCAGGAATCATCGAGTAAGTGGCACTTAGGGACACTTCACTTTTAGGAGCATTCGCATGTGTTGTATTTCAATTTACATTGTAATTTCTTTTAAAAGTTGTTCAAACCCATTGTAAAATTGTAATGATTTTTAATACTATGGTTGGTGTTGTCTTTTAACTTTTGCTATGAAACCCTTTATACTGCCACGCCTCGTGTTTCCGCTTTAGCGGGGTGTGACAGTAAGAGGGGCCTTATTTGACAAAAATACGAAAAGTCAAACCTTTATGTTAATTCATGGTTTTAAGGGACCAAAAGAGTCATTTTTAAATAAAAATGGATCTTTATGATATTCATGATTTTAAAGGGGCCAAAAGTGTTAATTTTCACAAAATGGGCTTAAATATGGGCCTTCACGGTTTCATGGGCTTAATTTGTAAACTTTTGACTTTTGTGGATTGGATTGTCATTTTAAACAAAATTGAACCAAAAATGTAAATTTTCGGTTAAAAGGGCTCAAAATGTCAATTTTATTAAAGTTGGGCCGAAAATGTCAATTTTCATCAAAGATTGGGCCGGAAATGTTATTTGTAACAAAAGTGGGCTAAAAATGTTATTTTATTTAAAATAAGCACTTAAATGTAAACTTTTGGTCTTAAGGGACCTAAGGTGTCATTTTTACCATAAATGTGCCTTAATTGTAAATTTTCGGCTTAATGGGCCAAAAATGTCATCATTACAAAAAGTGGGCCTTTTATGTCATTTTGGTAAACAATTGAGCTAAAACAAACAACGTAATAACAAACAGACTAAATAAGTCATTTTCACTTTCATTGGGCCTGGAATATACCTTACATGTTTAATGGACCTTAGTGGTCCATTTACATGCTTATTGGGCCTGTGATACACATTACATGTTTATTGGGCCTTAGTGATCCAGTTACATGCTTATTGGGCCTGATACTTTCACCACATGTCATTGGGCCTTTGTGACCCATTTACATGCTAGATAGGTCTTGTATATTCATTTCATGTTTATTGGACCTTATAACCTAAGTACATACACGGAAACATTATTTTGAAACGGTAAAAATTGTGATACACTGTTCGCGTAAATTTAGCTAAGTTTCTTATGAGACGTTCTTTCATTCGTACCTTCCTAGTGTACACCCTTAATTCCTGTACTTATAACCAGAGTCTCCTGGAGGGAGAGCGAGAATTTGTGATAGATCTATACGGGGTTGACAACCCCGCACCTGAGTTGTTCACTATTGGTAGACTAGGTCAGTCTAGGGTGACAAACGTCTTACCTTAAACAAGCAACGCCTAAAAAACGTCATGACAGGCAGATCAGTTATATCAAGTATGGTTATAACGACTCACATATAAATTAACTCAACTATAAAATTTACGGAATACATAAACGATTCTGCAGTTGCGATACTATACAAACACCATTCTACGGTCTTAGGGTTTTAAGACCACAACACTTTTATAAACAGAAAATATCGGATTTTCTGGGAAAACACACAATTATACATTGCCTTCTACTTACAACAGAAAACATAGGAATTCTGGAATACACTCCTTATACTTTTTCAAAACAGAAACACATATGATTTAATACAAGATTTGTTACAAAGCGTTCAAACCATTTATTTCTTTTACAGAAAATATCGGATTTCCTGGTGTTTACAAAGTGATACAAACTTTTCATACAAATATGCTTATGAACTCACCAACATTATATATGTTTACCATTTTCAAAATAACTTGTATTCTCAGGAAATAGTTAAGCAGGTTGGCCTTCAAGAACTCATGGAGTTGTATTATTGTATGAGTGATGATGATGTAATCCAAAAGCGCCGGAGTTCAATCGTTCCAGAGAGGTGGCGATTTGGTGTGGACATCGACAAGGACATGGGTGAGAGAGAAGAAGGTCATTTTCCAGATTTAGAGGAATAAATTGAAAAGGGGGGCTAAACCGGTCCACCATCGATGGTTGAAGGAGGAAGAAAAGAGAAGATACAGTCGATATGAAGGTTGTTGTAACGGTGGTGCAAGATCGGCGGAAACAAACCTGGAGTGCAACATCGATTTGAAGAAGAAGCAATCATTGATACGAAGTGTTGGTATGGAGGCGTCATTTTGAGTGAGCGTGTATTCGTAAATCGTGATTTAAAAGATTAAGAAATGGTATTAATCTATTTCAATAATTAATCTAAACCTAATAATTTTTAATTTCTATTATTTGATTCCATGTATTAGGGTGCATAATTTTACTATGCACCCTTTTAATCTAAATCACTCACTGAATAATCCTATGGTTATAAATATGGTTATGTGGTTCTATGAGTTTATAGTGGTTCTACATTGATCATTCATATACATATATATATATATATATATATATATATATATATATATATATATATATATATATATATATATATATATATATATATATATATATATATATAGGATATAGATCCGGTAAGAAATTTTTTTTGGTAGGAAGGTAAGAAGTTTTTTTTCTACATATTTTTTTGACGAACAAAAAAAATGAATCACTAGATGATTCATTTGTAAGATGATTCACAAGAAAAAATTCCCAAAAAAACATCTTTATAATTCATTTTTAAGTAAATTAAGAAAAAATTCACTTTTATGACAATTTTAATGAATAACAACAAAATCATATATATATATATATATGTATATATATATATATATATATATATATATATATATATATATATATATATATATATATATATATATATATATATATATATATATTGTTGATACGGCGAACTCCAGGCACACGGTGAGCTCTTTCATCCCAAATGGTTTCGTCCTATAGGCGTCCGAGAATTCACTTTGTGTAAGAATAACAAGAACTAGGTCAGACAGCCATACCGAAGGTTGGACTCCGGTATAGCTCTCCGATGCCTAAGTTAGATTGCAACTGTTTGGTATTGCCTTTGTCTGTCAAGGAATTTGTATTCTCCTTACTTACTTGGTTAGCATGTCTCCTGGGGATATTTAGAGGCTGTTCGTGGTCTGTAAATCCCATTTCTCAGACCGTTCCTCCACTCATTACCCGGTCCGCGAGCCGTCACACTTCCGGTCCTTTCGTTGTGTATTTTATTTTCTTTGTACTATTTGGCATATTTACTGGGATATGATTCTGATGCTCGCGTATGATGTATTTGAATACATATTTATCCGAAACAAGTGACAAAGTTTGTAAAGCCGGCCTGGTGAGTAATGTGTCGGTAGTGGGTTTCCTCGGACTACCGACCTGGTACACCGTTAAGCCCCCAGCCTGAAGGGTAAAAGAATATTGTCGATATGTTTTTTCCGTTCAGACTTTTAAATCCATATCGGGTACTGTAAAATCCTTCGCATGTTGCGCATTAAAACTTTGCGCCGTCGCACTTCATATTGCTTGCTTTGATTAGATTGCTCCTATTAAATGCTTTAACAGATCCCTCTGATTATTTATCCGGTAATCCTGATTATTCTTGTAGAAAATTCCTTACATGTCTTCCCTTTGACTTGCCATCACTGTGACTGGTATGGGTGATGATATGTCTACAGTGGTGTCCGAAGTGGACTGCTGCATGTTGGAGCGGTAGACTCATGAATATCACCTTTCTCCTGTAATTGGTTTCCAAGTTTCGTCTTCCTCTTCGTCAGTTCTTGATGCCTCGCCTGGTAATATTGGTTTCTATCTTCGACATCTTATATGTGGGTTATGGTTACCCCCGTCTCGCTTCTTCTTAGAGGTTATTTGTTACTGCAAAGTTCATCTTGTCCAGCTATGTCCGAATGTAGTGTCAAAGATTGTCACTTTCGAAGTTTTTTGCGTTGCTCATCAGATACCACTTGATGTTTCCTTGTTTTGCTATTTTTATCACTTGAAGAAGTGTAGTGAATGGTTTTCTTTTAGTAGTCGCCACTTTCCTCTGTCTCTAGATTTAGCTCCTTCGAATGGGAACTAGAAAAGTAGGTTCTGTTGGGTAGAAATACATAACTTGTGTATGTCATTTTTACCATGTTATGTTTCACTCAGTGATGGGTCGAATGCTTTCTCTATCGACTAGCTACTGGATATATCTTGCCCTGTGATCAGTTCTGTACAGGCCGATTCTTCTAGCTACGCATGAGTTGTGCCCCAAGGAAGTGTCTCTTCTAGCCGAAAGCGTAGGCGGGTCCTTTTGCTTGATCAATTTGAACAGTTTCTCCTGAAGATATCCCCAGTGGGCCCTCGATGCGTTTCTCCTTCGTCTTTTAGTCATGTGGCCCCCAAACCGGTTGGTATGTAAATGGTTTGGCGTGTGTTATGTATTTACATATATGCTATGCTTTGTACATGATTATTTTTTTTTTGTTAACTTCGTTTTCCCAACTTCGTAGGTGGATCCCCTTCTTTTGTGTTGTTTGAGGAAGAGTTAGACGAAGCATGCCGTTTATAGCTCGTGCTGAAAAAATTATCTCCGCCGCAGTCGGGCGAGATCTCAAATTTTTTGATGGGTTTTTAACGTCGCGAGACCGGTTTCTAGCCGCGGAGGTGAATTTATGTAACACTCGAGAATCACAATAATTTAAACTTTTTAAAATCAACCTTTCATCAACATTATTTACAAAAATAGTCATTGTTCAAAAAACATTATTTCTAATCAGAGTTTTCCCCAAGACCCAATGACATAAAAGAGGAAGCTGTGTACGATCACGCCTTTGCCTTTCCACGATCCTCTGAAGTACCTGAAATGATAAACTAAAAGCAGTAAGCCAAAGCTTAGTGAGTTCCCCCAAAGTACCAACACACAACATATAATTAAACAAATAACGGGTCCACAACCTCCTGGTTAGATTACCCCTGGCCCACAACCTTTCGGATTGAATGCCCCGGCCCACAACCTTTCGGATTGAATGCCCCGGCCCACAACCTTTCGGATTGAATGCCCCGGCCCACAACCTTTCGGTTGGCTTGCCCCATACATAATGGGTCCACAACCTCCTGGTTGTATTACCCCCGACCCAATACCTCCTGGTTGGAATTCCCTGGCCCACAACCTCTCGGCTGGAATGCCTCGGTCTGTTTACTGATAGCACAAAACAGTACAATCTCAACCCCACCATACCATGTCGACATATACATAAAAAATAACACATATCCAACAACAGATAATCATATAACCTATTAATAGACTAGCAGACAGACCTACACATCACTACCGTATAACAACATCCTATATACCATGATACATAACTAAAAGGGTCGGGATTTGTAACGCCCAGATTTTCTTACACCAGGTATACATAATTATAAAAATTTTACAACATTTTTGGTATACACTGGCACACTAGAGCACAAGAAGCTATCACAAGGATCGTGCTGCAAGCAGAGGATCGAGCAGGGCGCTACAATGTTTAACCTGCAAAACATTTACAAACAAACAACGTAAGCCTCATGGCTTAATGAATAAGAACTACAATAACATAAACACATAATCCGAATAACAAATAATCCATCAGGTAGATATATTCACAATATATCCTAAGAGATCTAATAGAAACCTTTTTACATAATAATCCCATTCTTAGTAAAGCACTAAGCCCAAACCTGCCAAATGATACTATCTCCAATCCGAGATAAATATAAACCAATATATCAATATTTCATTATCACCAGTTTAATTAATCAAGCACCATATCTCCAATCCGAGATAACATATTCAAATAATTATACCATCCTGAGGTACCATATAATGTCATAATAATCACCAATACACATATACCAAAATGTGCAGGTACCAACAACAACGGATGTTAGAGTAGTGTTACTCACCTGATCACTTGGTTGATACACTACTTCGGTCCTTGACCTATACAGCTTTCTCGTTCGTCACAAACCGGTACCTAACCAATAATTTCCAAGTTCCTTAGAACCTGTTATAATTTACCCTTAACTACACCCTGTTACTATTTGTCACCAAGCTCATTAAATACAATAATATATCAATACTAGGCTTAACCCCATAAGCCAATAACCAAATCTACCATATCGGGACATTACAGTAGATTAGGGTTTATAACCCTGATAGTCCCAACTAACTATCTTACCGTGATATTTACTTACAAATCTTAATAACAGGTTCAAAACAACACCATATCACGGATACGAGTATATATAGATAACATATACTCAAATCTATCAAATCCCAAAAATAATGTTGTATAAAAAAATTACATAATAATGGGGTAAATTATACCTCCACGGTCTAATAACTCGGCCCGTATCACACGTATATCGGTATAACTCCACCAATATAACATCTCGTAAACGACTCCCGGGCAACATCTCCGCTCAAATGCGTCAAAATCCTCCAAATGACATCAAAACATTCATTTTTATACTCTACAAGCTCTCACGTCGTGAGCATTATTAGCTCACGTCGTGAGCAATGTCAAGACATGGTCCTGCCACGCGTCACACTCTCCCGCCACATGTCTCGTCGATTCATCGTGTCTCACTTCGTGAGAATCACTTGCTCACGTCGTGAGAGTCAAATGTCACGTCGTGGTGGTCAAAGGTTGACCTTTGACTTGACTTCCGTTGACTTTCTCATAATAGCATCCTACTTTCATCTCAACTTTAAATAGCCATAACTTTCTCATACGAACTCCGTTTTCAGCAAACTTTATATCCACGGAATCGTTATCACATGAACTACAATATTCTTTAATAATATTTTAATAATTAACATTTCTAAAAATTAACCATTTCTAGGGTTTATCTCACCTACCCCTTTCATAGTATCTCTATTTCATAAAATAACACATGTTACAAAAAACCGGGTGTCACAAGTCTTCCCCCTTTCAAAAGATTTCGTCCCCGGAATCTCCTGAAGTCTCGTGATATAATCAAGAATTCCATTAACTTATGGTCCTTCCAAGAAGAACTATTGAATCACATCCTCCACTATAATTGCATAGAATGCATGGTTGTACATTATACTATCACAATTTACTATTATTTTCTTAGCATAAATGCCCCATACATGTACACTAAAATATACGTATATCTTTATCAACAATGATATCCATTTTCAATACAACATGGTTATGATTAACACTTTTCCTCGAGCCTCACAATCGACTAACATTTCTTCATGAGAAGTTCATAACACAGAAAAATCTCACATAATAAGGATATGAACATATTCACTATCCCTAAATAATTTTACTTAATTATAGTATTTTATTTATGTCATTATATTCTTTGCAACAAGTAGTAATCAATTACTACTTAATTAAAATCAACTATTTCTATTTACCATTCTCAACTATCACAAGGTACTCGATTTAGGACTCCTTCTAAGTCACGAGTTTTTCACTATTACCAAGCCATTTAGCTACGGACCATGATCTCCAATCCGAGATCACTCATACCTTTAATTATCAGTTATTACCGAATATCATATCGGTGAATACCACATTTCCACATCTCATCACTCACATGAATTTATTACATCAAAATTTCTCGAATTCACCTAATCCATTATGGTCTTTAATACCATAATGTAAATCAGATACATAGTAAATCCACCCATACTAGTATCTTCTTTACATCCAAAAGGTCAATCAAACACCTATTCCTCAATATCTTCACACTACGAAGATGTCATTTCATTCTCACCCCAACAACCTCTTACTATGCTGTCAATATGTGACATTTCAAAGTCAACCTTTCTGGCATCATGTCAACCAGTGACATTAATAATTCATCCTTATTCTCATGGTAACTCTGATACAAAGATTGCCATACATACACTTATACACATACATATATTTTCAATTCCTGTGGTATCTCCAATCCGAGATTACCACCATATCGTTTCATGTTCCAATAGTATCCCTAATCCAGGATAACTATCATGTCATACCTGTCACATTTCATTGGTATCCTCAATCTAGGATAACGATTTTTTCATGCCTGTCACGTTCCAGTGGCATTTCCAATCGAGGATATCCACCATATCGTACCTTTACAAGTGGCATCTCCAAACCAAGATAACCACCAAATCATATCCATACCAGTGGTATCTCCAAACATATATAACCACCAAATCATACCCATACCAATGGTATCTCTAAACCAAGATAACCACCAAATCATACCGATACCAGTGGTATCTCCAAACCAAGATAACCACCAAATCATACCTGTACCAGTGGTATCTGAAAGGACAAATTATTTGGTTAAGAGCATGCCATGCTCAAGAATCACCATATTTGGGACCAAAAATGCCCTAAATGAAGAAATGGCTAGATTTACAAGATAAGATGATCAAGTTATGAGATTTTTACCTCCTGGAGGTTGCTAGCAATGAGAGAATCTCATATCTAAGTTGCTTCCAAGCTCCAACGTCTTCCCACAACATTGTTCTTCTTCTTCATCTTCTTCTTCTTCTTCTTTTTCTTCTTCTTCTTCTTCTTCTTCTTCTTCTTCTTCTTTAAGAATACCACCAAAACACAAAGATAAGCTCAAAGTGCACTCTTCTCACTTCGGGTTAGCTAGAGCGAAGTTTTCTCAGATGGAGGATGATGAGGGAATGAGAAATGAGGTGATAATGATGCTTATATATGGACCAAACCCTAAAAATTAGGGTTTGAGGTTTCTTCACGTACGCCCTGCATATGCGGTGTACGCTTAGCGTACTAAGTTCCGCCCTAGTACGCCCAACGTACACAACGTACGCCCAGCGTACTAGGCCTTTCGCCTAAATATCCAAAATGCCACTATTGGTCATTCTTGCAAACGTTCTCAAGCCCAAGGGCCAAAATAGAATATTTCTTCATACATAGGGTTAAAACCGAAATTACCTCAACATCTAGATGTTACAATTTACGTGTTGTCGAAGGAATGAAGTTTGGAAATGAGGAAAGGTTGGTGAAAGCCGGAGAAATGTATGCCAACCTATCGATACGTCACCGGGATGTTGTGGCCAAGGTAGTTTCTCTAGAAAATCAAGGGACGCTCGTCCAAGAGAAGTATGAAGCTTGTCTCCAGGAGAATGGCTTACTGCATACTCATCTTCTTAACAAGTCTTGACAGTGTCGGTTATGTGAGTTGGTTATGCTCTTGTGTTTGTAGGCAAGCATGAACTTGGTGTTTTGCTTGTGTGCCTAACCGACTCTGATTTTGTGCCTAATATGTTTTGATACATTGATTGTTGTTGTTGGTGGTTGTTTTGTTGTTCGAACTGTTGATTTTGTAATGCATAGGTAACTGGAAATTGATTTATTCTTCTAGTAACACATTTTTCCCGTCTGATAGATGTTAGGTAGATATTTGGGTTGATACTAGGTGTTATGAACAACTAATATTTGTCTTGGGTATTTTGATGTGTAATGGGTATATTGGTGTAGTCGGTGGACCATGTTACACGATTTGAAGAATAAGTACATTCTTGGGCTAAGCGGGTAGCCTATTTTTTGAGTAGTGATACTCGATGTATACATTAGTGTAGTCGGCGGACCAAGCTACATGCTTTGAAGAATAAGTGTATGCTTGGGCTAATTGGGTAACCAATTTTTTGTATTTGTCATAAAGCGACCGTCTTGCCATGATTTGTGATATCTTCTACATGATACAAATAGGGTCTAATGATAATATTTTCTGCTTCTAGCGTTCTCGTGCCAATTGTTGTACATGCTCTTGCGTAGTCAAACATAGTACTTCCTAAGGCTTTTGACATGCCACGTTCGTGGTATTATCTCGCCCTCTATCTTCTATAGGACGTATAATCCATCTACGTTTGCTTCGTTTATTATGTATAGGCCTTCCCATGTTGGACGTAACTTTCCCTGCTGCTCTTGCCTACTGGCTTCATTGTTCCATAATACCTTCTTTCCTACTTTGAAACAACGGCCTTTAACCTGTTGGTTGTAATAACTCTCTATTTGCTTTTTATAATGTTCCTGTCGTATTGCTGCTACCTCTCTTCGCTCCTTGCAAACAACAAGTTTTTTCTTATTTTGTCATCATTACTATCCATATCCAAATTTTCCATTCGGTTTGTGAGGATAATCAATTCTAATGGCAACATTACTTCTGATCCGTAGACTAAGTTATAGGGTGTTTCTTTTTTTTTCGTTCACACTGTTGTCCGGTATGCCCATAACACGCTTTGGATTTTTTCAACCGATCGTCCTTTGGCATCGTTTGGTCTTGTTGCCAGGCCATGAACGATTGTCCGATTGGTGACTTTGGCTTTCCCTTTTGCTTCAGGGCGTGCTACTGAAGTGAACATTTGATTTATTCGGAGCAGTTTACAAATAGTTTTCAAAACATGATCATTATGAGAGTTTTTCCTAAAATCATAAAACAAAACTCGAGGTGGTGCACGATCACGCCTTCGCCTTCCTACGATCCTTTGAGGTACCTGAAACATAATCCAAAATTATAAACCCAAAGCTTAGTGAGTTCCCCCTAAATACCAATACATAAAAAATGACACATATATAATAACAACATGCAATGGGTCCACAACTAACAGACTGGATTACCACTAAGCCCACAACATAAGTCTGGATTTCCCTCGGCCCACAGTTTATGTCTGGCTTGCTCCCTGAGCCCACAACATAAGTCTGGCTTGCCCCTGGGGCCCATAGCTTATGTATGGCTTGCTCCTCGGCCTGATCAGTCTGCGAACTGAATACCGCTAAGCAGTCAGTACGAGTCTAACATGCCCTTCCCGGCCCTCAACTCGTATCTGGAATGCTCATGAGCCCTCAGTATGAGTATGGCATAACCTCCCCGTCCCTCAGCTCATATCTGGTTTGCTCCACGGTTTGTTGGCTACAACACGGAGCAGTACAACCTCAACCCAAGCCATATAATATGTCAACATATAACAGATAATACCATATACAGATAAACAGACATTATCACAGGTAGTCCTATAGATCTACCAGACAAGCATATCAAAACTAGCATGCATATCTCTTCCATACTCAAAATATCAAAAACTATCATGTTATCAAACCAATGTGTCGGCTGTAACATCTCAAAATCCAAGACCAAAAATTTCATTTTGAATTTAATAATTCATAAAACAGATTATTGAAAATATCATTAGGTTATTTCATATCATAAAATCCCATAAGTCATATGTCTCAAAACAAGTCATAATAATGTCAGAGTACAAACCCTAGAACATCATAGTGCGGTAAATCGTGGTGTGATGCGTTACAGTCATGCCGGCTCCTTTCCCTTCGAAGAAGAAGTACCTGAAACCAAAACTATAAACCGTAAGCACGAAGCTTAGTGAGTTCCCCCATAATACCACATACCATACAATAACATACTGTTAGGCATATCTGGGTGCCCGACCTACCCCTTCAGTCTCTATCAACCGGTAACCGCCTAGCATATCTGGGTGCTGGCCTACCCCTTCGGTTTCTTTCAACCGGATACGGCCTAGCATATCTGGGTGCTGGTCTACCCCTTTGGTCTATTTCAACCGGATATGGGGACAATTTTCACCCCTACTACTACCATATAATACCCTAGCCTATATATATATATATATATATATATATATATATATATATATATATATACTGCCTAGCATAATTGGGTGCTGGCCTACCCCTTCGGTCTCTTTCAACCGGATAATCGGGGACTATTTCACCCCTGCTACCACTACCCCATAATATCATAGCATCTTAACACATAAATCATAACATATAGTGGCATACCAGACAATTATAACAAATACAATCATCTAAACTATAAACAACTACTGGTGGGCCGACATTGGTGCCTTCAACCCACTTCTACTGGAAGGTAACTCACCTCAAATGTCGTGAAGTAGCTGAACTGTCCTCGACTCTGCAATCAACTCAACTCAAACTCCTACACATAAAACCTCCTTTAATTATCCTTTCATACTCATAACCCTTAAGGGCCAACTCTGGTCAAAGTCCAAGTCAAAGTCAACCTTCTTGTCAAAGTCAACGTTATGGTCGAAGTCAACCTTCTGTGTTGACTCAACTCTCCGAGTTGGTCCATCATTTCGCCGAGTTCCAAAAATCATAAACCCTGAAATCGCGACCCAACTCGTCGAGTTCTTTCACGAACTCGCCGAGTTTCTCCTATCAACAAAATCAGGAGATTTACTACAACTCGTCGAGTGCTTCCTTGAACTCATCGAGTTCTTTAATCTTCAAAACTCGAAAAACCTTAACCAAATCATTGAGTCATCTCCTAGAATCAGAAAAGGTTGGGTATCACGATCCAACTCCTCGAGTTGAATGAACAACTCGTCGAGTTCCCTTTGTCTACACCCATTCAGTCGTTTCCAATCTAGTTCAATGCTTCCAAACCACATATCTGGTCCCTTAGGACTAAGTTACCATGTAAAGCTGCTAACTTTAAGTCCATGCATGGTGTCATGAAGCTAGAAACACCAAAACAGAGCTATATAAGAGATCTAGGGCATAGAGAAGGGCCAAGGCTTGATAAAGCTGGCAACTTTAAGCCTTATAAGCTCATGAGTGCCTAGATCTGAAGTCACAACTTCATGATATACTCAAATCCCGAAAATGACTTCCATATGGCCCAAAAGTGACAACATACTACCCCAAATGAAGATCTAAGTAATAGAAAGCCAGTGTATCAACTTTATACCTCAAATGAATCAGAAATGCAACTCAAACTCTAGATGTACTAGCTTCCTCTTGAATCCCCAAGCTTCTCCTTCCTTCACAAGCTTCAAAATCACAAAGAATGCACAAAATGGCTCAAAACTCTCCAAAAGTGGATTAGGGTTTCTTGGCTAGGGTTTGGGACGATGGAGGCTGTAAATGAGGCCAACCTTTGGAGGTTATGGTGTTTAAATAGGGTGAAAAACCCTTAAATTTAGGGTTTTATTCTGCCAGGCCTACTCGTCGAGTAGACTTCATAACCCGCGTCCAAATCCATCTCTACTCTACGTGTTTGGGGCCTCCAACTCGTCGAGTTCCTGTACAAAAATGAATAAGTCATAACTTTAAATACATACCAGGAACCGGGTGTTACAAATCTCCCCCACTTGTTTTAGACTTCGTCCTCGAAGTCTGCTGCGCCTGGAAATAGCTCGGAGTAGTGCTCCCTCATCTTATCCTCCGACTCCCATGTCCACTCCGAGCCCTTACGGTGCTGCCACTGCACTTTCACCAACTCTACCCTCTTGTTCTTCATATTCTTCGTCTTCCTGTCGAGGATGGATACTGGTCGCTCAATGTAGGTCAGGCTGTCATCCACTTGGATATCCTCTAAGGGCACCACTGCGGAGTCATCAACCAAGCACTTCCGCAGCTGGGAGACATGAAAGGTGTTATGGATCTGACTAAGCTCGGCTGGCAGATCCAGTCGATATGCAACGTTGCCCACCCGGGCTATAACCCTGAACGGTCTGATGTATTTAGGGCCCAACTTGCCCCGCTTCGTGAACCGGATGACACATTTCCAAGGTGACACCTTCAGGAGGACCATATCTCCTACATGAAACTCCATGTCTAATCGTCGTCTATAGGTGTAGCTCTTCTGCCGACTCTGGGCCGTCTGGAGTCTATTCCGGACCTGCTGGATTGTAACACTCTAAATTTTCAAACAAAATTTTCATTTTTAAAACCACATAAAACCCAATATCACATTTCTCAAAAACCCAAATGTATAAATTGTTCAAAACACAACACCACAAAATGTTTGATAATATCCCAGAATCCTCAAAAACATAGTCTCAAACTGGTATGTACAATCAAGCCGGTGCCTTCTCGTGATCCTGAGAAGTACCTGAAACACATATCACACAACACTGTAAGCACGAAGCTTAGTGAGTTCCCTAAAATACCATGCACAAATAATTAGCCTCTCATGGCCATATCTCAATAAGGACCCTCTGGTAATGAGTCTCAGTGAGGACCCCTCCGGTCTCGCAGCTCGTGTCGGACCCTCCAGTCCGGTATCTCAGTGAAGACCCTCCGGTCTCATAACTCGGTTTGGAACCTCCGGTCCTAACTCAATATAGCACAGAAATAATATACAACATAAATCACAAAGACAAAATGCATGATATCACATAACTCAGTATAAGCACATAAGACCCTCCGGTTGATAACTCAAATAAGACCCTCCGGTCAATAAGTCATATAAGACCCTCCGGTTACACAATATTACCACTCAGGTAAGTACAGTGAGAAGACTCACCTCATAAGCAAAGCAAGTATGTCTCGTACTCAATGTCGGTCTCGTACTCGTCGAGTTCCTCCTGTTCTCATAAAAATCGGGAAAACTCCAACTTAACTCGCCTAGTTGTCTCATCAACTTGTCGAGTTTGCATGTGTCCTGACTATTAGGGAAAACCCTAACCGACTGGCTCATGGACTCGTCGAGTCCCTCTAGTCCATTTTCTCATTCAGACGTTTTTAAGCAGAACTAAGGCCCTATACTCTAGATCTTGCCTTCCAAGGCTGAAATATCACGTAAAGCTGCAAGCTTTACGTCCATGCATGGCATCTAGGGCTCAAAATGCCAAAACAAGCTCTATATAGGGTTTAATGCATGGAAGCTAGCCAATAACTTGATAAAACTTGAATCTTTAGGCCCATGGGACCTCATACTGTCCAAATCTGAAGTCTCCACTCCATGGCAAGCTCAAACGACTTAAGGACCCAAAGAAAGGATGGAAATGGCCATAAACTCCGTAGAGAAGAGATCTAACCAAATAATGATCAAGGTGATAGCTTTTTACCTCTAAATAGTAGCTAGCACTAAGAGAACACCAGATCAAAGGGCTTATTCTCGTTCCAAGCCTTTTTCTCTTCAATCTCCTTCCAAAAATGCACTAGAACATACAATCTTAGCCTTTCTCTCTCTAATAGATGAATACAACTCGATTAGGGTTTCTCTCAGTGTGTCAAAATGATAAGGGAGGTGGAAATAAAGGCTTAAGGTCCTTAAATAGGGTACAAACCCTGAAAATTACGGTTTTCACACTCAGCACCTACTCGTCGAGTTGGGGTCCTCCAACTTGTCGAGTAGACTCTAAAAATCCCGCAGCTATCTCCATCTCTACTCGGCGAGTTGGGGCCTCCAACTCGTCGAGTCGCCCTGACAAAATGAATATAACTTAATTAAATATTATACAAGGGCACATCTTTATTCCTCAGGACCTTCACTTTCTTATCCAAAATCGCCACCGGCTACTCAATATAGTTCAGGTGGTCATCAACCTGAATGTCCTCTAAAGGAACCACTGTTGTCTCGTCGGCTACACACTTCCTCAGCTGGGACACATGCAAGGTGTTATGAATCTGGCTCAACTCTGCAGGCAGCTCTAACCGATAAGCTACCTTACCCACTCGAGCGATCACTCTGAAAGGACCGATGTATCTAGGGCCCAGCTTGCCCCGCTTCCTGAATCGGATCACCCCTTTCCATGGAGATACCTTTATGAAGACATAATCTCCGAGCTGGAACTAGCTCTAAACGTCGCCGGTCTACATAACTCTTCTGACGACTCTGGGTCGTTAGTAACCTTTGGCTGACCTGCTGGATCTGCTCTGTCATCTTGAGCACTATCTCAGTGCTCCCCATCACTCTCTGCCCTACCTCTCCCCAACAGATGGGGTCCGACACCTCCTCCCGTATAAAAGCTCAAAGGGAGGCATACCGATACTGGAGTGATGGTTGTTGTTGTATGAAAAATCAGCCAAGGGCAAGTAAGTATCGCAACTTCCACCGAAGTCCATAACACATGCGCGTAGCATGTCCTCGAGCGTGTGAATTGTCCGCTCGCTCTGCCCGTATGTCTGTGGGTGGTAAGCAGTGCTAAAAAGCAACCAGGTAGTCCCTTCTCAAGTCCAAATACATCTTAGTGGCCCCACAGTGAATTGAAAACCTCGACTTATGGGCCTCCTCCATAAAATTTTGTCGAGCTCCACCTGAATATGGCACCCATATCCGCCCACGTAAGGTCAATTGCCCACGACTATCGGTCTCAAACTCATAAATCTGCCCGATCACCCGCTCTCTCTTACAGTTCTCTGGTCTCATGGCCACCACTTGGGCCTCTCGGATGTTATCTAAGACTGGAGTCATCACCGTCAGCCTCATGCACAGGTCTCGGATCAGAGCACTCATTGCTCTACGACTCAGGGAATCGGCTACCACGTTAGCCTTGCCAAGATGATACAAAATCTCACAGTCATAGTCTTTCACTGCATCCACCCACCTCCTCTGTCTCATATTCAGGTTGGGCTGATCCATAAGGTACTTCAGGCTCTTATGGTCTGTGTATATGATACATCGGACAACATAGAGATAGTGGCGCCAAATCTTGAGGGCGAACACCAACACCCCAACTCCAAATTGTGGGTGGAATACCTCGTCTCGTGAGGCTTCAGCTGCCTCGACGTATATGCTATCATGTGTCCCCTCTGCATCAATACAGCACCCATCCCCGATATAGATGCATCACATTAGACTACAAAGTCCTCCACTCCCTCAAGAAGGGCTAACACTTGAGCTTCGCACAATCTCTGGCGAAGTGTCTCAAATGAGGCCTACTGCTCGGGCCCCTAAACAAAAGTAACACCCTTCCTGGTCAATCTGGTGGGAGGAACGACAATCTTAGAGAAATCTCTGATAAACCTCCGATAGTAACCTGCCAAAACCAGAAAACTCCTGATCTTGGATGGGGATCTCGGCACCTCCCATAGCATAACTGCCTCGATCTTGGCCGGGTCGACCAAAATCCCCTTCTGATTAATGAGGTGTCCCAAGAACTGGACCTCTCGTAACCAGAAGTCACACTTAGAGAATTTGGCATAAAGCCTATCCATCCTTAATACTCCAAGAATCTCCCGCAGATGCTCCTCGTGTTGTTCCCTAGACCTCGAGTACACCAAAATGTCGACGATGAACACGATCACCGACCTATCCAACATGGGCCTGCACACCCGATTCATGAGGTCCATGACCGTTGCAGGTGCATTGGTGAGCCTAAAAGGCATCACCACAAACTCATATTCCCCATAACGAGTTCGGAAAGTTGTCTTATGAATATCCTCCTCACAGACTCTAATCTGATGATACCCATATCTCAAATCAATCTTGGAAAACCAAGACACCCCCTGCAACTGATCAAACATATCGTTGATCCTCGGTAGCAGATAACGGTTCTTGACCGTCAGCTTGTTCAACTCCCGGTAATCGATGCACATCCGGTGTGAACCATCTTTTTTCTTGAAGAAGAGGATCGACGCTCCTCACGGTGAGCTACTCGGTCTAATAAAACCCTTCCCCAGGAGCTCCTGGAGTTGCAAGGACAACTCCTGCATCTCAGGCGGCGCAAGGCGATAAGGTGCCTTGGCAATAAGCGCCGCACCCGGAATCAGATCGATCCGAAACTCTACCTGTCTCTTAGGCGGCACACCCAGAAATTCCTCGGGGAAAACATCTGGGAACTCAGATACTACTGGATCCTTGATGGAAGCAAAATTTCGAGATCCTTGATGGAAGGAGGAGGATGATCTAGAAAGTGTTTTGGAGAGAATTTGAAAGTGTGTGTGTGTGTGTGTACTAGCTCTCGACCGAGAGGATAAGAAGAGAAGGGAGAGAGAGGTGAAGATGTGATGGGTGCTTAGAAGTATGATATTTATATTTTGTTTAGTGGGTAATTAGCATGGAGAACCACAAGGTAAACTTGAGGTGGCACCATTTAACTCCATGCACAATCTTTTTTTTTTATAAACCCATTGGGCCGAGAATAGGCTCAATGAATGAAGGTGAATTAGCTTTGGGCTCCAATCCTTGGCTGTGATCGAATTTCATAGGCCCAATATTATTTTTCGGCCCATTGGGCCCTTACGATGGTTCACGGCCCATTTGAATAAAAGAATTGGAGTTTATGGCCCATTAAGGCCCATTAGGGTTAGAATGAATCATTCTAGGCCCATATGGTCCAAAATGCTATAGATTTATGAATTTGGTCCATTTAGAATCCAAATAGGGCTTCTAAGCGCAAAATAGTCGAATTGAATGGTTATTGGTCCATTAGGCCCAATAAGAAAATCCTAGTCCATAAAGAACTTGAACCGGGATTTTTAGGGTTTCCAACCCTTAGTTAAACATGAGAGATGTATTTGAATGAGCATTGAGTGATATTCACTTAGAGTACATGCCTTACAAAAGTTGATTGATTACATGAAAATAGAATTTCCTAGCTAAAAATGCTAGTTGTGACATCATCCCCCCATTAGAGGGAATTTCGTCCCGAAATTCTTTCGAAAGATAGGTTCACGAATGAGAGAATAAGTGAGGGTACTTCTGCTTCATCTGGTCTTCGAGTTCCCATATGAATTCCGGTCCACGCTTAGCATTCCACCAAACCTTCACAATTGGAATGCGGCTCTGCTTTGTACGCTTCACTTCCATGTCCAATATCTCGACTAGTTCTTCGACGAACAGAAGATTCTCGTTAATCTCGATCTCTTCCAAAGGAACGACAAGAGTTTCATCTGATAGTCACTTTTTCAGATTCGAGACCCAGACGGCGTAAACGTCCGAGGGCTCGTGTGACTATCAATTGAAATATCATCACAATGAATATACATGAAACATAACACAATCATCACCAAACATTACATATTACAACTGGTATTGTTCACATCAAGTACATTGTCTTAGGTTACATGTTCCCAAAATATAAATTGTACGATGATTGACATTACACAAAATAAATTCACACACTTGAAGGTTCTTTTGCTTAACGGTTACCTGAGAATACAAGTTATTTTGAAAAAGGTCAACATATATAATGTTGGTGAGTTCATAAGCATGTTTGAATGAAAGTCATTGTATTGTTTGTAAAACCCAGAAAATCCGATATTTTCTGTAAAATTCGGAAAAATGATGTGTAAATCGAGTGTAGATGCATGTGTGAATTTATTAGTAGTGACATGTATAAGTAAATGATCCAAAATTTCTTTGTATTATATCTGTTGTAAGTAGAAGGTAATGAAAAATAGTATTTCCCCCAGAAAATCCGATATTTTCTGATTTATAAAAATGTTGCGGTCCTTGCACTATCGTATGATTTGTTTTGTATCAATATGACTTACGAGTTTTAATTTCCATAATGTCGTGATGGTAATGGATCTCTATATGAGTCGTTATAACCATGCATGATAGTGACTGATTTGCCTGTCTTGGCATTTTTCCAAACGCCTGATTTTTTATCAAGGTTTTGTCACCCTAGACAGGCCTAGTCTAACTGTAGCGAACAGCTCAGGTGTGGGGGAGTCACCCCCGTATAGATCTATACACAAACTCTCGCTCTCCCTCAAGGAGACTCTGATTATAACAATAGGCTACGGCCATACACTCAATGGAGTCAACCGACAAGTCTCACTAGATTCTAATTATTTCCACATGAATATGTATACGTTATATGTATTTAGAATTTCGAACACTAGATGATACATGAATATGAAAGGATAAGGCCCAACAAACATGAAGAAAATACAACTATGGCCCATTAGACATGTAAGTTATTTCCAGGCTTGTTAAGTATGCCATGGACACATTAAAGCCCATTAAGCACATGATGAATTATTCCAGGCAAAATTAGTATGTAAATGGGCCACTAATGCCCAATAACATGTAAAGGCTAATTTAGGCCCATTAAGCATGTAATTGGGTCACTAAGGCCCAATAGACATGTAATGAATATATTGGGCCCAATAAACATGCAAATGGATCACGAAGGCCCAATAAGCATGTATAGCAAGTACTAGGCCCAATAATGGTACCGTTGTATTTCGTTTATTTGCTATATAGAAGGGTAAATGTGACAACCCGAAACTTCTATCTTGTACCTTAGTCAAATTCTATCAATGTTAAACTCGTTTCAGCTATCTTTAGCATTATTTTGAACCTGTTTGGATGATCTAAAGCCTTGTACAACCAAAGTTTGAATTAGGAATGGGTTGGTTTAAGATTTAGGGTTGCAAATAGGCCAAACACTCCATCAAAAGGAGTGTGTGGCCACACACATGAGTGTGTGGCCGCACACCCGAGTGTATGGCCGCACACATGAGTGTGTGGCCGCACACCCGAGTGTATGGCCGCACACATGAGTGTGTGGCCGCACACCCGAGTGTATGGACGCACACACGAGTGTGTGACCGCACACCCATCCTCCAGCCGCACACTCATCCCTATTTATATAGGGTGACCCCTTCACTCATTCCTTTCATTTGGCTGCACTCTACTTTCTCTCTCTAAGAACTTCATCCAAGAACACTCTCAAGGCCTAAAAAACGTGAGTTTTCCATCACCTAGCTTATCATACATGAAGGACCCATTGATCTAAGCCTTTAATCATCAAAGTTTCATCATGTTCTTCATCATATGAAGGTGTACGGCCGCACATCTTCATAAGGATGGCCACACACTCTTGAAAGACTCTCCAAAGTGAGAGTTTGGCCTCCATTTGCTAGTTGGACTTGGTATTGACTTGGAAACACTTGAAAATCAACATTTTTAGCATGAATGAAGAGTGCACGGCCGCACACGTCTATGTACGGCCGCACACTCCCTTGTACAACCGCACACTCCCTTGTACGACCGCACACGTCCTTTGTATGGTCGCACACTCCTGTATGCAACCGCACACACATGCTGACCGCACACCCTGGCCGCACACACACACTGTTGGCTGTACACCTCCCTTATTTGATCATATAGGGTCCCGACAAGCATTTCCAAGTCTCTAGGGTGGTTTTCCATTACTTATAGTGGTGAAATACCTTCATTTGACTCTTTTATGTGTCATTGCGTGATAATTAGGATCGAATCGTGATTAAGGCTTCACTTGAACACCCAGCTTTCCGTATCGATCCTTCAATCAAACCACTCACTCGAGGTGAGTTCATACCCCTACATTTTCCGTATTTTTAATGTTTTCAGGGGGGGGAATACAAGCTAAACATAAATGTTTTCAAAACTCATGAAATTCTCATACTTTAACCCTTTTGTACTGTGTTGAGCATAAGGGACGTTTTCACTAAACTTGCATGATTTTTCGGACTCGCTATTCACTACGTTTTACATGCAAACTATAATCGGTATAGTTTGGGATTTTCTAAACATAACAAGTATAGAAACTTTCACTACTCAACGTATGCACTAAGACATAAATAGTTTACAGTTTGCATCACTACTTTATCGCGTTTTCATAACTGTAATTATCACTACAAACGGTATACATTCGGATTTTCACTACGGTAGAACGCTACTACACTACATGTAAACTAGATTGTACGATACTGTGAGGCGCTACTTCACTACTGTACCCTTGGGTGTACAGGGATAAATCCTATCATAGTATAACCAGAGCCTCCTGGAGGGAGATCGTGAGATTTGTGAATAGATCTATTCGGGACTGACAATCCCACACCCGAACTGCTCGCTACAGTTAGGCAGGCATGCCTAGGGTGACAAATGTCATTTAGCACGACGCCTGAAGAACGTTGGAAAGGTCTCTAGTCATATCAAGCATGGTTATACGACTCACATTATGTATAAATCACCTTTAGTTTACAATCTGACACTCTTCAATGGTTTTATTTATACTAAATAGAACTAAAACACACTACGTATACTGGCCAAGCCAGGGTTTTCAAACAGAACCAATTTATGCTATAGCTTTACATAAAAAATATTTATACTTCATGATTAGCTTTAGCTAGTCACATGAGGTAGTATTTTCGCATATCACTACAGTTTTCAGTAACAAACATTCATGGTTTTATACGTAATCGATAACGCTACATTTTCACTAAAGAAAATATCGGATTTTCTTGGAAGCATACAGATATTCATGGTTTATTACATAACTGATAACACTACATTTTCATTAAAGAAAATATCGGATTTTCTTGAATCTATACAAACATTTCGGCTAGCTCATCAACAAGTTTTCATTACAAATTACTGCTTATGAACTCACCAGCTTTATGCTGATATTTTCAAACTGCTTGTATTCTCAGGAAATCAGTAGACAGGTATCTGCTGGGTTTTTGAGGAGTGGCAGCAATAAGAGTTTAATGTTTATATTCATACAAATTATATGATGTAATTCAAACAAGTTCCAGACGATTTCCAAATTGATGTAAACATTTTTATTTAAGTTTTCATTGTAATGGTTGCGTTGCTATGATTGCTATTATACATTGGTTGTGATGCTATACATGACGTCCTCCACCCCGGAACGTTTCCGCCTTCGGTTTCGGGGTGTGACAGTAAAATAGTCATTTTTATAATTCAACACAATAATTCAGATGTTCCAACCAAACAGCATATTTAAAAATTAGATCTTAAAAATTCAGACCCTCTTAGAAATTCAGACCTCTTAAAAATTCAGATCTTAAAAATTCAGATCCTACCAAACAGCCCCTTAGTCGAAACATTTATCCATAGCGTTATAAAAAGTCCAGTGTTTTGTTAGAATGATATTTTTAGTTTGATACGTCAAAATTCTATAATTTGAACCCGTTTTTATTAAAAATTACACTTTAGGTCCCTTAAGAACTAATTTGAACATTTAAAGGCTTATTTTTACATGAAATGTCATTTTGGTCTATTTTAAATTTAAAATAACATTTTAGTCCATAAATTTATAAAAAATTATATTTTCGCCCCAAATGTTTAGTAATTGACGGGTTTGGCCCAAAAATACATATAATGACATTTTCAGCTGATTTTTGCAGAAAATTACAATTTCAGCCCATATTTGAATAAAATGACATTTTCGGCCCAAATTTTATAAAATTAACATTTTTGGCCCAATTTTGAAATAAGTGTCATTTTCAGCCCTTATTTTCGTTTATTCTCATTTTTGGCTCAAGTTTTGATTAAATAACATTTTAATCCCCAAAAAATTGATATTTTTGCAATTTGGGCCCAAAAAGCCGTAAGGCCCTAATTGAGGCCCATAATGCAAAATATTACACTTTTGGTCCTTTGAAAAGTATTGTTGTTATAAATACTCATTTTTATATAAATGTGACCCTTTTGATCCTTACAAAAACCGTGAGTGGTAAAAATTATCCAAATCTTTTGTTTACTTGTCAAAAATGGTCCTTATACAAGATTTTTGTTTTGCTTTTCACATCTAAAGCTTGTATAACACTTTTATCCTTGTAGTATGATGTTTAGAGTGTTTTAGTTTATGAATCTCACCCATTTTTGTTAGAGTATTCGAGATTCATCAAGATTTATCACAAAATCACAACATAAACCAAGAAAATCACACACAACATGCAATAATACATAGATCTACACATGAACACTTGTATTCTCCCCCAAAAACATGTAAAAACCGAAAACAAGGGGGTATGAACTCACCTTGCTTGTTTGATCTCGGTTTGGTGAAGAAAAGAGAGAGGTTTCGGTTCTAGCAAGCTTTCCTTGAGTGATTTTCGAACTTAGGAAGTTTATAAGAGTATGATCATGGAGTAAAGCTATGTAACAAGGAGTTCTTAATGTTAAAATGAAATGATATGTTTGTGTTTGATAAAAACTTACCAAAGATTGAAAATACTTGATGAAGATCCTTGAAACACAAGCAAAATTTCGAGATCCTTGATGGAAGGAGGAGGATGATCTTGAAAGTGTTTTGGAGAGGATATGAAAGTGTGTGTGTGTGTGGTAGCTCTCGGCCGAGAGGATAAGAATAGAGGGGAGAGAGAGGTGAAGATGTGATGGGTGATTAGAAGTATGAGATTTATATTTTGTTTAGTGTGTAATTAGCATGGAGAACCACAAGGTAAACTTGAGGTGGCACCATTTAACTCCATGCATAATCTTTTTTTTTATAAACCCATTGGGCCGAGAATGGGCTCAGTGAATGAAGGTGAATTAGATTTGGGCTCCAATCCTTGGCTTTGATCGAATTTCATAGGCCCAATATTATTTTTCGGCCCATTGGGCCCTTAGGATGGTTCACGACCCATTTGAATAAAAGAATTGGAGTTTATGGCCCATTAAGGCCCATTAGGGTTAGAATGAATCATTCTAGGCCCATATGGTCCAAAATGCTATAGATTTATAAATTTGCTCCATATAGAATCCAAATAGGGCTTCCAAGCCCAAAATAGTCGAATTAAATGCTTATTGGTCCATTAGGCCCAATAAGAAAATCCTAGTCCATAAAGAACTTGAACAGGGATTTTTAGGGTTTCCAACCCTTAGTTGAACATGAGAGATGTATTTGAATAAGCATTGAGTGATATTCACTTAGAGTACATGTCTTACAAAAGTTGATTGATTACATCAAAATAGAATTTCCTAGCTAAATATGCTAGTTGTGACAGCATCCTATCTCTCCCCAGAGACTCTCCCTCCTCTTTGGTCTGAATCTCCAGCTCGATCTCTCTCCTCCTAGCATTGGTCTGAAACTCAGCCAATGTCCGATATGACGAGTTCGCCATGAACTCCCGATTATCTCTCCTCAATATGCACAAATACCGGCTCACACGTGCCAGCTCAGTAGACATGTGCTCTGGACAGAACATCGCTCTCTCATGAAACATCCTCGTAATCCCCTTTACTGATTCTGTCTTCTACTTTAGAGATATAAACTCTGGTGCAAAACGTTTCCTCTCCACCTAGGGAACTTACTCATCTTTGAACAACTTGGTAAACCTCTCCCAAGTAACTGCAACATGATCTGCTGGGGTAAATCAGTCGTCACGAATTTCCACCAGTCCTTCGCTCCCAAGCGAAGCTGGTTCAGTGCAAACCGAACTCTCAAGTGCTCCGGGCATGAACATGTATAGAAACACCCCTCAAGGTCGGAGATCCATCTCACGGCAGCAATCGGTTCCTGGGTCCCGTCAAACTCTGGTGGCTTCTTGTTGCTGAACTCTCAGAACAACAACGAGTCACCTCCCTGTGGCCTCGCAGCAGCTACGGCTGCGGTGGCTGCAGCAGCAGCAGCCTCCGTGACAGCATCGTATCGCTCATCAAATGTCTCAATCAGTGTGGTATTAATACATCCGAACATATCTGGTATGGCCTCTCTGATAGTTATGGCCACCTCCTCATGAATGATCCTGCGGATCTCCTCATCACTGGTACCACTGCTCCCAGGGTTGTTGCGGCTAATCACCATAGTTTCTCTGAAACACAATACGAAAATCATCAGAGACTAGCTCAAGCACTCACACCATTACGCACCCCTACATGCTCCTTAGTATCCTAAGGTTCTTACTTGGGTCGCATACAGATCTAGCGCTTTCAATAGTACGGGCCCAATACTACCTTCCACACCAAACTGTAGTCATCCCAAGTCCTCTTTCTAAGATCCTAATTCACAAGTACTCTATCCCTCACGTATATCAAACTATTCTCTTAGTATATTCCTCAATGCTCATCTAGGTATCTCTCCTAGATTAGTCAAAACTCTCTCTAAAAGATTCCTGCTATGTATCCCTACTCAGCACACACACAGAGCAAATAGCAGATAATATCAATCGATAGCATTTCCTAGGCTAATGCATCATGAATCAGACAACTCTAGCTCTAAATCCATGAAATACCTACCTATCCTCTAGCATGCAACTCTAATATCTCATAAGTATCTTATAATATAAACAAATAATGGTATTTTAGGAAATCACCGTTCGGGCTCTGGCTGATTTTACACACTGCTCCATCTCGTTTTCTTTTAAATGCTCTTACTCGTTTTTAGAAAAATCATTTCTTTTTAGAACATTTTCTCAAATCCTCAGTTTGAGTCCAGACATACCCGAGAGTACATCCGAATCCCTCAAACCAAGGCTCTGATACCAAATTGTAACACTCTAAATTTTCAAAAAAAAAGTTCTTTTTTAAAACCACATAAAACCCAATATCACATTTCTCAAAATCCCAAATGTATAAATTGTTCAAAACACAAGACCACAAAATATTTGATAATATCCTAGAATCCTCAAAAACATAGTCTCAAACTGGTGTGTACAATCAAGTCGGCGCCTTCCCGCGATCCTGAGAAGTACCTGAAACACATATCACACAACACTGGAAGCATGAAGCTTAGTGAGTTCCCCAAAATACCATGCACAAATAATTAGCCTCTCATGTCCATATCTCAATAAGGACACTTCGGTCATGTGTATTAGTGAGGGCACTCCGGTCTTACAGCTCGGGTCGGACCCTCCAGTCTGGTATCTCAGTGAAGACCCTCCGGTCGCATAACTCGGTTTTGACCCTCCGGTCCTAACTCAATATAGCACAGAAATAATATACAACATAAATCACAAAGAAAAAATGCATGATATCACATAACCTAGTATAAGCACATAAGACCCTCCGGTCGATAAGTCAAATAAGACCCTCCGATCAATAACTCATATAAGACCCTTCGGTCGCACAGTATTACCACTCAGGTAAGTATAGTGAGAAGACTCGCCTCGTAAGCAAAGCAAATATGTCTCGTACTCAACGATCGGTCTCGACTCGGCCTACATATGTCATAATCATATCTAATTAACACTTTATAACAACAACTCTAAAGATGTTAAGCTAACCCCTTTACTAACTCTTGGAAAGGGTGAAAAGACCATTTTACCCTTCCATGGGCTCCATAATCCATAACTTGACTAAACCCTAAAAGTCAACAAAAGTCAACACTCGAGTCAACAGTCCATGTTGAACCAACTCGTCGAGTGCACCTATGCGACTCATCGAGTTCCTCCTGTTCTCAGAAAAATCAGGAAAACTCCAACTCAACTCGCCGAGTTGTATCATCAACTCATCGAGTTTGCACGTGTCCTGACTATTGGGGAAAACCCTAACCGACTCGTCGAGTTGGCTCATGAACTCGTTGAGTTCCTCTAGTCCATTTTCGCATTCAGACGTTTTTAAGCAGAACTAAGGCCCCATACTCTAGATCTAGCCTTCCAAGGCCGAAATATCACGTAAAGCTGCAAGCTTTACGTCCATGCATGGCATCTAAGGCTCAAAATGCCAAAACAAGCTCTATAGAGGGCTTAATGCATGGAAGTTTGCCAATAGCTTGATAAAGCTTGAATCTTTAGGACCAAGGGACCTCATACTGTCCAGATATGAAGTCTCTACTCCATGGCAAGCCCAAACGACTTAAGGACCCAAAGAAAGGATGGAAATGAGCATAAACTCCCTAGAGAAGAGATATAACCAAACAATGATCAAGGTGATAGCTTTTTACCTCTAAATATTAGCTAGCACTAAGAGCACACCAGATCCAAGGGCTTATTCTCATTCCAAGCCTTTTGCTCTTCAATCTCCTTCCAAAAATGCACTAGAACATATAATCTTAGCCTTTTTCTCTCTCACAGATGAATACAGCTCGATTAGGGTTTCTCTCAGTGTGTCAAAATGATAGGGGTGATGGAAATGAAGGCTTAAGGTCCTTTAAATAGGGTATAAACCCTGAAAATTAGGGTTTTCACACTCAGCACCCACTCGTCGAGTTGGGGTCCTCCAACTCGTCGAGAGACTCTAAAAATCCCGCGGTTATCTCCATCTCTAGTCGGCGAGTTGGGGCCTCCAACTCGTCGAGTTGCCCTATCAAAATGAATATAACTTAATTAAATATTATACCTGGGAGTCGGGAAGTTACATGGATCCTCTCTGTCTGTCTTCAGTACAACTTCAGTACTCCCCATGACTCTTTGAACGACCTCACCCCAACATATTACGGTCCTACACTTCCTCCCGTAGAGCATCTCGAAGGGAGGTCGGTCGATACTGGCATGGTAGCTATTATTTTAGGAAAACTCTGCCAAAGGAAGGTAGGTATCCCAGCTACCACCAAAATATAAAACTCATGCCCGCAACATATCCTCCAAGGTCTGGATGGTCCGCTCGCTCTGACTTTCCATCTGCGGGTGAAAAAGTTGTGCTAAAGTGACGACGAGTACCCTCGTCGTCATGAAATTTCTTCCAGAATCTAGAAGTGAATCATACGTCTCGGTCCGAAATCATGGAAACTGGCACCCCATAACGAGCTACTACCTCTCTAATGTAGATGTCGGCCAGCTTCTCGGCCGAAATGCTCTCCTGAATCGGAATGAAATGGGTGCTTTTGGTCAACCGATCCACGATAACTCAAATCGAATCCACTCCCCGTGCGGTCCTGGGAAGCTTCGTGATAAAATCCATACTAATATCCTCCTATTTCCACACAGGGATGTCCAACGGCTGCGTCTTGTCGTGAGGTCTCCGGTGTTCGGCCTTGGCCTTCCTGCAGGTCAAGCACCTCTCCACGTAACAAGCTACATCCCGCTTCATGCAGGGCCACCAGTAATCATGACGAAGATCTCTATACATCTTCATCGCCTCGGGATGAATAGAAAACCTTGATTTGTGCGCCTCCTCCATCAGAACCTGGCGCACACCTCCATGATATGGAACCCACACTCTACGATGGAGTGTCAAGAACCCACGACTATCATAGTCGAAGGAGGAAACCTGACCCACAATATGCTCACTCTTCCGTTGTTTCTCCTTCATAGCCTCCTGCTGGGCCTCCCGGATCTGCTCAAAAAGCGGAGTCACTACTGTCATCCTCAGGCAGATGTCTCTGATCGAGGCTGCGAACGCCTTGTGACGAAGTGCATCGGCCACATAGTTGGCCTTCCCCGGGTGATAGAGGATCTCACAGTCGTAATCATTCACCGCGTCCAACCATCGACGCTGCCTCATGTTTAGATTCGGTTGATCCATAAGGTACCTCAAGCTCTTCTGATCAGTGTAAATGGTACAACGGACCCCCTAGAGGTAGTGTCGCCAAATCTTGAGGGAAAAAACAACTGCCCCAAACTCCATGTCGTGCATCGGGTAGTTTGCCGCGTGAGGCTTCAACTGCCTCAAAGTGTAGGTGATGACGTGCCCTCGCTGCATCAACACTGCGCCCAAACCCGAGATGGACACATCACAGTATAATAAAAAGTCGTCAACTCCCTATGGCTGGGCTAAGATCGGCGTTTCACACAACCTCTGTCTCAACATCTCAAATGTTGCCTATTGCTCAGGCCCCCAACGAAAAACAATGGCATTCTTCGTCAGCCAGGTCAGGGGTACAACTATCTTGGAGAAATCATGTATGAATCTTCGGTAATAGCCTGCTAACCTAAGGAAACTTCGAATATCATATGGAGACCTCGGAACCTCCCATCTCATCACGGCCTCCACTTTGGTCGGGTCGACCAAAATACCGTTCTGGTTTACAAGGTGCCCCATAAACTGCACCTCGCACTACCAAAACTCGCACTTGGAGAACTTGGTGTACAAGCTCTCCCTCCTCAGGGTATGTAACACCTCTCGTAAGTGCTCCTCATGTTGCTCCTGCATTTTGGAGTAAACCAAGATGTCATCAATAAAGACTATCACAGACCGATCCAACATCGGTTTGCATACGCAGTTCATGAGGTCCATGAACGTGGCAGGGGCATTGATGAGCCCAAAGGGCATCACCACAAACTCATAGTGGCCATAGCGAGTCCGGAAAGCAGTCTTATGTACATCCTCATCTCTGACTCGCATTTGGTGATAGCCTAAATGCAAATATATCTTGGAAAACGAAGATTCCCCCTAAAGTTGATCGAAGAGATCATAAATTCTCGGGAGTGGGTAACGATTCCTCACCGTTACCTTGTTCAACTCCCAGTAGTCTATACACATCCGATGCGACCCGTCCTTATTCTTCACAAACAGGATCGGGGCTCCCTAAGGCGAAGTGCTCGCCCTGATAAATCCCTTGTCTAACAGCTCCTGCAGTTGTGTAGACAACTCCTGCATCTCAGGAGGAGCCAACTGGTACGATGCCTTGGCTATCGGAGCCGCACCAGGAACTAGGTCAATGCTGAACTCTACCTGTCACTCTGGTCGTATCCCAGGAAACTCCTCTGGGAACACATCCTAATACTCCCGCACAACTGGAACATCGCACACAGTCGCCTTACCCACCTCCCGGGTATCCATAATGTTGGCGACATAACCTGCACAACCCTGCTGAAGGTAGCGCTTAACCCTCATTGTTGAACACAAAGTCGGCCCATGTTGCGGCCTCTCGCCCTGAATCACCAACTCTCCCCCACTTGGGGTCCTAACTCGAACAAACTGCCACTCGCAGTCGATCACCGCCCCATTTGGTCTCAACCAATCCATGCCTATGATGACCTTGTTCCCACGCAACGGAATGGGAACCAAGTCCACGAGGTAACGCTTGTCGTACATCCTCAAGGCGTAATCTCTGAAAACCTCTGATGCCTGGACGGACCAATCGTCCGCAATCTAGACCTCTAATTGACAATCCAATGTGCCTGAAGACCCAACAAACCTCTTGCTGAGTGCAAGGGATACGAATGATCGGGTAGCTCCCGAATCAAAAAACACCAATACTGGAATACCGTTCACATGGAACGATCCTAACATAATACATGAAACATAAAACATAAATATCAAAACTGACATATAAATAAAGATAAGGAGAAGAAACTGTTGGGTTTTGAGCATTCTAACACTCCTATGGTGTACATGCAACCCTATAAACCTTGGATCTCTGTTTTCTCTATTATACATGCAAATATTAACTATTCCAAGGTTTCATCCTAACTAGCATATTATGAAGCACCTATACTACAAAGTTCTAGTTAGATGACATACCTTGTGATGTAGCTTGATGTCTTCAAGCTTTAAGAGCTTAGCCCCAATAGTGTGGAAGCCTCAAATGGAATCACAAATCACAAAAACACCTTGGAAGAACTTGAGAGAATATGTATGCACACTAAAAATCGGCCCACTCTTATTTTCACACACTTGTGCCAATTTTGTGAGCCAAGGACCCCTTTATATATTATGGAGGATTAGGGTTACATTCATGTAAACCCTAATACCCATGACCTTTCATTTACATAGGATCCATGGGTTAAAAGCTCCATGGACCATCCATGAAAGCTTAGCCCAACCTAAATGAACTTGGCCCATTCCATATATATAAGAGTCCATATTTAATTAGTTCTTTTTGATCACTTAATTAATTCTAAATTAATTCTTGATCAATACTAATTAAATAATATGATTCCATATTAATATATTAGAACTTATAATATATTAATATAAATCATAAATATACTATTCTCAAAAGACTATCCATATAAATTGTGTCGGTGAAGTGCAACCCAAATGGACCATGCCGGGTCGGGTCAAGTACATACCAAATTTAGTTATGGACTTAGACATTAATCCAACAGTCTCCCACTTGGATAAGTCTAAAACTATTATTGAGTATGACTTCAAAACCTAACTGGCAATCGTAGCTCTTAAAGCCGCTGTCGAACTCTGACCTTGTCAATGACTTGTCCATTAGATAAGGGATCATATATTCCTCCATTCTAGATATCATATGGACTGAGACATGGATTATAATCATTCTCTCTGTCCATTTGTTGTTTCCCGATTTTCAATTTATGATGACTGACTGATTGAACAAATCAAATCAGTCCTGGCTTGACCAAGCACTCACATGTGTCATCGCTAAATCATCGAGGGGCCCATAGATATCGCTTTTATCCCGAAGGTAAAAGGAATGGATAAACTTCGACTCATATGGCTTGTTCTACTACTTGTTGAATCATACACAAATGCACGTTTTATAACATCGAGTTACCAATGCGTTTTCGTGCAATCAATGTATAACCAACTCATAGTAACAACTCATATCTCTAGGTTTTAAGAATATAAGATATTATCGTCTCATGATCACTCGTGATAAAATCCATGAAGTGATTCAAATGAGCGTGGGTTGAATCCAATACTCAGAACTTATGAGCACTCATGAGTGTTGTAGCACCACTTTGTCCACCAACTTGGACCTCTACAAACCAACCCATGACAGTCTTGATTCATATCTACTTCCAACATATGACCGACTGTGGATGGTTTGAATAACTTAATCATTCAGGAAGAGCGACTTAGTTATTCTTGAAGTCAAAACATGCAAAGTGAAACACAAGAATAAATGAATCAAATATGGTATCAAACCCTATTAATATAAATAAACACTTTTATTTATCACCATACTGATTACTCATTATTCATTGTTTCGGTTTTATCAACTTTATACTTGAATTAAAAACACTAGTTATCCCATGCTCCAAGCATGTACACTATGTTTTTCTTAAACAATAGCTTTGCCATACACCAAGTATGCACTCTATGTTTGTCTATGATCCTTACTTTGTGAAATAAACCAATTGAACATAATTTCAATGATTCTAATTTCACACTCCCAAATCCTTATCGAAAAATGTGAGAATTTCAAATTCCTATCATTTATCGAAATCTGTTTAGATTTTAAACTTATATGCACTGACCCTCCTATAATGAATATGTACAAAGTCACAAAGACTTGTCAACAATCATTATAAGGTATTCCAATGGAAATCAACTCCATGGAAACTAAGTCTCATATTGAAAGTACATTGCTTTGGACATGCTTCTTGCATTAAGTTTTCTAATCTTACACAGATAACTTCCACCTATGGAGACAACTCCATATTCTCATTTTGACTATCACTTCTGAATAAGAGATGCCTCTTTTCAGAATATGTCAATATGGTCCTTCCAAAATTAGCATTATACTTCCAACTGTCCCTGAGCAACCAATCTTTGGTAAACCTCAGATTGTCCTCGACAATTGCTTAATCATTTTAGTCATGTCCAATTCTACACCTTTTCCCTTCTTAATGCCTCTGGGCATTTGGAAAAATTTAGAAATGACAAATATTATAGCACATGCAATCGATCCTGTACCCAAAGCAAATGGTACACGATTCATGATGTCTCACATAAAGACATGATTCTAGACCAGTCTTTTGCTACAATATTTTTATTTGCCACGTTTTCAAAATTTGACTATGAAGGGGGATGCCGTAATCATAATCGAATTTTGAGAACGCAATATATAGAATTTCCTTAAGTTGAACCAATCCAACATGAAATTCATATATATATTCTTGACTAAAGATGATTGGGGTCTCAATCTAAACCTTTAGAACTGAAATAAAGTATATCCTCTCCCTTAATTATTGCAAAACAACTTTTTCAATCCCTGCAGCCTCACGAATTCAAACTTTTGTTTTCTATAATTAACATTGCTAACTTGCAACACTAACAATAATTATCATGCTCCCACTTACATGATGATTATTAGCATAACACTTATGCTCCCACTAGCTTTGACATGTACTCAGAAATCAGCTGGACTTCTAGAAATCAATACTTTATTGACTTTCTTACCAAAGTTCAGATTTCTGATACGAGATGCTTTGATAAAACTTTATCAAAATCATACACCTTTCCTTAGATAGCATGCATGTGTGTCTAAACAATTTCAGAACTATGAAAAGGGATGTCGTAATCATAGTCTCAATTGTTTAGACCTTTTGCCATCTGCTTCAAATCTACTTGGTGGAAGTGTTTCCTCACCATCATTTTCATGAATCGGATAGAAACCTTATGACCCTTAGATTTTATGGTGTATGTGTTCTTATCCATGTGAATCGTCAAAACCATAGTCACAAGACAAGGATAATGACAAATCCAAACTCATATGGACTGAACTTATGCAATCTTAACTTCTTGCCACCTGGCAGTACAGGGCCTGCCATTGCTTCCAAGTTGTTATGCAACCAACTGAGAACTTTCAGAACTCCTATGCAAAGCCAACTTTAACTGGAATGGGCACAGAATATGTCAACATGATAGGTTATAAACCTCAAGTCGTGTGCTAGTGAAGAACCTCAAGTTTTATTCTTGATTAGTTCTTGAAATTCTTTTTGGGATCTTTAAGACTCCCACTATCCTCTTGACATATAAGACTATCTTGCCAAATATTCAAGAGATAGTGCAGATTCTTTATCAAGACAAACACTTCACACAATTGGCCTTAGTTGGTCTTTGTTTTATCCAAAACATCACAACTTACCAATTTCAAATGTACAAGAGTAGGACACTTTTACTCTTACATTTGACAAATGTTTTAAACCTTTCTTTAAGATATGTCACTCAAGTTACAATCTTGGAGTATGACTCTAAGAATTGTTTTGGAACGAAGTATGACTCATCTTCCTGATCTAACCATTTCAACAATTCACGACTCATCTTCTTAGTCATAATAATGCACTAAGATGACCTTTAGAGGACTAATTGTGATATGATTTCTAAATCATTAAGATGATCACAAACATGATACTAAAGTACTCTCCCATCTTTTCAGATTTGAGAAACTTTTATCTTTCTGCCTAATTTGATTCTTCCCATTCGTTCTGCCATACATTGAGACTTTTCCAATGTTTCAGAATTATACTTAAACTTGTAAGTATAACCATATTTACTAAACTTTAGTAAATCAAATAGTCTTAACGAGCTTTGTGGTGGACATGACCAGTGCACAAGAATGTGTACTCGATCCCATTAGTCCTTCACTTGACTCACACATCCATGTGAACAAGTAATTAGTCTTGATTTTCCAATGCTTGAAAGTTCTCATTCATCATACTATTCAACTTGCATGATTCCAAGTTACGGTCCAATTGAAACTTGGGTGATGAGGAACTTTCCTGATTTGGTAAATTTAGACACTACCACAAATGAAAGAATCAAATCCATTTTCCAATATTGCTTTCAGTGGAATCATATAAGCAAGAATTTTCCACAAATGCCATTGTAAGGATACTTCAAATAAATAAAATTAAACAATTTTCTTTTATTTTAAAACTTTGCGGAAAAACTTATCCTTACAATCCACATGGAAAATTGTTGTTATCTATTCCTTAGCAATATATCATAACTTCTTAAGCAACTGCTCAAAATTCTGATGCGATCGAAATCCACCTTTGCGATCAGAATCAGCATATACTTCCTTTAAGATTTCTCTTTGTTCTTTGATTCTTAAAACATCAACATGTGACCCAGTCACATCATGTAATAAGGATCTCAGAATAGAACTTAACAGAGTTAGATAATGGGCTCTACCTGATGTAGAGTCAAACTTATTGACTTTAACATCCTTAGGTAAATTTGGCAGCTTTGCAATCAACGCCCCTTCCTTTGGCAAAATAAACATATGGACCCTTTGGTAATGGGACTATCTCAGACTTAGCCTTTCTCTTTACCATTTGGTCAACCGGGTTGACTATGGCCAATCCCTTTCCATTGGGAAGAGAATGCTTTTTCTGGATTTCCAGTGTCACCATTGTCACTGTCCATAAAGTTTTTTTGGGAAGTTGATCTTCTAATCAAATTTGCTTTACTATCGTTCCAAATCATTGTTGATTCAGCAGCACCAAGCAAATAGATATGATCATTAAGGTTCATGTCATAGTCTGTTTCATAGTAGTCCCAAAGGAACTCACTATGTGACTTAGAAAGTGATTGAACATCCAACTTTCTCAAGACTTTGACACCCAACTCTCCCGGCTTGTCAATATGTGACTTCATCTCTAAGATGTGATCACACATAGACCTTGCTTGCCATTAGGGCTTGAGTGACCTTGAACTTGTGGGTTAGGGAGAATAATTGGAGGAGGTGGAGGAAGAGAAGTATGACTTCCATGAGCCAAACTCGGGAAGTCATATTCATTAGGAAAGCTTGGTTTGGGAAGATCATTGTTGTCTAAACCAGACATCAACAATGGGAGAAATTCACATAAAGTTGATTTAAGTCCTTAATATAACACCCAATATGATATATTAAGGCTAGGACCCAACAAACTATTTTATAACTTGGAAGAGGGATGTCGTAATCCAAGCTATAAAATATTTCAAGGTAGGTGAATGACGATTCACCAATTTCCACCAAGATAAACGAAATGTATTATTAGGTTTTAATTGGTTTTGAAACTCCTAGATTCTTTTGAGATTCATTGAACTTTTCAATGGCATGTTTCAATCTCGAGTGTGCCCTTCAGGTTTTGTGACTGGGATGCCGAGGATCACAAAACAAGGTGTGAAGTAACCATGCAAATATACTTGATACCCTTAATATTTATCCCTCAATCGATGTGCCGGTTAACCACACACGCTCCAACGATACTATGATAAACATTAAGTTACCCTTTGCCTACCTTGTTAAGTCCAGGTTAGTGTGCCGGTTAACCACACACGCTGCACTAACAGCTTAAACAAAGTGCAAAGTGTAATTTCATGGATTAGCACCTTATTCACATTTTCCTAAGTAACTAAGATTGGGAATTTATAAGTGTTTAGTTACTTAGTATTTATCATTATACTTATAATGAAGGGAGAATTATAGTCCTTGTCCTACTTGTTCGGCTAACGACCCTCCACTGGTCAAGGAAGCGGTGAGTGAGAGTGGACACCCATTAAACTGCCATTTTATAGGCAGTAACCTTATACCCCCTTATAGACCGGCTTCGTGAATGAGGCCTACTAATGGTAAGACAAATTGCTCTTATACATATAATATATTAAACTTTTAATATTATAATAGTATAAGGGTGTATTTTAGACATTTAAAATACTTGGTGGTTTAATCTATTAAATAAACTATACTCTTAATTTAATTAAATTTAAACCATGTCATTATGGAATTATTAATTCTCTTTTAATTAAACACTTTAATTATCTATTAATAAAGTCCATAAGAGTTAATTGAATTATTCAATAAAACATCATAATTCCAATTATTAAATTCAAAATTAAAACCATTTAATTAATTGTTTAAGTTATGAACTCAAGAGTTTTAGAATTCAATTCTTTTTTTTTATCATAAAAAAACTTTTTCCAAATTCCAAATCTTGAGGGCAAGTTTTGTAACTCTTGAAAACTTTTGGATTCCATAATTTATGGAGTTAAATACTTGTTTTATGATGAAACTTTTCATGTTCTATAACTTAAGAACAAGTTATGGAATTCTTTAAAACATTAAGACTAAGTTTTGTAACTCCATAAAAAACTTTGAATCAATTTTTTTAAAAGCCTTTTCATATCCATAACTTATGGAGGTTTAAAAAAACTCTTAAGATCACAACTTTAAAAAAAACTTTTGAGCTCCAAAATTTTATGACAAAATTTGTAACTCCTTAAAACATTTAGATCAAACTTTTAAAACTAATAAAATAATCATATCATTTTATCTTTTACTAAATTTGACCTAATTCAACTCATATAACAAATGATTCAAATTTTACAAATAATTCGTTTTTCAAAAAACAAGTAATTATCTTAAAATTTGACAAACATCATGTTTTTTTTCCTTCTTTTTTTTCCAACTTGAAAATAAAACATTTGCATCAATATAACAGAAAACAACCCATGGCTCTGATACCACTGTTGGGTTTTGAGCATTCTAACACTCCTATGGTGTACATGCAACCCTATAAACCTTGGATCTCTGTTTTCTCTATTATACATGCAAATATTAACTATTCCAAGGTTTCATCCTAACTAGCATATTATGAAGCACCTATACTACAAAGTTCTAGTTAGATGACATACCTTTTGATGTAGCTTGATGTCTTCAAGCTTTAAGAGCTTTGCCCCAATAGTGTGGAAGCCTCAAATGGAATCACAAATCACCAAAACACCTTGGAAGAACTTGAGAGAATATGTATGCACACTAAAATCGACCCACTGTTATTTTCACACACTTGTGCCAATTTTGTGAGCCAACGACGCCTTTATATATTATGGAGGATTAGGGTTACATCCATGTAAACCCTAATACCCATGACCTTTCATTTACATAGGATCCATGGGTTAAAAGCTCCATGGACCATCCATGAAAGCTTAGCCCAACCTAAATGAACTTGGCCCATTCCATATATATAAGAGTCCATATTTAATTAGTTCTTTTTGATCACTTAATTAATTATAAATTAATTCTTGATCAATACTAATTAAATAATATGATTCCATATTAATATATTAGAACTTATAATATATTAATATAAATCATAAATATACTATTCTCAAAAGACTATCCATATAAATTGTGTCGGTGAAGTGCAACCCAAATGGACCATGCCGGGTCGGGTCAAGTACATACCAAATATAGTTATGGACTTAGACATTAATCCAACAGAAACATATCCGTCACCATATCTGGTGTGGCACGCACCTCCTCGGCGGTAAACTGGACGGCTCGACTCTTCACCATTGGAGCATCTGTTTTGCCTTGTCGGCCATCCTTGATCCACAGGGTCGTTGGAGTTGGCGTCGCCACTGGCACTCCTGATGTCAACCTCGGGAAGTTGGCCTTTTTATGGCCTATCTGATTGCAATGAAAGCAAATCAGGTTTCATGTCTGAAAGGTGGGGGTGGGGGTAGGGGCAGTACAATCCCTGCCAAAGTGCCCAGTCTTGATGCACTTATAGCAGCCTGATCCCCCACCTTTGCAAACTCCCTCATGCGACTTGTCGCATTTCCCACAGCGGCCCCGGTCCTGCTAGCCCTTCAACGTAGAGTTGAATCCCTTGGGTTTCTTCCCCAAAACCCCAGTCGCATGCCCAGTCTTCGCCTTCCTCTTCTAGATGTGCTCTATATCAATCTCCCTCTCCCTCGCCCTTGCAATCATGTCATCCAAATTCGGGCATGCCGAGTAGCTGACATGTATCCGAATTTCAGCTCTCAACATGTCATGGTACCGAGTCTTCCTCATCTCCTCATCACCCGCGTACTGAGGCACCAGTAAGGCCCTATACCTGAAGTTGGCGGTAATCTCCGCTACCGACTCAGTAGTCTGCCTCATATCTAGAAACTCCCTGGCCAGCTGCTGAAGCTCCATAGCCGGTGCAAAGTCAGCCCTAAACCTGGTCATAAAGTCCGATCAAGTCATAGTCTCAATGGTTGGCGCTCCCAACGTGTCACTAACTGCCTCCCACCAGTCTCTAGCTCTATCTCTCAAACATCATGCAGCATACCGGACCTTTGAACCCTCAGGGCAGAAGCTCGTCAACTGTGCAGGCTTGATGTCTGCAATCCATCTCCTGGCCACAATGGGGTCCTTCACCCCGTGAAAGTCTAGCACACCACATCCCCTGAAATCCTTGAAAGAGAGTGTGCACGTCCCTGACTGGCCAGATGCCATGTCACTCCTGAATGTCCAAAGGCGATCCTCCATCAGCTCAATGATCCCTTCCTTGATCGACCTGAAAATCACTGGGGTCGCCTCAAGGATGCCTCTCGTAATCTCAGATGCGATGAACTCGCGTAATCTATCATCAGCCGGCTCGGATCCCGAACCCGAACCTAAAACTGACCCAGATCCTAAACCTCCTGGTCCGTGACGTGTCAACACCATTCTGAAACATAACACATAATCGTCAGGGTCATACCTAACCTTGAGAGGTCTCACACACTCTACAAGTTCCCTGGTTCTATCTCAGCCATCCTTGACTCAAGTACGAATCCTCTTCTTTCAGTAGTACGGGCCCATAATACCTTCCACATCTATCCGTACTTTCCTCAATGATTGCCTTGACTTCACCAAGTCCCTTTCACTACTACTGCTCGTTGTACAAATCTCATCCTAGGCTTACCCTAAGGTAAACTCCAACCCACTCTCCGCCATCAGCTGCATAAGAAGTCCCTGCTATCTCTCCCTAACAAGCTCGTGAATACCATTACATATTACTGAGACTAGATAATTCTTCGAATGAGGGGTCCTACCCTACAACGGTTGGACTCAGACAAGAGCTGCGAAATAGGGCTAGACCTAACCTTCTGAAATTATTTAGTCCTCGCAATAAGTAACTTAACGTATTCGTTTACTAGTTAATTAAAGATAACTAGGACTCCTAAAAGCACAAATCAAGCAGCATTCGGGCATTGAGTAACCCAAACCAAGCATATCCTAATCAGGCTATCATATTACTGACTAATCAGTACTATCATGCAGCTCAATAAGCACATACAGCAGACATATCATGCATCTTCCTAGATCCTTAGCCCTAATCTAGCGTGCAGTTCTCATACACATACAATAGGCATATAAGGCATCCTTCCTAGATCCTTAGCCCTAATCTAGCATGCAGTTCTCATAATCATATCATATATCAGAACAAACACGTATGGGTATCTTGGGGAAAACTTACTTGAGTTCGACCGATTGCACGCATCACACACCTTGTTCTTTCTCAAAACTCTTTATTTTAATTTTTAGAAAATTTATTTTCTTATAAAAATCTTTCAAACCCTCGATTTGAGTCCAGACACCCCCGAAGGTGTGTCCGAATCCCTCACACCAAGGCTCTGATACCAACTTGTAACATCCCAAAATCCAAGACCAAAAATTTCATTTTGAATTTAATAATTCATAAAACAGATTATTGAAAACATCATTAGGTTATTTCATATCATAAAATACCATAAGTCATATGTCTCAAAACAAGTCATAATAATATAAGAGTACAAATCCCAAGAACATCATAGTGCGGAAAATCATGGTGTGATGCGCTACAGTCATGTCGGCTCCTTTCTCTTCGAAGAAGAAGTACCTGAAACCAAAACTGTAAACCGTAAGCACGAAGCTTAGTGAGTTCCCCCATCATACCACATACCATACAATAACATATTGTCAGGAATATCTGGGTGCCCGACTTACCCCTTCGGTCTCTTTCAACCAGTAACCGCCTAGCATATTTGGGTGCTTGCCTACCCCATCGGTCTCTTTCAATCGGATACTGCCTAGCATATCTGGGTGCTGGCCTACCCCTTCGGTCTATTTCAACCGGATACGGGGACAATTTCACCCCTACTACTACCACATAATACCCTAGCATATATATATATATATATATATATATATATATATATATATATATATATATATATATATATATATATATATATATATATATATATATATATATATATATATATATATATATATATATATATATATATATATATATATATACTGCCTAGCATATGTGGGTGCTGGCCTACCCCTTTGGTCTCTTTCAAACGGATAACCGGGGACTATTTCACCCCTCCTACCAGTACCACATAATATCATAGCATCTTAACACATAAAAGCATAACAGATAGTGGCATACCAGACAATTATCACAAATACAATCATCTCAACTATAAACAACTACTGGTGGGTCGGCATTGGTGCCTTCGATCCACTTCTACTGGAAGGTAACTCACCTCAAATGTCGTGAAGTAGCTGAACTGTGCTCGACTCTGCAATCAACTCCACTCAAACTCCTACATATAAAATCTCCTTTAATTATCCTTTCATACTCATAACCCCTTACGGGTCAACTATGGTCAAAATCTAAGTCAAAGTCAACCTTCTAGTCAAATTCAATGTTATGGTCGAAGTCAACCTTTTGAGTTGACTCAACTCTCCAAGTTGGTCCATCAACTCGCCGAGTTCCAAAAATCATATACCCTGAAATCGCGGCCCAAATCGTCGAGTTCTTGCACGAACTCGCATGTTTCTCCTATCAACAGAATCGGGACATTTACTACAATTCGTCGAGTGCTTCCTTGAACTCGTCGAGTTCTTTAATCTTCAAAACTCGGAAAACCTTAACCAACTCGTTTAGTCATCTCCTAGACTCACAGAGTTTTCTCAGTAATCCGAAAAGGTTAGGGATCACAATCCAACTTACCGAGTTGAATGAACAACTCGTCAAGTTCCCTTAGTCTACACCTATTCAGTCGTTTCTAATCGAGTTCAATGCTTCCAAACCACAGATCTGGTCCCCTAGGACTAAGTTACCACGTAAAGTTGTTAACTTTACATTCATGCATGGTGTCATATAGCTAGAAACACCAAAACTAAGCTATATAATTGATCTAGGGCATGGAGAAGGGCCAAGGCTTGATGAAACTGGCAACTTTAAGCCTTATAAGCTAATGAGTTCCTAGATCTGAAGTCACAACTTTATGATATACTCAAATCCCGAAAATAACTTCAATATGGCCCAAAAGTGACAACATACTACTCTAAATGAAGATCTAAGTATTAGAAAGCCAAGGTATCAACTTTATACCTCAAATGAATCAGAAATGCAGCTCAAACTCTGGATCTACTAGCTTCCTATTGAATCCCCAAGCTTCTCTTTCCTTCACAAGCTTCAAAATCACAAAGAATGCACAAAATGGCTCAAAACTCTCCAAAAATGGATTAGGGTTTCTTGGCTAGGGTTTGGGACGATGGAGGCTATAAATGAGGCCAACGTTTAGAGGTTAAGGTGTTTAAAGAGGCTGCAAAACCCTTAAATTTAGGGTTTCATTATGCCAGGCCTACTCGTTGAGTTGAGGCTCTCAAGTCATCGAGTAGACTTCATACCCGCATCCAAATCCATCTCTACTCGATGAGTTTGGAGCCTCCAACTCGCCGAGTTCCTGTACAAAAATGAATAACTTATAACTTTAAATACATACCAGGAACCGAGTGTTACACCGGCCTTTGTGGCTTCGATCCGAAAGTATAGTAAGGAAAACTCACCTCACAAGCTAAATAGAACCGATAAGGCCCGACTCTGAATCTCAACTCTCTACTCAATGCCTACATCCAGCAAGTGACAAATTCCATCAAAATCCCAAAATACCCTCAAAGTCAAACTTGGTCAAACGTGGTCAAACTCAAAGTCAAGTGGTCAAAATCAATAAACCCATTGAGTCAACCCAGCCGAGTTAACCCAACCGAGTTAACTCAACACGGGCTGCCTCATACGAGTACGCGGGGCGTACTCCGGAGGTATGCTCAACGTACACAAAGCTTTGCAGAAAACCACCATCAGGGTGGCTGGCCGGGTAAGTGGGGCGTACACCAAGCTACATGGGGCGTACCCTCGCAACCCTAAATTCTTCATTAAGTGCTTAATGGCTTCAGCACCTAAGGTCATACTTCAGATCCACTGTCCAGAAGCATACTAGGGTCATAAATTTTCCAACTTTATGACTGTACACGTCCATAAAGTCCTTAACACAAGGTCTTAATCCATTAAAACCTTCTACAAGATGCATGGACCAAACTAGCTAAAGGGACCTCATTTTTATGGCTTAGGACCTTTCCTAGGGTCTAGAAGGACAACTCGGAACGTCTAAAACCAAACATGCATAAAAATCGGACTTTTGAGACAAGAAGAACAACGTAAGGATACCAAATTGAGATTCAAGCAAACAAAGCATCAAGGTGAAGACCTTTTATCTTCTGGAGCTTCTCAAGAAGGTAATGATCCAAGATCCACAAGCTTGCTTCAACTTCTAAGCTCCTTGATGCAACTCCTTCTTCCTTAAGCCCACCAAGATCACACTTTTTTATCTCAAATACACTCTTAAGGGACTAGATTTTTCCAAAAATGACTCAAAGGCTTTGGAGGCTGAAAAAGTGGGTGTAAATGAGCCATAAGGATGCTTAAATACCCCTTAAACCCTAAAATATATGGTTTCATTCAAACATGAGTACGCCCAACGTACATATGTGTACGCCCAGCGTACTAGGGAGCGCCCTAGTACGCTTAACGTACTCACTGGTACGCTTAGCATACTCCTCCAACTTCAAAATTACAATCTTGCCACTAGGGCTTCTCATGGCTACTTCCTTCAAATCCAAGGACCAAAATGATATAATTTAAAACGAGGGATGAATTTGAAAATACATGAAAACCAGGGAGTTACAACTCTACCCCACTTGAACTAGACTTCGTCCTCGAAGTCTGCTACAGAGAACAAATTTGGATAATGCTCCCGCATCTCAGCCTCTGACTCCCAGACGTACACTCGGAGCCCCTCCGGTGCTGCCATCGTACCTTTACCAATGGTACTTCCTTGCTACGTAAAACCTATAGCTTCCTTTCCAGAATAGCTACTGGCCTATCAACATAGTTCAGGTGCTAATCAACCTCAATATCATCCAAGGAAACCACTGCATCCTCATCCAATACACACTTTCGTAGCTGCGAAACATGGAAAGTGTTATGAATCTGACTGAGCTCCTCAGGAAGATCCAATCTGTAAGCAACCTTGCCAACCCTGGCAATAACCCGAAATGGCCCAATATACCGCGGACCCAATTTCCCCCTCTTCCTGCAGCGAATCACACCTTTCCAAGGTGAGACCTTCAGTAACACCATGTCGCCGACCTGAAACTCCAACTCGGATCGACACCAGTTGGCATAGCTCTTCTGCCGACTTTGAGTAGTCTGCAATCTCTGCCTGATCTGCCGAATCATCTCCATAGTCTGAAGGACCACCTCGGTCTGCCCCATAACCCTATGACCAACCTCGCCCTAGCAAACCTGGGTACAACATCTCCGCCCATACGAGAGCTCAAAAGGTGGAGCACCAATGCTGGAGTGAAAACTGTTGTTGTAGGAGAACTCTGCAAGAGGTAGGTAGGAGCCCAGCTCCCACCAAAATCGATGACACATGCCTGAAACATATCCTCAAGGGTCTGTATCGTCCACTCACTCTGGCTATCGGTCTGGGGATGATAAGTTGTGTTGAAGTGCAACATCGTACCCAGTTCCTCATGGAAATTCTGCCAAAAATGGAGGTCAATCGAACACCACAGTCTGAAACAATGGAGACCGGAACCCCATGGCGAGCAATGATATCGCGAATATACACATCGACCAACTCCTCGGCCTAAGAACTCTCCCGAATCGCTAGGAAGTGGGCACTCTTTCTAAATCTATCCATGATGACCCAAATAGCATCAAAACCCTTTGCCGTCTTCGACAACATGATGATGAAATCCATCGAAATCTGCTCCCATTTCCACATGGGAACCTCCAGAGGCTGCAGCTTGCCATGTGGCCTCTGATGCTCATCCTTGACCATCCTGCAGGTCATGCACCTCTCCACGTACCAAGCGATCTCCCTCTTAATACACAACCACCAATAGCTCAATCTCAGATCCCGATACATCTTGGTGGCCTCCGGATGGATAGAAAAACGAGATTTATTAGCCTCCTCCAATATAATATATCTGACCACATCGAGTCAACAAACCACGACCATCCGGAACAAATATGGCAATCTCACCCCTGATCCTCTCTTTCTTCCAATTCTCTTCTCATACACCCTCGACCTGAGCCTCCCTAATCAATCCCAAAATTGGGGAATCCACTGATATCCTTATACATGATAGTCCATCTGAAGACCCATCCGACTTGAGGCTTAAGGCATCCGCCACCATATTCGCTTTACCTGGATGGTAAAGGATCTCGCAGTCATAATCCTTGACTACGTCCAGCCACATGTGATGCTTCATGTTCAGGTTTGGCTGGTCCATAATATGCCTTAAACTCTTGTGATCCGTGTAGATAGTACAGTGGACCCCATAAAGATAATGCCTCCAAATCTTGAGGGCAAAACCCACTACCCCCAACCCAAGATCATGCGTAGGATATCGCGTTTCATGTAGCTTTAGCTGCTGCGAAGCATAACCTATCACCCGTCCTCTCTGTATGAGGACCGCCCCCAATCCAGTGATGGATGCATCACAGAATACCACAAAATCCTCAATTCCCTCTAGGAGGGTCAAAACCGAGGCCTCACATAATCTCCACCGAAGGGTCTCAAATGCTGACTGCTGCTTAGGGCTCCACTGGAAATCCATCCCCTTCCTCGTCAGACAGGTGAGGGGTATAGCAATCTGGGAGAAATACTGAATGAATCTCCGATAGTACCCTTCCAAACCCAAGAAACTCGTGATATCCGAGGGAGATTTCGGAACCTCCCACTGTATCACAACCTCGATCTTGGCCGGATCGACCAATATCCCACCCTGGTTAACGAGGTGTCCAAGGAACTGAACCTCTCGTAACCAAAACTCACACTTCAAGAACTTAGCATAAGCCGTTCTCACCTCAAAACCCTCAGAAGCTCACGAAGATTCTCTTCATGCTGCTCTCTGGTCTTGGAATATACCAGGATATCATCGATGAACACAATAACCGAACGATCGAGCATTGGCATGCATAATCGATTCATCAAATCCATAAATACTGCAGGCACATTGGTGAGCCCAAATGGCATCACCATGAACTCGTAATGCCCATAAAGAGTCCAGAACGCGGTCTTCTCCATGTCCTCCTATCTTACCCTGACCTGACGATACCCAGACCTCAGATCTATCTTGTAGAACCAAGATGCACCCTACAACTGATCAAAGAGGCCATCAATCCGCGGAAGACAATAACAGTTGTTTACTGTTAACTTGTTCAACTCTAGGTAATCAATGCACATCCGGTGTGAACCATCCTTCTTCTTCACGAAAAAATCGCCGCTCCCCATGAAGAACTGCTCGGTTTGATGAACTGCTTGCCTAGCAGCTCCTGCAGTTGAGATAACAACTCCTACATCTCAGGCAGTGCCAAGCAGTGCGACGCCTTGGCAATCGGGGCCGCACCTGGCACGAGGTCAATCCTGAACTCGACCTGCCTCTTAGGAGGCACACCGGGTTCCTCCTCCGGAAACACATCAGCAAACTCCCTGACAACTGGGACCTCTAAAATTAAAACCCAATTCCCAACACGCGTATCCACAACATCAGCCAAATAACCTACACACATGTGCTGAATATATTGTCGAGCTCTGGCTGTAGAACAAAACCTTGAACACATCTTGGTGCCCTCAACATAGATAACAAGTTCTCCCCCACTTGGGGTTCTAACTACCACACGCTGGCCCTCACAATCAATCATAGCACCGAAACGGCTCAGCCAGTCCATTCCCACAATCACACAAACATCCCCCATAGGGATAGGGATCAAATCGATCGGATAAGGCACCCCGAAGATATCCAGAACACAACCCTGATATACTGATGATGCAGAAACCTCGTGTTCGTTGGCTATAGAAACTCGCAACGGACACTCTAACTCCCCAATGGGCATATCAAACTCTCTACTGAACGATCGAGACACAAAAGACCGAATCGCACCCGAGTCAAACAACACTAAAGCAGGCAAAGAGTTCACTAGGAACGTAACTAAAATAGGAACATATATAAGCATAACATAAAAAATAATCAACAGAATAAGAGATAGAAACATACCAGTCACAATATCTGGAGCTGCTCTGGCCTCCTCAGCAGTGGGCTGGAAAGCGCGACCTCGAGCCCTCGAGGGCTCTGCCCTGCCCTGACTCCTATCAGTGATCCTCAAAGTAGATGGCGCTAAAGCCTGCGCCAGCCTAGCAGCAAGCGATGGGCTGTTGGCCTTAACATGGCCAACCTGGTCTCAATGATAACAAATCCTAGAACTGAGTGTTAGGGCCTGCTAGCAGCAATCCCTCGCCATATGGCCCTGCCGGCCACAATTGTGGCACCCAGATGATGATCGGAAAGCACCCTCATGCACCTTGACACACTTCCTACAAGTGCGGCCCTTCCGACTCCCAGATCTAACATCAGTGGTCCTAAAACTCTTTGGCACAGGCTGCGACTGCGTCGGGGCCAGCCTCTGCTCCCTCGTCTGCAAATCAATCTCTATCTCACGCCGCCTGGCGGCCTCCTGCATCTCCAACAAAGTACCATAGCGTTGGGTGGAAACAAACTGTCTGAGCTTCGTCTTGAGCATGCTCAAGTAACGGGTCTTCTGAGCTTGCTCAGATGTAGTAAACTCAAGACAAAACATAGCCCTCTCTGTAAACATCTTGGTGATCTACGTTACCGTCTCAGTCCCCTACCTCAAATACAGGTACTCCTGGGCCAACCTCTCACGCTCCACCAGCGATACATATCGAGAGCGGAACATCTCCGAGAACTGCTCCCAAGACACAGCAGCTCTTTGATCAACAAAATATGAAGTCGCAGCAAGCCTCCACCAATCCTTCGCTCCGGTCCTTAGAAGGTTCAGAGCGCACCTGAACTTCTGGTCAGTTGGGCAAGAACAAATGAAGAAACACCCCTCCACATCATATAGCCACCTCATGTAAATTATTGGGTCATGCACCCCATCGAAATTCGGGGGTTTCGTATTATCGAAGTCCCGATATTGAAAAACCCGACTCGATCCAACCCCTGCAGCCGCAATGGCTGCAACAACAACAGTCTCAGACAAAGCAACATAGCGCTCATCAAAGTACTCAACCATGGAGGTCTTAATAGAACCATAAATCTCTGGAAACTATGCTCGGAAACGAGCAACAACCTCCTCCTACAGGATCTCCCTGATCCTGTCATCCAACGCAGCTGACCTACCCTGACTCCCAGCTCCTGATCCCGAACCGGACCCAGCCTCAAATCGACATGTGGTCACCATACTGAAAATAAACCATGAGGATATCACATAACACACATATCATAACAGGGGAACCAACTCCCAACAAAGCCCTAGGGGTTGTGACTTCCTTGTTACACGTACGGGTCCTGTGCTTTTAGTAGTACGGGCCCATACTACCTTCCACATCTACCCGTATTTGTCTCAGAGGATCATTACAACAACCCTAACAGTACACACTAGCATAATCATACATTCAATCCTCACTCCCTAGAGGAAAGGCTAAACATCTCGAATCTGGCCGGCTAACCCCACACAACTCATCCATGAAACTTCCACCAACCCTACGACACTCGTGTATGCTAGCCATACGTAACACCGGAACCTATAGACAGCCGAATATATGATCCTACCCTAAGCCCTTCATCAAACAAGAACATGAAATAAGGCCAGAACAGAACAAACATTCTCAGGCTATAGAATCTTAGTTATGCATAACCATGATGCATGCACTAAGCAACTACAGTAATGATGTCAATTCCATTAGAGAAGAACCCTAGGATATCAGACATCATATAATCAGTAAATTCTATCATGCATAATCCTGAAGATCCCTAGCCTATCATTGACATGCTATTCTAACATATCACAATATCAAATAACAGTATGGTATTTTGGGGTCTACTTACTGGCTCCGGTTGATCGTAGACATCACATCCTCCTTGATTATTTTGAAAACCATTTGGAAAAATCATTTAAAAATCTTTTCCTTAGTTTGAGACTGGATTTATATGAGTGTTCCTCCATTTCACTCAAACGAAGGCTCCGATACCAACTTCTAACATCCATAAAATCATGAAAAATTTTAAACTTTTGAAACAACCCAAATATCATCACTGTTTACAAATAGTTTTCAAAACATGATCATTATCAGAGTTTTTCCCAAAATCATAAAACAAAACTCGAGGAGGTGCATGATCATGCCTTCGCCTTCCCGCGATCCTCTGAGTTACCTGAAACATAATCCAAAACTGTAATCCCAAAGCTTAATGAGTTCCCCCAAAATACCAATACACAAACAAATAGCACATATATAATAAAAGCATGCAATGGGTCCACAACTAATAGACTGGATTACCCCTGAGCCCACAACATAAGTCTGGCTTGCCCTCGACCCACAACTTATATCTGGCTTACTCCCTGAGCCCACAACATAATTTTGGCTTGCCCTTGGGCCTACAGCTTATGTCTGGCTTGCTCCCCAGTCAGATCAGTCCTCGTACTAAATACAACTAAGCCCTCAATACGAGTATAGCATCCCCTTCCCGGCCCTCAGCTCGTATCTGGAATGCTCGTGAGCCCTCAGTATGAGTCTGGCATGCCCTCCCCGCCCCTCACCTTATATCTGGTTTGCTCCAGGGTTTGTTGGCTACAGCACGGAGCAGTACAACCTCAACCCAACCCACACAATATGTCGACATATAACAGATACTATCATATATATAAATAAGCAGACAGTATCATATGTAGTCCTACAGATCTGTTGGATTAATGTCTAAGTCCATAACTATAATTGGTAAGACTTGACCCGACCCGACATGGTCCATTTGGGTTGCATGGCATCATGCATTTGGATAGACTATAATGAGAGAAATAACACTTAAGGTTGGTTAATATATTATAAGTTCTAATATATTAATAAGGTTATTTAATTAGTATTGATCAAGAATTAATTTGGAATTAATTAAGTGATCAAAAGGAGACTAATTAAATATATGGGTTGATTGTGTAAATCATTCATTCTTATATATGTAGGCTTGTGATCCAAGATTCCTTATGTTGGACTAAGTCCATGGGGTGACCCATGGATACTCCATGGAGGTTAAAATCCATGGAGCATAAGGAATGGGTAAATTTATGAGTTACATGGTGTAACCCTAATAGCCACCATATAAAAGAATCCCATGGCTCAAGAAATCGTACACTAATGTGTGAATATGAGGGCTAGACGATTTCAAGGAGTGTTCCATTTCTCTCAAGTTATTCCATGTGCATTTGGTGTTGTGTGAACCATTTGAGGTGTCACACTTGGGGCACTAGGCACTCAAGCTTCATGGAGACAAGCTACATCAAACAAAGGTATGTATTCTATCCATTTGATTACCCAAGTATCAAGTATTGTATGCTAGATAGGGTAATACCTTGGAAAGTTCATAATTGCATGTATAATAGAGAAAACATAGATCCAAGGTATTTAGGGTTGCATGTACACTTAGGAGTGTTAGAATGCGCAAAACCCATCAGTGGTATCAGAGACAGGTTTGTTTTCTTGTTATACTTGCAAAATTAGCTGAAAAATCGAATTGTATTAGTTTAAAAGTTATGCTAATTACTTGAAAATTTTGATGTGAATTATCTTTGTTCATATGAGTTTATTAGATTAATAGAAAAGTTAATTGATTATGTGTTTTCAATCCATTTTAATCTAAGAGTTGTGACTAAATGTGTTTTTGTAACTTGTCCTCAAGTTATATGAAAAGTCACATTTAAGTTTCATAAAACTCATAAAAAGTTGGCAATGGTTACAAAAATGAAGAGTCTTGTCCTCATTAAATGGTTTTATGACTCCATAACTTCTCCTCAAGTTATGGACGTTCAAAAGTCACTTCATTAAATGATAAAATGTGTAACCTTAATTAGTTCCATAAGTTACAAAAATAAAGAAAAGTTACATTCTTTTATTAGTTTAAAGTCTTCCATAACTTGTCCTCAAGTTATGGAACTTGAAGAGTTTTTTTTTAATTAAAACTACTTTAAACACATAAGTTATGGAATTAATTAGTTTTGAATATTTTCAAAACTTGCCCTGAAGTTTTGGAATTTGTAAAGTTTTCCCCATGAATACTTTAATTCCAAGTTAGCCCTTAGAATTTTAAAAGTTAAAATTCAACCCTTATACTTTATAGTATTATAAGTTAATAATAAATATATGTATAAGAGCAAGTCAGTCTTACCGTTAGTAGGCCTCATTCACGAAGCCGATCTATAAGGGGGGTATAAGGTTACTGCCTATAAAATGGCAGTTGAATGGGTGTCCACTCTCACCCACCGCTTCCTTGACTGGTGGAGGGTCGTTAGCCGAACGGGTAGGACAAGGACTATAATTCTCCCTTCATTAAAAGTATTAATGATAAATACTAAGCAACTAAACACTTATAAATTCCCAATCTTAGTTACTTAGGAAAATGTGAATAAGGTGCTAATCCATGAAAGTACACTTTGCACTTTGTTTAAGTCGGTTAGTGGAGCGTGTGTGGTTAACCGGCACACTAACTCGTATTTAACAAGGTAGGCAAAGGGTAACTTAATGTTTATCATAGTATCGATGGAGCGTGTGTGGTTAACCGGCACATCGATTGAGGGGTAAACACTTAAGGGTACCAAGTAATTTGCATGGTTACTTCACACCTTGTTTTGTGATCCTCGGCATCCCAGTCACAAAACCTGAAGGGCACACTCGAGATTGAAACATGCCTTTGAAAAGTTCAATGAATCTCAAAAGAATCTAGGAGTTTCAAAACCAATTAAAACCTAATAATACATTTCGTTTATCTTGGTGGAAATTGGTGAATCGTCATTCACCTACCTTCAAATATTCTATAGCTTGGATTACGGCATCCCTCTTCCAAGTTATAAAATATTGTGTTGGGTTCTAGCCTTAATATATCATATTGGGTGTTATATTAAGGACTTAAATCAACTTTACGTGAATTTCTCCCATTGTTGATGTCTGGTTTAGACAACAATGATCTTCCCAAACCAAGCTTTCCTAATGAAGATGACTTCCCGAGTTTGGCTCATGGAAGTCATACTTCTCTTCCTCCACCTCCTCAAATTATTCTCCCTAACCCACAAGGTCTTGAAAAGTTTAAGGTCACTCAAGCCCTATTGGCAAGCAAAGGTCTATGTGTGATCACATCTTGGAGATGTAGTCACATATTGACAAGCCGGGAGAGTTGGGTGTCAAAGTCTTGAGAAAGTTGGTGGCTCAACTACTTTCTAAGTTACATAGTGAGTTCCTTTGGGACTCCTATGAAACAGACTATGACAAGACCCTTAATGATCTTATCTATTTGCTAAGATCAACTTCCTAAAACTTTATGGACATTGACAATGATGACATTGGATATCCAGTAAAGCTCTCTCTTCCCAATGGAAAGGGATCGGCCATAGTCAACTCGGTTGACCAAATGGTAAAGAGAGAGGCTAAGTCTTAGATAGTCCCATTATCAAGGGTCCATTGCCAAATGAAGGGGCATTGGTTGCGAAGCTGCCAAATTTACCTAAGGATGTTAAAGTCAATAAGTTTGACTCTACTTCAGGTAAAGTCCATTGTCTAACTCTATTAAGTTCCTACTTGGAGATTCTTATTACATGATGTGACTGGGTTACATGTTGATGTTTGAAGAATCAAAGAAAAGTGAAGAAACTTAAAGAAAGAATATGCTGAATCTGATCGCGTAGATGGATTTCTATCGCATAGTTTGAAGATCGGATTCTTAAGCTACTTTTTAGGAGTTATGATATATTGCTTAGGAATAGATAACAACAAAGTTTTCATGTGCTTTTGCACTGTAAGGATAGTTTTTTCCGCAAAGTTTTTAAAATAAAAGGAAAATTTTTGATTTTATTTATTTTAAAATATCCTTACAATGGCATTTATGAAAATCTTTGCTGCTTATAAGATTCCATTAAGAGCAAGAGTGAAAATATGAATTTGATTCTTTCATTTGTGGTAGTGTCCAAATTTACCAAATAAGGAAAGATTCTCATCACCCAAGTTTCAGTTTGATAGAAACTTGGAATCATGCAAGTTGTATAGTATGATGAATGAGAATTTTCAACTTTGGAAAATTAAGACTAGTTCCTTGTTCACATGTATATGTGAGTCAAGTGAAGGACTAAGGGATCGAGTACACATTCTTGTGCACTGATCAAGTCCACCATAAAAGATCGATAAGACTATTCGTCATGATTTACTAAGGCTTAGTAAATATGATTATACTTACAAGCTTAAGTATAATTCTGAGACATTGGAAAAGTTTCAATGTATGACCGAACGAATGAGAAGAATCAAATTAGGCAGAAGGATAAATGTTTCTCAAATCTGAAAAGATGGGAGAGTACTTTAGTATCATGTTTTAAGATCATCTTAATGATTTTGAGACCTTATCACAATTCATCCTCTAAGTGCATTCTGATAGTTAAGAAGAGGAGTTATGAATTGTTGAAGTGGTTAAATCAAGAAGATGATTCATACATCGTTCCAAAAACAATTCTTAGAGTTATACTCTAAGATTGGAACTTGAGTGACATGTCTTAAAAGATGTTTAAAAACACTTGTCAAATGTAAGAGTAAAAGTTTTCTACTCTTGTACATTTGAAATTGGTAATTTGTGATGTTTTGGATAAAACAAAGATCAACTAAGGCCAATTGTGTTAAGTGTCTGTCTTGATTAGAATCCACACTATCTCTTGAATATTTGGCAAGAAAGTCTTGTAGGTCAAGGATACAGTGGGAGTCTAAAAGATCCTGAAAGGGTTTCAAGAAGTAATCAAGAATTAAAACCTGTATTTCATCACTAGCACACAACTAGAGGTTTATAACCTATCGTGTTGACATTTCTGTGCCCATTCTAGTTAAGTTGGCTATACATTTGAGTTCTACATGTTCTCAATTGTTTGCATAGCTACTTGGAAGCAATGGCAGGCCCTTGAGCTGCCAGGTGGCAAGAAGTTAAGATTGCACAAGTTCAATCCATATGAGTTAGGATTTGTCACTAACCTTGTCTTGTGACCATGATTTTGACGATTCACATGGATAAGAACACATACACCATAAAATCTAAGGGTCATAAGGTTTCTCTCCGATTCATGAAAATGATGGTGAGGAAACACTTCCACCAAGTAGATTTGAAGCAGATGGCAAAAGGTCTAAACAATTGAGACTATGATTACGACATCCCTTTTCATAGTTCTGAAATTGTTTAGACACACATGTGAGCTATCTAAGATAAGGTGTATGATTTTGATAAAGTTTTATCAAAGCAATCTAGTATCAGAAATCTAAACTTTGGTAAGAATGTCAATAAAGTATTGATTTCTAGAGGTCCAGTTGTTTTCTGGATACATGTCAAAGCTAGTGGGAGCATAAGTGTTATGCTAATAATCATCATGTTAGTGGGAGCATGATAATTATGATAAGTATTGCAAGTTAGCAATGTTAATTATAGAAAACAAAAGTTTCAATTCGTGAGATTGCAGGGGTTGAAAAAGTAGTTTTGCTATAATTAAGGGAGAGGAAATTATACTTCATTTCAATTCTAAAAGGCTTAGATTGAGATTTTAATCATCTTAGTCAAGAATATATATATGAATTTTATGTTGGTTTGGTTCAACTTAAGAAAATTCTATATATTGCGTTCTCAAAATTCGATTATGATTACGGCATCCCTCTTCATAGTCAAATTTTGAGAATATGGCAAACAAAAAAAAATTATTATGGCAAAAGACTTGTCTAGAACCATGTCTTTATGTGAAACATCATGAATCGTGTCCCATTTACTTTGGGTACAAGATCGATTGCATGTGCTATAATATTTGTCATTTCTAAATTTTTCCAAATGCCCAGAGGCATTAAGAAGGGAAAAGGTCTAGAATTGGATATGACTAAAATGATTAAGCAATTGTCGAGGACAATCTGAGGTTTACCAAAGATTGGTTGCTCAGGGACAGTTGGAAGTATAGTGCTAATTTTGGAAGGACCATATTGACATATTCTGAAAAGAGGCATCTCTTGTTCAGAAGTGATAGTCAAAATGAGAATATTGACTTGTCTCCATAGGTGGAAGTTATCTGTGTAAGATTAGAAAACTTAATGCAACAAGCATGTCCAAAGCAATGTACTTTGAATATGAGACTTAGTTTCCAGGGAGTTAATCTCCATTGGAATACCTTATAATGACTGTTGACAAGTCTTTGTGACTTTGTACATATTCATTACAGGAGGGTCAGTGCATATAAGTTTAAAATCTAAACAGATTTCGATAAATGATAGGAATTTGAAATTCTCACATTTTTCGATAAGGATTTGGGAGTGTGAAATTAGAATCATTGAAATTATGTTCAATTGGTTTATTTCACAAAGTAAGGATCATAGACAAACATAGAGTGCATACTTGGTGTATGGCAAAGCTATTGTTTAGAAAAACATAGTGTACATGCTTGGAGCATGGGACAACTAGTGTTTTTAATTCAAGTATAAAGTTGATAAAACCGAAACAATGAATAATGAGTAATCAGTATGGTGATAAATAAAAGTGTTTATTTATATTCATAGGGTTTGATACCATATTTGATTCATTTATTCTTGTATTTCACTTTGCATGTTTTGACTTCCAGAATAACTAAGTCGCTCTTCCTAAATGATTAAGTTATTCAAACCATCCACAGTCGGTCATATGTTGGAAGTAGATATGAATCAAGACTGTCATGGGTTGATTTGTAGAGGTCCAAGTTGGTGGACAAAGTGGTGCTACAACACTCATGAGTCCTCATAAGTTCTGAGTATTGGATTCAACCCGCGCTCATTTGAATCACTTCATGGATTTTATCACGAGTGATCATGAGACGATAATATCTTATATTCTTCAAACCTAGAGATATGAGTTGTTACTATGAGTTGGTTATACATTGATTGCACGAAAACGCATTTGGTAACTCGATGTTATAAAACGTGCCTTTGTGTATGATTCAACAAGTAGTAGAACAAGCCATATGAGTCGAAGTTTATCCATTCCTTTTACCTTCGGGATAAAAGCGATATCTGTGGGCCCTTCGATGATTTAGCGATGACACATGTGAGTGCTTGGCCAAGCCAGGACTGATTTGATTTGTTCAATCAGTCAGTCATCATAAATCAAAAATCAGGAAACAACAAATGGACAGAGAGAATGATTGATAATCCATGTCTCAATCCATATGATATCTAGAATGGAGGAATATATGATCCCTTATCTAATGGACAAGTTCATCGACAAGGTCAGAGTTCGACATAAGCTTTTGAGAGCTACGATTGCTGCTCGGTTCCTGAAGTCATACGCAATAATAGTTTTAGACTTATCCAAGTGGGAGACTCTTGGATTAATGTTTAACTCCATAACTATAATTGGTAAGACTTGACCCGACCCGGCATGGTCCATTTGGGTTGCATGGCATCATGCATTTGGATAGACTATAATGAGAGAAATAACACTTAAGGTAGGTTAATATATTATAAGTTCTAATATATTAATAAGGTTATTTAATTAGTATTGATTAAGAATTAATTTACAATTAATTAAGTGATCAAAAGGAGACTAATTAAATATATGGGTTGATTGTGTAAATCATTCATTCTTATATATGTGGGCTTGTGATCCAAGATTCCTTATGTTGGACTAAGTCCATGGGGTGACCCATGGATACTCCATGGAGGTTAAAATCCATGGAGCATAAGGAATGGGTAAAGTTATGAGTTACATGGTGTAACCCTAATAGCCACCATATAAAAGAATCCCATGGCTCAAGAAATCGTACACTAATGTGTGAATATGAGGGCTAGACGATTTCAAGGAGTGTTCTATTTCTCTCAAGTCATTCCATGTGCATTTGGTGTTGTGTGAACCATTTGAGGTGTCACACTTGGGGCACTAGGAACTCAAGCTTCATGGAGACAAGCTACATCAAACAAAGGTATGTATTCTATCCATTTGATTACCCAAGTATCAAGTATTGTATGCTAGATAGGGTAATACCTTGGAAAGTTTATAATTGCATGTATAATAGAGAAAACATAGATCCAAGGTATTTAGGGTTGCATGTACACTTAGGAGTGTTAGAATGCGCAAAACCCATCAAGATCTACCAGACTAACATATCGAAACTAGCATGCATATCTATTACGTACTCAACATATCAACAACTATCACGTTATCAAACCAATGGGCCGGCCTTGGTGGCTTTGATCCGAAAGTACAGTGAGGAAAACTCACCTCACAAGCTGAACAGAACTGATAAGGCCCGAATCCGAATCTCAGCTCTCTACTCAATGCCTACATCCACCAAGTGATCAATTCAAAACTAGCATCCATATCTATTCCATACTCAACATATCAACAACTATCAGGTTATCAAACCAATGGGCAGACCTTGGTGCCTTCGACCTGAAAGCAAAGTGAGGAAAACTCACCTAACAAGTTGAACATAACTGATAAGGCCCGACTCCGAATCTCAGTTCTCTACTCAATGCCTACATCCACCAAGTGACCAATTCCATCAAAATCCGAAAATACCCAAAATACCCTCAAAGTCAAACTTGGACAAACATGGTCAAACTTGGTCAAACTCAAAGTCAACTTGTAAAAATCAATACACCCACTGAGTCAACCCAACCGAGTTAACTCAACATGGGCTGACCTATGCGAGTATATGGGGCGTACTCCGGAGGTACGCTCAGCGTACATGAAGCTTCGTAGAAAACCACCATCGGGGTGGCTGGCCGGATATGCGGGGCGTACCCTTGCAACCCCAAATTCCTCATTAAGTGCTTAATGGCTTCAACACTTAAGCTCATACTTTACATCCAAGGTCCAGAAGCATGCTAGGGTCATAAAGTTTTCAACTTTATGACTTTGCATGTCCATAAAGTCTTAACACAAGGTCTTAATCCATTAAGACCTTCTACAAGATGCATGGAACCAAACTAGCTAAAGGGACCTCATTTTTATGGCTTAGGACCCTTCCTAGGGTCTAGAAGGATAGCTCAAAATGTCTAAAACCAAACATGCATAAAAATGGGACTTTTGAGACAAGAAGAACAACATAAGGTTACCAAAATGAGATCCAAGCAAACAAAGCATCTAGGTGAAGACTTTTTACCTTAAGGAGCATCTCAAGAAGTTAATGATCCAATATCCACAAGCTTTCTTCAACTTCTAAGCTCCTTGATGCAACTCGTTCTTCCTTAAGCACACCAAGAACACACTTTTTAGCTCAAATACACTCTTAAGGGACTAGGGTTTGCCAAAAACGATGCAAAGGCTTTGGAGGCTGAAATGGTGGGGGTAAATGATCCATAAGGATGCTTAAATACCCCTCAACCCCTAAAATTTAGAGTTTCATTCGGACAGGAGTAGGCCCAATGTACATATGTGTACGCCCAACGTACTCACATGTACACTTAGCGTACTCCTTCAGCTTCAAAATTACAATCTTGCCACTAGGGCTTCTCGAGGCTACTTCCTTTTAATCCAAGGACCAAAATGATATAATTTAAAACCAACGGATGAATTTGAAAATACCTGAAAACCGGGGTGTTACAGTTATTCGCAGACTGTGCTCCGTTATCTGAAATTAATGTATACGGTACTCCAAAACGGCAAATGATTTTCTTCGAAAAGGATTTGATCGTGTTTTGGCATGTTATTGTGGCCAATGGTTCTGCCTCAACCCATTTGGTGAAATAGTCTATTACTACTACTAAGAAATTGACCTTCTCGGGTGCTTCTGGGAACGGTCTGACTACCTCTATTCTCCATTGAATGAAAGGCCAGGGGCTACTAATGCTAACCATTGGTGTTGACGATTTTATTGGGATTGGTGCATGTATTTTTCACTTTTCACAACTGTAGATCACTCATTATGTGTCTTGATACATAGTCGGCCAATAGTACCCTATCCACGATATTTTGTGTAGTATTGTCCGTGCTCCTGGCACCCCCTCATGCATTTCTCTTATGAAGTATTCTGCTTCCTTGCAACTTAAACAACATAAGATAAGTGTCAAATACCCTTTTTGTACAATATTATGTTGTCCACTACAAAGTATGGTGCCTTAACCCTTAGTTTCTTAGCTTCATTGTCATCCGAAGGTAACTTGCCCTCCGTTAGATGTTCCATTATTGGTTTCCTCCAGTCGTTTGTTTCTAATATTACTGACATTACCGACTTCTCCTCTATTGCTTTTACTTGCACTATTTCTACCAATACTTTCTTGGTTAAATAGGGAAAAGTGGAAGATGCAAGCTTACTTAACGTGTCTGCATGTTTTTTTATCTCGATGCATGTTCTAGCCTAATGCTCTTAAAGTGCTTTGTCAATTTTTTCACTTTGTCTGTATATTGTGCTAAAATCCTTCCTCGATTTTCATACAATCCATTTGTCTGGTTGGCGACGACCATCGAATCTATACAGGCGTGTATGTGCTCATACCCCATCTTAATACCCAATTGCAATCCTGCAATGAGTGCTTCATATTTTGATTTGTTGTTTGATACTGGAAAGTCAAATATTGATGCGTAGGTCATCTCTTCCCCCATTGGGCTTGTTAATACCAAGCCAACTCCTGCACCTTCTGCACAAGAGGATCCATTGGAAAATAATCTCCATTGATTTTCTTGTGTTGCGTTCGTTTCTTTAATGTTGCTACCTGATTCGAGTACCGACAACACTTCCCTTTGGCCTGCTATTTCGGTGACAAAATCTACCACTACTTGTGCTTTTATGCTGGTTTGTGGTTTGAAAGTGATTTCATGATCTCCTAGTTCCATTGCCCATTTAGCCAGTCTTCATGATTTCTTTGGTTTCAATAGTACATGAAACAATGGGATATTTGTGAGCACTTCGATGGTATGTGCCAAACAAATATCTTCTTAGTCTTCTTGCTGCATCGACTAGGCATAATGCCAGTTTATCCATATCTGAATATCCCATATCTGCTCCTTGTAGTATACGACTTACAAAATATATCGGTACTTGTTTGTCTTCTCTGTTTGCCACTAATACTGCATTGGTTGTCATTTTGGATGTTCATATATACATGGTTAAGATCTCACCAGGGATTGGCGATGTAAAAGTGGGTAGCTCGGCTAGTGCCATCCTGAGTTTACAAAATGTGCTCTCAGCCTCTTCTGTCCAATGGACAGTCATTTTTGTCTAATACTCTTTTTATCGTTTTGTAGAAAAGGTATGTTTTCTCTGCATACTTTGCTAAGAACCGCTCTAATGCTTCTAGTTTTCCGTTTAGTGCTTGTACTTTTTTCAATGTCCTTGGGGACCGCATTTCTAGCAGCATTTCTACTTTTTTGAGGTTCTCCTTTATACCATCCTTTGTGGTGACGTGCCCTAGGAATTTTCTTTCATCTGTCCCAAAGACACTTTTGAGGGTTCAACTTCATATCCGTGGCTCTTAGGTTAGCAAAAGTTTCCGCTATGTCTTGTAGAAAACAACTATTGTTTCTACTTTTGATGATCGTGTCGTCCACATAGACTTCGATATTTCTCCCGACCTATGGTTCAAAAACTTTGTCTGCTAACCTCTGGTACGTTGCACCTGCATTTCTTAATCCAAATGGCATTTTTATATAACAAATGGCCCTCTCTCTGTGTGATAATATGTTTTTTCTTCATCCCCACCATGCATGTGTATTTTATAATATCCTTTACAAGCATCCAAAAACCTCTTCCATTTATGCTCCTGGAAGGACTCATTTTTTTCGTCGATGGATGGTAGCGGGTAACAGTCTTTGGACAAGCTTTGTTTAAGTCTGTGAAGTCTATGCATATCCTCCATTGTCTGCCTCCTTTTTTAAACAAGACCGGGTTTGTTTCCCAGAATGGGAAAGGCGATTCCCCTAGTATTCCTGTTTTTATTAATTTATCGACCTCGTCATTTATTTCTTTATTCATGTCTTTTGATTGTCCCATTTTTTCTGTCGAATTGGCTAACTTCCTGCTTTCTCATTTAATTTGTGCTTGACCAGTTGTCTGGGCACACCTATCATGTCTATTGCCTCCCACACGGATATGTCAACATTTTCTTTTAAAAGTATCGTGAATCTCTTTTTTAAATCACGTGGTAACCTGACTCCTATCCGTACTCCATGGTCTACGTATTTGCTATTGATTATGATTTCTTCTAACCCGTTATTTGCTTGTGTTGTATTCAAATCCGTTGCTCTCGCCCCACTTTCCACCATTGCAATGGATTCCATTAGTGGTTTACTATAGATCTTTCCAAATCCGCTTTTCATTTGAAATCGAACGATGCTGTGGATTTTCGACACGATCGCCCCAAACTTTCTCATTGCACTTCTTCCAAATATAATGTTGTATGGCAATGTTGATTGTATGAATGCCTACGTCGCATATTCGCCCATATGTAAGTACCGTTCCGTCTTCCTGGAGGTGGGGAATATGATATGCTTCTTTATCAAACATACTATGTAGTTTGTCGGTATCCCTTAACCGCAATGGGTAGCTCATTTCTGTTGCTTGACTATTTGGGTATTTCCTCTGTTTGTCACCTAGGAATACTTATAATACGGATGACGCTAATGTTGATACGGCGAACTCCAGGCGCACAGTGAGCTCTTTCACCCTGGACGGTTTCGTGCTATAGGCATACGCGAATTCACTCCGCGTAAGAATAACAAGAACTAGGTCAGACATCCATACCGAGGGTTGGACCCCGGTATAGCTCTTCGAGACCTAAGTTAGTTTGCAACTTTTTGGTATTGCCTTTGTGTCAAGGAATATGTGTTCTCCTTACTTACTTGGTTAGCATGTCTCGTAGGGATATTTATAGGTTGTCCGTGGTCTGTAAAACCCATTTCTCAGACCGGTCCTCCACTCATTACCCGGTTCGCGAGCGGTCACACTTCCTTGTTTATTTTTCTTTGCTTTGTACTATTTAACATATTTTATGGGATGCGATTCTGAAGCTCGCGTACGATGTATCCGAATACATATTTCTTCGAAACAAATGACAATGATTGTAAAGCCGACCTGGTGAGTAACGAGCCGATAGTGGGTTTCCTCGGACTACCGGCATGGTACACCATTATATATATATATATATATATATATATATATATATATATATATATACACACACACACACACATACACACACACGCACACACACATTGGGATTTGCTATATGCATATATATATATATATATATATATATATATATATATATATATATATATATATATATATACACACGCACACACACACACTGGGATTTGCTATATGCACATTTCTGCAATGCCGGTGTTGGTTTTGAAAAATATTGGTTGGATTTTAAAACATTGATGTCCGTCGACTTTGACCGATATTAAAACATTGTCTTCAGATAATTTCTTTGTTGAGGTGGTCTGTTTTGGGGTGTTTTTAGAACACCCCCCTCCCCCCCCCCCCCCCCCCCCACACCCCAATAATAGGACATGTACGCGTGTGATGCACACATATACAAAACACAAATGTCGTATTGTTGGTGGTTCATTTAACATTTTGAAATCTACTGAAAAATAATTATGTTTAGGTTTCATAATTGATTTAATCATTATCTTTTTTTAGTTAATTAATTCCCAAAAACCGAAAAATTATTAATTTGGACCCTTTTATCCGGTCAACAAGTAATCTAACTTTATAAAATTACACTTTTGACCGAGATCATAAAAATTATTATAAATTTGGTCCATTATTTATACTTTTGGCCTAGATTTCAAATTTTATTACAAATTCGGTCTAAAATTTACACTTTTGCCAAAAGTGTTTAGGATTTCAAATTTTATTAAAAATTTGGTCCAATATTTACACTTGTGGCTTAGATTTCGAATATGTTTAGGATGAATTTATTTCAAAAATTCGAAAGAAAATTTTGAAAAAAAAAGATGTAAAAAAAACTAGATTTATGATGAATTTGTAACAAAATTGTGGAATCTAGGCTTAAATTATAAATTTTGGACCAAATTTGTAATAAAATTTGAAATCAGAGCCAAAAGTGTAAAATCTAGACCAAATTAGTAATAAAATTTAAGATCCAGGCCAAAATTATAATTTTAAAAGTTGAATAACCTATTGACCGTGTAAAAATGTTAAAATGAATATATTACCGGTTTTTTGGAAAATGTAATTGATACCTATACATAAAGACTTTTCAGTAGATTTCTTTTTAACATTGCTTAATTTTTATCAGATATGTTATGTAATTTTTGTATATGTTTAAATAACCGATCCAACCTAAATAAGCAAAATGTAATTTTTATCAGTTTGGATATCGATTACATTTTCCAACATAAATTATCTTATTAACTCAACTAAAATAACCCGAAACCAAAAAAAATATATGCCCGGTCAACGGTCCTAGACTAAAGACTTCCAAAAAAATATATCTCGATGTTGTAGAACTTACTACTTTGTGGATGATTCGGTGGTATTAAAACAATTCGATATTCAAAGAGAGAACGTTGATGAAAGATTTGGTTTTTGAAGTCTTTATTGCTACCTCTTATTTGTATATTTTGTTTAGATGTAAAATGTTAAGCATTGATTGGTTAAAAACACCCTATTTAACTCCTTGCAAAATTGACACAATAAAATCAATTGACTATTGTAAGAAAAATCTATAATCAAAATTTGTATCTTTTGATATTCAAAACTCATTATTATAATTTTTATTAGGTAATCAGTTTAAGCGCCGTTCATTGAAAAGAATATATATTGTGAGAATAATATTTGATTGTAAAAGTGATGTGTTCATAAAGAAGAAAGAATAATATCTTTGTGATGTATTTCCCCCCACAATAAGCATATGATACAGCTGGGTCTTTCACAGAGATGTCCCTATCAGAATAGGTATGGTACCCCCTACATCACAGGAGGGGTATATGATTATACGTTATACGCGAAATGACCCATTTACCCTCTACAATTTACTCAAATATTCATCGTTATGCATGGTACACCCACACTACCCTTTACTATTAACTATTTAACTTACTCATCATTTCAAGGTTCAGGACCATTAATATGGGTTCTATCTATAACAAAATCAATGGAAAAACAAATTTCCAAATTTGAATGTTTGAGTTAGACCCTACGATCAACTGATTTTAATCAGTACATCACTGATTAAAAAAATAGGTGATTCTATTCATAAATCTCATCAGGAGAAAAATTAAGAATGGACCCATAAAATTTCAGATTAGCAATGGAAATGGATATATTAGTGACGAATTGTAACAGATTAGCACATATTAATGACGTAATATTGACATATTAGTGACAGGACAACATATTAAAATTTCGGAGGGTATTTTTTTTTAATGACAAATCTAACATACTTCTATATTACTCTTGATTACACGTATGTCCCAGTTGAGACTTGAACCCTCGACCTCATGGAGGGAGTGCAACCCCTGATATCATTGGACTAGAAGCCGCTTGGCTGCCAACTGAGACTATACCGGTCGCCTATCCCCTTCTGAGACTCCGCATCCTCCCTGGCCTAAGTCTCTAGCTCAATCTCCCTTTTCCGGTCATTTTCCTGAAGCTCAGCAAATGTCCGGTATGACGAGTTCGCCACGAACTCGCGAATGCCCCTCCTCAAAATGCTTAAGTATCGGCTCATTCGTGCCTGCTCAGAAGACACGTGCTCAGGGCAAAACAGCACCCTCTCATGAAACATCCTCGTAATCACTGTCACAGACTCGGTCCCCTTCTTGAGAGACAAGAACTCTTGGGCTAACTGTTCCCTATCCACCGGAGGGACATACTCATCACGAAACATGGTGGTGAACCTCTCCCAAGTCACTGCAGTGCGCTCTGCAGGAGTGAAGTCAGCCGTCACAAACTTCCACCAGTCCTTCGCCCCCAAGCGAAGTTGGTTCAGCGCGAACCGTACCCTCAGATGCTCAAGACATGAACATGTGTAGAAGCATCCCTCAATGTTAGAGATCCACCTCATCACGACTATCGAATCCTGAGTCCCGTCAAACTCTGGTGGCTTCGTGTTGCTGAACTCTCGGTACAGCAACGAGTCACCCCCCTGTGGCCTCGCGGCAGCGACAGCTGTAGTGGCTGCAGCAACAGCCACCTCAGTCAGAGCAGCATATCGCTCATCTAATGTTTGACAACCCGGAATTTCTATCTTGTACAACCATTCACTTCAATAGAAGTCAAAATTGTTTCTGCTAACTTTTAAGCAGTTTGGAGTCAGTTTGAGTGTTCTAAAGCCTACTACTTCAAGAGATAACTGGAGAGAGGATACTTTAGGGTAAAGTGTGCAACATTTAAGTTCCAAAACTCCAAGAGTTTGGAGTTTACGGCCCAAATAGTGTTAGGGCCGTAAACCCTAAGGACTATATAAGTGACACTTAGTCATTTTTAGCTCTTTTTCACAGTTTCAAGTCTAGAAACCATTTCTCTCTCAAGTATCATCCAAAGTTTCTTCAAGATCTTCAAGAAAGTAAGTGTTTCCTTCCTTGTTTAGTTGATCTCTTCCTTAATCTAGTGATCTTACATGATTTCATCCATGAAATCATTCCATTTGTTTAGATCTTCAAGCATTCTTCATTTCACCAAGAACAGCAAGAACATACACTAGTGTTCTTGGGCCGTGAACACCCTTTCAAGCTCCTTTATTGTAAGTATTCTTACCCTAGTGTGTTATAAGGCTTGTTTCACTTCTTATTCAACTAGAAAACACCAAGAATCACAAGTCCATAAGGTGTTTACGGCCAAGACATGTTCTTGAGCCGTAAACCCTAATAGATGGGGCAAAGTGAGCCCTAGTCCCTTCCTTAGCCTTGAATACTAGTCTAGATCACTTCCTTGAAGTGTTTAGGACCTTAAACATCAAAAAGATCAAGAACACATAGAGTTTACGGCCGTAAACTCATGAGGAATGGTCCATGGGCCGTAAACTCTAAAAAGGGGTGCAATGGTGCCACAATCACTTCCTAAGGCTTGGACTTGATCATAGTATGCTTAACCTTGACTTGTAAGACCTTAAAACACCAAATTATAGAAGTTACCATGGGTTTACGGCCGTAAACCCATTAGGACCGTAAACCCCAAAACCGTAAACTGATGAAGAGTTTACCCTTGGACTGTAAACTCAAAAGCAAAGCCCTACAACCCCTAGATGCAATCCTTGGTACTTATAGCACTTGAATCAAAGTGTTTTCCATGTTCTAGGGTGTCTTAACTTGATTAATTAGTTATTAAATGACTAACTGGATACATATATGTGTCATTATATGTTAAATAGGATCCGTGTGTGTGTTCAAGTCTTCACTTGACGCTTAACATCCTATACCATCCGTTCATCCAAACCACTCACTACATGTGAGTTTATATCCCTTAATCAACCTTTTAAATGATTTTAAAATCTTTTATTGGGGGGGGGGGAATACAAGTTGAACTATTATAGTTATTATATCAATCACATGTGATTAATAACTATTAAACATATGTATTTTCTTACTTTTCAAACTGTGTTATCAAACAAACTACTTCAAACTCTTTTACATGATAAATACTTTCTATTCAAACACTTTTAAACTTATACTTTGTCAAATGTGTATCTATATAGATATAGTTATATAAGTAGGATTGAAAGGACTTACGACTGATAGCTCGCCTTGCTTCCTGTTCCTTGTTTGGTTGTGGACTTAGGGTATCGGTTATTTCTCCGAAGGCCATTTGAATCCTAGTTATATATTATGTATATGTATATAGATATAAAAGTTACTTCTTTCATTTCAATACCTTTGGGTAGCAAAGGTATACAAGCATGTTCATACATACAAACAACATTACTAGTAAACTATAAAAGGTATAGTTTAGGAAGTTGCTAATACTATTCCTAGAACAATGAAACATACAATGAGTCAGTTCATACATGAGTCAACACATACTATAACGAGAAACAAACGATAACATACAAAAAGAGAACACACAATTATGAGAAACAGAGAGAACATACATACATATTAGAAAGAGAGAGAACATACAATACAGCTAGTACATACAATACATATACAAGAACATTACAACAGTTATGTGAGCCATGTAACGGGGCATGGCATCACCTGTCATGGCTCATTTTGTATCCAGAGTCTCCTAGAAGGAGAGCGTTGAATTTGTGTATAGATCTATACTGGATTGACTATCCTACACCTTGCTGCTCGCTACAGTGGAACTTGCAAGTCTACGGGTGCCAAATGTCATTTCTTCCGACGTCTTTCATCGTCGTGTTTTTAGTCGGTAGTATGGTACAGGCATATCACATGTTACTTTAAATAACAATTGGTTTAAGGTAATTAGTACAGCAGTAGTTACTTAATACAACACTACAGTACTTTATTTATTTCCCCATTGCATTCACTTTGTGATCTTCACACAATGAACGGTAATGTAAAAGCTATATTTTTGGTTAATGATAGTCATATTTGGGAAAATACACACTTTTACAAGAAACAAACATACATTTCATTTGATTCCTTGGTAGAAGGTTACGTTTAGTAGAAAATATAGGATTTTGTAGGAGATACAAACATATACAAACATTTACAAACATATACAAACATTTACAAACATTTACAAACTTATACATCAAGTACATACAAACACTTTCATACAAACAATGACACTAAAATACTTATGAACTCACCATCTTTAATGCTGATAAACTCTTTCAAAATAACTTGTATTCTCAGGTCATCAGTAGACAGGTACCGATGCCAGGCTTTTGAGAAGATGGAGTTCGTACAAGACTCATCTCATATTTTGATTTACATTTTTGGTGTCTTATAACTTTACATAACACACTTGTATGAAATTATATTATTAATGCAATGGATAATGTTGTTGCTTGTTTACTACTATGCATTGTTGTGATACTATACATGACGTCCTCCAGCCCCGAACGATTCCGTCGTTCCGGTTTTGGGGTGTGACAGATTGGTATCAGAGCATTGTTTATACTGAATCGAGTATATCAACCCATAAAAGATATACAAACTATAAACACAACGGGATTAAAATACTCTGACCAAGAGTTTATACTTTTAAATAATAAAATATTTAACCAAGTATACATACCTGTATTCATACTAAAATCAGTGTCACTAGGACAGAACAAAAGTATTACGATTGTTGGGCAACACAATTAGACTTAGAGACATATAGTCAACCCTGGGAAGATATAGCCTGATCAACTATATTATCTAAGGAGTGACTAGCATCTGCCTAAGGGTGGTTGTGAGGTTGCAACAAGTCTAAAAACTTACCAATACCACTATAATGAAAACAATAGAACAGAACATAAACTTAAAATACTATAGGAGTATTTTGTGTTACTATAATTTCTTTTCTGAGAACTAAAGATCTTTATTAGTATGTCAATAGTTGCTGAGTGGATACGCTAAGGTTATATGTAACTAGGATGGCATAGACTTAGAATCTGTGATCTTTGCTTTACTTCCTGTTCCTTGTTTGGTTGTGGGCTTAGAGTTAGGGTCACTTATTCGAAGGTCTATCCTGTTTTGAGTACATATAATTGGTATGCACTAAACAAGTAATGAAGTAACTGATAAAGATCATCTTATAATTATCTAATTAGTGCGTCTATTTAGTTATTTCTTATACCCCTTTTCTCGCGTAGATGTCATGGCTGGATTCCATCTTCCTGGAGATCCATACTTCCCAAACGAAGGCAATGCAGGATGGCTTGAAGAAGAGCCAGATGATGATTATCCAATCCCTTTGGATGATCACCTCGCTGAAGGCTTTTCTGATGGTTCTGACTCCGAACCCGAAGTCAACAACCTACCCCCGGTAGCTCCAAACCCGAACCCTCGTCCAACATTTCAAGGACTCACACCTCTGTGGGCCACAAACTTGAACAAATGGAGTCAGGAGCAGGGTCAACCCATACCCTATAATGGGGACCGAAGCTTCTACAATCTAAGCGAGGGAGGTTCAGCTGACAGGGTCCTACCCATCATGGTTCGTAGGATTTCTCGGAACACCGAGCAAGGACAAGCAGCTATCAACCGAGTCGTGGAGATTGACGGCAACTCTGGCGTTAACACAGTCCGCATTCGTCAGCTGGAGTCTGCTCATGAAAGGACTCAGATCCATAATACAGCCCTGCAGAGAGAACTTACTGAAACCCGAGCTGAAGTCAGGGAACTTCGAGCTTGTCAGGCAATGACATAAAGGCGCATGAGAGACATGGAGTGCCGTCTGTCCGAATCAAGGACTCACTCTAGTGGCTCTCCTCGTAGATAGAGCCTACTCAAGCTTCTCTTTTGGATATAACTTAGTTATTTAAAACTCTAGTCTAATTTCCTATCTTTGTTAAAACTTGGACCTGTTAGGTCTTGATTAGGTTAAATTTCTGTCAAAATTTTCCCATCTTGGTTGATGTAAGACCTACTTCTAGGTCCTTTTTCCCGAACTCGTTACATCTGTAATTCCAGTATTATTGACAGACATCTAATCTCATGGAAATTATTATCCAACTGCTATCATCTGTTAGTACTAGATCTACATTCAATCATACTATTCAATTGTGTTGTTGGGCTATGGAGAGTAAGTCCATGAGTCACTCTCATCAATTTCTCTATTCTTACCAGTATTGTCATCTTTGTAAACTTTTAGCTAGAAGATGCCTCTGCGTCGATCAACGAGATGCAATCCTCCATCAACTGCAACACCACCTGCTCCTCAAATTGATACAACAGCTCTAAATACTGCAGTAGCTGCGGCTGTGGCAACAACCATGGCTCAATATCATTCTTCGAGTGCCACCGGAGGTGGTACACCTGTTCATTCTACCCATGGTGAAGCTCCTGTGCGCTTGAGAGAGTGCTCCTATAAGGACTTCACCAACTACAAGCCATTGTCCTCTAAAGGGACTGGCGGAGTCATTGCCCTCTCGCAATGGTTCGAAAAGACGGAGTCCATCTTCGAGATCTGCTAATGCCTGGAAGGAACAAAGTCAAATTTGTTGCGTGCACCTTCGAGGCAAAAGCCCTGACATGGTGGAATAGCCATGTCAAGTAACTATCTCTCATAGTGGCTAATGATATGGGCTGGGAAGCTATGAGGGAGCTAATGATTGAAGAATACTGCCCGAGGGGCGAAATCCAGAAGCTGGAGCAAGAACTTTGGAGCCTGACCATGAAGGGCTCCGACATTGGGACCTACACCGCCAGGTTCTGCGAGCTGGTGGCCCTCTGTCCCAACATGGTTCATACAGAGTGAAAGAAAATCGAAAGGTACATATGGGGGCTGGTGCCTCCATTTCAGGGGAATGTTTTAGCTTCAAACCCCACTACATTTGATAGTGCCAAGAGGTTGGCACAGAGGCTCATTGACCATGGGGTCCGTACCCCAGCAGCAACAACAATCCTAGCCATCTCAGAACCCTCCAAAGCCGCTGACAACAAGCGGAAATTCTGGGATGACAAGAAGAAGAAGAAGGCTGCCAAAAAGCAGCAGGTCGTGGCAATTCATCATGCGATAGCACTTGCCGCTACTGCTACGGTAAAGCAGTATGCTGGAAGTTTGCCAAAGTGCAACAGATGAAACTTCCACCACACAGGAGCCTGCTGGGAAATGCAGTGCTTTAACTGCAACATGAAGGGGCACACTGCCCGTTTCTGCAAAGCTCCGGCAAGGCCAGTCAACCAAGTCCCCGACACTGCGGTGGGCCAAGCTTGCTACAATTGTGGTGAAGTGGGCCACTACAAAAGGAACTGCCCAAAGGCAGGGATCGCCGGCGGAGTAGGAAGAGTTCTGGCTATAGGCCATGAGGAAGCGGTTGCCGACCCCACAGTGGTCACTGGTACGTTTCTCCTTGATAACTCTTATGCATGCATACTGTTTGATAGTGGAGCGGAGAGGAGTTTCGTGAACCAAAAATTTGCTCATTTACTTAAGCATAAATCACGAGCACTTAAAGAACCGTTCACTGTAGAAATGGCTAATGGGAAGACAGAGAGCACTAGCAGTATATTCATAGGATGTACTCTAACTTTAGATAGCCATTCATTTTCGATCGACCTCATGCTGGTCTCAATTAAAAGTTTCGACATCATTATCGGCATGGATTGGTTGAGTTTACATCGTGCCGACATCATGTGTTATGAAAAGGCTGTTCGCCTTAATCTACCATCTGGTGAATCTCTAGTAATCTACGGCGACAAACCCGGCACTAATCTTCGCCTCATCTCGAGCATTCAAGCCCATAAATTCTTGCAAAATGAATGTCGCGCATTCCTTGCTCATGTTGTCGATGTGAGCCAAGAAACGAAATCTATTAAGAATATTCCAGTAGTACATGATTTTCCCGACATCTTTCCAGAAGAACTCCCAGGACTACCTCCGCAACGTCAAGTCGAGTTCAGAATCGACTTAGTTCCAGGGGCTACCCGAGTAGCCAAATCGCCCTATCGTCTAGCACCTGCAGTGATGCAAGAACTGTCCGGTCAACTTAACGAACTGCTCAGCAAGGGCTTTATAAGACGAAGCTTCTCACCCTGGGGAGCTCCAGTCTTGTTCGTCAATAAGAAATACGGATTGTTTCGTATGTGCATCGACTACAGAGAGCTCAACAAACTGAACGTCAAAAATCATTATCCTCTGCCTCGCATAGATGATTTATTTGACCAACTTGAAGGGGCGAACTTCTTTTCAAAAATCGACTTAAGATCCGGGTATCACCAACTACCAGTGCTAGGGGAGGATGTTCCGAAGACAGCCTTTCGAACTCGTTGTGGGCACTATGAATTCATAGTGATGCCGTTCGGATTAACCAACGCGCCCGCGATATTCATGGATTTATTGAATAGGGTGTGTCGTCCTTACTTGGATCAGTTCATCATAATCTTCATCGATGACATACTTATCTACTCTCGTAGTAAGGAGGAGCATAGTCAACATCTGCAATTGGTCTTAGAAACGCTGCGTTCGGAGAAGCTCTATGCGACGTTCTCTGAATGCGAATTTTGGATCCGAAGAGTCGAATTCTTAGGGCACGTGGTTAGAGAAGAAGGTATACACGTGGACCCGTCCAAAATCAAAGCCATTGAGAGCTGGTCAGCACCGAAGACGCCTACAAAAATTTGTCAATTTCTAGGCCTTGCTGGCTACTATCGCAGGTTCATTCAGAACTTCTACCAAATTGTGAAACCTCTTACAACACTGACCCAGAAGGGCGTGGCCTTCGACTGGGAAGAGAAGCAGGAAAGAGCGTTCCAAACGCTCAAGCGAGCCTTGTGCACCGCACCAATACTATCCCTCCCCGAAGGGATAGAAGACTTCGTTGTCTATTACGATGCTTCAAATCAAGGGCTCAGCTGTGTTCTGATGCAACGATGTAAGGTCATCGCCTATGCCTCGAGGCAGCTGAAGACACACGAGGTCAACTACACCACTCACGATCTTGAGCTAGGAGCAGTTGTGTTTGCTCTGAAGATGTGGAGACACTACCTATACGGTACGAAGAGCACTATCTTTACAGACCACAAAAGCCTACAACACATATTCGACCAGAAAGAGCTCAACATGAGAGAACGACGGTGGGTCGAGCTACCTAGTGATTATGAATGTGAAATTCGATATCATCCGGGTAAAACCAATGTGGTAGCTGACGCCCTAAGTCGGAAAGAATACTCTGGTCGTAGAGTCAAATCATTGACTATGACTATCCATTCACACTTGTCCACGCAAATTAAGGAGGCTCAGCTCGACGCTTTGAAACCTGAAAATATGGCGAGTGAATCCCTGAGAGGGATGGATAAGAACTTGGAAGTCAAGGGTGGCAGAGCTTTTTATTTCATGGATCGGATCTGGACACCGAAACACGGTGGTTTCAGAGACTTGGTCATGACCGAGGCGCACAACACTCGTTATTCCGTCCACCCAGGTTCAGATAAGATGTATCTGGATCTTAAAAAGCTATACTGGTGGCCTAACATGAAAGCAGAGATTGCTACATTCGTGAGTAAATACCTTACTTGCACCAAGGTCAAGGTCGAATACCAGAAACCCTCAGGTCTACTACAGCAGCCGAAGATACCGGAGTGGAAGTGGGAGCGGATCACTATGGACTTCAAAACCAAGTTGCCCAAGACAACGGGTGGACTTGATACCATATGGGTCATCGTCGACAGATTGACCAAGTCCGCACACTTCCTGCCTATCAAAGAAACAGACAAGATGGAGAAGCTTACAAGAACCTACATTTGGGAGATTGTACGACTGCACGGTGTTCCCATATCCATTATCTCGGACAGAGATAGTAGATTCACTTCGAGGTTTTGGCAGTCGCTACAAAGTTCCCTAGGAACTAGGCTGGACATGAGTACAGCCTACCATCCACAGACCGACGGACAAAGTGAGAGGACTATCCAAACTTTGGAAGATATGTTGCGAGCCTGTGTGATCGACTTTGGGAAAGCGTGGGATACTTATTTACCCCTTGTCGAATTTTCCTACAGCAACAGTTATCACACGAGCATAAAGGCTGCTCCATTCGAGGCCCTCTATGGCCGAAAGTGCAGATCCCCTCTGTGCTGGGCTGAGGTGGGTGACACCCAGTTAGCTAAAGGACGAGTTCCTGAAAGCACTCTCACGGGTCCGGAGATCATTCGGGAAACGACAGAGAAGATCGTTCATATTCGTGAACGATTGAAATCCTCTAGAGACCGACAGAAAAGCTACGCAGATAAACGAAGGAAACCGTTGGAATTCCAGGTGGGAGACCGTGTTCTATTGAAGGTCTCACCCTGGAAGGGCTTAATACGCTTCGGAAAGCGTGAAAAGCTAAATCCGAGATACATAGGGCCTTTCAAGATTCTCGCTAGAATCGGCCCTGTAGCTTACAAACGTAACTTACCTCATGAACTCAGTAACGTACATTCTACTTTCCACGTCTCGAACTTGAAAAAGTGTCTGTCCGACGAGACTCTTGTAATCCTACTCGACGAGATCGAGATCAACGAGAGCCTCAACTTCATGGAAGAACCTCTAGAGATCATGGACCGGGCGGTCAAGCAAACGAAACAAAGCCGTATCCCGATAGTGAAGGTTCGCTGGAACGCCAAGCGAGGACCTAAATTCACTTGGGAGCGAAAGGATCAGATCAAACTGAAATATCCTCATCTTTTTAGTTAGTTTTGTATCTACTTATTTGCATAAACTCTAATTTCGGGACGAAATTCCTTCTAACGGGGGGTTGATGTGACAACCCGAAATTTCTATCTTGTACAACCATTCACTTCAATAGAAGTCAAAATTGTTTCTGCTAACTTTTAAGCTGTTTGGAGTCAGTTTGAGTGTTCTAAAGCCTAGTACTTCAAGAGATAACTGGAGAGAGGATACTTTAGGGTAAAGTGTGCAACATTTAAGTTCTAAAACTCCAAGAGTTTGGAGTTTACAGCCCAAATAGTGTTAGGGCCATAAACCCTAAGGACTATATAAGTGACACTTAGTCATTTTTAGCTCTTTTTCACAGTTTCAAGTCTAGAAACCATTTCTCTCTCAAGTATCATCCAAAGTTTCTTCAAGATCTTCAAGAAAGTAAGTGTTTCCTTCCTTGTTTAGTTGATCTCTTCCTTAATCTAGTGATCTTACATGATTTCATCCATGAAATCATTCCATTTGTTTAGATCTTCAAGCATTCTTCATTTCACCAAGAACACCAAGAACACACACTAGTGTTCTTGGGCCCTGAACACCCTTTCAATCTCCTTTATTGTAAGTATTCTTACCCTAGTGTGTTATAAGGCTTGTTTAACTTCTTATTCAACTAGAAAACACCAAGAATCACAAGTCCATAAGGTGTTTACGGCCAAGACATGTTCTTGAGCCGTAAACCCTAATAGATGGGGCAAAGTGAGCCCTAGTCCCTTCCTTAGCATTGAATACTAGTCTAGATGACTTCCTTGAAGTGTTTAGGACCTTAAACATCAAAAGATCAAGAAATCATAGAGTTTACAGCCGTAAACTCATAAGGAATGGTCCATGGGCCGTAAACTCTAAAAAGGGGTGCAATGGTGCCACAATCACTTCCTAAGGCTTGGACTTGATCATAGTATGCTTAACCTTGACTTGTAAGACCTTAAAACACCAAATGGTAGAAGTTACCATGGGTTTACGACCGTAAACCCATTAGGACCGTAAACCCTAAACCGTAAACTCATGAAGAGTTTACCCTTGGACCGTAAACTCAAAAGCAAAGCTCTACAACCCCTAGATGCTATCCTTGGTACTTATAACACTTGAATGAAAGTGTTTTCCATGTTCTAGGGTGTCTTAACTTGATTAATTAGTTATTAAATGACTAATTTGATACAGATATGTGTCATTATATGTTAAATAGGATCCGTGTGTGTGTTCAAGTCTTCACTTGACGCTTAGCATCCTATACCATCCGTTCATCCAAACAACTCACTACAGGTGAGTTTGTACCCATTAATCAACCTTTTAAATGATTTTAAATGCTTTTATCGGGGGGGGGGGGGGAATACAAGTTGAACTATTATAGTTATTATATCAATCACATGTGATTAATAACTATCAAACATATGGATTTTCTTACTTTTCAAACTGTGTTATCAAACAAACTACTTCAAACTGTTTTGCAAACTCTTTTACATGATAAATACTTTCTATTCAAACTCTTTTAAACTTATACTTTGTCAAATTTGTATCTATATAGATATAGTTATATAAGTAGGATTGAAAGGAGTTAGGACTGATAGCTCGCCTTGCTTCCTGTTCCTTGTTTGGTTGTGGACTTAAGGTATCGGTTATTTGTCCGAAGGCCGTTTGAATCCTAGTTATATATTGTGTATATGTATATAGATGTAAAAGTTACTTCTTTCATTTCAATACCTTTGGGTAGCAAAGGTATACAAGCATGTTCATACATACAAACAACATTACTAGTAAACTATAATAGGTATAGTTTAGGAAGTTTCTAATACTATTACTAGAACAATGAAACATACAATGAATCAGTTCATACATGAGTCAACACATACTATAACGAGAAACAAACGATAACATACAGAAAGAGAACACACAATTATGAGAAACAGAGAGAACGTACATACATACTAGACAGAGAGAGAACATACAATACAGCTAGTACATACAATACATATACAAGAACATTACAACAGTTATGTGAGCCATGTAACGGGGCATGGCATCACCTGTCATGGCTCATTTTGTATCCAGAGTCTCCTAGAAGGAGAGTGTTGAATATGTGTATAGATGTATACTGGATTGACTATCCTACACCTTGCTGCTCGCTACAGTGGGACTTGCAAGTCTACGGGTGCCAAATGTCATTTCTTCCGACGTCTTTCATCGTCGTGTTTTTATTCGGTAGTATGGTACAGGCATATCACATGTTACTTTAAATAACAATTGGTTTAAGGTAATTAGTACAGCAGTAGTTACTTAATACAACACTACAGTACTTTATTTATTTCCCCATTGCATTCACTTTGTGATCTTCACACAATGAACGGTAATGTAAAAGCTATATTTTTGGTTAATGATAGTCATATTTGGGAAAATACACACTTTTACAATAAACAAACACACATTTCATTTGATGCCTTGGTAGAAGGTTACGTTTAGTAGAAAATATAGGATTTTCTAGGAGATACAAACATATACAAACATTTACAAACATATACAAACATTTACAAACATTTACAAACTTATACATCAAGTACATACAAACACTTTCATACAAACAATGACACTAAATTACTTATGAACTCACCAGCTTTAATGTTGTTAAACTGTTTCAAAATAACTTCTATTCTCAGGTCATTAGTAGACAGGTACCGATGCCAGGCTTTTGAGAAGATGGAGTTCGTTCAAGACTCATCTCATATTTTGATTTACATTTTTGGTGTCGTATAACTTTACAGAACACACTTGTATGAAATTATATTATTAATGCAATGGATGATGTTGTTGCTTGTTTAGTACTATGTATTGTTGTGATACTGTACATGACGTCCTCCACCCCTGCACGATTCCGCCGTTCCGGTTTTGGGGTGTGACAGAATGTCTCAATCAGCGTGGTCTTGATAGACCTAAACGTCTCCGGTATCTCAGCTCGAATGGCTGCGGCCACCTCCTCGTGAATCATCCTACGGATCTCCTCATCACTAGTACCACTGGTACTACTGCCTCCTGGGTTGTGGTGCGTCCCCACCATGATACCTCTGAAACATGACATAAAATAATCAGAGACTCGACCGAGATTACTCACACTCGATCAACCGTTCCTACTTGTTCCTTAGTACCCTAAGGATTCTTACCTGGGATGTTTACCGATCCGGTGCTTTCAGTAGTACGGGCCCAATACTACCTTCGACACCGTATCCGTATCTATCCCAAGTCTTCCTCCTAGGATCCCAATTTGCAAGTACTCTATACCCTCTGAATTCAACCTACTCTCAAGCAGACTTCTCACAAGCTACTCTCTGCTACCTATATGCACTCCAAGCAACTCACAACAGCATAAACTCCTAGGCTAAGGCATCACATATCAGGCCACCCTAGTCCTAAGATATGATTTACCTAGCCTACACTAGCATGCATAGCACATCACATAATATCTCATAACACACAATGTAAGGGTATTTTGGGAAATCACCGTTCGAGCGCTGACTGATTGTACACACTGCTCCTTTTTTATTTTCTCAAAATCTTTTACTCTTTTTAGAAAAATTGTTTCTTTTATGAAAGATTTTTCTCAAATCCTCATTTTGAGTTCAGATACGCCCGAAAGTGCATCCGAATCCCTCAAACCAAGGCTCTGATACCAACTTCTAACAACGTAAATTTTAGAACAATTTTCATTTTCCAAACTCAATAAAACTCATATAATATTCTCAAAATCTCATGTGTATCAAATATCATCACAATAAAACATATCCCAGAATCTCAAAAACATAATCTTCTGCCAGTGTGTACAAATCATGCCGACGCCTTCCCGCGATCCTCGGTAGTACCTGAAACACATATCACATAACACGGTAAGCATAATTGCTTAGTGAGTTCCCCAAAATACCTCATTCACGTATTAGCCTCTCGCGACTATAACATCGCAAGACCTTCCGGTCAATGTGTCTCAGTGGGACCTTCCGGTCCCACAGCTCTGGTAGACCTTCCGGCCCTACCATGCCTTGCCTTCTGGCCCCAACTCTGTTTTCCTTCCGGCCGAATTCATTCAGCATATACATATCACAATAAAATATCTCACATAAGTCACATAACTCATACAATACATAAGACCTTCCGGTCACACATAGTTACCATTCTAGGTAAAGTATAGTGAGAAGACTCACCTCGTATGATGTCTAGTAAACTCTCGTGCTCGATATCCCCTACCTAGCCTCCGCCTATCAAAATGATCATATCTCTAATCAATACTTTCCTCATGTTCTCATCTCTAAAGAATGGGTAGAAGACCATTCTACCCTTCCATGGCCTTTCATGAATCAGTTTGACCAAACCTCCAAGGTCAACTGATGTCAACTCCAGTCAACGGTCCAACTTTGACCCGACTCGTCGAGTGCACTGGGGTGACTCAACGAGTCCATGCGTGTCCTCTGAATCCTTATAAGGCCTCACTCGACTCGTCGAGTTAACCTTTCACTCGACGGGTTACCACTGATCACGAATAGCGGGGCAACCCGATCTGACTCGTCGAGTCCTATTATGGACTCGGCGAGTTTCCTCATTGGCAATAATCATTTTACCTTATGAGTTCAGATCTGTTTCTCTAACTTATAGATCTGGCCTTCTAGCACCCAAAAGTCACGTAAAGGTTCAATCTTTATGTCCATGCACCACACATCAAGCTCTATTTGAAGAAATAGCCCTTAAAATGACAACCTAGACTCAAAACTCCAATGGACTGCATAAAGCTGGATGATTGGGACTCTCTGGACCTCTCAAGGTCCAGATCTAATGTCATATGCCACAATGGAACTCCCCATGCTCCATAATCTCAACAAAAAAGGGGGTAAAGAAACCCTAGATTCATGATATCTACTATATACACGAAAATAGGCATGGATTCTTACCTAAAACAGAAGCCTTTGATGAAATAGAAGAAGTTCTGAGCCCCCTCTAAGCAGCCTAGCTTGAATCTCCCTTCCTTCCTTGCAAGAATGCACTATGGTGGTGAAATTAGCTCCTTCCCTCACTCTCAATGCTCTCTGGTTTGATAGGGTCTCTCAAGTGTGTGTGTGGCCGCCAATGAAGGCCATAAGGTCCCTTAAATAGGACACAAGCCCAAAGATTTAGGGTTTCTGTCCACAGCGCGGACTCGTCGAGTCGACTCACCGGCTCGTCGAGTCCATTCATTAATCCGAGTCATCAGTCGCGATCCTACTCGACGAGTTTAGGCGTTAACTCGTCGAGTCCCTCTTCTTAACTAAAAAATAAATACTTAAATTATGATACCTGGAAATCCGGATGTTATAGAAACATTTCTTGTCCCCAACACTGTTCTCTTTACACTGATTCATTAACTCCAAAATATATTCCAAACACGAAGAGGAGTAGAGGTGCTTATCAGGAAAAAAGAAGCAAACTCTATGGAAATTAACATCAGGTCTCTCTCGTATTTGGAATGCCATACACCAACCATCCTTTCGTATTCTCCCAAGCTTCATCTTGTCAAAATCTTTCGGAGCTTCCTTAAGGAACACCGTTGGCTTCTTTCGGAGTACTGCTTCAATATCTACATCCATCTTACCAACTTCTTGGATGTACGAGACCAGCATCCTTTTGAGATGCGCCATGATTGGTTCGGATTTCTTTTCATCCTTTAGCAAAAGATGCAGCAGAGAAATCCATTCATAAGGGTTCAGGCATGGTAAATCTGCGAAATTAAAATCGAACACCGAACTTGCAGCTCCACGTGTCATCTTGAAACGAGCATTTACAAAGCTTTCGGTTTCAATGGGGCCAAAAACCTTCACATCCGTTATTTTCTTTGAGCTCCAGGTTTCGTATTGTGGATTCACATGTTTTAGATAAAACGAGAAGAGCATCTGATCAACACCACTATTAAAGAGAGAAGCATTCGCAATTTTGTCAAAACAGCGAAACTGAAAGGCCTTTGGAGTATTTTGCAGATCAATTTGCGAATCAGAAGAGTTCTCTAAATCAAATGATCTAATAGGTTCTAACCAATAAAGGTTTGTATTGTCGATGACTTCATTCAGAATTCGTTCCATAGACCAGAGAGGAAAAATAGTTTTCTGAGCTTTCAAAGTTTCCTCAGCTTCACGAGCTTCCTTCTCTCGTGCTTCAGCATCCCTGGCAACTCGCAAGTTTTCATCAAGTTCAGCATCACGAGATTTACGCTTAAGCTTCGCATTTTCATCCTCTTCCTCTTCCTCATCATCATCATCATCTATCACCTTTTCTTTTCCTCTTGATTTTGATCCTGAAGCTTCATTACCCTTCAGATCATTTGACTTTGGCTTCCCTTCATGTTCATCACCACCACCAGTTGTTTTCACAACACCAGAAGTTCTTGCTGGTTCTACCCTTGTTTTGGAATATAAGATTCTGAAACACCCTGAATTCTATCAAGCAAGGAAAAGATGGTCTTCAATTTGTATGCAAGATGCCGACGAACAGAAATTGTGAGAAGAGAATCAAGAGTCTCAATAAGATTATGCAAGTCAGCATTCACATCAGCAACACAACTCTTAAGTACAACTTTCTCAGATTTGAGATCATCAATCTGCTTATTTGCATAGGATAACTTCACAGACATAACCTTCATCTTTTTTCCTCTTTGAGTGCAAGTTAATCCATGAGTTTGTTCTCTGTGGCCAGATCTTCCCGAAGCTTTTCAATTTTAGAGGAGATGGATGTTTGGAACTTCGTATTGTCAGCCTGGATTTCAATATGAACTTTTGGAAGAGCTGCTTTCTCTGTTTGGAGTGTAGAACTAAGCCCAACGATTGCTTTGTTCGCAGCTGTTGTGTTTGACTCAAAAGAAGTTTTGAAATCACCCATGAAAGTGGTAACATCAGAGAGTAGTTTTTGGACTTTTTCGGTCGTTTCCTTGAAAGTTTTCGTTGAATCCTCCATAGCTTTGTTTGATTTTGCAAGGTACGCAACATGCTCTTTCGTCAAACTCTCAAGCAAGGCCTTGTGAGTTTCAAGAGCGTGTTCTGAGCTGGAAGAGGATTTGGATGATTCAATTAAAGAGTCCAGCTTTTCTTGAAGAAGCTTGAACTGATGTTTGGTCATAGGAACATCATCATCGTCACTTTCTTGTTGAACAGTGAAGGGGCTGTAGCGAAAATCATCAACAGTGACCCTACTCGACGAGTCAAAAGGCCCCAAAAAACTGTATCTGGATCAGTTGTTCATAGAGGAGAGATCGGTGGAGAAAACAGACCAACAGTGACCCTAGAAGCACCTGCCCCTATGTAACGCCTGTTCCATGTATCATTTAATTCTCTAAGTTTTTTTTTGGGTTTTGTGCTTGGACTCAACGAGTTGGGGGTTCCAACTCGTTGAGTAGAGATCATTTATGAGACGCATGATTTAGACCCTACTCGACGAGTCAAAAGGCCCCGACTCGACGAGTAGGCGCTGTAAAGGAAAACCCTAATTTTTAGGGGTTTGTACCCTATTTAAAGAACTTATGGATCATTTGTAGCCTCTTTCATCGTTCTTACAATCCAGAGAGAAACCCTAGCCGCATTTTGGTGCTACTTTGAGTGTGTGTGAGACTTAGAGAGTGGAACTTGTGCTTTCTAGAAGGAAACTTGGAGGTAGAATAGATTGGAGTGAGGGGAAGGCTTTGAATCTGACATCTACTTGTTGTTAGCATCCATTTAGAGGTAAAAAGTTGCTACCTTGACATCTATTTGCTTAGATCTCATCTTATGGAAGAATATGGTCACTTTTGGTGCAAAAAGGGTGTCATACTTGGATTTGGACCTGTCATAAGGATATGGTTGCAGATCTGGACACCTCTAGGTCTTCAATGACATAAAGTTGTCCATTTTATCCAGCTTAGGCCCTTTCCCTGCAGAAAAACCTTATAGGAACCTTAGTTTTAGTGTTTTAGCCTTGTGAGGCCTTGCATGCACGTAAAGTTTGCAACTTTACGTGGTAACTACACTATAAAGGGTTGGATTCGTAGTTTGGATCCGTGGATCCCACTAGAAAGGACTGAACACAAAAAGGGCTGAAGGGACTCGACGAGTTGCTTAGCCAACTCGACGAGTCGGGTAGGGTTTACCTGTTTTCGGGAATATGAGTGGTTTCGGTGAGGGATTGGGGTTTTTGGTCTGCATGACTTTTCTGTCTTCTGGACATTGAAGGAACTCGATGAGTTACTCAGGTGACTCGGCGAGTTGAGTCGGGATTTCGGTTGTATGGACTCTGAAGGAACTCGACAAGTTGCTGGATGCACTCGACGACTTGAGGTCAACATGGACTGTTAACCTTGACTATTGAACTTGACTTTGACAAGGGTTGATCAGGGTTGACCTTGAGGGTATTTATGGTATTTTAGGATTGTGACAAGTTAATCACATGATGATTATAGGCAGTTGAATTGGAGCTGTGTGTTGGGATTTATCTGATCTTATCTTGTCATTTCAACATTCACGAGAGGTGAGTCTCCTCACCATACCAATGGGTCGAAGGCACCAAGGCTGACCCATTTTGTGATATGTGGCACACTCGTTTTTGTAGAGATACGTGGTATGATAGTCAGTTACGCTAAGTGTTATGCTAGTTGTATATGTGATACTTGCAGGGAATACCATGGGAGGAGCCCATGGAACTTGGATGTAAGACCATGTGGGGGAGCACATGGATTTTAAAGTAAAGACCATGGGAGGAGCCCATGACACTTGGATGTAAGACCATGTGGGGGAGCCCATGGCTTTCCAGCTAAAGAGCATGGGGGAGCCCATGACACTTAGGTGTAAGACTATGCGGGGGAGCCCATGACATCCTGGACTAAGACCTTGGGAGGAGCCCACGACGTCCTTATATGTTTGTATGCATGGATTATGTGGTTTATGTAGCTTTTATAGCTAATATGATTATGTGATTATGTGGATTGTGTAGGGTACGCTGTGGGGAACTCACTAAGCATTAACTTAAAGTTTGTGGATTTGTTTCAGGTACATCTGAGCCTAAGGGCAAGGGCAAGGCTTGATGACGCAACATGCACTCTCTCTCTCAGGCGTTTTTATGGGACACTTTGATGCTTGGAATAATATTGTTATTGTTATGAATTTGAAAACAAATGTATATGAGATTTTATGGTTTATGGAAAATGTTTTTGACTATTTAAAAATGAAAAAAAAATCTTTGAAAATTGGGTCATTACAAGTTGGTATCAGAGCCTTGGTTTGAGGGATTCGGCCACACTCTCGGGTATGTCAGGACTAAAACTAAGGAAATGGTGAAATTGTTTTAAAAAAAAATTCTTAAACTGGAAAAGAGGAGAGTGCAACGCGCATGATCGGCCGAGCCAAGTAAGTAGTTCCCCAATATGTTAGCGATGTTATACTGATATTTGAGTTATGATAATCGTATGGATCTTGCTATGTGTATGGTTTTAAAATTATATACGGTTAGGAGCTTATAGCCTTAGAATGATTGATTTGGCCTTATTTCCTATTCCTTGTCTGGTTGTGGTCCTAGGGTAGAATCTATTATTTGAAAGTCTATTTGATCCTTTTCTGTGCATCATTTGCATGCATACAGGCAACCTGTTATGATTGAGTTCTGGTTTGATATGAATGGAGGAAATCTTAGCTTAGCCTAGGATTTGAGCTATGCGGTAGCATGTGAGATATGATTTGTTTTAGGACAAATTAGAGTATCAGGTAGAGCCTTGGGGAAGGTACATGTAGGTGTGGAAGGTAGTATTGGGCCCGTACTGCAGAAAGCACAGGGCCTGTACCCGAATCAATGTTAGATCTGGAAGCTCTAAGGAGGACCGGTGTGGGAGGATCCCCTCTATGGACATCCTAATCATTATGTTTTGTGGTATTGTAGTACATTATGGTGGTGACACGGTTTGGAGCAGGGGGATCAGGATCGGGATCAGGATCTGGGGCTAGGTCGGGTGACACTACCGAGCCCATTGACGAGAGGCTGCGTGAACTTATTGCAACCGAGGTGACGAGGGGCATCCTTGATGCTACCCTAATGATTTTTGGGACGGTCAAGGAGGGTATGATAGAGATCATGGAGGAGAGGCTCAGGCCATTCAGAGCCGAGATTGCTGCAGGCCAGGTCGAGGCCCGAACTCCCTCATTCTGGGAGTTCAAGGCGTGCAGGGCGCCATATTTTTTCGGGGTCAGGGACCCCATTGTTAGCCGACGCGGGGTGGCGGACATAGAGAACACCCAACACATGAGTTCTTTCCCTGATGCGGCAAAGGTGGGCTTTGCTTCATGTATGCTGAGAGATCGAGCCCGAGACTGGTGGGGAGAGGTGACTACCCAGGTGGGGGCAGCCAGTGTGGCTGAGATGACATGGGTCGAGTTTGTCAGGCGATTTGATATGGAGTTTGCACCACCTATCGAGGTACAACAGTTAATGAGGGAGTTTTTGGAGCTTCAGCAGACCACCGAGACTGTGCCGGAGATCACCGCCAAGTTTCGGGAACGAGCACTAATGATCCCGCAGTATGCTGCAGATGAGGATATGAGGAGGGATGATATCCGTGAGTTTGTGAGCTTTACAAGGTGCAAGACCCTGAACGAGATGGTGAAGAAGGCCTGTGAGCGGGATATGGAGTTGGAGTTCTGCGCCAAGCGGAAACCCGAGCAGGCACATACAGCAGTAGGTCAGGCTAAAAAGCCTAAGACCTTAGATTCTTCCAGTAGGGCCAGCAGGGTCGTGACCGGTGTGCCAAGTGTGGTAAACCGCATAGTAGAGCTTGCCGGATAGCGGGCTCAGGATGTTATGGATGTGGCCAGCCGGGTCACTTGAGCCAGGATTGCCCCAAGAAGGTCTTGATTTGTTTTCACTGCAACCAGACCGGCCATAAGCAGGCCGACTGTCCGAGGTTCTAGGGAGGTGGAGGAGCAGTGGCGGTGCGTGCGCCCGCCACACTGAGGATCACATATGGCCGCCCTGCTAAGGCGGATGCTCCTACGGTGAAGAGATGTGCATTTCAGTTGACTACCGAGGAGGCTCGGGCAACGCCAGATGTTGTGGCTGGTACGTATTTTATCTTCCTGCTCTACATTTTTTTGCATTGCTTATGTGTATATTGTGCTTATGTATAGGGACATTTTTGGTCAATGGTATGTCGGTTCACGTTCTATTCAATTCGGGTGCTACCTGATCGTTTGTATCTCTTGCGCTTAGGAAGAAGTTTCAGGATAAGCCGGGGACTTTGGGTTCCCCGCTTGAGGTTGAGATTGTGGACGACCGCACTATGAGTGTTGTGAGGGTGTATCGGGACTGTGTCCTAAATGTGCTTGGGGAGAGGTTTTGTGTTGATCTAGTCCCGATACCATTGCAAGGGATGAAGGTGATCGTAGGGATGGACTGGTTCGGGCTAATGGGGCCATGATATATTGCGAGCGCCAGTTGGTAAGGGTTCGAACCCCAAGTGGGGGAGAACTGCTTATTCATGGACAAAGGGCCTCGCAAGGGCCAACCCTCTGTTCAGCTGCGAGGGCTAGGAGACTTCTTCAGCAGGGATGTTCGGGATTTCTGGCATATATATCAGATACGAGGGTGAGCCCACGACGGATTTGGGCAGTGTACCGGTTGTACAGGAGTTTCAGGATGTCTTTCCCGAGGAGTTACCTGGAGTGCCTCTGGAGAGGCAGGTGGAGTTTTGCCTTGATTTAGTGCCGAGTGCCGCTCCGATAGCGAAGGCACCGTACCGGCTAGCTTCGACCGAGATGCAGGAGCTATCTACCTAGATTCAGGAGATGCTACACCGATGGTTTATCCGTCCAAGCAGTTCCCAGTGGGGATCACCGATCCTGTTCATGAAAAAGAAGGACGGGTCACACAGGATGTATATTGATTATTGAGATCTGAACAAACTAACGGTGAAAAACCATTATCGGTTACCGAGGATCGATAATTTTTTCGATCAGCTGCAGGGTGCGTCTTGGTTTTCCAAGATTGATCTTCGGTTGGGGTACCATCAGATGAGGATTTGGGATGAGGATATACTGAAGACAACTTTCAAGACTCGGTATGGGCACTATGAGTTTGCCGTGATGCCATTCGGGCTCACCAATGCCCCAACAACGTTCATAGATCTCATGAACAGGGTGTGCAGACCGATCCTGGATCGGTCGGTGATCGTTTTTATTGACGATATCCTGGTCTATTCTAAGACCAAGGAGCAGCATGAGTAGCATCTGAGGGAGGTATTGGAGACACTGAGAATGGAAAGGCTTTATGCCAAGTTCTCCAAGTGTGATTTCTGGCTGCGATAGGTACAATTTTTGGGGCACATCATCAACCAGGAGGGTATTTCGGTGGATCCAGCCAAGGTTGAGGCAGTGATGCGGTAGTAAGTACCGAAGAACGCATCCGAGATCTGTGGCGGGCTATTATCGGAGATTCATCCAAGATTTCTCCAAGATCATTGTGCCTTTAACCCATTTGACCAAGAAGAATGTGACTTTCTGGTGGGGCCTGGACCAACAGTTGGCTTTTGAGACCGTGAGGCAGAAGTTATGTGAGCTACCGATTCTAATGCTACCGGAGGGGCTGGATGATTTGGTAGTGTACTATGATGCATCTTAGGGGCGGTACTAATGCAGATGGGGCATGTGATTGTGTACGCCTCGAGGCAGTTGAAGCCTCATGAGGCGAATTACCCCACTCACGACCTGGAATTGGAGGCAGTGGTGTTTGCCCTCAAAAATTCGAGATACTACTTATATGGAGTATGGTGCAATATTTATACTGATAATAAGAGTTTGAAGTATTTGATGGACCAGCAGAACCTCAACATGCGACAGAGGAGGTTGTTGGATGTGCTGAAAGATTATGACAGTGAGATCTTATACCATCCAGGGAAGGCCAACGTGATGGCCAATGCTTTGAGCCGCAAGACGGCAGGTTCCCCGATTGGGAACATTTGCTTGAGGATGACGGTGATCTCACCATTGTTATATATGATCAAACAAGCTTAGGTCGAAGGTGTGAAGAAGGAGAATTGGAAGATAGAGTGGATTCGGGGTCAATATCCATTGTTTGTTCAGGATAGCCGAGGTCTTCTGAGACAATGTGGCTTGGTGTCGGTACCAGTGATTGGGGGAGTGAGACAGAAGATATTGGAGGAGACACACAAGTCCAAGTTCTATACATCCGGGGCTACAAAAATGTATAGAGATATGAGACTGAGCTATTGGTGGCCCTGCATGAAACGGGAGATCGCTTGGTTCGTGGAACGGTTCTTGACATGCAGGAAGGTCAAGGCCGAACATCAGTGCCACATGGCCAGGTTCAGCCGCTACCCATTCCTATGTGGAAGTGGGAAGAGATCACTATGGACTTCATCACGAATTTACCAACGACTGTGAGGGGCATGTACGCCATATGGGTTATTATGGATAGGCTGACGAAGAGTGCCCACTCTATTCCGACCTCCGGGAGCATCTCCGCTGAGAAATTGGCGGATATTTACGTGCGAGAGGTGGTGGCTAGGCACGGAGTGCCAGTGTCAGTAGTCTCTTGCCGGGATGTCCGATTTACATTTAGATTCTGGAAGAAGTTCCACGAGAAACTGGGCACTCAGTTACATTTCAGCACAGCGTACTACCCCCGGACAGATGGCCAAAGTGAGAGGACGATCTTGACACTTGAGGATATGATTCGGGCATACGTGTTGGATTTTGGAGGAAGTTGGGATACATACCTCCTACTAGCAAAGTTTTCATATAACAATAATTATCATGCTAGTATTGACCGGCTACTGTTCGAGATGTTGTATGGTCGGAGGTGTAGGACCCCTGTTTGTTGGGGCGAGGTAGGGCACCAAGTCATGGGTAACACCCAGGTGGTGCTCAAGACGGCCGAGTTGATTCATCAAGTGCGTGATAGGCTACAACTCGCACAAAGCCGTGAAGAGCTATGCTAACTGGCGCCGATCGGACCTTGAGTTCCAGGTGGGAGATTTCGTCTTGCTGAAAGTGTCGCCGTAGAAAGGTGTCATTAGGTTCTGGAAGAGGGGCAAGCTAGGGCCTCGATACATTGGACCATTCAGGATTACGGCCCGGGTAGGAAAGGTGGTCTATCGCTTGGATCTGTCAAACGAACTTAGTCAGATACACAACACCTTCCATGTGTCCCAGCTCCGGAAGTGTGTCACAGACGAGGCCGTGATTGTTTCTCTAGACGACATTCAGGTGGACGAGAGCATGAACTACATTGAGAGGCCTGTTGCAATTAAGGATAGGAAGACCAAGGTTCTTCGAAACAAGGAGGTGAAGTTAGTAAAGGTGCAATGGCAGCATCGAAGGGGCTCCGAATGGACATGGGAGCCAGAGGACGAGATGCGAGATCACTATCCGGACTTTTTTGCGTCAGCAGACTTTCAGGATGAAGTGTAGTTCAAGTGGGGGAGATTTGTAATGCCTGTTCCAGGTATCATTTAATTCTCTAAGTTTTTTTTTGGTTTTGTTCTAGGACTCGACGAGTTGGGGGCTCCAACTCGTCGAGTAGAGATCATTTATGAGACGCTGGAGTTAGACCCTACTCGACGCATCGGAAGGCCCCGACTCGATGAGTAGGCACTGTAAAAGAAAACCCTTATTTTCAGGGGTTTGTACCCTATTTAAAGAACTTATGGCTCATTTGTAGCCTTTTTCATCGTTCATACAACGAGAAAGAAAACCTAGCTGCATTTTAGTGCTCCCATGAGTGCGTGTGAGCCTTGGAGAGTGGAACTTGTGTTTTATAGAAGTAAACTTGGAGGTTGAATAGATTGGAGTGAGGGGAAGGCTTTGGATCCGACATCTTCTTGTTGTTAGCATCCATTTAGAGGTAAAAAGTTGCTACCTTGATCTCTATTTGCTTAGATCTCATCTTATGGAAGAATATGGTAACTTTTGGTGCAAAAAGGGTGTCATACTCGGATTTGGACCTGTCATAAGAATATGGTTCCAGATCTGGACACCTCTAGGTCTTCAATGACATAAAGTTGCCCACTTTATCCAACTTAGGCCCTTTCCATGCACCAAAACCTTGTAGGAACAATTTTAGTGTTTTAGCCTTGTGAGGCCTTGCTTGCATGTAAAGTTTGCAACTTTATGTGGTAATTACACTATAAGGGGTTGGATCTGTAGTTTGGAGCCTTGGATCCCACTGGAAAGGACTGAACACAAAATTGGTTGAAGGGACTCGACGAGTTGCTTATCCAACTCGACGATTCGGGTAGGGTTTACCCATTTTCGGGAATATGAGTGGTTTCGGTGAGGGATTGGGGCTTTTGGTCTGCATGAGTTTTCGGTCTTCTGGATATTAAAGGAACTCGACAAGTTACTTAGGTGACTCGGCGAGTTGACTCGAGATTTACGTTGTATGGAATCTGAAGGAACTCGACGCGTTGCTGGATGCACTCGACGAGTTGAGGTCAACATGGACTGTTGACCTTGACTGTTGACCAGGGTTGACCTTGAGGGTATTTATGGTATTTCGAGATTGTGACAAGTTAATCACATGATGATTATAGGCAATTGAATTGGAGCTGTGCGTTGGGATTTATATGATCTTATCTTGTCAGTTCAACATTCACGAGAGGTGAGTCTCCTCACCATACCAATGGGTCGAAGGCACCAAGGCCGGACCATTTTATGATATGTGGTACACTCGTTGTTGTAGAGATACGTGGTATGATAGTCAGTTATGCTAAGTGTTATGCTAGTTATATATGTGATACTTGCAGGGAAGACCATAGAAGGAGCCCATGGCACTTGGATGTAAGACCATGTGGGGGAGCCCATCGCTTTTCAAGTAAAGACCATGGAAGGAGCCCATGACACTTGGATGTAAGACGATGTGGGGGACCCCATGGCTTTCCACCTAAAGACCGTGGGGGGAGCCCATGGCACTTATGTGTAAGACCATGTGGGGGAGCCCATGACATCATGGAGTAAGACCTTGGGAGGAGCCCACGACGTCCTTATATGTTTGTATGCATGGCTTATGTGGTTTATGTAACTTTTATAGCTAATATAATTATGCGATTATGTGGATTGTGTGGGGTATGCTCTGGGGAAGTCACTAAGCATTAACTTACATTTTGTGGATTTGTTTCAGGTACATCTGAGCTTAAGGGCAAGGCCATGGCTTGATGATGCGACATGTACTCTCTTACGCGTTTTTATGGGACACTCTGATGCTTGGAATAATATTGTTATTGTTATGAATTTGAAAACAAACTGTATTTGAGAATTTATGGTTTATGGAAAATGTTTTTGACTATTTAAAAATGAATTTTTTTTTGAAAATTGGGTCGTTACACCTCGTATCAGATACGTTGACGGTAACTGTGTTCGATTAGTTGTCTAAGCCCATAACTATAATTGGTATGTATTTGACCCGATAGTAGCATGGTCCTTTTGGGTTGCCTTCACCAAAGCAATTTGACTGGATAAATTATGGGAATAGAGGTAATTTGTTATTTATTAATATATTATGAGAATATTATATTAATTGAGAAATCATATTATTTAATTAGTATTGATCAAGATTTAATTTAGAATTAATTTAGTGATCAAAAGAGACTGATTAAATTACGGGGACTGATATTGTAATTAACTGTTAATTGCAAGATGGGCTATGGACTGCTAATATAAGGGATGGACGAATTATATGGAAGCCCATAGAAGAATTTGTCCATAGGGGCCTTCTTGACGGATCCACTGGACTGCTTAAGGCTTAAGCAATCAGGTTAGGGTTTTGACTGAAACCCTAGCAGCTCAGCTATAAGGACCCCCTAGCACTCCCAAAATCAGCCATATGCTTCTAACATAATACCCTAGCCTATTTTGGTGCCTCCTAACCTCTCTCTAATAATCCTCCATTGTTTTTGGTGTTTGTGACTTCTTAGTGGTACCACACTTAAGGTACTAAGCTCTTGAAGGCATAGATCTACAAGCTACAACAAAGAGGTATTCTTCTAACTTGTTTTTATGTTGTAAATCTCGAAATTGTATGCTAGTTAGGGTTCATGCTTTGGATGATTTAATATTGCATGATAACTTGAGAAAAACCTAGATCCAAAGCATTAGGGTTGCATGTGCACCATAGGAATGAAGTAATGCTCAAAACCCATCAGTGGTATCAGAGCATAGGATAGTTTTTCTGTTATATGATGCAAAAGTAAAGTTTTCAAAGCTGGAAAATTTTCGATTTTTGATTCTGCATCGTCTTTACGACGTGGCAAAATCTTACCACGACGTGAAGTCGGTTCTGACAACAAAATTTCGAATTTTTTGCTCTAATTTGATTTGGATAATTACCATAAATTATTTTGCAAATTAAAATATGATTTTTCTATTATGGTAATGGATATCCTAATCAAATTAAAAGATAATGGTCAAATTTAAGATAATTAAAAGATTATAAGATAAATTAATTATTTGTAAAATTTGAATTGTGTTTATCTTGCCAATTTAATTGGATTAAATTATGTGATAATGATAAGTTATATGATTAATTTAATTGTTTTTCAAATCTGATCTAAACATTTTGAAAGTTTCAAAATTTGCCCTCAAGTTTTGGAATTTAAATTTTTGATTAAAAAGTCTTAATTTTGAAATATTTAAATTATACACCCTAGAGTTTTAAAAGTTTAAAATTCAACCCTTATACTATTATAATATTAAAAGATTAATAGTTATATATATATATATGTATAAATCGAGTCAGTGTTACCGTTAGTAGGCCTCATGCACGAAGCAAGTCTATAAGGGGTGTATAAGGAAATTGCCTATAAAATGGCGATTGAATGGGTGACCACTCTCACCCACCGCTTCCTTGACTAGTGGAGGGTCGTTAGATGAACGAATAGGATAAGACATTAATTCTCATTAATAACTATAATGATAATTATGAAAGTAACTAAATGTTTTCATAAATTCCCAATCTTAGTTACTTTAGGAGAAATGTGAAAATGGTGCTATTCCATGAAATTGAACTTTGCACCTTGCCAAGTCGTTAATGGAGCGTGTGTGGCTAACCGGCACACTAATTTGGACTAACAAGGGTGGCGAAGGGTAGCTCGAGAATTATCATAGATCAATGGAGTGTGTGTGGTTAACCGACACATTGATTAGGTGGTAAATGACATCGAGAGTACTACGCATATTTGCATGGTTATTCACACCTTGTTTGTGATCCTCGGTATCCCAGTCACAAACTTGAAGGGAATAATCGAGATTAAACATGACATTGAAAAGTTCAATGAATCTCAAAGAACTAGGAATTTCATAAAACTTAATTCTTTTAAATTTTGCTTTTGGATGGTGAAATTGGTAAATCGTCATTTACCTCCCTTCAAATAATTTGCAATTAGATTACGACATCCCTTTTCTAAATTGTGAATTATTGTGTTTGGGTCCTAGCCTTAATATTTCATTTCGGTGTTACATTAAGGAATTTCTATCTAATAAAACTTGTTTTTTTTTTCAGATGTCTACTTCAAACAACGCTTCAAACTCAAACTCTTCTGGCTCTTTCTCCCTCATGAACTTATGTGGGAGGGTCATTTTCGATGGGTCGAATTTCAACGACTGGATTCGAAACATTCGCATGGTCATTCGATATCAGGAAAAGGAATATATCCTCGACAAAGAGATGAAGGAGATTAATGAAGAAACTGCTACTCCTGAGCAATTGGCTGAGTATAGGGCTCATGAGAAGGATGCGGCAAAGGTGTCGTGCATCATGCTAGCCACTATGACTTCTAAGCTTCAGAAGTCCTACGAGGAGTTATGGCCTTACGAGATGCACCAAGACTTGATGGAAAGGTAACATCAAAGTGCTCAACAAGAAAGATTTGAGATCATTGCCTCCATGATAACAACAAAATGAAGGATGGAGAGTCCATCACGGCGCACTTGCAAAAGATGCAAAGATATGTGGACCGCTTGCTAAAGTTGAATGTCAGTTTTGAGGAAGATTTGGCCATTGACATTATCCTACACTCTTTGCCTCCTTGTTATGATCAGTTCAGGATGACTTATCATATGAACAAGGAGGAAGTCACTCTAAGCAAGCTTCAAGGCCTACTGAGAACTGCTGAGAGTAATTTAAAAGGAAAGTCTGTTGTATCCACTCCTGCTGCTACTACCCCAGTCCTGACAATTGGACATGGGAAAGGGAACAAGAGGAAAGCTCCTTCAAATAATCACAAGGGAAAGTCTCATGATGGATCCTCTTCAAGTGGGTCCAAAGGTGGTTCTGCTACTCCCTCATCCAATCCAAAGGAAGCAGAGTGCTTCCATTGTCATGAAAAAGGGCTTTGGAAACGAAGCTGCACTAAATACTTACATGACATTAAGGATGGGAAGATAAAGCCCACCTTCACAGGTATTTACACTATTCAATCTAACAACTCATCACATGATAGTTCTTGGGTCCTTGATATAGGATGTGATTTTCACATTTGTTCTGATTTGCAGGGTCTAAAAAGAAGTAGGGATGTGGAGCATGGGAAGATGAACCTGATTATGGGAAATAGGAAAGCATCGCCAGTCACCAAAATTGGAGTTTATTCTTTAGTGCTTAGTAGTGGGTTAAGGTTAGAATTGAATAGTTGTTGCTACTCGTCAGAGATGACGAGAAATATTATTTCCTTTCATGGTTTGTACATACAAGGTTTTAGATTTTCTTTTAATAATGAAATTGCTTCTATTAATGCTTTCTATAATGGTACTCTTTATTTTGAAGCATTACCTTGTAATGGAGTGTATGAAACTGTGATGGTTGTTGATAACTTAGGAAATGATGTGTTAAACATTGATCCATCTAATGGTCTGGACAAAGCATGCTTATGGCATTGTCCTCTTGGACATGTGAACAAGAAGCGTATAGCCCAACTCCAAAGGGATGGAGTGTTGGAGTCATTTGACCTTAGGTCAGATGACACGTGCGAGTCTTGTTTGCTTCGAAAGATGACCAAGTCGCCTTTCACTGGCTCTTGTGAAAGAGGTGAGGGTTTGTGGATATCATACATACAGATGTATGTGGACCCTTCAGATCCACCACAAGGGATGCGAATTGCTTCTACATGACTTTTACTGATGATTATAGCAGATATGGGTATATCTACTTAATCAAGAATAAGTCAGAAACCTTTGAAAAGTTCAAAGAGTTTAAACAAGAAGTAGAGAATCAGTTGGGCAGGAAGATAAAGATGTTTAGATCAAATAGAGGTGGTGAGTATCTTAGTATCGAGTTCCACGAATATCTTAAGGAATGTGGAATTGTTTTATAATTGACGCCACCTAGGACACCACAACTTAATTGTGTGGATGAGAGGCGCAATCGAACCTTGTTGGACATGGTTCGTTCCATGATGAGTCGAGCTTTGTTACCTATCTTATTCTGGGAGTATGCCTTAGAGACCGCCGCTCATATCCTTAATCTAGTCCCAACTAAGAAGGTTGCCAAAACACCTCACGAGATGTGGACAGGGAAGGTTGCCTCGTTAGCACACTGGTAAATTTGGATAAAACTGTCAACTAAAAGGAAGCCATGGCGGACCATGAGTTTGCAAATTAGAAAGAGGCGATGGACAACGAGATTCAGTCCATGTATGACAATGAGGTTTAGAACTTGGTTGACAATGTACCAAGACGTAAGACGGTCGGGTGCAAATGGATCTTCAAGAAGAAGACCGACATGGATGGGAAAGTACACATGTAAAAGGTATAATTGGTTGCGAGTGGCTTTACAAAAACGCCTGGAGTTGACTATGACGAGACCTTCTCACCAATAGCCAAGATCAAATCTATAAGGGTTATGCTAGCCACAGCTGCGTTTCATGATTATGAAATATAGCAGATGGATGTCAAAACAACTTTCCTTAATGGGAAGTTGGCTGAAGATGTTTACATGAGTCAGCTAGAGGGTTTTGTAGATGCAAAGTATCTTAATAGAGTGTGTAAGCTTGAGAAATCCATTTATGGACTAAAGCAAGCGTCTCGCAGTTGGAATATTTTTTTCGATGAAAAAGTCAAAGAGTTTGGTTTTTCGAGAAGCGAGGATGAGTCCTGCGTATATGTCAAAGCTAGTGGGAGTATAGTTAGCTTTCTGGTGTTGTATGTGGATGACCTACTACTCATAGGAAATGGCGTTCAAAACTTGCAGCAAGTTAAGTCCTGGCTTGGAAAGTGTTTCTCTATAAAGGACCTCGAGGAAGCTGCTTACATTCTGGGGATAAGAATTTTGAGAAATAGGAGTAAAAGAATAATTGGACTTAGTCAAAGTACCTACTTGGACAAGGTGTTGAAACGTTTCAACATGGAGAATTCCAATAAAGGAGAATTGCCTATCCAGAGCAATACCAAACTGAGCAAGACTCAGTATCCCAGTACCGATGCCGAGATAGCAGAAATGAGTCGAGTACCTTATGCTTCCGTTGTTGGCTCGATCATGTATGTTATGACATGTACTCGCCCTGATGTAGCTTTTGCTTTGAGCATGGTTATTCGATATCAAGGGAATCCTGGTAGAGCTCACTGGATAGCAGTAAAGAACATTCTTAAATACCTATGAAGGACTAAGGACTGGGTCCTTACCATCGGTGGGAATGATGACTTGAGAGTGACTGGGTATAGTGACGCCAACTTTCAGACCGAAAGAGATAATTTTCCGCTCTCAGTTGGGCTGGGTATTTACCCTGAATGGAGGACCGATAACATGGAAAAGTTCCAAGCAGGAGACTATAGCTGATTCAACGTGCGAATAAGAGTACATAGCAGCGAGCAAAGTGTCGAAGGAGGCAATCTAGCTAAAGAAATTCATTGGAGACCTTGGATTTGTACCAGCTATAAAAGAGCCTATGGAGATTTTCTGTGAAAACGAGGGTGCGATCGCCTTAACCAAGGAGCCAAGGGATCATGGCAGATCCAGGAACATCGACGAAAAATATTACTTCATAAGACATCGGGTAGAAGTGGGACTCCTTGTAGTGAAGAGGGTATCTTCAGAGGATAACCCAACAGGTCCCCTTACGAAGGGACTGAGTACACTTACGCATTTGCAGCATGCTAGGAGCATTGGCCTAAGGGGCGATATTAGTTTTAGTGATTAGATAGACAGTTAGAAACTTGTAATAAATAAATGTAATTGACATTTGATGACTAAGTAATAAGAGTTTTATTAATAAGTAAAGTTTACTGTCTTTTGTCAATAGTTTATTTTGTGTTTCACTTTTGCATGTTTTGACTTCCAGAATAATAAGATTATTCGAACTATCCATAGTCAATCATACTTTGGAAGTAGGTTATGAGGTTAGACTGTCATGAATTGGATTGTAGATTGTCTAAGGTGTTTAGACATAGCAAAAGTTTGTTATTACGATCATGAGTGCTCCTGAAATAAGATTTGAGTATTGGATTAAACCCACGCTCACGTGAATCACTTCATGGAATTAATCACAAGTGATTGTGAGATGATAATATCGTATATTCTTCAAACCAAGATATATGAGTTGTTGCTTACGAGTTGGTTGTACATTGATAGTACGTAAACAAATCAGTAACTTGATGTTATAAAACGTATTGTTGTGTATAATTTAACAAGTAATTAGTACAAGCATATAAGTCGAAGTTTATCCGTTCCTTTTATCCTAAGAGGATTAAAGCGATATCTTGGGCCCCTCGATGATTTTGTGTTGACTTATGTGTCGGGTCTGGTCAGGACTCAATTGATGTGTTCAATTAAGTTCTATGTCAAACAAATCAGAAATCGGGAAACAAACAGCTGGACAATGAGTATGACTTTATTCCATGTCTTTGTCCACACGATATGTTGAAGAATAGAGGATTATATGATCCCTTATCTAAAGGACGCGTCATTGACTAGGTCAGAGTTCGACAGTGGCTTTTGAGAGCTACGATTGCTAATCGGACTTTGAAGTTGTATTAGAAGTTATAGTTATTAGACTTATCCAAGTGGGAGGCTGTTGGATTAGGTGTCTAAGCCCATAACTAGAATTGGTATGTACTTGACTCGATAGTAGCATGGTCTTTTTGGGTTGCCTTCACCATAGCAATTTGACTGGATGAATTATGGTAATAGAGGTTATTTGTGATTTACTAATATATTATGAGAATAATATATTAAATAAGAAATCATATTATTTAATTAGTATTGATCAAGAAGTAATTTAGTGATCAAAAGAGACTGATCAAATTACGAGGACTGATATTGTAATAAACTGTTAATTGCAAGATGGGTTATGAACTCCTAATAGATGGGATGGACGAATTCTATGGATGCCCATAGAAGAATTCGTCCATAGGGGCCTTCTAGAAGGATCCACTGGACTGCTTAAGGCTTAAGTAATTAGGTTAGGGTTTTGACTGAAACCCTAGCAGCTCAGCTATATAAGGACCCCGTAGCACTCCTAAAATCGACCATATGCTTCTAAGAGAATACCCTTGCTGATTTTGGTGCCTCCTAACCTCTCTGTCATAATCCTCCATTGCTTTTGGTGTTTGTGATTTATTAGAGGTACCACTCTTGAGGTACTAAGCTCTTGAAGGCATAGATCTACAAACTACAAGAAAGAGGTATTCCTCTAACTTGTTTTTATGTTGTAAATCTCGATATTGTATGCTAGTTCGGGTTCATGCTTTGGATGATTTAATATTGCATGATAACTTGAGAAAAACCTAGATCCAAAGAATTAGGGTTACATGTGCACCATAGGAATGATGTAATGCTCAAAACCCATCAAACTGGAGGTGTTCTCGTGGCATTTGTTGTTGTTGCAGTGGATTCAGTGAAGAGGGGAGTTGATTGGGTAACAGAGATCTGGGGTTGCAAAACGCCCACAAATACATTCGGACACGGAGCAATCGTGACAGGTGTAGTAGTAGTAGAAGAAGCTGGAGTAAAATCCTGGAAAAAGTCATCTGTTAACGGAACAGAAGTTGACATAGAGAAAGATTCATCAGGATTGGTTTGAGTAGGAGTTGGCTGCGAAACAATAGGTTGGGAAGTTGCAGTTGTGACTTCTATATCATGCTGAACTTTCTTTGGTATGCGAACATCGGAGATGGTGTTTGACTGCGAATCCTCCTCATCTCTTGGAGTAGGAGTCCTTGGCTTGCAAGCGACTCGCTTAACTTTCTTCTTCTTTGGAGACTGAGCAGGTTTGGAGGGTCCAACCTTCTGTATTCTTTTACCCCCTTTCTTAGGCATATCAGCATTGTTGAGAGAAGAACTTTGGGAAACACTTGAACAAATGTTAGTACAAGATTATAGTTGCGAAATAAGTTAATCTCAAAGGATCATGAAAGCTCAACAAAATAAGGTAGATTTTTTAGATTGTTAGTTGCAGAAATGTAAAGTGCTGAAATGTAAAGGAAATATAAATGACAATTTATATCAAGTAAACACCAGCCTGATTCGTAACACGTTTTGCACTCAAACACGAGTTAGTATGTGAGATTCGTTTAAAGTGAAGAGGATATTCGATGATGATCAATAAGATAGAGATATGAGAAAGAGATATTAATATTTCAGAGAGAAGGATTAAAAGATCATGATAAGAAGTGGTAAGAGGTGTTTGAAACAGAACATGAGCACTCTACTTATAGAGCCTCGAAAAGTTACATCCAGAATAAACAAATGATAAAACTACTGACTAATATGGCAATGCAAGGTCCATTGGATAAACAAAGGTTATAAAACTAAATCAGTTGGACATAACTAAGTCTTCACTAGAAGGGAGATTGCGCTTGACACCTTGAAACTGCGGTAGACACTTCATTGCGGTAGGGAGAGAGTTGATTGCGGTAGTAGAAAGATAGCTGCGGTAGACAGAAAGTAATTGCGGATTGCTAAGTTTAAGAGGGTCACTTCTTTGTTCTAACAATTTCCCCTAAGTGACCTCTTCAATTCTCCTTTACTTATTGAGCTTCATAAATTTGATAAGGAGCCACCAAAACTTCCTCACTTCTCCTAGCCAAGTGATTCTTCTCGTAATCTCATACTTCACTTCTTCAGTTGTATGCTTAGTCCTTTGTACCAAAGCCATGGTGACTTCAAGTTGTTTGCAGGTCAGTCGATGCATTGTGGTGATTGGGATGAAGTACTTGATATCATTGTTGGCTCTTTTATAAACAACTCCAAGTTCAGGTAAGTTGGTTGCTCCTAAGGACCTTTCTTGATAACCTTCAGTGAATACTGGTGCAGGTTCAAGAGCTGGGAGATTGAACTTTTGGGCAAGTGCGGGATGAATGTCTACATCAAGCTTAGCAAAGTCCCACACTGTTGATTTGAGATATTCGCAAGCTTTCTCATACGCTATTTTCATCATCGGATGCTTCTCGGACTTGATTTGAAAGACCCTTGCAATCAGAAATACTTCCTCAGGATTCATGCAAGGAAAATCCACTTGAGTCCTGATGTAGTCATCCCCTCTTCTTGTAAGCGTATGTTGAATGAAGTATGTCTTCAGGAACTTCCTTATCTTGTAGCTTTTCACTGCTGATGGTCTATCATTAGACCAGATGCTCTCAAATTTTGATCCATGCTTGGCATGGAACCGGTTCAGGCGCTCAAACTCGAGAGGTAGCCTTTAATCATCAGGAAGGTTGTGGTCAAAAGGTTCAAATACAGGGAAGAATATAGAGTTGGGAGAAATTGGAACATCCCAGTATCCATCCGAAGGTGGTTCAACATAAGTTAGAACTGGCCTATAATCATCATCAAGTAATCTTTGAGTGTGATTAACCTAAGAATTGATCAGGGTTTCTTCCATGGCTGTGTCGAAGCCATGTTCTTTCCAAATTTGTTCAGCAAATTTTACTGCCTTCCAGTCTTTCTTCCTTTCACGAGTTGCAGGAGAGTCATTGGAGTGTTCCGAAGACATTGCTGGTTCCAGATTCTTGAATTAAGGAGGAGTTTCTGGATGAGGAGATTGATGTTGAACTTCTTGTTGTGGAGAATCTTGTTGCGGTGGAGGAGATTGATGAGATTGCACTAGAGTTGATGTTTTAGGAGATGATTGCGGTGACGATTGAGGAGTTGGAGTCTTGTTTTGATCCGCAATTGGTGAAATTCTTGGAGGAGTTTGATGATGTGAAGGATTGGGTTGTTGATTTAACGGACTGCGATCATTTCCCCCTTTTGAGGAATCAGACTCTTGTTGATCCTTAAACCACTGCTTCAATCCGTCGATTTTGGAGAATGTATCAGTGAACCGTTGTTTGATCAACTCGGAGACTTGGAGATTATTGGGGATTTCTTTGTTGAATAGGAGTTGATGGATTTCCTTTGTAAGCTTGAGAATTTAGTTGACATGAGATGGAGTTGAGACAGAGCGTCGAAGATTATTGATGGTGGATTGGAGTACCACAATGGCTGACTCGTAAGCATTGTGAATCTCTTGTACCGGGTTCTTTGACTGAGCAGTTTGACTTTCAAGGGTAAACTTGATTTCTTCTTTGAGTGCGGTCACCACTTTGATGAGGTTTTCAGCAGCGGACAGAAACTGTTTGTGATCCGCAGTACGACTGTTATCAAGGGCTCTAATACCCATTTCCACTTTCAAGGATATTCTATCGGCAACCAATCGTTCTCTGGTTTCCAATTGTTCCACTTTGTCAGCCAGAGACTGCGTCCAGCTACATCAGGTTGTTGTGATTGATGGATAGTGACTGCGGCTAAAATTTGGTCGACTTTGGCTTTGAAGAGGATTGTTGGGATCCACTTGATTCTTCTTCGTCAAAAATCATCATGAACTCATTTGAATGCACAGGCTGATCAATTTCATTAACATCCAGATCATCAAGACCAAACATAGGTCCTGAGCTGATCTCTATTGCGGTGCCATCAGTGTTTGAGTCGTGAACTTTAGTAGTTGGGGGAGGTTGAGACGGACCAGCACCATCTTAAATATTCAGAGCTTTTCGCAACGTGGCTTCCATTTGGGACATCCATTCTTGAATCTTCAAGATATCATAAATAGTTTTCGTGGTGTTGAATGTATCAGCCCAGTACTTAGCTACAATTTTAGTATATGTTTCCCGTTGCTGAAGTTGTTGACTTTGCTGAGCCTTGCGTGCCTGAAAAGCCCTACAAAAAGCTTCATATTTCCTGATTCCGGATTCAGTACTGGGTTGGTACTGAGTCCAGGAATCATCAGAGCGATATCTGTCAAATCCTTTGGTTCGCCCCGGGGTGTCCCCTGGGTTCGTGGATCCTGGCACTATGGTGCTCACCACGACTAAACCACTTGAATGCAATGGTGGTGGAGTCGGTTTTCCCAAGCTTCCTTGGTCTCCTTGACCTGTAGTCAAGTTTGGCCTCGGCTCAGTTCTGGCAAGGGCTGAAGAAGTGCCCTGCAGTGGGTCATATGTTTGCAGTGTTTGTGTTACGGAAAGAAGGATGGAGTGCAACTGCTCAGGCTCAAACATGTGTAAATGTGATGCCCTGGAGACCTTAGGGCGTGTTGTACCAATGAGATCCTCTTGGGTTCGAACTAGAGGTGTGTCTCCATGTTCTGTTGAAACAAATACACTTTCTGTATCTGAGTAGGTAGATAGGGTAGAAGTGAATAAGCCTGCGGGGGCTCCAAGGACTACCGGAGTCTGTCGAGAGACTGTGGTATGAGTCCGATCACACATTTGGCTATGAGTGGGGGTAAGTTTAAGCTTTTTGCGTCTGAAAATATCACCGGAGTCATGATCAGAGTCTTCGACAACATTGACTGGTATGCCATGAGTTTCAAAGGGAGATGGAGGGGTTTCATCTGAAGATTCAATAGTCCTGAACTTGCGTTTCTTTGAGGACTTTTCTCCCTTTCGGTCAATGTTACGGGGAGCTTTCTTGGAGGAAACAATTTTCCTGGTGCGCTTGGGTTTGGGAAGGCTAGATTGTTCTTTGGTACGAGGGACTGAAGTGGAGATAGGAGCTATGGTACTATAAGGACCTTGGGTTGTGGTAGGGACTAGGTTAGACTGATTAGGATGAGGTGGGGAAGAATGATATGGGTCAATACCATCCGTAGCCTCAATATGATCTGTGACTTCATGAAAATTGAGTCCAATAGACTCTAAAATGTGTCCAGGTGATCTCCTAAGAGGTCCAAAAATAGATTGATCTTTGGAAGGGGTCTACTTTTTCAAGTCGCGGGTTATAAAGAGTGTAGAATCATCACCCATGTGTAGATTTGCCTCCTTGTGAAGATCCGAAACGTTGAGAGACCAAAATTGAGCAAAGGTAAGCTCAGTTGCATCTTGTCGAGGAGACTCCTTTGGAATGTATTGTAGGAATTCATCCCACAAGATTTGACCAAAATTGACTGCATTGCCGGTGAATATGCTCCATACAAGCTCGAGAAGCTTGATCCCCATGTTGTCTGTGCCACCGGTTCTGCCGGACAAGCTTCTGATGACAAAGTGACAGAAAAAATGCCATATCGCCTGTAACTGATTCTTCTTAAATTCTACGATCCCCTTCAGCTTCTTTTGGTACCCCATCTGGTATAGACTGGTGATCATGTCTGGTGTGCTCGGAGAGAAGAACTGGGTGGTGGAAGGAACCCTAAGGTTAATAGCTTCCAAAAACTTGGTCTTGGTGATCATGACCAGTGATTCATCGATCAAGTGCATATGCACTTCCTGAGGATTGTGGAGTGGGCGATAGGCTGAAAAGCAGACTTGAATAGAGTAGGTAGTGGAACAACATCAGTGAATGAGTCGAATGCACCAAATAGTGGAGGGATGGGATGAACTTGATCATTAATCGAATCTCTTCATTGTAGTGGGGAGGATCTTCAAATACAACCCTAAAATTGCTTGAAGCAATGGATGGGGACTGAGCCTTGATTGTTGTTTTAGAACTAGTTGGTTTAGCAGATCCTGAGGCGTTGGATTGTTTCTTGGAAATGCCGGTTTTCACCATTGTTGAAATAAAATGTTTTGAAGAACTTGCGAGAAAACTGTCTTGAGCAAGAGGGAAGAAGATGAAGTTCGTCGATTAGGGATTCAGAAAGCGCAAAGCGTTCTTTGGAGAAAAGAAAGCGTTTTTATACTTTCGGATTTCAAATTTCTTTAGAATTAACTTATTTACAACTGTTAATGGTAAAAACCCTTGGGTTTTAACCATTATCAGCCACAAGAAAATTAAAACTAAAATTAAATATTTTACTGGAAAAGCGGGGCATTTAATTAAATATCAGAATCATGATGACACGTCTAGAAATCGTGTGGTGAGGGTTATTATCCGTTAAGGAAAGGTAGGGAGTTGAAACGGATTAGACATTTAATGGCCGGGAGACAAGACTTGTTAAGGAAAATGATTTCATTAAAGATTGCATTTTATGGAAAAACACATTGTTTGTTTATTAGCCTAAAATAGGCCTGACTAAGAAAAATATTTGAAAGGAGTCTGAAACGTTGTATGCTATTAACCGACTGTTGGGAAGAATGTTTTTTTATTAAGGAACATTAGGTAGCACACAAATTTCTTTGTATTTATGAAGTAAATTCCAGATCATTTAATGTAGTTGCGGTGAATGATGATGACTACAGTTGAGATCAAATAACTGTGGTCCAGTATGGTATGGCTGCGACTGTAAGAGCTGAGGAAACACTTGATCAAACAGTTAGAAATAAAAGGAATTAAGGACCCGAAGAATATATAGATCAAATGTGATTGCGGTATACGAGAGATACTGAAAGGACATGATGAATATATTGTTCTAGAACTGCAGTGAAGAGAATGCTTCTAGAATTTTGATTTTGAAAAGAAAAGAAGCAAGTTCTTCACAGGACAATGACTGCAGTAGCTACCAATTCAAAAAGAATTGCGAGTCAGGATTCATCATTCCTAACATTTCTAGAAAGCTATTCAATTTAGTGGCATCAAGTGCTTTTGTGAAAACATCAGCTATTTCCTCGTGTGTGGGAACAAAAATCAGTTCGATGTTACCTTTAAGTATTTGGTCTTTGATAAAGTGATACCGCAATTCAATGTGCTTCGTCTTTGAGTGGTGAATTGGATTTTGAGAAATCGCAATGGAACTCTCCGAGTCAAAATAAATCGGTACCCGCAACATTCTGTACGCGTAGTCCATCAGTTGAGTCTTCATCCAAAGAACTTGAGAATAGCAACTGGCTGCGGCCACATATTCTTCCTTTGTGGTAGAAAACGAGACATAATTTTGCTTCCTTGACGACCAGATGACTAATCTTCCTCCTAGAAATTGGCAGCCACCGGAAGTACTCTTTCGATCTAATCTACAACCGGCATGATCCACATCGGTGAAGGTTTGTAGGCTGAAGTTGTTTCCTGTTTGGTACCAGAAGCGTAGAGCTTTGCTTCCCTTAAGGTATCTGAATATTTGCTTGACTGCGGTCAGATGTGATACTTTAGGGTCGATTTGGTATCGAGCACATAAGCCTGTGGCAAAGACAATGTCTGGTCTACTTGCAGTTAGGTACATCAATAACACAATCATTCATCGATAAGTTTTGTGATCAACTGAGTCTCCGGTAGGATCAACAGAGATCTTGTATCCAAAGCCAATTGGGACTTTGGCTTAGGAGCAATTGTCCATTGAGTATTTCTTCAGCAACTCAGAGGTGTATTTTTCCTGATGGATGAAAATCCCTTGAGAGATTTGTTTTACTTGAAGACCTAGAAAGAAATTGATCTCTCTATTCATGCTCATTTGAAATTTGCTTGTTACGAGCTTTGCAAAATTATCCACCATATTCTGGTCTGTTGAACCAAATATGATATCATCCACATATATTTGGACGAGCATTAAGTGGTTACCATTTGCCCTTCTAAATAAAGTGGGATCAATCACACATCTTTTGTATCCAGACATGACGAGAAACTCTGAAAGAGTCTCATACCATGCCCTTGGAGCTTGTTTGAGACCGTAGACTGCTTTTTCAAGCTTGTAGCAGTAGTTTGCAAATTCATGACTTTCAAAGCCTGGAGGTTGTTGCAAGTAAAACTCCTCCTTTAGTTCACCATTGAGAAAGGCACTTTTTACATCCATTTGGTGAACCTTGATGTTCTTATGTGCCGCATACGCCAAGAAGATGTGTATGGCTTCCATTCGGGCTACAGGGGCATAAGTTTCATCGCAGTTAAAGCCTTCCAGTTGACTGTACCCCTTAGCAACAAGTCTTGCTTTGTTTCTTACCACCGCACCGGATTCGTCAAGCTTGTTCTTCTAAACCCATCTAGTACTGAAGATTGTGAGGCCTTTTGGCTTTGGTACTGGCTTCCATACCTTGTTCCTTTCAAACTCAGCAAATTCTTCTTGCATTGCGGTGATCTAGTCGGGCTCCATGAGTGCTTCTTCTATGGGTCGAGGCTCGACTGCGGACATAAAGGCTGCGTAATGGCAGTGGTCCATTAGATCACTAAAAGATCGAATTTGTATGCCTGCGGATGGGTTACCAATGATTTGACCCGGTGGGTGATCCTTTGTCCAAATATGAAGGCGAAATTATTGGTGATCAGCGACTGTGGTAGAGGGAATATCTTCAACATCAGAGCATTCTATGGTCGGAGAAGGTAGTTCCCCCTCGACTTGAGAGCAGCTCGCAGAAGTATCTTGGACTGTAGGAGCTTGAACTGCAGCTGTGGAAGGAGGTTCCCCGGGAACTACAAATGGGAGTTCCCCCTGGACTAAAGATGGTCCCCCCTGGAAAGATGAATGAGTGATAACCCTTGAATCTTATCTTGTGTCAATGTTTTCAATTTCTTCATCCTTAGAGTCTGACGGAGCATTTGGTTGGATTGGGACTCTGTGAGTAGACACCGGAGCTGCATCTTCTAGTACTGGAACCTCGATGGTTGTCGTTTGAGCCGGAGTTGAACTTTCCCCCTCAACCGGTAAGGTGGAAGTGTTGAGTGAAAATTCATCAGAGAGAGATGGACCAGATACTTCACATGTTGTTGTTGCGCTATCGGCGACACAAGGATTTCAGAAAGAGGTGTCGTTTCAACAGGATCAAATAGATCATCATAGTTAACTTCAACTATGTTTAGAGGACCCGAAGAGTCTGGGATATCACTTTCCAGAATGAATTTGGTTTCAGTTGAAGGAGCAGTGTTGCAGACGTAATAGTCATCGAATTTAACATCGAAGCTTTCGACTATCAGTTTTGTTCGACTGATGAGAACCCGGTAGGCCACTTTGTTGGTACAGTAGTCAAGAAAAATGACTTCATTGGATTTGGGTGCAAATTTGTTAAGATGATCCTTGTTGTTGATCACAAAACATCTGCAACCAAAAATGTGAAAGATTCTGCCATTTGGTTTGCGGTTGTTCAGGCCCTCATATGTAGTTTTGTTTAGACGCTTGCAAATGATGCTTCAGTTTTGAACAAATCATGCACTTGCCACTACTTCGGCCCAGAAGTATAGAGGAAGTTTGGCAAAATTTAACATTGATCTAGCTGCTGCAACCAATGTACGATTTCTTCGCTGTACAACTCCATTTTTCTACGATGTTTAGGGAGCTGAAAAGTTGTAACTGATGCCTTTGGAAACCAACTAATTATTCAGGATATGATTAGTGAACTCGGTTCCATTTTCACTTTTGATTCTTTGGACTGGTAACTTGATTTGGAGCTCGATCTCTTTGATGAAGTTAATTAGGACCTGCGGTGTATCTGATTTGAGTCTTATGAAGAAGAACCAAGTGAAACGAGTGTAGTCATCAACTATAGCTAGTATGTATTTCTTATGATGAAGACTGGCTACGGTAGATGGACCGTAGAGATCAATATGAAGCATCTCTAATGGTTCAGAAATCGAAGAATCAATAATCAGTGGATGGCTTCCCGTAGATTGCTTTCCACACTTACAGGCTGGGCAAAAAGAATCATTATTGTACTTTAGGATGAGGAGACCTCGTACAAGTTCTTTGGTGACAAGGTTGTTGATATACCGGAAGTTAAGATGAGCTAGCTTGCGATGCCATAACCAGCTAACTTCGGACACTGCTTTGGACAGAAAGCACAACTGCAGTTTGCCAATGATCAATGAGACATCCAAAGGATACATTGTCCCTTCGGACTTGGATTTGATCAAGCATGTGCTTCTATCACTTGTCATGATGTAGCAGTACACATTATCAAATTCAACCCTATGACCTGCTTTGCGTAGTTGTCCTACACTGATGATATTATGCTTGAGACCTTCTACGTAAGCAACCCTTTGAATTGAGAAATTTCAGTTGTTAACACACCATAGCCCCTGATGATTCCGTTCTCATTGTTACCGAATGTGGCATGTCCACCGTTACATATAGGCCTAAAGTCCCGGAGGTATTCTTACTTCCTGGTCATGTGAAAGGAGCATGTACTATCAATTAACCACTCCTCTTCTTGTTCCTCCTTGCAAATTGCCTACAAGATTAATGGGTTAGTTTGGGCACCCAAACGAGTTTGGATCCCGGGGACAAATGAGAACCTTTCTGACTAGATGCATGTACATGTGTCTTAGGGACAGGTTTCGTGTCTGGGTTTACACCTAGTCCTGGGTGATTAGTAACTTTTGGGATGTTACGAGGTTGGATTGGACGGGTCATTTTCAAAAGATAAAGTCCAGAAGACAGAGGTTTTACCCAGAAACCAAAATTGGTCATCGGTACGTAGTATGTAGTCTGAGTCTTTTGTCCGGTCCAAGAATGACTTTTGGCTGCAGAAACCTTGGGATTTAAAAAGTGTTTACACGTGAATTTCTCCTAGGTTTTTACTTGAGAAGTGACTGAGATGACTTCGCCGATTTAGGAGTTTGCAAAAGACCTTTCCTTTTTGGATCTTTTAAGGAATAATTTTGAAAAATATACCTTTGAAAAGATATGACTCTCTTTTGGGATTTTTCAGGAGAGTTTGAAAAAGTTTTTGTTACTGTACACTCCTTTTTGTTTGATTCTTTGACGACAGTGATTTTCGAAACATTTTTGTCATTGATGGGTTTTTCTAAATTCTTTTGTTTTGAAACCTTGGGATGTTTGCAATTGTTTTTGTATTTATCATCCTGCTTTTTATTTCGAGATTAGAGATGTTCTTTGAAAGCCAATTTTGCATGATTTTTTGGAGAACTGCAGTCAGAAATTTTCAACTGCGGTTTCTTTTGAAAAACGAGGACTGGAATCATCTGAACTAGAGAGTTCAAGATTTTGTGAACATTGACCATACTCAAAATTTTCAATTGGTAATTCATGATGGATGGGCTTAATGGTCACTGTGCTTTTGACTGCGGTCTGCAGTAAGGATGTCTGGACTACCGCATAGTATGTCAAGAATGGACTTTTGTTGGGACACTCTATGGAAGGTAAAAGATGTACAATCATCGGATAAGTTTGGTCCTTCCAAAACAATTTCTTCATCTACATCAGAGGATGACTGAGAGTTGGGACAATTTGTGTCAGTGACTGGCATTGGATTTGAGGATTCAGGGAGATTTTCCTCAATAACACAATTGTTACCCAGTTCAAGAAGTCTACCGAATTGACATCTTATGTCTTCGGGGAATGTTTTGTCATTAACAGAGAAATGAAACTTGCGATCCGGAGGGACATATGGACGGTCTTTGTTAAATCGAGGTGATGAGTCCTTTGCGGTTGAAAACCCATTGGACCAACCCCAATTGTATGTGTTATCTACAGTCCCATTATTCATAAGATTTTCAATAGCCTCACTTTCATTAAACAACTTTTCGATTAAAATATTTAAGCGTACATTTTCTTTTTGGGCTAGATCCCTTTGATTCATAGCTATTGCTAACCGAGTTTCACACAACATTCTAGCACCTTTTTCTAGCACTAAGTCCTTTTCTAACGTGGCAACTTTAAGTCTCTTATCTTCTAGTCGTCCTCTCACATGAAACATTTCTCGGGACGCTATGTTCTTATCATCTAAGGCCTTGTTATAGTCTGAAAGGACATCAGCACAAGTGTAATTAAGTTTGTCCAAGAAAGGTTGACAATCATGCATGATGTAATTATTAGATTGGATCATGAGTTGTACCTGTTCGATAATGCTGAGAGTTCCATCTTTCGCCATGAAGTAGTAGTTTTTCTCCAACTTTGTTGAGCCGTCCTCATCAGCAGTTGCCACCATGCAGATTTTTCCTTTTCCATTAGTATTGTTAAGATCTTCATCTTCATCTCCGGATGACCACACTTGATGATCCCTTTTTACTTGGGTCACGTATGCCCTTGCCTTTTCTTTCTCTTCCATCTCCTGATCCATGCTAAGGTAGAATGCTTTATCTTTTATGACATTTACTTTGCAGTCTTTAGCAAAGTGGTTTTCTTTGTTGCACTTGTGACAGATGATAACATCATATTTGTCCTCAGTTGAGGTACCAGAGTCAGTTGACTTGATGGAATGCGGTGCTTCTTTGGGTTGATGAATGTTTTGAGGTTGTGGAGATTGGTGAGGATTTCTAGGATATCGGGAATGCTTGTTCTACGGATTGAAGTTTCGGTTGAAGGGTGGTTTGGTAAACTGCTGATTTTTACGAAATAACGTTGGTGGTAGCCTATTGAATTGTTGGCTAACCAGGGCAATGGCATTTTGAAATTCTTCTTCATCATCATATTTTCTATCACCTTCATAGGACTGCGGTGGATTGTCATATGAAATATGGTAAGGTTCGTATGATTGGGTTGTTTTGCTTTGTGGGGTTTGAGCTATGAGGGCAAGTGGACTTCTGAAGTCTGCACAATCTTTTAGCACGGTTGATTCTTGTGCCTGAAGTTCACCAGACAACTTGAAGAGAGAGAGAGAGAGAGAGAGAGAGAGAGAGAGAGAGATAGTATGTGTGTGTGTGTGAATCTTCCTATCTCCTTGGATTATCATCTTTAGCGTAGTCCAATGCTTACCCAAACCATTGAGAAAATGAAGGTTTGTTTCATGATTGCTTTGGATGGTGCCAACGTTTGATAACTTTGTGACGATAAGATTGAATCTTTTGAATGAGTCTTCAAGACTCTCACCTAGATGAGCTTTGAAGTTGTTAAACTCGTTGAATGCGGTGGTGAGTTTCTTGTCTTGAGCTTACTCGGAACCTTCATACAAGTTTTTTAGAATATCCCAGATTTCTTTGGCTGATTTGCAGTTGATGATGATGTCAAAGTTGTCTGGGGCCACTCCGCACGAGATTTCATAGAAAGCGACAACATCACTTTCCACCTTATCCATACATCTTTAGTGGGACGATTCATTACGACTTTACCTCCACCTAGTCTAGCTTGAGCACCATCAGCTTGAATCAGAGTAAGGATGGGAACATGGGGTACCTCTTTCACAGATCTCCACACATCTCTACCAAGTCTTTTTAGATACCTCTCCATTTTTTGAGACCAACGGTGATATTCGCTAGCAACAAGCATAGGAGCTCTGTTGGAGCCTCCAACACTGTTGGAAACGTTTAACGATAAAGATTGTGCCATTTCCATTGTTTTTTTATGAAAGATGAGCTTCAATGGTATAAAAGGCTTTTCAAAATCAGTTTTTTGTTTAAAAAGCAACCACTTTGGCTATGATACCAATTGTTGAGAGAAGAACTTTGGGAAACACTTGAACAAACGTTAGTACAAGATTATAGTTGCAGAATCAGTTAATCTCAAAGGATCATGAAAGCTCAACAATAATAAGTTAGATTTGTTAGATTGTTAGTTGCGGAAATGTAAAGTGCTGAAATGTAAAGGAAATATAAATGACAAGTTATATCAAGTAAACACCATACTGATTCGTAACATGGTTTGCACTCAAACACGAGTTAGTATGTGAGATCAGTTTAGAGTGAAGAGGATCTTCGATGATGATCAGTAAGATAGAGATATGAGAAAGAGATCTTAATATTTCAGAGTGAAATATCAAAAGATCGTGATAGGAAGTGGTAAGAGGTGTTTGAAACAGAACATGAGCACTCTATTTATAGAGCCTCGAAAAGCTACATGCAGAATAAAAAAATGATAAAACTAATGAGTAATATGGCCATGCAAGGTCCATTAGATAAACAAAGGTTATCATACTAAATCAGTTGGACGTAACTAAGTCTTCACTGGAAGAGTGATTGCGGTTGACTCCTTGACACTGTGGTAGACACTTCATTGCTGTAGGGAGAGAGAGTTGATTGCGGTAGTAGAAAGATAGTTGCGGTAGACAGAAAGTAATTGTAGATTGCTAAGTTTAAGAGGGTCACTTATTTGTTCTAACAAGCCTCATCTAAAACCTTTTGCACTGCAGAGGTCAATGGGCGAGGACCGGATGCCGGTTGTCTGCGATAGGCGATGATAATTTTACTTTTAGCTGGAACATTGCGAAGCATCGCCTCTGGAATAGATCTGATAAATGTGAACCATGAGCTATCAGAGACTATGACATTTGAAGTATGAAATATTGGAATTGCCGCAATCAACGAACCCTCAACCACAAGAATATTGAGGCGATCGATAGCTCTTTAAACAATAATTGCCCAAAAATGAGCATAAGATATCTCCGAGTGACGAGTGACAGAAAGAGTACTTTGGATCAATTGAACCCAAAGGACTGAGCCATAATCTAAGTTAATTCCAGAATAACCACCAAAGAGCATAGTAAGAAAGACTTTACTTGCGCTGTCTGAGTCCGTGGTCCTCTCTGAAAAAATATTAAAGATTAGGGGAAATAACCCATTCCACATAGGAGGAAGATTGGGCTTTTTAAACTTGGATAAAACAGCTAGATACTCCCTGTAACCCATCTGGTAGAACATCTCAAGCATTGCAGAAGAAGAGATGGATTATGGTTCGATTAAATCCCTAGATACTTGAAATCCCAGTAAACGACTGAATCGTGACTTGGTGATAGAGGTTTGCTGATTACCAAACTCAAAATAGATGGAAAAATCATTCTCTTCATAACATGTAGTTGAGTAAGCCTTGGATAGAAGAGACAAAGGAACGTGCTCTGTTTTTTGAAAGAGCGGTAGCCAAGGGAGAATGTCTGAGGCACTCGATCAACGGTTGTAGAAACGCATCGTACTTGGATGGATCGAGTTCCAAGATGAGATTCTGCTTAGCCTTGATACCTAGCAACCCTGACGAGGCAGTCGGACCGACAGCAGATGGAGTGTCTGATGAAGTTGCCTTGAAATCGGTTGAGAAGACGATGAACAATAGAGAGAGAAAGCTCTTCTTGCGCCGAAAGAATGAATTCTTTGAAAGCGGTAAATAGGAATGACAGTTTAAATCTCCTTATATACGTAATTAGTGGTGAGAGAAAACTGGCGGTTGGCGCTCCATTATTCCTGAAAAAGCGCTTAAAAAAGTGTTATAGGTTGATGTGTGACAGGCATGTGTCAGGCGGCGTGATGTCAACAAAGTTTGAAATTTTCACGCGCCATATCGCAATCTTATCCCTTAAGTTTTGCCGTTTCGCGTTATACCCTTTCATACTAGATTGCCATTTTCTGAACTCCGAATCTGAAAGTAACAATTAGAACTACGAACTAGACTTTTGGAAAATCACAAGGAGTTTCGTGCAAGAGTGTGCCAAATATAAAGAAATAAAGCAAGAGATATAAGGGATTCTAGTGATGTTAATAAAGACATGAAATAGTTGGATCCCAGGCAACGATCTCTTCCTTCAGAGTCAAGAGAGACTCGGAAGTGTTTGTATTGTATCCCGTTGAATTACGATCATTTGTTTGTTGAGAAAAAATGAAAACCTTCTTCACATTTAGCCTTAAGGGTGGCTTCATCTTCAACCAAACTCTGAAACTCAACATAAGTCCGAACGTTCGGAAGAAGTACTTGTCCGACCAGTGTAGTCATAAGAACAACTATGCTTTGGAACTATCTGAGTGGCTGGATAATATAGAAATCTCAAGAAAAATAAAAAGTTGGATCTTATGGGAAGAAATGTCTTAGGGTTAGATCATTTCATTGAGATCTCGCAAAAATAAAATAATGAGATTTCAAGGTACGAACCACAAAGGTGGATTCACATCAATTCCATGGTGAAAGCTAGAACATATGAATTGTTCACCGTCAATTCAGAAATTTGTTTTGGATTTTTGGTTTCACTCAATTTGTGGTGATAACGAATTTAAGATCATTAACACAGAAGTTGTGTAACCATAAACCTCAGTGGTAATTTCTGAGAGTCTCAAGGGTTACGAGTGTGAAAATGAATATGATGGAGAAGTATAAGAAGTGGTTCCAAAGAAAAATGTACCTCTCCTATGAAAGAATGACCAAGCAGTTAACTCTTAATTCAATATAATAAGAGTAAGGGAGCTCAATGATTTATGTGAATTTTTAGCCTGATTGGGAAGAAACGATTTCTATTATCAATTCATTAAGGCTTCAAGCGTAGAGTCTCAGAGGCTTCAGACAACATGCTTCTAGGGACACTTAACTACGTAAAGATTAGGAATTAAATACCTGCCCCATCATTCGTAATTGAGAGTATCATGATACGTTCCTTCAATCCTGCTCAATTATCTATTATTTTTGGTATTTAAATATTTTACTGAAAAAGAAATAAAAATAGAAAATATTTTTGTATTTTTGACTTTTCTGAAAAAGAAATTAAAAATAGAATTTAAGAAAAATATTTTTGTAATTTTAAGTTTTTCTGAAAAGAAATAAAAACAAAAAATATAGAAACTATTTTTAAGTTTTTGATTGTCTAAAAAATAAATAAAAACAGAAAATAATAAAGACGAGATTACAGGTGTACAAATATTTAAGAAAACACAATATATAAAGGATAGATGAAGTTCCGAACCTCCAAATGAACAGTGGACTGTGAGTCGCTCCGAGAATTCACGGATGAACGGTAGACTACGAATGAACAGTGGATTACGAGTCACTACGAGCGTTCGTGGATGAACAGTAGACTACGAAGGTAGTTTCAGAACTGATTCAACTTCAGTCATTCCCAAGCCTTGAAGAATTCAATTGAAGGTTTGTTTAGGTAAGGCCTTCGTAAAGATATCAGCTAGTTGATCAGCAAATCTCACGAAGTGAATTTCAACATTGCCATTTTCTACATGATCCTTAATGAAGTGATACCTCAATGCAATATGTTTAGTCTTGGAGTGTTGTGTTGGAACATTGCGAAGCATCGCCTCTGGAATAGAGCCGATAAATGCGAACCTTGAGCTATCAGAGACTATGACATTTGAAGTATGAAATATTGGAATTGCCGCAATCACCGAACCCTCAACCACAAGAATATTGAGGCGATCGATAGCTCTTTGAACAATAATTGCCCAAAAATGAGCACAAGATATCTCCGATTGACGAGTGACAGAAATAGTACTTTGGATTAATTGAGCCCAAAGGTCTGAGCCATAATCTAAGTTGATTCCAGAATAAACACCATAGAGGAATGTAAGAAAGAGTTTACTTGCGCTTCCTAAGCCCGTGGTCCTTTCTGAAAAAATCTTGAAAATTAGGGGAAATAACCCATTCCACATAGGAGGAAGATTGGGCTTTTTAAACATGGATAAAGCAGCTAGATACTCCCTGTAACCCATCTGGTAGAACATCTCAAGCATTGCAAAAGAAGAGATGGATTATGGTTCGATCAAATCCCTAGATACTTGAAATCCCAGCAAACGACTGAATCGTGACATGGTGATAGAGGTTTGCCGATTACCAAACTCAAAATAGATGGCAAAATCATTCTCTTCATAATGTGTAGTTGAGTAAGCCTTGGATAGAAGAGACAAAGGAACGTGCTCTGTTTTTGAAAGAGTGGTAGCCAAGGGAGAATGTCTGAGGCACTCGATCAGCGGTTGTATAAACGCATCATACTTGGATGGATCGAGTTCCAATATGAGATTCTGCTTAGCCTTGATACCTAGCAACCCTGACGAAGTAGTCGGACCGGCAGCAGATGGAGTGTCTGATGAAGTTGCCATTGAAATCAGTTGAGAAGACGATGAACAGTAGAGAGAGAAAGCTTTTCTTGCGCCGAACGTATGACTTCTTTGAAAGCGGTGAATAGGAATGACACTTTGAATCTCCTTATATACGTAATTAGCGGAGAGAGAAAACATGCGGTTGACGCTCCATTATTCCTGAAAAAGCGCCTAAAAAAGTGTGACAGGTTGACGTGTGACAGGCATGTGTCAGGCGGCGTGATGTCAACAAAAGGTTGAAATTTTCACGTGCCATTATCGCGATCTTATCCCTTAAGTTTCGCCGTTTCGCGTTATACCCTTTCGTACTAGATTGCCATTTTCTGAACTCCGAATCTGAAAGTAACAATTAGAACTATGAACTAGACTTTTGGAAAATCACAAGGATTTTCGTGCATGAGTGTGCCAAATATAAAGAAATAAAGCAAGAGATATAAGGGATTCTAGTGATGTCAATAAAGACATGAAACAGTTGGATCCCGGGCAACGATCTCTTCCTTCGGAGTCAAGAGAGACTCGGAAGTGTTTGTATTGTATCCTGTTGAATTACGATCATTTGTTTGTTGAGAAACAGTGAAAACCTTCTTCACATTTAGCCTTAAGGGTGGCTTCATCTTCAACCAAACTCTGAAACTCAACATACGTCCGAACGTTCGGAAGAAGTACTTGTCTGACCAGTGTAGTCATAAGAACAACTATGCTTTGGAACTATCTGAGTGGCTGGATAATATAGAAATCTCAAGAAAAATAAAAAGCTGGATCTTATGGGAATAAATGTCTTAGGTTTAGATCATTTCATTGAGATATCGCAAAAATAAAATAATGAGATTTCAAGGTACGAACCACAAAGGTGGATTCACATCAATTCCATGGTGAAAGCTAGAACATATTAATTGTTCACCGTCAATTTAGAAATTTGTTTTGGATTTTTGGTTTCACTCAATTCATGGTGATAACGAATTTAAGATCATTAACACAGAAGTTGTGTAACCATAAACCTCAGTGGTAATTTCTGAGAGTCTCAAGGGTTACGAGTGTGAAAATGAATATGATGGAGAAGTATAAGAGGTGGTTCCAAAGAAAAATGTACCTCTGCTATGAAAGAATGACCAAGCAGTTAACTCTTAATTCAATATAATAAGAGTAAGGGAGCACAATGATTTATGTGAATTTTTGGCCTGATTGGGAAGAAACGATTGCTATTATCAATTCATTAAGGCTTCAAGCGTAGAGTCTCAGAGGCTTCAGACAACATGCAGCAACATGCTTCTACGGACACTTAACTACGCAAAGATTAGGAATTAAATACCTGCCCCATCATTCGTAATTGAGAGTATCATGATACGTTCCTTCAATCCTGCTCAATTATCTATTATTTTTGGTATTTTAATATTTTACTGAAAAAGAAATAAAAATAGAAAATATTTTTGTATTTTTGACTTTTCTGAAAAAGAAATTAAAAATAGAATTTAAGAAAAATATTTTTGTAATTTTATGTTTTTCTGAAAAGAAATAAAAACAGAAAATAAAGAAACTATTTTTAAGTTTTTGATTGTCTGAAAAATAAATAAAAACAGAAAATAATAAAGACGAAATTACAGGTGTACAAATATTTAAGAAAACACAATATACAAAGGATAGATGAAGTTCCGAACCTCCAAATGAACAGTGGACTGTGACTTGCTCCGAGAATTCACGGATGAACAGTAGACTACGAATGAACAGTGGACTACGAGTCACTACGAGCGTTCGTGGATGAACAGTAGACTACGAAGATAGTTTCGGAACTGATTCAACTTCAGTCATTCCCAAGCCTTGAAGAATTGAATTGAAGGTTTGTTTAGGTAAGGCCTTCGTAAAGATATCAGCCAGTTGATCAGCAAATCTCACGAAGTGAATTTCAACATTGCCATTTTCTACATGATCCTTAATGAAGTGATACCTCAATGCAATATGTTTAGTCTTGGAGTGTTGCGCTGGAACATTGCGAAGCATCGCCTCTGGAATAGAGCCGATAAATGCGAACCTTGAGCTATCAGAGACTATGACATTTGAAGTATGAAATATTGGAATTGCCGCAATCACCGAACCCTCAACCACAAGAATATTGAGGCGATCGGTAGCTCTTTGAACAATAATTGCCCAAAAATGAGCACAAGATATCTCCGACTGACGAGTGACCTAAAGAGTAGTTTGGATTAATTGAGCCCAAAGAGTACGGATTGAAGTTTCGGTTGAAGGGTGGTTTGGTAAACTGCTGATTTTTACGAAATAACGTTGGTGGTAGCCTATTGAATTGTTGGCTAACCAGGGCAATGGCATTTTGAAATTCTTCTTCATCATCGTATTTTCTATCACCTTCATAGGACTGCGGTGGATTGTCATATGAAATATGGTAAGGTTCGTATGATTGGGTTGTTTTGCTTTGTGGGGTTTGAGCTATGAGGGCAAGTGGACTTCTGAAGTCTGCACAATCTTTTAGCACGGTTGATTCTTGTGCCTGAAGTTCACCAGACAACTTGAAGAGAGAGAGAGAGAGAGAGAGAGAGAGAGCGAGAGAGATAGTATGTGTGTGTGTGTGAATCTTCCTATCTCCTTGGATTATCATCTTTAGCGTAGTCCAATGCTTACCCAAACCATTGAGAAAATGAAGGTTTGTTTCATGATTGCTTTGGATGGTGCCAACGTTTGATAACTTTGTGACGATAAGATTGAATCTTTTGAATGAGTCTTCAAGACTCTCACCTAGATGAGCTTTGAAGTTGTTAAACTCGTTGAATGCGGTGGTGAGTTTCTTGTCTTGAGCTTACTCGGAACCTTCATACAAGTTTTTTAGAATATCCCAGATTTCTTTGGCTGATTTGCAGTTGATGATGATGTCAAAGTTGTCTGGGGCCACTCCGCACGAGATTTCATAGAAAGCGACAACATCACTTTCCACCTTATCCATACATCTTTAGTGGGACGATTCATTACGACTTTACCTCCACCTAGTCTAGCTTGAGCACCATCAGCTTGAATCAGAGTAAGGATGGGAACATGGGGTACCTCTTTCACAGATCTCCACACATCTCTACCAAGTCTTTTTAGATACCTCTCCATTTTTTGAGACCAACGGTGATATTCGATAGCAACAAGCATAGGAGCTCTGTTGGAGCCTCCAACACTGTTGGAAACGTTTAACGATAAAGATTGTGCCATTTCCATTGTTTTTTTATGAAAGATGAGCTTCAATGGTATAAAAGGCTTTTCAAAATCAGTTTTTTGTTTAAAAAGCAACCACTTTGGCTATGATACCAATTGTTGAGAGAAGAACTTTGGGAAACACTTGAACAAACGTTAGTACAAGATTATAGTTGCGGAATCAGTTAATCTCAAAGGATCATGAAAGCTCAACAATAATAAGTTAGATTTGTTAGATTGTTAGTTGCGGAAATGTAAAGTGCTGAAATGTAAAGGAAATATAAATGACAAGTTATATCAAGTAAACACCATACTGATTCGTAACATGGTTTGCACTCAAACACGAGTTAGTATGTGAGATCAGTTTAGAGTGAAGAGGATCTTCGATGATGATCAGTAAGATAGAGATATGAGAAAGAGATCTTAATATTTCAGAGTGAAATATCAAAAGATCGTGATAGGAAGTGGTAAGAGGTGTTTGAAACAGAACATGAGCACTCTATTTATAGAGCCTCGAAAAGCTACATGCAGAATAAAAAAATGATAAAACTAATGAGTAATATGGCCATGCAAGGTCCATTAGATAAACAAAGGTTATCATACTAAATCAGTTGGACGTAACTAAGTCTTCACTGGAAGAGTGATTGCGGATGACTCCTTGACACTGTGGTAGACACTTCATTGCTGTAGGGAGAGAGAGTTGATTGCGGTAGTAGAAAGATAGTTGCGGTAGACAGAAAGTAATTGTAGATTGCTAAGTTTAAGAGGGTCACTTATTTGTTCTAACAAGCCTCATCTAAAACCTTTTGCACTGCAGAGGTCAATGGGCGAGGACCGGATGCCGGTTGTCTGCGATAGGCGATGATAATTTTACTTTTAGCTGGAACATTGCGAAGCATCGCCTCTGGAATAGATCTGATAAATGTGAACCATGAGCTATCAGAGACTATGACATTTGAAGTATGAAATATTGGAATTGCCGCAATCAACGAACCCTCAACCACAAGAATATTGAGGCGATCGATAGCTCTTTAAACAATAATTGCCCAAAAATGAGCATAAGATATCTCCGAGTGACGAGTGACAGAAAGAGTACTTTGGATCAATTGAACCCAAAGGACTGAGCCATAATCTAAGTTAATTCCAGAATAACCACCAAAGAGCATAGTAAGAAAGACTTTACTTGCGCTGTCTGAGTCCGTGGTCCTCTCTGAAAAAATATTAAAGATTAGGGGAAATAACCCATTCCACATAGGAGGAAGATTGGGCTTTTTAAACATGGATAAAAAAGCTAGATACTCCCTGTAACCCATCTGGTAGAACATCTCAAGCATTGCAGAAGAAGAGATGGATTATGGTTCGATCAAATCCCTAGATACTTGAAATCCCAGTAAACGACTGAATCGTGACTTGGTGATAGAGGTTTGCTGATTACCAAACTCAAAATAGATGGCAAAATCATTCTCTTGATAACGTGTAGTTGAGTAAGCCTTGGATAGAAGAGACAAAGGAACGTGCTCTGTTTTTGAAAGAGTAGTAGCCAAGGGAGAATGTCTGAGGCACTCGATCAGCGGTTGTAGAAACGCATCATACTTGGATGGATCGAGTTCCAATATGGGATTCTGCTTAGCCTTGATACCTAGCAACCCTGACGAAGCAGTCGTACCGACAGCATATGGAGTGTCTGATGAAGTTGCCATTGAAATCGGTTTAGAAGACGATGAACAGTAGAGAGAGAAAGTTTTTCTTGCGCCAAACGTATGAATTCTTTGAAAGCGGTGAATAGGAATGACACTTTGAATCTCCTTATATACGTAATTAGCGGAGAGAGAAAACTGGCAGTTGGCGCTCCATTATTCCTGAAAAAACGCCTAAAAAAGTGTGACCAGTTGACGTGTGACAGGCATATGTCAGGCGGCATGATGTCAACAAAAGTTTGAAATTTTCACGCGCCATTATTGATGGGTTTTGAGCATTCTAACACTTCCTAAGTGTACATGCAACCCTAATAACCTTGAGTCTATGTTTTCTCTATATGCCTGCAAATTTCTTTTCAAGGTTATTTCCTAACTAGCATGGCATGGGGATTACATAGAACATAAAACTAGTAGAAATACATACCTTGTTGTTGCTTGGATTCCTTCAAGACTTTGTGAGCCTAGCACCCCAAATGTTGTGCCTCAAATGCTTCACACAACACCACAAGACTTGGAATAACTTGAGAGAATACTTCTTACACTTGAAAATCGGTTATGCCCTCACTAGAAAAACTAGGTAACGATTTTGCTAGCCATAGGGTTCCTTTTATAGTGTTGTCACAATTAGGGTTTACATATGAATGCCCTTAATTGTCATGACTCTTGATTTCTCATGACCCATGGGTTTGTAACTCCCATGGATTATCCATGGAGCTCCATATGGTTATAACCAAACCCATAAACCATGGATCATTAATCCACCATAAAAGAATTGATGATTGTCATAATCAACCCTATATATTTAATTAGTCTCACTTTGATCACCAAATTAATACTAGATTAATACTTGATCAATACTAATTAAATAATACTATTATAAATATATTAGAACTTATAATATATTGATAATCATAAGTGCCTTATTCTCTCATCTAGTCTATCCAAGTATTGCAATGCCATGCAACCCAAATGGACCATGCCGGGTCGGGTCAAGTACATACCAAATAAAGTTATGGACTTAAATTGAACACATCAATTAGGTTCTGACCGGGCCCGGTACATAGGTCAAAACCAAATCATCGAGGGGCCCAGATATCGCTTCTATTTCTAGAAGGAACAGATAAACTTTGACTGATATGCTTGTACTAACTACTTGTTGAATTATTCACAAAGGCACGTTTTATGACATCGAGTTACCAATGCGTTTTCGTGCAATCAATGAATAACCAACTCATAGTCAACAACTCATATCTCTAGGTTTGAACATTTATATGATATTACCGTCTCACGATCACTCGAGATAAATTCCATGAAGTGATGCAAGTGAGCGTGGGTAGGATCCAATACTCAGCCCTTATGAGTACTCATGAATGTTGTAGCAACCATTGCATTGTCCAAAGCACTTTTAGACAAATCATACAAGCCAAATTCATGACAGTCTTAAATCAATACTCACTTCCTAAGTTTGACTGACTGTGGATGGTTTGAATAATAACATAATTATTCTGGAAGTAAAAACATGCAAAATTGAAACATAGTAAACAATCAACACAAGATAGTAACACCTTACTCATAAATAAATAACAACTTTTATTTATCATCAAATGTCAATTACATTTTACAAGTTTCAGGAATCTAAATATTGAAACTAATATCATCCTTCAGCCCAATGCGCCTCGCATGCTGTAAATGCTTAACCCTGCTCAGTCCCTTCGTGAGGGGATCTGCCGGGTTCTCATATGATGATACCCTCTTAGCCAAGAGGAGTCCTTCTTCTATTCGATGTCTGATGAAATGGTATTTTCTGTCATTGTGCCTAGATCTCCTGTGATCTCTCAGTTCCTTAGCCAAAGCAACCGCACTTTTGCTGTCACAGAAAATTTCCATTGGCTCCTTTATAGCTGGTACAACTCCAAGGTCTCCGATGAAGTTCTTTAGCCATATCGCCTCCTTAGCTGCTTCACTTGCTGCTATGTACTCTGATTCACAAGTAGAATCAGCTACTGTCTCCTGCTTGGAACTTTTCCAAGTAATTGCCCCTCCTATTTAGGATAAATACCCAGCCTGACTGAGAGCGGAAATTATCCCTATCAGTCTAGAAGCTAGCATCGTTATATCCTTCCACTCTCAAGTCATCACTGCCTCCGAGGGTAAGGACCCAATCCTTAGTCCTCCGCAGATACTTGAGAATGTTATTTACCGATGTCCAGTGTGCCTTGCCAGGGTTCCCTTGATATCTACTGACCATGCTCAAAGCAAAGGCCACATCAGGGCGAGTACAAGTCATAGCATACATGATCGAGCCCACAACGGAAGCATATGGTATATGACTCATCTCAGCTATCTCAGCCTCTTACTCGGACTCTGAGTCTTACTCAGATTGGCATTACTCTGGACGGGTAATTCCCCTTTCTTGGATTCTTGCATGCTGAACCTCTTCAACACCTTATCCAAGTAAGTACTTTGACTAAGTCCAATTAGTCTCTTACTCCTATCTCTCAATATCCTTATCCCTAGGATATAGGCAGCTTCCCCAAGGTCCTTCATAGTGAAACACTTCCCAAGCCAGGACTTAACCTCCTGCAAGGTTGGGACGTCGTTTCCTATGAGAAGTATGTGATGGGTTTTGAGCATTCTAACACTTCCTAAGTGTACATGCAACCCTATTAAACCTTGGATCTATGTTTGTCTAAGATACATGCAAAATATTATTTTCCAAGGTTTATAACCTATCTAGCATGGCATGGGGTACTTTTAACCATAAAAGAACTAGATGAATTACATACCTTTTGTTGATTGTTGATTCCTTGGAGTTTGAGAGCCAAGCACCAATAATGTGAATGCCTCAAATGGAAATCACAAATCACCACAAACTTGGAAAATGTATGAGAGAGTATACTAACTCTTGATTTTGGCCACCACAGTTACACACACATTAGTGTCTTTTTCATGCAACATAAGATTGTTTATATAGTGTACATGGTTAGGGTGAAACCCTAATAACCCATGTCTTTTCCTCTTCCAAGGATCCATGGGTAAAAGCTCCATGGATCATCCATGGACTTCCATATAAGCTTAGCCCATTCCCAAATGAGTGTTAGCCCACACCATATAAATATAATAGCCCATGATTTAATTAGTCTTCCTTTTAATCACTAAATTAATTCATAATTAATTCAAGATTAAAACTAATTAGGTAACATGACTTTATATTAATATATTATAACTTATAATATATTAATAAATCGTAAGTATACAACTCTCATAAAATTATCCATAACTAGTTTGGGTGAAGTGCAACCCAAATGGACCATGCCGGGTCGGGTCAAGTATATACCAAATAAGTTATGGACTTAGACATCTTATCCAATAGACTCCCACTTGGATAAGTCTAATAACTGTATTTGCCTATATTACTTCAGGAACCAACCGGCAATCGTAGCTCTCAAAAACTCTTGTGAACTATGAAGCGCCATTTTAGATAAGTGATCATATAATCCTCTGCTCTCATGATATCAGCCGGACAAATACATGGAACAATGTCTTACTTATTGTCTAGCAGTTGTTTCTCGATTTCCGATTTGTTTGACAAAGAACTTAACTGAACACATCAATTTAGTTCTGACCGGCCCCGGTACATGGGTCAACACAAAATCATCGAGGGGCCCAGATATCGCTTCTATTTCTGGAAGGAACAGATAAACTTCGACTCATATGCTTGTTCTACTACTTGTTGAATTGTACACAAAGGCACGTTTTATAACATCAAGTTACTGATGCGTTTACGTGCAATCAATGCACAACCAACTCATAGGTAACAACTCATATCTCTAGGTTTGAAGACTTATATGATATTATCGTCTCACGATCACTCGAGATAAATTCCATGAAGTGATACAAGTGAGCGTGGGTTTATTCTAATACTCATAACTTATGAGTACTCATGAATGTTGTAGCAACCATTGCTATGGCTAAACACCTTTAGTCATCTACAATCCCAATTCATGACAATCTTGATTCATACCTACTTCCGACGTATGACCGATTGTGGAGGTTTGAATAAATTAATTATTCTGGAAGTCAAAACATGCAAAACTGAAACAATAGTAAATAATTGACAATGATAGTAACACTTTACTCATAAATATATCACACATTTTATTCATCATCAAACGTCGATTACATTTTACAAGTTTCAGAAAAGGCTATCTAATTTGTAAAACTAATATCGTCCCTCAGCCCGATGCGCCTCACATGCTGCAAATGCTTAACCCTCGTCAGTCCCTTTGTAAGGGGATCCGCAGGGTTCTCATCTGACCATACCCTCTTTGCCACGAGGAGTCCCTCTTCTATCTTGTGTCTTATGAAGTGATATTTTCTGTCAATGTGTCGGGATCTACCATGATCTCTTGGTTCCTTGGCTAAGGCAACCGCACTATTGCTGTCACATAAAATCTCCATAGGCTCCCTAATAGCTGGTACAACTCCAAGGTCTCCGATGAAGTTCCTCAGCCATATCGCCTCCTTTGCCGCTTCACTCGCTGCTATGTACTCTGATTCACAAGTCGAATCAGCTACAGTCTCCTGTTTGGAACTCTTCCAAGTGATTGCCCCTCCATTTAAGGTAAAGACCCAGCCCGACTGAGGGCGGAAGTTATCCCTATCAGTCTGAAAGCTAGCATCACTATACCCTACTACTCTCAAGTAATCACTCCCACCAAGGGTAATGATCCAATCCTTAGTCCTCCGCAGGTACTTGAGAATATTCTTTACCGCAGTCCAATGAGCCTTGCCAGGGTTCCCCTGATATCTGCTGACCATGCTCAAAGCGAAGGCCACATCAGGACGAGTACAAGTCATAGCATACATGATCGAACCAACAGCGGAAGCATAAGGTAATCGACTCATCTCAGCTATCTCATCTTCTGTACTCGGGCTCTGAGCCTTGCTCAGTTTGGCATTGCTTTGGATCGGTAATTCTCCTTTCTTGGAATTCTGCATGTTGAAGCTTTTCAACACCTTATCCAAGTAGATACTCTGACTAAGTCCAATTAGTCTTTTACTCCTTTCTCTTAATATCCTTATCCCTAGGATATAGGTAGCTTCTCCAAGGTCCTTCATAGCAAAGCACTTCCCAAGCCAGGACTTAACCTCCTGCAAGGTTAGGATGTCATTTCCTATGAGTAGTATGTCATCCACATACAGTACCAAAAAGCTAACTATACTCCCACTAGCTCTGACATACACGCAGGACTCATCTTCACTTCTTGAGAAACCAAACTCTTTGACCTTCTCATCGAAACAAAGATTCCAACTTCGAGATGCTTGTTTCAATCCATAAATGGATTTCTCAAGCTTGCACACTCTATTGGGGTACTCTGCACTGACAAAACCTTCTGGCTGCTTTATGTAAACATCCTCAGCCAACTTTCCATTAAGGAAAGGGGTTTTGACATCCATTTGCCATATTTCATAATCATGAAATGCAACAATGGCTAGCATAACCCTAATAGACTTAATCTTTGCTACTGGTGAAAAGGTTTCATCATAATCAATTCCCTGAGTCTGAGTAAACCCCTTCACAACCAGTCGAGCCTTATAAGTGTGCACCTTCCCATCCATGTCGGTCTTCTTCTTGAAGATCCATTTGCACCCGACTGTCTTACGGCCTGGTACATTGTCAACCAAGTTCCAAACTTGATTGTCATACATGGACTGTATCTCGCTGTCCATAGCCTCCTTCCATTTAGCAGACTCTGGGCCTACCATGGCTTCCTTAACACTGTTAGGTTCATCCAGATTTACCAGTGTACTGTCACTGATAAATGTATCACCTTGCGTAGTAATATGAAATCCATATTAAAACTCAGGTGTGTTCCTAACCCTTGTGGAACGCCTCGGAAGTATAGATTAGTCAGCTGGATCAACAGGAATTTCCTCCTCAAGTTGATTGCTAGTGTCTGAGGTTCCTTCACCAATTGAGTCTTGAATTTCTTCAAGGTCAATTTGCTTCCCACTGTCTCCTTGGTTTATAAATTCTCTCTCTAGAAAGACCCCTCTCCTAGCCACAAAGACCACATTCTCACTGGGTCTGTAGAAGAGGTAACCAAAGGATTTTTGTGGGTAGCCGATGAGAATACACCTTTCACTTCGAGCTTGTCATGAGTTTCACGCCTCACGAAAGCCTCGCAACCCCAAATCTTGATATGGTCCAAATTGGGAACTTTCCCAGCCCACATTTCATTAGGTGTTTTGGCAACCTTCTTTGTAGGGTCTAGATTAAGGATATGGGCGGCAGTCTCTAAGGCATACCCCCAAAAAGAGATTGGTAGCGAAGCTCGACTCATCATAGAGCGAACCATATCCAACAAAGTTCGATTACGCCTCTCAGCCACACCATTCAGCTGTGGTGTCCTGGGAGGTGTCAATTGTGAGACAATCCCACACTCCTTAAGATAGTCGAGGAACTCAGTACTAAGATACTCACCACCTCGATCGGATTGAAGCATCTTAATGTTCCTGCCCAATTGATTTTCTACTTCCTGTTTAAACTCTTTAAACCTTTCAAAAGTTTCTGACTTATGTTTGATTAAGTAGACATAACCATATCTACTAAAATCATCAATAAAAGTCACATAATAGCGATTAGCATCCCTTGTGGCGGTTTTGAATGGTCCACATACATCAGTATGTATAAGGTCCAACAAACCCTCACCCCTTGCACAAGTACCAGTGAAGGGTGATTTTGTCATTTTCCCAAGTAGACAAGACTCACAACTATCATCCGACTTGAGGTCGAACGACTCCAAAACTCCATCCTTTTGGAGCTGGCCTATGCATTTCTTGCTTACATGTCCAAGACGACAATGCCACAAAGATGCTTTATCCAAGCTAGTAGAAGAATCAATACACAATACATTATTCCCTAAATTATCTACAACCGATACAGCTTCATACACACCATTACAAGGTAATGCTTTAAAATAAAGAATATTATTAAAGAAAGCATTAATACTACCAACTTCATTGTCAAAAGAAAAGGTAAAACCTTGTTTGTACAAAGCATGAAAGGAAATAATATTCCTCGCCATTTCAGACGAGTACACACATTTATTCAAATCTAACTTTAACCCACTATCTAGCAACAAAGTATAAACTCCAATCTTGGTAACAGATGCAACCTTCTTGTTCCCCATGATTAAGTTTATCTTTCCGTGCTCCACATCCTCACTTCTTCTTAGGCCCTGCAAGTCACAACAGATGTGAATACCACAACCTGTATCAAGAACCCAAGAATTAGAATATGGTGAGTTTTTAGACAATATAGTGTAAATACCTGCATGGTATGGTTTCACTTTCCCATCCTTGACATCTTGCAAGTACTTTGGGCAGTTTCGCTTCCAGTGCCCCTTATTTTGACAGTAGAAGCATTCAACATCCTTAGGGATGGCATAAGGAGTGATAGAACCACCTTCGGTTCCAGATGAGGAGCCTTCAAGGGACTTTCCCTTGGTACCCTTCGAAGGGTGCTTCATTTTTTTCCCTTTGCCTTGCCCGATAGCCAAAACAGGGGTAGTAGTAAGAGTAGGAGTAGCAACCGACTTACTCTTAAGACCACTTTCGGCAGTCTTCACAAGTCCTTGAAGCTTACTGAGTGTGACTTCCTCCTTGTTCATGTGGTATGTCATACGAAATTGATCATAACACGATGGCAAGGAGTGCAAAATGATATCAATTGCCAACTCCTCAGGGACGTTCACATTCAGTTTCATTAGACGGTCCACATACCTTTGCATTTTCTGCATGTGGCTCGTGATTGGTTCGCTATCCTTCATACGGGTAGTGATCATGGAGGAGATTATTTCATACCACTCTTGACGAGCACTCTGATGGTACCTTTCCATCAGATCCTGATGCATCTCAAAAGGGTAATAGTCCTCATAGGACTTTTGGAGTTCAGCTGTCATGGTGGCCATCATGATGCATGCCACCTTGGTGGCATCTCTTTCATGTGCCTGATACTCAACGACCTCCTCAGGAGTAGCAGTGGACTCATCAAGCTCCTTTAGCTCCTTATCGAGGACATATTCCTTGTCCTCGTAACGAGTAACCATCCTAATGTTCCGGATCCAATCCATAAAGTTGGAACCATCAAAGATGACCCTCCCACAAAGGTTCATAAAGGAAAAAGAGCCAGTAGGGTTAGAGCCCGAAGCTTTGTTGTCGGAAGACATCTGAAAAGAAGAAAACAAGTTTAGATTAGATATATCGAATCCTTAATAATACACCCAAATGTAATATTAAGGCTAGGATCCAACACAATATATTATAACTTAGAAGAGGGATGCCGTAATCTAAGCTATAATATATTTGAAGGTAGGTGAATGACGATTCACCAATTTCCACCATGAAAACGAAATGAATTATTAGGTTTAATTGGTTTTTGAAATTCCTAGATTCTTTTGAGATTCATTGAACTTTTCAATGGCATGTTTCAATCTCGATTGTGCCCTTCAAGTTTTGTGAATGGGATGCCGAGGATCACAAAACAAGGTGTGAATAACCATGCAAATTCACTTGGTACCCTTAATATTATCACCTAATCAATGTGCCGGTTAACCACACACGCTCCACCGATCTATGATAAACATTAAGTCACCCTTCGTGATCCTTACTAGTCCAAGTTAGTGTGCCGGTTAACCACACACGCTCCACCAACAACTTGGTAAGGTACAAAGTGTGAATTTCATGGGTTAGCACCATATTCACATTTTCCTAAAGTAACTAAGATTGGGAATTTATAAAAGGTTTAGTTACTTTATAATATTCATCATACTTTTAATGAGAATTTATAAGTCCTTGTCCTACCCGTTCGGCTAACGACCCTCCACCAATCAAGCAAGCGGTGGGTGAGAGTGGACACCCATTAAGTTGCCATTTTTATAGGCAACAACCTTATACCCACCTTATAGACTGGCTTCGTGAATGAGGCGTACTAGCGGTAAGACGACTTTGATCTTATACATATATATAATAATTAACCATTAATGTTATAAATAGTATAAGGGTTGAATTTTAACTTTTAAAAGTCTAAGGGTTTGGAATTAAAGTATATTAAAGTGTGTGTAACTTTACAAATTCCAAAACTTGAGGACAAGTTTTGAAACTATTCAAAACTTTTCATTTCATAACTTATGAATTAAAGGTTCATAAAAATGAAGACTCTTCATTTCCATGTAACTTATGTGTTTTAAGTGTGTGTTTAAAAGAAGTGACCTTTGGATATCCATAACTTGAGGACAAATTATGGACTCCATTAAAACACATAAATGATCAAGAATTAATCCTAAACAATTCAGCAAATAATTCCTATCATCTTCTAAATTCATAAGAACATGAACATGATCATCAAAGTTTCAAGAATTATATGAACACATACAAAGCATGAAATTTTGATATAAGCTATTGTAAATGGATTAGAACAACCATTACACCAACTAAAACAAGTTTTAAAACACCAAAACAGTTTAGGGTAATGTTTCTAGTCCATTTCCAGCAGCAAAAGTCAAAAATCTGCATTCTGAGGCTCCTACTCGCCGAGTGCACGAACCTACTCGCCGAGTAGGATGAGTTTACACATGAACTCGGTGAGTCCCCCCATGGACTAGCCGAGTTCATCAGTCAGACAGCAAAAAAATTGACTTTTTATCACTATTTTGCATCAAGTATCAAACAAACAAGCCTAGGCTCTGATACCACTAATGGGTTTTGAGCATGCTAACACTTCCTAAGTGTACATGCAACCCTATTAAACCTTGGATCTATGTTTGTCTAAGATACATGCAAAATATTATTTTCCAAGGTTTATAACCTATCTAGCATGGCATGGGGTACTTATAACCATAAAAGAACTAGATGAATTACATACCTTTTGTTGATTGTTGATTCCTTGGAGTTTGAGAGCCAAGCACCAATAATATGAATGCCTCAAATGGAAATCACAAATCACCACAAACTTGGAAAATGTATGAGAGAGTATACTAACTCTTGATTTTGGCCACCACACTTACACACACATTAGTGTCTTTTTCATGCAACATAAGCTTGTTTATATAGTGTACATGGTTAGGGTGAAACCCTAATAACCCATGTCTTTTCCTCTTCCAAGGATCCATGGGTAAAAGCTCCATGGATCATCCATGGACTTCCATATAAGCTTAGCCCATTCCCAAATGAGTGTTAGCCCACACCATATAAATATAATAGCCCATGATTTAATTAGTCTTCCTTTTAATCACTAAATTAATTCATAATCAATTCAAGATTAAAACTAATTAGGTAACATGACTTTATATTAATATATTATAACTTATAATATATTAATAAATCGTAAGTATACAACTCTCATAAAATTATCCATAACTAGTTTGGGTGAAGTGCAACCCAAATGGACCATGTCGGGTCGGGTCAAGTATATACCAAATAAGTTATGGACTTAGACATCTTATCCAACAGTATGTCATCCACATACAACACCAAGAAGCTAACTATGCTCCCACTAGCTCTGACATACACACAAGACTCATCGTCACTCCTAGAAAAGCCAAACTCTTTGACTTTCTCATCAAAGCAAAGATTCCATCTGCGAGATGCTTGTTTCAATCCATAAATGGATTTATCAAGCTTACACACTCTATTAGGGGATCTTGTATCGACAAAACCCTCTGGTTGAGCCATGTAAACATCCTCAGCCAACTTTCCATTAAGGAAAGCGGTTTTGACATCCATTTGCCATATTTCATAATCATGAAATGCAGCTATGGCTAACAATACTCTAATAGACTTAATCTTAGCTACTGGTGAGAAGGTCTCATCATAGTCAACTCCTGGAGTTTGAGTAAAGCCCTTCGCAACCAGTCGCGCTTTGTAAGTATGTACCTTCCCATCCATGTCGGTCTTCTTCTTGAAGATCCATTTGCACCCAACTGTCTTACGGCCTGGTACAGCGTCAACCAAGTTCCAAATTTGATTGTCATACATGGACTGAATCTCGCTGTCCATAGCCTCCTTCCATTTAGCAGACTCTGGGCCTTCCATGGCTTCCCTGTAATTATTAGGTTCATCCAAATCTATTAGTGTACTATCACTAATAAATGTATCACCTTCAGTGGTGATGCGATAACCATAATAAAAATCAGGTGTGTTCCTCACCCTAGTGGAACGTCTTGGAGGTACAGACACATCTATCGGATCAACAGGAGTTTCCTCCTCAGGTTGGTTGATAGCATTTGAGGTTCCTTCACCACTTGACTCTTGAAGCTCTTCAAGGTCAATTTGCCTCCTACTGTCCCCTTGGCTTATGAATTCTCTCTCACGAAAGACTCCTCTTCTTGCTACAAAAACCACATTATCATTGGGTCTGTAGAAGAGGTAACCAATGGATCTCTGTGGGTAGCCGATGAAAATACACCTCTCACTTCGAGGTTCAAGCTTATCATGAGTCTCACGCCTCACGAAAGCTTCACAACCCCAAATCTTGATGTGGTCCAAATTGGGAACTTTCCCAGTCCACATCTCTTGCGGTGTTTTGGCAACCTTTTTAGTAGGGACTAGATTAAGGATATGGGCGGCAGTCTCTAAGGCATACCCCCAGGTTCGACTCATCATGGAACGAACCATATCCAACAAGGTTCGATTGCGCCTCTCAGCTACACCATTCAACTGTGGTGTTCTGGGAGGTGTCAATTGTGAGACAATCCCACATTCCTTAAGATAGTCAAGGAACTCAATGCTAAGATACTCTCCTCCCCGATCGGATCAGAGCATCTTGATGTTCATGCCCAATTGATTCTCCACTTCCTGCTTAAACTCTTTGAACTTTTCAAAGGTTTCTGACTTATGCTTGATTAAGTAAATATATCCATATCTACTTTAATCATCAGTAAAAGTCACATAATAGCGATTAGCATCCCTTGTAGCAACTCTGAAGGGCCCACACACATCCGTGTGTACAAGGTCCAACAAACCTTCACCCCTATCACAAGTACCTGTGAAGGGTGACTTTGTCATTTTTCCAAGTAAACAAGACTCGCAACTATCATCTGACTTGAGGTCAAATGATTCCAAGACTCCAGCCTTTTGGAGTTGGCCTATGCGCTTCTTGTTAACATGTCCAAGACGACAATGCCACAAGGATGCTTTATCCAAGCTATCTGAAGAATCAATATACAACACATTATTTCCTAGATTGTCTACAACATTCACGGCTTCATATACACCATCACAAGGTAATGCTTTAAAGTAAAATACATCATTGTAATAAACATTAATAGCACCATTTTTATTATCAAATGAAAATGAAAAACCTTGTTTGTACAAGCCATGAAAAGAAATAATATTTCTCGCCATTTCGGGCGAGTAACAACACTTATTCAAATCTAACATTAACCCATTATTAAGCAATAAAGAATAAACTCCTATCTTGGTAACAGGTGATGCTTTCCTGTTGCCCATGACTAAGTTTATCTTCCCGTGCTCCACTTGCTCACTTCTTCTTAGTGCCTGCAAATCAGTACAAATGTGAATACCACAACCTGTATCAAGCACCCAAGAATTAGCATTAGATGAGTTATTAGACAATATTGTGTAAATACCTGCATGGGTGGGTTTAACCTTCCCATCCTTTACATCTTGCAGATATTTAGGGCAGCTTCGCTTGAAGTGTCCCTTAACCTGGCAATAGAAGCACTGTGCTTCCTTTGGGTTTAAAGAAGGAGTAATGGGACCTTTATTTGTCCCACTTGAAGAGGAACCATCAAGAGTCTTACCCTTGGTACCCTTCGAAGGGCTTTTCCTCTTCTTACCCTTTCCCTGCCTAATAGCCAGAACAGGGGCTGTTGAAGGAGTAGAAGTAGCAACCGCTTTACCCTTAAGGCCATTTTCAGCTGTCCTTAAGAGTCCTTGAAGTTTGCTAAGTGTGACTTCCTCCTTGTTCAGATGATAAGTCATACGAAACTGATCATAACTTGGAGGTAAGGAATGGAGAATGATGTCAATCGCCATTTCCTCAGGAAAGTCAACATTTAGCTTCAGCAACCGGTCAACGAACCTTTGCATCTTCTGCAAGTGACCGGTGATGGGTTCACCATCCTTCATCCTTGCGGTTATCATGGAGGAGATGATTTCATACCTCTCCTGACGCGCGCTCTGATGGTACCTTTCCATCAGATCTAAGTGCATCTCATAGGGGTAGAAATCTTCATAGGATTTTTGAAGTTCAGGAGTCATGGTGGCCATCATGATGCATGCTACTTTAGTAGCATCCTTTTCATGTGCAACAAACTCCGCAAACTCTTCAGGAGTAGCAGTGGCTTCATTCACAACCTTAAGCTCCCTATCGAGGACATATTCTTTGTCCTCATAGCGGGTAATCATTCTGATGTTTCTGATCCACTCATTGAAATTGGATCCATCAAAGATGACCTTACCACACAAGTTCATAAGGGAAAAGGAGCCTGTTGGGTTTGAGCCAGAAACATTGTTGGAAGACATCTGAAAGGAAAGAAAGACAAGTTTCATTAGATTAGGAATCCTTAATAATTCACCCAAATGAAATATTAAGGCTAGGATCCAACAAACTATTTATAGTTGGAAGAGGGATGCCGTAATCCATACTATAAAATATTTGAAGGTAGGTAAATGACGATTTACCAATTTCCACCATAAGAACGAAATATTTTATTATTAGGTTTTATTAGTTTTGAAACTCCTAGATATTTTGAGATACATTGAACTTTTCAATGGCATGTTTGAATCTCGATTGTGCCCTCTCAAGTTTGTGACTGGGATGCCGAGGATCACAAACAAGGTGTGAATAACCATACAAATTGACTTGGTACCCTCAACAATATTACCTAATCGATATGCCGGTTAACCACACACGCTCCACCGATCTATAATAAAGTCAAGTTACCCTTTGCCACTCTTACTAGTCCATGTTAGTGTGCCGGTTAACCACACACGCTCCACTAACGACTTGGTAAGGTACAAAGTGTAATTTTATGGGCTAGCACCAATTTCACATTTTCCTAAAGTAACTAAGATTGGGAATTTATAATGTATAGTTACTTTATAATTCATTATACTTTTAACGAGTATTTAAAGTCGTATCCTACCCGTTCGGCTAACGACCCTCCACCGATCAAGGAAGCGGTGGGTGAGAGTGGACACCCATTAAGTCACCATTTTATAGGCAACAACCTTATACCCCTCTTATAGACCGACTTCGTGAATGAGGCCTACTAACGGTAAGAATGACATATTCTTATACATATCTATATAATAAAATTATAATAATAGTATAAGTGTTGATTTTTAAACTTTTTAAAAATCTAAGGTTTAATTTGGAATTAAAGTATTAAAGTGTAAGACTTTTCAAATTCCAAAACTTGAGGGCAAGATTTGAAACTATTCCAAGTCTCTTCAATTTGTAACTAATGAGTTTTAATGGTTCATAAAAATGAAGACTCTTCATTTTATGAAACCTCTTTAGTTCTTTAATCATAATTAAAAGAAGTGACTTTTGGTTATCCATAACTTGAGGACAAGTTATGGACACCATAATAGCCATTAAGATCATGAATTAAACTCACATGGAGGTTACACATAATTCCTATGATCTTCTAAACTCATATGAACACAAATTCATGTCAAGCAATTTCAAGAAAATCATATAAACATATACAATACTTGAAAATTGATAAAAGTCATGTAAAATGGGTTAACATAATCATTATCATTTTGAAAAACAGATTTTACAAGTCCAAAACAGATTGGGATAATGATCTTAATCCATTTCCAGCAACAAAACTCAAAAAAACTGCCCAACACGCTCCTACTCGTCAAGTGCATTATTCTACTCCTCGAGTAGGATGAATTTGTTCATGGACTCGGCGAGTCCTCCCCATGGACTCGGCGATTTCAGTCGTCAGAGTGCAGAATTTTTGATTTTTAAGCAGTTTTGCATCAAGTATACAGAAAACAATCCTAGGCTCTGATACCACTGATGGGTTTTGAGCATTCTAACACTTCCTAAGTGTACATGCAACCCTAATAACCTTGAATCTATGTTTTCTCTATATACATGCAAATTTCGTTTCAAGGTTATTTCCTAACTAGCATGACATGGGGATTACATAGAACATAAAACTAGTAGAAATACATACCTTGTTGTTCCTTGGATTCCTTCAAGACTTTAGCCTAGCACCCCAAATGTTGTGCCTCAAATGCTTCACACAACACCACAAGACTTGGAATAACTTGAGATAATACTTCTTACACTTGAAAATAGGTTATGCCCTCACTAGAAAAACTAGGTCACGATTTTGCTAGCCATAGGGTTCCTTTTATAGTGTTGTCACAATTAGGGTTTACATATGAATGCCCTTAATTGTCATGACTCTTGATTTCTCATGACCCATGGGTTTGTAACTCCCATGGACTATCCGTGGAGCTCCATATGGTTATAACCAAACCCATAAACCATGGATCATTAATCCACCATAAAAGAATTGATGATTGTCATCATCAACCTTATATATTTAATTAGTCTCACTTTGATCACCAAATTAATACTAGATTAATACTTGATCAATACTAATTAAATAATACTATTATTAATATATTAGAACTTATAATATATTGATAATCATAAGTGCCTTATTCTCTCATCTAGTCTATCCAAGTATTGCAATGCCATGCAACCCAAATGGACCATGTCGGGTCGGGTCAAGTACATACCAAATAAAGTTATAGACTTAGACACTATATCCAACAGTCTCCCACTTGGATAAGTCTAATAACTATATTTGCAAATATGACTTCAAAATCCGACTAGCAATCATAGCTCTTTCAAAGTCTCTCGGAACTGAGATGATGATGATACGCCATTTAAGATAAGTGATCAGATAATCCTCTGTTCTCATGATATCAGTCGGACAAACACATGGAACATGGTCTTAATTATTGTCCAACATTTGTTTCTCGATCTCTGATTTGTTTCGACATAGAACTAAATTGAACACATCAATTAGGTTCTGACCGGGCCCGGTACATAGGTCAAAACCAAATCATCGAGGGGCCCAAATATCACTTCTATTTCTAGAGGGAACAGATAAACTTCGACTGATATGCTTGTACTAACTACTTGCTGAATTATTCACAAAGGCACGTTTTATGACATCGAGTTACCAATGCGTTTTCGTGCAATCAATGAATAACCAACGCATAGTCAACAACTCATATCTCTAGGTTTGAAGATTTATATGATATTACCGTCTCACGATCACTCGAGATAAATTCCATGAAGTGATGCAAGTGAGCATGGGTTGGATCCAATACTCGGCCCTTATGAGTACTCATGAATGTTGTAGCAACCATTGCATTGTCCAAAGCACTTTTAGACAAATCATACAAGCCAAATTCCTGACAGTCTTAAATCAATACTCACTTCCTAAGTTTGACTGACTGTGGATGGTTTGAATAATAACATAATTATTCTGGAAGTAAAAACATGCAAAATTGAAACATAGTAAACAATCAACACAAGATAGTAATACCTTACTCATAAATAAATAACAACTTTTATTTATCATCAAATGTCAATTACATTTTACAAGTTTCAGGAATCTAATTATTGAAACTAATATCATCCTTCAGCCCAATGCGCCTCACATGCTGTAAATGCTTAACCCTGCTCAGTCCCTTCGTGAGGGGATCTGCCGGGTTCTCATATGATGATACCCTCTTAGCCAAGAGGAGTCCTTCTTCTATTCGATGTCTGATGAAATGGTATTTTCTGTCATTGTGCCTAGATCTCCCGTGATCTCTTGGTTCCTAAGCCAAAGCAACCGCACTTTTGCTGTCACAGAAAATTTCCATTGGCTCCTTTATAGCTGGTATAACTCCAAGGTCTCCGATGAAGTTCTTTAGCCATATCGCCTCCTTAGCTGCTTCACTTTCGTACTAGATTGCCATTTTCTGAACTCCGAATCTGAAAGTAACAATTAGAACTATGAACTATACTTTTGGAGAATCACAAGGATTTTCGTGCAAGAGTGTGCCAAATATAAAGAAATAAAGCAAGAGATATAAGGGATTCTAGTGATGTCAATAAAGACATGAAACTGTTGGATCCCGGGCAATGATCTCTTCCTTCGGAGTCAAGAGAGACTCGGAAGTGTTTGTATTGTATCCCGTTGAATTACGATTATTTGTTTGTTGAGAAACAGTGAAAACCTTCTTCACATTTAGCCTTAAGGGTGGCTTCATCTTCAACCAAACTCTAAAACTCAACATAAGTCCGAACGTTCGGAAGAAGTACTTGTCTGACCAGTGTAGTCATAAGAACAACTATGCTTTGGAACTATCTGAGTGGCTGGATAATATAGAAATCTCAAGAAAAATAAAAAGTTGGATCTTATGGGAAGAAATGTCTTAGGTATAGATCATTTCATTGAGATCTCGCAAAAATAAAATTATGAGATTAAAGGTACGAACCACAAAGGTGGATTCACATCAATTCCATGGTGAAAGCTAGAACATATCAATTATTCACCGTCAATTCAGAAATTTGTTTTGGATTTTTGTTTTCACTCAATTCGTGGTGATAACGAATTTAAGATCATTAACACAGAAGTTGTGTAACCATAAACCTCAATGGTAATTTTTGAGAGTCTCAAGGGTTATGAGTGTGAAAATGAATATGATGGAGAAGTATAAGAGGTGGTTCCAAAGAAAAATGTACCTCTACTATGTAAGAATGACCAAGCAGTTAACTCTTAATTCAATATAATAATAGTAAGGGAGCTCAATGATTGATGTGAATTTTTAGCCTGATTGGGAAGAAACGATTGCCATTATCAATTCATTAAGGCTTCAAGCGTAGAGTGTCAGAGGCTTCAGACAACATGCAACAACATGCTTCTACGGACACTTAACTACGCAAAGATTAGGAATTAAATACCTGCCCCATCATTCGTAATTGAGAGTATCATGATACGTTCCTTCAATCCTGCTCGATTATCTATTATTTTTGGTATTTTAATATTTTACTGAAAAAGAAATAAAAATAGAAAATATTTTTGTATTTTTGACTTTTCTGAAAAAGAAATTAAAAATAGAATTTAAGAAAAATATTTTTCTAATTTTATGTTTTTCTGAAAAGAAATAAAAACAGAAAATAAAGAAACTATTTTTAAGTTTTTGATTGTCTGAAAAATAAATAAAAACAGAAAATAATAAAGACGAAATTACAGGTGTACAAATATTTAAGAAATCACAATATACAAAGGATAGATGAAGTTCCGAACCTCCAAATGAACAGTGGACTGTGAGTTGCTCCAAGAATTCACAGATGAACAGTAGACTACGAATGAACAGTGGACTACGAGTCACTACGAGCGTTCGTGGATGAACAGTAGACTACGAAGGTAGTTTCGGAACTGATTCAACTTCAGTCATTCCCAAGCCTTGAAGAATTCAATTGAAGGTTTGTTTAGGTAAGGCCTTCGTAAAGATATCAGCCAGTTGATCAGCAAATCTCACGAAGTGAATTTCAACATTGCCATTTTCTACATGATCCTTAATGAAGTGATACCTCAATGCAATATGTTTAGTCTTGGAGTGTTGCGCTGGAACATTACGAAGCATCGCCTCTGGAATAGAGCCGATAAATGCGAACCTTGAGTTACCAGAGACTATGACATTTGAAGTATGAAATATATGAATTGCCGCAATCACCGAACCCTCAAACACAAGAATATTGAGGCGATCGATAGCTCTTTGAACAATAATTGCCCAAAAATGAGCACAAGATATCTCCGAGTAACGAGTGACAGAAAGAGTACTTTGGATTAATTGAGCCCAAAGGACTGAGCCGTAATCTAAGTTGATTCCAGAATAAAAACCATAGAGGAAAGTAAGAAAGAGTTTACTTGCGCTGTCTGAGCCCGTGGTCCTCTCTAAAAAAATCTTGAAAATGAAGGGAAATAACCCATTCCACATAGGAGGAATATTGAGCTTTTTAAACTTGGATAAAACAGCTAGATACTCCCTGTAACCCATCTGGAAGAACATCTCAAGCATTGCAGAAGAAGAGATGGATTATGGTTCGATCAAATCCCTAGATACTTGAAATCCCAGTAAACGACTGAATCGTGACTTGGTGATAGAGGTTTGCTGATTACCAAACTCAAAATAGATGGCAAAATCATTCTCTTCATAACGTGTAGTTGAGTAAGCCTTGGATAGAAGATACAAAGGAACGTGCTCTGTTTTCGAAAGAGTGGTAGCCAAGGGAGAATGTCTGAGGCACTCGATCAGCGGTTGTAGAAATGCATCATACTTGGATGGATCGAGTTCCAATATGAGATTCTGCTTAGCCTTGATACCTAGCAACCCTGACGAAGCAGTCGGACCGGCAGCAGATGGAGTGTCTGATGAAGTTGCAATTGAAATCGGTTGAGAAGACGATGAACAGTAGAGAGAGAAAGATTTTCTTGCGCCGAACGTATGAATTCTTTGAAAGCGGTGAATAGGAATGACACTTTGAATCTCCTTATATACGTAATTAGCGGTGAGAGAAAACTGGCGGTTGGCGCTCCATTATTCCTGAAAAAGCGCCTAAAAAAGTGTGACAGGTTGATGTGTGACAGGCATGTGTCAGGCGGCGTGATGTCAATAAAGTTTGAAATTTTCACGCGCCATTATCGCAATCTTATCCCTTAAGTTTCACCGTTTCGCGTTATTCCCTTTCGTACTAGATTGCCATTTTCTGAACTCCGAATCTGAAAGTAACAATTAGAACTATGAACTAGAATTTTGGAAAATCACAAGGATTTTCATGCAAGAGTGTGACAAATATAAAGAAATAAAGCAAGAGATATAAGGGATTCTAGTGATGCCAATAAAGACATGAAACAGTTGGATCCCGGGCAACGATCTCTTCCTTCGGAGTCAAGAGAGACTCGGAAGTGTTTGTATTGTATCCCGTTGAATTACGATCATTTTTTGTTGAGAAACAGTGAAAACCTTCTTCACATTTAGCCTTAAGGGTGGCTTCATCTTCAACCAAACTCTGAAACTCAACATAAGTCCGAACGTTCGGAAGAAGTACTTGTCTGACCAGTGTAGTCATAAGAACAACTATGCTTTGGAACCATCTGAGTGGCTGGATAATATAGAAATCTCAAGAAAAATAAAAAGCTGGATCTTATGGGAAGAAATGTCTTAGGTTTAGATCATTTCATTGAGATCTCGCAAAAATAAAATAATGAGATTTCAAGGTACGAATCACAAAGGTGGATTCACATCAATTCCATGGTGAAAGCTAGAACATATCAATTGTTCACCGTCAATTCAGAAATTTGTTTTGGATTTTTGGTTTCACTCAATTCGTGGTGATAACGAATTTAAGATCATTAACACAGAAGTTGTGTAACCATAAACCTCAGTGGTAATTTCTGAGAGTCTCAAGGGTTAGGAGTGTGAAGATGAATATGATGGAGAAGTATAAGAGGTGGTTCCGAAGAAAAATGTACCTCTGCTATGAAAGAATGACCAAGCAGTTAACTCTTAATTCAATATAATAAGAGTAAGGGAGCTCAATGATTTATGTGAATTTTTAGCCTGATTGGGAAGAAACGATTGCTATTATCAATTCATTAAGGCTTCAAGCGTAGAGTCTCAGAGGCTTCAGACAACATGCAACAACATGCTTCTACGGACACTTAACTACGCAAAGATTAGGAATTAAATACCTGCCCCATCATTCGTAATTGAGAGTATCATGATACGTTCCTTCAATCCTGCTCAATTATCTATTATTTTTGGTATTTTAATATTTTACTGAAAAAGAAATAAAAATAGAAAATATTTTTGTATTTTTGACTTTTCTGAAAAAGAAATTAAAAATAGAATTTAAGAAAAATATTTTTGTAATTTTAAGTTTTTCTGAAAAGAAATAAAAACAGAAAATAAAGAAACTATTTTTAAGTTTTTGATTGTCTGATAAATAAATAAAAACAGAAAATAATAAAGACGAAATTACAGGTGTACAAATATTTAAGAAAACACAATATACAAAGGATAGATGAAGTTCCGAACCTCCAAATGAACAGTAGACTGTGACTTGCTCCGAGAATTCACGGATGAACAGTAGACTACGAATGAACAGTGGACTACGAGTCACTACGAGCGTTCGTGGATGAACAGTAGACTACGAAGATAGTTTCAGAACTGATTCAACTTCAGTCATTCCCAAGCCATCTGGTAGAACATCTCAAGCATTGCAGAAGAAGAGACGGATTATGGTTCGATCAAATCCCTAGATACTTGAAATCGCAGTAAACGACTGAATCGTGACTTGGTGATAGAGGTTTGCTGATTACCAAACTCAAAATAGATGGCAAAATCATTCTCTAAATAACGTGTAGTTGAGTAAGCCTTGGATAGAAGAGACAAAGGAACGTGCTCTGTTTTTGAAAGAGTGGTAGCCAAGGGAGAATGTCTGAGGCACTCGATCAACGGTTGTAGAAACGCATCATACTTGGATGGATCGAGTTCCAAGATGAGATTCTGCTTAGCCTTGATACCTAGCAACCCTGACGAAGCAGTCGGACCGGCAGCAGATGGAGTGTCTGATGAAGTTGCCATTGAAATCGGTTGAGAAGACGATGAACAGTAGAGAGAGAAAGCTTTTCTTGCGCCGAAAGTATGAATTCTTTGAAAGCGGTGAATAGGAATGACACTTTGAATCTCCTGATATACGTAATTAGTGGTGAGAGAAAACTGGCGGTTGGCGCTCCATTATTCCTGAAAAAGCGCCTAAAAAGTGTGACAGGTTGACGTGTGTCAGGCATGTGTCAGGCGGCGTGATGCAACAAAGTTTGAAATTTTCACGCGCCATTATCGCAATCTTATCCCTTAAGCTTCGCCGTTTCGCGTTATACCCTTTCGTACTAGATTGCCATTTTCTGAACTCTGAATCTGAAAGTAACAATTAGAACTACGAACTAGACTTTTGGAAAATCACAAGGATTTTCGTGCAAGAGTGTGCCAAATATAAAGAAATAAAGCAAGAGATATAAGGGATTCTAGTGATGTCAATAAAGACATGAAACAGTTGGATCCCGGGCAACGATCTCTTCCTTCGAAGTCAAGAGAGACACGAAAGTGTTTGTATTGTATCCCGTTGAATTACGATCATTTGTTTGTTGAGAAATAGTGAAAACGTTCTTCACATTTAGCCTTACGGGTGGCTTCATCTTCAACTAAACTTTGAAACTCAACATAAGTCCGAACGTTCGGAAGAAGTACTTGTCTGACCAGTGTAGTCATAAGAACAACTACGCTTTGGAACTATCTGAGTGGCTGGATAATATAGAAATCTCAAGAAAAATAAAAAGCTGGATCTTATGGGAAGAAATGTCTTAGGTTTAGATCATTTCATTGAGATCTCGCAAAAATAAAATAATGAGATTTCAAGGTACGAACCACAAAGGTGGATTCACATCAATTCCATGGTGAAAGCTAGAACATATCAATTGTTCACCGTCAATTCAGAAATTTGTTTTGGATTTTTGGTTTCACTCAATTCGTGGTGATAACGAATTTGTAGCACCTGGTTCCTAGTATGTATTTTAGTTAAGTAATTTTTCATTTTTGGCCTGGGACTCGGCGAGTTGAAGGCCCAACTAGCCGAGTACAAGCGGGATGAGACCCAGGATTTAAGTATGGGAATCGTCGAGTCGGGTCCTGGACTCGACGAGTAGGCTCTGTCTGGACAAAACCTTAATCTGAGGGTTTGCACCCTATTTAAACAACCTTATACAGCCTCCATCGCCCCTTTATGCTCCCAGAAACCCTCCATAGCAAACCCTAAGCGTTTTGGTGCAAGATCTAAGGCTTTTGAGTGATTTTGTGGGTTTTGACCACAAGGAAGAAGGAAGAGCATAGAAGGATCAAGAAGAGACTGAAGGATTCGAGTTTGGTGCATCATTTGCAGTGTTTGAAAGGTATAAAGTCTGTACCTTGCTTGCTTATTCGTTTGAACCCTTTTTGGGGAGATTTAGGGTTTTTATAAGCCATTCTTGGTAACCAACCATGATTGCAAGCATGGTTGGGGGTTGAGGCTTCGGATCTAGGCCAATGGAAGAGTTACAAGGCAGAAAAGGGCTGCTTTTGCACCCATGGAAGCCCCCATGCAACTTAAGAGCCTCTTTTAGAGCCTTTTTGGCTCAAAGTCCCATGCATGCACGTAAAGTTCGTAACTTTACGTGCTAGATCGAGTTTAGGGGCCTAGATCTATCATTTTGGACAAGAGTTGTACACCAGAAATCGAAGGAATAGACTTGGGACTGTATCGACTCGGCGAGTAAGGTTTTAGAGGGTCCAAGAGAGTGACCCAGACGTATCGGGATAAGCCATAGTCCTGGAGTTCATAGGACTCGGCGAGTGCATGAGTCGACTCGGCGAGTCCAAGGCAATCTCCCAACTCTTGAAGATGAACTCGATGAGTTGTTCATACAACTCGGCGAGTCGAGGACAGGACGTGTTTATAGGATGAAGATGGACTCGACGAGTGTTCATACCACTCGGCGAGTCGGATGAAGGTTCATCCGAGGTTGTGTTAGAAGGAGAACTCGTCGAGTCATTGCTAAACTCGACGAGTAGAGTCGTGGATGGGGACAGTTGAAGAGATAGGGACTCGACGAGTTGGCGGCCCAACTCGACGAGTAGAGTCGTGGATGAGGACAGTTGAAGAGATAGGGACTCGGCGAGTCGGGTCAACTGGAAGTTGACTTTGACTTTGACTTGGACTTGGTCAGGGGTAAAATGGTCACTTTACCCTAAGAATAGATATCAGACTCTGATTGAGTGTTTTGTGGGGATTATAGCCGGAGGATTTCCGGAGCAGCAGCAGACAGAGATTTCCGGCACAGATTATCAGCAGCTACTCGTTCGAGGTGAGTTTCCTTCCAGTAGCGGTGGGTCTACGGCCACAATGCCGACCCACCAGTAGGATTTTTATGTTGGATGATTGTATTTGTGCTATTCATCTAGGTTTGCTAGTACCTGATATGTTATATGCTAGCATCATATGTATATGTGACGGTAGTAGAGTCCGGTTGTTAGGACCAGAGGGTAGATCAGACACCCCAGATATGTCTGACAGTATGTGATGATATGATTATATGCTGGCATGATATGTTATATGTGATAGTGGTAGTAGGGAGGGAATAGTCCCCAAGTTTGGTTCTTAGGACCGAGGGTAGGTAGGACACCCCAGAAACGTCTGACAGTATGTTTACGTTATGATGTATGTGATAGTAGCAGTAGGGGGTGGAATAGTCCCCGAGGTTCGGTTGATAGGACCGAAGGGTAGGTCAGCACCCCAGAATGGCTTGACATGGGTAGGTCAGCACCCCATAATGGCTTGACACGGGTAGGTCGGCACCCTAGAATGGTCGTACTAGGTAGGTCGGGCACCCCAGAATTGCCCGGCAGTATGAATGCGATATGTTTGTATGGTATGTGGTATGATGGGGGAACTGACTAAGCTTTGTGCTTACAGTTTTAGTTTTAGTTTCAGGTACCTCTTCGTCTAAGGGGAAGGAGCCGGCAGTGTAGCAGCGCATCACACACACATGATTCCCGCATGGAGTTTTCTGGGATTATACTCTGATTGATTTTACTTTGACATTATGATTTCAAACACAATGTTATAGTTTTGTTTGCAAATGATATGGAACGGGAAATGTTTGGTAAACTATGTTGAGAATTAGTTAATTTAAAAAAAAAAATTGGGCTTGGAAATTGGGATGTTACAAGTTGGTATCAGAGCCCTGGTTTGAGGGATTCGGACACACCCTCGGGAGTGTCTGGACTCAAACCGAGGGATATAAAAGATTTTTACAAACAAAATGGTTTTCTAAAATCTGAGTCAAAGGGTTTTGAGAAAGAACAAGGTGTGTGATGCGTGCGACCAGCCGAGCTCAAGTAAGTTTTCCCCCAAGATACCCATACTTGTTATAATAAGTTATATGATATATGATTATGAGAACTGCATGCTAGATTAGGGCTAAGGATCTAGGAGGATGCCTTGTATGCCTGATGTATATGATTCTGAGAACTGTATGCTAGAGTAGGGCCAAGGATCTAGGGAGGATTCCTTGTATGCCTGTTGTACGAGTTGTATGCTAGGACTGTTTAGTCAGCAGTAGGATAGCCTAATTAGGTTATGCCTGATGTGGTTACTCGACGCACGAATGCTGCTTGCTTTGTGCTTAAGGGGTCCTGGCTAACTTTAACTAACTAGTGAGCGGATATTTAACAGTACTCGCAAGCTAGTTAGGGAAGGGGAGTTGGGACTCCTAGTGCAGCTGATGGCGGAGAGTAGGTCAGAGAGTGCCCCAGGAAAGCCTGGGATGAGACTAGATGGAAAGGGATATTGGTTAAGGAACCTGGTGAAGTCGAGACAGTCCTTGAGGAAAGTACGGATAGATGTGAAAGGTAGTATGGGCCCGTACTACTGGAAGCGGAGGATCCGTACTCGAATCAAGGAAGGTTGAGACAGAACCGGGAACCTTGGAGAGTGTGTTAGACCTCTCGAGAGTATGTATGATCCTGACATTTATGCGTGTATTTTTCAGTATGGTGACCACGCGACATGGAGCAGGAGGTTCCGGATCAGGATCAGGGTCAGGGTCGGGTGCAGGATCCGAGCAGGTTGATGACGGGCTGCGCGAGTTCATCGCGTCTGAGATCACGAGAGGCATTCTTGAGTCGACCCTGGTCATTTTTGGGTCGATCAAGGAAGGGATTGTTGAGCTGATGGAGGATCGCCTCCAGGCATTCAGGAGTGATATGGCTTCTAGCCAGATGAGTACGCGCACACTGTCCTTTAAGGACTTCCGTGGGAGTGGTGCGCCGGATTATCACGGGGTGAAAGACCCCATCGCTGCCAGGAGATGGATCGCAGACATTGAGTCAGCGCAGTTGACGAGATTCTTCCCGGAAGGGTCGGAGGTCTGCTTTGCTGCGGGATGTTTGAGGGATAGAGCTAGAGACTGGTGGGAGTCGATTGGTGACTCATTGGGAGCCCCAGCCGTGGAGGCCATGACGTGGTCAGATTTCGTGACCTGATTCAGAGTTGAGGTTGCGCCGGCTGTAGAGCTTCAACAACTGGCCAGAGAGTTTTTGGATATGAGGCAGACTACGGAGACTGTGGCGGAGATCACCGCCAAGTTCCAGGAGAGAGCATTGTTGGTACCCCAGTATGCTGGGGATGAGGAGATGCGGAAGACCCGCTACCATGATATGTTGAGGGCTGATATTCGAGAGAACATCAGCTACTCTGCCTACCCGACCCTGGAGTCCATGATTGCCAGGGCGCGGGAGAGGGAGCTCGATATGGAGCATTTGAGGAAGAGGAAAGCTGAGTCTGATCAGGTTACAGGGGTTTCGGGGAAGAAACCCAAGGGATCCGATGTTAGGTCGAAGGGCCAGCCAGGCCAGAGCCGCTGCAGGAAGTGCGGCAGGCCGCATGAGGGAGTTTGTAGAGCAGGATCGTCAGGCTGCTACAAGTGCGGCAAGACGGGGCACTTTGGCAGGGATTGTACTGGCCCGCCCCCCACAGTACAGATGACAGACCTGATTTGCTTCCATTGCAATCAGAGGGGCCACAAAAGGCCAACTACCCGAGATTGGCAGCAGCGTCAGCAGCAGCGCCAACAGTGGCGCCAGTTTCAGCGACATCGTAGGTTGCAGATGGCCGGAAGGCCAAGGCAGAGGCTCCAGTGGTGCGGAGCCGAGCATTTCAGTTGACAGCCGAGGAGGCACGTTCTGCACCTGATGTAGTGACGGGATCGTTCCATGTGAACGGTATCCCAGTTCAGGTATTGTTTGATTCGAGTGCTACCCGATCGTTTGTCTCTCTTGCACTTAGTAAGAAGTTTCCTGGGTCGTCGGGCACGTTGGATTGCCCTCTAGAGGTCGAGATTGCGGACGACCGGTCAGTGCGAGCATGAGAGGTCTACCGAGATGGCGTCCTGCGACTGTTTGAGGAGCGTTATCTGGTAGATCTGGTTCCCATACCTTTGCGGGGGAACAAGGTTATTATCGGTATGGATTGGCTAAGCCCCAATGGGGCAGTGATTGACTGTGCGCAGCAGTTGGTGCGGATCAGGACCCCAAGTGGGGGAGAGCTGGTGATTCAGGGCGAGAGGCCACATCAAGGACCATCTTTATGTTCAGCAGTGAGGGCTAGGCGTTACCTTCAGCAGGGTTACGCAGGATTTGTTTCCTATGTGATAGATACCCGGGAGATGGGTATGGCAACGGTGAGCGATGTGCCCATGGTACGAGAGTTTGCAGACGTATTCCCCAAGGAGTTGCCTGGGATACCTCCGGAGAGGCAGGTAGAGTTCAGGATTGAACTAGTCCCTGGTGCGGCTCCGATAGCCAAGGCACCGTATCGGTTGGCTCCTCCTGAGATGCAGGAGTTGTCTACACAGCTGCAGGAGCTGTTAGACAAGGTTTTCATTAGACCGAACAGTTTACCCTGGGAAGCCCCGATTCTATTTGTGAAGAAGAAGGACGGGTCGCATCGGATGTGTATAGATTATAGGGAGCTGAATAAGGTAACGGTGAACAACCATTACCCACTCCCGGGGATTGATGACCTCTTTGACCAGCTACAGGGAGCATCTTGGTTCTCCAAGATTGATTTGCGATCACGGTATCATCAGATGAGGGTCAGAGAGGAGGATATACAGAAGACTGTGTTCCAGACACGCTATGGCTACTATGAGTTTGTGGTGATGCCTTTCGGGCTCACCAATGCTCCTGCCACGTTCATGGACCTCATGAACAGCGTGTGTAGACCGATGTTAGACCGGTCTGTGATAGTGCTTATTGATGATATCTTGGTTTACTCCAAGACGCGAGAGCAGCATGAGGAGCATCTGCGAGAGGTTCTGGAGACTTTGAGAAGGGAGAGCTTGTATGCTAAGTTCTCCAAGTGTGAGTTCTGGTTGCGCGAGGTGTAGTTTCTCGGGCACCTTGTCAACCAGAACGGGATATCGGTGGACCCGTCCAAGGTTGAGGCCGTAATGAGGTGGGAAGTTCTGAGGTCTCCATCTGAGATTCAGAGCTTTCTGGGATTGGCAGGCTACTATCGGAGATTCATTCAGGACTTCTCCATGATAGCCGTGCCCCTGACCAGGCTGACGAGGAAAGTCGTGGTCTTTCGCTGGGGGCCCGAGCAGCATGCCGCATTCGTAACACTGAGACAGAGAATGTGCGAGGCGCCAATCTTAGCCCTGCCAGAGGGCATGGAGGATTTTGTGGTATATTGTGATGCGTCCATCTCAGTTTTGTTGGGTTATGAGCATTCTAACACTCCTAAGTGTACATGCAACCCTAAATACCTTGGATCTATGTTTTCTCTATTATACATACAATTATGAACATCCAAGGTATTATCCTAAACTATCATACAAAATAATAAATATAACAAGATAGAATACATACCTCTTTGATGTAGAATGTCTTCATGAAGCTTGAGTACCTAGTGCCCCAAAGTGTGACACCTCAAATGGTTCACACAACACCAAATACACTTGGAATAACTTGAGAGAAACTTGAACACTCCTTGAAATCGTCTAGCCCTCACACTCACACATTAGTGCACGATTTCTTGAGCCATGGGATTCTTTTATATGGTGGCTATTAGGGTTACACCATGTAACTCATAACTTTACCCATTCCTTATGCTCCATGGATTTTAACCTCCATGGAGTATCCATGGGTCACCCCATGGACTTAGTCCAACATAAGGAATCTTGGATCACAAGCCCACATATATAAGAATGAATGATTTACACAATCAACCCATATATTTAATTAGTCTCCTTTTGATCACTTAATTAATTCCAAATTAATTCTTGATCAATACTAATTAAATAACCTTATTAATATATTAGAACTTATAATATATTAACCAACCTTAAGTGTTATTTCTCTCATTATAGTCTATCCAAATGCATGATGCCATGCAACCCAAATGGACCATGCCGGGTCGGCTCAAGTCTTACCAATTATAGTTATGGACTTAGACATTAATCCAACAGTCTCCCACTTGGATAAGTCTAAAACTATTATTGCGTATGACTTCAGGAACTGATCAACAATCGTAGCTCTCAAAAGCTTATGTCGAACTCTGACCTTGTCGATGAACTCTGACCTTTGTCAATGACTTGTCCATTAGATAAGTGATCATATATTCCTCCATTCTAGATATCATATGGACTGAGACATGGATTATCAATCATTCTCTCTGTCCATTTGTTGTTTCCTGATTTCCGATTCATGATGAATGACTGATTGAACAAATCAAATCAGTCCTGGCTTGGCCAAGCACTCACATGTATCATCTGTAAATCATCGAGGGGCCCACAGATATCGCTTTTATCCCGAAGGTAAAAGGAATGGATAAACTTCGACTCATATGGCTTGTTCTACTACTTGTTGAATCATACACAAAGGCACGTTTTATAACATCGAGTTACCAATGCGTTTTCATGCAATCAATGTATAACCAACTCATAGTAACAACTCATATCTCTAGGTTTGAAGAATATAAGATATTATCGTCTCATGATCACTCGTGATAAAATCCATGAAGTGATTCAAATGAGCGCGGGTTGAATCCAATACTCAGAACTTATGAGCACTGATGAGTATTGTAGCACCACTTTGTCCACCAACTTGGACCTCTACAAACCAACCCATGACAGTCTTGATTCATATCTACTTCCAACATATGACCGACTGTCGATGGTTTGAATAACTTAATCATTCAGGAAGAGCGACTTAGTTATTGTGGAAGTCAAAACATGCAAAGTGAAACACAAGAATAAATGAATCAAACATGGTATCAAACCCTATGAATATAAATAAACACTTTTATTTATCCCATACTAATTCCTCATTATTCATTGTTTCGGTTTTATCAACTTTATACTTGAATTTAAAACAATAGTTGTCCCATGCTCCAAGCATGTACACTATGTTTTCTAAACACTAGTAATGCCATACACCAAGTATGTATACTATGTTTGTCTATGATCTTTACTTTGTAAAATAGATCAATTAAACATCACTCCAATGATCCTCTTTTCACAGTCCCAAATCCTTACTGCAAATGCAATAATTCCAAATTCATGCCATTTACTGAAATCTGTTACATTCTAAACTTATATGCATTGATCCTCTTAATGATTATGCACGAAGTCAGAAAGACTTGACAACAATCATTACAGAGCATTCCGAAGGAGATCAGCTCCTTGGAAACATCCTTCTTTCATTAAGTTTCCTAATCTTACACAGATTGAATAATTTCTAACTTTGAAACATTTCCATATTCCATTTTGACTATCACTTCTGAACAAGAGTTGCCTCCTTACAGATTATGTCAATATGGTCCTTGCAGAATTAACATTATACTTCCAACTGTCCTTGAGCAACCAATATTTGGTAAACCTTAGATTGTCCTCGACAATTGCTTAATCATTTTAGTCATATCCAATTCTAGACCTTTTCCCTTCATAATGCCCCAGGCATTTGGAAAATTTTAGAAAGGATGAATATAGCACATGTAATCGATCCTATATCCGAAGCATATGGGACACGATTCATGATGTCTCACATAAAGACTAAACCAGTCTTTTGCTATAATATTTCCATTTCAATTTGCCAAGTTCTCAAAATTCAGATTATGAAAAGGGATGTCGTAATCATAATCGAATTTTAGAACGCAAATAATGGACCCATATATAGAATTTCCTTATGTTGAGCCATTCCAACATGAAGTTCATATATATATCCTTGATTAAATACGATTAAAATCTCAATCTAAGCTTTTAGAATTGAAATGAAGTATAATTTCCTCTCCCTTAATTATAGCAAAACAACTTTTTCAACCCCTGCAAGCTCACGAATTGAAACTTTTGTTTTCTATAATTAACATTGCTAACTTGCAACCTTTGTCATAATTATCATGCTCCCACTAACATGATGATTATTAGCATAACACTTATGCTCCCACTAGCTTTGACATGTACTCAGAAATCAGCTGACTTTCTTACCAAAGTTCAGATTTCTGATACTAGATTGTTTTGATATTACTTTATCAAAATCATACACCTCCCTTAGATAGCTCACATGTGTGTCTAAACAATTTTTGAACTATGAAAAGGGATGCCGTAATCATAGTCTCAATTGTTTAGACCTTTGCCACTTCTCACAAGTCCATGTTAGTGTGCCGGTAAACCACACACGCTCCACTAACGACTTTCAGAATGCAAATATCACAATTGCTATCTAGCTAAAATCTACTTAGTGAAAATGTTTCCTCACCATCATTTCCATGAATCGGAGAGAAACCTTATGACACTTAGATTTAATAGTGTATGTGTTCTTATCCATGTGGATTTGTCAAAACAATAATCACAAGACAAGGTTAGTGACAAATCCAAACTAATATTGATTAAACTTGTGAAATCTTAAATTCTTGCCATTTGGCAGCTCAGGTGCCTGCCATTGCTTCCAAGTAGTTGTGCAACCAATTGAGAACTCTCAGAACTCCTATGCAAAGCCAACTTGAATAGGCACAAAAATTTCAACACGATAGGTTATAAACCTCAAGTCGTGTGCTAGTGAAGGACTTTAGGTTTTATTCTTGATTAAGTCTTGAAACTTTCAAGAGCTTTAAGACTCCCACTGTCCTCTTGACATATAAGACTCCCTTGTCAAATATTCAAGAGATAGTGCGGATTCTTTATCAAGACTAACACTTTACACAATTGGCCTAATTTGGTCTCTGTTTTATCCAAAACATCACAACTTACCAATTTCAAATGTACAAGAGTAGATAACCTTTTACTCTTACATTTGACTAGTGTTAACAAACCCTCTTTAAGATATGTCACTCAAGTTACAATCTTGGAGTATGACTCTAAGAATTGTTTTGGAACGAAGTATGACTCATCTTTTTGATTTAACAATTTCAACAATTCATGACTCCTCTTCTTAGTCATAAGAATGCACTAAGATGACTTTAGAGGACCAATTGTGATATGGTATCTTAATCATTAAGATGATCATAAACATGATACTAAAGTACTCTCCCATCTTTTCAGATTTGAGAAACTTTTATCTTTCTGCCATTCTTTGATTCTTCTTATTCGTTCTGTCTCACATTGAAACTTCTCCAATGCTACAGACTTATACTTAAACTTATAAGTATAACCATATTTACTGAACTTAAGTAAATCATGACGAATAGTCTTCTTGATCTTTTGTGGTGGACTTGACCAGTGCACAAGAATGTGTACTCGATCCCTTAGTCCTTTCCTTATTCACATAAGGAATTAGTCTTAATTTTCCAAGCTGAAAGTTCTCATTCATCATACTATACAACTTGCATGATTCCAAGTTTCGATCCAATTGAACCTTAGGTGATGAGAATCTTTCCTTATTTGGTAATATTAGACACTACCACAACCGAAAGAATCAAATCCATTTTTCCAATATTGCTATCAATGGAATCTTATAAGCAACAACTTTTCACAAATGCCATTGTAAGGATACTTAAAATAAATAAAATCAAAACCTTTTTCTTTTATTTTAAAACTTTGCGGAAAAACTTATCCTTACAATCCATATAAAAACCTTGTTATTATCTATTCTTAAGCAATATAAATATCATAACTCTTAAGTAATAGCCCAAAATTCTGATCACCGAACCATGCGATTGAAATCCATCTTCGCGATCAGAATCAGCATGTACTTAATAGAGTTAGACAATGGACTTTACCTGAAGTAGAGCCAAACTTATTGACTTTAACATCCTTAGGTAAATTTGGCAGCTTCGTAACCAATGCCCCTTGCTTTGGCAATAGTTACCTATGGACCCTTGATAATGGGACTATCTCAGACTTCGCCTCTCTCTTTACCATTGGGTCAACCGAGTTGACTATGGCCGATCCCTTTCCATTGGGAAGAGAGAGCTTTACTGGATATCCAATGTCATCATTGTTAATGTCCATATCGTTTTAGGAAGTTGATCTTAGCAAATAGATAAGATCATTAAGGGTCTTGTCTTAGTCTGTTTCATAGGATTCCCAAAAGAACTCACTATGTGACTTAGAAAGTAGTTGAGCCACCAACTTTCTCAAGACTTTGACACCCAACTCTCCCGGCTTGTCAATATGTGACTACATCTCCAAGATGTGATCACACCTAGACCTTGCCTTGCCAATAGGGTTTGAGTGACCTTAAACTTTTTAGGAACTTGTGGGTTAGGGAGAATAATTGGAGGAGGTGAAAGAAGTATGATATCCATGGGACATCATCTTCATTTAGGAAAGCTTGTTTCAAGAGATTTGGGAAGATCATAAATGTCTAGACCAGACATCTTTTTGGGAGATATTCAAGATAGTTGATTTAAAGTCCTTAATATGACACCCAATATGAAATATTAAGGCTAGGACCCAACAAACTATTTTATAACTTAGAAGAGGGATGTTGTAATCCAAGCTATAAAATATTTGAAGGTAGGTGAATGACGATTCAACAATTTCCACCATGAAAAACAAAATAATTTATTAGGTTTTAATTGGATTTGAAAGTCCTAGATCTTTGAGATTCATTGAACTGTTCAAAGGCATGTTTCAATCTCGAGTGTGCCCTTCAGGTTTTGTGACCGGGATGCCGAGGATCACAAAACAAGGTGTGAATAACCATGCAAATATACTTGGTACCCTTAATATTTACCCCTTAATCAGTGTGCCGGTTAACCACACACGCTCCACCGATACTATGATAAATATTAAGTTACCCTTTGCCTACCTTGTTAAGTCCAGGTTAGTGTGCCGGTTAACCACACACGCTCCACTAACGACTTAAGCAAAGTGCAAAGTGTAATTTCATGGGTTAGCACCAAATTCACATTTTCCTAAGTAACTAAGATTGGGTATTAATAAGATTTTAGTTACTTAGTATTTATCATTAATAGTTTTAATGAAAGGAGAATTATAGTCCTTGTCCTACCCGTTCGGCTAACGACCCTCCACCAGTCAAGGAAGTGGTGGGTGAGAGTGGACACCCATTAAACTGCCATTTTATAGGCAGTAACCTTATACCCCCCTTATAGACCGGCTTCGTGAATGAGGCCTACTAACGGTAAGACTGACTTTACTCTTATACATATATAGAAATATTATTAACTTATAATATTATAAAGTATAAGGGTTGAATTTTAACTTTTAAAATTCTAAGGGCTAACTTGGAATTAAAGTATTCATAAGTGAAAACTTTTCAAATTCCAAAACTTGAGGGCAAGTTTTGAAACTATTCAAAACTAATTGATTACATAACTTATGAGTTTAAAGTAGTTTTAATTAAAAAAAAAAAAAATACTCTTCAAGTTCCATAACTTGAGGACAAGTTATGGAAGACTTTAAACTAATTAATAAAAAAAATAACTTTTTTTTATTGTAACTTATGGAACTAATTAAGGTTACACTTTTTTTTTTAATTTAATGAAGAGACTCTTGAACCTCCATAACTTGAGGACAAGTTATGGAGTCATAAAACCATTTAATTAGAACTAGACTCTTCATTTTGTAACCTTTGCCAACTTTTATGAGTTTTATGATTCTTAAATGTGACTTTTCATATAACTTGAGGACAAGTTACAAAAACACACTTTGGAATCAACTCTTAGATTAAAATGGATTGAAAACAACTATTTCACACAACTTTTCTATTAATCTAAGAACCTCATAAGAACAAGATAATTCAAATCATCAATCTTCAAGAAATTAGCATGAACATACAAACTAATACAAATCTTGAAATTATGACAATTATCTTAGAAATTGGATTAGCATGAACATTACCACATCAAAAACAAGTTTATAAGTCCAAAAACATCTTAGGGTAATGTTCCTAGTCCAATTCCAGCCAAAACAATCGAATATATGCATCCAACTCGATTTTTCAGCTACTTTTGCAAGTATAACAAGAAAACAAGCCTAGGCTCTGATACCACTGTTGGGTTATGAGCATTCTAACACTCCTAAGTGTACATGCAACCCTAAATACCTTGGATCTATGTTTTCTCTATTATACATACAATTATGAACATCCAAGGTATTATCCTAATCTAACATACAAAATAATAAATATAACAAGATAGAATACATACCTCTTTGATGTAGAATGTCTTCATGAAGCTTGAGTGCCTAGTGCCCCAAGTGTGACACCTCAAATGGTTCACACAACACCAAATACACTTGGAATAACTTGAGAGAAACTTGAACACTCCTTGAAATCGTCTAGCCCTCACACTCACACATTAGTGCACGATTTCTTGAGCCATGGGATTCTTTTATATGGTGGCTATTAGGGTTACCCCATGTAACTCATAACTTTACCCATTCCTTATGCTCCATGGATTTTAACCTCCATGGAGTATCCATGGGTCACCCCATGGACTTAGTCCAACATAAGGAATCTTGGATCACAAGCCCACATATATAAGAATGAATGATTTACACAATCAACCCATATATTTAATTAGTCTCCTTTTGATCACTTAATTAATTCCAAAATAATTCTTGATCAATACTAATTAAATAACCTTATTAATATATTAGAACTTATAATATATTAACCAACCTTAAGTGTTATTTCTCTCATTATAGTCTATCCAAATGCATGATGCCATGCAACCCAAATGGACCATGCCGGGTCGGGTCAAGTCTTACCAATTATAGTTACGGACTTAGACATTAATCCAACAAGTTTTGGGCACGGTATTGATGCAGAGAGGGCATGTTATTGCGTACGCTTCGAGGCAGCTGAAGCCTCACGAGGCAAATTACCCGATGCATGATTTGGAGCTGGGGGCTATTGTTTTTGCCCTCAAGATTTGGCGTCATTACCTCTATGGTGTTCGTTGTACCATTTACACGGACCACAAGAGTTTGAGGTACCTCATGGATCAGCCAAACCTGAACATGCGGCAGCGTCGGTGGCTAGATGTGGTGAAGGACTATCATTGCGAGATCCTCTACCACCCGGGGAAGGCCAATGTCGTGGCCGATGCGCTTAGCCGCAAGGCAGCGCCAATCAGGGACATCTGTCTGAGCATGACAGTGGTAACTCCACTGTTGGAGCGAATCTGGGAGGCTCAGCAGGAGGCTATGAAGGAGGAACATCGGAAGAGCGAGCGTATAGTGGGCCAGGTTTCCTCCTTCGACCATGATAGCCGAGGGTTATTGACTCTTCACCGTAGGGTTTGGGTCCATTATCATGGAGGCGTGTGCCAGATCCTGATGGAGGAGGCACACAAATCAAGATTTTCTATCCATCCCGGAGCGACGAAGATGCATAGAGATCTTCGTCCTGATGATTGGTGGCCCTGCATGAAGCGGTACGTAGGATGGTATGTGGAGCGGTGCTTGACCTGCAGGAAGGTCAAGGCCGAGCACCAGAGGCCACACAGCAAGATGCAGCCGTTAGATATTCCCTTGTGGAAATGGGAAGATATTACCATGGATTTCATTACCAAGCTTCCCAAGACTGCACGGGGAGTGGATTCGATTTGGGTAATCGTGGATCGGTTGACCAAGAGTGCCCATTTCATACCGATCCAGGAGAGCAATTCAGCCGAAAAGTTGGCCGACATCTATATCCGAGAGGTGGTAGCTCGACACGGAGTGCCAGTTTCAGTGATTTCCGAAAGGGATGTGCGGTTCATTTCCAGGTTTTGGAAGAAGTTTCATGACGAGCTGGGTACTCGTCTGCATTTTAGCACCGCCTTTCACCCGCAGACGGATGGTCAGAGCGAGCGGACCATCCAGACGCTAGAAGATATGCTGCGGGCATGTGTTTTAGACTTCGGAGGTAGCTGGGATACCTACCTTCCGTTGGCGGAGTTCTCGTATAATAATAGCTATCATGCGAGTATTGACCGTCCTCCCTTCGAGATGTTATACGGGAGGAAGTGCAGAACCCCGATATGTTGGGGTGAGGTTGGCCAGAGGGTCATGGGGAGCACCGAAGTGGTGCTCAAGATGACAGAGAGGATTCAGCAGGTTCGGAGCAGACTTCAGACTGCTCAGAGTCGGTAGAAAAGTTATGCCGACGAGCGCCGATCGGACCTGGATTTTCAAGTCGGGGATATGGTTCTCCTGAAGGTGTCGCCATGGAAGGGCGTCAACCGATTCAGGAAGCGGGGTAAGTTGGGACCCAGGTATATTGGACCCTTCAGGGTTATAGCCCGGGTGGGCAAGTTGGCATATAGGTTGGATCTTCCAGCCGAACTCAGTCAGATTCATAACACTTTTCACGTCACCCAGTTACGGAAATGTTTGGTGGACGATTCGGCAGTGGTACCATTAGAGGATATTCAGGTCGATGACAGCCTGAATTACATCGAGCGGCCTGTAGCGATTCTTGTGACAACCCGAAATTTTCATTTGTATAATCTCTACCGTTAAACACTTCATATAATATTCAAAAACATTTCATTATATTTTTGGCCGGATTTAAGTCCGTTTGGGTGTTTTATTTATTATTTCGTCAAACAATTAAATAAAAGGAAGTGACGTTATTAGTGAGGTGTAGCAAACAAAACAACCAACACCTTAGCTAGGTGTTTACGGCCAAACAAGAGGTGTTTGGGCCGTAAACACCATTTTCCCGAAAACTCATGCATATAGCATGAGTTTACACACTTTTTCCTCATTCTCCACTTTCCACCTCAAGAACACCAAGCTTTTTCTCTCAAGTATCATAAATTCATTTCTTCAAATCCGCCAAAATGTAAGTGTTTCCTTCCTAGATTCTTTCATACAACACTTAATCTAGTGGTTATACATCATTTCATCCATGGATTCTTGGTTTTTACTTAGATCTTCAAGTGTTCTTCAAAACACCAAGAACACACACTAGTGTTTTTGGGTCCTAAACACTCTTACAAGCTTCATATAAGTAAGCATACTCCTTCTAGCTAGTTACTTGCTTAGTATACTTGTTAATCCATGGAAAATCATGAAAAACCCCAAGAACATATGTGTTTACGGTTTGGGGATCTCCCAAAACCGTAAACACCCCCAAAGGGTGTTTTGATGCCCATAACACCTTCAAATGCTTGGATAAAGGGCTAGAAACTTGCATGCATGAGCTAGAAACACCAAAACACGAAAAGATTGAGGCATACATGAGTTTACCACCGTAAACTCATGGGTTTACGACTGTAAACCCAAGTGTTTACGACCGTAAACTCTCAAGGATGGTCCAAGGACCGTAAACTCCAATGAGGGGTCCTTTTGTGCCCTAACCACTTCCTAAGCCTTTGTTTCGAACTTAGAACCTTTCTTTGTGAGATATAGGACCTTGAAACACACAAATGCACCATTTCCATGAGTTTACGGCGGTAAACTCATGGGGGAAATGGTCCAGAAACCGTAAACACACATAAGGGCCACCATTTGAGGAGTAAACTCCAATGTGAGGCCATACTCTCCTTAGATGCAACCCTTAGCACTCCTAGCACTTGAAACAAAGTGTTTTCATGCATTAGAGTGTCTTTACTTGATTAATTAGGGATTAAAAAACTAATTAGATACATTTATGTATCACTACATGTTACATAGGATCCGTGTGTGTGTTCAAGTCCTCACTTGACACCTAGCATCCTACCCGGCGCTTCCATCCACTCCACTCACTGCAGGTGAGTTCATACCCCTAAATCAACCTTTTAAATGATTTTAAATGCTTTTATGGGGGGGGGGGGGAATACAAGTTGAACTGTTATAGTTATTGTATCAATCACATGTGATTAATAATTAGATCAGACTACATAAATTATTGCTACTTTCAGATTTCCATCAAACTTTGGGTTTTCAAGTGTTTCAAACCTTTTATCAAATTCTTTAAATGCTAAAACTGTTTTCAAACTCTTTTAAACTTGTTTTATCTTCAAAACCATATCTATACTAATATATTTATATAAGTAAGACTTGAAGGACTTAGGACTGATAGCTCACCTTATTTCCTGTTCCTTGTTTGGTTGTGGACTTAGGGTATTCTGTTATTTGTCCGACTGTCATTGAATTCTTAGTTATATATCATATATATTTGTGTTGGATATAAAAGTCTTCACTTCAGTTCAATACCTTTGTGTAACAAAGGCATGCAACCAACATTACTATTTAACTATAATAGGTATAGTTAAGGAATATTACTCATTACTCCTATTACAATGACATCTACTAGAGTCAGTACAGTTATGAGTCAATACATGATAAAATACTATACAAAGAGAATACTATATGCTATCCAAGAGAACACTGTATACATTATACCCGAAAATACATTATACAATATACAAGAGAATATACTAAAACAGAATGTGACATACTACTTCTCGATACGACACTTCATTGTGCTATCACCGTGTAACCAGAGTCTCTTGGAGGGAGAGCGGGCATTATGTGTATAGATCTATACGGGACAGACACTCCCACATCCCGACTGCTAGCTACAGTCCCAGCCGAAAGGCCAAGGGGTGACAGAATGTCACATTTCTACACATGACTCGGAGGGTCATCAGTTATTCGATCGTCAATCAACATGGTTACATACGAGTTCACATTCAGACCTTTAATTAACAATTTAAGAATTAAAGGCAAAACGGATTCCCAGGGGTGTATTGTACATTTAATACTACCTGGAATCTGCATTTTCATTACATTAAGCCGACAATGACACTGCTGGGGTAAAGCATTATTTTCCCAATTACTTTATATGAATGAAGTCTAAAACTATATTTTCATACTGATAGTTTCACTGGGAAAACTTTTACATTTTCAAAGGACCAAACGTGCAACCAACCAGGTCTTGGTAGAAGACTACTTTTACTGGAAAATATAGGATTTTCTAGGGAGCATACTATTTTCAAACATTGAAGTCAGTTATTATGCTACATTGTTGTAAACATATTTATAAAAGCAATGACATTAAATACTTATGAACTCACCAGCTTTATACTGAAAAACTCTTTCAAAATAACTTGTATTCTCAGGTCATCAGTAGACAGGTATAGATGCAGCTTTTGAGAAGATGGAGCACATATAAGACTCGTCTTTTTATTTTGATTATACTTTCGGTGTCATACAAACTGTACAGAACACGCTTGTATTACAATTATTATATTAATGCAATCGATGTTGTTGCTTGTCTTTACTATTATGCATTGTGATGATACTGTACATGACGTCCTCCACCCCAGAACATATTCCGCCATTCTCGGTTTTGGGGTGTGACAGATTGGTATCAAAGCACTGTTTATAGTGAATCAAGTATATCAACCCATAAAAGATATACGAACTATAAACACATTGGGATTAAAACACTCTGACCAAGAATATATAATTTTAAATAATAAAATATTTAACTAAGTATATATATATACATATATTTATACCAAGGTCAGTATCATACTAGAACAGAACAAAAGTATTAAGATTGTAGGACAGCACGATTAGGCTTAGAGACATATAGTCAAATCTGGGGGGATGTAGCCTGATCAACTACATTTCCCGAGGAGTGACTAGCATGTGCCTAAGAATGGTTGTGGTGTTGCAACAAGTCTAAAAACTTACCCACACTACTACAAGAACATTAGAACAATAATACTATAGGAGTATTCTGCATTACTATGAATTACAAATGTGAGAACTAAAAAGGTCGTTACTAGTAGGACAATAGTTGCTAAGTGGGTACACCAAGGTTACATGTGACTAAGGCGCTATAGACTTAGAATCTGTGATCTTTGCTTTACTTCCTGTTCCTTGTTTGGTTGTGGATTTAGAGTTAGAGTCACTTATTCGAAGGTCTATCCTGTTTCGGTTGCATGTAATTGGTATGCACTATGCAAGTACTGAATCAACTAATAACGATCATCTTATAAGTATCTTAGATTAGTACGTCTATTAACTATTCTTTCCCCGTTCTCGCGTAGATAGCATGGCTGACTTTCATCTCCCTGGCGATCCATACTATCCCAACCAAGGCATTGGAGGTGGGCTTGATGACGAGCTGGAAGATGATTACGCAATCCCTTTGGATGATCACCGTGTCGAAGGCTATTCGGATAGCTCCGACTCTGAACCAGAAGTCAACAACCTACCCCATCAGCTCCAAACCCCAACCCCCGTCCGACATTTCAAGGTCCCACTCCCATGTGGGCAACAACCTTGAATCGATGGAGTGATGAACAGGGTCAGCCCTTACCCTTCAACGGAAATCGAATCTTTTACAACATAAGCGAGGGAGGTTCAGCTGACCGAGTCTTGCCCATCATGGTCCGTAGGATTGCTAGGAACGTCGAACAAAGCCACGCAGCCATCGGCAGAGTTGTGGAAATGGACGCCAACTCTAACCTTAACACTGTCCGTATCCGCCAACTCGAAGAAGCTATGTATAGGACTAGGAGGACCAATGAGGCTCTACAGCAGCAACTGGCTGCATCCCGAGCCAAAGTCATGGAACTCCGAGTGCGTCAGAGAGTGCGTGAACGGCATCTTCAGGAAGTTGTACGTCAACTGGCTGACCTAAGGGTTCGTCCGAGGGATACCCGTCGCCGGTAGAAGATGTTAACTCATCTTTCTCTTTTGATTAAGGAATAGCCTATCTTTTCTATGCTCTATAGAGCACTTGTCTGTGAACTTCCCTAGCTTTGAAAGTACTTTAACTAGACTACTAAACTGCCAACATTTTCCCTTATGGTTTGATGTAAGACCTACTGTTAGGTCATTTTTCCCTAACACATTTTACATCACTAATACCAGTAATTTTGGCAGTTATCTAATCTAATCTACTGAGAAGTTCCTACTCTTGTGTTTTTCCTACTCTATTGATATGCTTCTATCTAACAATTGGACTATGGCGATTTAGTCCATGAAACACTCTCCTCATACTTACAGTCGATACTTACTATTGTCCTCATCTTTATAAAGTTTCAGTAAAAGATGCCTCCTCGCAGGCGTCCGACCAGAAACACGCCTGCAAGTCAAACACCACCACCACCTCCTCCGCAACAGTTTGATGCGGTGACGTTTCAGGCAGCTGTAACCGCAACTCTGACCGCAGCTATGGCCCAAATAAATTCTGGCGATGCAAGTCGAGCCGGAATGGGCACCAACTCTAGACATGGTGAAATCCACCCACGTACACAGGGGTGTACCTATAAGGATTTCATGAGCTGCAAACCAACATTCTTCAATGGGACCGGAGGTATCATTGCACTATCCCAATGGATCGAAAGAACTAAAGCCATCTTCGAGATGTGCTCGTGCCCCGAAGAGAGCAAGATAAAGTTCGCAGCTTGCACTTTCACCGAAAGGGCCTTGACGTGGTGGAACGGCCATGTCAAATCACTCTCTTTTGTAATAGCCAACGCCATGGGCTGGGACACACTGAAGGACCTTCTGACAAGGGAGTACTGCCCTAGGGGCGAAATTCAGAAACTCGAGGAAGAACTCTGGAACCTCAAAATGAAAGGGACCGACATAGTGGCATATACAGGCAGGTTCTGCGACCTGGTGACTCTGTGTCCAAACATGGTCCCCACCGAAGGCAAGAAAATTGAAAGATACATCTGGGGTTTAGTGCCCCCGTGTCGAGGGAACGTGCTAGCGTCACACCCTACGACCTTTGACAGTGCCAAGGAATTGGCCCAAAGGTTGATTGATCATGAAGTTCCTTACACTCCATCAGCAACCACAACGGTTGCCACTGCACCGACCAAGACATCCAACAACAAAAGGAAGCGGTGGGACCGAAAGAAGGGTAAAACAACCCAATCCTCTTCAAAGAACCAACAAACGGTGGCTGTCCATGCTACCACTACTCCTGCTGCCCCTGTACCAGCCAAAACATATGCAGGGAGTCTACCCAAGTGCACCAAGTGCTCTTTCCATCACAACGGCCCCTGCCGGGAAATGCACTGCACTAACTGTGACCGGAAGGGCCATACCGCCCGGTTTTGCCGAACACCACCCAAACCCATTTCCCAGGTCCCCAGTTCGGGAGTAAGCTAAGCCTGCTACGGCTGTGGCGAGGTAGGACATTTGAAAAGAAACTGTCCAAAGGCTGGGAATGCGGGAGGAGCAGGCAGACTAGTTGCTATTGTCCACAATGAAGCAGTAGCAGATCCCACAGTAGTCACGGGTACGTTCCTTCTCGATAACTCTTATGCTTGTATCCTATTTGATAGTGGGGCAGAGAGGAGTTTCGTAAACCAAAACTTTAAACACTTACTTAAACAATCACCGCAACCACTAAAAGAAACCTTCGTCGTAGAAATGGCTAACGGAAAGACGGAGAGTTCTAATGAATTCTACATAGGTTGTACCCTCACACTAGATAACCATTCGTTTCCAATCGACCTCATACCAGTAGCAATCAAGAGGTTCGATGTCATTGTGGGCATGGACTGGTTGAGTCTCCATCGTACCGATATTTTGTGTTTCGACAAAGCAATCCGTCTGAACCTACCAAATAACGAAACCTTGTTGATCTACAGAGACAAACCCAGTACGAGCCTTCGTATCATCTCAAGTATTCAAGCCCATAAATATTTGCGTAAGGAATAGCGCGCGTTCCTTGCACACATCGTCGACACGAGCCAGAAAACAAAAGACATGAAAGACTTCCCCGTGGTACGTGACTTCCCTGACGTCTTTCCAAAAGAGCTACCGGGATTACCTCCCCAACGTCAAGTCGAGTTCCGAATCGACTTAATCCCAGGGGCCACCCCCGTAGCCAAATCGCCCTATCGTCTAGCGCCTGCTGAGATGCAAGAACTGTTCGGTCAACTTAACAAGCTGCTCAGCAAGGGCTTTATAAGACCGAGCTTCTCACCCTGGGGAGCACCAGTCTTGTTCGTGAAAAAGAAAGACGTATCGTTCCATATGTGCATCGATTGCAGGGAACTCAACAAACTTAAGATCAAAAATCGTTACCCTCTTCCTCGCATAGACAATTTATTTGACCAACTGCAAGGGGCGAGTTACTTTTCCAAGATTGATCTGAGGTCCGGGTATCACCAGTTGCGAGTGATTGAGGAGGATGTTCCGAAGACAGCCTTCCGAACTCGTTACCGACACTACGAGTTCGTAGTAATGCCGTTCGGACTGACCAATGCGCCCGCAGTATTCATGGACTTGATGAATTGGGTATGCCGTCCTTACTTGGATCAGTTCGTCATCATCTTCATTAATGACATACTTATCTACTCTCAAAGTAAGGAAGAGCATAGCAATCATCTACGACAAGTCCTGGAAACCTTACAATCGGAGAAGCTATACGCGAAGTTCGATAAGTGCGAATTTTGGATCCGAAGAGTCGAATTCTTAGGGCATGTGCTGAGCGAAGAAGGAATCCACGTGGACCCTTCCAAAATTAAAGCCATTGAGAACTGGTCAGCACCAAAGACGCCTACAGAAATTCGTCAATTTCTAGGCCTCGCTGGCTACTACCACAGGTTCACTCAAAACTTCTCTCGAATCGCGAAACCCCTGACTACATTGACCCAGAAAGGCGTGCCCTTTGACTTGGAAGAGAAACAAGAGAAGGCATTCCAAACTCTGAAGCGAGCCTTATGCACCGCACCGATACTGTCCCTCCCCGAAGGGATAGAAGACTTCGTGGTGTACTGCGATGCATCCAACCAAGGGCTTGGCTGTGTTCTGATGCAACGAGGTAAGGTCATCGCATACGCCTCAAGATAGCTGAAGACACATGAGGTCAACTACACCATGCACGACCTCGAATTGGGAGCGGTTGTGTTCGCCCTAAAAATCTGGAGACACTATCTGTATGGTACGAAGAGCACCATCTATACCGACCACAAAAGCCTCTAACACATCTTCAACCAGAAAGAGCTCAACATGAGACAACGACGGTGGGTCGAGCTACTCAATGACTACGAATGCGAAATTCGTTATCATCCGGGTAAAGCCAACGTAGTAGCAGACGCCCTAAGTCGGAAAGAATATTCTGGTCGAAGAGTCAAGTCACTAACAATTACTATCCATTCGCATCTATCCGCACAAATTAAGGAGGCTCAGCTCGAAGCCTTGAAGCCTGAAAATGTAGCGGGAGAATCCCTGCGAGGAATGGATAAGAACCTGGAAGCCAAGGGTGACGGAGCATTATATCTCATGGACCGGATCTGGAAACCGAAGCACGGTGGCTTCAGAGACTTGGTCATGAGGGAAGCGCACAATACTCGATATTCCGTCCACCCAGGTTCAAATAAGATGTATCTGGATCTCAAGAAGTCATACTGGTGGCCTAACATGAAAGCAGAGATTGCTACCTTCGTAAGTAAATGTCTTACTTGCGCGAAGGTCAAGGTCGAATACCAGAAACCGTCAGGTCTACTCCAACAACAGGAGATACCCGAGTAGAAGTGGGAGCGGATCACTATAGACTTCATAACCAAGTTACCCAAGACAGCGGGTGGATTTGATACCATATGGGTCATCGTCGACAGATTGACCAAGTCCGCACACTTCCTACCCATCAAAGAAACCGACAAGATGGAGAAGCTCACGATAACATACATTAGGGAGATCATACGGCTGCATGGTGTTCCTATATCTATCATCTCAGATAGAGATAATAGATTTACTTCGAGGTTCTGGCAGTCATTACAAAGCTCCTTAGGAACGAGGCTGGACATGAGTACAACCTACCATCCACAGACCGACGGACAAAGTGAGAGGACTATCCAAACATTGGAAGATATGCTGCGAGCCTCCGTGATCGACTTTGGTAAGGCGTGGGATACCCACTTACCACTTGTCGAATTCTTGTACAACAACAGTTATTACACGAGCATCAAAGCTGCTCCATTCGAAGCCCTTTATGGCCGAGAGTGCAGGTCCCCTCTGTGCTGGGCTGAGGTGGGTGACACTCAGTTAGCTAAAGGACGAGTTCCTGACAGCACTCTCACGGGTCCAGAAATCATTCGGGAAACGACAGAGAAGATCGTTCAGATTCATGAACGATTGAAAGCCTCTAGAGACCGACAGAAAAGCTACGCAGACAAACGAAGGAAACCTTTGGAATTCCAGGTGGGAGACCGAGTCCTTTTGAAAGTCTCACCCTAGAAAGGCTTGATACGCTTCGGAAAGCGTGGAAAGCTGAATCCAAGATACATAGGACCATTCGAGATCCTCGCTAGGATCGGCCCCGTAGCATACAAACTCAACCTACCCCGCGAACTCAGTAATGTACATCCTACCTTCCACGTCTCAACCTTGAAAAAGTGCCTATCCGACGAGACTCTTGTAATCCCACTCGATGAGATCGAGATCGACGAGAGCCTCAAGTTCGTGGAGGAACCTGTAGAGATTATGGACCGCGAGGTCAAACGAACGAAACAGAGCCGCATCCCAATCGTGAAGGTTCCCTGGAACGCCAAGTGAGGACCGGAATTCACATGGGAGCGCGAGGATCAAATGAGACTTAACTATCCTCATCTTTTTACTTAGTTATTTTGTAATAACTTAGTTTTCTGAACTCTAATTTCGGGACGAAATTCCCTCTAACGGGGGGATGATGTGACAGCCCGAAATTTTCATTTGTATAATCTCTACCGTTAAACACTTCATATAATATTCAAAAACATTTCAGTATATTTTTGGCCGGATTTAAGTCCGTTTGGGTGTTTTATTTATTATTTCGTCAAACGAATAAATAAAAGGAAGTGACGTTATTAGTGAGGTGTAGCGAACAAAACAACCAACACCTTAGCTAGGTGTTTACGGCCAAACAAGAGGTGTTTGGGCCGTAAACACCATTTTCCCGAAAACTCATGCATATAGCATGAGTTTACACACTTTTTCCTCATTCTCCACCTCCCACCTCAAGAACACCAAGCTTTTTCTCTCAAGTATCATAAATTCATTTCTTCAAATCCGCCAAAATGTAAGTGTTTCCTTCCTAGATTCTTTCATACAACACTTAATCTATTGTTTATACATCATTTCATCCATGGATTCTTGGTTTTTACTTAGATCTTCTAGTGTTCTTCAAAACACCAAGAACACACACTAGTGTTTTTGGGTCCTAAACACTCTTACAAGCTTCATATAAGTAAGTATACTCCTTCTAGCTAGTTATTTGCTTAGTATACTTGTTAATCCATGGAAAATCATCCAAAACCCCAAGAACATATATGTTTACGGTTGGGGGATCTCCCAAAACCGTAAACACCCCCAAAGGGTGTTTCGATGCCCCTAACACCTTCAAATGCTTGGACAAAGGGCTAGAAACTTGCATGCGTGAGCTAGAAACACCAAAACACGAAACGATTGAGGCATACATGAGTTTACGGCCGTAAACTCATGGGTTTACTACCGTAAACCCAAGTGTTTATGACCGTAAACTCTCAAGGATGGTCCAAGGACCGTAAACTCCAATGAGGGGTCCTTTTGTGCCCTAACCACTTCCTAAGCCTTTGTTTCGAACTTAGAACCTTTCTTTGTGAGATATAGGACCTTGAAACACACAAATGCACCATTTCCATGAGTTTACGGCGGTCAACTCATGGGGGAAATGGTCCAGAAACCGTAAACACACATAAGGGCCACCATTTGAGTAGTAAACTCCAATGTGAGGCCATACTCTCCTTAGATGCAACCCTTAACACTCCTAGCACTTGAAACAAACTGTTTTCAAGCATTAGAGTGTCTTTACTTGATTAATTAGGGATTAAATAACTAATTAGATACATTTATGTATCACTACATGTTACATAGGATCCGTGTGTGTGTGTTCAAGTCCTCACTTGACACCTAGCATCCTACCCGGCGCTTCCATCCACTCCACTCACTGCAGGTGAGTTCATACCCCTAAATCAATCTTTTAAATGATTTTAAATGCTTTTATGGGGGGGGAGAAATACAAGTTGAACTGTTATAGTTATTGTATCAATCACATGTGATTAATAACTAGAACAGACTACATAATTTATTGCTACTTTCAGATTTCCATCAAACTTTGGGTTTTCAAGTGTTTCAAACCTTTTATCAAATTCTTTAAATGCTAAAACTGTTTTCAAACTCTTTTAAACTTGTTTTATCTTCAAAACCATATCTATACTAATATATTTATATAAGTAAGACTTGAAGGACTTAGGACTGATAGCTCACCTTATTTCCTGTTCCTTGTTTGGTTGTGGACTTAGGGTATTCTGTTATTTGTCCGACTGTCATTGAATTCTTAGTTATATATCATATATATTTGTGTTGGATATAAATGTCTTCACTTCAGTTGAGTACCTTTGTGTAACAAAGGTATGCAACCAAGATTACTATTTAACTATAGTAGGTATAGTTAAGGAATATTACTCATTATTCCTATTACAATGACATCTACCAGAGTCAGTACAGTTATGAGTCAATACATGATAAATACTATACAAAGAGAATACTATATGCTTTCCAAGAGAACACTCTATACATTATTCTAGAAAATACATTATACAATATACAAGAGAATATACTAAAACAGAATGTGACATACTACTTCTCGATACGACACTTCATTGTTCTATCACCATGTAACCAGAGTCTCCTGGAGGGAGAGCGGGCATTATATGTATAGATCTATACGGGACAGACACTCCCACATCCCGAATGCTAGCTACAGTCCCAGCCGAAAGGCCAAGGGGTGACAGAATGTCACATTTCTACACATGACTCGGAGGGTCATCAGTTATTCGATCGTCAATCAGCATGGTTACATACGAGTTCACATTCAGACCTTTAATTAACACTTTAAGAATTAAAGGCAAAACGGATTCCCAGGGGTGTATTGTACATTTAATACTACCTGGAATCTGCATTTTCATTACATTAAACCGGCAGTGACACTGCTGGGGTAAAGCATTATTTTCCCAATTACTTTATATGAATGAAGTCTAAAACTATATTTTCATACTGATAGTTTCACTGGGAAAACTTTTACATTTTCAGAGGACCAAACGTGCAACCAACCGGGTCTTGGTAGAAGACTACTTTTACTGGAAAATATAGGATTTTCTAGGGAGAATACTATTTTTAAACATTAAAGTCAGTTATTATGCTACATTGTTGTAAACATATTTATACAAGCAATGACATTAAATACTTATGAACTCACCAGCTTTATGCTGATAAATTCTTTCAAAATAACTTGTATTTTCAGGTCATCAGTAGACAGGTACAGATGCAGCTTTTGTGAAGATGGAGCACATATAAGACTCATCTTTTATTTTGATTATGCTTTTGGTGTCATACAAACTGTACAGAACACGCTTGTATTACAATTATTATATTAATGCAATGGATGTTGTTGCTTGTCTTTACTATTATGCATTGTGATGATAATGTACATGACGTCCTACACCCGAGAACGTATTCCGCCGTTCTCGGTTTTGGGGTGTGACAATTCTCGACCGGAAGTCGAAGGATCTGAGGAAAAAGAGGGTCGAGCTGGTAAAGGTGCAATGGCAGCACCGGAAGGGCTCGGAATGGACTTGGGAGCCGGTAGATGAGATGATGGAGCATTACCCAGAGCTTTTCAAGGAACGAGCAGCAGACTTCGAGGACGATGTCTAAAATAAGTGGGGGAGATTTGTAGCACCTGGTTCCTGGTATGTATTTTATTTAAGTAATTTTGCATTTTTGGCATGGGACTCGGCGAGTTGAAGGCCCAACTCGCCGAGTAGAAGCGGGATGAGACGCGGGATTTAAGTATGGTACTCGTCGAGTCGGGTCCTGGACTCGACGAGTAGGCTCTGTCTGGACAAAACCCTAATCTGAGGGTTTGCACCCTATTTAAACAACCTTATACCGCCTCCATCGCCCCTTTATTTTCCCAGAAACCCTCCATAGCAAACCCTAAGCGTTTTGGTGCAAGATCTAAGGCTTTTGAGTGATTTTGTGGGTTTTGACCACAAGGAAGACGGAAGAGCATAGAAGGATCAAGAGGAGACTGAAGGATTCGAGTTTGGTGCATCATTTGCAGTGTTTGAAAGGTATAAAGTCTGTACCTTGCTTGCTTATTCATTTGATCCCTTTTTGGGGAGATTTAGGGCTTTTATAAGCCATTCTTGGTAACCAACCATGATTGCAAGTATGGTTGGGGGTTGAGGCTTCGGATCTAGGCCCATGGAAGAGTTACAAGGCAGAAAAGGGCTGCTTTTGCACCCATGGAAGCCCCCATGCAACTTAAGAGCCTCTTTTAGACCCTTTTTGGCTCAAAGTCCCATGCATGCACGTAAAGTTCATAACTTTACGTGCTAGATCGATTTTAGGGGCCTAGATCTATCATTTGGACAAGAGTTGTACACCAGAAATCGAAGGAATAGACTTGGGACTGTATCGACTCGACGAGTCATTCTTGGGACTAGGCGAGTCATTCTTGGGAGTCGGCGAGTCCGAGGCTCGAGTTCCTTTTTTTGTCATGGTCCAAGAGACCCAGTTGAATGAGAGAAAGGTTTTAGAGGGTCCAGGAGAGTGACCTAGACGTATCGGGATAAGCCATAGTCCTGGAGTTCATAGGACTCGGCGAGTCCAAGGAAATCTCCCAACTCTTGAAGATGAACTCGACGAGTTGTTCATACAACTCGGCGAGTTGAGGACAGGACGTGTTCATAGGATGAAGATGGACCAGACGTATTCCTCGAGGAGTTGCCTGGGATACCTCCGGAGAGGCAGGTAGAGTTCAGGATTGAACTAGTCCCTGGTGCGGCTGCGATAGCCAAGGCACCATATCGGTTGGTTCCTCCTGAGATGCAGGAGTTGTCTACACAGCTGCAGGAGCTGTTAGACAAGGGTTTCATTAGACCGAGCAGTTTACCCTGGGAAGCCTCGATTCTATTTATGAAGAAGAACGACGGGTCGTATCGGATGTGTATAGATTATAGGGAGCTGAATAAGGTAACAGTGAAGAACCGTTACCCACTCTCGAGGATTGATGACCTCTTTGACCAGCTACACGGAGCATCTTCGTTCTCCAAGATTGATTTGCGATCAGGGTATCATCAGATGAGGGTCAGAAAGGAGGATGTAGAGAAGACTGCATTCCAGACGCACTATGGCCACTATGAGTTTGTGGTGATGCCTTTCGGGCTCACCAATGCCCCTGCCGTATTCATGGACCTCATGAACCGCGTGTGTAGACCAATGTTAGACCGGTCTGTGATAGTGTTTATTGATGATATCTTGGTTTACTCCAAGACGCGAGAGCAGCATGAGGAGCATCTGCGAGAGGTTCTAGAGACTTTGAGAAGGGAGAGCTTGTATGCTAAGTTCTCCAAGTGTGAGTTCTAGTTGCGCGAGGTGCAGTTTCTCGGGCACCTTGTCAACCAGAACGGGATATCGGTGGACCCAGCCAAGGTTGAGGCCATGATGAGGTGGGAAGTTCCGAGGTCTCCATCTGAGATTCGGAGCTTTCTGGGATTGGCAGGCTACTATGAAAGATTCATTCAGGACTTCTCCAAGATAGCCGTGCCCCTGACCAGGCTGACGAGGAAAGCTGTGGTCTTTCGCTGGGGGCTTGAGCAGCAGGCCGCATTCGAGACACTGAGACAGAGATTGTACGAGGCGCCAATCTTAGCCCTGCCAGAGGGCATGGAGGATTTTGTGGTATATTGTGATGCGTCCATCTCAAGTTTGGGCGCGGTACTGATGCAGAGAGGGCATGTTATCGCATACGGTTCGAGGCAGCTGAAGCCTCACGAGGCAAATTACCCGACCCATGATTTGGAGCTGGGGGCTGTTGTTTTTTCCCTCAAGATTTGGCGTCATTACCTCTATGGTGTTCGTTGTACCCTTTACACGGACCACAAGAGTTTGAGGTACCTCATGGATCAGCCAAACCTGAACATTAGGCAGCGTCGGCGGCAGGATGTGGTGAAGGATTATGATTGCGAGATCCTCTACCACCTGGGGAAGGCCAATGTCGTGGCCGATGCGCTTAGCCGCAAGGCAGCGCCAATCAGGGACATCTGTCTGAGGATGATAGTGGTAACTCCACTATTGGAGCGGATCCGGGAGGCTCAGCAGGAGGCTATGAAGGAGGAACATCGGAAGAGCGAGCGTATAGTGGGCCATGTTTCCTCCTTCGACTATGATAGCCAAGGGTTATTAACTCTTCACCGTAGGGTGTGGGTCCCTTATCACGGAGGCGTACGCCAGATCTGGATGGAGGAGGCACACAAATCTAGATTTTATATCCATCCCGGAGCGACGAAGATGTATAGAGATCTCCGTCCTGATTATTGGTGGCCCTGCATGAAGAGGGACGTAGCATGGTATGTGGAGCGGTGCTTGACCTGCAGGAAGGTCAAGGCCGAGCACCAGAGGCCACACTGCAAGATGCAGTCGTTAGATATTCCCTTGTGGAAATGGGAAGATATTACCATGGATTTCATTACCAAGCTTCCCAAGAGTGCACTGGGAGTGGATTCGATTTGGGTAATCGTGGATCGGTTGACCAAGAGTGCCCATTTCATACCGATCCAGGAGAGCATTTCAGAAGAAAAATTGGCCGACATCTATATCCGAGAGGTGGTAGCTCGACACGGAGTGCCAGTTTCAGTGATTTCCGACAGGGATGTGCGGTTCACTTCCAGATTTTGGAAGAAGTTTCATGACGAGCTGGGTACTCGTCTGCATTTTAGCACCGCCTTTCACCAGCAGACGGATGGTCAGAGCGAGCGGACCATCCAAACGCTAGAGGATATGCTGCGGGCATGTGTTTTAGACTTCGGAGGTAGCTGGGATACCTACCTTCCATTGGCGGAGTTCTCGTATAATAATATCTATCATGCGAGTATTGACCGTCCTCCCTTCGAGATGTTATACGGGAGGAAGTGCAGAACCCCGATATGTTGGGTTGAGGTTGGCGAGAGGGTCATGGGGAGCACCGAAGTGGTGCTCAAGACGACAGAGAGGATTCAGCAGGTTCGGAGCAGACTTCAGACTGCTCAGAGTCGGCAGAAAAGTTATGCCGACAAGCGCCGATCGGACCTGGACTTTGAAGTCGGGGATATGGTTCTCCTGAAGGTGTCGCCATGGAAGGGCGTCATCCGATTCAGGAAGCGGGGTAAGTTGGGACCCAGGTATATTGGACCCTTCAGGGTTATAGCCCGGGTGGGCAAGGTGGCATATATGTTGGATCTGCCAGCCGAACTCAGTCAGATTCATAGCACTTTTCACGTCTCCCAGTTACGGAAATGTTTGGTGGACGATTCGGCAGTGGTACCATTAGAGGATATTCAGGTCGATGACAGCCTGAATTACATCGAGCGGCATGTAGCGATTCTCGACCGGAAGTCGAAGGATCTGTGGAACAAGAGGGTCGAGCTGGTAAAGGTGCAATGGTAGCACCGGAAGGGCTCGGAATGGACTTGGGAGCCGGTAGATGAGATGATGGAGCATTACCCAGAGCTTTTCTAGGAACGAGCAGCAGACTTCGAGGACGAAGTCTAAAATAAGTGGGGGAGATTTGTAGCACCTGGTTCCTGGTATGTATTTTATTTAAGTAAATTTGCATTTTTGGCCTGGGACTCGGCGAGTTGAAGGCCCAACTCGCCTAGTAGAAGCGGGATGAGACGCGGGATTTAAGTATGGGACTCGTCGAGTCGGGTCCTGGACTCGACGAGTAGGCTCTGTCTGGACAAAACCCTAATCTGAGGGTTTGCACCCTATTTAAACAACCTTATACGGCCTCCATCGCCCCTTTATGCTCCCACAAACCCTCCATAGCAAACCCTAAGCGTGTTGGTGCAAGATCTAAGGATTTTGAGTGATTTTGTGGGTTTTGACCACAAGGAAGACGGAAGAGCATAGAAGGATCAAGAGGAGACTGAAGGATTCGAGTTTGGTGCATCATTTGCAGTGTTTGAAAGGTATAAAGTCTGTACCTTGCTTGCTTATTCGTTTGATCCCTTTTTGTGGAGATTTAGGGCTTTTATAAGCCATTCTTGGTAACCAACCATGATTGCAAGTATGGTTGGGGGTTGAGGCTTCAGATCCAGGCCCATGGAAGAGTTACAAGGCAGAAAAGGGCTGCTTTTGCACCCATGGAGGCCCCGATGCAACTTAAGAGCCTCTTTTAGAGCCTTTTTGGCTCAAAGTCCCATGCATGCATGTAAAGTTCGTAACTTTACGTGCTAGATCGAGTTTAGGGGCCTAGATCTATCATTTGGACAAGAGTTGTACACCAGAAATCGAAGGAATAGACTTGGGACTATATCGACTCGGCGAGTCATTCTTGGGACTCGGCGAGTCCGAGGCTCGACTTCCTTTTTCTGTCAAGGTCCAAGAGACCCAGTTGAGTGAGAGAAAGGCTTTAGAGGGTCCAGGAGAGTGACGCAGACGTATCGGGATAAGCCATAGTCCTGGAGTAATCGGCGAGTGCATGAGTCGACTCGGTGAGTCCAAGGCAATCTCCCAACTCTTGAAGATGAACTCGACAAGTTGTTCATATAACTCGGCAAGTCAAGGACAGGACGTGTTCATAGGATGAAGATGGACCAGACGAGTGTTCATACCACTCGGCGAGTCGGATGAAGGTTCATCCGAGGTTGTGTTAGAAGGAGAACTCGTCGAGTCGTTGCTAAACTCGACGAGTAGAGTCGTGGATGGGGACAGTTGAAGAGACAGGGACTCGACGAGTTGGCGGCCCAACTCGACGAGTAGAGTCGTGGATGAGGACAGTTAAAGAGATAGGGACTCGGCGAGTTGGCGGCCCAACTCGGCGAGTCGGGTCAACTGGAAGTTGACTTTGACTTTGACTTGGACTTGGTCAGGGGTAAAATGGTCACTTTACCCTAAGAATAGGTACCAGACTCGGATTGAGTGTTTTGTGGGGATTATAGCTAGAGGATTTCCGGACCAGCAGCAGACAGAGATTTCCCGCACAGATTATCAGCAGCTACTCGTTCGAGGTGAGTTACCTTCTAGTAGCGGTGGGTCTACGGCCACAATGTCGGCCCACCAGTAGGAGTTGTATGTTGGATGATTGTTTTTGTGATATTCATCTAGGTTTGCTACTACCTGATACGTTATATGCTAGCATGATATGTATATGTGACAGTAGTAGAGTCCGGTTGTTAGGATCGGAGGGTAGGTCAGACACCCCAGATATGTCTGACAGTATGTGATGATATGATTATATGCTGGCATGATATGTTATATGTGATAGTGGTAGTAGGGAGGGAATAGTCCCCAAGTTCGGTTGTTAGGACCGAGGGTAGGTCGGACACCCCAGAAACGTTTGACAGTATGTTTACGTTATGATATATGTGATAGTAGCAGTAGGGGGTGGAATAGTCCCTGAGGTTCGGTTGATAGGACCGAAGGGTAGGTCAGCACCCCAGAATGGCTTGACATTGGTAGGTCAGCACCCCAGAATGGCTTGACATGGGTAGGTCGGCACCCCAGAATGGCCATACTCGGTAGGTCGGGCACCCCAGAATTGCCCGGCAGTATGAATGCGATATGTCCGTATTGTATGTGGTATGATGGAGGAAGTCACTAAGCTTTGTGCTTACAGTTTTAGTTTTGGTTTCAGGTACCTCTTCGTCTAAGGGGAAGGAGCCGCTAGTGTAGCAGCGCATCACACACACACATGATTCCCACATGGAGTTTTCTGGGATTGTACTCTGATTGATTTTACTTTGACATTATGATTTCAGACACATTGTTATAGTTTTCTTTGCAAATGATATGGCATGGGAAATGTTTTGGTAAACTATGTTGAGAATTACTTAATTTAAAAAAAAAAATTGGGCTTGGAAATTGGGATGTTACAAAATTTAAGATCATTAACACAGAAGTTGTGTAACCATAAACCTCAGTGGTAATTTCTGAGAGTCTCAAGGGTTACAAGTGTGAAAATGAATATGATGGAGAAGTATAAGAGGTGGTTCCAAAGAAAAATGTACATCTGCTATGAAAGAATGACCAAGCAGTTAACTATTAATTCAATATAATAAGAGTAAGGGAGCTCAATGATTCATGTGAATTTTTAGCCTGATTGGGAAGAAACGATTGCTATTATCAATTCATTAAGGCTTCAAGCGTATATTCTCAGAGGCTTCAGACAACATGCAACAACATGCTTCTAGGGACACTTAACTACGCAAAGATTAGGAATTAAATACCTGCCCCATCATTCGTACTTGAGAGTATCATGGTACGTTCCTTCAATCCTGGTCAATTATCTATTATTTTTGGTATTTTAATATTTTAGAGAAAAAGAAATAAAAATAGAAAATATTTTTGTATTTTTGACTTTTCTGAAAAAGAAATTAAAAATAGAATTTAAGAAAAATATTTTTGTAATTTTAAGTATTTCTGAAAAGCAATAAAAACAGAAAATAAAGAAACTATTTTTAAGTTTTTGATTGTCTGAAAAATAAATAAAAACATAAAATAATAAAGACGAAATTACAGGTGTACAAATATTTAAGAAAACACAATATATAAAGGATAGATGAAGTTCCGAACCTCCTAATGAACAGTGGACTGTGTGTCGCTCCGAGAATTCACGGATGAACAGTAGACTACGAATGAACAGTGGACTACGAGTCACTACGAGCGTTCGTGGATGAACAGTAGACTACGAAGGTAGTTTCAGAACTGATTCAACTTCAGTCATTCCCAAGCCTTGAAGAATTCAATTGAAGGTTTGTTTAGGTAAGGCCTTCGTAAAGATATTAGCCAGTTGATCAGCAAATCTCACGAAGTGAATTTCAACATTGCCATTTTCTACATGATCCTTAATGAAGTGATACCTCAATGCAATATGTTTATTCTTGGACTGTTGTGCTGGAACATTGCGAAGCATCGCCTCTGGAATAGAGCCGATAAATGCGAACCTTGAGTTATCAGAGACTATGACATTTGAAGTATGAAATATATGAATTGCCGCAATCACCGAACCCTCAAACACAAGAATATTAGGGGAAATAACCCATTCAACATAGGAGGAAGATTGGGCTTTTTAAAGTTGGATAAAACAGCTAGATACTGCCTGTAACCCATCTGGTAGAACATCTCAAGCATTACAGAAAAAGTGATGGATTATGGTTCGATCAAATCCCTAGATACTTGAAATCCCAGTAAACGACTGAATCGTGACTTGGTGATAAAGGTTTGCTGATTACCAAACTCAAAATAGATGGAAAAATCATTCTCTTCATAACGTGTAGTTGAGTAATCCTTGGATAGAAGAGACAAAGGAACGTGCTCTGTTTTTGAAAGAGTGGTAGCCAAGGGAGAATGTCTGAGGCACTCGATCAACGGTTGTAGAAACGCATCATACTTGGATGGATCAAGTTCCAAGATGAGATTCTGCTTAGCCTTGATACCTAGCAACCCTGACGAAGCAGTCGGACCGGCAGCAGATGGAGTGTCTGATGAAGCTGCCATTGAAATCGGTTGAGAAGACGAGGAAAAGTAGAGAGAGAAAGCTTTTCTTGCGCCGAAAGTATGAATTCTTTGAAAGCGTTGAATAGGAATGACACTTTGAATCTCCTTATATACGTAATTAGTGGTGAGAGAAAACTGGCGGTTTGCACTCCATTATTCCTGAAAAAGCGCCTAAAAAAGTGTGACAGGTTGACGTGTGATATGCATGTGTCAGGCAGCGTGATGTCAACAAAGTTTAAAATTTTCACGCACCATTATCGCAATCTTATCCCTTAAGTTTCGTCGTGTCGCGTTATACCCTTTCATACTAGATTGCCATTTTCTGAACTCCGAATCTGAAAGTAATAATTAGAACTACAAACTAGACTTTTGGAAAATCACAAGGAGTTTCGTGCAAGAGTGTGCCAAATATAAAGAAATAAAACAAGAGATATAAGGGATTCTAGTGATGTCAATAAAGACATGAAACAGATGGATCCTGGGCAACGATCTCTTCCTTCGGAGTCAAGAGAGACTCGAAAGTGTTTGTATTGTATCCCGTTGAATTACGATCATTTGTTTGTTGAGAAACAGTGAAAAGCTTCTTCGCATTTAGCCTTAAGGGTGGCTTCATCTTCAACCAAACTCTGAAACTCAACATAAGTCCGAACGTTCGAAAGAAGTACTTGTCTGACCAGTGTAGTCATAAGAACAACTATGCTTTGGAACTATCTGAGTGGCTGGATAATATAGAAATCTCAAGAAAAATAAAAAGCTGGATCTTGTGGGAAGAAATGTCTTAGGTTTAGATCATTTCATTGAGATCTCGCAAAAATAAAATAATGAGATTTCAAGGTACGAACCACAAAGGTGGATTCACATCAATTCCATGGTGAAAGCTAGAACATATCAATTGTTCACCGTCAATTCAGAAATTTGTTTTGGATTTTTGGTTTCACTCAATTCGTGGTGATAACGAATTTAAGATCATTAACACAGAAGTTGTGTAACCATAAACCTCAGTGGTAATTTCTGAGAGTCTCAAGGGTTACGAGTGTGAAAATGAATATGATGGAGAAGTATAAGAGGTGGTTCCGAAGATAAATGTACCTCTGCTATGAAAGAATGACCAAGCAGTTAACTCTTAATTCAATATAATAAGAGTAAGGCAGCTCAACGATTTATGTGAATTTTTAGCCTGATTAGGAAGAAACGATTGCTATTATCAATTCATTAAGGCTTCAACCATAGAGTCTCAGAGGCTTCAGACAACATGCAACAACATGCTTCTACGGACACTTAACTACGCAAAGATTAGGAATTAAATACCTGCCCCATCATTCGTAATTGAGAGTATCATGATACGTTCCTTCAATCCTGCTCAATTATCTATTATTTTTGATATTTTAATATTTTACTGAAAAAGAAATAAAAATAGAAAATATTTTTGTGTTTTTGACTTTTCTGAGAACGAAATTAAAAATAGAATTTAAGAAAAATATTTTTGTAATTTTAAGTTTTTCTGAAAAGAAATAAAAACAGAAAATAAAGAAAATATTTTTAAGTTTTTGATTGTCTGAAAAATAAATAAAAACATAAAATAATAAAGACGAAATTACAGGTGTACAAATATTTACGAAAACACAATATACAAAGGATACATGAAGTTCCGAACCTCCAAATGAACAGTGGATTGTGAGTCGCTCCGAGAATTCACGGATGAACAGTAGACTACGAATGAACAGTGGACTACGAGTCACTACGAGCGTTCGTCGATGAACAGTAGACTACGAAGGTAGTTTCGGAACTGATTCAACTTCAATCATTCCCAAGACTTGAAGAATTCAATTGAAGGTTTGTTCAGGTAAGGCCTTCATAAAGATATCGGTCAGTTGATCAGCAAATCTCACGAAGTGAATTTCAATATTTCCATTTTCTACATGCTCCTTAATGAAGTGATACCCCCGTGCAATATGTTTAGTCTTGGAGTGCTACACTGGGTTGTGGCAAATGCGAATTACACTTTCAGAATCACAATATAAGGGGATTCGCTTCATATTTATCACATAGTCCCTTAACTGACTTTGGATCCAAATGCTTTGCGAGGCGCATGACGCGGTTGTGACATACTCAGCTTTTGCAGTCGATAGTGAGACACAGGTTTGCGTTTTGGATTGCCAACTGAAAAGTTTGCCGTCAAGAAATTGACATCCTCCCGTGGTACTTTTCCGATCAAGACCGCATCCACCAAGATCAACATCTGAGAATGCTTGCACAAAGAACCCTGAGCTAGAAGGATACCAAATTCCGAGCGAGGATGTTCGTTTAAGATATCTAAAGATATTCTTCATAACAGTCATGTGAGGTTCGCGAGAATTTGCTAGAAACCTGGCACAATAGCAAACAGAAAACATAATGTCTGGACGACTAGCAGTTAGATACATGAATGAACCCATCATTTGTCGATAGAGAGTCATATCAGTAGTTGGTTTGTCCAAAGATGGTGTTAGCTTCGTTCTGAATGCCATTGGAACCTTCACCTTCGAATCTCCCACCATTCCAAACTTTTCAATTAAGGTCTTTGTATAGGCCTCATGGTTGATAAACATCCCCTCTTGACTCTGTCTTATATTCAAACCAAGGAAAAAGTTTATAGGACCCATGGAGCTCATCTCAAACTTAGTTTCCATCAACTTTCGGAACTCGTCAGTTAATCTAGGATTAGTAGACCCAAAAATGATATTATCAACATAAATCTGGATGATCATCAGAAGGTCGCCATCTTTCTTGCGAAAGAAGGTTGGGTCGACCGAGCCTTGTGTTAATTTTGATTGTTTTAAGAATCTAGTGAGAGTTTCATACCATGCTCGTGGAGCTTTCTTCAAACCATACACGACTTTATCTAGAATATAACAGTGGTTCAGATATTTCTCGTTTACGAATCCAGGTGGTTGTCCCACGTAGACTTTTTCTTCTAGTTCTTTGTTCAGAAAGGCACACTTGACATCAATTTGATAGACTTCAAAGTTTTTATGAGTTGCATATGCCAGAAAGATTCGAAAAGACTCTAGTCTTGCAACTGGTGCGAAAGTTTCCTCGTAGTCTTTGCCTTCTTCTTGGCAATGCCCTTTTACGTCTAACCGAGCCTTGTTTCGTATCACATTCCCCTCTTTGTCAAGCTTTTTATGGAACACCCATTTGAGACCTACAACAGATACATCCTTCGGAGTTGGAATTATTCTCCAAACCTTGTTACGTTCAAACTCATTGAGATCCTCCTGCATTGCTTGCACCCAATCAGAATGATGAAGAGCAATCTTAACATTTTTGGGCTCAATTTTGGAGATAAATGAATTGAACATGCAAAATTCCATTTTGGAGAATAATGCAGTTTGATTCGCCTTTATTTGAACTCTCATAAGAACTCCTGAAGATGCTTCTCCAATTACTTGCGTTTTTGGATGATCTATGGTCCATTTGGTTAGTGGAGGGTAGTTTGGATCATAGGATGGATCCAAGTCAGCATTTACGTCTTCAAATTCAGACTGAGCATCCGAAGCATCATTTGTATTCATATTCTCCCCCTCGAATGATGGATTTGGCTCTTCATTTAAAATTGTATTCTCCCACTGGATTGGACTTTTGTGGTTTACTGGAGGTGTGGAATGCTCCCCCTGAATGGGTGTGCTTGAGGTGGGTGTAGAAGCGAAACCATCCACCTGAAGTGAAGCATTCGTAGCTTGTGGTTGAGACAGAAAATCAGAGTCTTTCGGACTCGGGGGATCGTTTTCAAGATCCTTCGCAGCATCATCAATGATCTTCTTGAGCTCGTCTTCCTTGTTATCAGCCGCTTTAGATTCTGAAGATATCGCCTTGTCTGGCTCATCAAACAGGTTCATGAACTCCTCGTAGAGATTTGAGAGAGGAATGGTCAGTGGATTTGTTACTTGAAATATCTCCTCATATTGACGATCTGATTGCTGATACTTCTTTCGATATGAATCGTCAAATGTGACATAGTACGTTTCTTCAATCCTCTTGTATTTCTTGTTGAGAAACCTATATGCTTTTGAAGTTAGAGAGTATCCTAAGGAGATTCCTTCGTCTGCTTTCATAGCAAACTTGTTCCTTTGCTCCTTTGAGTTGGAAATGAAACACCTGGAACCAAAGACATGAAAGAACTTAACGTTAGGTTTTCATTTATTAAGTACTTCATAAAGGGTGATGGAAAATCTTTTTTTAGGAGAGATCAATTCTAAGTAAAACAGGCTGTGCCGATAGCTTCTGCCCAGAAGTAAAGTGGCATGTTCGCAAACGATAGCATGGTCCTCGCAGCTTCGCACAAAGAACGGTTTCGTCTTTCAACAACTCCATTCCGTTGTGGAGTGTAAGGAGCAGAGAAGTTGTGAGCAACTCCCTTTTCAGTCTGGAATTCTTTAAATACATGGTTGTTGAAATCCGAACCATTATCACTGTGAACGTTCCAAACTAGCTTTCACAGTTGAAGCTCGATCTTCATGATGAAGTCCTTCAGCTTGGAAGTAGCTTCATATTTCTTTTTAAGAAAATACACCCACATAAATCTATAAAAACCATCAACAATAACTAAAATGTACTTGTTACCACCAATGATCTCGATGGCAGATGGACCACAGAGATCTATATGTAAAAGCTCAAGTGGCTCGATCACTTTGGTGTTTATAATTGTTGAATGACTCTTCCTGCTCTGCTTCCCAAGTTCGCAGGCTGCGCACAAATGTTCTTTCTCAAACTTTAGAAATGGCAAGCTTCGCACATGATCACCTACCGCAAGTTTGTTGATATCCTTGAAGCTTAAGTGCGAGAGCCTTCAGTGCCAAAGCCAACTATCGTCCGAAGGTGCTTTCGTAAGAAGGCATATGGCCGGCTTTCCTTTGATAGGATTTAGATTCAATGGATACATCTCGCCATTTCTCTTGGACTTTAGAAGCATTGTTTTGGTCTTCTTTTCAATGATCTCATATCCCTCATCATCAAACGACACTTTCAATCCTCTACCTACAACTAATTGAGATATACTAATTAGGTTGTGTCGCAGGTCTTCCACATATGCTACCTTTCGAATGGAGAATTCCCCATTCGTAATCATGCCGCATCCCTTGATTTCTCCGAGCGAATTATTTCCGTATTTGACTCGACCACCATCCTTCAATGACCTATATTCCCTTAATTCTTCCTTCCTTCCTGTCATGTTACACGAGCAACCACTATGAATGTACCATTCGGAGTCAAACTACTCACCACGAATCACCTACAAAATTCAAAGAGATTTAGGAACCCAAAGTTGTTTGGGTCCTCGTGAGGCTTTCATAGAAATAGGAAAATCAATTGCTTCATCAACCAAGTAAGATCATTTAATTAAAGTAGAATTATCTCTTTTTGTGATTTTAAAAACAATAATCCTGTTATCTTTAGGATTCCTTTCAAAAGAATATTTAATTTGTTTATCCTTGATTTGTTGCTTGTTAATCTGTTTCTTAAACTCCTTTTCCTTATTTTGCAAGTTTGCTTCAGACTTTTTGTATAGAGTATTACGTTCCGAAACAATCTTTTCTTTGCCCTTAACATCTTTTAATGTGTTGGCAAATTTTGAAACATTGAGTTTTGGAACAAAATTAGGTTTTGTCTTCTCCAAAGGTTTCACTTGTTTTTAAAAGGAAGGTTTCTGAAAAGCTTTTGATTTTGAAACCTGTGGAGACGAAGACTGGGGTTTTGGATGACTTTTAGAATTCAGATTTGAAGAGACTTTCGCATTTGGTTTAGCAGATCTTTCTTGATTAACGAAGTTGGAATTTTTGCATTTCCAGAAATGCTTTCTCTCTGTTAGATTTTTATGATCTCTAGCATTTATTTGACGTTTTTGAGCAACAAATTCCTTAGCAGACTTATGCATACTAGCCTTATGTTTCGTCTTTCTAATAGGGGTTTTAGACTATTCGGACGACGTATCTGTTGGAACATTTTTGGTTCTACTCGGACTTCCTTTCTCGTAACTTTAGTTGACCTTGTTAAGTGGTTCTGCCACATACCTTCCTTTCGTTTTCCAAGAGGTCATTTCGGAAAGACCTTTGGTTTCATCTGCATTGTCTATGGGAGAGGACCAAAAGTAATCGTCACACCCATCAACATTGTCTTCTTCTACGAGGGACGATAATTCTAAAGTCGGATTTTTGTTTAGTCCGGTAGTTGCGAAAACTTGGTTCAAAACAGTTTGAACCTTTGGAAAGACTGTTGCCTTTTCTTTCAAAAATTTTGAACCATTTTCAGAAATACGAACATATTCAATTGAATTTTTAGCAATCAAAATTTTTTTAGATTTAGGTTCACTTCTAACAAATTCAGAACATTCAACCTCAACCTCCATAGAGATTTCACTCATATCACTTTCGTCATCAAATTCAGATACATTTTCAACATTAAGATTATTTTCTGAACTCAATTTAGTGCATAATGAGCCAAATTTCTGCACAGTATCTGATTTAATATACTCTTTATCTTTTCCGCTCAAAAGTTGTTTCAACATGTCTTTATGTTCTTTGGACTATATGAAAGCTTCGATTTTGTCCACTCCAATTTTGTAGGATTCTGAGACATCATCACATGAGATAATGGATTCACACTTGTAACAGCCTGCATCGATTTCGTCCTCTTTCAATTCGAGGAAGGGCAAAATGATTTTATGGATATTCTTGCCTATTTCATAGTCAATATACAGCTGGATAATATTAAAGTAAAGACATTTAGGAATCAAATAGAAAATGTATCATTGTTTCAAAAGCCCTAAATTGTCTCGTTGCATATAAATCAAATCATCCCTAGACCTAGACAACTCCAACTCTATCTTTTCAATCCACACCCGCCTCTCTTCACTCCTTGATGTTACCCTGCTGATTTGATCAGTTAAGTTAGTATTACTTAAACGGGTTATTTTTAGACTACAACTGAAACTAGAGACTGTATATTTTAGATCATCTAATTCAGTTTCATATCGAGAGACAGGAATATTTAGAGACTCGAGAATAGAATGTACCTTGCTGATTACTCTTTGATATTCGTTGATCTGCTCTGTGACTGGTTTCGCAGCGAAGCAGTTGTATGAAGTCTTGTCGCCATCAATGGCATATCCCCTTTGCCCCGAAACGTCATTGCGAACCATCATGCATTATCCCTCGTACTTAGGAATATCAACCTTCACAACGAAGCATTCACGATGCGTAGGCTTGTGAACCTCTTCATCCTCCGAATTTTTCGACCAAACTTCGACTCTACCAAAATCTTCATCATCTTCCTGCACAATCAAAGCAGGCTTAACATTATCAATATTTTTCCTTTTTTTTAAGCTCCTCTATCTTCCGAAGATAGTAAGCTTCATACTTATCTTCTTCGTTCTTCTTCTCATTCATTCTCTTCAACTTGCACTCATTTGCCAAATGATTCTTTCCATGACAATAATTGTAGTCATAGCCAGAATCTCCTACCACCTTGTTATATTTTTTCACTTCATTCTTTGGTGAGTTTTTGAAGCTTTCATCATTTGCCTTGTCAGAACTATAACTTCCTTGCCAGTTCCTATTTTTGGAACGTCCAAAGTTCTTCTTTGCAAACTTTCTGGGGTTTGACACCATTAGTGTGTATTCCTCTTTTGTGAGTTGGCAATCTGCGAGATCGGACTCCGAATCATCTTCTGCAATCTTTTTGCCCTTCGCAATTGGGGCTAACGAACCCATAACAGAAACAACTTTCCCTTCCTTTATTACTTCATCTTCATGAGACGTAAGTATTCCCACTAGCTGCGCCAACGAATAATTCTTGATTGTTCATGAGCTTTAATCGTGGAAACAACTGCCTTCCACTCAGGTCTTTACCTATTCATAAAGGTAACCTTTTACTCAATCTTTTCCCGCTTCAGGTTGTGCTTAAGCATTCTACTCAAAAGATGGTTAAAGCGATTGAAAGTTTGATTCTGAGTAAAAGCCCCAAACTCAGAAAGAAGTATTGTTTGAACTGAATGTTCAACATCTGCATCACTGGAATAAAGTCCTTTCAATCTGTACCATATTTCCTTTGATGTATCACATGAACTAACCAATCGAAACGTGTCTGGTGGTAACGCATATCTGATAATTCTCATAGCCTTGATATTGCTTAAAACCTTATCCCTTTCATTTTGAGGAACATTCGTAACCTCAAGAATAAGAGCTTATAGTCGGCTTGAGTTTTGACAACCTTCATGGTATCAGTATGAGAGAACGTCTGCTTGGTCATAGCATCCCATATTAACGTACCATGATCTTCAAGACCGAGCACATAGTGTTCAAAATACAGTGCCCATACTTCGTAATCTTGTGGAAATAAAATATGGATTCTGGTTGTAGAACCAATACTGTTGGAGAGGTTAAAGGAAAGAGTATGAGGATCTTCTGAATGCATGTTGTTGATTCACTGAAACCTGTAAGAATCAGATGTGTAAATCTTTAATCAAGTTTAGGAACAAATAAGGATCAAGATCCAACGTCTACAATAGATGAAAAACGATGAAGACGACTAGAATAGATCCAATAAAAGTGGAAACCCTAAAACACTCGACAAAAGAATTGCGTATTGTTTACACAATCTCCTGCTCTGATACCAATTGCTAGAATAAATATGAGTTGATCGATAGATTCTTAAAAGAAAAATAAATCCAACAATGAATATAATGATCAAAATGTTGTCGAATGATTAATCAAAGCCTTAGAAGAGCTCGATAAAGAACTTCTACTGTAAAGGCAAGTAGGGCAAAACAATACAATCGATACCCTAATACGGTGCATGTATGCACTATTAATAGTCTAACACTAACACATTAAAAACTGGGTGGATAGGCCCAACCGAGTACATAATGGACTATTATAGTACAAAACATTATTGACACAACACAAAATATCCCAACAAAACCTACGCTAACAATGACGCATTTGCATATGAATACTTAGTACCACAGATTCTAGTGTCTTACTTGTCACCCTACATGAGTGTTATGGTTTTAATATAGTCTTCTATAATGTTTTAATTTTCTTGTTAGAGGTTTTTGATCTAAATGATTTTGATGAAATCCATAACTTGTCCTCAAGTTATGGAAAATGAAAAAAAAAACTTTTAAAGAGATCATTAAAATCATAGGTTATGAACTTGAAGAGTCTTTTTCCCATAAACGGTTTTATGAACTCCATAACTTGTCCTCAAGTTATAGATTTCCAAGAGTTTTTCATTAAAACCTATATTAAACTCATAAGTTATGAATTTGAAAAGTTTTCACAATTTCGTAAACTTGCCCTCAAGTTTTGGAATTTGTAAAGTTTCAGCTTTTGAATACTTTAGTTCCAAACCCTAGATGTTTAGAAGTTTAAAATGCAACCCTTATACTATTATAATATTATAGGTTTAATATTTATCTATATATATATATATATATATATATATATATATATATATATATATATATATATAAGAGTAAAGTCGGTCTTACCGTTAGTAGGCCTCATTCACGAAGTCGGTCTATAAGGGGCGTATAAGGTTACTGCCTATAAAATAGCAGTTTAATGGGTGTCCACTCTAACCCACCGCTTCATTGACTGGTGGAGGGTCGTTAGCCGAACGGATTTGACAGGACATTTGGATTTTCATTAAAATTATAATGAAATACTAAGTAACTAAACACTTATAAATTCCCAATCTTAGTTACTTAGGAAAATGTGAATTTGGTGCTAACCCATGAAATTGCACTTTGCACCTTGTTAAGTCGTTAGTGGAGCATGTGTGGTTAATCAACAGACTAATCTGGGACTGACAGTGTGTGGCAAAGCGTAGCCTGATGTTAATCATAAATCAATGGAGCCTGTGTGGTTAACCGACACATCGAGTATGTGGTTGTAATATTGGGTGTACCAAGCTAATTTGCATGGTTATTCACATCTTATTTGTGATCATCGGCATCTCAGTCATAAACTTGAAGGGCACAATCGAGATTTAAACATGACACTGAACTGTTTAATGAATCTCAAAGGATCTAGGAGTTTCAATCCACTTAAATTTCTTATTCATTTTTTGTGGTGGAAATTGGTAAATCGTCATTTACCTACCTTCAAATATTTTGCAATAGGATTACGACATCCCTCTTCCAAATTATAAAATATTGTGTTGGGTCCTAGCCTTAATATTTCTTGTTGGGTGTTATATTAAGGACTAAAATCAACTAAACTTGAATTTTTCTCTTTATAGATGTCTAGTTCAGACAACTATGGTCTTCCCGAATCTTTTGAATAAACTTTCTTTATAAAGATGATTTTCCACAAGGCGATCAAGTTGAAAGATTAACCCCTTCTTCGTGCGGTAGTGGAACTTCACTTCCTCCATCTCCTCCAATAATTCTCCCTAATCCACAAGTTCTAGGTCACTCAAAGACCTATCGGCAGGAAGGAAATTCTGTATGTGATCATGTCTTGGAGATGAAGTCACATATTGACAAGCTGAGAGAGTTGGGTGTCGAAGTCTCAAGGAAGTTGGCTGTTGACTAGGTTCTTCAATCACTTCCTAAGTTATATAGCGGGTTCTTTAAGGACTACTATGTGACAGACCACGACATGACCCTTATCGATCTTACCTATTTGCTTGTTGCTGCTAAATCAACAATGATTTGGTGCGCTGGAAAAGCAAATTTGATTGGAAGATCTACTTCTCAAACTTCCATGGACATTGACAATGGTAACATTGGAAGTCCATAAAAGATTTGTATTCCCAATGGAAAGGGATCGGTCATAGTCAACCCGGTTGACCAAATGGTAAAAAGAAGGGCAAAGTCTGAGATTGTCCCATGTACCATTCCGAAAAAATCCGTATGTTTCTATTGCCAAGAGAAGGGGCATTGGTTGTGAAGCTGCCATATTTACCTGAAAGATCCAAGGATGGTAAAGTCGAAAGTTTTACTCTAGTTAAGGTAAAATCCACTATCTAACACTATTAAGTTCCTATTTGAAGATTCTTATTACATGATGTAATGTAATTACATTTTGATTTTTTGAAGAATCGAAGAAATGAAAGGAAGCTTAAAGGAAGAGTATGTTGAGTCTGACCGCGAAGAGATGGATTTCGATCGCATGGTTCGATGAGCAGGCTTGTGAGCTTTAGCTTAAGAGTTATGATAAATTTCTTAGGAATAGATAACAACATATTTTCACTTGCATTTGCATTTTAAGGATAAGTTTTCCTCAATTTTTATAAATAAAGAAAACTTTTGAAACTAATCTTATTTTTAAAATTTCCTTACAATGGCATTTGTGAAAAATTATTGCTTATATGTTTCCATTGATAGCAATATTTGAATATGAATTTGATTCTTTCGTTTGTGGTAGTGTCATAATTTACCGAATAAGGAAAGATTATCATCACCCAAGTTTCAGTTGGATACAAACTTGGAATCATGCAACTTGTATTGTGTGACGAATGAGAACCTTTATCTTTGGGAAATTAAGACTAATTCTTTGTTCACATGTATATGTGAGTCAAGTGAAGGACTAGGGGATTGGGTACACTGGGTGTGCGCTGGTCAGGTCGACCACGGAGAACGATAAGACTATTCGTCATGATTTACTAAAGTTTAGTAAATATAGTTATGCTTACAAGTTTAAGTATAATTCTGAAACATTGGAAAAGTTTAAATGTATGGCAGAACGAATGAGAATAATGAAATTGGGCAGAAAGATAAAAGTTTCTCCAATCTAAAAAGATGGGAGAGTACTTAAGTATCGTGTTTTATGATCATCTTAATGATTATGAAAACCATGTCGCACTTGATCCTCTAAGGATATCTTAGTGCATTTGTATGGCTAAGAAGAGGAATCGCGAGTTGTTGAAATGGTTAAATCAAGAAGATGAGTCATACTTCGTTCCAAAACAAGTCTTAGAGTCATACTCCAAGATTGTGCCTTGATTGACATAATCTTAGGAAATGTTTATAATACTCATCAAATGTAGAGTTAAATGATTTTACTTTTGTACATTTGAAATTGGTAAGTTGTGATGTCTTGGTAAGGACAAAGACCAACTAAGACCAATTGTGTGAAGTGTTTATCTTGATAAGAATCCGCACTAACTCTTGAATATTTGTCTTGTCAAGGAATGGTTCTTGAAAGAGAATCTTATATGTAAAGAGGTTAGTGGGAGTCTTAAAGATCTTGAAAGTTTCAAGAACTAATCAAGGGTAAACCAATTGTTAGAGAATAGCACACGACTTGAGGTTTGTAACCTATCGTGTTGACATATTCTTGTTTCTGTGCCCATTCCAGTTAAAGTTGACTATGCATGTGAGTTCTATGTATTCTCAGCTGTTTGCATAACAACTTGGAAGCAATGGTAGGCCCTTGTGCTGCCAAGTGGCAAAAAATTAAGATTGAACAAGTTCAGTCCATATGGGTTTGGATTTGTCACTAACCATGTCTTGTGATTATGGTTGAGACAAATTCACATGGATAGGAACACATACAACATAAAATATAAGTGTCATAAGGTTTCTCTCCGGTTCATGAAAATGATGGTGAGGAAACGCTTTCACTAAGTAGATTCTAAGGAGATAGCAGTTATGCTATTTGCATTCTCAAATTTGATTATGATTGCGACATACCTTTTCATAATTCGAATTGTGAGGAATGGCAAAAATTCTAAACATTTGAGACTTATTGTTGTAAGTTCTTAAATTGTTTAGACACACATGTGAGCTATCTAGGGAAAGGTGTATGAGTTTGAGAAGCCTAGATAAAGTTTTATCAAAGCATGTCGTATCCGAAATCTGAACTTTGGTAATGAAAGTAAATAAGTATTGATTTCTAGAAGTCCAGCAGATTTCTGGGTACATGTCAAAGCTAGTGGGAGCATAAATGTTATGCTAGTAAAAGTAATTATTATTATGCTAGTGGGAGCATAATCAATTATGATGAATTTTGCAAGTTAGCAATGTTAATTATAGAAAACAAAAGTTTCAATTCGCAAGTTGCAGGGTTTGAAAAGTTGTTTTACTATAATTAAGGGAGAGGAATTCATACTTCATTTCAAATCTAAAGACTTAGATTGAGATTTTAATAAGATGTAGTCTAATATATATATGAATGTTATGTTGGAATGGTTCAACATAAGGAAATTCTATATATGGATGTGTTAATTGTGTTCTCAAAATTCGACTATGATTACGACATCCCTTTTCATAATTCGAATGACGAGAACATGGCAAATAGAAATATTATAGCAAAAGACTAGTCAAGTATCATGTCTTTATGTAAGACATCATGAATCGTATCCTATATGCTTTCGTATAGGATCGATTACATGTGCTATAATACTCATCCGTTCTAATTTTCAAAATGCCAAGGGCATTAAGAGGGAAAAATGTCTAGAACCGGATATTGCTAAAATGGTTAAGCAATTGTCGAGGAAAATCTGAGGGTTACCAAATATTGGTTGCTCATGGACAGTTGGAAGTATATTTTTTTGGAAAGGACCATATTGACATACATTGAGAAGAGGTAACTCTTGTTCAGTGGTGATGGTAAAATGGGAATATGGAAATGTTTCCATAAGTGGAAGTTATTCTTCAAATCTGTGTAAGATTAGAAAACTTAATGCAAGAAGGATGTTCAAAGGAATGTACTTTGAATTTGAGACTTCGCTTCCATTGAATTGTCTTATAACAATCTCAAGAGGAATACTTTGTAATAACGTTGGTCAAGTCTCCGTGACTTTTGGTACCTAGACATTACAAATGAATCATTGCATGATAGTTTAGAATCTAACACATTTTGGCAGTGACAAGAATTTGGAATTCTTACACTGGTGATAACGATTTGGAATTGTGAAATGAGTTTCATTGAAGATAAGTTTAATTGATCTATTTCACAAAGTAAGGACCATAGACAAACATAGTGTGCATATAGGATTAGTATTATTATTGTGTTTCACTTTGCATGTTTTGACTTCTTGAATAACTAGGTTATTCAAACCATCCATAGTCGATCATACTTTGGAAGTAGGCCTTAAGGCAAGACTGTCATGAATGGGTCTGTGGTCTGTCTAGGACAAGGTGGCTGCAGTGTTCGTGACTACTCCTGGAATAAGATTCGAGTATTGGATTCAACGCATGCTCGTCCGAATCACTTCATGGATTTTATCACGAGTGATTGTGAGACGATAATATATTATATTCTTGAAACAGAGACCTGTGAGTTGTAGCTGCAAGTCGGTTGCACATTGACGTATGTAAACGCACCAGTAACTTGGTGTTATAAAACATATTGTTGTGTGTGACTTGATGAGTAAGTGCAAGCGATCATTTGAGTCGTAGTTTATCCATTCCTTTTACCCTTAGAGGGATAAAAGCGATATATGTGGGCCCCTCGATGATTTAGTGATGACACCCGAAGTGCTCTGCCGAGCCTGTACTGATTTGATTTGTTCAATTAGTCAGTCGACATAAATCGGAAATTGGGAAACAACAGATTGATAGAGAGAATGATTATAATCCATGTCTCATTCCATATGATATCTTGAAGAATGGAGGAATATATGATCCCTTATCTAATGGACGTGTTATTGACTAGGTCAGAGTTCGACAACGACTTTTAGGAGCTACGATTGCTAGTCGGGATTGTGGAGTCGTACTTGCAATAATAGTTATTAGACTTATCCAAGTGGAAGACTTTTGGATTAGTGTCTAAGTCAATAACTATAATTGGTATGTACTTGACCAGAGAGTAGCATGGTCCATTTGGGTTGCATATCACCAGGGCAATTTGATAGGATGGACTTTTGAGAAGAGGTTATTTGTGATTTATTAATATACTATAAGTTCTAATATATTAATATGAAATCATATTATTTAATTAGTTTTGATCAAGAATTAATTTGGAGTTAATTTAGTGATCAAAAGAGACTAATTAAATATATGGGGATTGATTATGTAAATCATTCATTCTTATAAAGTGGGCTTATGATCCATAGTTCTTTAAGTTGGGCTAAACCCATGTGGTGACCCATGGATACTTCATGGAGGTTAAAACCCATTGAGCCTAAGGAATGTGGAAAGTCATGCACATTAGAGTTTGCATGGTGTAACCCTAGTTGTGTCACACTATATAAGAAGCCCCTTGGTTGGTGAAATTGGCACTAGTGATCTTTGGAAGAGTCATAGAGCCGATTTCTAGAGCAAGCGATTCTCTCTCAAGTTACCCTTTGTCCTAGGTGGGTTGTGATTCCATTTGAGGCATTCACTCTATTGGTACTAAGTTTTAAATTCCAAATACATCAAGGATATCAAGCAACAACAAAATGTATGTCATCTAACTAGAATCTTGTAGTATAGATACTCCATTATATGCTAGTTGGGATGATGCTTTGGAAAAACAAAGTTTGCATGTATATTAGAGAAAACATAGATCCAAAGCATCTAGGGTTGCATGTACACCATAGGAGTGTTAGAATGCTCAAAACCCATCACAATTACCACGACCTTCCTTTAGAGTCCTCAGAAGAATATCCAATCTATCCCCGATTCATATTTTACGATGCGCTTTTTCGTATAAGGCTGAACGCAAAACTTCAAACTTCTCCATATGAAGTCGGATTCGAGCATTTTATATATCTATGGAAATCATATTGACGTTTCCCACATATTTATTACGATTACTTTGGGTAAAAAGTAATATAGTGCTACTTTGAATTTTATAAACAACGGTTTATTTTAAATTCTATTGAAATGTGAAAACGGGGTGTTACATGAATATAAACCATGTCCAACTAATACAACCCTACTTAATGAGTTGAAAAGAGCTCAAAGGTAGTATGTTATATTTTTTCTTTTAAATTTATTACTATTACTATATACTAACTTCAACACAATGTCAACAGGTAAGTGTTTGCATAATCTTCTTCTGTCCGAAGAAATGATTCATCGAAATAATGAGTCACCATTGATATCGACACATCTGACAAATGTTCGGTAGTTTCTCTGTGCAATCCTTTTCCATCTTCTTGTTGCTACATATCTCGCTTGTACACGTATTCTCTTTGTTTTTGGGGCCTCTAGTGAGTTACAGACAGAGTTCGAAAAGGTGAAATCTTTGATGATTCCATCATCTATGATTGAGTTGTGAAAACTTCTGGATAGGTATCCTACATCTGAACCGAATTCTTTCTGGTTAAAGAATCTCTTTCTAGTTGCTCTGAAACAATTAGGAGATTCTCTAGGTGGCAACATGCTATTGGGTGGTGGTCCCGCTTATAGGGTCAAATCAATACGCTCTAAGAAGAAATATTTGAATATAAATCTCATCGATATCATCGATCTCATAAGTATCATACCAAATCCCATTAATCGAATTACTTTTTCGAGAAATACGAGACATCTAAGTCATACAATTAAAGAGATCTATTCATTGATAAGAAAAAGAAAAAACGTGAAAAAAGGATTGATGATAAATTAGAATCCTGGGTTGCAAACAGCGATTCGATTGATGATGAAAAAAGAGAATTCTTGGTTCAGTTCTCCACCTTAACGACAGAAAAAAGGATTGATCAAATTTTATTGAGTCTGACTCATAGTGATCATTTCTCAAAGAATGACTCTGGTTATCAAATGATTGAACAACCAGGAGCAATTTACTTACGATACTTAGTTGACATTCATAAAAAGTATCTAATGAATTATGAGTTCAATACATCCTCTTTAGCAGAAAGACGGATATTCCTTGGTCATTATCAGACAATCACTTATTCACAAACTTCGTGTGGGGCTAATAGTTTTCATTTCCCATCTCATTGAAAACCCTTTTCGCTCCGCTTAGCCTTATCCCTCTCTAAAGGTACTTTAGTAATAGGTTCTATAAGAACTGGACGATCTTATTGTTGGGTTTTGGGCATTCTAACACTCCTATGGTGTACATGCAACCCTATAAACCTTGGATCTATGTTTTCTCTATTATACATGCAAATATTAAATATTCCAAGGTTTCATCCTAACTAGCATATTATGAAGCACCTATACTACAAAGTTCTAGTTAAATGACATACCTTTTGATGTAGCTTGATGTCTTCAAGGTTTAAGAGCTTAGCCCCAATAGTGTGGAAGCCTCAAATGGAATCACAAATCACCAAAACACCTTGGAAGAACTTGAGAGAATATGTATGCACACTAAAATCGGCCCAATCTTATTTTCACACACTTGTGCCAATTTTGTGAGCCAAGGACCCCTTTATATATTATGGAGGACTAGGGTTACATCCATGTAAACCATAATACCCATGACCTTTCATTTACATAGGATCCATGGGTTAAAAGCTCCATGGACCATCCATGAAAGCTTAGCCCAACCTAAATGAACTTGGCCCATTCCATATATATAAGAGTCCATATTTAATTAGTTCTTTTTGATCACTTAATTAATTCTAAATTAATTCTTGATTAATACTAATTAAATAATATGATTCCATATTAATATATTAGAACTTATAATATATTAATATAAATCATAAATATACTATTCTCAAAAGACTATCCATATAAATTGTGCCGGTGAAGTGCAACCCAAATGGACCATGCCGGGTCGGGTCAAGTACATACCAAATATAGTTATGGACTTAGACATTAATCCAACAGTCTCCCACTTGGATAAGTCTAAAACTATTATTGAGTATGACTTCAAAACCTAACTGGCAATCGTAGCTCTTAAAGCCGCTGTCGAACTCTGACCTTGTCAATGACTTGTCCATTAGATAAGGGATCATATATTCCTCCATTCTAGATATCATATGGACTGAGACATGGATTATAATCATTCTCTCTGTCCATTTGTTGTTTCCGATTTTCGATTTATGATGACTGACTGATTGAACAAATCAAATCAGTCCTGGCTTGGCCAAGCACTCACATGTGTCATCGCTAAATCATCGAGGGGCCCACAGATATCGCTTTTATCCCGAAGTTAAAAGGAATGGATAAACTTCGACTCATATGGCTTGTTCTACTACTTGTTGAATCATACACAAAGGCATGTTTTATAACATCGAGTTACCAAATGCGTTTTCGTGCAATCAATGTATAACCAACTCATAGTAACAACTCATATCTCTAGGTTTGAAGAATATAAGATATTATCGTCTCATGATCACTCGTGATAAAATCCATGAAGTGATTCAAATGAGCGTGGGTTGAATCCAATACTCAGAACTTATGAGCACTCATGAGTGTTGTAGCACCACTTTGTCCACCAACTTGGACCTCTACAAACCAACCCATGACAATCTTGATTCATATCTACTTCCAACATATGACCGACTGTGGATGGTTTGAATAACTTAATCATTCAGGAAGAGCGACTTAGTTATTCGGGAAGTCAAAACATGCAAAGTGAAACACAAGAATAAATGAATCAAATATGGTATCAAACCCTATGAATATAAATAAACACTTTTATTTATCACCATACCGATTACTCATTATTCATTGTTTCGGTTTTATCAACTTTACACTTGAATTAAAAACACTAGTTGTCCCATGCACCAAGCATGTACACTATGTTTTTCTTAAACAATAGCTTTGCCATACACCAAGTATGAACTCTATGTTTGTCTATGATCCTTTTCTTTGTGAACTAGATCAATTGAACTTAATTTCAATGATTCTCTTTTCACACTCCCAAATCCTTGTCTTAAATGTAAGAATTCCAAATTCCTATCATTTATCGAAATCTTTTTAGATTTTAAACTTATATGCAATGTTCCTCTTGTAATGATTATGCACAAAGCCACAAAGGCTTGGCAACAATCATTACAGAGTATCCCAATGGAGATCAATTCCATGGAAACGATGTCTCAAACTCAAAGTGCATTGCTTTGAACATGCTTCTTGCATTAAGTTTCTTTAACCTTACACAGATTGCTTCCACCTATGAAGACAACTCAATATTCCCATTTTGACTACCGCTTCTGAACAAGAGTTGCCTCTTTTCAGACTATGTCAATATGGTCCTTCCAATATTAAACAGTATACTTCCAACTGTCCTTGAGCAACCAATCTTTGGTAAACCTTAGATTGTCCTCGACAATTGATTAATCACTTTAGTCATATCTAATTCTAGACATTGTTCCCCTTAATTCCCCAAGGCATTTGGAAAATTCAGAAAGGGTAAATATTATAGCACATGTAATCGATCTTGTACCCAAAGTAAATGGGACACGATACATGATGTTTCAGATAAAGACATGGTTCTAGTATTTTGCCATAATAATTTTTTGTTTGCCATATTCTCAAAATTTGACTATGAACAGGGATGTCGTAATCATAATCGAATTTTGAAAATGCAATATATAGAATTTCCTTAAGTTGAACCAATCCAACATAAAATTCATATATATATATATATATATATATATATATATATATATATATATATATATATATATATATATATATATATATTCTTGACTAAAGATGATTAAAATCTCAATCTAAGCTTAAAATCTCACTCTAAGCCTTTTAGAATTGACATGAAGTATAATATCCTCTCCTTTAATTATAGCAAAACAACTTTTTCAACCCCTGCAACCTCACGAATTGAAACTTTTGTTTTCTATAATTAACATTGCTAACTTGCAATACTTATCATAATTATCATGCTCCCACTAACATGATGATTATTAGCATAACACTCATGCTCCCACTAGCTTTGACATGTATCCAGAAAACAGCTGGACTTCTAGAAGTCAATACTTTATTGACATTCTTACCAAAGTTCAGATTTCTGATACTAGATTGCTTTGATAAGACTTTATCAAAATCATACACCATATCTTAGATAGATCACATGTGTGTCTAAACAATTTCAGAACTATGAAAAGGGATGCCATAATCATAGTCTCAATTGTTTAGACCTTTTGCCATTTCTCATAAGTCAATGTTAGTGTGCCGGTTAACCACGCACGCTCCACTAACGACTTTGAGAACTGCAAATATCACAATTGCTATCTACTTAAAATCTACTTAGTGAAAGAATTTCATCACCATCATTTTCATGAATCGGAGAGAAACCTTATGACACTTAGATTTTATGGTGTATGTGTTCTTATCCATGTGAATTTGTCAATTCATAATTACGACTAGGTTAGTGACAAATCCTAACTCATATGGATTGAACTTGTGCAATCTTAACCTCTTGCCACCTGGCAGCACAAGTGCCTGCCATTGCTTCCAAGTAGTTATGCAAAGAATTGAGAACATGTAGAACTCAAATATATATAGCCAACTTAACTGGAATGGGCACAGAAATGTCAACACGATAGGTTATAAACCTCTAGTAGTGTGCTAGTGATGAAATACTTGTTTTATTCTTGATTACTTCTTGAAACCCTTTCAGGATCTTTTAGACTCCCACTGTCTCCTTGACCTATAAGACTTTCTTGCCAAATATTCAAGAGATAGTGTGGATTCTAATCAAGACAAACACTTAACACAATTGGCCTAAGTTGGTCTTTGTTTTATCCAAAACATCACAACTTACCAAATTCAAATGTACAAGAGTAGAAAACCTTTTACTCTTACATTTCACTAGTGTTAATAAACCTTCTTTAAGATGTGTCACTCAAGTTACATTTGTGGTGGGCTTGATCAGTGCACAAGAATGTGTACTCGATCCCTTAGTCCTTTACTTGACTCACACATCCATGTGAACAAGTAATTAGTCTTAATTTGCCAATGCTTGAAAGTTCTCATTCATCATACTATACAACTTGCATGATTCCAAGTTTCTATCCAACTGAAACTTGGGTGATGAGAATCTTTCATTATTTGGAAAATTTAGACACTACCACAAATGAAAGAATCAAATTCATATTTCCACTCTTGCTATTAATGGAATCATATAAGCAACAATTTTTTTCCTTTTCACAAATGCCATTGTAAGGATATTTTAAAATAAATAAAATTAAAATATTTTTTCTTTTATTTTAAAAACTTTGCGGAAAAACTATCCTTACAGTGCAAAAGCATATGAAAAACTTTGTTGTTATCTATTCCTAAGCAATATATCATAACTCCTAAGCAACAGCTCAACATTCTGATCATAGAACCATGCGATCGAGATCCATCTTCATGATCAGAATCAGCATATACTTCCTTTAAGTTTCTTCACTTTTCTTTGATTCTTAAAACATCAACATGTGACCCAGTCACATCATGTAATAAGAATCTCATAATAGAAACTTAACATAGTTAGATAGTGGACTTTAACTGAAGTAGAGTCAATCTTCTTGACTTGATCAACCTTATGATCTTTCAAGTCAATAGGCTGCTTCGCAATCAATGCCCCTTCCTTTGGCAAGAGAAACATAGGGACTCTTTGGGAATGGTACATGGGACTATCGCAGACTTAGCCTTTCTCTTTACCATTTGGTCAACCTAGTTGAGTATGGTCAATCCCTTTCCTTGGGAAGAGAAGGCTTTTCTAGATATCCAATGTTACCATTGTCAATGTCCATGGTAGTTTGGGAAGTTGATCTACTAATCAAATTTGCTCTCCCAGTGCGCCAAATTATTGCTGATTCAGCAGCACCAAGCAAATAGATAAGATCATTAAGGGTCATGTCATAGTCTGTTTCATAGTAGTCCCAAAGGAATTCACTATGTGACTTAGAAAGTGATTGAACGACCAACTTTCTCAAGAGTTTGACACCCAACTCTCCCGGCTTGTCAATATGTGACTTCATCTCCAAGATGCGATCACACATAGACCTTTCTTGCCAATAGGGCTTGAGTGACCTTGAAGTTGTGGATTAGGGAGAATAATTGGATGAGGTGGAGGAAATGAAGTTCCAAGAGATTTGGGAGGATCATAGATGTCTGAACCAGACATATTTTTGGGAGATATTCAAGATAGTTGATCTAAAGTCCTTAATATAACACCCAATATGAAATATTAAGGCTAGGACGCAGCAAACTATTTTATAACTTGGAAGAGGGATGCCGTAATCCAAGCTATAAAACATTTGAAGGTAGGTGAATGACGATTCACCAATTTCCACCAAGATAAACGAAATGTATTATTAGGTTTTAATTGGTTTTGAAACTCCTAAATTCTTTTGAGATTCATTGACTTTTCAAAGGCATGTTTCAATCTCAAGTGTGCCCTTCAAGTTTTGTGACTGGGATGCCGAGGATCACAAAACAAGGTGTGAATAACCATGCAAATATACTTGGTACCCTTAATATTTACCCCTCAATCGATGTGCCGGTTAACCACACACGCTCCACCGATACTATGATAAACATTAAGTTACCCTTTGCCTACCTTGTTAAATCAAGCTAGTGTGCTGGTTAACCACACACGCTCCACTAACTGACTTAAGTAAAGTGCAAAGTGTAATTTCATGGGTTAGCACCAAACTCACATTTTCCTAAGTAACTAAGATTGGGTATTATTAAGAGTTTAGTTACTTAGTATGTATCATTAATACTTTTAATGAAGGGAGAATTATAGTCCTTGTCCTAACCGTTCGGCTAACGACCCTCCACCAGTCAAGGAAGCAGTGGGTGAGAGTAGACACCCATTAAACTGCCATTTTATAGGCAGTAACCTTATACCCCCCTTATAGACCGGCTTCGTGAATGAGGCCTACTATTGGTAAGACGACTTGCTCTTATACGTATAATATATTAAACTTTTAATATTATAATAGTATAAGGGTGTATTTTAGACATTTAAAATACTTGGTGGTTTAATCTATTAATTAAACTAAACTTTTAATTTAATTAAACTCAAACCATATCTTTATTTACGGATTTAATAATACTCTTTTAATTAAACGCTTTAATTAACTATTAATAAAGTCCACAAGAGTTAATTTGAATTATTCAATAAAACATCATAATTCCAATTATTAAATTCAAAATTAAAACCATTTAATTAATTGTTTAAGTTATGAACCCAAGGGTTTTAGAATTCAATTCTTTTTTTCCATAAAAAGCTTTTTCCAAATTCCAAAACTTGAGGGCAAGTTTTGTAACTCTTGAAAACCTTTGGATTCCATAACTTATGGAGTTAAATACTTGTTTTATGATGAAACTTTTCATGTTCCATAACTTAAGAACAAGTTATGGAATTCTTTAAAACATTAACTCCAAATTTTGTAACTCCATAAAAACATTAAATCAATTTTTTTGTTAAAAAAAACTTTCATATCCATAACTTATGGAGGTTTCAAAACACTTAAAATCACAACTTAAAAAAAAACTTTTGAGCTCCAAAATTTTATGACAAATTTTGTAACTCCTTAAAACATTTAGATCAAACTTTTAAAACTAATAAAATAATCATATCATTTTATCTTTTACTAAATTTGACCTAATTCAACTCATATAGCAAATGATTCAAATTTTACAAATAATTAGTTTTTCGCACAACAAGTAATTATCTTAAAATTTGACAAACGTCATGTTTTTTTTCCTTTTTTTTCAACTTGAAAATAAAACATTTGCATCAATATAACAGAAAACAACCCATGACTCTAATACCACTGTTGGGTTTTGAGCATTCTAACACTCGTATGGTGTACATGCAACCCTATAAACCTTGGATCTATGTTTTCTCTATTATACATGCCAATATTAAATATTCCAAGGTTTCATCCTAACTAGCATATTATGAAGCACCTATACTACAAAGTTCTAGTTAGATGACATACCCAATAATGTGGTTGCCTCAAATGAAATCACAAATCACCAAAACACCTTGGAAGAACTTGAGAGAATATGTATGCACACTAAAATCGGCCCACTCTTATTTTCACACACTTGTGCCAATTTTGTGAGCCAAGGACCCCTTTATATATTATGGAGGATTAGGGTTACATCCATGTAAACCCTAATACCCATGACCTTTCATTTACATAGGATCCATGGGTTAAAAGCTCCATGGACCATCCATGAAAGCTTAGCCCAACCTAAATGAACTTGGCCCATTCCATATATATAAGAGTCCATATTTAATTAGTTCTTTTTGATCACTTAATTAATTCTAAATTAATTCTTGATCAATACTAATTAAATAATATGATTCCATATTAATATATTAGAACTTATAATATATTAATATAAATCGTAAATATACTATTCTCAAAAGACTATCCATATAAATTGTGCCGGTGAAGTGCAACCCAAATGGACCATGCCGGGTCGGGTCAAGTACATACCAAATATAGTTATGGACTTAGACATTAATCCAACACTTATTTGGTCAAATACCTAGCGAAAAACTCCTATCTTCCTTTCATTACGGTATTTCTGAACAAGTCCCTGGATAACAAGTCTCAAGGTTTTGATAATATTGATGTTGATGCTAGTGATGATAGTGATGCTAGTGACAATATTGATGCTAGTGAAGATATCCTTGAGATGGATAGGAACACATACACCGTAAAATCTAAGTTTCATAAGGTTTCTCTCCGATTCATGAAAATGATGGTGAGGAAACGCTTTCACTAAGTAGATTCTAAGGAGATAGCAGTTATGCTATTTGCATTCTCAAATTTGATTATGATTGCGACATACCTTTTCATAAATCGAATTGTGAGGAATGGCAAAAATTCTAAACATTTGAGACTTATTGTTGTAAGTTCTTAAATTGTTTAGACACACATGTGAGCTATCTAAGGAAAGGTGTATGAGTTTGAGAAGCCTAGATAAAGTTTTATCAAAGCATGTCGTAACCGAAATCTGAACTTTGGTAATGAAAGTAAATAAGTATTGATTTCTAGAAGTCCAGCAGATTTCTGGGTACATGTCAAAGCTAGTGGGAGCATAAATGTTATGCGAGTAAAAGTAATTGTTATTATGCTAGTGGGAGCATAATCAATTATGATGAATTTTGCAAGTTAGCAATGTTAATTATAGAAAACAAAAGTTTCAATTCGCAAGTTGTAGGGTTTGAAAAGTTGTTTTACTATAATTAAGGGAGAGGAATTCATACTTCATTTCAAATCTAAAAACTTAGATTGAGATTTTAAATAAGATTTAGGCTAATATATATATGAATGTTATGTTGGAATGGTTCAACATAAGGAAATTCTATATATGGATGTGTTAATTGCATTCTCAAAATTCGACTATGATTACGACATCGCTTTTCATAATTCGAATGATGAGAACATGGCAAATAGAAATATTATAGCAAAAGACTGGTCAAGTATCATGTCTTTATGTAAGACATCATGAATCGTGTCCTATATGCTTTCGTATAGGATCGATTACATGTGCTATAATACTTATCCGTTCTAATTTTCAAAATGCCTAGGGCATTAAGAGGGAAAAATGTCTAGAACCGGATATTACTAAAATGGTTAAGCAATTGTCGATGAAAATCTGAGGGTTACCAAATATTGGTTGCTCATGGACAGTTGGAAGTATATTTTTTTTTGGAAAGGACCATATTGACATACATTGAGAAGAGGTAACTCTTGTTTAGAGGTGATGGTAAAATGGGAATATGGAAATGTTTCCATAAGTGGAAGTTATTCTTTAAATCTGTGTAAGATTAGAAAACTTAATGCAAGAAGAATGTTCAAAGGAATGTACTTTGAATTTGAGACTTCGCTTCCATTGAATTGTCTTGTAACAATCTCCAGATGAATACTTTGTAATAACGTTGGTCAAGTCTCCGTGACTTTTGGTACCTAGACATTACAAATGAATCATTGCATGATAGTTTAGAATCTAACACATTTTGGCAGTGACAAGAATTTTGAATTCTTACACTGGTGATAACGATTTGTAATGGTGAAATGAGTTTCATTGAAGATAAGTTCAATTGATCTATTTCACAAAGTAAGGACCATAGACAAACACAGTGTGCATATAGGATTAGTATTATTATTGTGTTTCACTTTGCATTTTTTGACTTCTTGAATAACTAGGTTATTCAAACCATCTATAGTCGATCGTACTTTGGAAATAGGTATTAAGGAAAGACTGTCATGAATGGGTCTGTGGTCTGTCTAGGACAAGGTGGCTGCAGTGTTCGTGACTACTCCTGGAATAAGATTCGAGTATTGGATTCAACCCACGCTCATCCGAATCACTTCATGGATTTTATCACGAGTTATTGTGAGACGATAATATATTATATTCTTGCAATGGAGACATGTGAGTTGTAGTTGCAAGTCGGTTGCACATTGACGTATGTAAACGCACCAGTAACTTGGTGTTATAAAACATATTTTTGTGTGTGACTTGATGAGTAAGTGCAAGCGATCATTTGAGTCGAAGTTTATCCATTCCTTTTACCCTTAGAGGGATAAAAGCGATATATGTGGGCCCCTCGATGATTTACTAATGACACCCGAAGTGCTCTGCCGAGCCTGTACTGAATGGAGGAATATATGATCCCTTATCTAATGGACGTGTTATTGACTAGGTCAGAGTTCGACAACAGCTTTTAGGAGCTACGATTGCTAGTCGGGATTGTGGAGTCGTACTTGCAATAATAGTTATTAGACTTATCCAAGGGGAAGACTTGTAGATTAGTGTCTAAGTCAATAACTATAATTGGTATGTACTTGACCCGAGAGTAGCATGGTCCATTTGGGTTGCATATCACCAGGGCAATTTGATAGAATGGACTTTTGAGAAGAGGTTATTTATGATTTATTAATATACTATAAGTTCTAATATATTAATATGAAATCATATTATTTAATTAGTTTTGATCAAGAATTAATTTGGAGTTAATTTAGTGATCAAAAGAGACTAATGAAATATATGGGGATTGATTATGTAAATCATTCATTCTTATAAAGTGGGCTTATGATCCATAGTTCTTTAAGTTGGGCTAAACCCATGTGGTGACCCATGGATACTCCATGGAGGTTAAAACCCATTGAGCCTAAGGAATGTGGAAAGTCATGCACATTAGGGTTTGCATGGTGTAACCCTAGTTGTGTCACACTATATAAGAAGCCCCTTGGTTGGTGAAATTGGCACTAGTGATCTTTGGAAAGTCATAGAGCCGATTTCTAGAGCAAGCCATTCTCTCTCATGTTATCCTTTGTCCTAGGTGTGTTGTGATTCCATTTGAGGCATTCACACTATTGATGCTAAGTTCTTAAATTCCAAATACATCAAGGATATCAAGCAACAACAAAATGTATGTCATCTAACTAGAATCTTGTAGTATAGATACTCCATTGTATGCTAGTTGGGATGATGCTTTGGAAAAACAAAGTTTGCATGTATATTAGAGAAAATATAGATCCAAAGCATCTAGGGTTGCATGTACACCATAGGAGTGTTAGAATGCTCAAAACCCATCACAATTACCACGACATTCCTTTAGAGTCCTCAGAAGAATATCCAATCTATCTCCGATTCATATTTTACGATGCGCTTTTTCGTATAAGGCTGAACACAAAACTTCAAACTTCTCCATATGAAGTCGGATTCGAGCATTTTATATATCTATGGAAATCATATTGACGTTTCCCACATATTTATGACGATTACCTTGGGTAAAAAGTAATATAGTGCTACTTTGAATTTTATAAACAACAGTTTATTTTAAATTCTATTGAAATGTGAAAACGGGGTGTTACATGAATATAAACCATGTCCACAGGTAAGTGTTTGCATAATCTTCTTCTGTCCGAAGAAATGATTCATCGAAATAATGAGTCACCATTGATATCGACACATCTGAAAAATGTTCGGGAGTTCCTCTATGCAATCCTTTTCCTTGTTCTTGTTGCTGCATATCTCGCTTGTACACGTCTTCTCTTTGTTTTCGGGGCCTCTAGTGAGTTACAGACAGAGTTCGAAAAGGTCAAATCTTTGATGATTCCATCATCTATGATTGAGTTGCGAAAACTGCTGGATAGGTATCCTACATCTGAACCGAATTCTTTCTGGTTAAAGAATCTCTTTCTAGTTGCTCTGAAACAATTAGGAGATTCTCTAGGTGGCAACATGCTATTGGGTGGTGGTCCCGCTTATATGGTCAAATCAATACGCTCTAAGAAGAAATATTTGAATATAAATCTCATCGATATCATCGATCTCATAAGTATCATACCAAATCCCATCAATCGAATTACTTTTTCGAGAAATACGAGACATCTAAGTCATACAATTAAAGAGATCTATTCATTGATAAGAAAAAGAAAAAACATGAACGGGGACTGGATTGATGATAAAATAGAATCCTGGGTTGCAAACAGCGATTCGATTGATGATGAAAAAAGAGAATTCTTGGTTCAGTTCTCCACCTTAACGACAGAAAATAGGATTGATCAAATTTTATTGAGTCTGACTCATAGTGATCATTTCTCAAAGAATGACTCTGGTTATCAAATGATTGAACAATCGGGAGCAATTTACTTATGATACTTAGTTGACATTCATAAAAAGTATCTAATGAATTATGAGTTCAATACATCCTCTTTAGCAAAAAGACGGATATTCCTTGCTCATTATCAGACAATCACTTATTCACAAACTTCGTGTGGGGCTAATAGTTTTCATTTCCCATCTCATGGAAAACCCTTTTCGCTCCGCTTAGCCTTATCCTTCTCTAGGGGTACTTTAGTAATAGGTTCTATAGGAACTGGACGATCTTATTTGGTCAAATACGTAGCGAAAAACTCCTATCTTCCTTTCATTACGGTATTTCTGAACAAGTCCCTGGATAACAAGTCTCAAGGTTTTGATAATATTGATGTTGATGCTAGTGACGATAGTGATGCTAGTGACGATATTGATGCTAGTGAAGATATCCTTGATATGGAGCTGGAACTGCTAACTAGCATGAATGCGATAACTATGGATATGATGCCTCAAGATGAAGACCTACTTTATATCACCCTTCAATTCGAATTAGCAAAAGCAATGTATCCTTGCACAATATGGATTCCAAACATTCATGATCTAGATGTGAATGAGTCGAATTACTTGTCCCCAGGTCTATTAGTGAACCTTCTCTCCAGGGATTATGAAACTAGAAATATTCTTGTTATTGCTTCGACTCATATTCCCCAAAAAGTGGATCCCGCTCTAATAGGTTTTATGAATTGGTTTAAACCAGTTTGAAACAAGACACATTGCGTCAAAGGTTAGAAAAAATATATGTAGCGTATGCAAGCAAGTAGGACATAACATGGTAACATGTCCTTAAGTTCAAAAGCCAACCAAACTGAAGGTAAAGAAAGGGAAGAGCACAGATGGAAAAGACGGGGAAGGAAGCAGTTGAACAAAACCAAGTGCAAATGAAACGACAAACGACAAAGGTAAGGAGGGATTTATCAAGAAAAGAAAGAAGTATGAAAGAATTATCAAGAAAAAACTAGCTATAAGGGTTGAGGGTAAGAATGGGGAAAGTAACACCAGTGAAAATCCAATGGAACTTGACTAGGAAATAACTTTGACATCCTTTCATGATTTACTTGTGATGTTTAGATGAAATTGTACTGTTTCAAAATATGTTTGGATGTTTGGTGGTATGTAGTACATATGGTTCCTAGACAAACATTTGTAATGTTAATGGTTTGAATGTAGTTACAGATGTGCATGGTATTGGGGTGCATTTTACTCATTAGTTTAATTGTATGTGGTCGTACTCCTCGATGTCGAAGCAGTTTTAAAGCATATGTTTACATATATACCATTTTCAACTTCACTAACAACAAGTAAAGAACCAATCAAACATAACCCTTGTTTTTTTATTAAAGTAAAAGAAAAATACATGGACAATCAACTAGTTCCATTACAAGCATTGGAAAACAATTACAACTTGTAAACAATTATGCCAAAGAAAACAATCCAACTAACAACTAAACACATCTTTAGCTTCCAAATCTCATATTCAACCTTCTTTTTTGACCTAACCTAACCTGCAATCATCATTGCTTTAACACTCATATGTTTACTCTCTTCTTCTTCTACCCAAAAAATAAAATCCATTATGGGGTCCCTAACAATAAAAATTTGCGAGTGAGAGACTGAGATCTGAAATACACCTCAATGAATTAGGGCTATAGTGGAAAATTGAAGAAAGCAAAACGCACCTTATTGGGACAAGCATAAAAGGTTCTTCCAGGGTTCGTTGGAGTGGAAGACGTCCCTATTATGGAAACACATCAACAATAACATTCCATCATTTTAGATTCATTAATTCCAAAGACAAAAAATAAGCACAAAGAAAAAGAAAGGGATATATGTCTAAAGATCAACCGAGTAAGCATATAAAGTAGTTTTAAACTGGAAATGACAAAATTACCCCTTCCTTTAGGATCACTAACGACAGTCACAGAGGGTTCACTAAACAAATTTAATTTCCATTAACTAAGGCAAACAATGAACACCTGGAAATGATATTATAAGCCAAACATGCCTGATTTTATCAGGACTTTATTTGGATTACCATATATAGACATATCTTAACAAAATTCCTATTATAGTTATACGGGACTACACAATAGATCAAAACATTCCCATTACAACCACCATTAGATTACCATTAGCACTATCTAAACAAATACAAGCCTAATAATATATACAAAAATCTGGAACACCACTACAGCCTATGTGAATCACTTGCTGATTATGAAGTGGAGCATGAGAATAATGAACACAAACATGACGATGACGAGACCCACAACCAACACATCAATATCATTTGATTTTATTTTTCAATGTGCTTGAACTTATGTTTCATGTTCATCACATCCACCCTCGACAGAAGAAAGGCTCAGCCCATCTCGTCCTTCAATCGATCGACCTCGCTTTGTTACGATCCTAAATTCTTTCCACAATCGCAAAAAATGGTGCGCAAATCTTTTAGGTTCAGCATGCCTCTTGATTTTATGGAGTTTATTGATTTTAGTGACGGTGGCGAGGTAGGATCCATGGAGTGAATAAATGGATTCTTATCGAGTGGTTGCCGACTTGTGTTCGGCTGGAAACGGTACTGAAATGCTCAGATTTTGTCAAACAACTCCTTCCATTATATATACTGGACCACATCTACCCTTAAGGCACAAATAAACCAAATCAGTCTTGACGCACTGATGTGTAAAACGAGTTTAGGTTGAGTTGACTTAATATCCACTTTGACTGGTGACTAGGCATGGGCACCAGTTAAAATAGGCAAAACCGTAAAAGTCCCTATTTAGCCGGTGAAATAAGAATTTATACCCTTATAAAGCTAAAAAAATAGGGATGTTTTAAACGAAAACATGCAACTTTTTTGGGCTATAGTGACATTTTACCTTTCGAGAAAGCTTATAAATTGGCTTCGTGGAATTATCTGTATCATATATAAAGTTACGCGGTTTATGCGATTTTTATAGAATTTTATTACTCGAATGCGTGCTTGTTTGTAGTCTTCTAGATTTTCGATGTTTATAAGTGGAAATCCTACGAATGAATTTCTTGTTATATGTGGTTTGAGACAGGGTGACCCACTTTCATCTTTCTTATTTATTTTATCTGCAGAAGGATTGCATATGGAAATTCAAAAGGTCACAAGCCCGATATGTATAGAGGGGGGGGGGGAGGGAGAATTGGAGATGATAGGTTGGAGTTATCTTATCTTTTTGACTAAACTATTCGTATATCTATATATATATATATATATATATATATATATATCGAGAGAGAGAGAGAGAGAGAAAGAGAGAGAGAGTTAGGTTCATATATAGATGAACATCTATTGTGCGAGCGTGTGGACATTGCTATTCTAAGGGAATAACTAAGAGAATTTGTTGTTTGCTAGTATGCATATGTTCAACCTCACATAACTGTTATTATTATCATGCATTTTCACTAACTAAATCATATATAAAGATGTTATGGACATTTTTTTTATCATTTTCATTTTGTCAGAATGTGTTCTTGATAATCATATTCTATAACAATTTGAATGAGTGAAAAACGATGTCTGAGAACAAAAAAAAATAATAAATAGTGAAAATACATGATAATGATAACATTTATGTGAGACTGAACATATTCATATTTCTAAACAACCTATTCTCATAGAATAGCATTGTCCACACACGTGTGGACAATTGATGTCATCCATATTTTAACCTAGCCATATATATACATATATATATATATATATATATATATATATATATATATATATATATATATATATATATATATATATATATAGATGTGTGCGTGTGTGTTAACTGTGTATCTTTGTAAACTACATTGGTAAGGAAGGATATGTATCAATTTTATGTTTTTCTTAACCATATTATCATGTTTTATATTAAATTCAAAACTAAAAGTTCACTTATATGTATATATAGAGTTAAGTTATTTCCAGAATTTAAAGATTTGTGAGAACTCAAAAACTCCTTCTCCGCTTATCATTATTTAAAACCATGACCACCATTTGATTCGTACCGTTGCGTCTAAGAGATATCCATGCTCAAATAATAGAAGATTGAAGAATTTTTTCTGAAATGTGCATATATGCACATTTGAATGTTTATATATATATATATATATATATATATATATATATATATATATATATATATATGTGTGACAACCCGTAATTTCTATTTTGTACAACCATTCAATTCAATAGAAGTCAGAACAGTTTCTGCTAACCTTCAAGCTTTTTGGAATAAGTTTGAGTGTATTAAAGTTAGTGCTTCAGGAGATAACAGCAGAGAGGATGCCTTAGGGTTTATTGTGCATCAATAAAGTTCCAAAAACTCCAAGAGTTTGGAGTTTACGGCCCAAATTGTATTAGGGCCGTAAACCCTAATGACTATATAAGTGACACTTAGTTTATGTTTAACTTTTTTTCACATTTCCAAGTCTAGAACCAATTCTCTCTCAAGTATTATGACAACCCGAAATTTCTATTCTATACAACCATTCACTTCAATAGAAGTCAGAACAGAGTATGCTAATTTTCAAGCTTTTTGGAATAAGTTTGAGTGTTTTAAAGTTAGTACTTCGGGAGATATCAGGAGAGAGGATGCCCTAGGGTTTATTGTGCAACAATAATGTCCGAAAACTCCAAGAGTTTGGAGTTTATGGCCTAAACAAAGGTGTTTACGGCCGTAAACCCTAAAGGGGGGGGGGTATAAATATGACACTTAGTCATTATTTACCACTTTTTCACATTTTCAAGATCCAAACTAAAATTCTCTCAAGTATCATCCAACTTTTTTTCTTGATCTTCAACTTTGTAAGTGTTTCTATCCCTAAAAAGTTGATATCTACCTTAATCTAGTGATCTTACATGATTCCATCCGTGAAATCATTCCAAATGAAATCAAGCGAGCCTTGTCCACCGCACCGATATTATCCCTCCCCGAAGGGATAGAAGACTTCGTTGTCTATTGCGATGCTTCCAATCAAGGGCTCGGCTGTGTTCTGATACAGCGAGGTAAGGTCATCGCCTACGCCTCGAGACAGCTGAAGATACACGAGGTCAACTACACCATTCATGATCATGAACTAGGAGCAGTTGTATTTGCCCTGAAGATCTGGAGACACTACCTGTATGGTACAAAAAGCACTATCTTTACAGACCAGAAAAGCCTACAACATATATTCGACCAGAAGGAGCTCAACATGAGACAACGAAGGTGGGTCGAGCTACTCAGTGATTACGAATGCGAAATTCGTTATCATCCGAGTAAAACCAACGTAGTAGCTGACGCCTTCAGTCGGAAAGAATATTCTGGTCGTAGAGTCAGATCTTTGACTATGACTATCCATTCACACTTGTCCACACAAATTAGGGAGGCTCAGCTCGACGCTTTGAAACCTGAAAATGTGGCGGGAGAATCCCTAAGAGGGATGGATAAGAACTTGGAGGTTAAGGGGACCGGATCTGGACCCCGAAATTTGGTGGTTTTAGGGACTTGGTCATGAACGAGGCGCACAACACTCGTTATTCCGTCCACCCAAGTTCAGATAAGATGTATCTGGATCTTAAAAAGCTATACTGGTGGCCTAACATGAAAGCAGAGATTGCTACCTTCGTGAGTAAATGCCTTACTTGCGCCAAGGTCAAGGTCGAATACCATAAACCCTTCGGTCTTCTACAACAACCGGATATACCGGAATGGAAGTGGGAGCGGATCACTATGGATTTCATAACCAAGTTGCCCAAGATAACGGGTGGACTTGATACCATATGGGTCATCGTCGATAGATTGACCTAGTCCGTACACTTCCTGCCTATCAAGGAAACAGAAAAGATGGAGAAGGTTACAAGAACTTACATTAGGGAGATTGTACGACTGCACGGTGTTCCCATATCCATTATCTCGGACAGAGATAATAGGTTCACTTCGAGGTTCTGGCAGTCGCTACAAAGTTCCTTAGGAACTAGGCTGGACATGAGTACAGCCTACCATCCACAGACCGACGGGCAGAGTGAGAGGACTATCGAAACCTTGGAAGATATGTTGCGAGCCTGTGTGATCGACTTTGGGAAAGCGTGGGATACTCATTTACCCCTTGTCGAATTTTCCTACAACAACAGTTATCACACGAGCATAAAGGCTGCTCCATTCGAGGCCCTCTATGCCCGAAAGTGCAGATCCCCTCTGTGCTGGGCTGAGGTGCCCAGTTAGCTAAGGGACGAGTTCCTGAAAGCACTCTCACAGGTCCGAAGATCATTCGGGAAACGACAGAGAAGATCGTTCAGATTCGTGAACGATTGAAAGCCTCTAGAGACCGACAGAAAAGCTATGCTGATAAACGAAGGAAACCATTGGAATTCCAGGTGGGCGACCGTGTTCTATTGAAGGTCTCACCCTGGAAAGGCTTGATACGCTTTGGAAAGAGTGGAAAGCTAAATCCAAGATACATAGGGCCTTTCGAGATTCTTGCCAGAATCGGCCCTATAGCTTACAAACTTAACTTACCGCACGAACTAAGTAACGTACATTCTACTTTCCACGTCTCGAACTTGAAAAAGTGTTTGTCTGACGAGACTCTTGTAATCCCACTCGACGAGATCGAGATCAACGAGAGCCTCAACTTCGTGGAAGAACCTATAGAGATCATGGACTGGGAGGTCAAGCAAACGAAACAAAGCCACATCCCGATAGTGAAGGTTCGCTGGAACACCAAGCGAGGACCTGAATTCACTTGGGAGCGAGAGGATCAAATGAAACTGAAATATCCTCGTCTTTTTACTTAGTTATTTGTAACTACTTATTTGCTTAAACTCTAATTTTGGGACGAAATTCCTTCTAACGGGGGGATGATGTGACAACCCGAAATTTCTATTCTGTACAACGATTCACTTCAATAGAAGTCAGAACAGTTTCTGCTAATTTTCAAGCTTTTTGGAATAAGTTTGAGTGTTTTAAAGTTAGTACTTTGGGAGATATCAGGAGAGAGGATGCCCTAGGGTTTATTGTGCAACAATAATGTCCCAAAACTCCAAGAGTTTGGAGTTTACGGCCTAAACAAAGGTGTTTACGGCCGTAAACCCTAAAGGGGGGTATAAATATGACACTTAGTAATTATTTACCACTTTTTCACATTTTCAAGATCCAAACTCAAATTCTCTTAAGTATCATCCAACTTTTCTTCTTGATCTTCAACTTTGTAAGTGTTTCTATCCCTAAAAAGTTGATATCTACCTTAATCTAGTGATCTTACATGATTACATCCGTGAAATCATTCCAAATGTGTAGATCTTTAAGTTTCACCAAGAACACCAAGAACACACACTAGTGTTCTTGGACTTTTAGCACCTTTTCAAGGTTCTATCTATTAAGTACTTCTATCCTAGTGTATTATAAGACTTGTAACACTTCTAATCATCAAGAAAACACCCAAGAATCAAAGGATCAAAGGTGTTTACAGTCCAAGAACACCTTGGACCGTAAACCCTAACAAAGGGGCCAAAGTGTGCCCTAGTCCCTTACCAAGCCTTGGAAACTAGTCTAGACCCCTTCCTTGATGTGCTAGGAACTCAAAACAACAAAAAGACCATAAATCATTTGGGTTTACGGCCGTAAACCCAAAGAGAAGTGGTCCAAGGACCGTAAACTCCATAAAGGAGTGAAATGGTGCCCTAATCACTTCCAAAGGGTTATACTTGAAGTAAGAATGCTTCTTAGGACTTGTAAAGCTTCAAAACACAAAATAGTCAAAGTACCATGAGTTTACGGCCGTAAACTCATGGGTTTACGACCGTAATCTCAAGGGGTTGTGGTCACAAAACCGTAAACTCCAAGGGAGTTCACCCTTGAACCCTAAACTCAAATGCAAGGTCCTACCACCCTTAGATGCAATCCTTAGTACTTATAACACTTAAATAAGGTGTTTTGCATGTCCTAGGATGTCTTAACTTTGTTAATTAGTTGTTTAAAGACTAATTGGATACATATATGTGTTATTATATGTTAACTAGGATCCTTGTGTGTGTTCAAGTCTTCACTTGACACTTAGCATCCTATACATTCCGTTCATCCAAACCACTCACTACAGGTGAGTTCATACCCCTTAATTAACCTTTTAAATGTTTTTTAAATGCTTTTATGGGGGGGGGGGGAATACAAGTTGAACAATTATAGTTATTATATCAATCACATGTGATTAATAACTACCAAACAAGTGGATTTCTTACCTTTCAAACTGTGTTACCAAACTGTTTTACTTCAAACTGTTTTACAAACTCTTTTATATACCAAATGCTTTTATCAAACTCTTGTACATGTCAAATACTGTTACATAAACTCTTTTAAACTTATATTTTGTTAAATGTGTATCTATATAGATATAGTTATATAAGTAGGATTGAAAGGACTTAGGACTGATAGCTCACCTTACTTCCTGTTCCTTGTTCGGTTGTGGACTTAGGGTATCATGGTTATTTGTCCGAAGGTCGTTTCAATCCTAGTTATATATTATGTATATATATATATATATATATATATATATATATATATATATATATATATATATATATATATATATATATATATATATATATATATATATATATAAAAGATTACTTCTTTCATTCAGTTCAATTCCTTTGGGTAGCAAAGGTATACACAAACATGTTCATACATACAAACAACATTACTAGTTAGCTATAATAGGTATAGTTTAGGGAGATACTAATACTATTACTAGATCAATGAAACATACAATGAGTCAGTTCATACATGAGTCGTAATACATAGTGATGAGAAACAAACATAATGCATAGTGATGAGAAACAAACATAATACATAGTGATGAGAAACAAACATAATACATAGTGATGAGAATCAAACAGTACATTACAGAGAGAACATACAATACAACTAGCACATACATTACATATACATTACTTCAATTATGTGAGCCACGTAACGTGGCATGGCACTACCTGCCATGACCGTTTTTGTATCCAAAATCTCCTTAAGTGGGGAGCGTATGAGTTTGTGTATAGATCTATACTAGATTGACTATCCTACACCTTGCTGCTCGCTACAGTGGGACTTGCAAGTCTACGGGTGCCAAACGTCATTTCTTACGACGTCTTACATCGTCGTTTTTCTATAGAGTCGGTAGCAGGATACAGGCCGATCACATGGTACTTTAAATAACAATTGGTTTAAGGTAGTTAGTACAGCAGTAGTTACTTAATACAACACTACAGTACTATTACATTTTCCCATTACGTTTACTTTGTGATCTTCACACAATAAACAATAATGTAAAAACTATATTTTTGGTTAATGATAGTAGGATTTGGGAAAATACACACTCTTACAAGAGACACACACACACAGATACTAGATGCCTTGGTAGAAGGCTACTTTTAGTATGAAACATAGGATTTTCTAGGAGAGTTCAAACAATTACAAACTTTTACAAACTTGTACAATTACAGACTTACAAACACTTTCATACAAACACAGACATTAATATACTTATGATCTCACCAGCTTTAAAGCTGATAAACTCTTTGAAAATAACTTGTATTCTCAGGTTACTAGTAGACAGGTACCGGTGCCAGGTTTTGAGAAGATGGAGCTCGTTCAAGACTCATCTTTTATTTTGATTTGTACATTTTTGGTGTCTATATAACTTGACAGAACACACTTGTATGAAATTATATTATTAATGCAATGGATGATGTTGTTGCTTGTTTACTACTTTGCATTGTTGTGATACTATACATGACGTCCACCACCCCCGAACGTTTCCGCCGTTCCGGCTTTGGGGTGTGACAGATTGGTATCAGAGCTTTGTTTATAGTGAATCGAGTGTATCATCCCATAAAAGATATACGAACTATAAACACAGCGGGATTAAAATACTCTGATAAAGAGTTTATACTTTTAAATAATAAAATATTTAACCAAGTATACATACATGCATTCATACTAAAATCAGTGTCACTAGGACAGAACAAAAGTATTATGATTGTTGGACAACACAGGTAGACTTACAGACATATAGTCAAAGCTGGGAAAATATAGCCTGATCAACTATATTATCCGAGGGTTGACTAGCATGTGCCTAAGTGTGGTTGTGAGGTTGCAACAAGTCTAAAAACTTACCAACACTACTACAATGAGAACATAGAACAAAACATAAACTTAAAATACTATAGGAGTATTTTGTGTTACGATAATTCTTATATGAGAACTAAAAAGGTCCTTATTAGTATGTCAATAGTTGTTGAGTGGATACACTAAGGTTATATGTACCTAGGATATCATAGACTTAGAATCTGTGATCTTTGCTTTATTTCCTGTTCCTTGTTTGGTTGTGGACTTAGAGTTAGGGTCACTTATTCGAAGGTCTATCCTGTCTCGGTTACATATGACTGGTATGCACTACGCAAATGTTGAAGTAACTAATAAAGATCATCTTATAATTATCTAATTAGTTAGCCTATTTAGTTATTTCTTATATCCCTTTTCTCGCGTAGATATAATGGCTGGATTCCATCTTCCCGGAGACTCGTACTACCCCAACCACAATAATGCAGGATGGCTGGGAGAAGAGCCAGAAGATGATCACCCAATCCCATTGGATGATCACGAAGCTGAAGGCTTTTCTGATGGTTCTGACTCAGAGCCGGAAGTCAACAACCAACCCCCAACTGCTCAAGACCCAAACCCAAACCATCGTCCAACATTTCAAGGACCCACACCTCTATGGGCCACAAACTTGATTAGATGGAGTCAGGAACAGGGTCAGCCCATTCCCTACAATGGGGACAGAAGTTTCTACAACCTCACCGAGGGAGGTTCAGTTGACAGGGTCCTACCCATCATGGTTCGTAGGATTTCCCGGAACACAGAGCATGGTCGAGCAGCTATCGACCGAGTCGTGGAGATTGACGCCAACTCTGGCATTAACACCGTCTGCATTCGCCAACTTGAGTCTGCTCATGAAAGGACTCAGGTTCGCAATGCAGTTCCGTAGAGGGAACTTGCTGAAACCCAAGCTGAAGTCAGAGAACTTCTAGCTCAGCAACCAAGGTCTGAAAGACGTATGAGGGACATAGAACATCTTCTGTCGGAGTCAAGAACTCACTCTAGTAGTTCTCGTCGCCGATAGAGTCTCATTGACTTCTCTTTTTGGATATAACCTAGTTTGTGTAAAAACTCTAGTATAATTTCCTATCTTTGTACATCTTAGACCTGTTAAGTCTTGATTAGGTCGTAGTTCTGTCAAAATTTTCCCATCTTGGTTGATGTAAGGCCTACTTCTAGGTCTTTTTTCCCAAACTTGTTACATCTGTAATACCAGTATTATTGACAGATACCTAATGTTATGGAAATCAATATCCAATTGCTATCATCTGCTAGTACAAGATCTTCGTTCAAACGTGCTATTCAATTGTGCTGTTGGGCTATGGAGAGTTAGTCCATGAGTCATTCTCATCGATTTTTCTATTAAATTCTTATCAATATCTTCATCTTTGTAAACTTATAGTTGAAAGATGCCTCCTCGTAAACGAACAAGACGCAATCCTCCCGCACCAACACCACCTGCTCCTCAATTCGATACGGCAGCTCTAAATGCTGCTGTAGCTGCGGTTGTGGCTATAGCCATGGCACAATATCATTCTTCTGGTTCCACTGGAGGAGGAACCCCTGTCCTATCTACTCATGGTGAAATCCTTGTGCGCTTGAAAGAGTGCTCCTACAAGGACTTCACTAACTGCAAGCCATTGTGCTTCAAAGGGACAGGCGGAGTCATTGCCCTCTCGCAATGGTTCGAGAAGACCGAATCGGTTTTCGAAATCTGCTCCTATCCAGAAGGGAGCAAGGTCAAGTTTGCTGCTTGCACCTTTGAGTCAAAAGCCCTAACATGGTGGAATAGCCATGTAAAGTCACTATCCCTTATACTGGCAAATTCTATGGGCTGGGAAGCTCTGAGAGAGCTAATGGTTGAAGAGTACTGCCCAAGGGGCGAAATCCAAAAACTAGAGGAAGAACTGTGGAGCCTAACCATGAAAGGCTCCAACATAGTTTCCTACACCGCCAGGTTCTGTGAACTGGTGGCCCTCTATCACAACATGGTTCCTACAAAGGGGAAGAAGATTGAAAGATACATATGGGGGATGGTGCCTCCATTCCAAGAAATGTTTTGGCTTCCAACCCCACTACATTTGATAGTGGCAAGCGATTGGTACAACGGCTTATAGACCATGGGATTCGTACCCCGGCCGCGACAACAACCCTGGCCATCACAGAACCCGCCAGAACCGCTGATTCCAAGCGGAAGTTTTGGGATGACAAGAGAAAGACAAAGACTGCCAAAAAGCAGCAGGTCATGGCAGTTCATGCTGCGATAGCACCTACCGATGCTGCTCTGGTAAAGCAGTACGCTGGAAGTTTGCCTAAATGCAACAAATGCAACTTCCACCACGTCGGTGCCTGCCGGGAAATGCCGTGTTTGAACTGCAACAAGAAGGGGCACACAACCCGTTTCTGTAAAGCTCCGGCGAGGCCAATCAACCAAGTCCCCGACACAGGAGTGGGCCAAGCTTGCTACGGTTGTGGCGAGGTAGGTCACTACAAAAGAAGCTGCCCGAAGGCAGGGAATGCCAGTGGAGTGGCAAGAGTTCTGGCCATAGGCCACGAGGAAGCGGTTGCCGACCCCACAGTGGTCACTGGTACGTTTCTCCTCGATAATTCCTATGCATGCATACTATTTGATAGTGGAGCGGAGAGGAGTTTCGTGAACCAACAATTTGCTCATTTACTTAAGCAAAAATCACGAGCACTTACAGAAACGTTCACTATAGAAATGGCTAATGGAAAGACAGAGAGCACTAGCAGTATATACATACGGTGTACCCTAACTTTAGATAGCCATTCATTTTCGATCGATCTCATGCCGGTCTCAATTAAAAGTTTCGACGTCATTATCGGCATGGATTGGTTGAGTCTTCATCGTGCCGACATCATGTGTTACGAAAAGGCTGTACGCCTTAATATGCCGTCTGGCGAAACCCTAGTAGTTTATGGCGACAAACCCGGCACGAACCTTCGTATCATCTCGAGCATTCAAGCTAAGAAATTCTTGCGAAAGGAATGTCACACATTCCTTGCTCATGTGGTCGATTTGAGCCAAGAAACGAAAGACATTCAGAACATTCCAGTAGTTCGTGAATTTCCCGACATCTTTCCAGAATAACTCCCAGGATTACCTCCGCATCGTCAAGTCGAGTTCAGAATCGACTTAGTTCCACGGGCTACCCCCGTAGCCAAATCGCCCTATCGTCTAGCACCTGCAGAGATGCAAGAACTGTCCTGTCAACTTAACGAACTGCTCAGCAAGGGCTTTATAAGACCAAGCTTCTCACCCTGGGGAGCTCCAGTCTTATTCGTCAAGAAGAAAGACGGATCATTTCGTATGTGCATGGACTACAGGGAGCTCAACAAACTGACCGTCAAAAATCGTTATCCTTTGCCTCGTATTGACGATTTATTTGATCAACTTCAAGGGTTGAATTTCTTTTCCAAAATCGACTTAAGATCCGGATATCACCAACTACGAGTGCTAGGGGAGGATGTTCCGAAGACAGCCTTCCGAACTCGTTATGGGCACTACGAATTCGTAGTGATGCCGTTTGGATTAACAAACACACCCGCAATGTTCATGAATTTAATGAATAGGGTGTGCCATCCTTACTTGGATCAGTTTGTCATCGTCTTCATCGATGACGTACTTATCTACTCTCGTAGTAAGGAAGAGCATAGCCAACATGTGCGACAAGGTCTTAGAAACACTACGTTCGGAGAAGCTCTATGCGAAGTTCTCGAAATGCGAATTTTGGATCCGAAGAGTCGAATTCTTAGGGCACGTGGTTAGCGAAGAGGGAGTACACGTGGACCCTTCCAAAATTAAAGCCATTGAGAACTGGTCAGCACCGAAGACGCCTATAGAAATTCGTCAATTTCTAGGTCTCGCTGGCTACTATCGCAGGTTCATTCAGAACTTCTCCCGCATTGCGAAACCTCTTACAACACTGACCCAAAAGGGCGTGGCCTTTGACTGGGAAGAGAAGCAGGAGAGAGCATTCCAAACACTCAAGCGAGCCTTGTGCACCGCACCGATATTATCCCTCCCCGAAGGGATAGAAGACTTCGTTGTCTATTGCGATGCTTCCAATCAAGGGCTCGGCTATGTTCTGAGGCAGCGAGGTAAGGTCATCGCCTACGCCTCGAGACAGCTGAAGATACACGAGGTCAACTACACCATTCATGATCATGAACTAGGAGCAGTTGTATTTGCCCTGAAGATCTGGAGACACTACCTGTATGGTACAAAAAGCACTATCTTTACAGACCAGAAAAGCCTACAACATATATTCGACCAAAAGGAGCTCAACATGAGACAACGACGGTGGGTCGAGCTACTCAGTGATTACGAATGCCAAATTCGTTATCATCCGAGTAAAACCAACGTAGTAGCTGACGCCTTAAGTCGGAAAGAATATTCTGGTCGTAGAGTCAGATATTTGACTATGACTATCCATTCACACTTGTCCACACAAATTAGGGAGGCTCAGCTCGACGCTTTGAAACCTGAAAATGTGGCCGGAGAATCCCTAAGAGGGATGGATAAGAACTTGGAGGTTCAGGGGACCGGATCTGGACCCCGAAATTTGGTGGTTTCAGGGACTTGGTCATGAACGAGGCGCACAACACTCGTTATTCCGTCCACCCAGGTTCAGATAAGATGTATCTGGATCTTAAAAAGCTATACTGGTGGCCTAACATGAAAGCAGAGATTGCTACCTTCGTGAGTAAATGCCTTACTTGCGCCAAGGTCAAGGTCGAATACCAGAAACCCTTCGGTCTTCTACAACAACCGGATATACCGGAATGGAAGTGGGAGCGGATCACTATGGATTTCATAACCAAGTTGCCCAAGACAACGGGTGGACTTGATACCATATGGGTCATCGTCGATAGATTGACCAAGTCCGTACACTTCCTGCCTATCAAGGAAACAGAAAAGATGGAGAAGCTTACAATAACTTACATTAGGGAGATTGTACGACTGCACGGTGTTCCCATATCCATTATCTCGTACAGAGATAGTAGGTTCACTTCGAGGTTCTGGCAGTCGCTACAAAGTTCCTTAGGAACTAGGCTGGACATGAGTACAGCCTACCATCCACAGACCGACGGGCAGAGTGAGAGGACTATCGAAACCTTGGAAGATATGTTGCGAGCCTGTGTGATCGACTTTGGGAAAGCATGGGATACTCATTTACCCCTTGTCGAATTTTCCTACAACAACAGTTATCACACGAGCATAAAGGCTGCTCCATTCGAGGCCCTCTATGCCCGAAAGTGCAGATCCCCTCTGTGCTAGGCTGAGGTGGGTGATACCCAGTTAACTAAGGGACGAGTTCCTGAAAGCACTCTCACATGTCCGAAGATCATTCGGGAAACGACAGAGAAGATCGTTCAGATTCGTGAACGATTGAAAGCCTCTAGAGACCGACAGAAAAGCTACGCTGATAAACGAAGGAAACCATTGGAATTCCAGGTGGGCGACCGTGTTCTATTGAAGGTCTCACCCTGGAAAGGCTTGATACGCTTTGGAAAGCGTGGAAAGCTAAATCCGAGATACATAGGGCCTTTCGAGATTCTTGCCAGAATCGGCCCTGTAGCTTACAAACTTAACTTACCGCACGAACTAAGTAACGTACATTCTACTTTCCACGTCTCGAACTTGAAAAAGTGTTTGTCTGACGAGACTCTTGTAATCCCACTCGACGAGATCGAGATCAACGAGAGCCTCAACTTCGTGGAAGAACCTGTAGAGATCATGGACTGGGAGGTCAAGCAAACGAATCAAAGCCACATCCCAATAGTGAAGGTTCGCTGGAACGCCAAGCGAGGACCTGAATTCACTTGGGAGCGAGAAGATCAAATGAAACTGAAATATCCTCGTCTTTTTACATAGTTATTTGTAACTACTTATTTGCTTAAACTCTAATTTTGGGACGAAATTCCTTCTAACGGGGGGATGATGTGACAACCCGAAATTTCTATTCTGTACAACGATTCACTTCAATAGAAGTCAGAACAGTTTCTGCTAATTTTCAAGCTTTTTGGAATAAGTTTGAGTGTTTTAAAGTTAGTACTTTGGGAGATATCAGGAGAGAGGATGCCTTAGGGTTTATTGTGCAACAATAATATCCCAAAACTCCAAGAGTTTGGAGTTTACGGCCTAAACAAAGGTGTTTACGGCCGTAAACCCTAAAGGGGGGGGGGGGTATAAATATGACACTTAGTCATTATTTACCACTTTTTCACATTTTCAAGATCCAAACTCAAATTCTCTTAAGTATCATCCAACTTTTCTTCTTGATCTTCAACTTTGTAAGTGTTTATATCCCTAAAAAGTTGATATCTACCTTAATCTAGTGATCTTACATGATTTCATCCGTGAAATCATTCCAAATGTGTAGATCTTCAAGTTTCACCAAGAACACCAAGAACACACACTAGTGTTCTTGGACTTTTAGCTCCTTTTCAAGGTTCTATCTAGTAAGTACTTCTATCCTAGTGTATTATAAGACTTGTTACACTTCTAATCATCAAGAAAACACCCAAGAATCAACGGATCAAAGGTGTTTACAGTCCAAGAACACCTTGGACCGTAAACCCTAACAAAGGGGCCAAAGTGTGCCCTAGTCCCTTACCAAGCCTTGGAACTAGTCTAGACCCCTTCCTTGATGTGCTAGGAACTCAAAACAACAAAAAGACCATAAAACATTTGGGTTTACGACCGTAAACCCAAAGAGAAGTGGTCCAAGGACCGTAAACTCCATAAAGGAGTGAAGTGGTGCCCTAATCACTTCCAAAGGCTTATACTTGAAGTAGGAATGCTTCTTAGGACTTGCAAAGCTTCAAAACACAAAATGGTCAAAGTACCATGAGTTTACGGCCGTAAACTCATGGGTTTACGACCGTAAACTCAAGGGGTTATGGTCACAAAACCGTAAACTCCAAGGGAGTTCACCCTTGAACCCTAAACTCAAATGCAAGGTCCTACCACCCTTAGATGCAATCCTTAGTACTTATAACACTTAAATAAGGTGTTTTGCATGTCCTAGGATGTCTTAACTTTGTTAATTAGTTGTTTCAAGACTAATTGGATACATATATGTGTTATTATATGTTAACTAGGATCCTTGTGTGTGTTCAAGTCTTCACTTGACACTTAGCATCCTATACATTCCGTTCATCCAAACCACTCACTACAGGTGAGTTCATACCCCTTAATTAACCTTTTAAATGTTTTTTAAATGCTTTTATGGGGGGGAATACAAGTTGAACAATTATAGTTATTATATCAATCACATGTGATTAATAACTACCAAACAAGTGGATTTCTTACCTTTCAAACTGTGTTACCAAACTGTTTTACTTCAAACTGTTTTACAAACTCTTTTATATACCAAATGTTTTTATCAAACTCTTGTACATGTCAAATACTGTTACATAAACTCTTTTAAACTTATATTCTGTGAAATGTGTATCTATATAGATATAGTTATATAAGTAGGATTGAAAGGACTTAGGACTGATAGCTCACCTTACTTCCTGTTCCTTGTTTGGTTGTGGACTTAGGGTATCATGGTTATTTGTCCGAAGGTCGTTTGAATCCTAGTTATATATTATGTATATGTATATAGATATAAAAGATTACTTCTTTCATTCAGTTCAATTCCTTTGGGTAGCAAAGGTATACACAAACATGTTCATACATACAAACAACATTACTAGTAAGCTATAATAGGTATAGTTTAGGGAGATACTAGTACTATTACTAGATCAATGAAACATACAATGAGTCAGTTCATGCATGAGTCGTAATACATAGTGATGAGAAACAAACATAATGCATAGTGATGAGAAACAAACATAATACATAGTGATGAGAAACAAACATAATACATAGTGATGAGAATCAAACAATACATTACAGAGAGAACATACATACAGGCTAGACATAGGAAGAACACACAATACAGCTAGCACATACATTACATATACATTACTTCAGTTATGTGAGCCACGTAACGGGGCATGGCACTACCTGCCATGACCGTTTTTGTATCCATAATCTCCTTAAGTGGGGAGCGTATGAGTTTGTGTATCGATCTATACTGGATTGACTATCCTACACCTTGCTGCTCGCTACAGTGGGACTTGCAAGTCTACGGGGGCCAAACGTCATTTCTTATGACGTCTTACATCGTCATTTTTCTATAGAGTCGGTAGCAGGATACAGGTCGATCACATGGTACTTTAAATAACAATTGGTTTAAGGTAGTTAGTACATCAGTAGTTACTTAATACAACACTACGGTACTATTTCATTTTCCCATTACATTTACTTTGTGATCTTCACACAATAAACAATAATGTAAAAACTATATTTTTGGTTAAAGATAGTAGGATTTGGGAAAATACACACTCTTACAAGAGACACAAACACACAGATACTAGATGCCTTGGTAGAAGGCTACTTTTAGTAGGAAACATAGGGTTTTCTAGGAGAGTTCAAACAATTACAAACTTTTACAAACTTGTACAATTACAGACTTACAAAAACTTTCATACAAACACATATATTAATATACTTATGATCTCACCAGCTTTAAAGCTGATAAACTCTTTCGAAATAACTTGTAGATAGGTACCGGTGCCAGGTTTTGAGAAGATGGAGCTCGTTCAAGACTCACCTTTTATTTTGATTTGTACATTTTTGGTGTCTATATAACTTGACAGAACACACTTGTATGAAATTATATTATTAATGCAATGGATGATGTTGTTGCTTGTTTACTACTTTGCATTGTTGTGATACTGTACATGACGTCCTCCACCCCCGAACGTTTCCGCCGTTCCGGTTTTGGGGTGTGACAAGTATCATCCAAAGATCTTCAAAAATCTTCAAGAAAGTAAGTGTTTTCTTCCTTGTTTTGTTGATATCTACCCTAATCTAGTGATCTTACATGATTTCATCCATGAAATCATTCCATATGTGTAGATCTTCATGTGTTCTTAGTTTCACCAAGAACACCAAGAACACACACTAGTGTTCTTGGACTTTTAGCACCTTTTCAAGCTTCTACCTAGTAAGTACTTTTATCCTAGTGTATTATAAGACTTGTTACACTTCTAAAACATCTAGAAATCACAAGGAAACACTAGATCAAAGGTGTTTACGGTCCAAGATGTTCTTGGTGATGGGTTTGGATCATTCTAACACTCCTATGGTGTACATGCAACCCTAGAAACCTTGGATCTATGTTTGACTATGATACATGCAAATAATTATTTTTCCAAGGTTCTTATCCTATCTAGCATGGCATGGGGAACTTGAATCAAATAAAGCTAGTAGAATTACTTACCTTGTAGTTGTAGTTGATTGCTTGGAGTTTTAGAGCCTAGCACCAATAGTGTGGATGCCTCAAATGGAAATCACAAATCACCACAAACTTGGAACTTTGAGAGAATAGTAATCACCTTCTTGAAATCGGCCCTCTTACTTTACTCACCACAACTCATGTGATTTCAAGAACCAAAGCGTCCTTTATATAGTGTGGTGGATTAGGGTTACATTCATGTAAACCCTAATACCCATGTCTTTTCATTTCCATGAGATCCATGGGTTAAAGCTCCATGGAGTATCCATGGACTTTTCATGCAAGCCTAGCCCATTCCAAATAAGCATTAGCCCACACTATATAAATACAAGAGCCCATATTTAATTAGTCATACTTTTGATCTCTAAACTAATTCCAGATTAATTATAGATAAATACTAATTAAATAATATGATTTTATATTAATATATTAGGACTTATAATATATTAATAAATCATAACTTATACTATTCTCAAACGATTATCCATAAATTGTTCGGGTGAAGTGCAACCCAAATGGACCATGTCGGGTCGGGTCAAGTACATACCAAATATAGTTATGGACTTAGACACTATATGCTTGCTCTACTACTTGTTGAATTACACACAAAAGCATGGTTTATAACATCGAGTTACCAATGCGTTTTCGTGCAATCAATGCATAACCAACTCATAGGCAACAAATCATATCTCTAGGTTTGAAGACTTATATGATATTACCGTCTCACGATCACTCGAGATAAATTCCATGAAGTGATACAAGTGAGCATGGGTTGAATCCAATACTCAGAACTTATGAGCACTCATGAGTGTTGTAGCCCCGCTTTGTCTAACATCTTAGACCTCTACAAGCCAACCCATGACAGTCTGGATTCATATCTACTTCCAACATATGACCGACTGTGGAGAGTTTGAATAATATGATATAAACCATAACATACTTATTCTGGAAGTCAAATCATGCAAAAAGAAATAATAGTAAACGATTGACAAGAGATAGCAACACTTTACTCATAAGTAACAGCTTTTATTTATCATCAAATGTCAATTACATTTTACAAATTTCAAGATTATCTAACTACTAAAACTAATATCATCCTTCAGCCCTATGCTCCGAGCATGCTGGAGATGCTTAGCCCGAGTCAGTCCCTTCGTGAGGGGATCTGCTGGGTTCTCATCCGATGATACCCTCTTTGCCACGAGGATGCCTTCTTCTATTCGATGTCTGATGAAGTGATATTTTCTGTCAATGTGTCTGGATCTCCCATGATCTCTTGGTTCCTTGGCTAAGGCAATCACATTATTGCTGTCACAGAAAATCTCCATTGGCTCCTTCATAGCTGGCACAACTCCAAGGTCTCCGATGAAGTTCTTTAGCCATATAGCCTCCTTTGCTGCCTCGCTTGCTGCTATATACTCTGATTCACAAGTGGAATCAGCCACTGTCTCCTGCTTGGAACTTTTACAAGTAATTGCCCCTCCGTTTAGAGTAAAGACCCAGCCCGACTGAGAGCGGAAATTATCCCTGTCAGTCTGAAAGCTAGCATCACTGTACCCTAGAACTCTCAAGTCCTCACTGGCACCGAGGGTAAGGACCCAGTCCTTAGTCCTCCATAGGTACTTGAGGATATTCTTTACCGCAGTCCAGTGTGCCTTGCCAGGGTTCCCCTGATACCTGCTAACCATGCTCAAAGCAAAGGCTACATCAGGTCGAGTACACGTCATAGCATACATGATCCATCCTACAGCTGAAGCATAAGGTATTCGACTCATTTCTGCTATCTCAGCCTCAGTAGTAGGGCTTTGTGTCTTACTCAATCTGGCGTTACTCTGGATGGGTAACTCTCCTTTCTTGGAGTTATGCATGTTGAACCTTTTCAACACTTTGTCCACATAGGTGCTTTGACTAAGTCCAATTAGTCTTTTACTCCTGTTTCTCAAAATCCTTATCCCTAGGATATAGGCAGCTTCTCCAAGGTCCTTCATAGCGAAACACTTCCCAAGCCAAGACTTTACTTCCTGCAGGGTTGGGATGTCATTTTCTATGAGTAGTATGTCATCCACATACAGTACTAAAAAGCTGACTATACTCCCACTAGCCTTGATATAGACACAAGATTCATCTTCACTCCTTGAATAGCCAAATTCTTTGACTTTCTCATCAAAGCAAAGATTCCATCTGCGAGGTGCCTGTTTTAATCCATAAATGGATTTCTCGAGCTTACACACTCTACTGGGGTACTCTGTACTGACAAAACCCTCTAGCTGAACCATGTAAACATCTTCAGCCAACTTTCCATTAAGGAAAGTGGTTTTGACATCCATTTGCCATATTTCATAATCATGAAATGCAACAAGGGCTAACAGAACCCTAATAGACTTAATCTTGGCCACTGGTGAAAAGGTCTCATCATAATCAACTCCCGGAGTTTGAGAATAACCCTTTGCAACCAGTCGTGCCTTATAAGTGTGTACATTACCATCCATGTCGGTCTTCTTCTTAAAGATCCATTTGGACCCAACTATCTTACGATCAGGTACATTGTCAACCAAGTTCCAAACTTGATTGTCATACATGGACTGTATCTCGCTATCCATAGCCTCTTTCCATTTAGCAGCCTCAGGGCCTGCCATGGCTTCCGTGTAGCTGTTAGGCTCATCCAGTTTTACCAGTGTGTTATCACTGATAAGTGTCTCACCTTCTGCAGTAATATGAAAACCATAATAATGCTCAGGTGCATTCCTAACTCTGGTGGAACACCTCAGAGGTATAGATTCTTCAGTCGGCTCAATAGGAGTTTTCTCCTCAGGTTGAGGGATAGGGTTTGAGGTTCCTTCACCACTTGACTCTTGTATTTCCTCAAGGTCAATTTGCCTCCCATTGTCTCCTTGGCTCATGAATTCTCTCTCTCGAAAGAATCCTCTTCTTGCTACAAAGACCACATTATCACTGGGTCTGTAGAAGATGTAACCAAAGGATTTCTATGGGTAGCCGATGAAAATACACCTTTCGCTTCGGGGTTCGAGCTTATCGTGAGTCTCGCGTCTCACGAAAGCCTCGCAACCCCAAATCTTGATATGGTCTAGATTGGGAACTTTTCCAGTCCACACCTCGTGAGGTGTTTTGGCAACCTTCTTTGTAGGGAATAAATTAAGGATACGGGCGGCAGTCTCTAAGGCATACCCCCAAAATGAGATTGGTAGCGAAGCTCGACTCATCATGGAACGAACTATGTCCAACAAGGTCCGATTGCGCCTCTCAGCTACACCATTCAACTGTGGTGTCCTAGGAGGTTTCAATTGTGAGACAATCCCACATTCCTTAAGATAGTCAAGGAACTCAGTACTAACATACTCACCACCACGATCGGATCGAAGCAACTTAATGTTCCTACCCAACTGATTCTCCACTTCTTGCTTAAACTCTTTGAATTTCTCAAAGTTTTCTGACTTATGCTTGATTAGGTAAACATATCCATATCTACTAAAATCATCAGTAAAAGTCACGTAGAACCGATTAGCATCTCTTGTGGTGGTTCTAAAGGGTCCACACACATCCGTGTGTATGAGGTCCAACAAACCTTCACCCCTAGCACAAGTGCCAGTAAAAGGTGACTTTGTCATTTTACCAAGCAAACAAGATTCACAACTATCATCTGACTTTAGGTCAAATGACTCCAAGACTCCATCCTTTTGGAGTTGGCCTATGCGTTTCTTGCTTACATGTCCAAGACGACAATGCCATAAGGATGCTTTATCTAAGCTAGTGGAAGAGTTAATACACAATACATTATTTCCTAGATTATCTACAACAGATATAGTTTCATACACGCCATCACAAGGTAATGCTTTAAAATAAAGAACATTATTAAATAAAGCATCAATAGTACCATTATTATTATCAAAATAAAAGGTAAAACCTTGTTTATACAATGCATGAAAGGAAATAACATTTCTTGCCATTTCTGGCGAATAATAACATTTATTCAAATCTAATGTAAACCCACTATTTAGCACTAAGGAATAAACTCCTATCTTGGTGACAGGTGAAGCTTTCCTGTTTCCCATGATCAAGTTTATCTTTCCCTGCTCCACATTCTCACTTCTTTTTAGTCCCTGCAAATCACAACATATGTGAATACCACAACCTATATCAAGGACCCAAGACTTAGAATGTGGTGAGTTATTAGACAATATAGTGTATATACCTGCATGGTTGGGTTTTACTTTCCCATCCTTCAAATCTTGCTGGTACTTTGGGCAGTTTCGCTTCCAGTGCGACTTTTCATGGCAATAGAAGCATTCAGCCTCATTAGGGTTAGCAGAAGGAGTCACAAAACCTTTCTTGGTTTTGCTTGAAGAGGAGCCTTCAAGGGTCTTACCCTCGGTACCCTTAGAAGGGTTCTTTCTCTTCTTCCCTTTGCCATGCCCGATTGCCAAGACATTGGCCGCAGTTGGAGTAGGAGTAGGAGTAGTAACAACCGACTTACCCTTTAGACGACTTTCGACGGTCTTCAAGAGTCCTTGAAGTTTGCTGAGGGTGACTTCTTCCTTGTTCGTGTGATATGTTATGTGGAATTGATCATAACACGATGGCAAGGAGTGCAAAATGATGTTTATTGCTAACTCCTCAGGGAAGTTCACATTCAGCTTCAGTAAACGGTCTACATACCTTTGCATTTTCTACTTGTGGCCCGTGATGGGTTCACCATCCTTCATTCGGGTTGTTATCATGGAGGAGATTATTTCATATCGCTCTTGACGAGCACTTTGATTGTAGCGGTCCATCAACTCCTGGTGCATCTTAAAAGGATAATAGTCCTCATAGGACTTTTGGAGCTCGGCTGTCATGGTGGCCATCATGATGCATGCCACTTTTGTAGCATCTCTTTCATGTACCTCATATTCAGCAAGCTCTTCAGGAGTAGCAGTTGGCTCGGGTACCTTCAGCTCCTTGTCGAGAACATATTCTTTGTTCTCATACCGAGCGACCATCCTGATGTTTCTGATCGAATCTGTAAAGTTGGACCCATCAAAGATGACTCTCCCACAAAGATTCATGAGAGATAAGGAGCTAGTAGGGTTTGAGCCAGAAGCATTGTTATTGGAAGACATCTGAAAAGAAGAAGGAATAGATTAGATTAGATATAGAGATAGTCCTTAACAAAACACCCAAATGTAATATTAAGGCTAGGACCCAACACAATATTTTATAACTTAGAAGAGGGATGCCGTAATCTAAGCTATAAGATATTTGAAGGTAGATGAATGACGATTCACCAATTTCCACCATGAAAAACGAAATATTTAATTAGGTTTTAATTGGTTTAGAAACTCCTAGATTCTTTGAGATTCATTGAACTTTCTTCAATGGCATGTTTCAATCTCGAGTGTGCCCTTCAAGTTTTGTGACTGGGATGCCGAGGATCACAAAACAAGGTGTGAAGTAACCATGCAAATTACTTGGTACCCTTAATGTATTACCCGTCAATCGATGTGCCGGTTAACCACACATGCTCCATCGATACTATGATAAACATTAAGTCACCCTTTACCTACTTTGTTAAGTTCAAGTTAGTGTGCCGGTTAACCACACACGCTCCACTAACGACTTAAACAAAGTGTAAAGTTTAATTTCATGGATTAGCACCTTATTCACATTTTCCTAAAATAACTAAGATTGGGAATTCAATAAAGTTTCGTTACTTTAGTATTATCTTTATACTTTTAATGAGAATTTATAAGTCCTTGTCCTACCTGTTCGGCTAACGACCCTCCACCGATCAAGGAAGCGGTGGGTGAGAGTGGACACCCATTAAGTTGCCATTTTATAGGCAACAACCTTATACCCCCCTTATAGACCGGCTTCGTGAATGAGGCGTACTAGCGGTAAGACGACTTGATCTTATACACATATAAATATTATTAAACTTATAATATTATAAAGTATAAGGGTTGAATTTTAACTTTTAAAATTTTAGGGGTTGGAAGTAAAGTTTTTAATATGACTTTACAGGTTCCAAAACTTGAGGGCAAGTTTTGTAAACTTTCAAAACTTTTCATTTCTCATAACTTATGAGTTAATGGTTATTAAAAATGAAGACTCTTCATTTTTTGTAACCTATGTGTTCTTTTAATGGTTATTTATAAATGTGACTTTTGGTTATCCATAACTTAAGAACTAGTTATGGACTCCATTAAAACACATAAAAATCAAGAATTAATCTAATCAATTATTAGCACATAATTTCTATGATCTTCTAAACTCATATGTTTATGAATGTTCATATCAAAAATTTCAAGAATCTTAAGTACATATACAAAACTTGAAATTTTGATACGAGCTTTTAAACAAAACTTCGATTTTCAAGTTTTTTTTTTGCATCAAGTATCAAATAAAACAAACCAGGCTCTGATACCACTGATGGGTTTTGAGCATTCTAACACTCCTATGGTGTACATGCAACCCTAGAAACCTTGGATCTATGTTTGACTATGATACATGCAAATAATTATTTTTCCAAGGTTCTTATCCTATCTAGCATGACATGGGGAACTTGAATCAAATAAAGCTAGTAGAATTACTTACCTTGTAGTTGTAGTTGATTGCTTGGAGTTTTAGAGCCTAGCACCAATAGTGTGGATGCCTCAAATGGAAATCACAAATCACCACAAACTTGGAACTTTGAGAGAATAGTAATCACCTTCTTGAAATCGGCCCTCTTACTTTACTCACCACAACTCATGTGATTTCAAGAACCAAAGCCTCCTTTATATAGTGTGGTGGATTAGGGTTACATTCATGTAAACCCTAATACCCATGTCTTTTCATTTCCATGAGATCCATGGGTTAAAGCTCCATGGAGTATCCATGGACTTTCCATGCAAGCCTAGCCCATTCCAAATAAGCATTAGCCCACACTATATAAATACAAGAGCCCATATTTAATTAGTCATACTTTTGATATCTAAATTAATTCTAGATTAATTATAGATCAATACTAATTAAATAATATGATTTTATATTAATATATTAGGACTTATAATATATTAATAAATTATAACTTATACTATTCTCAAATGATTATCCATAAATTGTTCGGGTGAAGTGCAACCCAAAGGACCATGCCGGGTCGGGTCAAGTACATACCAAATATAGTTATGGACTTAGACACCAAGCCTTGTACACTAATAAAGGGGCCAAAGTGTGCCCTAGTCCCTACCAAGCCTTGTACACTAATTTAGATCTCATGCTTTATGTGCTTAGGACTTAAAACAACAAAAAGACCATAAACCATATGGGTTTACGGCCGTAAACACATGGAGAAGTGGTCCATGGGCCGTAAACTCCTCTTAGGAGTGAAATGATGCCACAAACACTTCCTAAGGCTTATACTTGAAGTAGGATGCTTCCTTATGCCTTGAAAAACTTCAAAACACAAAATGGTAGAAGTTCCATGAGTTTACGGCCGTAAACTCATGGGTTTATGACAGTAAACTCCAAAGGAGTTGGTCACAAAACCGTAAACTCCAATAGAGGGTCCCCTTGAACCCTAAACTCAATAGCCAAGTCCTACAACCCTTAGATGCAATCCTTAGGACTTATAGCACTTAAATCAAGTGTTTTACATGTCTTAGGATGTCTTAACTTGGTTAATTAGTGGTTTTATAACTAATTGGATACATATATGTTTCTTTATATGTTAACTAGGATCCTTGTGTGTGCTCAAGTCTTCACTTGACACTTAGCATCCTATATCAATCCGTTCATCCAAACCACTCACTACAGGTGAGTTCATACCCCTTAATTAACCTTTTAAATGTTTCTAAATGTTTTTATGGGGGGAAATACCAGTTAAATTCTTATAGCCATTATATCAATCACATGTGATTAATGACTACCAAACAAGTGGATTTCTTACTTTTCAAACTGTTTTACAAACCCTTTTACACATCAAATACTTTTATCAAACTCTTTTACATGTCAATTCCTTTTATTAAATCCTTTTCATGTCAATTACTTTTACTTAAACTCTTTTACACTTATATTCTGTTAAATGTGTATCTTTATAGATATAGTTATATAAGTAGGATTGAAAGGACTTAGGACTGATAACTCACCATACCTCCTGTTCCTCGTTTGGTTGTGGACTTAGGGTATCCGTTATTTGTCCGAAGGTCGTTTGAATCCTAGTTATATATTATGTATATGTATATAGATATAAAAGTTCCTTCTTTCTATTCAAAACCTTTGGGTAGCAAAGGCATACATACATGTTTATACATTCAAGTCATATTACTAGTAAACTACGATAGGCGTAGTTTAGGAAGTTACAAATACTATTACTAGACCAATGAATCATACAATGAGTCAGTTCATACATGAGTCAATACTTGCTAGATAGAGAGAGAACACACAATACAGCTAGTACACACAATACATTACAATTCTTGCTAGATAGAGAGAGAACACACAATACAGCTAGTACACACAATACATTACAATACTTGCTAGATAGAGAGAGAACACACAATACAGCTAGTACACACAGTACATTACAATACATGCTAGACAGAGAGAGAACACACAATACAACTAGCACATACATATACTAGAACATTATTCCATTTATGTGAGCCACGTAACGGGGCATGACACTACCTGTCATGACCGTTTTGTATCCAGAATCTCCTGAAGTGGGCAGCGTATGAGTGTGTGTATAGATCTATACTGGATTGACTATCCTACACCTTGCTGCTTGCTACAGTGGGACTTGCAAGTCTACGGGTGCCAAACGTCATTTCTTACGACGTCTTACATCGTCGTTTTTCTATGACTCGGTAGCAGGGTACAAGCCGATCACATGGTACTTTAAATAATAATTGGTGTAAGGTAGTTAGTATAACAGTAGTTACTTAATACAACACTACAATACTATTTCATTTTCCCATTACATTCACTTTGTGAACATTCATACAATGCACTGTAATGTAAAAACTATATTTTTGGTTAATGATAGTCAGATTTGGGAAAATACATACTCTTACAAGAGACACACACACAGACACTAGATGCCTCGGTAGAAGGCTACTTTTAGTAGGAAACATAGGGTTTTCTGTTGGATTAATGTCTAAGTCCATAACTATATTTGGTATGTACTTGACCCGACCCGGCATGGTCCATTTGGGTTGCACTTCAACGGCACAATTTATATGGATAGTCTTTTGAGAATAGTATATTTATGATTTATATTAATATATTATAAGTTCTAATATATTAATATGGAATCATATTATTTAATTAGTATTAAGCAAGAATTAATTTAGAATTAATTAAGTGATCAAAAAGAACTAATTAAATATGGACTCTTATATATATGGAATGGGCCAAGTTCATTTAGGTTGGGCTAAGCTTTCATGGATGGTCCATGGGGCTTTTAACCCATGGGTCCTATGTAAATGAAAAGTCATGGGTATTAGGGTTTACATGGATATAACCCTAATCCTCCATAACATATAAAGGGGTCCTTGGCTCACAAAATTGACACAAGTGTGTGAAAGTAAGAGTGGGCCGATTTTATTGTGCATACATATTCTCTCAAGTTCTTCCAAGGTGTTTTGGTGATTTGTGATTCCATTTGAGGATTCCACACTATTGGGGCTAAGCTCTTAAAGCTTGAAGACATCAAGCTACATCAAAAGGTATGTCATCTAACTAGAACTTAGTAGTATAGGTGCTTCATAATATGCTAGTTAGGATGAAACCTTGGAATAGTTAATATTTGCATGTATAATAGAGAAAACATAGATCCAATGTTTATAGGGTTGCATGTACGCCATAGCAGTGTTAGAATGCTCAAAACCCAACATTTTCTAGGAGAGTTCGAATCGTCTTACAAAACATCTTACAAAACATCTTACAAATACTTTCGTACAAATACAGACACTAATATACTTATGATCTCACCAGCTTTAAAGCTGATACTCGCTTTCAAAATAACTTGTATTCTCAGGTCACTAGTAGACATGTACCGGAGCCAGGTTTTGAGAAGATGGAGCTCGTTCAAGACTCATCTTTCATTTTGACTTATATTTTGGTGTCTATTAAATTTGGCAAGACATACTTGTATTAAAATTATATTATTAATGCAATGGATGATGTTGTTGCTTGTTTACTACTATTCATTATTGTGATACTGTACATGACGTCCTCCGCCCCAGAACGTTTCCGCCGTTCTTGGTTTTGGGGTATGACAGATTGTATCAGAGCATTGTTTATAGTGAATTGAGTATATCAACCCATAAAAGATATACAGACTATAAATACAATAGGGATTAAAATACTCTGATAAAGAGTTTATACTTTTCAATAATAAAATATTTAATTAAGTATACATGCCTGTATTCATACTAAAATCAGTGTCACTAGGACAGAACAAAAGTATTACGATTGTTGGGCAGCACAAGTAGACTTAGAGACATATAGTCAAAACTGGGAAGATATAGCCTGATCAACTATATTATCTGAGGGTTGACTAGCATGTGCCTAAGTGTGGTTGTGAGGTTGCAACAAGTCTAAAAACTTACCCACAATACCACAATGAGAACAATAGAACATAAACCTAAAATACTATAGGAGTATTTTCTGTGTTACTATAAACTACTTATGTGCTATATTCTTATATCCCTTTTCTTGCGTAGATAACATGGCTAGATTCCATCCCCACGACAACTTGTACTTCCCTAACCAAGGTAATGATGGAGGGTTTGAAGCAGAGCCAGAAAATGATCACCCAATCCGTATGGATGGTCACCAGGCTGAAGGCTTTGCAGATGGTTCTGACTCCGAGCCTGAAGTTGAGAACCTACCCCCGATGGCTCTTGTCCCAAATCCTAACCCTCGTCCGACTTCTCAAGGACCGACGCCTCCGTGGGTGGAAAGCTTGGAAACATGGAGCCAAGGGCAAGATCAGCCCATGCCATTTAATGGAGACCGAAGCTTTTATGACCTGAGCGAATGGGGCTCAGCAGACAGAGTCTTGCCAATCCTGGTCCGCAGAGTGGCCCGAAATGAGATTCAAGGCAGGACAACTCTCCATCAAATCACGAAAGTTGTCACCAATGCGAGAATGCATATCCTCCGCACCATTCGTCTGGAAGATGCTCGTGAAAAATCTAGAGTAGACCATGAGACCCTGCAGCAAGAGCTAGCTGAAAGTCGAGCTGAAGTCATAGAGCTCCTAGTACGCCAAAGGGTGTACGAAAGATACTTACTTGATATGGAGCGTCAACTGGCTGAACTGAGGGTTCACCCAAGGGATAAACATCCCTAGTAGGAGATATTCTACCTTCTCTCCCGGGTAGAAAGAATAGTCTTCCTATCTATGCTCCAAGTAGTACTTTTCAATGTAACTAACTTTGTACTGTAAGGGCTTTCTAGTTAGGCCAGTATGCCGTCAAAACTTTTGCTACTTCGTATATGATGTAAGACCTACTCCAAGGTCATTTTTCCCAAATATATTACATTTTAAATATCAATGATATTGTCAGTCGGCTAAATTCTGTGCCAATCCCTGTTCAGATACTTTCGTTTTGCTATGGTTAGAATCCTATCTAAACCCTCACTTCGTCGAATTAATGAGCTATGGTGAATTAGCTCAAGGATTCCTTCCAATCCTTGTCAAAGGTTGGATAGCGATCGTCTTATAACCATTCTAGGAACTTACTTCTACTCGCTACTAGGACTGCATCATAGGGATGTAGGTCAAAACCCCCGAGAACTTACTCCTACTCTTTATATGATTAGTCAAAATGCATCTAGGTTCAACCATAATCACTCACGAACTCATTTTCCTTTCCATAATAGAATTATGTCGTCACCCAGAAATAACAAGTCGAGCAACGAAACCCCTATCCTTCACATCGACGCCGCTACTTTCCAAGCCGCGGTATCAGATGCCGAGGTAGCTGTCCTTGCAAACCTCAGCGCTAACAACGCAGGCAAGGCTGAAAAAGGGGTGGACGAATCCAATCGTTGTATTAATCCGGGAAAGCAACAAATGATAACGGTCACAGAATTGCAAAGCAGTAAAACCGAGAAAAGAAAACGAAAGTGCCAAGCCCAAAAGGAGCGCAAGCGATCCCAAAGACTTGCCATACAACAGCAACAAGTGGCGACCCCTTCCATCCCAGTACCGATCAGACCATACGAGGGAAAGCTTCCAAAGTGTGACAAGTGTAGCTTTCATCATAATGGAGCTTGCCATGAAATGCAATGCTGCAATTGCCACAAAATAGGGCACCATGATCGTAACTGTGGAGCACCGGCACGACCCATCACTCCAGTCCTTGACATCGGAGTCAGCCAGGCTTGCTACGGTGCCGGTGAAATCGGACACCTTAAGAGGAATTGTTCGAAAAGGAGGAGCAGCGAAAGCGACCGTGTCTACATAACCCTGACCCGACACATCATTTCCACCACCGATGCGAGTGCTAGCCAGATGTGTCATTTATGTGGTGAGATAGGACATCTCAAGAAGGATTGTCTAATAATGAAGAACTCAGGCACAGACGGGAAGATACTAAGGATCACAGCCGCAGGAGAGACTATTCCGGACCCACGTTGAAATACTAGGGCGTTTCGTAATAGTAGACTTAAAAACTATTAAAAACTAGTGCAACTCGAGTCTTATCTTTTTGGCGAGACCCCGTCAGTCAAGGGACTCTCGTGCTGCGTATACTTGCTTTTGTAGTATACCTTGTTCGCAGCAGTAGTCTTATAGATAAATCTAAAATACTCAAACTCTGTAGAAGTTGCACTGTGATGTTTTGAAACACTTTTATTATCCAGACTAATGCCTTTTATTCCAAGTAGTCTGACATTAACGTTTAACTTGAGTAAGTTCGATCCTCGCAATGCCAGTTTCATGCATAGATTCTTTTCTCCAAAATCGCCTTTCTAGCGAAGCCATCATTCCAGAACTCCGAGGTACTCATGCAGAGAGTACCTTATGTCTCGTATCCACTCGTACAGTACGTCAAGTTCAACCCGAAGACCCATACGGTTGATCTATCGCTAAAGAAGGTATACGCAAGGGTGGTATATAATCAAGGTTCTACAGGCTTAGAATTGGTAATTCCGCTTCAACTTCTTTTCCTTGTTTGGATGCGGGCTTGAAGAAGAATTATTTATTCGACTGCCTTTTCAGTCTTAATTATATACGACTGGTATACACGAAACTGCGATTGATGAACCAAATATGACTTTTGATATGAACTTTAGGACGGAGACTGCCCAAGACTACGAGTGATGGTACTACCATGCGGATAAACTTAGAATCCAATCAAATGCCCTTCTCACCGATCGAGTAAATAGATCCAGATAGAACAGAAAACTCCCATAGTTCCAGGGGCTACCCCAGTAGCCAAATCGCCCTATCGCCTAAAACCTGCAGAGATGCAAGGACTGTCCTGTAAATTTAACGAACTGCTCAGCGAGGGCTTTATAAGACCAAGCTTCTCACCCTGGGGATCTCCAGTCTTATTCGTCAATAGGAGAGCCTTCCGAACTCGTTACGGACGCAACGGGTTTGTAGTAGTAGCATTCAGATTGACTAATGTGCCCGAAGTATTCATGAAGTTAATGAATAGGGTATGTCATCCTTACTTGGATCAGTAGTCATCGTCTTCTTAGATGACACACTTATCTACTCTCGTAGTAAGGAAGAGCATAGTAAGCGTCTACGTTAGGATCAGATAAGATATATATAGGTCTTAAAAAGCTATACTGGTGGCCTATCATAAAAGCAAAGATACTACCTTCGTGAGTAAATGTCCTACTTGCGTCAAGGTCGAGGTCGAATACCAGAAACCCTCAGGACTACTACAACAGCCGGAGATACCGAAATGGAAGTGAGAGCGGATCACTATGGAATTCATAACCAAGTTGCCCAAGACAACGGGTGGACTTGATACCATATGGGTCATTGTCGATAGATTGACCAAGTCCGCACACTTCCTGCCTACCAAAGAAACAGACAAGATGAAGAAGCTTACAAGAACTTAACTTACCGCGCGAGCTCAGTAACGTACATTCTACTTTCCAAGTCTCGAACTTGAAAAAGTGTCTGTCCGATGAGACTCTTGTAATCCCACTCGACGAGATCGAGATCAACGAGAGCCTCAACTCCGTGGAAGAACCTGTAGAGATCATGGACCATGAGGTCAAGCAAACGAAACAAAGCCGTATCCCGATAGTGAAGGTTCGCTGGAACGCCAAGGGAGGACCTGAATTCACTTGGGAGGGAGAGGATCAGATGAAACTGAAATATCCTCATCTTTTTACTTAGTTATTTGTAACCACTTATTGCTTAAATTCTAATTTCGGGACGAAATTCCTTCTAACAGGGGGATTATGTAACAACCCGAAATTTCTATTCTGTACAACCATTCAATTCAATAGAAGTCATAACAGTTTCTGCTAACTTTCATGCTTTTTGGAATAAGTTTGAGTGTTTTAAAGTTAGTGCTTCAGGAGATAACAGGAGAGAGGATGCCTTAGGGTTTATTGTGCATCAATAAAGTTCCAAAAACTCCAAGAGTTTGGAGTTTACGGCCCAAATGCTATTAGGGCCGTAAACCCTAATGACTATATAAGTGACAGTTAGTTTATTTTTAACTTTTTTTCACACTTCCAAGTCTAGAACCAATTCTCTCTCAAGTATCATCCAAAGTTCTTCAAAAATCTTCAAGAAAGTAAGTGTTTTCTTCCTTGTTTAGTTGATATCTACCCTAATCTAGTGATCTTACATGATTTCATCCATGAAATCATTCAATATGTGTAGATCTTCAAGTGTTCTTAGTTTCACCAAGAACACCAAGAACACATATTAGTGTTCTTGGACTTTTAGCACCTTTTCAAGCTTCTACCTAGTAAGTACTTCTATCCTAGTGTATTATAAGACTTGTTACACTTCTAAAACATCTAGAAATCACAAGGAAACACTAGATCAAAGATGTTTACGGTCCAAGATGTTCTTGGACCGTAAACCCTAATAAAGGGGCGAAAGTGTGCCCTAGTCCCAACCAAGCCATGTAAACTAATTTAGATCTCATCCTTGATGTGCTTAGGACTTAAAACATCAAAAAGACCATAAACCATATGGGTTTAAGGCCGTAAACACATGGAGAAGTGGTCCATGGGCCGTAAACTCCATTTAGGACTGAAATGATGCCACAAACACTTCCTAAGGCTTATACTTGAAGTACGATGCTTCCTTATGCGTTGAAAAACTTCAAAACACAAAATGGTAGAAGTGCCATGAGTTTACGGCCATAAACTCATGGGTTTACGACCGTAAACTCCAAAGGAGTTGGTCACAAAACCGTAAACTCCAATAGAGGGTCCCCTTGAACCCTAAACTCAATAGCCAAGTCCTACAACCCTTAAATGCAATCCTTAGGACTTATAACACTTAAATCAAGTGTTTTACATGTCTTAGGATGTCTTAACTTGGTTAATTAGTGGTTTTATAACTAATTGGATACATATATGTGTCTTTATATGTTAACTAGGATCCTTGTGTGTGCTCAAGTCTTCACTTGACACTTAGCATCCTATATCAATCCGTTCATCCAAACCACTCACTACAGGTGAGTTCATGACTACTAAATAGCATCCTATATCAATCCGTTCATCCAAACCTTTTAAATGTTTCTAAATATTTTTATGGGGGGGAATACAAGTTAAATTCTTATAACCATTATATCAATCACATGTGATTAATGACTACTAAACAAGTGGATTTCTTACTTTTCAAACTGTTTTACAAACCCTTTTACATATCAAATACTTTTATCAAACTCTTTTACATGTCAATTCCTTTTAGTAAATCCTTTTCATGTCAATTACTTTTACTTAAACACTTTTACACTTATATTCTGTTAAATGTGTATCTTTATAGATATAGTTATATAAGTAGGATTGAAAAGGACTTAGGACTGATAACTCACCTTACCTCCTGTTCCTCGTTTGGTTGTGGACTTAGGGTATCGGTTATTTGTCTGAAGGTCGTTTGAATCCTAGTTATATATTATGTATATGTATATAGATATAAAAGTTCCTTCTTTCTATTCAAAACATTTGGGTAGCAAAGGCATACATACATGTTTACACATTCAAGTCTTATTACTAGTAAACTATGATAGGCATAGTTTAGGAAGTTACTAATACTATTACTAGACCAATGAATCATACAATGAGTTAGTTCATACATGAGTCAATACTTGCTAGATAGAGAGCGAACACACAATACAGCTAGTACACACAATACATTACAATACTTGCTAGATAGAGAGAGAACACACAATACAGCTAGTACACACAGTACATTACAATACATGCTAGACAGAGAGAGAATACACAATACAGCTAGCACATACATATACTAAAACATTATTACATTTATGTGAGCCACGTAACGTGGCATGGCACTACCTGTCATGACGTTTTGCATCCATAATCTCCTTAAGTGGGGATCGTATGAGTTTGTGTATAGATCTATACTGGATTGACTATCCTACACCTTGCTGCTCGCTACAGTGGGACTTGCAAGTCTACGGGTGCCAAACGTCATTTCTTACGACGTCTTACATCGTCGTTTTTCTATGAGTCGGTAGCATGGTACAGGCCGATCACATGGTACCTTAAGTAATAATTGGTTTAAGGTAGTTAGTACAGCAGTAGTTACTTAATACAACACTACAGTACTATTTCATTTTCCCATTACATTCACTTTGTGAACATTCACACAATGCACTGTAATGTAAAAACTATATTTTTGGTTAATGATAGTCAGATTTGGGAAAATACATACTCTTACAAGAGACACACACAGACACAAGATGCCTCGATAGAAGGCTACTTTTAGTAGGAAACATAGGGTTTTCTAGGAGAGTTCAAAACGTCTTACAAATACTTTCGTACAAATACAGACACTAATATACTTATGATCTCACCAACTTTAAAGCTGATACTCGCTTTCAAAATAACTTGTATTCTCAGGTCACTAGTAGACAGGTACCGGAGCCAGGTTTTGAGAAGATGGAGCTCGTTCAAGACTCATCTTTCATTTTGAATTATATTTGGTGTCTATTAAATTTGGCAAGACATACTTGTATTAAAATTATATTATTAATGCAATGGATGATGTTGTTGCTTGTTTACTACTATTCATTATTGTGATACTATACATGACGTCCTCCGCCCCAGAACGTTTCCGCCGTTCTTGGTTTTGGGGTGTGACAATAAATATATATATATATATATATATATATATATATATATATATATATATATATATATATATATATATATATATTGTAACACCGGGTTCATGGAATGATTTTATTTAAGTTTTTATCCTAATTTTGCCATGAACTCGGCGAGTCTTCGTCCCGACTCGCCGAGTAGCAGCAGGGTAGACGCGGGATTTGAGCGGTGAACTCGACGAGTCGATGCATGGACTCGACGAGTCCACCTGTCTAAAGAAACTCTATTTTCAGACATTGCACCCTATTTTACCCATTCTAAAACACCCATTTCGTCCCATTCTCTTCCAAAAGAACTGTAGAGCAAAACCCTAGCCCATATTGATCCTTGTGAGTGAATTTGGCTTGGTGAAGGAAGTTTGAAGCTTAGAAGAAGAAGGAGGAAGTTGGAGGGTGCAAGGAAGTGTGATAGATCCAAAATCTACCCTGGGAGAAGCTCCTAACCAGGTAAGAAAGCTCCTTCTTGATCCTTAGTAAAATAGATTCCCTTTTGTCCCTTACATGTGGAATGCAAGCCCTTAAACCTCCCAAACTCCGTGTGTTTATGCCCTAGGAGCTTAGATTTATGGTTTGGAACCATTGCATGTCTCAAATTTGGCCAGAATGGGTGAAGAGTCGAAGGGTACTCGGCGAGTGCCAAAGTGCACTCGGCGAGTTCCATGAAGATGGCCTTAGACTCGGCGAGTTGGATAAACAACTCGTCGAGTCCTATGAAGATTCCCTGGTACTCGGCGAGTCGTTCTTCAAACTCGGCGAGTCCCCTGAATATAGCCTTGAACTCGACGAGTTGTTCTTCCAACTCGGCGAGTCATATGATCAGTCACTAGGATAAGAAGGGTTTAAGTGTAGGAGGTCCAACCCTCCGTAGTCGCACGTGGAATTAGCAAAAACGTGTAGCTATAGTCCCAGAATCTCCAAATCTCCAAGGTTGATGTTCTAATGGAAGATTGGAGCGATTTGTGAGATCTGTTCGTCGGACTTGGCGAGTCACCCCCTTGGACTCGGCGAGTCCAGTCGCGGGTTTGTTAGCTGTCCCCGTCTAGCGAGTCGGGCTGACTCAGTGAGTGGGAACAGGGACCCGATGAGTCAGAGTCGGGCTAGACATAGAAGGACTCAGCGAGTCCAGTCAATCAGGAGTTGACTTTGACCAGTCAGTTGACCTTAGGGGTATTTATGAGTACCTAATCCATGCTTACGGATTTATAGCCGGAGGGATTACCGGTACGGCAGCCAGGCGTAGTCTGAGCAGGTGTTCGGCAGCTACTCTCGAGTTGAGTTTCTTTCCAGTAGGGACGGGTCTAAGGCACCAAGGCCGGCCCGTATAGACAATATGTTAGTATCGGAGTGTGGGCGGAGCCCGTATCTCATAGCTGAGTTTGATTGTGTTATATGCCAGTATGATAGAATTGTTTATACTTGTTGTCTGTGTGATACTTGTATATTATGGTTTAGTGGCGGAGCGTGGGCGAGGCCCGTATCTCCATGGATAGTAGAGTGTGGGCGAGGCCCGTATCTCCTAGCTAGTAGAGTGTGGGCGAGGCCCGTATCTCTATGGGTGTGGGCGAGGCCCGTATCCCTTAGCTGTTCATTGTATAATTGCATGGTATGTGGCATTATGGGGGAAGTCACTAAGCTTCGTGCTTACGTTTTATAGTTTTGTTTTCAGGTACCTCTTCAGCTAGGGAAAAGGAGCTGGCGCGGTAGCGGCATATCACACACACTCTTGTTTCCGCACTATGGATTTTCTGGGATGTACTCTGAATATTTTACTATGATGTCACCGGTTTTCAGTCATAAATTAATATTATGAATGTTTTGTAACGATGTTTTACGTATTAACCTAATTTAAAAATGAAATTTTTAGTTGGTATTTTTGGGATGTTACAAGTTGGTATCTGAGCCCTGGTTTGAGGGATTCGGACACACCTTCGGGGGTGTCTGGACTCAAATCGAGGGATTAAAAGATTTTCATAAAGAAATGATTTTCTAAAGACTAAGTAAAAGGGGTTTCTAAAAAGAAAAAGGTGTGTGATGTGCGCCACCGGCCGAGCTCAAGTAAGTTTTCCCCAAAGTGCCCATACAAGTTTACGTTATGATTATCAGTTTCAGTTTCAGTAGAACAACATGCTAGAATAGGACTAAGGATCTAGGAATGATGCCTTATGTGCCTGCTTTATGTGTTTCGGCTTTTTGAGAATTGCATGCTAGTACAGATCAGTCAGTATGATAGGCAGAGTAGTATATACTTGATTATGTGTACTCAATGCCCGAATGCTGCTTGCTTTGTGCTATTAGGAGTTCTAGTCGTCTTTCACTAACTAGTGAACGAATATGCTAAGTTACATATTGCAAGGATTAAATAATTTAAGAAGGTTGGGTCTAGCCCTATTTCGCAGCTCTTGTTTAAGTCCAACCGTTGTAGGGTAGGACCTCTCATTCGAAGAATTATCTAGTCTGAGTAATATGTAATAGTATTCGCGAGCTAGTTAGGGAAGGAAAGCAGGGACCTCTTCTGCAACTGATGGCAGAGAGTGGGATGGCGATTACTTAGGGCGAGAGTAGCATGAGATTTCTCGTTATGAGGATAGATTTGCTTGAGTAGTTTCCTGTGTCCGAATGCTGCTTGCTTCGTGCTTAGTGGGACTCGGAGTGATGGGAGTTAGCCATTATGTGAACACGTCACGTCACATGTGATCAGGGTTGAATAATCTAAGAGTGCTGGATTTGGACCTATTGCGCAGCTCTCGTTTGAGTCTAACCGTTATAGGGACGAGTCTCTTACTCGAAGGATTATCTGAGCCTCGTCACATGTGATGGTATACAGGTGATGGCTAATTGGCATTACAAGGAGGCCTTCAGCAGCTGAGGACTGGTTTGGGTAGAGTCAGAGATTTCCCTAGGGCAAGCCTAGGGCGAGAGTAGCACGAGAACCGCAGTATTAGTAGAAAGGACTTGGTTGAGTTGAGGCAATTCTTGAGGAAAGTACGGATAGACGTGGAAGGTAGTATGGGCCCGTACTACTGAAAGCGAGGGATCCGTACTCGATTCAAAAGGGGCCTAGACGAGACCGGGGACTTGTGATATGAATGTGAGCCTCGTTAGTGGAATATAGTATGATGGTGGTTATGCTATGTTTTGCAGTATGGTGACCACACGACAGGGAGCGGGAGGATCAGGATCAGGATCGGGTTCGGGTTCAGGGTTCGAACCAGTTGATGAGGGTCTACGCGAGTTCATTGCGTCAGAGATTACCAGGGGCATCCTTGAGTCGACTCCCATCATCTTCGGGTCGATCAAGGAGGGTATTGTAGAGTTGATGGAGGATCGTCTCAGGGCGTTCAGGAGTGATATGGCGGGTAGCCAGTCAGGACCACGCACACTGTCCTTTAAGGACTTCAGGGGCAGTGGAGCATCAGATTTCCATGGGGCGAAGGACCCTATTGCTTCCAGACGATGGATTGCAGACCTTGAGTCTGCACAACTGATCAGCTTCTGCCCCGAGGGGTCGAAGGTACGATTTGCAGCAGGGTGTCTACGTGACAGGGCTAGAGATTGGGGGGAGTCGGTTTGTGACTCTTTGGGAGCCGCGGCCATTGAGGCTATGACATGGCCGGACTTTGTGACACGATTCAGGGCAGAGTTCGCGCCTGCGGTGGAGCTCCAGCAGTTGGCACGAGAGTTCTTGGATATGAGGCAGACGACAGAGACAGTGGCGGAGATCACTGCCATGTTCCGGGAGAGGGCATTACTGGTGCCCCAGTATGCAGGTGATGAGGATATGAGGAGGACCCGCTACCATGACATGCTGCGAGCCGACATTCGGGAGCATGTCAGTTTTTCAGCTTGCCCTACCCTGGATTCTATGATTGCTAGGGCGAGGGAGAGGGAGATAGATCTGGAGCACATTCGGAAGAGGAAGGCAGAGGAGGTACAGAAGATAGGGGCTTCGGGAAAGAAGCCCAAGGGATCAGATGGTAGGCCGAAAGCCCATTCAGGACCGGGCCGCTGCAGGAAGTGCGGCAGGTCGCACGAGGGAGCGTGTAGATTAGGATCGACAGGCTGCTACAGGTGCGGCAAGACGGGACACTTCAGCAGGGATTGTACTGCCCCTGCTCCGGTTATTCAGACATCTGAGTTGCTGTGTTTCCACTGCAACCAGAGGGGCCACAAGAGGACCAACTGCCCCCAGTTGACAGCAGCAGCGCCAGTACAGGCGCCAGCTCCAGCGACCCTGCGGATTACAGATGGCCGGCAGGGCAAGGCAGAGGCTCCGGTGGTGAGGAGCCGGGCATTTCAGCTGACAGCCGAGGAGGCACGCGCTGCACCCGATGTGGTGACGGGTATGATTCTTTCCCTCTGACCTATTTATATGAGATTTATGATATTGATATGTGCTCTGTGTATATACGTTTAGGATCGTTCCATGTGAACGGTATTCCAGTCCAGGTGTTGTTTGATTCGGGGGCTACCCGATCCTTTGTTTCTCTTGCACTTAGCAAGAAGTTTCCTGAGTCCTCGGGCATGTTGGATTGCCCTTTAGAGGTCGAGATTGCGGACGACCGGTCGGTGCGAGCATCAGAGGTCTTCCGAGATTGTGTGTTAAGGTTGTTCGAAGAGCGGTATTTGGTTGACCTAGTTCCCATTCCATTGCATGGAAACAAGGTCATTATTGGTATGGATTGGCTGAGTCCTAATGGGGCAGTGATAGATTGCGCACAACAGTTAGTACAAGTCAGAGCCCCAAGTGGGGGAGAGTTAGTAATTCAGGGTGAGAGATCACAGCGAGGGCCAGCCTTCTGTTCGGCAGCAAGGGCAAGGCGTTACCTTCAGCAGGGTTGCGCAGGATATGTCGCATATGTCATGGACACCCAGGAGGCGGGTAAGGCGACGATGGGCGATGTGCCCGTAGTATGAGAGTTTGCGGATGTATTCCCCGAGGAGCTGCCTGGGATACCTCCAGAGCGACAGGTGGAGTTCAGGATCGACCTAGTCCCTGGTGCGGCGCCGATAGCCAAGGCACCGTATCGGTTGGCTCCTCCCGAGATGCATGAGTTGTCTACACAGCTTCAGGAGCTGTTAGACAAGGGATTCATTAGACCGAGCAGTTCAACCTGGGGAGCCCCGATTCTGTTTGTCAAGAAGAAGGACGGGTCGCATCGGATGTGTATCGATTATAGGGAGCTGAATAAGGTAACGGTGAAGAACCGCTACCCACTCCCGAGGATTGACGACCTCTTTGACCAGCTTCAGGGAGCATCTTGGTTCTCCAAGATAGATTTGCGTTCAGGGTATCACCAGGCGAGGGTCAGAGAGGAGGATGTGCAGAAGACGGCATTTCAGACACGTTATGGCCACTATGAGTTCGTGGTGATGCCTTTCGGGCTCACCAATGCTCCTGCCGCGTTCATGGACCTCATGAACCGCATGTGTAGACCGATGTTAGACCGGTCGGTGATAGTATTTATCGATGATATCTTGGTTTACTCCAAGACGCGAGAGCAGCATGAGGAGCATTTGCGGGAGGTTTTGGAGACCTTGAGAAGGGAGAACTTGTATGCTAAGTTCTCCAAGTGTGAGTTCTGGTTGCGCGAGGTGCAGTTTCTTGTGCACCTTGTCAACCACAACGAGATTTCGGTGGATCCGGCCAAGGTGGAGGCCGTGATGAGATGGGAGGTTCCGAAATCTCCATCTGAGATTCGGAGTTTCCTGGGATTAGCTGGCTACTATCGGAGATTCATCCAGGATTTTTCCAAGATAGCATTACCCCTGACCAGGTTAACGAGGAAGGATGTGGTCTTTCGTTGGGGGCCTGAGCAGCAGGCAGCATTCGAGACAATGAGACAGAGATTGTGCGAGGCGCCAATCTTAGCCTTGCCAGAGGGCATGGAGGATTTTGTTGTATACTGCGATGCGTCCATCTCAGGTTTGGGCGCGGTATTGATGCAGAGAGGGCATGTCATCGCCTACGCGTCGAGGCAGCTGAAGCCTCACGAGGCGAACTACCCGTCGCATGATTTGGAGTTGGGGGCTGTCGTGTTCGCCCTCAAGATTTGGCGTCATTACCTCTATGGGGTTCGCTGTACGATTTACACGGACCACAAGAGTTCGAGGTACCTCATGGACCAGCCAAATCTGAATATGAGGCAGCGTCGGTGGCTTGATGTGGTAAAGGATTATGATTGTGAAATCCTTTATCACCCGGGGAAGGCCAACGTGGTGGTCGATGCGCTTAGCCGCAAGGCGGCGCCGATCAGGGATATTTGCATGTGGATGACAGTGGTGACTCCGCTTTTGGAGCGGATCCGGGAGGCTCAGCAGGAGGCTATGAAGGAGGAACATCGGAAGAGTGAGCGGATTGTGGGACAGGTTTCCACCTTCGACTATGACAGCAGAGGATTATTGACATTACACCGCAGGGCGTGGGTTCCATATCTCGGAGGCGTGCGCCAGGTTCTGATGGAGGAGGCGCACAAATCCCGATTCTCCATTCATCCAGGGGCAACGAAGATGTACAGGGATCTTCGTCTGGACTATTGGTGGCCCTGCATGAAGCGGGATGTAGCATGGTACGTTGAGCGGTGCCTGACCTGCAGGAAGGTCAAGGCCGAACACCAGAGACCGCACGACAAGATGCAGCCGTTGGATATCCCGCTGTGGAAATGGGAAGACATTACGATGGATTTCATCACCAAGCTTCCCAGGACCGCGCGGGGAGTGGTTTCGATATGGGTCATCGTCGATCGATTGACCAAGAGCGCCCACTTTATCCCGATTCAGGAGAGCATCTCGGCCGAGAAATTGGCCGATATTTACGTCAAAGAGGTGGTAGCACGGCACGGAGTGCCAGTTTCAGTGATTTCGGATAGGGATGTGCGGTTCACTTCCAGATTCTGGAAGAAGTTTCATGACGAGCTGGGTACTCGTCTGCATTTTAGTACAGCCTTTCACCCGCAGACGGATGGCCAGAGCGAGCGGACCATCCAGACTCTGGAGGACATGTTGCGGGCGTGTGTTTTAGACTTTGGTGGTAGCTGGGATACCTATCTTCCTTTAGCCGAGTTTTCATATAACAACAGCTATCACGCGAGTATTGACCGTTCTCCCTTCGAGATGTTGTACGGGAGGAAGTGCAGGACCCCGATATGTTGGGGCGAGGTTGGACAGAGAGTCATGGGGAGCACCGAAGTAGTGCTCAAGACGACGGAGAAGATTCAGCAGGTCCGGAGCAGGCTTCAGACTGCTCAGAGTCGGCAGAAGAGTTATGCCGATAGGCGCCGATCAGACCTGGAGTTCCAGGTCGGGGATATGGTTCTCCTGAAAGTGTCGCCGTGGAAGGGCGTCATCCGATTCAGGAAACGGGGCAAGTTGGGTCCCAGGTATATTGGACCGTTTAGGGTTGCAGCCCGAGTGGGCAAGGTGGCATATCGGCTGGACCTGCCAGCCGAACTCAGTCAGATCCACAGCACTTTCCACGTCTCCCAGCTGCGGAAGTGCCTGGTGGACGATTCAACAGCGGTACCTTTGGAGGACATCCAGATTGATGACAGCCTGAATTATATCGAGCGGCCTGTGGCTATCCTAGACCGGAAGTCGAAAGAACTGAGGAACAAAAGGGTGGACCTGGTGAAGGTGCAATGGCAGCATCGGAAGGGCTCGGAATGGACTTGGGAGCCCGCGGATGAGATGATGGAGCATTATCCGGAGCTGTTCTGAAAGGGAGCGGCAGACTTCGAGGACGAAGTCTAAAATAAGTGGGGGAGATTTGTAACACCGGGTTCATGGTATGATTTTATTTAAGTTTTTATCCTAATTTTTCCACGAACTCGGCGAGTTTGCGTCCCGACTCGCCGAGTAGCAGCAGGGTAGACGCGGGATTTGAGCGGTGAACTCGGCGAGTCGATGCGTGGACTCGGCGAGTCCACCTGTCTAAAGAAGCTCTATTTTCAGACATTGCACCCTATAAAACACCCATTTCGTCCCATTCTCTTCCAGAAGAACTGTAGAGCAAAACCCTAGCCCATATTGATCCTTCTGAGTGAATTTGGCTTGGTGAAGGAAGTTTGAAGCTTAGAAGAAGAAGGAGGAAGTTGGAGGGTGGAAGGAAGTGTGATAGATCCGAAATCTACCCTGGGAAAAGCTCCTAACCAGGTAAGAAAGCTCCTTCTTGATCCTTAGTAAAATAGATTCCCTTTTGTCCCTTATATGTGGAATGCAAGCCCTTAAACCTCCCAAACTCCGTGTGTTTATGTGACATCCCCAAAATCTCGGCCAGAAAAGACCGGTTTTATTTATGCTTTGAAAAATATTTTCAGAGTAAATCTTTTTCTTTTATTCAAAAGAGTTGCGGAATTAGTCCCAAAACAAAATATGATAAAATAAAGTTTATCAAAGCATTTTATCAAAGATGCATAATCATTTTATAACAATATTCGGGATGTCATGTTCCGATAAACAGACCAAAAGCATAAACAAATATTACAAGCAATACAACAGTTGAATTCTTATAAAGGCTCATAAACAAAACAACTTGATGATTCATCCATCTTATGCCCTTGCGCCACTTCCTGTAATACAAATAAACTGAGTGGGTCAGGCTTGGGAGCCTGGTGAGCATATAGGGTTTTCAACCCGCAATAAATAATTATATTTAATTTTTACCGACCAACAATAACCCGATTACCCATTCCCGTTATCCTCACTTTACGTCCCTAAAATAACATCTATCTAAAGGGACCTAATCTAGGAAAGTTCATCGGGACGGACATTACTGCTAAGGGGTTTCCTCAACAATAGATGTCCTAAAGGCAACCATGTGGGGGAGTAGAGTACACCGGTGAACACGTCGTTCACAACACCTACAGGTTATGAGCCTGCTAGTGTTCCACTGGACTGCCTAGAAGAGTCCGTGGTCGTCATCCATACTCCGCTAGATGACTAGATCAACAACAACATCGAGGCCTCTCATCTGTTTATCACACATCAACTATCTACCCATGTTCTACCCAACATATTAGTAGATAAAAATATATATTTTTATGCATAGTTTTAAAACCTGTAAAGCATGTTCATTTAATATATATTCCACATAACAGATAAGGCACACACATATAACACATATTTCATAGATAATATATCATATATATGAGATAGAAGAAAGTGAATATACATTCACACATATAACAACCAAATATACACATCGAACATATTTTGTAATAAATACTTCATAATATGCGTTAGAAGAAAGTAACTACACACTCACTTGTTCAGAAGATAACCGGACAGCACTACGACTTGTAGAAGTAGTATTCCTCGGTAGTCCTGGAAGATCTTCACAAAAAAACGAGCTTCTCGCGAGCAGAGCATCGGCTCGAGAGTTGCACTTCTCGGGATCCTCGGGGCTTCAAAACTTGCTTCGGGGCTCGGGAATAATATCGGGGCTTCGGGATATTATTGGCACGCAAACCAAGGCAAAATTTAGAGAGAAAGAATGAATATTGGTAAGGAAAATGGCTGAACTTCGGTTTCTATTTATAGTCGCTGGAACCTCGGTTTACGCGGGACGTACTCCATGACTACGCTGGGCGTAGTCCGTACGCGGGGCGTACTCGCGAATTACGCTGGGCGTAAGCGCGCAGTACTCGAATAGTTGCCGGCTCCTTTTCCTTTTCTCCGGTGTAAAGTAGATTCCTCCGGTCGGTTGTATAGAACGAATAATAAATAAATAGATAATTAAAAATAAATATTAATTATTTTAAAAACTTTGGAAATTCATATCTTCTTCATATGAACTCCGTTTTCGACGTTCTTTATATCCACGCGTAGGCGGGAACGTAATCTACAACTTTCGTTTAGACTCCGTCGGCTAATTTTGAATTTATTTTAACAGTTATATTTTTAACAGGCCGGGACAGGATTAGTCCGTTAAAAATTCATAACTTCTTCATCCGACGTCCGTTTTCGTCTGTCTTTTTACCGTTGCATTACTATTAACGAGATCTTCAATTCTCGTTTAGGTTGTGTCGGCTAAAAACCGCTCGATCTTAAATCGAGTATTTGGGCTGTATACCGCTAAGCTGAAACTTAGAAAAATCATAACTTCCTCATATCAAGTCAGATTTGGGCATTCTTTTTATGCACGCTTTCGGTTTAACGAACTCTACGACTTTCGTTTAGATCGCTAAGGCTAAAACTCGCTTTATCGTAAATTCACTATTTACGCTTCCCGGTATCGTATCGGTTCCGTCGTGAAACTTCGTCGGGTCATAACTTCTTCGTTATAACTCGGATTTTAGCATTCTTTATATATTCGGAAACCTCGTCACGACCACTACCACATCCTTCATAGATATCGGGTTTATCTAACATTTCATTTTGACGCTTATTTTTATTCTTTATTAATTATACATTTATAATTAAATAATAAGCACATAAATTCACATAATTCACAAAATACTCAAATATTTCATTTTTATTACATCAAAAGAGTTACAATAGTTGACCTAGACTATTACATCGTCTAAAAATTCTTAGCCCCAAAACCCGGGCGTTACAATTCTCTCCCCCTTAGGATGATTCCGTCCCGGAATCATGCGTCAGCAAACAGATGCGGATAGCGACTCATCATGTCATCCTCTGTCTCCCAAGTGAGATTCGGCCCATTCGAATGTTTCCATCGGACTGGCACTAAGTCGACCATCTTGCGTCGTAACTTCTTAATCTTACGGTCAACAATTGCCTCGGGCTCTTCGATTAGCCTCTTATTCTCATCCATTCTTAACTCCGAGATCGGAATTATGTCGGGAACTTCTCCCGTGAATTTCCTCAGATAACATACATGGAAGGTGTTATGAATATCATCGAGTTCTTCGGGCAATTCCAGCTTGTAAGCTTGGTTCCCAATCTTCTGAAGAACTTTGAACGGTCCAATAAACCTTGGACTCAGCTTTCCTCGTTTCCCGAATCGTATAAGTCCTTTCCACGGTGAGACTTTAAGCAAAACGGAATCCCCAACTTCGAACGTCATCGGTCGTCTTTTCTTGTCAGCATAGCTCTTCTGACGATCCTGAGCTGCTAACATCCTTTCCCTGATCACCTTCAGCTTCTCAGCAGTCTCATGGACTATCTCGGGGCCCATAAACTGCTTTTCGCCAGCCTCAAGCCAACAAGAAGGCGTACGACACTTTTGTCCATACAAAGCTTGATAAGGTGCCATCTTGATGCTCGAGTGGAAACTGTTGTTGTAGGAAAATTCTACCAAAGGTAAGTGCTCATCCCAGTTACCTTGGAACTCGAGGGTACATGCTCTCAACATATCTTCAAGCGTTTGAATCGTTCTTTCACTCTGACCATCAGTCTGCGGATGGTAAGCTGTACTCAGACATAACTTCGTACCCAATTCCTCTTGTAGACTTCTCCAAAACCTTGACGTGAAACGACTATCACGATCCGATACAATTGTTAGAGGAACACCGTGAAGTCTCACAATTTCCTTCACGTAAGCATTTGCAAGCTTATCCATAGACCACCTTTCATTGGCAGCTATGAAGTGTGCACTCTTCGTGAAACGATCCACGACCACCCAAATCATGTCGTGACCGTTCTTCGTCCTGGGTAGTTTAGTCACAAAATCCATGGTGATGTCTTCCCATTTACCCATGGGTACAGGTAAGGGTTCTAAACTCCCATATGGTTTCTGATGTTGTGCCTTAACTCTTGCACAAGTTACACACTCGGCCACATATTTCGCAACGTCGAGCTTCATCGTCGGCCACCAGTAGTAGGGTTTTAGGTCCCTATACATTTTAGTGCCACCGGGATGAATCGAGTACATGGTCTTGTGAGCTTCTTCCATCAGAAGATCTCTTATTCCTTCAGTCTTAGGTACCCAAATCCGATCTTGGAATACCTTTAGTCCTTGACTGTTTGTACCAAACAATAATGTTTTTCCCAAACGTTCTTTTTTTCGGTCACTCTTCTCTGAGGCTTCTTCTTGAGCTTCCCTGATACTTTCCACAATGGTCGAGACAACTTCTATTCTCAACGCTCTTGGCCTTTTTCTTTCAAGGTTGACTTTTCGACTGAGAGCATCAGTGACAACGTTTGCTTTACCGGGGTGGTAAAGTATCTCACAGTCATAGTCCTTGAGTAATTCTAGCCAGTGTCGTTGCCTCATGTTCAATTCTTTCTGATTAAAGAGATATTGGAGACTCTTATGATCGGTGAAAAGTTTGCACTTCGTGCCATAGAGGTAATGCCTCCATATTTTTAGAGCGAAAACTACCGCCGCCAACTCCAAGTCATGAGTCGGGTAGTTATTTTCATGTTCCTTCAACTGTCGAGACGCATATGCGATCACCTTTTCTCTTTGGGTCAAAACACAACCCAACCCAACACCAGACGCATCACTATAAATAGCGAAGTCTTCAACTCCATTAGATAGAGAAAGTATCGGTGCCTCGCATAGTTTCTTTTTTTTAGCTTCTCGAATGCTTCTTTATGCTTATCACTCCAAGCATAGGTAGCTCCTTTGTGGGTTAACGCTGTTAATGGACTAGCGATTGAAGAAAATCCTTGGATAAACCTTCGGTAATATCCGGCTAATCCCAAAAAGCTTCGGATCTCCGTGGGACTTTTTGGTTGTTCCCACTTCATTACCGCTTCAATCTTTGCTGGATCGACCATTATCCCTTCTTGGTTGACCACGTGACCCAAGAATTGGACTTCTCGAATCCAAAAATCACATTTGGAGAATTTAACATACAACTTCTCCTTCTTCAAGACTTCTAACACTTCCCGCAAGTGTCTACCATGCTCTTCTTGGCTTTTCGAGTAGATGAGAATGTCATCTATGAACACTATCACGGATTTATCGAGGAATGGTTTACAAACCCTGTTCATCAGATCCATGAATGCTGCTGGAGCATTAGTTAGTCCAAACGACATAACCAAGAACTCGTAGTGTCCATATCTCGTTCTGAACGCAGTCTTCTTAATATCCTGATCTCTCACCTTCAGTTGATGATATCCTGACCTAAGATCGATCTTTGAGAAATAACTTGAACCTTGCAGTTGATCGAACAGGTCATCAATCCTTGGCAACGAATATTTATTCTTTATTGTTGCCTTGTTCAGCTCTCTGTAATCAATACACATTCTCATACTTCCATCTTTCTTTTTCACGAATAACACCGGAGCTGCCCAGGGTGATGAACTAGGTCTAATGAAACCTTTGTCCAATAACTCTTGAAGTTGCATCATCAGCTCCTTCATCTCCGTCGGTGCTAATCGGTAAGGTGCTTTTGCTATTGGTGTCGTTCCTGGTAACAAGTCAATACAGAATTCTACTTGTCGATCAGGCGGTAATCCGGGAAGATCTTCGGGAAATACTTCCGGATAATCACACACGACAGGAATGCTCTGTATCACCTTCTTTTCCTTCTTAGCATCGATCACGAATGCTAAATATGATGTACATCCCTTGGTCAAACATTTTCTGGCTTTCATTAGAGAAATGATTCTAGAATTTACCCTGCGTTTGTCCCCATACACCATAAACGACTCTTTCCCAGGCGGGTTTACTTTTACAATCTTCTTTTTGCACAGTATTTCCGCATCATTGGTGCTAAGCCAATCCATTCCCAACACGATGTCGAAACCGTTAAGTTCGATAGGCAATAATTCCTCGTGAAACTTATTCCCGTTCAAATCAATTAAGATGTTTTTCATATGATGGTTAACAGGTACAAACTTGCCACTAGCAACTTCGACTAATAAGGCATTATCTAGTCTATCGACAGGCAAATCTAGCTTTCTACCAAATTCATGCGAAATAAAGGAGTAGTTGGCTCCAGAATCAAATAAAATTTGGGTAGGCAATTTGTTTACGAGAAAGGTACCTGAAGCGACATCAGCTTCTTCCTTAGCAACTTCCAGTGTCATCTGGAAGGCTCTAGCCTTCGGCTTTGGTGGAATGTTGGGTCTTCCTGCTTCCTTCTTCTTTGGGCAGTCCCTCGAAATGTGCCCCTCCTCGTTGCACTCATAACAGACCTTCTTAGTGAATGTGCATTCATTGGCATAGTGCCCAGGCTTCCCACATTTGAAACAAGTGACCCCTCCGTCGCACTTCCCATAGTGCTTCTTCTTGCACTTGTCACACCACTTCACTTCGCCTCCTCCACCTCCTTTCGAACTAGACTTTGAGAATTTACCCTTTTTGCTGGACCCCGAGGGTCCGTCAAACTTCCTCTTCTCACCAACCTCTGACCTTTCCAGACCTTTCTCCCTGATCTGGGTCTCAACATTTCTGGCAGCCCAGATGGCGGCTTTCAACGTGGTTGCTTGCTTAACCATTGGACCATAGTCCGCTGGTAGTCCAAAGGCAAACTTATTGACCTTTGAGAGTTCTGTTGGAACTAGGTATGGGATAAGCTTCATTTTCTCCATGAAACTTGCAGCGTATTCAGCAACGCTCATCTTTCCCTTCTTCAAATTCTGAAACTCGTTATTGATTTCTAGTAGGTCCTGCTCTGAGCAGTATTGCAGTTTCAGTTGTTCCACAAAATCTTCCGAAGACATTTTACTTGCTTCTCCCTGGGGCATAGAGTCAGCTAACAGCTTCCACCAACTCAACACGCCAGATTTCAACAACGGGATAGCAAGAGCGGTCTTCTGCCTATTGCTGCATTCGCAACTTTCAAACATTGTCTCCATTTCGGAGATCCAATCCATAATTTGCACCGGCGTCGGGCTTCCGGATAGACACGGTGGCCTAGACGCCATAAAATCCTTGTATTTACATCCTCTTCCATCATTTCCTCCATTACGATTGCCTTGTCTAACAATTTGTGGGTTGTCTTGACCAACGGTACCACTGAAGTTTCCACCTTCCGATGGCCCTCCATTCACTTCGGGCTCTTCAACTTGGATTGAAAGTTCTTCACGATTTTGTCGAAGCAGACGTCTAGTTTCTTCCATCTGATTATCCAACATCGCCTGAATCATCAATTGTACACCAGCCATCGTTACTGGCTCAGGTGCTGCAGCTACAACAGGTATTTGCTCAATTACAGGTGGTCGATTCCTGTTTTCGTTTGCGTTTCCAGCTCCACTGCGGGTTCTTGCCATTTTGATCTATACCCTGAATAAGGTGAATTTAGATCTTTATTCAGGATAGACGTTTAAATCATCCTTATCTCTCCGAAACGTTTACATGTTAGTTCTAATATTGTAGTCGTACGTTTAGAATCCTAAACACATAAGGTTTCCAGATCCGGCCGGCAACAGACCATTGATCCGAACAAATAACAGCATATAAGGCATAAATCATTTAGCACATAAAAGCATTTTAGGCACAATTCCTAAAATAAGCTAGTGCTCACACCTCACAATCAACGCTTAGCATTCTACGTTTAAGTCTAGAAATCCTACAAATTCCTAGTTCGCTTAAACTAATGCTCTGATACCAACTGTGACATCCCCAAAATCTCGGCCATAAAAGACCGGTTTTATTTATGCTTTTAAAAATATTTTCAGAGTAAATCTTTTTCTTTTATTCAAAAGAGTTGCGGAATTTGTCCCAAAACAAAATATGATAAAATAAAGTTTATCAAAGCATTTTATCAAAGATGCATAATCATTTTATAACAATATTCGGGATGTCATGTTCCGATAAACAGACCAAAAGCATAAACAAATATTACAAATCATAGTGAGTTCCCCAAAATACCACATATCATGCATAACCATAAACATGCAACACGACCCGTATTATCCATCAGACCCATTTCATCCCAAGTGAAATGTTATGGGCATATTTCATCCCAAGTGACTGATACATGCAAAATTCGTACTCTTACAACACTCCTGCAGTTGCCATTGCCTTCCCGCTGGACTTTCATGGAACCAAAACAGCAAGAGTCACAATGATAACAAGCACTAAACGACATAAGGTGTCATGCAAAGAATAATGAGAAAACTCACCTCACAAACGCAACCGACAACTAACAAGCTCACACATATGACGAGCAGGTGCTACACACCACCTAATGAATCATATAAGGTAAATACTTAGTCTACCTTTTAAAACAAGCAATATTACTAAAAGTCAACCAAGTCAAAAAGTCAACGATCAAGTCAACCCTAACTGACCCTCATGTCGTGGCCACCCTTTGGCCACGTCGTGGCAACTTCACAACAAAACAGTCAAAACTAGACCAGTTTCCATGACGTGGATCCACGTCGTGGCAAGCAAGTTGCCACGTCGTGGAGACTTTATAAATACAAATTAATCGATTAAGCTCTCAACCCGATAAGCCGTCGATTTTAACTTTATAGAATGCTTCTTGGGACCCTAATGGTCCATAAACCATACTTTATGGACATGCATGACCCATGTATGTCCTTCACCCATCTAGGTCAAAATATAAGAAAAAGACCAATAACAAATGCATGGCTCTCAAAACTCATTTATATTCTAGATCAAGAATGTATAGGGAGCTAGGGACCAACGTGAGCCATAAAGATGAGAACTTTATCTCATCTAACAAATCTAATCCCAAAAGTGAACCAAAACTTGCTATGAAGCCTAGATCTATGAAGAAGAAACCAAAAAGGTGGAATCTTGAGGACTTACAAAGGGTCCAGAAGCTTGAGGACTTACACGTTACTAGTTGGATCAATGCTCAAATGTTCCTTCTTCTTCTTTCCAAGGTCACAAAACAACCAAGATGAGCCAAGAACTCCAAAGGGAAGCTAGGGTTTGTCTAAGGTTCTTTGGAGGTGGTGGAGGCTAAGGGTGGAAGGAACCCTAGCTATCACTTCCTTTATATAGTACACAAAACCTAGAAAATTTAGGGTTTACATTATTGTCGCCTCAACGCCGTGGCGCCCATGAGAAACACGTGTTCCATGCAACACTTCGACGTCGTGGTCATCCTTTTAGAACATCATGGCCACCACAAAACTCAAAATTGAAAGGTGGGAATTTAATACTAAGAACCGGGTGTTACAACCCTCCCCCACTTGAATCAGATTTCGTCCTCGAAATCCGTTGCTGCAAACAAGTCAAGATAATGTTTCCTCATCTCCTCTTTGGGCCCCCCTGTCCATTCAGGACCCTTCCGGTGCTGCCATTGCACCTTTACAAAATCCACCGCCTTATAGCACAAGCTCTTTGTCTTCTTGTTTAAAACATCAACCAGTCTCTCCACATAGTTCACACGCTCATCAACATGAATGTCATCCAAGGAAACTACTGCAGCGTCATCAGCCAAACATTTATAAAGTTGAGAGACATGAAATATGTTGTGCATCTGGCTAAGATCGGCCGGTAGATCCAAACGATACATAATCTTTCCCTCCCGAGCGACAACCCTGAAAGGTCCAATGAATCGGGGGCCCAACTTGCTTCGCTTTCGAAACCGGATGACACCTTTCCAAGGTGACACCTTCAAAAGCACACGATCTCCCACCTGGAAATCAAGGTCGAAATGACGTCAGTCATCATAACTCTTCTGCCTGCTCTGTGCACTATGCAGCCTATCCTACACCTGCTGAATCAACGCCATAGTATTGAGCACCAGTTCAGTGCTCCCCATCTGCCACACCCCTACTCGACGACAGAAATATTAGACCGTGCGACGTTAAGACGTTGGATCACAAATATAGATATATATACATCAAAATGTCACACAAACACTACTTATTATTTATTAAGTAATAAATATTACATATGTGTTCAAGTTATAAGTACATCAAAAAGGCAAAATAAAGCACATAACATATAAGCTTCCGACTGTGCTTCCATCATCTTATGAACTCATTCTCCTGAGAATACATGTGGCTTTCAAAGGTCAACATAATGTCGATGAGTTCAGACGTTTATATGCTTTAAAACATTTTATAGAGTTTTTGTTGTGTTAGTAATGTTATGATCTTAAACACACATCCTTGAGTTTGTGTATGATATCACTACATTCTTAATTTTATTCCAAATAGTAGTTTTAGATAGCTAAGGTTTATCAATGTTATGATGAGATCGTATAATAGAGCTTATGACTGTTGTATTCCCTGAGACGACGCTTCATCGAATGTCGCCAAGGTTTAGAAATTTATGCATGCTTCGACTTGACCATCAGATTGTAGTTAGCAGCCACACGTGGGGGTGTCAACCCCATATAGATCTATACATATCTTTTCCGCTCACATAAGATTTAACTATTATAGGCCGGGGCTAGCTAAAGGTTATTTAACTAAGGATGAATAGTTTCTCATCTAACCATTGTGTAGTCATCACGTGTTGTCGTTATATCGTGTGTTGCTTTTGTACTGTTGTTATGTTATAAGTTATACTTACTATACATGTATTTTTCTAATCCTATATCTAACTAAGTTATAGTAATATGTTTACTTTGATATTTTAGGCAGAGTAAGCACTAGGTACTGAGTTCTAAAAAAGTTTGTCCAGGGCAACAACTAGGTATGATATTCCCTAATAATTGGGCCAGCGTAACGACTAGGTATTATGTTTTTCATCTGGGTAAATCATCGTGATAACTAGGTATAATATTATCCATAAAAGTTGTGTAGGGTATCTACCAGGCATAATATTACCCTAATATTTTAGGCATAATTATATAACTAATGGTATACAATTAGTAATAATTTTGAAATTAGTAGTAGTATAACATGTATCTCCCCTCCTCTACCTGTAAAAGGTTTAAAAACTGTAAAAGTGAGGACGTCAACTCATCCTTGAAGCGTGAACCCTTGATGTAGGGTAGAATCGGGAAGCCAAAACTCAAGAAATGGTCGGGAGGTAGGGCACAAAAATTAAGAGTGAGAGTGATAAGTGGAGGTGTGCAAACTAGATTGTCAGAGCTTATTATATATAGCAAGTTTTGGAGAGCACGTTGTGCATCCCAGCACGCAGGATGTGCGTATGTCTCCATCAATGAGCTGCCACGTGTCCTCCTTATATTGTGCCATGTCACCCATATACTGATGGGTCTAGATGTTAGAAATGTTTGGCATGCACGACGATAATTCTGTTTTCGAAATTTCATAACTCCCGTATGTGTTACATTTTCGACATTTTTATATCCATGTGTAGATTGCGTACTACAACTTTTCTTTTGGTCGTTTCAGCTAATTTTAAGTTTTATTTTTATGCCATATTTTAAAATCATTATGACTTTATAAAAATCATAACTCTCTCATGCAGGTTGCTTTTTAAGCGTTCTTTGTCTCAAAATTCCTACTTCGAGAAGTACTATGATTTTCCTTTTGGTGACTTTAGCTAAAATTCAACCGTTATCTTCGTAGTTTATGACGTTATAACTTTTTATGTGTTGTACATTTTTCATTACTATAAAAATCATATGTCTTCCATTCTAAGTTGGATTTTTACGAAGTTTATATTTTTGGAATCCCGCTGACACTACTACGAAAACGGGCTTTGGTCACTCGACGCCGGAAACGAACAGTCACTTATACGATATTTTAAGTAGCTGAATGTATCCATCGTGTGACTATTCGAAACCGTATTTCAACACCTTCTAATAATTAAGTAGCTGAAGTGAACTGAAAGATTTTGGCAGCACGTTCAGCCACTTATTCTATAGGAGGCGTGACTCTAGAAGATTGAGTATGACGCATTAGTTACTATATACATAAAAAAGTGACAATCCTAAGCCTAAACCCGTCGACTCCTCAAATAAATGTACGACTCCATATGTTGTTCTCTCTCTCAATTGTTGCATCCTCAAGCCCTGCCTATGAAGTCGTTGCCGTTAGCCGTCTCCTCCGTACAGGTCGGAGATCATCACAACCCACAGCAACACCAGAGACCTTCGACCCGACAGAGGTTCATTCCGCTTCGACATTCGTCTTTTTTTCCTGATGTCTTTTTAATTCGAGGTTCGTTCCTGCTTCCCCTTTCTATCGATTTTTTTTGCTGATGTCGAGCTTCCTTCTTCTCCCTTTGTTTTCTGGTATATGATAGAATTGGAACTCAAAAAATCTTGGCTTTTTTTTTTGCTGATGTCGATTTTTTTTTACTTACTGTGTTTTATTTTTGTATTGCCATTGATATGTTAATCTCTTGTTTCTTTTTGGTATACAATATCTAGTTTTTATGAAGTAACTAGTTATTTAGGTCTTTTATTTGATATCCATTGGCAGAGCAGATGCTTCAAATTTATGTTGCTCCTTTGGTTGAAGATATGAATATGCTTTTCCAAAGGTTCAATTTTTCTCTTTCATTGCAACTAGATAATTAAGAACTGTTTGCTAAAAAACTTTATGACTTTTGCAGGGTGCTACCAATGGTAATAGATAAGGATATTAAAGGAATATATAGTTTGTATAGCATCTGAAACAACAATGGCACTTGTTTAGAAGGTGTCATTCTCATTCAGTTAGTTCTTTGTATAGGGATGATTTTGAATCCTCCAAATAGTTATTGAAGGTTTTTAATCCTCCATAGTACACGTCAATGTTCTCCTAGCTGGAAATATGTCTTATATTACTAGCATGGTAAAGGTTCATTGTTAATTGTATACTTGTAGTCATTTTCTGTTTTGGTTCTCATTGACATTGTAATATACAATTACAACTGATTGATACTAAACATCTGCATATTTCCACTTTTATAGTGGGGATGCTGAATCTCCAAGTGTCAAGAAATAGCAAAGTACTTTCATTTCTTACTCCAGGTATGTTCCCCTAAACAACTCTATATTTTGTTGTATGTCCTAAATTCAGTGTTGGGTATGTCATGTCCTGATACTCTTATTTTGTTACAATTAGAGAAATACGAAGTATGCTTCTAAATAGAAATGTAAACAGAGGGTAAATGGTTAATATAACTGAAAAGTACGAAGTATGCTTCTAAATAACAATGTACTTTTGGTTATTTGTTTATTATAACATCAAACCCTCATTTCTCCTTTTTAAGACATTAGACATTGAAAAATATAACCAATTATCACAATGTTATCTAATTGCAAAGATGAAGCTCTTCAAAGTAAAACGTCTTAAAAAATGTGATTTTGAAAGAAAAATGTAACGACGTAAATTTTAAAACAATTTTTCATTTTTCATACATGATAAAACTCATATAATATTCTCAAGATCTCATGTGTCAAATGTTATCATAATAAAACATATCCCAGAATCTGAAAACATAATCCTCTGCCAGTGTGTACAAATCATGTCGGCGCCTTCCCGCGATCCTCGCTGGTACCTGAAACACATATCACATAACTGTTGCGTTTTAGTATACTACAACATCCTATGGTGCACATACAACCCTAAATACCTTGGATCTGTGTTTTCTCTATTATACACGCAAATGGTTTCCAAGGCATTAAACCTATAACTAGCATGCATTTGACATAAACCATATAATATACTAGTTAGGGAAACATACCTTTTATGTGGCTTGAAGTCTTGATGTATTTGGCCTTAAGAGCTTAGCACCAATAGTATGAAATGCCTCAAATGGAATCACAACACACCTAGGACAAAGGTGGCTCTTGAGAGAGAATTCCATACACCAAAACACCTCCATATTTCTCTAAGAAAAGAAGTGGTGATCTTGGCTATGGAGTAACATATTTATATGTAGGATTCCAAGGGTCATGGGTATAACCCATAATCCATACCCATGGGTTTTATGATCCATGGTTCATGTGGCCCAACTCTTTATGTATCCATACATAAACTTGGTCCAACATGGATCATAAGCCCAACACATATAAATATAACTAATTATCAAAGTTAGTACCCATAGATTCAATTAGTCTCTTTTGATCACTAAATTAATTCCAAATTAATTCTTGATCGATACTAATTAAAACATATGATTTCATATTAATATATTATAACTTATAATATATTAATAAACCATAAATAACCTTCTCTCAAAAGTCCATCCTAACAAATTGTCCTGATGATATGCAACCCAAATGGACCATGCTACTCTCGGGTCAAGTACATACCAATAATAGTTATCGGCTTAGACATCTAATCCAACAGTCTCCCACTTGGATAAGTCTAAAACTATTATTGTAAGTACGACTTCATAACCCGACTACCAATCATAGCTCTTAAAGCCGCTGTCGAACTCTGAACAAATCAATGACGCGTCAATTAGATAAGGGATCATATATTCCTCCATTCTAGATATCATATGCACTGAGACATGGATTATAATCATTCTCTCTGTCCATTTGTTGTTTCCTGATTTTCGATTTATGATGACTGACTGATTGAAAAAATCAAATCAGTTCTGGCTTGGCCAAGCACTCACATGTGTCATCGCTAAATCATCGAGGGGCCCACAGATATCGCTTTTATCCCGAAGGTAAAAGGAATGGATAAAGTTCGACTCATATGGCTTGTTCTACTACTTGTTGAATCATACACAAAGGCACGTTTTATAACATCGAGTTACCAAATGCGTTTTCATGTAATCAATGTATAACCAACTCATAGTAACAACTCATATCTCTAGGTTTGAAGAATATAAGATATTATCGTCTCATGATCACTCGTGATAAAATCCATGAAGTGATTCAAATGACCGCGGGTTGAATCCAATACTCAGAACTTATGAGCACTCATGAGTGTTGTAGCACCACTTTGTCCACCAACTTGGACCTCTACAAACCAACCCATGACAGTCTTGATTCATATCTACTTCCAACATATGACCGACTGTGGATGGTTTGAATAACTTAATCATTCAGGAAGAGCGACTTAGTTATTCTGGAAGTCAAAACATGCAAAGTGAAACACAAGAATAAATGAATCAAATATGGTATCAAACCCTATGAATATAAATAAAAACTTTTATTTATCACCATACTGATTACTCATTATTCATTGTTTCGGTTTTATCAACTTTATACTTGAATTAAAAACACTAGTTGTCCCATGCTCCAAGCATGTACACTATGTTTTTCTTAAACAATAGCTTTGCCATACACCAAGTATGCACTCTATGTTTGTCTATGATCCTTACTTTGTGAAATAAACCAATTGAACATAATTTCAATGATTCTAATTTCACACTCCCAAATCCTTATCGAAAAATGTGAGAATTTCAAATTCCTATCATTTATCGAAATCTGTTTAGATTTTAAACTTATATGCACTGACCCTCCTGTAATGAATATGTACAAAGTCACAAAGACTTGTCAACAGTCATTATAAGGTATTCCAATGGAGATCAACTCCATGGAAACTAAGTCTCATATTCAAACTACATTGCTTTGGACATGCTTCTTACATTAAGTTTTCTAATCTTACACAGATAGCTTCCACCTATGGAGACAACTCCATATTCTCATTTTGACTATCACTTCTGAATAAGAGATGCCTCTTTTCAGAATATGAAAATATGGTCCTTCCAAAATTAGCACTATACTTCCAACAGTCCCTGAGCAACCAATCTTTGGTAAACCTCAGATTGTCCTCGACAATTGCTTAATCATTTTAGTCATATCCAATTCTGGACCTTTTCCCTTCTTAATGCCTCTGGGCATTTGGAAAAATTTAGAAATGACAAATATTATAGCACATGCAATCGATCCTGTACCCAAAGCAAATGGTACACGATTCATGATGTCTCACATAAAGACATGATTCTAGACCAGTCTTTTGCTACAATATTTTTATTTGCCATGTTTTCAAAATTTGACTATGAAGAGGGATGCCGTAATCATAATCGAATTTTGAGAACGCAATATATAGAATATCCTTAAGTTGAACCAATCCAACATGAAATTCATATATATATTCTTGACTAAAGATGATTAAGGTCTCAATCTAAGCCTTTAGAACTGAAATGAAGTATATCCTCTCCCTTAATTATAGCAAAACAACTTTTTCAATCCCTGCAGCCTCACGAATTGAAACTTTTGTTTTCTATAATTAAAATTACTAACTTGCAACACTAACAATAATTATCATGTTCCCACTAACATGATGATTATTAGCATAACACTTATGCTCCCACTAGCTTTGACATGTACTCAAAAATCAGCTGGACTTCTAGAAATCAATACTTTATTGACTTTCTTACCAAAGTTCAGATTTCTGATACGAGATGCTTTGATAAAAATTTATCAAAATCATACACCTTACCTTAGATAGCATGCATGTGTGTCTAAACAATTTCAGAACTATGAAAAGGGATGCCGTAATCATATTCTCAATTGTTTAGACCTTTTGCCATCTGCTTCAAATCTACTTGGTGGAAGTCTTTCCTCACCATCATTTTCATGAATCGGGGAGAAACCTTATGACCCTTACATTTTATGGTGTATGTGTTCTTATCTATGTGAATCGTCAAAACCATAGTCACAAGACAAGGATAATGACAAATCCAAACTCATATGGACTGAACTTTTGCAATCTTAACTTCTTGCCACCTGGCAGTAGAGGGCCTGCCATTGCTTCCAAGTTGTTATGCAACCAATTGAGAACTTTCAGAACTCCTATGCAAAGCCAACTTTAACTGGAATGGGCACATAATATGTCAACACGATAGGTTATAAACCTCAAGTCATGTGCTAGTGAAGAACCTCAGGTTTTATTCTTGATTAGTTCTTGAAATTCTTTTTAGCATTTTTAAGACTCCCACTATCCTCTTGACATATAAGACTATCTTGCCAAATATTCAAGAGATAGTGCAGATTCTTTATCAAGACAAACACTTCACACAATTGGCCTTAGTTGGTCTTTGTTTTATCCAAAACATCACAACTTACCAATTTCAAATGTACAAGAGTAGGATACTTTTACTCTTACATTTGATAACTGTTTTAAACATTTCTTTAAGATATATCAGTCAAGTTACAATCTTGGAGTATGACTCTAAGAATTGTTTTGGAACGAAGTATGACTCATCTTCCTGATCTAACCATTTCAACAATTCATGACTCCTCTTCTTAGTCATAAGAATGCACTAAGATGACCTTTAGAGGACTAATTGTGATATGATTTCTAAATCATTAAGATGATCACAAACATGATACTAAAGTACTCTCCCATCTTTTCAGATTTGAGAAACTTTTATCTTTCTGCCTAATTTGATTCTTCCCATTCGTTCTGCCATACATTGAGACTTTTCCAACGTTTCAGAATTATACTTAAACTTGTAAGTATAACCATATTTACTAAACTTTAGTAAATCAAATAGTCTTAACGAGCTTTGTGGTGGACATGACCAGTGCACAAGAATGTGTACTCGATCCCTTTAGTCCTTCACTTGACTCACACATCCATGTGAACAAGTAATTAGTCTTGATTTTCCAATGCTTGAAAGTTCTCATTCATCATACTATTCAACTTGCATGATTCCAAGTTTCGGTCCAATTGAAACTTGGGTGATGAGGAACTTTCCTGATTTGGTAAATTTAAACACTACCACAAATGAAATAATCAAATCCATTTTCCAATATTGCTGTCAGTGGAATCATATAAGCAACAATTTTCCACAAATGCCATTGTAAGGATACTTCAAATAAATAAAATTAAACAATTTTCTTTTATTTTAAAACTTTGCGGAAAAACTTATCCTTACAATCCACATGGAAAATTGTTGTTATCTATTCCTTAGCAATATATCATAACTTCTTAAGCAACTGCTCAAAATTCTGATGCGATCGAAATCCACCTTCGCGATCAGAATCAGCATATACTTCCTTTAAGATTTTTCTCTATTCTTTGATTCTTAAAACATCAACATGTGACCAAGTCACATAATGTAATGAGGATCTCAGAATAGAACTTAACAGAGTTAGATAATGGGCTCTACCTGATGTTGAGTCAAACTTATTGACTTTAACATCCTTAAGTAAATTTGACAGCTTTGCAATCAACGCCCCTTCCTTTGGCAAAATAAACATATGGACCCTTTGGTAATAGGACTATCTCAGACTTAGCCTTTCTCTTTACCATTTGGTCAACCGGGTTGACTATGGCCAATCCCTTTCCATTGGGAAGAGAATGCTTTTTCTGGATTTCTAGTGTCACCATTGTCACTGTCCATAAATTTTTTTGGAAGTTGATCTTCTAATCAAATTTGCTTTACCATCGTTCCAAATCATTGCTGATTCAGCAGCACCAAGCAAATAGATATGATCATTAAGGTTCATGTCATAGTCTGTTTCATAGTAGTCCCAAAGGAACTCACTAGGTGACTTAGAAAGTGATTGAACATCCAACTTTCTCAAGCTTTGACACCCAACTCTCCCGGCTTGTCAATATGTGAATTCATTTCTAAGATGTGATCACACATAGACCTTGCTTGCCATTAGGGCTTGAGTGACCTTGAACTTGTGGGTTAGGGAGAATAATCGGAGGAGGTGGAGGAAGAGAAGTATGACTTCCATGAGCCAAAATCAGGAAGTCATATTCATTAGGAAAGCTTGGTTTGGGAAGATCATTGTTGTCTAAACCAGACATCAACAATGGGAAAAATTCATGTAAAGTTGATTTAAGTCCTTAATATAACACCCAATATGATATATTAAGGCTAGGACCCAACAAACTATTTTATAACTTGGAAGAGGGATGCCGTAATCCAAGCTATAAAATATTTGAAGGTAAGTGAATGACGATTCACCAATTTCCACCAAGATAAACGAAATGTATTATTAGGTTTTAATTGGTTTTGAAACTCCTAGATTCTTTTGAGATTCATTGAACTTTTCTATGGCATGTTTCAATCTCGAGTGTGCCCTTCAGGTTTTGTGACTGGGGTGTCGAGGATCACAAAACAAGGTGTGAAGTAACCATGCAAATATACTTGGTACCCTTAATATTTACCCCTCAATCGATGTGCCAGTTAACCACACACGCTCCAACGATACTATGATAAACATTAAGTTACCCTTTGCCTACCTTGTTAAGTCCAGGTTAGTGTGCCGGTTAACCACACACGCTCCACTAACAGCTTAAACAAAGTGCAAAGTGTAATTTCATGGATTAGCACCTTATTCACATTTTCCTAAGTAACTAAGATTGGGAATTTATAAGTGTTTAGTTACTTAGTATTTATCATTATACTTATAATGAAGGGAGAATTATAGTCTTTGTCCTACCTGTTCGGCTAACGACCCTCCACCGGTCAAGGAAGCGGTGAGTGAGAGTGGACACCCATTAAACTGCCATTTTATAGGCAGTAACCTTATACCCCCCTTATAGACCGGCTTCGTGAATGAGGCCTACTAATGGTAAGACGACTTTATCTTATACATATCTATATAATTAAAATTATAATAATAGTATAAGGGTTGAATTTTAAACTTTTAAAATTCTAAGGTATAGTTTGGAATTAAAGTATACATGGGGGGTAACTTTACAAATTCCAAAACTTGAGGACAAGTTTTGAAATCTTTCAAAACTCTTGGATTTTTCATAACTTATGAGTTTAATTAAGGTTTAATGAAAAAAAAAATTCAAGTTCCATAACTTGAGGACAAGTTACGGAAGACATTAAATCATTTAATGATGACATTAAAAATAGTGACTCTTCTATTTTCATAACCTATGAGACTTAATGACACTTTAAAAAGAAAAACTCTTCACTTTCCATAACTTGAGGACAAGTTATGGTGTTCATAAAAACCATTAAGATCAAATATTCCAATTAACACAATAATCAAATAATTTTTCTATGATCTAGATTAAACTCATAAGTAAAGATAATTCACATCAACAATTTTCAAGAAATTAGATAATCATATAAACTAATACAAATCTTGAAACTTTGACAATTATCCTTTGAAGACTCTTAGAATTCATAACCTAAAGAGTTAATAAATGAGACATTTCACATCCATAACTTATGGAAGTTTCAAAACTCTTAAGATCATAACTTTAAAAAAACTTTTGAGTTCCAAAATTTTATAACAAAATTTGTAACTCCTTAAAACCATTTAGATCAAACTTTTAAAACAAATAAAATAATCATATCATTCTATCTTTTTTATAAATTGACCTATTTCAACTCTTGTAGTAAAGTGACTCAAATTTTATAAATAATTAGTTTTTCATAAAATCAAGTAATTATCATAAAATTTGACAAACTTCATGTTTTTTTTTTCTTTTTTTTCCTTCAACTTGAGAAAAAAAAAATACATTTGCATCAAATATAATAGAAAACAACCCATGGCTCTGATACCACTGTTGGGTTTTGAGCATTCTACAACATCCTATGGTGCACATACAACCCTAAATACCTTGGATCTATGTTTTCTCTATTATACATGCAAATGGTTTCCAAGGCATTAAACCTATAACTAGCATGCATTTGACATAAACCATATAATATACTATTTAGGGAAACATACCTTTTATGTGGCTTGAAGTCTTGATTTTATTGGCCTTAAGAGCTTAGCACCAATAGTATGAAATGCCTCAAATGGAATCACAACACACCTAGGACAAAGGTGGCTCTTGAGAGAGAATTCCATGCCCCAAAACACCTCCATATTTCTCTAAGAAAAGAAGTGGTGATTTTGGCTATGGAGTAACCTATTTATATGTAGGATTCCAAGGGTCATGGGTATAACCCATAATCCATACCCATGGGTTTTATGATCCATGGTTCATGTGGCCCAACTCTTTATGTATCCATACATAAACTTGGTCCAACATGGATCATAAGCCCAACACATATAAATATAACTAATTATCATAATTAGTCCCCATAGATTTAATTAGTCTCTTTTGATCACTAAATTAATTCCAAATTAATTCTTGATCGATACTAATTAAAACATATGATTTCATATTAATATATTATAACATATAATATATTAATAAACCATAAATAACCTTCTCTCAAAAGTCCATCCTTACAAATTGTCCTGATGATATGCAACCCAAATGAACCATGCTACTCTCGGGTCAAGTACATACCAATAATAGTTATGGGCTTTGACATCTAATCCAACAATAACACGGTAAGCATAAATGCTTAGTGAGTTCCCCCAAAATACCACATACAACACATAAGCCACTCGGGGCTATAACTCGATATGACCCTCCGGTCAATGTGTCTCAGCGGGACCCTCCAGTCCCGTAGCTCGTTGGACCCTCGAGTCCGGTCAAGCTCGTTGGACCCTCCGGTCCGTTCTAAATCGTTGGACCTTCCGGTCCGGTCTGAATTGTTGGACCCTCCGGTCCGGTCTATATAACATATAGCATACATATAACACAATGCACATAAACTCAAACATAAACATAACACATAAGACCCTCCGGTCTGCACATAGATACCACTCTAGGTAATGTATAGTGAGAAGACTCACCTCGGGTAATCTCGAAAAGTCTCGAACTCGAATATCTGATCTAGCTTCCGTCTAATCACATAAAGTAATTATCTCTAATTAATACGACTCTCAAAGGCTAAACTGATCTCTCCCTATATTCTCTCGGAAGGGGAAAAGACCATTTTACCCCTCCATTGGTCCAAACTCCAAATGTTGACCAAACCCTAAAAGTCAACCCTACTCAACGGTCCTACTTTGACCAGACTCGTCGAGTGCACTCGGGTGACTCGGTGAGTCCATACGTGTCCTCTGAATCCTCCTAAGGCCTCACTCGACTCGTCGGGTTAACCTTTTTCTCAACGGTTACCACTGATCACGGATCGTGGTGCAACACGACCCGACTCGTCGAGTCCGCTCATGGACTCGGCGAGTTTCGTCCATGAGATTACTCAAATGACCTTCTGAGGTCAGATCTGCTTCTCTAACCTATAGATCTGACCTTCTAGTACCCAAGAATTACGTAAAGGTCCAACCTTTGCTCTCATGCAACACTCCTAGGGCTTCTTTTGGTGAAATAGCTCCTAAAATGGCAACCAAGGTCCACAACTCCAAAGGGACTGCATAAAGCTGGAAGGTTGGGCTCTCTGGACCTCTTAAGGTCCAGATCTAAATCTTATTCCACAAAGGGACTTCATATACTCCAAAATCCTTTGAAGACAAGGGTCAAGAAACCCTAGATTCGTGCAATCTACACCATACGGAAAGAGAGGGCCGATTTGTTACCTCAAAGTGAAGCTCCTTGTTCTAAGACCTCAGAATGACAACCTCCTTTGGTCCTTCTTGCTGGAACCCTTCTTTTCCTTTGCAAAATCACACCAAAATGCACTCACAATCTCAAGTAAGGCTCAAGACTCTCTCACAAGCTCAAGGGGCGTTTAGGGTTTCTTCTCAGAGAGGTGTGGCCGCAAATGAAGCTATAAGTGCCTTTAAATAGGTCCCAAACCCGGGGATCTAGGGTTTCCACTTATAGCGCCTACTCGTCAAGTAGTTCATTAAACTCGCATGGCCACCCTGCTTCTACTCGACGAGTCATAGCACCAACTCGTTGAGTAGATCAATGATCCTCAAAAATAAATAATTAAAAATAACATACCTGAAAATTCGGATGTTATAATTCTCTCCCACTAGAATCAGACTTCGCCCTCGAAGTCTTACTCTGCAAAGAACTCTGGATGCTACTCCCACATCTCTGACTCCGGTTCCCAAGTCAGCTCGGACCCTCTCCGATGTTGCCACTGGACCTGAACCAGGGGCACCTCCTTGTTCCTCAGCACCTTGATCTTCCGATCTAAGATCGCGATCGGCCTCTCAATGTAATTCAAACTCGTGTCCACCTGAATATCCTCTAGCGGCATAACCGCCATTTCATCGGCTATACACTTCCTCAACTGGGATACATGGAAGGTATCATGGATCTGACTCAACTCCTCGGGTAGCTCCAGACGGTATGTTACCTTACCCACCCTCGCGGTCACCGTGAATGGACCAATGTATCGGGGCCCCAACTTGCCCCTCTTCCTGAATCGGATCACTCCTTTCCAAGGAGATACCTTCAGGAGTACGAAATCTCCAACCTGGAACTCGAGCTCGGATCGCCGTCTATGCGCATAACTCTTCTGACAGCTTTGGGTTGTCAGTAACCTCTGTCTGACCTACTGTATCTACTCAGTCGTCTTAAACACTATCTCAGTGCTACCCATCACTCGCTGCCCTACCTCTCCCCAACAGATGGGAGTTCGACACCTCCTCCCATACAAAAGCTCGAAGGGAGGCATACCAATACTCGAATGGTGGCTGTTGTTGTAGGAAAACTCAGCCAAAGGTAGGTATGTATCCCAACTTCCACCAAAGTCCATAACACATGCTCGAAGCATATCTTCAAGTGTCTGAATCGTCTGCTCACTCTGTCCGTCCGTCTGGGGATGGTAAGTAGTGATGAAGTGCAATCTCGTACCCAACTCCTCATGGAACTTCTTCCAGAATCTGGAAGTGAAACGTACATCTCGATCTGATACAATCGAGACATGCACTCCATGCCGCGACACCACCTCCCTCACATATATCTCTGCCAGCCTGTCCGCAGAAGAGCTCTCACTGATAGCAAGGAAGTGAGCGCTCTTCGTTAGCCGGTCCACCACCCTCTCCCTTTGGTGATTCTCCGGTCTCACAGCCTCTGCCTGGGCCTCTCGGATGGTATCCAACACCGGAGTCATCACCGTCATCCTCATACAAATATCTCGTATCGGAGCACTCTCTGCACTAGGGCTCAGGGCATCGGCTATAACGTTAGCCTTGCCCGGGTGGTACCTGATCTCGCAGTCATAATCCTTTACCACATCCAACCATCTCCTCTGGCGCATGTTTAGGTTGGGCTGATCCATCAAGTAATTTAAAATCTTGTGGTTTGTATATATGATACACCGAACCCCATACAAATAATGACGCCATTGTTGGATTAATGTCTAAGTCCATAACTATAATTGGTAAGACTTGACCCGACCCGGCATGGTCCATTTGGGTTGCATGACATCATGCATTTGGATAGACTATAATGAGAGAAATAACACTTAAGGTTGGTTAATATATTATAAGTTCTAATATATTAATAAGGTTATTTAATTAGTATTGATCAAGAATTAATTTGGAATTAATTAAGTGATCAAAAGGAGACTAATTAAATATATGGGTTGATTGTGTAAATCATTCATTCTTATATATGTGGGCTTGTGATCCAAGATTTCTTATGTTGGACTAAGTCCATGGGGTGACCCATGGATACTCGATGGAGGTTAAAATCCATGGAGCATAAGGAATGGGTAAAGTTATGAGTTACATGGTGTAACCCTAATAGCCACCATATAATAGAATCCCATGGCTCAAGAAATCGTTCACTAATGTGTGAATATGAGGGCTAGACGATTTCAAGGAGTGTTCCATTTCTCTCAAGTCATTCCATGTGCATTTGGTGTTGTGTGAACCATTTAAGGTGTCACACTTGGGGCACTAGGCACTCAAGCTTCATGGAGACAAGCTACATCAAACAAAGGTATGTATTCTATCCATTTGATTACCCAAGTATAAAGTATTGTATGCTAGATAGGGTAATACCTTGGAAAGTTCATAATTGCATGTATAATAGAGAAAACATAGATCCAAGGTATATAGGGTTGCATGTACACTTAGGAGTGTTAGAATGCGCAAAACCCATCAGTGGTATCAGAGCCAAGGCTTGTTTTCTTGTTATACTTGCAAAATTAGCTGAAAAATCGAATTGTATTAGTTTAAAAGTTATGCTAATTACTTCGAAAAAAATTTGATGTGAATTATCTTTGTTCATATGAGTTTATTAGATTAATAGAAAAGTTAATTGATTATCTTTTTTCAATCCCTTTTAATCTAAGAGTTGATTCTAAAATGTGTTTTTGTAACTTGTCCTCAAGTTGTATGAAAAGTCACATTTAAGTTTCATAAAACTCATAAAAAGTTGGCAATGGTTACAAAAATGAAGAGTCTTGTCCTCATTAAATGGTTTTATGACTCCATAACTTGTCCTCAAGTTATGGAGGTTCAAGAGTCACTTCATTAAATGATAAAATGTGTAACCTTAATTAGTTCCATAAGTTACAAAAATAAAGAAAAGTTACATTCTTTTATTAGTTTAAAGTCTTCCATAACTTGTCCTCAAGTTATGGAACTTGAAGAGGTTTTTTTTTATTTTTTTTTATTTTTTTTTAATTAAAACTACTTTAAACACATAAGTTATGGAATTAATTAGTTTTGAATATTTTCAAAAGTTTCCCTCATGTTTTGGAATTTGTAAAGTTTTCCCCATGAATACTTTAATTCCAAGTTAGCCCTTAGAATTTTAAAAGTTAAAATTCAACCCTTATACTTTATAGTATTATAAGTTAATAATAAATATATGTATAAGAGCAAGTCAGTCTTACCGTTAGTAGGCCTCATTCACGAAGCCGGTCTATAAGGGGGTATAAGGTTACTGTCTATAAAATGGCAGTTTAATGGGTGTCCACTCTCACCCACCGCTTCCTTGACTGGTGGAGGGTCGTTAGCCGAACGGGTAGGACAAGGACTATAATTCTCCCTTCATTAAAAGTATTAATGATAAATACTAAGTAACTAAACTTTTTATAAATTCCCAATCTTAGTTACTTAGGAAAATGTGAATAAGGTGCTAATCCATGAAATTACACTTTGCACTTTGTTTAAACCGTTAGTGGAGCGTGTGTTGCTAACCGGCACACTAACCTGGATTTAACAAAGTAGGCAAAGGGTAACTTAATATTTATCATAGTATCGGTGGAGCTCGTGTGGTTAACCGACACATCAATTGAGGGGTAAATATTAAGGGTACCAAGTATATTTGCATGGTTACTTCACACCTTGTTTTGTGATCCTCGGCATCCCAGTCACAAAACCTGAAGGGCACACTCGAGATTGAAACATGCCATTGAAAAGTTCAATGAATCTCAAAAGATCTAGGAGTTTCAAATCCAATTAAAAACCTAATTGGTAAATCGTCATTTACCTACCTTCAACTATTTTATAACTCGGATTACGGCATCCCTCTTCCAGTTATAAATAGGTTGTTGGATCCTAGCCTTAATATTTCATATTGGGTGTTATATTAAGGACTTTAGATCAACTATCTTGAATATCTCCCAAAAGATGTCTAGTTCAGACATCTATGATCTTCCCAAATCTCTTGGAACTTTACTTCCTCCACCTCCTCCAATTATTCTCCCTAACCCACAAGTTCAAGGTCACTCAAGCCCTAATGGCAAGCAAGGTCTATGTGTGATCACATCTTAGAGATGAAGTCACATATTGACAAGCTGGGAGAGTTGGGTGTCAAAGTCTTGAGAAAGTTGGATGTTCAATCACTTTCTAAGTCACATAGTGAGTTCCTTTGGGACTACTATGAAACAGACTATGACATGAACCTTAATGATCATATCTATTTGCTTGGTGCTGCTGAATCAGCAATGATTTGGAACGATAGTAAAGCAAATTTGATTAGAAGATCAACTTCCCAAAAACTTTATGGACAGTGACAATGGTGACACTGGAAATCCAGAAAAAGCATTCTCTTCCCAATGGAAAGGGATTGGCCATAGTCAACCCGGTTGACCAAATGGTAAGGAGAAAGGCTAAGTCTGAGATAGTCCCATTACCAAAGGGTCCATATGTTTATTTTGCCAAAGGAATGGGCGTTGATTGCAAAGCTGCCAAGTTTACCTAACGATGTTAAAGTCAATAAGTCTGACTCTACTTCAGGTAGAGCCCATTATCTAACTCTGTTAAGTTTCTATTCTAAGATCCTCATTACATGATGTGACTGGGTCACATGTTGATGTTTTAAGAATCAAAGAATAGAGAGAAAGCTTAAAGGAAGTATATGTTGATTCTGATCGCGTAGGTGGATTTCGATCGCATCAGAATTTTGAAGCTGTTACTTAGGAGTTATGATATATTGCTTAGGAATAGATAACAACAAGTTTTTCCGTATGCATTTGCACTATAAGGATAAGTTTTTTCCGCAATGTTTTGAAATAAAATAAAAGTTTTTAATTTTATATTTATTTTAAATATCCTTACAAGTGGCATTTGTGAAAAATGGTTGTTTATATGATTCCATTGATAGCAATATTTGAAAAAAAATGGACTTGATTCTTTCGTTTGTGGTAGTGTCATAATTTACCAAATAAGGAAAGATTCTCATTCCCAAGGCTTCAGTTGGATAGAAACTTGGAATCATGCAAGTTGAATAGTATGATGAATGAGAACTTTCAAGCATTGGAAAATTAAGACTTGTTCACATGGATGTGTGAGTCAAGTTAAGGACTAAAGGGATTGAGTACACATTCTTGTGCACTGGTCAAGTCCACCTCAAAGCTCGTTAAGACTATTCGTCATGATTTACTAAATTTTAGTAAATATGGTTATACTTACAAGTTTAAGTATAATTCTGAAACATTGGAAAAGTCTCAATGTATGGCAGAACGAATGGGAAGAATCAAATTAGGCAGACAGATAAAAGTTTCTCAAATCTGAAAAGATGGGAGAGTACTTTAGTATCATGTTTTGTGATCATCTTAATGATTAAAGAACCACATCACAATTGGTCTTCTAAGGACATCTTAGTGCATTCTTATGACTAAGAAGAGGAGTCATGAATTGTTGAAATGGTTAAATTAAGAAGATGAGTCATACTTCGTTTCAAAACAAGTCTTAGAGTCATACTCCAAGACTATAAGTTGAGTGACATATCTTAAAGAAAGGTTTATAACACTTGTCAAATGTAAGAGTAAAAGTGTCCTACTCTTGTACATTTGAAGTTGGTAAGTTGTGATGTTTTGGATTAAACAAAGACCAACTAAGGCCAATTGTGTGAAGTGTTTGTCTTGATAAAGAATCCGCACTATCTCTTGAATATTTGGCAAGATAGTCTTATATGTCAAGAGGACAGTGGGAGTCTTAAAGATCCTAAAAAGAATTTCAAGAACTAATCAAGAATAAAACCTGAGGTTCTTCACTAGCACACGACTTGAGGTTTATAACCTATCATGTTGACATATTCTGTGCCCATTCCAGTTAAAGTTGGCTTTGCATAGGAGTTCTGAAAGTTCTCAATTGGTTGCATAACAACTTGGAAGCAATGGCAGGCCATGTACTGCCAGGTGGCAAGAAGTTAAGATTGCATAAGTTCAGTCCATATGAGTTTGGATTTGTCATTATCCTTGTCTTGTGACTATGGTTTTGACGATTCACATGGATAAGAACACATACACCATAAAATCTAAGGGTCATAAGGTTTCTCTCCGATTCATGAAAATGATGGTGAGGAAACACTTCCACCAAGTAGATTTGAAGCAGATGGCAAAAGGTCTAAACAATTGAGACTATGATTACGACATCCCTTTTCATAGTTCTGAAATTGTTTAGATACATATGCATGCTATCTAAGGAAAGGTGTATGATTTTGATAAAGTTTTATTAAAGCATCTCGTATCAGAAATCTGAACTTTGGTAAGGAAGTCAATAAAGTATTGATTTCTAGAAGTCCATCTGATTTCTGAGTACATGTCAAAGCTAGTGGGAGCATACGTGTTATGCTAATAATCATCATGTTAGTGGGAGCATGATAATTGTTGTTAGTGTTGCAAGTTAGCAATGTTAATTATAGAAAACAAAAGTTTCAATTCGTGAGGCTGCAGGGATTGAAAAAGTTGTTTTGCTATAATTAAGGTAGAGGATATACATCATTTCAGTTCTAAAGGCTTAGATTGAGACCTTAATCATCTTTAGTCAAGAATATATATATGAATTTCATGTTGGATTGGTTCAACTTAAGGAAATTCTATATATTGCGTTCTCAAAATTCGATTATGATTACGGCATCCCTCTTCATAGTCAAATTTTGAAAACATGGCAAATAAAAATATTGTAGCAAAAGACTGGTCTAGAATCATGTCTTTATGTGAGACATCATGAATAGTGTACCATTTGCTTTGGGTATAGGATCGATTGCATGTGCTATAATATTTGTCATTTCTAAATTTTTCCAAATGCCCAGAGGCATTAAGAAGGGAAAAGGTCTAGAATTGGATATGACTAAAATGATTAAGCAATTGCCGAGGACAATCTGAGGTTTACCAAAGATTGGTTGCTCAGGGACAGTTGGAAGTATAGTGCTAATTTTGGAAGGACCATATTGACATATTCTGAAAAGAGGCATCTCTTATTCAGAAGTGATAGTCAAAATGAGAATATGGAGTTGTCTCCATAGGTGGAAGTTATCTGTGTAAGATTAGAAAACTTAATGCAAGAAGCATGTCCAAAGCAATGTACTTTGAATATGAGACTTAGTTTCGATGGAGTTGATCTCCATTGGAATACCTTATAATGACTGTTGACAAGTCTTTATGACTTTGTACATATTCATTACAGGAGGGTCAGTGCATATAAGTTTAAAATCTAAACAGATTTCGATAAATGATAGGAATTTGAAATTCTCACATTTTTCGATAAGGATTTGGGAGTGTGAAATTAGAATCATTGAAATTATGTTCAATTGGTTTATTTCACAAAGTAAGGATCATAGACAAACATAGAGTGCATACTTGGTGTATGGCAAAGCTATTGTTTAAGAAAAACATAGTGTACATGCTTGGAGCATGGGACAACTAGTGTTTTTAATTCAAGTATAAAGTTGATAAAACCGAAACAAGGAATAATGAGTAATCAGTATGGTGATAAATAAAAGTGTTTATTTATATTCATAGGGTTTGATACCATATTTGATTCATTTATTCTTGAGTTTCACTTTGCATGTTTTGACTTCCAGAATAACTAAGTCGCTCTTCCTGAATGATTAAGTTATTCAAACCATCCACAGTCGGTCATATGTTGGAAGTAGATATGAATCAAGACTGTCATGGGTTGGTTTGTAGAGGTCCAAGTTGGTGGACAAAGTGGTGCTACAACACTCATGAGTGCTCATAAGTTCTGAGTATTGGATTCAACCCGCGCTCATTTGAATCACTTCATGGATTTTATCACGAGTGATCATGAGACGATAATATCTTATATTCTTCAAACCTAGAGATATGAGTTGTTACTATGAGTTGGTTGTACATTGATTGCACGAAAACGCATTCAGTAACTCGATGTTATAAAACGTGCCTTTGTGTATGATTCAACAAGTAGTAGAACAAGCCATATGAGTCGAAGTTTATCCATTCCTTTTACCTTCGGGATAAAAGCGATATCTGTGGGCCCCTCGATGATTTAAAGATGATACATGTGAGTGCTTGGCCAAGGCAGGACTGATTTGATTTGTTCAATCAGTCAGTCATCATGAATCGGAAATCGGGAAACAACAAATGGACAGAGAGAATGATTGATAATCCATGTCTCAGTCCATATGATATCTAGAATGGAGGAATATATGATCCCTTATCTAATGGACAAGTCATTGACAAAGGTCAGAGTTCATCGACAAGGTCAGAGTTCGACAGAAGCTTTTGAGAGCTACGATTGCTGATCGGTTCCTAAAGTCATACGCAATAATAGTTTTAGACTTATCCAAGTGGGACACTGTTGGATTAATGTCTAAGTCCACAACTATAATTGGTAAGACTTGACCCGACCCGACATGGTCCATTTGGGTTGCATGGCATCATGCATTTGGATAGACTATAATGAGAGAAATAACACTTAAGGTTGGTTAATATATTATAAGTTCTAATATATTAATAAGGTTATTTAATTAGTATTGATCAAGAATTAATTTGGAATTAATTAAGTGATCAAAAGGAGACTAATTAAATATATGGGTTGATTGTGTAAATCATTGATTCTTATATATGTGGGCTTGTGATCCAAGATTTCTTATGTTGGACTAAGTCCATGGGGTGACCCATGGATACTCCATGGAGCATAACGAATGGGTAAAGTTATGAGTTACATGCTGTAACCCTAATAGCCACCATATAAAAGAATCCCATGGCTCAAGAAATCGTGCACTAATGTGTGAATATGAGGGTTAGACGATTTCAAGGAGTGTTCCATTTCTCTCAAGTCATTCCATGTGCATTTGGTGTTGTGTGAACTATTTGAGGTGTCACACTTGGGGCACTAGGCACTCAAGCTTCATGGAGACGAGCTACATCAAACAAAGGTATGTATTCTATCCATTTGATTACCCAAGTATCAAGTATTGTATGCTAGATAGGGTAATACCTTGGAAAGTTCATAATTGCATGTATAATAGAGAAAACATAGATCCAAGGTATATAGGGTTGCATGTACACTTAGGAGTGTTAGAATGCGCAAAACCCATCAGCCATATCTTGAAGGCGAACACCACGGCCCCCAACTCCAAATCGTGGGTGGGATACCTCACCTCGTGAGGCTTCAGGTGCCTCGATGCGTATGCTACCACGTACCCTCTCTGCATAAGCACCGCACCCAACCCGGATATCGATGCGCCACAATACACCACAAAATCCTCCATTCCCTCTAGAAGGGCTAACATCGGGGCTTCGCACAGCTTCTGGCGAAGAGTCTCAAACGAGGTCTGCTGCTCTGGACCCCTGGTGAGTGGCACGACAATCTTGGAGAAATCCTTGATAAATCTCCGATAGTAGCCGGCCAACCCCAGAAAACTCCTGATCTCGGTGGGGGACCTCGGCACCTCCCAACTCATCACTGCCTCAATCTTGGCCGGATCGACCAATATCCCATTCTGATTAACGAGATGCCCCAAGAACTGGAACTCTCGTAACCAGAAATCACACTTGGAGAATTTGGCGTAAAGCCTCTCCGATCTCAAAACCCCGAGGATCTCCCTCAAATGCTCCTCATGCTGCTCTCGGGATCTCGAATACACCAGAATATCGTCGATGAACACGATCACCGATCGATCCAACATCAGCCTGCACACCCTATTCATGAGATCCATGAACACTGTCGGTGCATTGGTGAGCCCAAAAGGCATCACCACAAACTCGTAATGCCCATAACGAGTCTTGAACGCCGTCTTCTGGATATCCTCATCTCGCACTCTCATATGATGATATCCAGACCTCAAATCTATCTTGGAGAACCAAGACGCTCCCTGCAATTGATCGAACAGATCATCGATCCTTGGTAAGGGGTAACGGTTCTTGACCGTCAAGTTGTTCAACTCCCGGTAATCAATGCACATCCGGTGTGAACCATCCTTTTTCTTGCCAAAAAGGATCGGCGCTCCCCACGGCGAGCTACTCGGTCGAATAAACCCCTTCCCCAGCACCTCCTGAAGCTGCGAGGATAACTCCTGCATCTCTGGCGGCGCAAGGCGATAAGGCGCCTTGGCGATAGGCGCTGCCCCCGGAACCAAATCGATGCGGAACTCCACCTTCCTCTCGGGAGGCACATCCGGAAACTCCTCGGGAAACACATTCGGGAACTCACGCACTATCGGAACATCATCAACCGAACTCGGCCTCTCTGCGGCCACTCGTGTATCCATCACATAAGCTACAAACCCGTTGCGGCCCTGCTGTAAACTCTGTCTCGCTCTGGCAGCCGAACAAAATGCTGACCCACATCGGGTACCCTCGCCATATACCGTCAGCACTCCCCCACTAGGGTCTCGTATCGTCACCGTCTACCGCTCGCAGTCTATAACCGCCCCAAATCGGCTCAACCAATCTATACCTACTATAACGCAAACGTCCCCCATCACAATCGGGACCAGATCTATCGGGAACTCAACACCGAAGATCTTGAGCACACATCCTCGAATCACATCAGTAGCATATACCGCTCGCTCGTCAGCTATAGAAACTCGTAGAGGTCGACTCAATGCCTCTCGTCGGGTACTGATGTGCTGGCTAAACGCTAATGGCACGAAGGATCGACTCGCACCCGAGTCAAATAACACCAAATCAGGTACATAACTCACAAGAAAAGTACTTATGCATACCACAGAATAAGCACAATATCTCAAACTCAGTATAAATAAATAAAAGAATACATACCAGCCATGACATCGGGCGCTGCGTGGACCTCCATCGCTGTCAACTGAAAGGCTCTCCCGCGAGCCTTCGGTGCCTCGGCCTTTGCTGGCCGGACCTCGGTAGCTCTACCAGCAGGTGCAGATCCTTACGCTGATCCCTGTAGTAGCTGCGGGCACTCGGCCTTCCGATGGCCTGTCTGGTTGCAATGAAAGCAAACCGAAAATCCCTTGGGGCAATCCCTCGCGATATGCCCCTCCTTCCCACACTTGTAGCACACACCCGCTCTGCACACCCCCTCATGGCTCTTGCCGCACTTCCCGCAAGTGCGGCCCTTCGGACCTCCAGATCTCAAATCAGCGGGCTTTGCCCGCTTGGCAGCCGGCTGAGACTGTACCGGCCGCCTATCCCTCCTCTAAGACTCGTCCTCCTCCCTGGCCTGAGTCTCTAGCTCAATCTCCCTCTTCCGGGCATTCTCATCGAGCTCGGCAAATGTCCGGTATGTCGAGTTCGCCACGAACTCACGAATGTCCCTCCTCAGTATGCTCAGATATTGGCTCATACGTGCCTGCTCGGTAGACAGGTACTCAGGGAAAAACAACGCCCTCTCATGAAACATCCGTGTAATCACAGTCACAGACTCTGTCCCCTGCTTGAGGGACAAGAACTCCTGTGCCAACCGTTCCCTCTCCACCGGGGGAACATACTCATCTCGGAACATGGTGGTGAACCTCTCCCTGGTCACCACTATAATCTCTGCAGGAGTGAAGTCTACCGTAACAAACTTCCACCAGTCCTTCGCTCCTAAGCGAAGCTGGTTCAGCACGAACCGTACTCTCAGATGCTCCGGACAAGAACAGGTGTAGAAGCATCCCTCAATGTCAGAGATCCAACTCATCGCGGCTATCGGATCCTGAGTCCCATCAAACTCTGGTGGCTTCGTGTTGCTGAACTCTCGGTACAATAACGAGTCACCCCCCTGTGGCCTGCAGCGGCGACGACTACGGTGGTTGCAGCAACAGCAGCCTCGGTAAGAGAAGGATACCGCTCGTCAAACGTCTCAATCAAAGTGGTCTTGATAGACCCAAACATCTCAGGAATCTCAGCTCGAATAGCTACGGCCACCTCCTCGTGAATCAACCTACAGATCTCCTGATCACTGGTACCACTGGTACCACCGCCTCCTGGGTGGTGGCGCGTCTCAACCATGATGTCTCTGAAATACAACACAAAAGAAGTCAGAGACTCGCTTGAGTATACTCGCACTCGACACTCAATCCTACTTGTTCTTTAGTCCCCCAAGGATTCTTACGTGGACTGCTCACCGATCCGGTGTTTCCAGTAGTACGGGCCCTTATACTACTTTCCACAACGCATCAGTATTCACCCCAAGTCCTCCTCCTAGGATCCCAGATCACAAGTACTCTATATCTCACTAAACTCAGGCTACTCTCCAGTAGACCACTCATAGGCTCCTCGCTGCTACCTACTCACTCACGAAGTATCTCATAGTAGCAGTAACTCCTAGGCTAAGGCATCACAAATCAGGCCCACTCTAGTCCTAACTATGAATACCTAGCCTACTCTAGCATGCATAGCATATCACATAATATCTCATAACACATAATGTAATGGTATTTTGGGAAATCACCGTTCGGGCGCTGGCTACTTGTACACACTGCTTCGTTCTGCGTTTCTCAAAAAACTTTTCTCTTTTCAGAAAATTGTTTCTTTTATGCAAAATTTCTCAAATCCTCAGTTTGAGTTCAGATACGCCCGAAGGTGCATCCGAATCCCTCAAACCAAGGCTCTGATACCAACTTGTAACGACGTAAATTTTAAAACAATTTTTCATTTTTCATACATGATAAAACTTATATAATATTCTCAAGATCTCATGTGTCAAATGTTATCATAATAAAACATATCCCAGAATCTCAAAACATAATCCTCTGCCAGTGTGTACAAATCATGCCGGCGCCTTCCCGCAATCCTCGCTGGTACCTGAAACATATATCACATGACACGGTAAGCATAAACGCTTAGTGAGTTCCCCCAAAATACCACATACAACACATAAGCCACTTGGGGCTATAACTCGATATGACCCTCCGGTCAATGTGTCTCAGCGGGACCCTCCAGTCCATTCTAGCTTGTTAGACCCTTCCATCCGGTCTAAATCGTTGGACCCTCCGGTACGGTCTGAATCGTTGGACCCTCCGGTCCCGTCTATATTACATATAACATACATATAACACAATGCACATAAACTCAAACATAAACATAACACATAAGACCCTCCGGTCTGCACATAGATACCACTCTAGGTAATGTATAGTGAGAAGACTCACCTCGGGTAATCTCGGAAAGTCTCGAACTCGAATATCTGATCTAGCCTCCGCCTAATCACATAAAGTAATTATCTCTAATTAATACGGCTCTCAAAGGCTAAACTAATCCCTCCCTATATTCTCTCAGAAGGGGAAAAGACCATTTTACCCCTCTAATGGTCCAAAGTCTAAATGTTGTCCAAACCCTAAAAGTCAACCCCAGTCAACGGTCCAACTTTGACCAGACTCGTCGAGTACACTCGGGTGACTCGGCAAGTCCATACGTGTCCTCTGAATCCTCCTAAGGCCTTACTCGATTCGTCGAGTTAAACTTTTTCTCAACGATTACCACTGATCACGAATCGTTGTGCAACACGACCCGACTCGTCGAGTCCGCTCACGGACTCGGCGAGTTTTGCCCATGAGATTACTCAAATGACCTTCTGAGGTCAGATCTGCTTCTCTAACCTATAGATCTGACCTTTTAGTACCCAATAATTACGCAAAGGTCCAACCTTTACGCTCATGCAACACTCCTAGGGCTTCTTTTGGTGAAATAGCTCCTAAAATGGCAACCAAGGTCCACAACTCCAAAGGGACTGCATAAAGCTGGAAGGTTGGGACTCTCTGGACCTCTTAAGGTCCAGATCTAATGCTTATTCCACAAAGGGACTTCATATACTCCAAAATCCTTTGAAGACAAGGGTCTAGAAACCCTAGATTCATGCAATCTACACCATACAGAAAGAGAGGGCCGATTTGTTACCTCAAAGTGAAGCTCCTTGCACCAAGACCTCAAAATGACAACCTCCTTTGGTCCTTCTTGCTGTAACCCTTCTTTTCCTTTGCAAAATCACACCAAAATGCACTCACAATCTCAAGTAAGGCTCAAGACTCTCTCACAAGCTCAAGGGGCGTTTAGGGTTTCTTCTCAGAGAGGTGTGGCCGCAAATGAGGCTATAAGTGCCTTTAAATAGGTCCCAAACCCGGGGATCTAGGGATTCCACTTACAGCGCCTACTCGGCGAGTCTACTCTTGGACTCGTCGAGTAGTTCATTAAACTCGCGTGGCCACCCCGCTTCTACTCGACGAGTCATAGCACCAACTCGTCGAGTAGATCAATCATCCTCAAAAATAAATAATTAAAAATAACATACCTGAAAATCTGGATGTTACAAAAAATTAATGAAATAACAGTGTACTTCCATATTTTTGGCCAAGTGCCAAGGTACTTTCATATTAAAAGAGAGTTTGGTCAAAATCCATAAAATTACAATGTACATCCGATGAACTTTCTGATTTACAATTCATGTTAGTAGTACCTTCTATCTGTGAATTCATTTGATTTTTTCTTTGATTGAATTTACGGGTAAAATGGTCATGTTACATTCAGGAAAAATTGATGAGTTGAAAGAATTGGGGAGCTTGTTACTAAAAAAAGAACAAACTGAAGAACGTAAGGAAATAATGAAGGCCAAAAATGAACAACACAACACAAGAATGGAGCAGCTTAACGACTACTGCAATCAACAATTAATGTTATTAACGCTTTTAAAGAACTCCAAAAGTAGTTGTAGATCATAAAGTGTTGGATTGTTTCTGGCAAGTATTTATTTTAAATTAGGTTACATTTCATTTCCTTTTAATAAATATTTGTTGTTTTATTAATGGTATAAATCTAATTTGATTATTTGTTATTTTTGTTTTATATTCGTACAAAACAAAGATTATTAATACATTTGGCCACTCTTTTTAACACCTGAGGCCACTCAATGCTTTATTGTAAGTGACAAAATCCCCCCAAAAAACCAATGGTTGTGTGACGAAATATACAAAAGGCTACACAAACATCATATTCACGTTACAATTATATGGACTAGCGTCACTCAAAATACACCTTTTTAAGATTATTAATATATTTGGGCACTCTGTTTAACACTTGAGGTCACAAATATCATATTCATGTGGCAATTAGATGGACTAACGTCACTCAAAATACATTTTTTCAAGATTATTAATTTATTTGTCCACTCTTTTTAACACCTAATGCCACTCACTGCCTAATTGTAAGTGACGAATTCCCCTAAAAAAACCAATGGTTATGTGACCAAATATACAAAAGGCTACACAAACATCATATTCATGTGACAGTTAGATGGATTAATGTCAGTCAAAATACACTTTTTCAAGATTATTAACACATTTGGCCACTCTTTTTAACACTTTAGGCCACTCATTGCTTAACTGTAAATGTCAAAATCTCCCCAAAAACACCAATGGTTGTGTCACCAAATATACATCAGGCTATACAAACATCATATTCATGTGGCAATTCGATGGACTAACGTCACTCAAAATACACTTTTTCATGACTTTTGAAACCATTTAGTTTCACATTTTATGCCATTCACCATGATTTGTAAATAGATATGGCCACTAACTCGCTAATGTAATTGTATGTACTTTTTGTCACTCGACCTTCGGTCACACATGTAGTGAAAACGAATGTGTGGCTATATGCATACAACCACTCATTTTCGTACGATCGAAGCCTGTTTTTGTACTAGTGTGATGTGTACATTCTAAGAATATTAACACGCTGATAAGATTATACGATTTTCGTGCAGTTATTTTTGAGCCTAAAAGTTGACGTAGTCGTTCGAATTAAGGGAAAAATCGAATATATTTCTCCATATATCGTATTATTATAGTGTGGTCCTATTACATGATTTCGAAATGATAAATTCCAAGGGTGGTTGGTAATGTATTGTATCGGTTGTCACATCCTCCCCCGTTAAAGGAAATTTTGTCCTGAAATTTAGCTTGTGGTTGGACTGTTATCGAACAAGTGAAGGTACTTGTTCTTCATTTGGTCTTTATGTTCCGACGTATATTCTAGCCCTCACCTAGAGTTCCATCGTACTATGACTATGGGAACACGACTTTGCTTAGAGTCTCTTAACCTCTTGATCTTTGGGATTATTTGGTTCCTCGAAAAAATTGAGTTTCGTGTCGACTTGAATTTCTTCGAGAGGAATAACAAGTGCATCCCCAGAGAGACATTTCTTTAGATTTTGATATGTGGAAGACATCGTGTACGTTGTTGAGTTCCTAGGGAAATACGAGCTGGTAGGCCATCGAGCCGAATCTAGCTAGGATTTTAAAAGGTCCTATGTAACTTGGATTGAGCTTGCCCTATTTTCCGAATCTTATTACTACTTTCCAAGGAGAGACTCTCACCATGACTTTGTCTCCAACTTGGAATTCAAGGGGTCTTCGTCGGAAGTCATCATATTTCTTTTGGCGAACACAAGCCGCCTTTAATCTCTCTCTAATATGCATGATCTTCTTCGTAGTGTCATGTATGATCTCCGGTCCTGCTAGCAGGGTATCCCACACACGTTTACTTGATAATTGGGTGTCACAGACTTCCTCCCATCATATCGATGAACGATAGTTTTTGCCATATAGTGCTTTCAATGGTGCCACCTTGATGCTAGTGTGATAGTTGTTGTCGTAGGAAAACTTAACCAAGGTTAGGTGAGTATCCCATGCATATCCAAAGTCAATCACACATGCTCGGACCATGTCCTTGAGTGTTTGGATGGTACATTCACTTTGACCATTTGTTTGTGGATGGTAGACTGTGATCATGTCGACACGTGTTCCCGATATATGTTGCATCGTTTGCCAGATTCGAGATTTAAATCTACTATCTCTGTCAGAAATAATGGTTGTTGGCATTCCATGTACTCTGACTATCTCCTTGATGTACGTTTTGGCCAGTTTTTCCATCTTATATCTTTTCCTTGATTGGCAAAAATAAGTGGACGTAGTCAGACGATCGATTACTACCTAAATAGTGTTGTATCCACTAAGTGTTTGAGGTAGTTTTATGTTGAAGTCCATAGCGAGTTGTTCCAATTTCCTCTCAGGTAAATATGGTTGGTGTAGTAGACCTGAGGGTTTTTGGTACTATACAATGACTTTAGTACATGTCAGGCATTTGCTTAGACATGTGGTGATCTCTGCCATCAGATCCGGCCACCGGTACCTCTTCTTTAAGTCAAGGACATCTTGTTAGATCCAGGGTAAACCGAATACCTTGTTGTTGGGTTTTTATTCAAAATTTGTTTCAAAAACATAAAGATGGCAATGGAAGACTTTGATACAAACAAAATAAAACTAGTGTTATTCCCACAAAAAGATCATTTTGTATAAAAAGAAGAAGCTAGTTTTTCTATAAAAACTCTTCTAATTTTTATAACTTATAAAACATATAAATCCATATAAGACAAGAAACCCCCTTTTGATCCAAAAAGATGTACTTGTCATAATAAGTTATACCTTATGATATGTAATGATATATTGTGATACTTAGCATTGAAAATTAATATTTGCATGAAATAAACTGTAAGTCCCTAAATCTTTAGATCCAAATCAGTGATCAATAAATATTTCAATAAATCATAGTGTAGGAGTAGAAGATTGAATTAAATCAATCATGCACACATTTATATAGTATAAATGTCAAATACACCTTGAAAACACACATATATGTCACCTTATTACAGACACAGACACTTGCTATTTATACCAGACCAGCAGCACATGAGTGTACAGCCCCACACGCGTGTGCCGCCGCACACAAGGTGTACGTCCGCACACACATGTTTGACCGCACACTGTCAAACAAAAGATACAATACACCAAAACTAACCCCAAGACCCAAACAAGACAATTACAAGATAGATGCCTAGCCCAAACCACTATATTTTGACCTATCATAAATAATGTCCAATTACTTACAAGAATTATATTTATTTATCAAGGTTCAAATTCTTATAAATAATATATTTTCATCAAGTTGTTGTTAGAGTGACCCGTTACAATCATATAATATCTAGCAATATCATTCTATAATGACTCATGGACATATAAATCTTTCAATCTCCGACTTGCACATAACTCATCATAGATTGATATATTTAGTGGTTAATGTCTAGAAAAATTTCACTACCCCCAGTAATATATGACTTAGTGTTATTCTATCAACATCCAATTCCCAAAAGCTCCAATCTTCAATTGATATATTAAGGTAAGTTTACGAGTTATCCCTTTGTTACATACATCTTGGTGAACATGAGACTTGGATCAAATCAATCTCATTTGGAGTTCAACTTTGACGACATAAGCCTCTTGTATAGTTCACACCATACCTAAAAAAGGCATTTATAACTGCCCGGTTAAGGAAAATCATTTGACCATATTAATGCAAATCACTCACTACACTGAAGTCCCACTATGTATCTCACGTGTTATGGATACAAATATAGTATCTTTTAGTCAAGTATCACTCATAACAGTCTTATTTCATTATTGCTCCCACAATTATAATCGACTATAACTTTTTAGAATAATAAGATTATTCATGGACTAAACATGTTAATATAGAACACAACAAGTATTGATGTACTGATCATATCCTAATATATAAAAACTTTATGTAATAGTTGTTGTTACAATGTTCCAATGTCCAAATACTAAATCCAAATAAAAATCCTATTTCTTGAATAATGAAATATTATAGTTGAAGTTTAACCATTCATACTTACCTTAAAAGAAGCACTTGATTAATGGGTTCGACCACACTTAATTTGTGTGAATTCTGCGAATACTATCGTCTCTATATTTGACTTTACTCTATTTATAGTAAAATATCATGGAGAATATGATTGGTGTTCTTTCGTGACATAGAGTCTCTTAGCTTGATTAAGTATACTCTCGAAGTCAGAAGTATTTTTATGTGATCTTTGAATGGCAGGAACCAACATAGTTTTTCAATGAATTCATTCATCCAATAAAATTTGATTTCAACTTCTAAAGTAGTGTATTCTTATTTTGTAGTAGATTGTGTCATTATGTTTTGCTAAGACCTCATTTCAACTAAACTTACTCTTCATACCACAATGAAGTCGTGATCCACTTATAATTCATAAGTATCTATATTTGTTTAGAAATTATTATCCTATGTACCTCTTTACATGAATATTTTTTTTCTAAACGAATTATCTCATGTAAATTCTCTTGGTTCTTCTAAAGTACTCTTAGAATGTCATTATGGTCATCCAATGACTTAACCATGTATTCAATTTGTATCTTATGATATGTTCACAACATGACCATATACTAGGTATTATGCATAATAAGGCATACACGATGGATTCTTTTGCCAAGAAAATCGAATACATGTCATTTTAGCTAGTTCAAACCTATGTGCTATGTCCTTTTGAGGCTGGCTCAAACTTAGTTCCATGTGAAAATGCCATTATTCCTTCAAAGGAATCTGCTGTCTTAATCTCTTTCAAGATATTGTCAATATATGCATAAAGATATTAAACTTTTAACATTCATCTTTATCTATCTCTATCTATTTTACATTCCAAGAATGTATCTTGTCATTCGAAAGTCTTTCCTTTTAGAAATGTTTTTCGAATCAAGGTGAGACAACTAGGCATAGTCTAATGTTATTTCTGTTGGGTTTTGAGCATTCTAACACTCCTAAGGTGTACATGCAACCCTAAATACCATGGATCTATGTTTTCTCTATTATACATGCAAACTTGAATATTCCAAGGTATTACCCTAACTAGCATATAATAATATGTTACTTGCATAATAAGACTAGATAGAATTACATATCTTCTCCTTGTGGTTGATTCCTTGGAGCTTTAAGAGCCTAGCACCAATAATGTGAATGTCTCAAGTGGAATCACAAATCACCAAAACAACTTGGAAGAACATTGAGAGAATATAGAGCCGCTAAAATCGACCACCTTTTCTTTCACACACTAGTGCCAATTTTGTGAGCCAAGGACCCGTTTATATATTATGGAGGATTAGGCTTACATCCATGTAAACCCTAATACCCATGACCTTTCATTTACATAGGATCCATGGGTTAAAAGCCCCATGGACTATCCATGGACTTCCATACACTCTTAGCCCATCCTCAGTAAACCTTGGCCCATTCCATATATATGTAAGAGTCCATATTTAATTAGTCTCTTTTTTATCACTAAATTAATTTCAAATCAATACTAATTAAATAATATGATTTCATATTAATATATTATAACTTATAATATATTAATATATCATATATAACCTCTTCTCTCAAAAGTCTATCCATACAAATTGTTCCGGTGAAGTGAAACCCAAATGGACCATGCCGGGTCGGGTGAAGTCATACCAATTATAGTTATGGACTTAGACAGTAATCCAATAGTCTCCCACTTGGATAAGTCTAATAACTATTATTGCAAGTACGACTTCATAACCCGACTAGCAATCGTAGCTCTTAAAGCCGCTGTCGAACTCTGAACAAATCAAATGACGTGTCCATTAGATAAGTGATCATATATTCCTCCATTATAGATATCATATGGACTAAGACATGAATTATAATCATTCTCTCAGTCCATTTGTTGTTTCCCGATTTCCGATTTATGACGACCGACTAATTGAACAAATCAAATCAGTTCAGGCTTCGCCAAGCACTTAGGGTGTCATCACTAAATCATCAAGGGGCCCACAGATATCGCTTTTATCCTTATGAGGTAAAAGGAATGGATAATCTTCGACTCATATGCTTATACTAACGACTTGTTGAATCATACACAAAGGCACGTTTTATAACATCAAGTTACTGATGCGTTTTCGTACAATGAATGTATAATCAACTCATAGTCAACAACTCATATCTCTAGGTTTGAAGAATATAAGATATTATCGTCTCGTGATTCACTTGTGATAAAATCCATGAAGTGATTCAGATGAGCGTGGGTTTAATCCAATACTCGAATCTTATTCATGGAGCACTCATGAATACTGCAGCTAAGTCTAGCCACCTAGACAGACTACAGACCCATTCATGATAGTCTTGCCGCAATACCTACTTCCAAAGTATGATTGACTGTGGACGGTTTGAATAACCTAGTTATTCGGGAAGTCAAAACATGCAATGTGAAACACAAGAATAATACTAATCGTATATGGCCCCAACACTTTGAGGGTAAATAAAAAACACCTTTTATCTAAGCACCATATTGATTACTCATTATTTATGTAATGTTTCGAATTATCCACTTAATACTTGAATTAAAACAATAGTCATGACATGCTCCAAGCATGCACACTATGTTTACCTATGGTCATTTCTTTTGTGAAATAGATCAATTGAAGACGACTCCAATGATACTCATTTCACAATCCCAATCCCTTTTGTAAATGTAAGAATACCAAACTCTTGCCATTTATTGTAATCTGTTAGATTCTAAACTTATATGCAATGATTCTCTTGTAATGACTATTCATAAAAGTCACAAAGACTTGGCAACAGGCATTACAAAGTATTCCAATGGAGAGCAATTCCACGGAAGCAAAGTCTCAAATTCAAAGTACATTCCTTTGAACACTCTTCTTGTATTAAGTTCTCTAATCTTACACAGATTCAAAGAATGACCTCCACCTAAGGAAATAATTCCACATTTCCATTTTGACCAACACTTCTAAACAAGAGTTGCCTCTTTTCAGAATATGTCAATATTGTCCTATCTCTATACTTCCAATTGTCCATGAGCAACAAATCTTTGGCAAACCTCAGATTGTCCTCGACAATGGCTTAATCATTTTAGTCAAATCCAGTTCTATTCCTTTTTCCCTGTTAACGCCCTAGGCATTTGGAAAATTTATAATGGATAAATATTATAGCACATGTAATCGATCCTATACCCGAAGCATATGGGACTCGATTCATGCTATAAAATTTTTATTTTCCATGTTCTCAAAATTCGAACTATGAAGAGGGATGCCATAATCATAATCGAATTTTGAGAATGTAACATATGTAGAATTTCCTTATGTTGAACCATTCCAACATAACATTCATATATATCCTTGACTAAAGTTGGTTAAAATCTCAATCTAAGCTTTTAGCATTGGAATGAAGTATAAATCCTCTCCCTTAATTATAGCAAAACATCTATTCAAAGCGAATTGAAACTTTTGTTTTCTATAATTAACATTGCTAACTTGCAACACGTAACATAATAATCATGCTCACACTAACATGATAATTCTAATTTAACCAGCATAACACGTTATGCTCCCACAAGCTTTGACATGTACCCAGAAATCAGCTGGACTTCTAGAAATCAATATTTGATTGACTTTCTTGCCAAAGTTCAGATTTCTGATACAAGATTTAGTTGATAAGATTTTATCAAAATCATACACCTTTCCTTAGATAGCTCACATGTTTATCTAGACCTTTTGCCATTCTCACTAGTTAGTGTGCCGGTTAACCAGACACGCTCCACTAACGACATGAGAATGCAAATATCACAATTGCTATCTACTTAAAATCTACTTAGTGAAAACGTTTCCTCACCATCATTTTCATGAATCGGAGAGAAACCTTATGACACTTAGATTTTTTATGGTGTATGTGTTCCTATCCATGTGAATTTGTCATCGCCATAATCACAAGACAAGGTTAGTGACAAATCCAACCTCATATGGACTGAACTTGCCCAATCTCATTTTTCATGCCACCAGCACAAGGGCCTACCATCGCTTCCAGGTTGTTATGCAAACAATTGAGAACTCATAGAACTCACAAGCATAGTCAACTTAAACTGGAATGGGGACAGAAATAGAAATATGTCAACACAATGGGTTACAAACCTCAAGTTGTGTGCTAGCGATTAACAATACTCTTGATTAGTTCTTAAAACTTTCTCAAGATCTTTTAAGACTCCCACTGAACTCTTGACATATAAGATTCTCTTTGTCAAGAACCATTCCAAATATTCAAGAATTAGTGCGGATTCTTATCAAGGAAAATACTTCATACAATTGGTCTTAGTTTTGTTTTATCCAAAACATCACAACTTACCAATTTCAAATGTACAAGAATAGGAAACATCTTACTCTACATTTGACAAGTGTTATAAACTTTATAAAGATTATGTCATTCAAGATACAATCTTGGAGTATGACTCTAAGAGTTGATTTTGGAACGAAGTATGATTTATCTTTTGATTTAACCATTTCAACAATTCATGATTCCACTCCTTAGTCAAACAAATGCACTAAGGTGTTCTTAGAGGATCAATTGTGAGATGGTTTCATAATCACTAAGATAATCATAAAACACGATACTCAAGTACTCTCCCATCTCTTCAGATTGGAGAAACTTTTATCTTTCTGCCTTATTTGATTGTTCTCATCCGTTCTGCCATACATTGAAACTTTTCAAATGTTTCAGAACTACACTTAAACTTGTAAGCATAACCATATTTACTAAACTTTAGTAAATCATGACGAATGATCTTATCATTCTTTGTGGTAGACCGGATCAGCGCACAACCTAGTGCACCTGATCCTTTAGTCCTTCTCTTGACTCACATATACATGTGAACAAGGACTTAGTCTTAATTTCCCAAAGATGAAAATTCTCTTCATCACACAATACAAGTTGCATGATTCCAAGTTTCTATCCAACTGAAACTTGGGTGATGAGAATCTTTCCTTCTTTGGTAAATTATGACACTACCACAAATGAAAGAATCAAATCCAGTTTCCAATAATGCTTATCAATGGAAACATATAAACAACAATTTTTTACAAATGCCATTGTAAGGAGACTTAAAATAAATAAATCAAAATTTTCTTTTATTTTTAAACTTTGCAAAAAATCTTATCCTTACAATGCAAATACATATGAAAAACATGTTGTTATCGATTCCTAAGCAACATATCATAACTCTTAAGCAGCAACTCAAAATTCTGATCATCGAACCATGCGATCGAAATCCATCTTCGCGATCAGAATCAGCACACTCTTTCTTTAAGCTTCCTTTGATTCTTCCAAAACATCAAAATGTAATTACATTACATCATGTATTAAGAATCTAAAAAAGAGACATCATAGAGTTAGATAATGGACTTTAACCTAAAGCAAATACAAACCTTTTTGACTTTTACCATCCTTATGAACTTTCAGTTAAACTCGGCAGCTTCGCAACCAATGCCGCTTCTTTTGGCAAAAAAACATATGGACATTTTGGAAATGGTACACTTGATTGTCTCAGACTTAGCCTTTCTCTTTACCATTGGTCAAATGACTTGACCATGGCCAATCCCTTTCTATTGGGAAGAGAAAGCTTTTCTGGACTTCCGATGTCACCATTGTCAATGTCCAAATAGGTTTGGGAAGTAGATCGTCCAATATAATTTTCTTAAGAAATGCTCCAAATCATTGTTGATTTAGCAGCATCAAGCAAATAGGTAAGATCACTAAGGGTCATGTCGTGATCTGTGATCAGGGAGTGATTGAAGAACCAAGTCAACAGCCAGCTACCTCGAGGCTTCGACACCCGACTCTCCCGGCTTGCCAATATGTGACTTAACCTCCAAGATATAAGCACATATAGTATTTGCTTGCCAATAGGGATTTAGTGACTTAGAAATTTTCAAGTCTTGAAACTTGCGGGATAGTGATAATTATTGGAGGGGGTGGAGGAAGTGAAGCATGATTTCCAGTCCCATTAATGCACAACAAAGGGATTAATCTTTCACCTTGATTGCCATGTGGGATATCATCTTCAATAGGAAAGCTTGTTCCTAAAGATTTGGAAAGACCATAGTTGTCTTAACTAGACATCTATAAGGGAGAAATTCAAGTTTAGTTGATTTAAAGTCCTTAACATAACACCCAATATGAAATATTAAGGCTAGGACCCAACAAACTATTTATAACCGGAAGAGGGATGCCGTAATCCAAGTTATAAAGTATTTGAAGGTAGGTAAATGACGATTTACCAATTTCCACCATGAAAAACAAAATAAATTATTTAGTTTTAATTGGATTGAAACTCCTAGATCTTTTGAGATTCATTGAACTTTCAATGACATGTTTAAATCTTGATTGTGCCCTCTCAAGTTTGTGACTTGAATGTCTAGGATCACAAACAAGGTGTGAATAACCATGCAAATTGACTTGGTACCCTCAACTTTATCACCTAATTGATGTGCCGGTTAACCACACACGCTCCACCAATCTATGATAAACTTAAGTTACCCTTCGCCACACATTGTCAGTCCCATGTTAGTGTGTCGGTTAACCACACACGCTCCACTAACGACTTAACAAAGGTGCAATGTGTAATTTCATGGGTTAGCACCATTTCACATTTTCCTAAGTAACTGAGATTGGGAATTTATAAGTGTTTAGTTACTTAGTATTTATCATTCTACTTTTAATGAAGGGAGAATTATAGTCTTTATCCTACCCGTTCGGCTAACGACCCTCCACCAGTCAAGGAAGCGATGGGTGAGAGTGGACACCCATTAAACTGCCATTTTATAGGCAGTAACCATACGCCCCTTATAGACCGGCTTCGTAAATGAGGCCTACTGACGGTAAGATTGACTTTATCTTATACATATATATATATAATTAAAATTATAATAATCGTATAAGGGTTGAATTTTAAACTTTTAAAATTCTAGGGTTTGATTTGGAATTAAAGCATTCATGAGGGGTAAACTTTACAAATTCCAAAGCTTGAGGGCAAGCTTTGAAAATTTTCAAAACTCTTAGATTTTTCATAACTTATGAGTTTAGTTAAAGTTTTAAAAACATTAATGAAGACACTCTTGAACATCCATAACTTGAGGACAAGTTATGAAGTTCAGAAAACTATTTATGAGAAAAAGACTCTTCATTGTGTAACCTATGGCACTTTTATGAGTTTTAAGATTCATAAATGTGACTTTTCATATAACTTGAGGACAAGTTACAAAAACACATTTTATCAATAACTTTTATATCAATATGGATTGAAAACACAACATCTCATAACTTTTCTATTAATCTAAGCTAACTCCAGAACAAGATAATTCAAATCATCAATCTTCAAGAAATTAGCATGAACATAAAACTAATACAAATCATGAAATTATGACAATTATATTTGAAATTGGATTAGCATGAACATCACCACATCAAACACAGGTGTATAAGTTCAAAAACAGCTTAGGGTAATGTTCCTAGTCCAATTCCAGCCATAAAAGTCGAAAATATGCTGTCAGGGCCTTCTACTCATCGAGTGTATGGAGCTCACTAAAATCGGCCACCTTTTCATTCACACACTAGTCCCAATTTTGTGAGCCAAGGACCCCTTTATATATTATGGAGGATTAGGGTTACATCCATGTAAACCCTAATACCCATGACCTTTCATTTACGTAGGATCCATGGGTTAAAAGCTCCATGGACTATCCATGGACTTCCATACACTCTTAGCCCATCCTAAGTAAACCTTGGCCCATTCCATATATATGTAAGAGTCCATATTTAATTAGTCTCTTTTTGATCACTAAATTAATTCCAAATTAGTTCTAGATCAATACTAATTAAATAATATGATTTCATATTAATATATTATAACTTATAATATATTAATATATCATATATAACCTCTTCTCCCAAAAGTTTATCCATACAAATTGTTCTGGTGAAGTGCAACCCAAATGGACCATGCCGGGTCGGGTCAAGTCATACCAATTATAGTTATGGACTTAGACACTAATCCAACAATTTCAAATGATTAAGTATGTCTCATTCATACAAGATTAGGAATATTACTATGCTCCGACGAGTCCTTAGTAAACATGCATGTTCTTTTCACTTTGATATCAAAGCATACCTTGTATCTGTTGGATTAGGTGTCTAAGCCCATAACTATAATTGGTAAGTACTTGACCCGATAGTAGTGTTGGGTTTTGAGCACTATAACACTCCTATCGTGCACATGCAACCCTAAATCCTTTGGATTTATGTTTTCTCTAATTATACATGCATTTTGTTTTTACAAAGCATTCACCCTAGCTAGCATACAATTGAAGCTATATAATATAAAACTTAGTTTGGATGCTTACCTCTTGAGTAGGGTAGAGTTCTTGACGTTTGAAAGCTTGAGCACCTCAAGTGTGATGCCTCTATTGGTTCAAAACACCAAAATGCAAGAAGAGGCTTGAGAGAATAGGTTATTAGCACAAAATCAACTTCACCTTCTTGGAAAGTAAGTGGCAACCGATTTCGGCTCATGGAGGGTTCTATTTATATTGGTGCACATGATAGGGTTAGACTTTTTAAACCCTAATGACCTGTGACTTTCCATATTCTCATGCTCCATGGATGTAACCTCTATGGACTATCCATGGATTAGTTTAGCCCATGTAAATAATCATAGATTATTGGCCCACACTACAAGAATCATTGATTTACATAATCAATCCCTATATATTTAATTAGTCTCTTTTGACAACAAAATTAATTCCAAATTAACTCTTGATCAATACTAATTAAATAATATGATTTCATATAATATATTATACTTATAATATATTAATAAACCATAAATAACCTTATTCTCAAAATCCATCCTATCAAATTGCACTGGTGAAAGCAAGCCAAAAAGGACCATGCTACAATCGGGTCAAGTACATCCCAGTTATAGTTTTGGGCTTAGACACCACATCCAACAGTCTACCACTTGGATAAGTTTAATAACTATAGCTGCCAACATAACTTCAGGATCCGACTTAGCAATCGTAAGCGTTCAAAAGCCACTGTCAACTCTGACCCAGTCAGTGACACATCCTTTAGATAAGTGATCATATAATCCTCTGTTCTCAAGATATCAGCTGGACAAATACACGGAACAATGTCATACTTATTGTCCATCACTTTGTTTCCCGATTTCCGATTCGTCTGACATAGAACATAACTGAACACATCAATTTAGTTCTAACCGGGCCCGACACATAGTTAAAACAGAATCATCGATGGGCCCAAGATATTGCTTTTAATCCTCTTAGGATAAAAGGGAACAGATAAACTTTGACATTATATGCTTGTACTAACTACTCATTAAATCATGCACAACGATACGTTTTATAACATAAAGTTACTGATGCGTTTTCGTATCATCAATGCACAACTAATTCATAGTCAATAACTCATATATCTAGGCTTGAAGACTTATATGAAATTATCGTCTCACAATCACTCGTGATAAATTCCATGAAGTGATTCAAGTGAGCGCAGGTTGATCCAATACTCAAATCTTATTTCATAAGTACTCATGAATGGTGTAGCAAACTGTTGCTATGCCTAAGGCCTTAGACAATCTACAAGACAACTCATGACAGTCTTCTTTCATACTTACTTCCAACATATGATCAACTGTGGATAGTTTGAATAAATATTATTATTTTGGAAGTCAAAACATGCAAAGTGAAACAATAGTAAACAATTGACACAAGACAATAACTTTACTTATAAATAAAACTCTTTTTATTCAATCATCAAATGTCAATCACAAATTAGCTATTACAAGTTTCGGTTTATCTAACCACTAAAACCAATATCGTTCGTTAGCCTAATGCTCCTTGCATACTGCAAGTGCTTAACCCAAGTCAATCCCTTTGTAACAGGATATACTGGGTTGTCTCTGACGATATCCCCTTTACTACGAGGTGTCCTTCATCTACTTGACGTCTTATGAAGTGGTATTTTCTGTCGAAATGTCTGGATCTACCATGATCTCTCGGTTCCTTGGTTAAGGAAACCGCCCTTCATTATTGCAGAAAATATCCATATGCTCCTTTATGGATGGAATTACTCCAAGGTCTCCAATGAAGTTTTACAACCATATCGCCTCATTCGATGCTTCGCTTGCTGCTATGTACTCTGATTCAAACTTTGAGTCAGCTACAGTCTCCTGCTTGGAACTTTTCCATGTCACTGCTACTCCATTCAGGGTAAACACCCAGCCCGACTGAGAGCGCAAATTATCTCGGTCGGTTTGAAAGCTGGCGTCGCTATACCCTGTCACTCTCAAGTCATCACTCCTACCAATGGTAAGATCCCAGTCCTTAGTCCTTCGTAGGTAGTTAAGAATCTTCTTAACCGCAGTCCAATGAGCTTTACTAGGATTCCCTTGATATCTGCTGACCATGCTCAAAGCAAAGGCCACATCAGGGCGAATACAAGTCATAGCATACATGATCGAACCCACTGCAAAAGCATATGGAATTCGACTCATCTCTACTATCTCAACATTTGTACTCGGACTCTGAGTCTTACTCAGTGTGGTATTGCTTAGGATAGGTAGGTTACCTTTCTTGGAGTTCTCCATGCTGAACCGCTTCAACACCTTTTCCAAGTAGGTACTTTGACTAAGTACTATTAGTATTTTACTTTTGTTTCTCAATATCCTTATCCCTAGGATATAGGCAGCTTCTCCGAGGTCCTTCGTAGCGAAACACTTCCCAAGCCATGACTTGAGCTCCTGCAAGGTTCGGTTGTCATTTCCTATGAGCAGTATGTCATCTACATATAATACCAGAAAGCTGACTATACTCCCACTAGCTTTGACATATACACAGGACTCATCCTCGCTTCTCGAAAATCCAAACTCTTTGACTTTCTCATCAAAACAAAGATTCCATCTGCGAGATGCTTATTTCAATCCATAAATAGATTTCTCAAGCTTACACACTCTATTAGGATACTTTGCATTGAAAAAACCCTCTGGCTGACTCATTTAAACTTCTTCAGCCAACTTTCCATTAAGGAAAGCAGTTTTGACATCCATTTTCCATATTTCATATTCATGAAATGCAGCTATGGCTAGCATAACCATTATAGATTTAATCTTCGCTACTGGTGAGAAGGTCTCATCATAGTCAACTCCCAGAGTTTGAGTAAAGCCCCTCACAACCAGCCGCGCCTTATATATGTGTACTTTCCCATCCATGTCGGTCTTCTTCTTGAAGATCCTTTTGCACCCGACTGTCTTACGACCCGGTACTTGTCAACCAAGTTCAAAACTTGATTGTCATACATGGACTGAATCTCGCTGTCCATAGCCTCGTTCAATTTCGCAGACTCGGGTCCTGCCATGGCTTCCTTGTAGTTCTTAGGTTCATCTAGATTTACCAGTGTGCTATCGCTGATAAATGTATCACCTTCTGCAGTAATGTTGAAAACATATAATTTAGGTGGAAATCTAACTCTATTGGAATACCTCAGAGGTATGGACTCGTCACTTGGCTCAACTAGAGTTTCCTCCTCGGGTTGAGTGCTAGTGTTTGAGGTTCCTTCACCGCTTGACTCTTGAAGCTATTCAAGGTAATTTTTTCTCCCATTGTCCCTTTGGCATATGAGTTATCTCTCACGAAAAACTCCTCTCCTCGCAACGAAGACAACATTGTCACTCAGTCTATCAAAGGGATATCCAAAGGACTTTTGCGGGTAGCCGATGAAAATACATCGTTCACTCTGAGGTTCGAGCTTGTCGTGAGTCTCGCGTCTCACGAAAGCCTCGCAACCCCAAACTTTTATGTGGTCTAACGAGGGAACCTTCCATGTCCACATCTCGTGAGGTGTTTTGGAAACCTTTTTGGTAGGGACTAGATTAAGGATATGGGTGGCAGTCTCTAAGGCATACCCCCAGAATGAGATAGGTAACGAAGCTCGACTCATCATGGAACGAAACATGTCTAGTAAGGTTCTATTGCGCCTCTCAGCCACACCATTAAGTTGTAGTGTCGTAGGTGGCGTCAGTTGTGAAACAATTCCACATTCCTTAAGATAGTCAAGGAACTCGATACTAAGATACTTTCCTCCTCGATCGGATCGCAACATCTTTATCTTCCCACCCAATTGATTCTCCACTTCTTGCTTAAACTCTTTAAACTTTTCAAAGGTTTCTGAATTATCCTTGATTAAGTACATATATCCATATCTACTGTAATCATCAGTAAAAGTCACATAGAAGCGGTTAGCATCCCTTGTGGCGGTTCTGAATGGTCCACACACATCAGTGTGTATGAGATCCAATAGACCATCACCCCTTTCACAAGTACCAATGAAGGGTGACTTGGTCATCTTTCCAAGTAAATAAGATTCGCTAGTGTCATCCGACTTTAAGTCGAATGACTCCAAAACTCCATCCTTTTGGAGTTGGGCTATGGGCTTCTTGTTGACATGCCCAAGACGACAATGCCACAAGCATGCCTTATCCAAATCATTGGAAGAATCAATGTGTAACACATTATTTCCTAGGTTATCTACAACATTCACAGTTTCATATATACCATTGCAAGGTAATGCTTCAAAATAAAATACACCATTATAATAAGCATTAATAGTACCAACTTCATTATTGAAGGAAAAGGTAAAACCTTGTTTGTACAAACTATGATAGGAAATAATATTTCTCGCCATATCGGCCGAGTAACAACAATTATTCAAATCTAAATTTAAACCATTACTAAGAAATAAAGAGTAAACTCCAATCTTGGTCACATGCGACATTTTCCTATTTCCCATGATTAGGTTTATCTTCCCGTGCTCCACATCCCTACTTCTTTTTAGTCCCTGCAAATCAGAATAAATGTGAAATCCATAACCTGTATCAAGGATCCAAGAATTAGCATGTGATGAGTTATTAGATTGAATAGTGTAAACACCTGCAAAAGAGGGCTTGATCTTGCCATTCTTTATGTCCTCCAAGTACTTGGGGAAGCTTTGTTTCCAGTGCCCTTTTTAATGACAATGGAAGCAATCAGCTACTTCAGATTGGAAGAGGAATTAGCAGAACCATCTTTGGTCCCACTAGAAGAGGATCCATCAAGAGACTTTCCCTTGCGGCTCTTTGAAGGAGCCTTCCTCTTCTTTCCCTTCCCATGTCTGATTGCCAGAACAGGGCAAAAGTAGTAGTAGGGGTGGACACAACCGATTTGCCTTTTAGGTTGCTTTCTGCAGTCCTTAAAAGGCCTTGAAGCTTGCTAAGAGTGACCTCCTCCGTGTTCATATGATAGGTCATACGAAACTGATCATAACAAGAAGGTAAAGAGTGTAGAATAATATCTATGGCCAAATCTTCATCAAAATTGACATTCAATTTTAGCAAGCGGTCCACGAATCTCTACATCTTTTGTAAGTGGGCCGTGATGGGTTCACCATCCTTCATTTTGGTTGTGATCATGGAGGCAATGATATCATACCTCTCCTGCCGAGCACTTTAATGGTATTTTTCCATCAAATCTTGATACATTTGATAGGGATGGTAGTCCGCATAGGACTTCTGTAGCTCAGCAGTCATCGTGGCAATCATTAGACACGACACCTTTGTCGCGTCCCTCTCATGAGTAGTGTGTTCAGCGATTTGTTCAGGAGTGGAAGTGGTTACATCAATCTCCTTAAGCTCTTTATACAGGACATATTCTTTGTCCTCATAGCGAATAGCCTTTCTGATGTTATGAATCCAATCATTGATGTTCGAGCCATCGAAAATGACCCTCCCACATAGGTCCATGAGGGAGAAAGAGCCTGAAGGAATTGGTGTGGAAGCATTGTTTGGAATAGACATCTAAAAAGAAGAAGAACAAAGTTTAGGTTGGATGATAATCTTTAATATTACACCCAATATGAAATATTAAGGCTAGGACCCAACACAGTATTCTACAATTGCGAAGAGGGATGTCGTAATCCAATTGTAAAATATTTGAAGGTAGGTAAATGACGATTTACCAATTTCCACCATGAAAAACGAAATAGGTTATTAAGTTTTAATTGGTTTGAAATTCCTAGATCTTTCAAATTCAATGAACTTTTCAATGGCATGTTTAAATCTCGATTGTGCTCTTCAAGTTTGTGACTGGGATACCGAGGATCACAAATAAGGTGTGAACAACCATGCAAATTAACTTGGTACACCTAATGTTACAAATCACCTATTCAATGTGCCGGTTAACCACACACGCTCCATTGATCTATGATTAACATCAAGCTACCCTTTGACACACATTGTCAGTCCCAGGTTAGTGTGCTAGTTAACCACACACGCTCCATAACGACTTAACAAGGTGCAAAGTGTAATTTCATGGATTAGCACCATTTTCACAGTTTTCCTAAAGTAACTAAGATTGGGAATTTAATAAAAGTTTAGTTACTTTATATTTATCAATATACTTTTAATGAGGGATAATTAATGTCCTATCCTACCCATTCGACTAACGACCCTCGACTAGTCAAGGGAGCGGTAGGCGAGAGTGGAAACCGATTCAATCGCCATTTTATAGGCAATTTCCTTATACCCCCTTATAGACCAACTTCGTGAATGAGGCCTACTAACGGTAAGACTGACTTGTCTTATATATATATATATATATATATATGTATGTATTAATCTTTTAATAATATAATAGTATAAGGGTTGAATTTTAAACATTTAAAATCTAGGGTTTAGAGTTAACGTTTCATAAATGAGACTTTACAAATTCCAAAACTTGAGGGAAACTTTTGAAACTTGTCAAAACTCTTCACATTCAAAACTTATGAGTTTAATTGGATTTTAATGTATGAGACCTTTCATTTTCCATAACTTGAGGACAAGTTATGTAGGTCATTAAAATTCATCTAGATCATTTTTCTAACAACTAAAATTATCACATAATCTATGATCTAACTAAATTCATAATCAAGATAATTTCCAGTCAACAATTTGAAAGCAATTTTGTTTATCATATAAAAAGCAACAGTTATTTTAAAACTTTGACAATTATCCTGTGGTTGGATGAGTACAAGCACAACCATATCATAAAAAAACATTTCCAATGATCCAAAAGAGTTTGTGGTAGTCTTCCCAATCCAAAGCAGACAAAGAAACTAGAAATTCTGCAAATAGCTCCTTCAACTTGTCGAGTGCATGAACTGTAATCGGCGAGTTGCTCTGTTACTGAGTGGAATCGTCGAGTCTGTTTATGGACTCGGCGACTTCACTAGTCAGAGGCAAAAATTTCGACTTTTTCAGCTTTGAAAAACTAGTAAGCATAAAAAATAATAGAAAATAATCCTAGGCTCTGATACCACTATTGGGTTTTGAGCACTATAACCCTCCTATGGTCCACATGCAACCCTAAATGCTTTGGATCTATGTTTTCTCTAATTATACATGCATTTTGTTTTTCGAAAGAATTCACCCTTGCTAGCATAAAATGGAAGCTATATAATATTAACCTTAGTTTGGATGCTTACCTCTTGAGTAGGGTACAGTTATTGACCTTTGAAAGCTGGAGCACCTCAAGTGTGATGCCTTTATTGGTTCACAAAATCAACTTCACCTTCTTGGAAATTAAGTGGCAACCGATTTTTGCTCATGGAGGGTTCTTTTTATAGTGTTGGACATGCTAGGGTTAGACTTTGTAAACCCTAATGACCCATGACTTTCCATATTCTCATGCTCCATGGATTTAACCTCCATGGACTATCCACGGATTAGTTTATCCCATCTACATAATCACGGATTATTGGCCCACACTAAAAGAATCATTGATTTACATAATCAATCCCCATATATTTAATTAGTCTCTTTTGACCACAAAATTAATTCCAAATTAATTCTTGATCAATACTAATTAAATAATATTATTTCATATTAATATATTATACTTATAATATATTAATCAACCATAAATAACCTTATTCTCAAAATCCATCCTATCAAATTGCACTGGTGAAGGCAACCCAAAAAGGACAATGCAACAATCGGGTCAAGTACATCCCAGTTATAGTTATGGGCTTAGACACCACATCAAACAAATAGCATGGTCCTTTTGGGTTGCCTTCACTTGAGCAATTTGATAGGATGGACTTTTTAGAAAGATGTTTGTGATTTATTAATATATTATATGAATAATATATTAATTTAGAAATCATATTATTTAATTAGTATTGATCAAGAATTAATTTGGAATTAATTTAGTGATCAAAAGAGACCGATTAAATTTACGCGGACTGAGTGAGTTAATCAGTAATACTTATAGTTTGGGTTAATGATCCATGTTGATTAGGGATGGGCTAAACCTATATGATAGTCCATGAAGGTTTAACCCAAAGGGCCTAAGAAATATGAAGGTTCATGGTGAATTAGGGTTTACATGGAAGAAACCCTAGGATTTCCACACTATCGAAGTAACCCCTTAACCCCCTAAAATCGGCTAGTGCATTCTAAAGGTGAACCATAACCGATTTAGTGCTTTCTAGCCTCTCTCTCATAAGCCTCCACTTGCATTTGGTGTTTGTAACACAATACATGCATCACATTTGAGGCTCTAAAGCTTTTAAAGCCCAAGAACTACAAGCTACACTAAGAGGTATTCATCTAACTAGTTTTTATTTTGTATATCTCCAATTGCATGCTAGCTAGGGTGTATGCTTTGGAAAAATGAAATTGCATGTATAATTAGAGAAAACTTAGATCCAAATCATCTAGGGTTGTATGTGCACCATAGGAGTGTTATAGGACTGAAAACCCAACAGTGGTATCAGAGCCTATGGTGTTTTCTATTATATTGATGCAATTGTGTTATTTTCAAAGCTGAAAAAATTGCAATTCTGGACTCTGACTGCTAGACTCGACGTGTCCTATGATTGGAATCGAAGAGTTGGATGATTTGATGATGAACTCGATGAGTCCATAGCCAGACTCGACGAGTTGGATCGACAGATGGCATTTTTTTTTGAGTTTTTGGCCAGAATTGGATTAGGATCATTTCTACAAACTGTTTTGTATCAGAAAATTGGTTTTTCCTGATATGGTAGTGATTATCCTTATCCAATTAAAAGTCAATTATCAAGTTTTAAGATAATGATTTGATTATATGATAATTTGATTATTTGTATTGTGTGATTTGAATTGTCTTGCTCTATTAGTTAAATTAGGTCAAACTGGTAAATGATAGATTACATGATAATTGTATTAGTTTAAAAATTTTGATCTAAATGTTTCTTGAAGAGTTTCATAACTTGCCCTCAAGTTATGGAATATGAAAAGCCTCATTCATGAAATATTAACTCCATAAGTTATGGAACTCAAAAGGTTTTAAAGAGTTATGGAATATGAAAAGTCTCATTCATGAAACATTAATCCTCATTAGTAAGTATAATGATATTATAAAGTAACTAAACTTTTATAAATTCCCAATCTTAGTTACTTTAGGAAAAAGTGAAAATGGTGCTATACCATGAAATTGCACTTTACACGTTTCCAAGTCGTTAGTGGAGTGTGTGTGGTTAACCAACACACTAATTTAGGACTAACAAGGGTGGAAAAGGTTAGCTTGATGTTTATCATAGATCAATGGACCGTGTGTGGTTTACCGGTACATTGATTAAGTGATAAGTGACATCAAGAGTACCAAGCGATTTGCATGGTTATTCACACCTTGTTTGTGATCCTCGGTATCCCAGTCACAAACTTGAAGGGCATAATCGAGATTTAAACATGCCAATGAAAAGTTCAATGAATCTAAAAAATCTAGGACTTTCAATTCATTTAAAACTTAAAGTCTTTTTCGTTTTTCATGGTGGAAATTGGTAAATCGTCATTTACCTACCTTCAAATATTTTGCAATTGGATTACGACATCCCTCCTCCGAATTGCAGAATATTGTGGTGGGTCGTAGCCTTAATATTTCATTTGGGTGATATATTAAGGATTCTTATCTAATCCAAACTTTGTTCTTTTTCCTTTCATATGTCTACGCCAAACAACGCTTCACGCTCCAACCCTTCTGGCTAGTTCTCCCTCATGAACTTGGTTGGGAGAATTATCTTCGATGGTTCAAACTTTAACGATTGGATCCGAAACATTCGTATGGCCCTTAGCTACGAGGACAAAGACTATGTCCTCGATAAAGAGTTAAAGGAGATTAATGAACAAACTGTTACTCCCGAGAAAATCGAGGAATACAGGGTTCAAGAGAGGGACGCGACAAAGGTGTCGTGCATCATGATTGCTACCATGACTGCTGAGCTTCAAAAGTCGTATGAGGACTTTTGGACCTACGAGATGCACCAAAACTTGATGGAAAGGTACCATCAAAGTGCTCGACAGGAAAGGTATGAAATCATTGCCTCCATGATAACAAAAAAAATGAAGGATGGAGAGTCTATCACGGTCCACTTGCAAAAGATGCAAAGCTTTGTGGACCGCTTGCTGAAATTAAATGTCAACTTCGATGAAGAGTTGGATATTGACATTATCCTACACTCTTTGCCTCCTTGTTATCATCAGTTCAGAATGACTTATCATATGAACAAGGAGGAAGTCACTCTGATCAAGCTTTAAGGCCTACTAAGAACTGCTGAAAGTAATATGAAAGGCAAGTCTGTTGTACCCACTCCTACTGTTGTTGCCCCTGTTCTGGCAATTGGACATGCGAAAGGAAAGAAGAGGAAGGCTCCTTCTAAGAGCCACAAAGGAAAGAACCATGATGGATCCTCTTCTAGTGGGACCGAAATTGGTTCTGCTAAACCCTCTTCCAATCCAAAGGAAGCAGAGTGCTTCGATTGTCATGAAAAAGGGCACTGGAAACGAAGCTGCCCCAAATACTTGCAGGACATTAAGGATGTAAAGATAAATCTCACCTTCGCAGGTATTTACACTATTCTATCTAATAACTCATCACATGTTAATTCTTCGGTCCTTGATACAAGATGTGGTTTTTGTTGGATATAGTGTCTAAGTCCATAACTTTATTTGGTATGTACTTGACCCGACCCGGCATGGTCCATTTGGTTTGCATGGCATTGCAATACTTGGATAGACTAAGTGAGAGAATAAGGCACTTATGATTATTAATATATTATAAGTTCTAATATATTAATAATAGTATTATTTAATTAGTATTGATCAATTATTAATCTAGGATTAATTTGGTGATCAAAGTGAGACTAATTAAATATATAGGGTTGATTATGACAATCATCAATTCTTTTATGGTGGATTAATAATCCATGGTTTATGGGTTATGGATGTAACCAAATGGAGCTCCATGGATAGTCCATGGGAGTTACAAATCCATGGGTCATGGGAAATCAAGAGTCATGACAATTAAGGGCATTCATGTGTAAACCCTAATTGTGACAACACTATAAAAGGAACCCTATGGCTAGTAAAATGAGGGGCTAGTGGACCTAGTGTTACTAGAGAGGGCATAACCGATTTTGAGTGCTAGAAGTATTCTCTCAATTTATTCCAAGTCTTGTGGTGTTGTGTGAAGCATTTGAGGCACAACATTTGGGGTGCTAGGCTCACAAAGTCTTGAAGGAATCCAAGCAACAACAAGGTATGTATTTCTACTAGTTTTATGTTTTATGTAATCCCCATGCCATGCTAGTTAGGAAATAACCTTGAAAAAGAAATTTGCATGTATATAGAGAAAACATAGATTCAAGGTTATTAGGGTTGCATGTACACTTAGGAAGTGTTAGAATGCTCAAAACCCATCAGTGGTATCAGAGCCTAGGATTGTTTTCTGTATACTTGATGCAAAACTGCTTAGAAATCAAAAATTCTGCATTCTGACCACTGGACTCGCCGAGTCCATGGGGAGGACTCGCCGAGTCCATGAACAAATTCATTCTACTCGCCTAGTAGAATAATGCACTCGGCGAGTAGGAGCGTGTTGGGCAGTTTTTTCGAGTTTCGTTGCTGGAAATGGATTAAGATCATTATCCCAATCTGTTTTGGACTTGTAAAATCTGTTTTTCAAAATGATAATGATTATGTTAACCCATTTTTGCATGACTTTTATCAATTTTCAAGTATTGTATATAGTTATATGATTTCTTGAAATTGCTTGACATGAATTTGTGTTCTTATGAGTTTTTTTAGAAGATCATAGGAATTATGTGTAACCACCATGTGTGTTTAATTCATGATCTTAATGGCTATGATGGTGTCCATAACTTGTCCTCAAGTTATGGATAACCAAAAGTCACTTCTTTAATATGATTAAAGAACTAAAGAGGTTTCATAAAACGAAGAGTCTTCATTTTTATTAACCATTAAAACTCATAAGTTACAAATTGAAGAGACTTGGAATAGTTTCAAATCTTGCCCTCAAGTTTTGGAATTTGAAAAGTCTTACACTTTAATACTTTAATTCCAAATTAAACCTTAGATTTTTAAAAAGTTTAAAAATCAACACTTATACTATTATTATAATTTTATTATATAGATATGTATAAGAATATGTCATTCTTACCGTTAGTAGGCCTCATTCACGAAGCCGGTCTATAAGGGGGGTATAAGGTTGTTGCCTATAAAATGGTGACTTAATGGGTGTCCACTCTCACCCACCGCTTCCTTGATCGGTGGAGGGTCGTTAGCCGAACGGGTAGGATACGACTTTAAATACTCGTTAAAAGTATAATGAATTATAAAGTAACTATACATTATAAATTCTCAATCTTAGTTACTTTAGGAAAATGTGAAATTGGTGCTAGCCCATAAAATTACACTTTGTACCTTACCAAGTCGTTAATGGAGCGTGTGTGGTTAACCGGCACACTAACATGGACTAGTAAGAGTGGCAAAGGGTAACTTGACTTTATTATAGATCGGTGGAGCGTGTGTGGTTAACCGGCACATCGATTAGGTAATATTGTTGAGGGTACCAAGTCAATTTGTATGGTTATTCACACCTTGTTTGTGATCCTCGGCATCCCAGTCACAAACTTGAGAGGGCACAATCGAGATTCAAACATGCCATTGAAAAGTTCAATGTATCTCAAAAGATCTAGGAGTTTCAAAACCAATAAAACCTAATAATAAAATATTTCGTTCTTATGGTGGAAATTGGTAAATCGTCATTTACCTACCTTCAAATATTTTATAGTATGGATTACGGCATCCCTCTTCCAACTATAAATAGTTTGTTGGATCCTAGCCTTAATATTTCATTTGGGTGAATTATTAAGGATTCCTAATCTAATGAAACTTGTCTTTCTTTCCTTTCAGATGTCTTCCAACAATGCTTCTAGCTCAAACCCAACAGGCTCCTTTTCCCTTATGAACTTGTGTGGTAAGGTCATCTTTGATGGATCCAATTTCAATGAGTGGATCAGAAACATCAGAATGATTACTCGCTATGAGGACAAAGAATATGTCCTCGATAGGGAGCTTAAGGTTGTGAATGAAGCCACTGCTACTCCTGAAGAGTTTGCGGAGTTTGTTGCACATGAAAAGGATGCTACTAAAGTAGAATGCATCATGATGGCCACCATGATTCCTGAACTTCAAAAATCCTATGAAGATTTCTACCCCTATGAGATGCACCTGGATCTGATGGAAAGGTACCATCAGAGCGCGCGTCAGGAGAGGTATGAAATCATCTCCTCCATGATAACCGCAAGGATGAAGGATGGTGAACCCATCACCGGTCACTTGCAGAAGATGCAAAGGTTCGTTGACCGGTTGCTGAAGCTAAATGTTGACTTTCCTGAGGAAATGGCGATTGACATCATTCTCCATTCCTTACCTCCAAGTTATGATCAGTTTCGTATGACTTATCATATGAACAAGGAGGAAGTCACACTTAGCAAACTTCAAGGACTATTAAGGACAGCTGAAAATGGCCTTAAGGGTAAAGCGGTTGCTACTTCTACTCCTTCAACAGCCCCTGTTCTGGCTATTGGGCAGGGAAAGGGTAAGAAGAGGAAAAGCCCTTCAAAGGGTACCAAGGGTAAGACTCTTGATGGTTCCTCTTCAAGTGGGACAAAGAAAGGTCCCATTACTCCTTCTTCAAACCCAAAGGAAGCATAGTGCTTCTATTGCCAGGATAAGGGACACTTCAAGCGAAGCTGCCCTAAATATCTGCAAGATCTAAAGGATGGGAAGGTTAAACCCACCCATACAGGTATTTACACAATATTGTCTAACAACTCATCTAATGCTAATTCTTGGGTGCTTGATACAGGTTGTGGTATTCACATATGTACTGATTTGCAGGCACTAAGAAGAAGTGAGCAAGTGGAGCACGGGAAGATAAACTTTGTCATGGGCAACAGGAAAGCATCACTTATTACCAAGATAGGAGTTTATTCTTTATTGCTTAATAATGGGTTAATGTTAGATTTGAATAAGTGTTGTTACTCGCCCGAAATGGCGAGAAATATTATTTCCTTTCATGGCTTGTACAAACAAGGTTTTACATTTTCATTTGATAATAAAAATGGTGTTATTAATGTTTATTACAATGATGTATTTTACTTTAAAGCATTACCTTGTGATAGTGTATATGAAGCCGTGAATGTTGTAGACAATCTAGGAAATAATGTGTTGTATATTGATTCTTCAGATAGCTTGGATAAAGCATCCTTGTGGCATTGTCGTCTTGGACATGTTAACAAGAAGCGCATAGTCCAACTCCAAAAGGCTGGAGTCTTGGAATCATTTGACCTCAAGTCAGATGATAGTTGCGAGTCTTATTTACTTGGAAAAATGACAAAGTCACCCTTCACAGGTACTTGTGATAGGGGTGAAGGTTTGTTGAACCTTGTACACACGGATGTGTGTGGGCCCTTCAGAGTTGCTACAAGGGATGCTAATCGCTATTATGTGACTTTTACTGATGATTACAGTAGATATGGATATATTTACTTAATCAAGCATAAGTCATAAACCTTTGAAAAGTTCAAAGAGTTTAAGCAGGAAGTTGAGAATCAATTGGGCAGGAACATCAAGATGCTCCGATCCGATCGAGGAGGAGAGTATCTTAGCATTGAGTTCCTTGACTATCTTAAGGAATGTGGGATTGTCTCACAATTGACACCTCCCAGAACCCCACAGTTGAATGGTGTAGCTGAGAGGCGCAATCGAACCTTGTTGGATATGGTTCGTTCCATGATGAGTCGAGCTTCGTTACCAATCTCTTTCTGGGGGTAAGCCTTAGAGACTGCCGCCCATATCCTTAATCTAGTCCCTACTAAAAAGGTTGCCAAAACACCTCACGAGATGTGGACTGGGAAAGTTACCAATTTGGACCACATCAAGATTTGGGGTTGTGAAGCTTTCGTGAGGCGTGAGACTCATGATAAGCTTGAACCTCGAAGTGAGAGGTGTATTTTCATCGGCTACCCACAGAGATCCTTTGGTTACCTCTTCTACAGACCCAGTGATAATGTGGTTTTTGTAGCAAGAAGAGGAGTCTTTCGTGAGAGAGAATTCATAAGCCAAGGGGACAGTGGGAGGCAAATTGACCTTGAAGAGCTTCAAGAGTCAAGTGGTGAAGGAACCTCAAATGCTATCGACCAACCTGAGGAGGAAACTCCTGTTGATCCGATAGATGAGTCTGTACCTCCAAGACGTTCCACTAGGGTGAGGAACACACCTGATTTTTATTATGGTTATCACATCACCACTGAAGGTGATACATTTATTAGTGATAGTACACTAATAGATTTGGATGAACCTAATAATTACAAGGAAGCCATGGCAGGCCCTGAGTCTGCTAAATGGAAGGAGGCTATGGACAGCGAGATTCAGTCCATGTATGACAATCAAGTTTGGAACTTGGTTGACAATGTACCAGGTCGTAAGACAGTTGGGTGCAAATGGATCTTCAAGAAGAAGACCGACATGGATGGGAAGCTACACACTTATAAAGCGCGACTGGTTGCGAAGGGCTTTACTCAAACTCCGGGAGTTGACTATGATGAGACCTTCTCACCAGTAGCTAAGATTAAGTCTATTAGAGTATTGTTAGCCATAGCTGCATTTCATGATTATGAAATATGGCAAATGGATGTCAAAACCGCTTTCCTTAATGGAAAGTTGGCTGAGGATGTTTACATGGCTCAACCAGAGGGTTTTGTCGATACAAGATACCCTAATAGAGTGTGTAAGCTTGATAAATCCATTTATGGATTGAAACAAGCATCTCGCAGATGGAATCTTTGCTTTGATGAGAAAGTCAAAGAGTTTGGCTTTTCTAGGAGTGAGGATGAGTCTTGTGTGTATGTCAGGGCTAGTGGGAGCATAGTTAGCTTCTTGGTGTTGTATGTGGATGACATACTTCTCATAGGAAACGACGTCCCAACCTTGCAGGAGGTTAAGTCCTGGCTTAGGAAGTGTTTCGCTATGAAGGACCTTAGAGAAGCTGCCTATATCATAGGGATAAGGATATTGAGAGATAGGAGTAAGAGACTAATTGGACTTAGTCAAAGTACTTACTTGGATAAGGTACTGAAGAGGTTCAGTATGCAAGATTCCAAGAAAGGCGAATTACCAATCCAGAGTAATGCCAAGCTGAGTAAGACTCAGAGTCCGAGTACAGAGGCTGAAATAGCTGAGATGAGTCATATACCATATGCTTCCGCTGTGGGGTCGATCATGTATGCTATGACTTGTACTCGCCCTGATGTGGCCTTTGCTTTGAGCATGGTCAGTAGATATCAAGGGAACCCTGGCAAGGCACACTGGACAGCAGTAAAGAACATTCTCAAGTATCTGCGGAGGACTAAGGATTGGGTCCTTACCCTCGGAGGCAGTGATGACTTGAGAGTGGAAGGATATAGCGATGCTAGCTTCCAGACTGATAGGGATAATTTCTGCTCTCAGTCAGGCTGGGTCTTTATCCTAAATGGAGGGGCAATTACTTGGAAAAGTTCCAAGCAGGAGACAGTAGCTGATTCTACTTGTGAATCAGAGTACATAGCAGCAAGTGAAGCGGCTAAGGAGGCGATATGGCTAAAGAACTTCATCGGAGACCTTGGAGTTGTACCAGCTATAAAAGAGCCAATGGAAATTTTCTGTGACAGCGAAAGTGCGGTTGCTTTGGCTAAGGAACCGAGAGATCACGGGAGATCTAGGCACATTGACAGAAAATACCATTTCATCAGACATCGAATAGAAGAAGGACTCCTCGTGGCTAAGAGGGTATCATCAGATGAGAACCCGGCAGATCCCCTCACGAAGGGACTGAGCAGGGTTAAGCATCTACAGCATGCGAGGCGCATTGGGCTGAAGGATGATATTAGTTTCAATAATTAGATTCCTGAAACTTGTAAAATGTAATTGACATTTGATGATAAATAAAAGTTGTTATTTATTTATGAGTAAGATGTACTATCTTGTGTTGATTGTTTACTATGTTTCAATTTTGCATGTTTTACTTCCAGAATAATTATGTTATTATTCAAACCATCCACAGTCAGTCAAACTTTGGAAGTAAGTATTGATTTAAGATTGTCATGAATTTGGCTTGTATGATTTGCCTAAAAGTGCTTTGGACAATGCAATGGTTGCTACAACATTCATGAGTACTCATAAGGGCTGAGTATTGGATCCAACCCACGCTCACTTGCATCACTTCATGGAATTTATCTCGAGTGATCGTGAGACGGTAATATCATATAAATCTTCAAACCTAGAGATATGAGTTGTTGACTATGAGTTGGTTATTCATTGATTATACGAAAACGCATTGGTAACTCGATGTTATAAAACGTGCCTTTGTGAATAATTCAACAAGTAGTTAGTACAAGAATATCAGTCGAAGTTTATCTGTTCCTTCTAGAAATAGAAGCGATATCTGGGACCCTCGATGATTTGGTTTTGACCTATGTACCGGGCCCGGTCAGAACCTAATTGATGTGTTCAATTTAGTTCTATGTCGAAACAAATCAGAGATCGAGAAACAAATGCTGGACAATAAGTAAGGCCATGTTCCATGTGTTTGTCTGGCTGATATCATGAGAACAGAGGATTATATGATCACTTATCTTAAATGGCGTATCATCATCATCTCAGTTCCGAGAGACTTTGAAAGAGCTACGATTGCTAGTCGGATTTTGAAGTCATATTCGCAAATATAGTTATTAGACTTATCCAAGTGGGAGACTGTTGGATATAGTGTCTAAGTCCATAACTTTATTTGGTATGTACTTGACCCGACCCGACACGGTCCATTTGGGTTGCATGGCATTGCAATACTTGGATAGACTAAATGAGAGAATAAGGCACTTATGATTATTAATATATTATAAGTTCTAATATATTAATAATAGTATTATTTAATTAGTATTGATCAAGTATTAATCTAGGATTAATTTGGTGATCAAAGTGAGACTAATTAAATATATAGGGTTGATTATGACAATCATCAATTCTTTTATGGTGGATTAATGATCCATGGTTTATGGGTTATAGATGTAACCAAATGGAGCTCCATGGATAGTCCATGGGAGTTACAAATCCATGGGTCATGGGAAATCAAGAGTCATGACAATTAAGGGCATTCATGTGTAAACCCTAATTGTGACAACACTATAAAAGGAACCCTATGGCTAGAAAAATGAGGGGCTAGTGGACCTAGTGTTACTAGAGAGGGCATAACCGATTTTGAGTGCTAGAAGTATTCTCTCAAGTTATTCCAAGTCTTGTGGTGTTGTGTGAAGCATTTGAGGCACAACATTTGGGGTGCTAGGCTCACAAAGTCTTGAAGGAATCCAAGCAACAACAAGGTATGTATTTCTACTAGTTTTATGTTTTATGTAATCCCCATGCCATGCTAGTTAGGAAATAACCTTGAAAAAGAAATTTGCATGTATATAGAGAAAACATAGATTCAAGGTTATTAGGGTTGCATGTACACTTAGGAAGTGTTAGAATGCTCAAAACCCATCAGTTTTCACATTTGTTCTGATTTGCAGGGTTTAAAAAGAAATAGGGATGTGGAGCACGGGAAGATGAATTTGATCATAGGGAATAGGAAAGTGTCGCCTGTCACCAAGATTGGAGTTTATTCTTTATTGCTTAGTAGTGGGCTAAATTTAGAATTGAATAATTGCTGCTACTCGTCTGATATTGCAAGAAATATTATTTCCTTTCATGGTTTTTATGAACAAGGTTTTACTTTCTCATTTAATAATGAGATTGGTAGTATTAATGCTTATTATAATGGTAATTTTTATTTTGAAGCATTTCCTTGTAATTGTATATATGAAACTGTGATGGTTGTAGATAACTTAGGAAATAATGTCTTGCATATCGATTTGTCCAATGGTTTGGAAAAAGCATTCTTGTGGCGTTGTCGTCTTGGACATGTCAACAAGAAGCGCATAGCCTAACTCCAAAAGGATGGAGTGTTGGAGTCATTTGACCTAAAGTCAGATGACACATGTGAATCTTGTTTGCTTGGAAATATGACCAAGTTATCCTTCACTGGTTCATGTGAAAGGGGTGAGGGTTCGTTGGATCTCGTACACACCGATTTGTGTGGACCCTTCATATCCGCCACAAGGGATGCTAACCTCTTCTATTTGACTTTTACTGATGATTATAGCAAATATGGTTGTATATACTTAATCAAGAATAACTCAGAAACCTTTGAAAAGTTCAAAGAGTTTAAGCAAGAAATGGATAATTAATTGGGCTGGAAGATAAAGATGCTCCGTGTCACACCCCAAAACCGGAACGGCGGAAACGTTCGGGGGTGGAGGACGTCATGTACAGTATCACAACAATGCTAAGTAGTAAACAAGCAACAACATCATCCATTGCATTAATAATATAATTTCATACAAGTGTGTTCTGTCAGGTTGTATAGACACCAAAAATCTACATCAAAATAAAAGATGAGTCTTGAACGAGAATACAAGTTATTTTGAAAGAGTTTATCAGCTTTAAAGCTGGTGAGATCATAAGTATATTAATGTCTGTGTTTGTATGAAAGTGTTTGTAAGAGTGTGTATTTTCCCAAATCCTACTATCATTAACCAAAAATATAGTTTTTACATTATTGTTTATTGTGTGAAGATCACAAAGTAAATGTAATGGGAAAATGAAATAGTATTGTAGTGTTCTGCTACACCCCAAAACCGGAACGGCGGAAACGTTCGGGGGTGGAGGACGTCATGTTCAGTATCACAACAATGCAAAGTAGTAAACAAGCAACAACATCATTCATTGCATTAATAATATAATTCCATACAAGTGTGTTCTGTCAAGTTGTATAGACACCAAAAATATACATCAAAAAATAAAAGATGAGACTTGAACGAGCTCCATCTTCTCAAAACCTGGCACCGGTACCTGTCTACTGGTGACCTGAGAATACAAGTTATTTTGAAAGAGTTTTTCAGCTTTAAAGCTGGTGAGATCATAATTATATTAATGTCTCTGTTTGTGTGAAAGTGTTTGTAAGTCTGAAATTGAACAAGTTTGTAAAAGTTTGTAATTGTTTGAACTCTCCTAAAAAACCCTATGTTTCCTACTAAAAGTAGCCTTCTACCAAGGCATCTAGTATCTGTGTGTGTGTCTCTTGTAACAGTGTGTATTTTCCCAAATCCTACTATCATTAACCAAAAATATAGTTTTTACATTATTGTTTATTGTGTGAAGATCACAAAGTAAATGTAATGGGAAAATGAAATAGTATTGTAGTGTTCTGCCACACCCCAAAACCGGAACGGCGGAAACGTTCGGGGGTGGAGGACGTCATGTTCAGTATCACAACAATGCAAAGTAGTAAACAGGCAACAACATCATCCATTGCATTAATAATATAATTTCATACAAGTGTGTTTTGTCAAGTTGTATAGACACCAAAAATATACATCAAAAAATAAAAGATGAGTCTTGAACGAGCTCCATCTTCTCAAAACCTGGCACCGGTACCTGTCTACTGATGACCTGAGAATACAAGTTATTTTGAAAGAGTTTATCAGCTTTAAAGCTGGTGAGATCATAAATATATTAATGTCTGTGTTTGTGTGAAAGTGTTTGTAAGTCTGTAATTGAACAAGTTTGTAAAAGTTTGTAATTGTTTGAACTCTCCTAGAAAACCCTAGGTTTCCTACTAAAAGTAGCCTTCTACCAACGTATCTAGTATCTTTGTGTGTGTCTTTCTAAGAGTGTGTATTTTCCCGAATCCTACTATCATTAACCAAAAATATAGTTTTTACATTATTGTTTATTGTGTGAAGATCACAAAGTAAATGTAATGGGAAAATGAAATAGTACTGTAGTGTTGTATTAAGTAACTACTGTTGTACTAACTACCTTAAACCAATTGTTATTTAAAGTACCATGTGATCGGCCTGTATCCTGCTACCGACTCTATAGAAAAACGACGATGTAAGACGTCGTAAGAAATGACGTTTGGCACCCGTAGACTTGCAAGTCCCACTGTAGCGAGCAACAAGGTGTAGGATAGTCACTCCAGTATAGATCTATACACAAACTCATACGCTCCCTACTTAAGGAGATTCTGGATACAAAACGGTCATGACAGGTAGTGTCATGCCCCGTTATGTGGCTCACATAAATGTAATAATGTTCTAGTATATGTATGTGCTAGATGTATTGTGTGTTCTCTCCCTGTCTAGCATGTATTGTTTGTTTCTCATCATAGTATTCTATTGTTTGTTTCTCATCATAGTATCTATTGTTTGTTTCTCATCATAGTATCTATTGTTTGTTTCTCATCATAGTATCTATTGTTTGTTTCTCATCATAGTATCTATTGTTTGTTTGTTATTGACTCATGTATTAACTGACTCATTGTATGTTTCCCTGTTCTAGTAATAGTATTAGTATCTCCGTAAACTATACCTATTATAGTTTACTAGTAATGTTGTTTGAATGTATGAACATGTTTGTGTACCTTTGCTACCCAAAGGTATTGAACTGAATGAAGTAACCTTTTATATCTATACACATATACATGATATATAACTAGGATTCAAACGACCTTCGGACAAATAACCTGAATACCCTAAGTCAACAACCAAACAAGGAACAGGAAGTAAGGTGAGCTATCAGTCATATGTCCTTTCAATCCAACTTATATAACTATATCTACATAGATACACAGAATATAAGTTAAAAGAGTTTAATAAAAGTATTTGATATGAAAAAGAGTTTATAAAATAGTTTGAAGTAAAACGGTTTGGTAACACATTTTGAAAGTAAGAAATCTACTAGTTTGGTAGTTATTAATCACATGTGATTGATATAATAATTATAACCGGTCAACTTGTATCCCCCCATAAAAGCATTTAAAAACATTAAAAAGGTTAATTAAGGGGTATGAACTCACATGTAGTGAGTGGTTTGGATGAACGGAATGTATAGGATGCTAAGTGTCAAGTGAAGACTTGAACACACACAAGGATCTAGGTAGAAGCTCGAAAAGGTGCTAAGAGTCCAAGAACACTAGTGTGTGTTCTTGGTGTTCTTGGTGAAACTTGAAGATTTACACTTTTGGAATGATTTCATGGATGGAATCATGTAAGATCACTAGATTAAGTAAGATATCAACTTTTTAGGGATAGAAACACTTACAAATTTGAAGATCTTGAAGAAAAGTCGGATGACACTTGAGAGAGAAATGGGTTTTGGATCTTGAAAATGTGAAAAGTGGTAAATAATGACTAAGTGTCATATTTATACCCCCTTTTAGGGTTTACGGCCGTAAACACCTTTGTTTAGGCCGTAAAATCCAAACTCTTGGAGTTTTGGGACTTTATTGTTGCACAATAAACCCTAGGGCATCCTCTCTCCTGTTATCTCCAGAAATACTAACTTTAAAACACTCAAACTTATTCCAAAAAGCTTGAAAGTTAGCAGAAACTGATCTGACTTCTATTGAATCGAATGGTTGTACAGAATAGAAATTTCGGGTTGTCACATCATCCCCCAGTTAGAAGGAATTTCGTCCCGAAATTAGAATTTAAGCAAATAAGTAGTTACAAATAACTAAGTAAAAAGAAGAGGATATTTCAGTTTCATCTGATCCTCTCGCTCCCAAGTGAATTTAGTTCCTCGCTTGGCGTTCCAGCGAACCTTCACTATTCGGATACGACTTTGTTTCGTTTGCTTGACCTCCCGGTCCATGATCTCTACTGGTTCTTCCACGAAGTTGAGGCTCTCGTTGATCTCGATCTCGTCGAGTGGGATTACAAGAGTCTCGTCGGACAGACACTTTTTCAAGTTCGAGACGTGGAAAGTAGAATGTACGTTACTGAGTTCGCATGGTAAGTTAAGTTTGTAAGCTGCAGGGCCGATTCTTGCGAGAATCTCGAAAGGCCCTATGTACCTTGGATTTAGCTTTCCACGCTTTCTGAAGCGTATCAAGCCCTTCCAGGGTGAGACCTTCAATAGAACACGGTTGCCCACCTGGAATTCCGACGGTTTCCTTCGTTTATCAGCGTAGCTTTTCTGTCGGTCTTTAGAGGCTTTCAATCGTTCACGAATCTGAACGATCTTCCCTGTCGTTTCCCGAATGATCTCCGGACTTGTGAGAGTGCTGTCAGGAACTCGTCCTTTAGCTAACTAGGTATCACCCACCTCAGCCCAGCGCAAAGGGGATCTACACTTTCAGCCATAGAGGGCCTCGAATGGAGCAGCCTTTATGCTTGTGTGATAACTGTTGTTGTAGGAAAATCCGACAAGGGGTAAATGAGTATCCCATGCTTTCCCAAAGTCGATCACACAGGCTCGCAACATGTCTTCCAAGGTTTGGATAGTCCTCTCACTTTGCCCGTGTATCTGTGGATGGTAGGTTGTACTCATGTCCAGCCTAGTTCCTAGGGAACTTTGTAGCGACTGCCAGAACCTCGAAGTGAATCTACTATCTCTGTCCGAGATAATGGATATGGGAACACCGTGCATTCGTACAATCTCCCTAATATAAGTTCTTGTAAGCTTCTCCATTTTATCTGTTTCCTTGATAGGCAGGAAGTGTGCGGACTTGGTCAATCTATCGACGATGACCCATATGGTATCAAGTCCACCCGTTGTCTTGGGCAACTGGGTTATGAAGTCCATAGTGATCCGCTCCCACTTTCATTCTGGTATCTCCGGCTGTTGTAGAAGGCCGGAGGGTTTCTGGTATTCGACCTTGACCTTGGCGCAAGTAAGGCATTTATTCACGAAGGTAGCAATCTCTGCTTTAATGTTAGGCCACCGGTATAGCTTTTTAAGATCCAGATACATCTTATCTGAACCTGGGTGGACGGAATATCGAGTGTTGTGCGCCTCGTTCATGACCAAGTCTCTGAAACCACCGAGTTTTGGTGTCCAGATCCGATCCATGAAATAATAAGCTCGCCCACCCTTGACCTCCAAGTTCTTATCCATCCCTCTCAGGGATTCACCCACCACATTTTCAGGTTTCAAAGCGTCGAGCTGAGCTTCCTTAATTTGTGTGGACAAGTGTGAATGGATTGTCATAGTCAAAGATTTGACTCTACGACCAGAGTATTCTTTCCGACTTAGGGCGTCAGCTACTACGTTGGCTTTACCCGGATGATAACGAATTTCACATTCGTAATCACTGAGTAGCTCGACCCACCGTCGTTGTCTCATGTTGAGCTCCTTCTTGTCGAATATATGTTGTAGGCTTTTGTGGTCTGTAAAGATAGTGCTTTTTGTAAAATACAGGTAGTGTCTCTAGATCTTCAGAGCAAATACAACTGCTCCTAGTTCAAGATCATGAGTGGTGTAGTTGACCTCGTGTGTCTTCAGCTGTCTCGAGGCGTATGCGATGACCTTACCTCGCTGCATCAGAACACAGCCGAGCCCTTGATTGGAAGCATCGCAATAGACGACGAAGTCTTCTATCCCTTCGGGGAGGGATAGTATCGGTGCGGTGCACAAGGCTCGATTGAGCGTTTGGAATGCTCGCTCCTGCTTCTCTTCCCAGTCAAAGGCCATGCCCTTCTGGGTCAGCGTTGTAAGAGGTTTCACAATGTGGGAGAAGTTCTGAATGAACCTGCGATCGTAGCCAGCGAGACCTAGAAATTGACGAATTTGTGTAGGCGTCTTCGGTCCTGACCAGTTCTCAATGGCTTTAATTTTGGAAGGGTCCACGTGTATTCCCTCTTCGCTAACCACGTGCCCTAAGAATTCGACTCTTCGGATCCAAAATTCGCATTTTGAGAACTTCGCATAGAACTTCTCCGAACGTACTGTTTCTAAGACCTGTCGCAGATGTTGACTATGCTTTTCCTTACTACGAGAGTAGATAAGTATGTCATCGATGAAGACGATGACAAACTGATCGAAGTAAGGACGACACACCCTATTCATTAAGTCCATCAATACTGCGGGCGCGTTTGTTAATCCGAACGGCATCACTACGAATTCGCAGTGCCCATAACGAGTTCGGAAGGTTGTCTACGAAACATCCTCCCCTAGCACTCGTAGTTGGTGATATCCGGACCTTAAGTCGATTTTTGAAAAGAAATTCGCCCCTTGAAGTTGGTCAAATAAATCGTTAATACAAGGCTAAGGATAACGATTTTTGACGGTTAGCTTGTTGAGCTCCCTGTAGTCGATGCACATACGAAACGATCCGTCTTTCTTCTTGACGAACAAGACTGGAGCTCCCCAAGGTGAGAAGCTTGGTCTTATAAATCCCTTGCTGAGCAGTTCGTTAAGTTGACAGGATAGTTCTTGCATCTCTGCAGGTGCTAGACGATAGGGCAATTTGGCTACGGGGGTAGCCCCTAGAACTAAGTCGATTCTGAACTCGACTTGACGTTGCGGAGGGAGTTCTTCCGGAAAGATGTCGGGAAAGTCGCGTACTACTGGAATGTTCTAAATGTCTTTTGTTTCTTGGCTCACATCGACCACATGAGCAAGGAATGCACGACATTCCTTTCGCAAGAATTTCTGAGCTTGAATGCTCGAGATGATACGAAGTTTCGTGTCGGGTTTGTCGCCATAAACTACTAGGGTTTCGCCAGACGGCAGATTAAGGCGTACAGCCTCCTCGTAACACATGATGTCGGCACGATGAAAACTCAACCAATCCATGCCGATAATGACGTCGGAACTTTTAATTGAGACAGGCATGAGGTCGATCGAAAATGAATGGCTATCTAGTGTTAGGGTACACCCTATGCATATACTGCTAGTGCTCTCTGTCTTTCCATTAGAAATTTCTACAGTGAATGGTTCTTTAAGTGCTCGTGATTTTTTCTTAAGTAAATGAGCAAATTTTTTGTTCATGAAACTCCTCTCCGCTCCACTATGAAATAGTATGCATGCATAAGAGTTATCGAGGAGAAACGTACCCGTGACCACTGTGGCATCGACAATCGCTTCCTCGTGGCCTATCGCCAGAACTCTTCCCACTCCACCGACAATCCCTGCCTTCAGGTAGTTCTTTTTTGTAGTGGCCCACCTCGCCACAACCGTAGCAAGCTTGGCCCGCACCAGCGCCAGGGACTTGGGTGATTGGCCTCGCCGGAGCTTTGCAGAAACGGCAGTGTGCCCCTTCCTGTTGCAGTTCAAACACTGTATTTCCCGGCAGGCACCGACGTGGTGGAAGTTGCATTTGTTGCACTTAGGCAAACTTCCAGGGTACTGCTTTACCGGAGCAGCAGCGGCAGGTGCTATCGCAGCATGAACTGCCACGACCTGCTGCTTTTTGGTAGCCTTCGTTTTTCTCTTGTCATCCCAAAACCTCCGCTTGGAATCAGCGGTTCTGGCGGGTTCCGACATGGCCATGGTTGTTGTTGCGGCCGGGGTACGAACCCCATGGTCTATAAGCCGCTGTGCCAATCGCTTGGCACTATCGAATGTAGTGGGGTTTGAAGCCAAAACATTTCCCTGGAATGGAGGCACCAGCCCCCATATGTATCTTTCAATCTTCTTCCCCTCTGTATGAACCATGTTGGGACAGAGGGCCACCAGTTCACAGAACCTGGTGGTGTAGGAGACTATGTTGGAGCCCTTCATGGTTAGGCTCCACAGTTCTTCCTCCAGGTTTTGGATTTCACCCCTTGGGCAGTACTCTTCAACCAATAGCTCTCTCAGGCCTTCCCCGCCCATACCAGTTGCCACTATAAGGGATAGTGACTTGACATGGCTATTCCACCATGTTAGGGCTTTTGCCTCAAAGGTGCAAGCAGCAAACTTGACCTTGCTCCCTTCTGGAGGAGCAGATCTCGAAGACCGACTCTGTCTTTTCGAACCATTGCGAGAGGGCAATGACTCCGCCAGTCCCTTTAAAGGACAATGGCTTGCAGTTAGTGAAGTCCTTATAGGATCACTCTCTCAAGCGCAAAGGGATTTCACCATGAGTAGAGTGAACAGGGGTTCCTCCTCCAGTGGAACCAGACGAATGATATTGAGCCATGGCTGTAGCCACAACCGCAACTACAGCAGCATTCAGGGCTGCCGTGTCAAATTGAGGAGCAGGTGGTGTTGCAGTTATGGGGGGATCGCGTCTTGTTGATCGGCGTGGAGGCATCTTTCAACTATAAGTTTAGAAAGATGAAGATATTGATAAGAATTTAATAGGAAATAGATAAGAATGACTCATGGACTAACTCTCCATAGTCCAACAGCACAAATGAATAACACGATTGATTGTAAACGAAAGCATTTGGATATAATTTCCATGAGATTAGATATATGTCAATAATACTGGAATTACAGATGTAATGAGTTCGCGAAAAATGACGTAGAAGTTCCCTGACTTCAGCTTGGGTTTCAGCAAGTTCCCTCTGTAGAACTACATTGCGGACCAGAGTCATTTCATGAGCAGATTCTAGCTGGCGAATGCGGACTGTGTTAACGCCAGAGTTGGCGTCAATCTCCACTACTCGATCAATAGCTGCTCGACCTTGCTCGGTGTTCCGAGCAATCCAACGAACCATGATGGGTAGGACCCTGTCAGCTGAACCTCCCTCGTTGAGGTTGTAGAAGCTTCTGTCTCCATTGTAGGGTATGGGTTGACCCTGTTCTTGACTCCATCTATTCAAGTTTGTGGCCCACAGGGGTGTGGGTCCTTGAAATGCTAGACAAGGATTTAGGTTTGGGTACTGAGCAGCTGGGGGTAGGTTGTTGACTTCTGGCTCTGAGTCAGAATCCTCAGAAAAGCCTTCAGCTTCGTGATCATCCAATGGGATTGGGTGATCATCTTCTGGCTCTTCTCCTAGCCATCCTGCATTGCCGTGGTTGGGATAGTACGGGTCTCCGGGAAGATGGAATCCAGCCATTATATCTACGCGAGAAAAGGGATATAAGAAATAACTAAATAGACGAACTAATTACATAATTATAAGATGATCTTTATCTGTTACTTCAGTATTTGCGTAATGCATACCAGTCATATGTAACCAAGACATGATAGACATTCCAATAAGTAACCCTAACTCTAAGCCCACAACCAAACAAGGAACAGGAGGTAAAGCAAAAATCATAGATTCTAAGTCTATGATACCCCAGATACATATAACCTTAGTGTATCCACTCAACAACTATTGACATACTAATAAAGACCTTTAGTTCTCAGATAAGTAATTATAGTAACACAAAATACTCCTATAGTATTTTAAGTTTATGTTCTGTTCTACTGTTCTCATTGTAGTAGTGTTGGTAAGTTTTTTTTTAGACTTGTTGCAACCTCACAACCACACTTAGGCACATGCTAATCACTCCTCGGATAATGTAGTTGATCAGGCTACATCTTCCCAGGGTTGACCATATGTCTCTAAGTCTACTTATGTTGCCCAACAATCGTAATACTTTTGTTCTGTCCTAGTGACACTGATTTTAGTATGAATACAGGTATGTATACTTGGTTAAATATTTTATTATTTAAAAGTATAAACTCTTTATCAGAGTATTTTTAATCCCGCTGTGTTTATAGTTCGTATATCTTTTATGGGTTGATACACTCGATTCCTATAAACTATGGTCTGATACCAATCTGTCACACCCAAAAACCGGAACGGCGGAAACGTTCGGGGGTGGAGGACGTCATGTTCAGTATCACAACAATGCAAAGTAATAAACAAGCAAGAACATCATCCATTGCATTAATAATATAATTTCATACAAGTGTGTTCTGTCAAGTTGTATATACACCAAAAATATACATCAAAAAATAAATGATGAGTCTTGAACGAGCTCCATCTTCTCAAAACCTGGCACCGGTACCTGTCTACTGGTGACCTGATAATACAAGTTATTTTGAAAGAGTTTATCAGCTTTAAAGCTGGTGAGATCATAAATATATTAATGGCTGTGTTTGTGTGAAAGTGTTTGTAAGTATGTAATTGAACAAGTTTGTAAAAGTTTTTAATTGTTTGAACTCTCCTAGAAAACCCTATGTTTCCTACTAAAAGTAGCCTTCTACCAAGGCATCTAGTATCTTTGTGTGTGTCTTTCTAAGAGTGTGTATTTTCCCGAATCCTACTATCATTAACCAAAAATATAGTTTTTACATTATTGTTTATTGTGTGAAGATCACAAAGTAAATGTAATGGGAAAATAAAATAGTACTGTAGTGTTGTATTAAGTAACTACTGCTGTACTAACTACCTTAAACCAATTGTTGTTTAAAGTACCATGTGATCGGCCTGTATCCTGCTACCGACTCTATAGAAAAACAACGATGTAAGACGTCGTAAGAAATGACGTTTGGCACCCGTAGACTTGCAAGTCCCACTATAGCGAGCTGAAAGGTGTAGGATAGTCAATCCAGTATAAATGTATACACAAACTCATGCGCTCCCCACTTAAGGAGATTCTAGATACAAAAAGGTCATGACAGGTAGTGCCATGCCCCGTTACGTGGCTCACATAAATGTAATAATGTTCTAGTATATGTATGTGCTAGTTGTATTGTGTGTTCTCTACCTGTCTAGCATGTATTGTTTATTTCTCATCATAGTATTCTATTGTTTGTTTCTCATCATAGTATCTATTGTTTGTTTCTCATCATAGTATCTATTGTTTGTTTCTCATCATAGTATCTATTGTTTGTTTCTCATCATAGTATCTATTGTTTGTTTGGTATTGACTCATGTATGAACCGACTCATTGTATTGTTCCCTGTTCTAGTAATAGTATTAGTATCTCCCTAAACTATACCTATTATAGTTTACTAGTAATGTTGTTTGAATGTATGAACATGTATGTGTACCTTTGCTACCCAAAGGTATTGAACTGAATGAAGTAACCTTTTATATCTATACACATATACATGATATATAACTAGGATTCAAACGACCTTCGGACAAATAACCGAAATACCCTAAGTCTACAACCAAACAAGGAACATGAAGTAAGGTGAGCTATCAGTCCTAAGTCCTTTCAATCCTACTTATATAACTATATCTACATAGATACACATAATATAAGTTAAAAGAGTTTAATAAAAGTATTTGATATGAAAAAGAGTTTATAAAACAGTTTGAAGTAAAACAGTTTGGTAACACAGTTTGAAAGTAAGAAATCCACTTGTTTGGTAGTTATTAATCACATGTGATTGATATAATAACTATAATTGTTCAACTTGTATCCCCCCATAAAAGCATTTAAAAACATTTAAAAGGTTAATTAAGGGGTATGAACTCACCTGTAGTGAGTGGTTTGGATGAACGGAATGTATAGGATGCTAAGTGTCAAGTGAAGACCTGAACACACACAAGGATCTAGGTAGAATCTTGAAAAGGTGCTAAGAGTCCAAGAACACTAGTGTGTGTTCTTGGTGTTCTTGGGGAAACTTGAAGATCTACACTTTTGGAATGATTTCACGGATGGAATCATGTAAGATCACTAGATTAAGTAAGATATCAACTTTTTAGGGATAGAAACACTTACAAAGTTGAAGATCTTGAAGAAAAGTCAGATGATACTTGAGAGAGAAATGGGTTTTGGATCTTGAAAATGTGAAAAGTGGTAAATAATGACTAAGTGTCATATTTATACCCCCTTTTAGGGTTTACGGCCGTAAACACCTTTGTTTAGGCCGTAAACTCCAAACTCTTGGAGTTTTGGGATTTTATTGTTGCACAATAAACCCAAGGGCATCCTCTCTCCTGTTATCTCCTGAAGTACTAACTTTAAAACACTCAAACTTATTCCAAAAACCTTGAAAGTTAGCAGAAACTGATCTGACTTTTATTGAATTGAATGGTCGTACATAATAGAAATTTCGGGTTGTCACATTGTATTAAGTAACTACTGATGTACTAACTACCTTAAACCAATTGTTATTTAAAGTACCATGTGACCGGTCTGTATCCTGCTACTAACTCTATAGAAAAACGACGATGTAGGACGTCGTAAGAAATGACGTTTGGCACCCGTAGACTTGCAAGTCCCACTGTAGCGAGCAGCAAGGTGTAGGATAGTCAATCCAGTGTAGATCTATACACAAACTCATACGCTCCCCACTTAAGGAGATTCTGGATACAAAACGGTCATGACAGGTAGTGCCATGCCCCGTTACGTGGCTCACATAAATGTAATAATGTTCTAGTATATGTATGTGCTAGGTGTATTGTGTGTTCTCTCCCTGTCTAGCATGTATTGTTTGTTTCCCATCATAGTATTCTATTGTTTGTTTCTCATAATAGTATCTATTGTTTGTTTCTCATCATAGTATCTATTGTTTGTTTCTCATCATAGTACTATTGTTTGTTTGTAATTGACTCATGTATGAACTAACTCATTGTATGTTTCCCTTTTCTAGTAATAGTATTAGTATCTCCCTAAACTATACCTATTATAGTTTACTAGTAATGTTGTTTGAATGTATGAACATGTTTGTGTACCTTTGCTACCCAAAGGTATTGAACTGAATGAAGTAACATTTTATATCTATACACATATACATGCTATATAACTTGGATTCAAACGACCTTCAGACAAATAACCTGAATACCCTAAGTCCACAACCAAACAAGGAACAAGAAGTAAGGTGAGCTATCAGTCCTAAGTCCTTTCAATCCTACTTATATAACTATATCTACATAGATACACATAATATAAGTTAAAAGAGTTTAATAAAAGTATTTGATATGAAAAAGAGTTTATAAAACAGTTTGAAGTGAAACAGTTTGGTAACACAAATTGAAAGTAAGAAATCCACTTGTTTGGTAGTTATTAATCACATGTGATTGATATAATAACTATAATTGTTCAACTTGTATCCCCCCCCATAAAAGCATTTAAAAACATTTAAAAGGTTAATTAAGGGGTATGAACTCACCTGTAGTGAGTGGTTTGGATGAACGGAATGTATAGGATGCTAAGTGTCTAGTGAAGACTTGAACACACACAAGGATCCTAGTTAACATATAATAACACATATATGTATCCAATTAGTCTTTAAACAACTAATTAACAAAGTTAAGACATCCTAGGACATGCAAAACACCTTATTTAAGTGTTATAAGTACTAAGGATTGCATCTAAGGGTGGTAGGACCTTGCATTTGAGTTTAGGGTTCAAGGGTGAACTCCCTTGGAGTTTACGGTTTTGTGACCATAACCCCTTGAGTTTAAGGTCGTAAGCCCATGATTTTACGGTCGTAAACTCATGGTACTTTGACCATTTTGTGTTTTGATGCCTTATAGGTCATAAGAGGCATTCCTACTTCATGTTTAAGCCTTAGGAAGTGATTAGGGCACCATTTCACTCCTTTATGGAGTTTACGGTCCTTGGACCACTTCTCTTTGGGTTTACGGCCCTAGACCCAAATGATTTATGGTTTTTTTGTTGTTTTGAGTTCCTAGCACATCAAGGACGGGGTCTAGACTAGTTTCGAAGGCTTGGTAAGGGACTAGGGCCGCTTTGGCCCCTTTGTTAGGGTTTACGGTCCAACGTGTTCGTGGACCGTAAACACCTTTAATCCTTTCATTATTGGGTGTTTTCTTGATGATTATAAGTGTAACAAGTCTTATAATACACTAGGATAGAAGTACTTACTAGGTAGAAGCATGAAAATGTGCTAAGCGTCCAAGAACACTAGTGTGTGTTCTTGGTGTTCTTGGTGAAACTTGAAGATCTACACTTTTGGAATGATTTCACGGATGGAATCATGTAAGATCACTAGATTAAGTAAGATATCAACTTTTTAGGGATAGAAACACTTACAAAGTTGAAGATCTTGAAGAAAAGTCGGATGATACTTGAGAGAGAAATGAGTTTTGGATCTTGAAAATGTGAAAAGTGGTAAATAATGACTAAGTGTCATATTTATACCCCCTTTTAGGGTTTACGGCCGTAAACACCTTTGTTTAGGCCGTAAACTCCAAACTCTTGGAGTTTTGGGACTTTATTGTTGCACAATAAACCCTAGGGCATCCTCTCTCCTGTTATCTCCAGAAATACTAACTTTAAAACACTCAAACTTATTCCAAAAAGCTTGAAAGTTAGCAGAAACTGATCCGACTTCTATTGAATCGAATGGTTGTACAGAATAGAAATTTCGGGTTGTCACATCATCCCCCCTTAGAAGGAATTTCGTCCCGAAATTAGAATTTAAGCAAATAACTAGTTACAAATAACTAAGTAAAAAGAAGAGGATATTTCAGTTTCATCTGATCCTCTCGCTCCCAAGTGAATTCAGGTCCTCGTTTGGCGTTCCAGCGAACCTTCACTATCGGGATACGGCTTTGTTTCCTTTGCTTGACCTCCCGGTCCATGATCTCTACTGGTTCTTCCATGAAGTTGAGGCTCTCGTTGATCTCGATCTCGTCGAGTGGGATTACAAGAGTCTCGTCGGACAGACACTTTTCCAAGTTCGAGACGTGGAAAGTAGAATGTATGTTATTGAGTTCGCGTGGTAAGTTAAGTTTGTAAGCTACAGGGTCGATTCTTACGAGAATCTTGAAAGGCGCTATGTACCTTGAATTTAGCTTTCCACGCTTGCCGAAGCATATCAAGCCCTTCCATGGTGAGACCTTCAATAGAACACGGTCGCCCACCTGGAATTCCAACAGTTTCCTTCGTTTATCAGCGTAGCTTTTCTGTCGGTCTCTAGAGGCTTTCAGTCCTTCACGAATCTGAACGATCTTCTCTGTCGTTTCCCGAATGATCTCCGGACCTGTGAGAGTGCTGTCAGGAACTCGTCCTTTAGCTAACTGGGTATTACCCACCTCAGCCCAGCACAGAGGGGATCTGCACTTTCGGCCATAGAGGGCCTCGAATGGAGCAGCCATTATGCTTGTGTGATAACTGTTGTTGTAGGGAAATTCGACAAGGGGTAAATGAGTATCCCATGCTTTTCCAAAGTCGATCACACAGGCTCGCAACATGTTTTCCAAGGTTTGGATAGTCCTCTCACTTTGACCGTCTGTCTGTGGATGGTAGGATGTGCTCATGTCCAGCCTAGTTCCTAGGGAACTTTGTAGCGACTGCCAGAACCTCAATGTGAATCTACTATCTCTGTCTGAGATAATGGATATGGGAACACCGTGCAGTCGTACAATCTCCCTAATGTAAGTTCTTGTAAGCTTCTCCATCTTGTCTATTTCCTTGATAGGCAGGAAGTGTGCGGACTTGGTCAATCTATCGACGATGACCCATATGGTATGAAGTCCACCCGTTGTCTTGGGCAACTTGGTTATGAAGTCCATAGTGATCTGCTCCCACTTCCATTCCGGTATCTCCGGCTGTTGTAGAAGGCCGGAGGGTTTCTGGTATTCGACCTTGACCTTGGCGCAAGTAAGGCATTTACTCACGAAGGTAGCAATCTCTTCTTTCATGTTAGGCCAATAGTATAGCTTTTTAAGATCCATATACATCTTATCTGAACCTGGGTGGCCGGAATATCGAGTGTTGTGCGCCTCGTTCATGACCAAGTCTCTGAAACCACCGAGTTTCGGGGTCCAGATCCGATCCATGAAATAATAAGCTCCGCCACCCTTGACCTCCAAGTTCTTATCTATCCCTCTCAGGGATTCTCCCGCCACATTTTCACGTTTCAAAGCGTCGAGCTGAGCTTCCTTAATTTGTGTGGACAAGTGTGAATGGATTGTCATAGTCAAAGATGTGACTCTACGACCAGAGTATTCTTTCCGACTTAGGGCGTCAGCTACTACATTGGCTTTACACGGATGATAACGAATTTCGCATTCGTAATCACTGAGTAGCTCGACCCACCGTCGTTGTCTCATGCTGAGCTCCTTCTGGTCGAATATATGTTGTAGGCTTTTGTGGTCTGTAAAGATAGTGCTTTTTGTACCATACAGGTAGTGTCTCCAGATCTTCAGAGAAAATACAACTGCTCCTAGTTCAAGATCATGAGTGGTGTAGTTGACCTCGTGTGTCTTCAGCTGTCTCGAGGCGTATGCGATGACCTTACCTCGCTGCATCAGAACACAGCCGAGCCCTTGACTGGAAGCATCGCAATAGACAATGAAGTCTTCTATCCCTTCGGGGAGGGATAGTATCGGTGCGGTGCACAAGGCTCACTTGAGCGTTTGGAATGCTCTCTCCTACTTCTCTTCCCAGTCAAAGGCCACGCCCTTCTGGGTCAGTGTTGTAAGAGGTTTCACAATGCGGGAGAAATTCTGAATGAACCTACGATAGTAGCCAGCGAGACCTAGAAATTGACGAATTTCTGTAGGCGTCTTCGGTGCTGACCAGTTCTTAATGGCTCTAATTTTGGAAGGGTCCACGTGTATTCCCTCTTCGCTAACCACGTGCCCTAAGAATTCGACTCTTCGGATCCAAAATTCGCATTTCGAGAACTTCGCATAGAGCTTCTCCGAACGTAGTCTTTCTAAGACCTGTCGCACATGTTGACTATGCTCTTCCTTACTACGAGAGTAGATAAGTATGTCATCGATGAAGGCGATGACAAACTGATCCAAGTAGGGACGACACACCCTATTCATTAAGTCCATGAATACTGCGGGCGCGTTTGTTAATCCGAACGGCATCACTACGAATTCGTAGTGCCCATAACGAGTTCGGAAGGCTGTCTTCGGAACATCCTCCCCTAGCACTCGTAGTTGGTGATATCCGGACCTTAAGTCGATTTTTGAAAAGAAATTCGCCCCTTGAAGTTGGTCAAATAAATCGTCAATACGAGGCAAAGGATAACGATTTTTGACGGTTAGCTTGTTGAGCTCCCTGTAGTCGATGCACATACGAAACGATCCGTATTTCTTCTTGATGAACAAGACTGGAGCTCCCCAAGGTGAGAAGCTTGGTCTTATAAAGCCCTTGCTGAGCAGTTCGTTAAGTTGACAGGATAGTTCTTTCATCTCTGCAGGTGCTAGACGATAGGGCGATTTGACTACGGGGGTAGCCCTTGGAACTAAGTCGATTCTGAACTCGACTTGACGTTGCGGAGGTAATCCTGGGAGTTCTTCCGGAAAGATGTCGGGAAAGTCGCGTACTACTGGAATGTTCTGAATGTCTTTCGTTTCTTGGCTCACATCGACCACATGAGCAAGGAATGCGCGACATTCCTTTCGCAAGAATTTCTGAGCTTGAATGCTCGAGATGATATGAAGGTTCGTGTCGGGTTTGTCGCCATAAACTACTAGGGGTTCGCCAGACGGCAGTTTAAGGCGTACAACCTTCTCGTAACACATGATGTCGGCACGATGAAAACTCAACCAATCCATGCTGATAATGACGTCGAAACTTTTAATTGAGACCGACATAAGGTCGATCGAAAATGAATGGCTATCTAGTGTTAGGGTACACCCTATGTATATACTGCTAGTGCTCTCTGTCTTTCGATTAGCCATTTCTACAGTGAATGGTTCTTTAAGTGCTCGTGATTTTTGCTTAAGTAAATGAGCAAATTTTTGGTTCACGAAACTTCCAGCGTACTGCTTTACCGGAGCAGCAGCGGCAGTTGCTATCGCAGCATCAACTGCCACGAGCTGCTGCTTTTTGGCAGCCTTCGTCTTTCTCTTGTCATCCCAAAACTTCCGCTTGGAATCAGCAGTTCTGGCGGGTTCCGAGATGGCCAGGGTTGTTGTTGCGGCCGGGGTACGAACCCCATGGTCTATAAGCCGTTGTGCCAATCGCTTGGCACTATCGAATGTAGTGGGGTTTGAAGCCAAAAAATTTCCCTGCAATGGAGTCACCAGCCCCCATATGTATCTTTCAATCTTCTTCCCCTCTGTATGAACCATGTTGGGACAGAGGGCCACCAGTTCACAGAACCTGGCGGTGTAGGAGACTATGTTGGAGCCCTTCATGGTTAGGCTCCACAGTTCTTCCTCCAGTTTTTGGATTTCGCCCCTCGGGCAGTATTCTTCAACCATTAGCTCTCTCAGGGCTTCCCAGCCCATAACATTTGCCACTATAAGGGATAGTGACTTGACATGGCTACTTGTAACACCCAGATTTTTCAAAACAATTTTTCACATTTTATAAAACACATTTCCATTCATAATCGTTATAAAAACACCATTTTATCACATAGTCAATCATAACATCATATCCCAAGATCATAATAAAAATCTCCCCGTGTCTGTACTGATCAAACCGGCGCCTTCCCGCGATCCTCGCTGGTACCTGAGACACATAACACAAGACTGTAAGCATAAATGCTTAGTGAGTTCCCCAAAATACCACACACAACGCATATTAGCCACTCGAGGCTATAACTCTGATGACCCTCTGGTCAAGGTGTCTCTGTGGGACCCTCCAGTCCCATAACTCTGTGGGCCCTCTGGCCCTAACTCTATGGACCTTCTGATCCTAACTCTGAAAACTCTGTAACACACATAGCATATAACACATAGAAATCACATCATGCAAAAGCATACAACATACTTTGTCTCATAGCTCTAATTACCACTCTAGGTAAAGTATAGTGAGAAGACTCACCTCGGGTAACTCGGTCAAGCTCGAACTCTGTAAAATCAGGTCTAGCCTCCGCCTAATCATGTAAAATAAATACTCTCAATAAATACATCTCTCAAGGCTAGACTATTCCTCCTCTTAGTACTCTCAGAAGGGTTAAAGACCATTTTACCCCTCTCATAACTCAAAGGCCCCACTATAGACCAAACCCTAAAAGTCAACCAAAAGTCAACCCTCCGGGTTACGCTGCGCGTACCAGATGTGTACGCTGGGCGTACCCGGTAGTCTCAGAATCGGGGAACGCCTCCCCGTACGCCGCGCGTACTGGGATTACGCCCGACGTAAATCCCAGTTTCAGTCCCTTAGCTCTTGAGGTCTTAAACAGTTAAGACTCACGTCCAACTTTTAGATCTAACCATTTTTAAGCCTCTTAATCCTTAAAGTCGATGACTTTAAGCCTTTGCATGGCTGAACAAGTCACTAACACCCAAAATATACCATTTCCTAACACTAGAAAGCCCAATACTCAAGCATGATCTCATATCCACGACCAAGATGGGAACTTTATGGATCTACAACACAAATACCACTGAAATGGGACAGATCTAGGTCCATGGAGCACATTACACTCATAAAGTCTCCACCTTTGGGACTTTTAACCCTAAAATGGTCCATGAAGCAACAAACCAAATGAAAAGGAAAGTTTTGAACTTTATACCTCCAAATGCAGCTCCTTCCTCTGTAGATCTCAGATCCAAACTTGCACTTCAAACTCTAGTCTCCACAAACTCCTCTCCTTCTTCTTCACTAGCACACCAAGGCACTTTTAGCTCCAAAATCACACACACTCACTAAGAACGATGAAAAGTTCTCTCTTATGGTTTTACTCACTGCTATGGAGGCTGAGAAATAAGCCTTAGCATCCAATATATAGGGCACAAGTCAGAAATTAGGGTTTGCACCTGGATACATTGCGCCCAGCGTAACCCTGAGTACGCCCAGCGTACTCAGGCGAGTCCGCGTCCAAAATAAGCGCATGAGTACGCGCAGCGTACTCTTGAGTACGCCCAGCGTACTCATTTACTACCAATTCCTCTTAAGGGCTTAACTTGACACTTTGAATAAAAGAAGGGCTAAATAGTTGTACCTGAATTTCGGGATGTTACAATTCTCCCCCACTAGAACTAGACTTCGCCCTCGAAGTCTCACTCAACAAATAACTCTGGATACTGCTCGCGCATCTCTAACTCCGGCTCCCAGGTCATTTCAGAACCCTTCCGATGTTGCCACTGGACTTGAACCAATGGCACCTCCTTGTTTCTCAAAGTCTTGATCCTTCGATCCACAATCGCAACCGGTCTCTCAACATAATTCAGGCTCGCATCCACCTGGATGTCCTCTAACGGAACTACTGCCGACTCATCAGCGATACACTTCCTCAACTGAGACACGTTGAAGGTATCGTGAATCTGGCTCAACTCAGTAGGTAGCTCCAAACGATACGCTACCCTGCCCACCCTGGCAGTCACCCTGAAAGGACCAATATACCGAGGTCCCAACTTACCCCTCTTCCTGAATCGGATCACCCCCTTCCAAGGAGATACCTTCAGGAGTACTAAATCACCAACCTGGAACTCAAGCCCCGAGCGACGTCTGTCCGCATAACTCTTCTGGCGGCTCTGAGCGGTCAGCAACCTCTGTCTGACCTGCTGAATCTGCTCAGTCGTCTGAAGTACTATCTCTGTACTACCCATCACACGCTGCCCGACCTCTCCCCAGTAAATAGGAGTCCGACACCTCCTCCCATACAACAGCTCAAAGGGTGGCATACCGATGCTCGAATGATGGCTGTTGTTATAGGAAAACTCAGCCAAGGGCAAGTATGTGTCCCAACTCCCTCCGAAATCCAACACATATGCCCGAAGCATGTCCTCGAGCGTCTGAATCGTCCGCTCACTCTGCCCATCTGTCTGGGGGTGGTATGCGGTACTAAAATGTAGCCTCGTACCCAACGCCTCATGAAACTTCTTCTAGAATCTGGAAGTGAAACGCACATCTCGATCTGAGACGATCGAGATCGGCACTCCATGCCGTGATACCACCTCCCTCACGTACAACTCTGCCAACCTCTCAGCGGAGGAGCTCTCACTGATAGCAAGGAAGTGAGCGCTCTTCGTCAATCTGTCCACAATCACCCAAATTGCATCGACGCCCCTCGCAGTCCTTGGCAATTTGGTGATAAAATCCATGGTAATCTGTTCCCACTTCCACTCGGGAACCTCCAACGGCTGCAACTTACCATGCGGCCTCTGGTGCTTGGCCTTAACCCTGCGACAGGTCAAGCACCTCTCAACAACCCATGCTATATCCCTCTTCATACAGGGCCACCAATAATCTCTTCTCAGGTCCAAATACATCTTAGTGGCCCCGGGATGGATCGAAAACCTCGATCGGTGTGCCTCCTCCATCAATATGGTACGTGCCCCGCCCACAAATGGCACCCAGATCCGACCCTGGAAGGTCATAAGCCCTCTGCTATCGGTAACAAACTCCGATACATATCCGATAACCCGCTCTCTCTTGCGGTTCTCCGGTCTCACGGCCTCAGCCTGGGCCCCGCGGATGGTGTCCAACACCGGAGTCATCACTGTCAATCTCATACAAACGTCCCGTATCGGGGCGCTCTCCGCCCTACGACTCAGGGCATCGGCTACAATGTTAGCCTTGCCCGGGTGGTACAGGATCTCACAATCGTAATCCTTTACCACGTCCAACCATCTCCTCTGGCGCATATTCAGGTTGGGTTGATCCATCAAGTACTTCAAGCTCTTGTGGTCCGTGTATATGGTACACCGAACCCCATACAGATAGTGACGCCAGATCTTGAGGGCGAACACTACAGCCCCCAACTCCAGATCGTGGGTGGGATACCTCGTCTCGTGAGGCTTCAGCTGCCTCGATGCGTATGCTATCACATACCCTCTCTGCATCAGCACCGCTCCCAGCCCCGATATCGATGCGTCACAATACACCACAAAGTCCTCCATCCCCTCCGGAAGGGCTAACACTGGGGCTTCGCACAGTCTCTGGCGAAGTGTCTCGAAGGAGGCCTGCTGCTCTGGTCCCCATGAAAAAGCAACACCCTTCCGGGTCAACCTGGTGAGTGGCACGGCGATCTTGGAGAAATCCCTGATAAATCTCCGATAATAGCCAGCCAACCCTAAGAAACTCCTGATCTCGGTGGGGGATCTCGGCACCTCCCAACTCATAACCGCCTCAATCTTGGCCGGGTCGACCAATATCTCATTCTGGTTAACGAGGTGCCCTAGGAACTGGACCTCTCGTAACCAGAAATCACACTTGGAGAATTTGGCATAAAGCCTCTCCGATCTCAAAACTCCAAGTAACTCTCTCAAATGCTCCTCATGCTGCTCTCTGGATCTCGAATACACCAGTATATCATCGATGAACACGATCACCGAATGGTCCAACATCGGTCTGCATACTCTGTTCATGAGATCCATGATCGCCGCCGGTGCATTGGTGAGCCCGAAAGGCATCACCACGAACTCGTAATGCCCGAAACGAGTCCTGAACCCTGTCTTCTGGATATCCTCATCTCGTACTCTCATCTGATGATATCCAGACCTCAAGTCGATCTTGGAAAACCAAGACGCTCCATGCAACTGATCGAATAAATCGTCGATCCTCGGTAAGGGGTAACGGTTCTTGACCGTCAGTTTGTTCAGCTCCCGGTAATCAATGCACATCCGGTGTGAACCATCCTTTTTCTTGACAAAAAGGATCGGCGCTCCCCACGGCGAGCTACTCGGCCGTATAAACCCCTTCCCCAGCAGCTCCTGCAGCTGCGAGGATAACTCCTGCATCTCTGGTGGCGCAAGGCGATAGGGCGGCTTGGCGATAGGCGCTGCCCCCAGAACCAAATCAATACGGAACTCTACCTGCCTCTCGGGAGGCACACCCGGCAACTCCTCGGGGAAAACATCTGGGAACTCGCGCACTATCGGGACCTCATCGATCGACCTCGGTCTCTCTGCATCTACTCTCGTATCCACCACATAAGCCACAAACCCACTACAGCCCTGCTGTAAACTCTGCCTCGTTCTGGCGGCCGAACAAAATGCTGACCCAGAACGGGAACCCTCGCCGTACACCGTAAGTACTCCCCCACTGGGGTCTCGTATCGTCATCAACTGTCGCTCACAGTCAATCACAGCTCCAAAACGGCTCAACTAATCCATGCCCACTATGACACATACGTCCCCCATAGCAATCGGGACCAGATCTATCGGAAACTCGACACCGAAGATCTCGAGTACACATCCTCGAATCACATCAGTAGCATACACCGTTCGCTCATCAGCTATGGAAACTCGAAGAGGTCGACTCAACGCCTCACGCTGGATACTGATGTGCTGACTAAAAGCTAGTGACACAAAAGACCGACTCGCACCCGAGTCAAATAACACCAAGGCAGGTACAGAACACACAAGAAATGTACCAACGCATATCACAATATAAGCATAACACTACAAACTCAAAATGAACAGAGGAAAGAATACATACCAGCTACCACATCGGGTGCTGCGCGGACCTCCTCCGTTGTCAACTGGAAGGCTCTCCCGCGAGCCTTCGGTGCCTCATCCTTCGCCGGCCGACTCTCTGTAGCTCGAACAGCAGCAGGAGCAGATCCCTGAGAAGCTCCCTGAGCTGACCCTCGTAACTGTGGACACTCGGACTTCCGGTGTCCGGTCTGGTTGCAGTGAAAACAGACTGCAAACCCCTTGGGGCAATCCTTGGCCATATGCCCCTCCTTGCCACATTTGTAGCAAAACCCTGCTCTGCACACTCCATCATGACTCTTGCCGCACTTGTCACAAGTGCGGCCCCTCTGGCTCCCTGATCTCGAATCGGCAGGCTTGGCCAGCTTGGCTGCCGGCTGAGACTGTGCCGGTCGCCGATCCCTCCCCTGAGACTCCGCTTCCTCCCTAGCCTGAGTCTCCAGCTCTATATCCCTCTTCCGGGCATTTGCCTGAAGCTCGGAAAATGTCCGGTACGTCGAGTTCGCCACGAACTCTCATATATCCCTCCTCAAAATGCTCAGATATCGGCTCATACGTGCCTGCTCGGAGGACACGTGCTCTGGGCAGAACATCGCCCGCTCATGGAACATCCTGGTGATCACTGTAACAGACTATGTACCCTGCTTGAGTGTCAAAAACTCCTGGGCCAAATGCTCCCTCTCCACCTGGGGAACGTACTCTTCTCGGAACATAGCAGTGAACCTCTCCCAGGTCACTGCAACAAGCTCAGTAGGCGAATAGTGCGCCGTCACAAACTTCCACCAGTCCTTCGCTCCCAAGCGAAGCTGGTTCAACGCGAACCGGACTCTCAAATGCTCTGGAGATGAGCAAGTAAAGAAACACCCCTCAATGTCTGATATCCACCTCATCGCTGCAATCGGGTCCTGGGTCCCATCAAACTCCGGTGGTTTTGTGTTGCTGAACTCACGAAACAGCAACGCATCACCACCCTGCGGCCTAGTCGCAGCTATAGCCGCAGTGGCCGCAGCAACCGCAGCCTCAGAAAGAGCAGCGTATCTCTCGTCAAATGTCTCTATCAGTGTGGTCTTGATAGACCCGAACATCTCTGGTATCTCTGCCCTAATGGCCGCAGCCACCTCCTCATGAATGATCCTACGAATCTCCTCATCGCTAGTACCACTGCTCTCTGGTGTGTGGCGTGTCCCAACCATGATGTCTCTGAAATACAACATAACAAATATCAGGGACTCGCTCGAGTATACTCGCACTCGATAACTCCACCCTACTTGCTCCTTAGTACCCAATGGATTCTTACTTAGGGTGCGCACTGCTCTGGTGTCTTCAGTAGTACGGGCCCTATACTACCGTCCACACCGCATCAGCATCCACTCTAAGTCCTCCTCCTTGGATCCCAAATCCCAAGTACTCTACTCTCTTTAACCATATGCTACTCACTAGCAGCTCTCTCATAAACTCCTCGCTGCTATCTAAACACTCTCAAGTATCCCTAGCAGCAAAATTCCTAGACTAAGGCGTCACATATCAGGCCACTCTAGTCCTAATAAGAATACCTATTCTACTCTAGCATGCATAGCATAACTCATCATATATCATAACATAATATATCTCATAACACTAATTACAAGGGTATTGTGGGAAATCACCGTTCGGGCGCTGGCTGATCGTACACATGACTCTGCTCTGTTTGTCTCAAAACTCTTTTTACTCTTTAAAAAAAAAGTTTTTAGTCATCAAAATTTCTCTCAAATCCTCAGTTTGAGTTCAGATACGCCCGAAGATGAATCTGAATCCCTCAAACCAAGGCTCTGATACCAACTTGTAACACCCAGATTTTTCAAAACAATTTTTCACATTTTATAAAACACATTTCCATTCATAATCGTTATAAAAACACCATTTTATCACATAGTCAATCATAACATCATATCCCAAGATCATAATAAAAATCTCCCCGTGTGTGTACTGATCAAACCGGCGCCTTCCCGCGATCCTCGCTGGTACCTGAGACACATAACACAACACTGTAAGCATAAATGCTTAGTGAGTTCCCCAAAATACCACACACAACGCATATTAGCCACTCGAGGCTATAACTCTGATGACCCTCTGGTGAAGGTATCTCTGTTGGACCCTCCAGTCCCATAACTCTATGGGCCCTCTAGCCCTAACTCTGTGGACCTTCCGGTCCTAACTCTGAAAACTGTGTAACATACATAGCATATAACACATAGAAATCACATCATGCAAAAGCATACAACATACTTTGTCTCATAGCTCTAATTACCACTCTAGGTAAAGTATAGTGAGAAGACTCACCTCGGGTAACTCGGTCAAGCTCGAACTCTGTAAAATCAGGTCTAGCCTCCGCCTAATCATGTAAAATAAATACTCTCAATCAATACATCTCTCAAGGCTAGACTATTCCTCCTCTTAGTACTCTCAGAAGGGTAAAAGACCATTTTACCCCTCTCATAACTCAAAGGCCCCACTATAGACCAAACCCTAAAAGTCAACCAAAAGTCAACCCTCCGGGTTACGCTGCGCGTACCAGATGTGTACGCTGGGCGTACCCGGCAGTCTCAGAATTGGGGAACGCCTCCCCGTACGCCGCGCGTACTGGGATTACGCCCGGCGTAAACCCCAGTTTCAGTCCCTTAGCTCTTGAGGTCTTAAACAGTTAAGACTCACGTCCAACTTTTAGATCTAACCATTTTTAAGCCTCTTAATCCATAAAGTCGATGACTTTAAGCCTTTGCATGGCTGAACAAGTCACTAACACCCAAAATATACCATTTCCTAACACTAGAAAGCCCAATACTCAAGCATGATCTCATATCCACGACCAAGATGGGAACTTTATGGATCTACAACACAAATACCACTGAAATGGGACAGATCTAGGTCCATGGAGCACATTACACTCATAAAGTCTCCACCTTTGGGACTTTTAACCCTAAAATGGTCCATGAAGCAACAAACCAAATGAAAAGGAAAGTTTTGAACTTTATACCTCCAAATGCAGCTCCTTCCTCTGTAGATCTCAGATCCAAACTTGCACTTCATACTCTAGTCTCCACAAACTCCTCTCCTTCTTCTTCACTAGCACACCAAGGCACTTTTAGCTCCAAAATCACACACACTCACTAAGAACGATGAAAAGTTCTTTCTTATGGTTTTACTCACTGCTATGGAGGCTGAGAAATAAGCCTTAGCTTCCAATATATAGGGCACAAGTCAGAAATTAGGGTTTGCACCTGGACACATTACGCCCAGCGTAACCCTGAGTACGCCCAGCGTACTCAGGCGAGTCCGCGTCCAAAATAAGCGCATGAGTACGCGCAGCGTACTCTTGAGTACGCCCAGCGTACTCATTTGCTACCAATTCCTCTTAAGTGCTTAACTTGACACTTTGAATAAAAGAAGGGCTAAATAGTTGTACCTGAATTTCGGGATGTTACACTATTCCACCATGTTCGGGCTTTTTCCTCAAAGGTGCAAGCAGCAAACTTGACCTTGCTCCCTTCTGGACAGGAGCAGATCTCGAAGACCGACTCTGTCTTTTCGAACCATTGCGAGAGGGCAATGACTCCGCCAGTCCCTTTAAAGGACAATGGCTTGCAGTTAGTGAAGTCCTTATAGGATCACTCTCTCAAGCGCAAAGGGATTTCACCATGAGTAGAGTGAACAGGGGTTCCTCCTCCAGTGGAACCAGACGAATGATATTGAGCCATGGCTGTAGCCACAGCCGCAACTACAGCAGCATTCAGGGCTGCCGTGTCGAATTGAGGAGCAGGTGGTGTTGCAGTTATGGGGGGATCGCGTCTTGCTGATCGGCGTGGAGGCATCTTTCAACTATAAGTTTAGAAAGATGAAGATATTGATAAGAATTTAATAGGAAATAGATAAGAATGACTCATGTACTAACTCTCCATAGTCCAACAACACAAATGAATAACACGATTGATTGTAAACGAAAGCATTTGGATATAATTTCCATGAGATTAGATATCTGTCAATAATACTAGAATTACAGATGTAATGAGTTCGGGAAAAATAACCTAGAAGTAGGCCTTACGTCAACCAAGATGGGAAAATTTTGACAGACTACTACCTAATCAAGACCTAACGGGTCTAAGATTTACAAAGATAGGGAATTAGACTAGAGTTTTTACACTAAATAGGTTACATCCAAAAGAGAAGTCGATGAGACTCTAACGACGACGAGAACTACTAGAGTGAGTTCTTGAATCCGACAGTAGACGTTCTATGTCCCTCATACGCCTTTCAGACCTTGCCTGCTGAGCTCGAAGTTCCCTGACTTTAGCTTGGGTTTCAGCAAGTTCCCTCTGCAGAACTGCATTGCGGACCTGAGTCCTTTCATGAGCAGACTCTAGCTGGCGAATGCGAACTGTGTTAATGCCAGAGTTGGCGTCAATCTCCACTACTCGGTTAATAGCTGCTCGACCTTGCTCGTTGTTCCGAGCAATCCTACTAACCATGATGGGTAGGACCCTGTCAGCTGAACCTCCCTCGGTGAGGTTGTAGAAGCTTCTGTCTCCATTGTAGGGAATGGGTTGACCCTGTTCCTGACTCCATCTATTCAAGTTTACGGCCTACAGGGGTGTGGGTCCTTGAAATGTTGGACGAGGATTCAGGTTTGGGTCCTGAGCAGCTGGGGGTAGGTTGTTGAGTTCTGGCTCTGAGTCAGAATCCTCAGAAAAGCCTTCAGCTTCATGATCATCCAATGGGATTGGGTGATCATCTTCTGGCTCTTCTCCCAGCCATCCTGCATTGCCGTGGTTGGGAAAGTACGGGTCTCCGGGAAGATGGAATCCAGCCATTATATCTACGCGAGAAAAGGGATATAAGAAATAACTAAATAGACGAACTAATTAGATAATTATAAGATGATCTTTATCAGTTACTTCAATATTTGCGTAATGCATACCAGTCATATGTAACCAAGACAGGATAGACCTTCGAATAAGTGACCCTAACTCAAAGCCCACAACCAAACAAGGAACATGAAGTAAAGCAAAGATCACATATTCTAAGTCTATCATATCCCAGATACATATAACCTTAGTGTATCCACTCAACAACTATTGACATACTAATAAAGACCTTTAGTTCTCAGATAAGTAATTATAGTAACACAAAATACTCCTATAGTATTTTAAGTTTATGTTCTATTCTATTGTTCTCATTGTAGTAGTGTTGGTAAGTTTTTAGACTTGTTGCAACCTCACAACCACACTTAGGCACATGCTAATCACTCATCGGATAATGTAGTTGATCAGGCTACATCTTCCCAGGGTTGACCATATGTCTCTAAGTCTACTTGTGCTGCCCAACAATCGTAATACTTTTGTTCTGTCCTAGTGACACTGATTTTAGTATGAATGCAGGTATGTATACTTGGTTAAATATTTTATTATTTAAAAGTATAAAATCTTTATCAGAGTATTTTAATCCTGCTGTGTTTATAGTTCGTATATCTTTTATGGGTTGATACACTCGATTCACTATAAACTATGCTCTGATACCAATCTGTCACACCCCAAAACCAGAACGGCGAAAACGTTCGTGGCTGGAGGACGTCATGTTCAGTATCACAACAATGCAAAGTAGTAAACATGCAACAACATCATCCATTGCATTAATAATATAATTTCATACAAGTGTGTTCTGTCAAGTTGTCTAGACACCAAAAATATACAACTTCCTTTTATAAAGTAAGGTTTGCAGTTTGATAAGTTTACAAATCTCTATTTTAAACTTATATAATTTTAATCCCCAAATATTACCGGTTACTAGTTTTAATTATAAAGCTTGTTTTATTTTAAAACTATTTTTTACCATCTTTTTTTAAAAGTTAAATTCATTAAAACCAAACTCCTTGCGATGTTTATTTATGCTAAAATATTATTTGGAATTTGAAAAACTAATTTATCAACCATAACACAATAATAACGACATAAATATAAAACAACACAAACATATTAAAAACACATGTGCATAAACCAACCAACTGATGACATTTTGTGAGTCATCACAAAATGTCATGTGCATTCCTAAAGGGAAATTTAAATGGACCAAAGATCTTCCATTAATGTTGTTCTAGAAGTTCCCACTTGAGAAAACACCCATTGGTTGCAAAAGGTTGAAAGGTTTCTTAAAAGAAAACATTCAACAACAACACTTTTAGGAAGTGTTGTAGAAAGTGTCACAAAAGCTCCAACAACCTTTAAGGGGGATACCAATAGTGAGAACTTTAGTGAAAATTTCAAAAAGTGTCCCTAAGCTCCATGTTCATTTCTTGTTATATTTTTGTACAAATAAATTATTTCTAAAAACTAATGTGTTACTTACAAAACTAAATGAAGAAAACTAATCTATCAACACAAACAACACAAAGCTCATTTGTTAGTTTATGCCCACCATACACATTTATGTACTCAAAATTATAGAGGTAATGTTACTAAATATTCAATTCGAAGATTACAGCTCCCAACTCTAAATCGTGGGTGGTGTAATTGTTCTCATGCACCTTAAGTTGACGTTAAGTGTATGAAATGACTTTGCCTCTTTGCATAAGTATGCATCCCATACCCTGATATGAGGTGTCACAGTAGACAGATAAATCTTTAGTTCTTTCTGGGAGTGATAGAATTTGTGCACTATACAACATATGATTCAACTTTTTGAACACATACTCTTGTTTCTCTTCTCACTTGAACTTCGTGTCCTTCTACGTTAATACGGTGAGGGGCTGAAGCATTTTGGAGAAGTTCTTGATGAATTTTTTATCATGGCCTGCCAATCCTAGGAATTGGCGCACCTCGGTCGGCGTTGTAGGTGCTTCCTAATTCATGATTTCTTTGATTTTGGAAGAATCTACATGTATTCCCTTGTTGCTGACCACATGTCGTATGAAATATACTTCTCTCATCCAAAATTCACACTTTGAGAATTTGACATACAATTTTACTTTTCTTAGCAGATCTGGGATAATCCATAAGTGTTGACCGTGTTTCTCCTTTTTCGTGAGTATATCAATATATCATCGAAAAATACAATCATGAACCTTTCCAGGTAGGGTATGCAGACACGGTTCATAAGATCCATAAAGAATGTTGAGGCATTAGTTAATCCAAACGACATAACCATGACCTCGTAGTGGCCATAACGATTCAAGAATGCCATCTTAGGAACATCTTCCTCTTGCACCCAAAGTTGATGGTATCCTGACCTTAAATTGATCTTTGAGTAGTAGCAAGGTCCTTGCAACTACTCAAGTAGGCCATCAATTCATAGGAGCAGGTATTTATTCTTGATCGTCAGTTTGTTTGGCTCTCAATAGTAAATACACATCCTGAGGGATCCATCCTTCTTCTTGATGGATAAAACCAAGGCTCCCCAAGGTAGCAAAATTGGTCTAATGAAACCCTTGTCAAGAGGATCCTAAAGTTGTCCTGATAATTCTTGCATTTCCGAGGGTGGCAATCTGTAAGTAGACTTTGCTACTAGGGCTGCTCCTGGGACCATGTCAATTCAAAATTTGACTTCGCGAATTGGGTTTAATCATGGTAAATCCTATAGAAATATATGAGGGAGATCGTATACTTGAGGTATGTCCTTGATTTCTTTCTTCTCACTCCTATCATCTATGACGTGGGCTAAGAAAGCATATTACTTATTGTTTAGCTACTTTTGTGCTTTCATACAGGAAATGATTTGAAGGTCTTTGCTAGGCTTATCCCCATGGATAATAAGGGATTATCCGTTGGTTAAGGAAAGTTGTAGAACTTTCTGGTAGCATAGTATCTCGGTTCGATGCGGTGATAACCAATCCAACCTAATTATGACATTAAAGATCTTGATGGTAATAAGCATGAGGTTGACGTGGAAAGTGTGGTTGTTTAAAGTTAGAAGGCAATTTTCTAAAATCTCATGGGTGTTGCTTGATTCACCATTGGACATCTCTACTAAGTAAGTTTCATCTAGTTTTCTAGACTTATGGCTTAAATGTTTTCTAAACTCAGGCGTAATAAAAATCTTCTCTGCACCTAAATCGAAAAGTATTGTTGCATATAAATCGTAAACATGAAACGTACTCGTCACCACTGTTGGGTATTAAATAGCATCCCTTGCGCCAATTACGAATGTCCTTCTTCTAGCATTCCCACCAGTGTTCTTCAGCTTTGGTCAACCCCTTGTGATATATCCTATCTCTCTACATATATCGCATGCCCAGTTTTTGGTGGTAGCAACATTCCCTAGGTTTGCCATAGTTATACGTGTAGTTAGTGGCTTTATGTAGTACTTGATAGTATGACCCGCCCTGTTGCATTTGTTGCAGCTCATGCAATTACCAATGTAATGAAAGTCGAACTGCTTGTATTTCGGGAATCTTCCTGTGTATTGGCTTGAGGGGTGGAGGATGCCACTATGGTTGGAGCTGGAGTGGTGGCGTAGGCTTTGATTGTATTGTGTGTCTTTCCCAAGGTTCGCTTGGAGTTTCCTTTGTATCCATTCCTGGATTTGCGTTTGTTCTCTCCAGATCTTCAGATGTTAGCCCTCTGAACCATGGTGCCTCTTCTAATCTCTTCATTAGTTAAGTTGAAATCTAACTTTTTGACAATATCATAAGTATATGGTCAAGAGATTGTGACCAATGCCTCGAAAGGTTGAACCAATCCCCTACTATATCTCTCTATCTTTTTGTACTCAGGGATTACAAAACTGGGATAAAGAGTTGACAAGTCATTAAACCGGTTGGTGTAGGATGAGATATCAGCGTCGGTCATGGTTAAGTTCCACAACTCATGTTCTAACTTCTGCATCTCTTCTTGAAGGTAATACTCCTCAGTCAACATTTTCTTAAGCTCTCCCTAACACAGAGCATTTGTATCATCGATACCCAGAGTCTAGGTGTGGCTATTCCACCAGGACAAGGTTGCATCAGTAACGGTGTAAGCACCAACATCACCTTACTCTCCGAAGTATGGAAAGTAATCTCGAAAACCGATTCGGTCTTCTCAATCCACTATGTGAGCCCTACAACACTCTCATTCCCATAGAACATCTTGGACTTTATGTTCTTGAAATACTTGTAGGTACAGCCCCTAGGAGGGTCTCGATTATCCCCATGGGAGCTATCACCTCCCATTCCCTGTCCATACCCAGAATGGCGGTTGGTTTTGAAAGGTACCATGGCGTCAGTGACACGTTGTGCCACGAAGGCCTCTATGGTTGTTAAGTCCATAGGTGTGGTGTTTTAAGTCGATTAAGAATCTTGGTCTATATGGGGTCCGACATTAGACCTGGTGATTCTTGGGGTTTCCATTTTCTTGATCGTAAATTAAGTATCAGGATATGTGTTAGTTCATCGTATTTCATGTCTTTAGTTTGAACTCATGTGGTTTACTACATTTGTTAGAGTCAACACAATTTGTAAGATTCGGTTTATAAATTTCATGTTTCTTAGAATACATTCAGTTATCGTTAGTGTTATTTAAGTAAGTGTGTTATTGTATATTCACAAAAAGATATACATTTCATAAGACCCTCATATTTTATAAATGCCTCATGTTTATTGTACAATGAGACCACCAAAAGATGTGGTTAGTGTAGGAAAAGCACAATGTTTTTACAAAAGAATAAAACATACTATACTTTGCAAATTTTTCCATACTCTAACCCAAAAATATGTTCTTCCTAGCAAGCCATGCAAGGGAAACCTATAACACAAAATATACAATCAACAGTGAAACCAACTGTACCAACTGTAGGTACACATAATCTATATATATATATATATATATATATATATATATATATATATATATATATATATATATATATATATATATATATATGTTTGAGACATACATTATCATCTCAACCCTCGCTATCCCCCAATCCATCCTCTTTACATGACTCACTACCTCCTCTATCCCAATCTTTTATACCTATATCTCAACATGGGCCTCCTACAATAGGTCCTGAATAAATAGTGACCTCATCTTCATGACATTTATCTCCTCCACTAAGTACTCGACTCGCTCAGCCAGCTGTCTCAGTGTCATTTGTATCGTGACAAGCTCATAATCCGTAGAGCCCATCCAATCAGAGTGTAGGGTTGTCTATAGGATGAAGAATAATATTATTCGCCGATATGAGTCTATGCTATAGGCGTTGGCGTTTGGGGCGTTAGAAGACTCTCTCACCTCAAAATGGATCCTAATTTTGCCTCTTCTTGCCACTCACTGATACATGGCATCCATGAATATTCCTCACATAGTTTCTTGGCTAGTGGTGGTGATGATAGGGGAGATGAAGGCCTCTTCCTTGAGGGGATCAAAGTAGATTTCCTCAGGGAATTTTTGACCCGAGGACCAGTAATGCATAGCTTGTATGAGCTTTGGGTGGGTAGTGGTCATGGTGGAGAAATCTCCAAAGAAGTAGTATTAACCTCCTCTTCCTCCTCTTCTGGCTCATACTATGAACTGATGTGCTAAGTCTCCTCTCAACTGGAGTCGTCGTTAGTAGGCTCATATGTGTCTGAACCTGTAGCATCGTTAGCATCTCCCTCATCGTTATCCACCATTGGCTCCTCCTCAGAAGCCATATGGGTGAGTATCGTTGGGACTGTTGGGAACAAAGTGTCCTCAGAGTCTATTGCGTCGGGTACCACCTGATCCTCCTCTGGTGGGGGAGCTGTCATCCACATCCCCATATCTGCTATAACACTCTGATAACATGTATAAGACATGAAACAAGACAAATGTTTATGAGAGATGTGATGATCAAATAAATACACATAATTCCCAGTTATAAGTATATAATAAATAGTACCCGTATCTCCTGTGACTCCCTACTAGGTTGTCAATACCGAATCCTCAAGTAACTCAAAGCTATATACCCAATCCAGAAGTCCTCACATATAGCAGTTTCTAAGCTATAAGTCCACAAGTGTAGAAATCTCTATGTCATAAATCCTTTAATATGGTATTCTCAAACAACTATCCTATCCAGAAGTCCTCAGTTCTTTAGCTTGTCGACTACCATATACGAGTTCAATTGTGCGTCAGTCGGACCATAATTGTAACATCCTGTTATTTTCAACTTGTAAAGTAAACCCTAGTCAACCAAAGTCAAACTTGGTTCAACTAAAGTCAACTTAAATCTTATTATATCTTAAATGGGTTAGATTAATGTTTTATAAGTGTTTACACCTTGTATTCAAGGTGTTATATGTTTAAAAAGTGAAACATGTTGAAACCGGGAACCTTCGCAACCTATCCAAACCGTGGACTTCATCCGAACCATAAAACCTCGGACCGTGAACGATGTTCACGACCGCAAACGAGGGTTCACGGCTGTGAACTCTTCAGACCGTGAACTCATGCCATATATTTGAGTTTTAGCCATTATTTCTTCACTTCTACTTCTTCTAGCTGTGAACATCAAGGTTTTCTCTCAAGTATCATCAGCTAAGAACATCCTCTCTCCTCAAGAACATGCTAAACTCATCCTTCCATATCATATTCACATGATAATCACTAGTTCTTCATAGGATCTAACAGGTATCATTTCTTGATCTTGTTATCATTTCAAAAACATCCTTCAATCTTCTTATATTAGGCTGAAACCCGTTACTTCACTAGTTAACGCGAAGAACACGAAGAACACCTGCCCAAAAACCTTTAAATCTCCTTAGAAACTTGCTTAGGATCTTCAAGTGTTCTTCGTTCATCAAGAACAATGGGCCGTGAACCCATCATGGGCCGTGAACCCTTCATGTTTGGGCCGTGAACACTCAAGTGTTCTTGGGCCGTGATCACTCCATAGGGTCGTGAACTCCATTTCACCCTCCTATCTTGCTTCTAACACTCCTTTGGACTCGTTTATGCTTCGGGAGGTCACTCGTGAAACTTATCATCCTATATCATATCTTTAATCGAATCACCAACATAAGGTGAGTTCACACCCCTATATTCTACCTTTTTAATGATTTTAAATGCTTTTAAAGGGGGGGGGAATACAAGTTGAACACAATTAATATTGTGTTAATATTTACCTGTGATAACAATCACACAAAAGGTTATGTTATGTTTTTAAATAATGTGTTAACAATAAAAGATTACCAAATACTTCCAAAATGATTTAAATTCATGTAGACTCTTTTTAAACACTGTTAAACTCTTCAAAAAATTGTTAAACTCTTTTAAAATGTTTTAAAATGTCTTTTAAGTTTTTAAATTGTTATATTTATCATAAAAATTACATATTTATATATGTGTAAATTATATAATTTGGATTCTAAAGATTTAGAATATATAATTTGACCCCATTTCCTATTCCTTGTTTGGTTGTGGGTCTGGGGTAAAGTTATCTAATCGAAGGTCTAATTAATCACAACTATATAAATATTACGTTTATATAAAGATAAATGGGTTTTCAAACTGTTTGGTACTTTTTGGTACAAACAGTGAACTTCATGGAATATCAGTATTTCTAGATTCTTACCAACTGTCAAACTATAATAGTTATAGTTTAGAAAACACATTCATTGGTACTTAACAGAAAAAGAGTAGAAAACATTCCTTAGAGAACACATTCATTGGTACTTAACAGAAAAAGAGTAGGAAATATTCCTTAGAGAGCACATTCATTGGTACTTAACAGAAAACGAGTAGAAAACATTGTTTAGAGAACACATTCATTGGTATTTAACAGAAAACGAGTAGAAAACATTCTTTAGAAAACATCAATCAGAAAACAACCATCTAAACTATATCTTATATAGTTTATGAAACTGACCTACCGAGTATTTATTACCTAGTAACTTATCAATATTCTATACATAATCATCAGTATAGCACTTGTGAGACTAACTTCACGTACTTTTCCAAGTACCAACAAAAGTCCTGAAATTATAACCTGAATCTCCTTTAGTAGGAGCGTGACAATTGTGTATAGATCTATATGCGACTGACTAACCCGCACCAGAGCTGCTTGCAACAGCTAGGTCGGCAGACCTGTGGTGACAAATACTGTAGCTTTTGCGACGCCTGAAGAACGTCATGTTCAGGCCATCTAGTCATAGTATGGTTATAATAACTCACAATTTGGTATTGAATTAAACGATGTTGGATAAGGTGTCTATGTCCATAACTATTTTTGGTATGAACTTGACCCGACCCGGCATGGTCCATTTGGGTTGCATGGCATCATGCAATTGAATAAACTAAAATGAGAGAAATAACACTTATGGTTTATTAATATATTATAAGTTCTAATATATTAATAATATTGTTTAATTAGTTTTGATCAAGAATTAATTTGGAATTAATTAAGCGATCAGAAGATGACTAATTAAATATATGGGTTGATTATGTAAATCATCCATAACTTGTATAGTGGGCTAAAGGCTCCATGGATTATCAAGTTGGGCTAAGGTCCATAGGATGCTCCATGGATGCTCCATGGGAGTTACAAACCCATGGGTCATGGAAATGAAGATCCATATTACATTAGGGTTAAATGGTGTAACCCTAATGCAACATACTATATAAGCATACTTATAGCAACCAAAATCGGCTACACTAGTGAGGCAAGAGGGCAAGGCCGATTTCAAGTGTTATACAATTCTCTTAGAGTTTAGTCCAAGAGCATTTGGTGTTGTGTGAAACATTTGAGGCATCACACTTGGGGTGCTAGGCTCTCACGGTTTTCAAGGAATCAAATCAACTACAAGGTATGTAACTCTAGATAACATTTATGTTTAAAAGTTCCCCATGTATGCTAGATAGGAGTATGAACCTTGGAAAAAGTATTTTGCATGTATTTTAGACAAACATAGATCCAAGGTTTCTAGGGTTGCATGTACACCTTAGGAGTGTTAGAATGCTCAAAACCCATCAAATGATTAGTGTATGAATAAGTAAAACTTCTACTACCGTATTGGAAAACGCCTTTTCTTGATGATTTTATGTAAACTATAATACAGTATACCACTTAAAAACCAGAAACTTTCACCATGTTTTCTTACCGTATATGTAACACTCTATTCCGAATTGACTACTAGTTTGAGGTTGTGGCTCGAAGGTCGGTCATTATAGGGATTATGGCTCTTCGGGTGTGGGAGATGTATTAGAAGTGATCCGGGGGTTCGGTTCGTGTTTTGGAGCCTAGGGGTATTTCGGTAAAGTGGCAGTTTGGGCTTTTGTGGAAAATGGGTTTTTGTTTGGAAGGTCTTAAGAAAGATTTGAGTTGTTAAAAGTGTAGGGCTTCTCTTCACCTTTCCGTGGATATAAGGATCATCGGAATCGGGCTTATAACGAAGAAGTTATGGCCTTCAGAAGTTTCGTGGTATTCAGGCTTAGCCGAGTACGCGAGGCGTACACAAAGCGTACGCTGGGCGCACTAGTGAAGAAGGCAGTACGCTGGGCGTACCTTGGAGTACGCTGGGTGTACTGACCAGGATGGTCACGAAAGTTCCCAGGACTACGTTGGGCGTACCTGATGGGTTTTGAGCATTCTAACACTTCCTAAGTGTACATGCAACCCTAATAACCTTGAATCTATGTTTTCTCTATATACATGCAAATTTCTTTTTCAAGGTTATTTCCTAACTAGCATGGCATGGGGATTACATAGAACATAAAACTAGTAGAAATATATACCTTGTTGTTGCTTGGATTCCTTCAAGACTTTGTGAGCCTAGCACCCCAAATGTTGTGCCTCAAATGCTTCACACAACACCAAATGACTTGGAATAACTTGAGAGAATAGTTCTTACACTTGAAAATCGGTTACGCCCTCACTAGAAAAACTAGGTCACGATTTTGTTAGCCATAGGGTTCCTTTTATAGTGTTGTCACAATTAGGGTTTACATATGAATGCCCTTAATTGTCATGACTCTTGATTTCTCATGACCCATGGGTTTGTAACTCCCATGGACTATCCATGGAGCTCCATATGGTTATAACCAAACCCATAAACCATGGATCATTAATCCACCATAAAAGAATTGATGATTGTCATAATCAACCCTATATATTTAATTAGTCTCACTTTGATCACCAAATTAATACTAGATTAATACTTGATCAATACTAATTAAATAATACTATTATTAATATATTAGAACTTATAATATATTAATAATCATAAGTGCCTTATTCTCTCATCTAGTCTATCCAACTATTGCAATGTCATGCAACCCAAATGGACCATGTCGGGTCGGGTCAAGTACATACCAAATAAAGTTATGGACTTAGACACTATATCCAACAGTCTCCCACTTGGATAAGTCTAATAACTATATTTGCAAATATGACTTCAAAATCCGACTAGCAATCGTAGCTCTTTCAAAGTCTCTCGGAACTGAGATGATGATGATACGCCATTTAAGATAAGTGATCATATAATCCTCTGTTCTCATGACATCAGCTGGACAAACACATGGAACATGGTCTTACTTATTGTCCAACATTTGTTTCTCGATCTCTGATTTGTTTCGACATAGAACTAAATTGAACACATCAATTAGGTTCTGACCGGGCCCGGTACATAGGTCAAAACCAAATCATCGAGGGGCCCAGATATCACTTCTATTTCTAGAAGGAACAGATAAACTTCGACTGATATGCTTGTACTAACTACTTGTTGAATTATTCACAAAGGCACGTTTTATGACATCGAGTTACCAATGCGTTTTCATGCAATCAATGAATAACCAACTCATAGTCAACAACTCATATCTCTAGGTTTGAAGATTTATATGATATTACCGTCTCACGATCACTCGAGATAAATTCCATGAAGTGATGCAAGTGAGCGTTGGTTGGATCCAATACTCAGCCCTTATGAGTACTCATGAAGGTTGTAGCAACCATTGCATTGTCCAAAGCACTTTTAGACAAATCATACAAGCCAAATTCATGACAGTCTTAAATCAATACTTACTTCCAAAGTTTGACTGACTGTGGATGGTTTGAATAATAACATAATTATTCTGGAAGTAAAAACATGTAAAATTGAAACATAGTAAACAATCAACACAAGATAGTAACACCTTACTCATAAATAAATAACAACTTTTATTTATCATCAAATGTCAATTACATTTTACAAGTTTCAGAAATCTAATTATTGAAACTAATATCATCCTTCAGCCCAATGCGCCTCGCATGCTCTAAATGCTTAACCCTGCTCAGTCCCTTCGTGAGGGGATCTGCCGGGTTCTCATCTGATGATACCCTCTTAGCCACGAGGAGTCCTTCTTCTATTCGATGTCTGATGAAATGGTATTTTCTGTCAATCTGCCTAGATCTCTCGTGATCTCTCGGTTCCTTAGCCAAAGCAACCGCACTTTCGCTGTCACAGAAAATTTCCATTGGCTCCTTTATAGCTGGTACAACTCCAAGGTCCTCGATGAAGTTCTTTAGCCATATCGCCCCCTTAGCTGCTTCACTTGCTGCTATGTACTCTGATTCACAAGTAGAATCAGCTACTGTCTCCTGCTTGGAACTTTTCCAAGTAATTGCCCCTCCTATTTAGGATAAAGACCCAGCCTGACTGAGAGCGGAAATTATCCCTATCAGTCTGGAAGCTAGCATCGCTATATCCTTCCACTCTCAAGTCATCACTGCCTCCGAGGGTAAGGACCCAATCCTTAGTCCTCCGCAGATACTTGAGAATGTTCTTTACCGCTGTCCAGTGTGCCTTGCCAGGGTTCCCTTGATATCTACTGACCATGCTCAAAGCAAAGGCCACATCAGGGCGAGTACAAGTCATAGCATACATGATCGAGCCCACAGCGGAAGCATATGGTATATGACTCATCTCAGCTATCTCAGCCTCTGTACTCGGACTCTAGGTCTTACTCAGCTTGGCATTACCCTGGATGGGTAATTCCCCTTTCTTGGATTCTTGCATGGTGAACCTCTTCAGCACCATATCCAAGTAAGTACTTTGACTAAGTCCAATTAGTCTCTTACTCCTATCTCTCAATATCCTTATCCCTAGGATATTGGCAGCTTCCCCAAGGTCCTTCATAGCGAAACACTTCCCAAGCCAGGACTTAACCTCCTGCAAGGGTGGGACGTCGTTTCCTATGAGAAGTATGTCATCCACATACAACACCAAGAAGCTAACTATGCTCCCACTAGCCCTGACATACACACAAGACTCATCCTCACTCCTAGAAAAGCCAAACTCTTTGACTTTCTCATCAAAGCAAAGATTCCATCTGCAAGATGCTTGTTTCAATCCATAAATGGATTTCTCAAGCTTACACACTCTATTAGGGTATCTTGTATCGACAAAACCCTTTGGTTGAGCCATGTAAACATCCTCAGCCAACTTTCCATTAAGGAAACGGTTTTGACATCCATTTGCCATATTTCATAATCATGAAATGCCGCTATGGCTAACAATACTCTAATAGACTTAATCTTAGCTACTGGTGAGAAGGTCTCATCATAGTCAACTCCCGGAGTTTTAGTAAAGCCCTTCGCAACCAGTCGCGCTTTGTAAGTATGTACCTTCCCATCCATGTCGGTCTTCTTCTTGAAGATCCATTTGCACCCAACTGTCTTACGACCTGGTACAGCGTCAACCAAGTTCCAAACTTGATTGTCATACATGGACTGAATCTCGCTGTCCATTGCCTCCTTCCATTTAGCAGACTCTGGGCCTGCCATGGCTTCCCTGTAATTATTAGGTTCATCCAAATCTATTAGTGTACTATCACTAATAAATGTATCACCTTCTGTGGTGATGTGATAACCATAATAAAAATCAGGTGGGTTCCTCACCCTAGTGGAACGTCTTAGAGGTACAGACTCATCTATCGGATCAACAGGAGTTTCCTCCTCAGGTTGGTCGATAGCATTTGAGGTTCCTTCACCACTTGACTCTTGAAGCTCTTCAAGGTCAATTTGCCTCCCACTGTCCCCTTGGCTTATGAATTCTCTCTCACGAAAGACTCCTCTTCTTGCTACAAAAACCATATTATCACTGGGTCTGTAGAAGAGGTTAACCAAAGGATCTCTGTGGGTAGCCGATGAAAATACACCTCTCACTTCAAGGTTCAAGCTTATCATGAGTCTCACGCCTCACGAAAGCTTCACAACCCCAAATCTTGATGTGGTCCAAATTGGGAACTTTCCCAGTCCACATCTCGTGAGGTGTTTTGGCAACCTTTTTAGTAGGGACTATATTAAGGATATGGGCGGCAGTCTCTAAGGCATACCCCCAGAAAGAGATTGGTAACGAAGCTCGACTCATCATGGAACGAACCATATCCAACAATGTTCGATTGCGCCTCTCAGCTACACCATTCAACTGTGGTGTTCTGGGAGGTGTCAATTGTGAGACAATCCCACATTCCTTAAGATAGTCAAGGAACTCAATGCTAAGATACTCTCCTCCCCGATCGGATCGGAGCATCTTGATGTTCCTGCCCAATTGATTCTCCACTTCCTGCTTAAACTCTTTGAACTTTTCAAAGGTTTCTGACTTATGCTTGATTAAGTAAATATATCCATATCTATTGTAATCATCAGTAAAAGTCACATAATAGCGATTAGCATCCCTTGTAGCAACTCTGAAGGGCCCACACACATCCGTGTGTACAAGGTCCAACAAACCTTCACCCCTATCACAAGGACCTGTGAAGGGTGAATTTGTCATTTTTCCAAGTAAACAAGACTCGCAACTATCATCTGACTTGAGGTCAAATGATTCCAAGACTCCAGCCTTTTGGAGTTGGCCTATGCGCTTCTTGTAATCATGTCCAAGATGACAATGCCACAAGGATGCTTTATCCAAGCTATCTGAAGAATCAATATACAACACATTATTTCCTAGATTGTCTACAACATTCACGGCTTCATATACACCTTCACAAGGTAATGCTTTAAAGTAAAATACATCATTGTAATAAACATTAATAGCACCATTTTTATTATCAAATGAAAATGAAAAACCTTGTTTGTACAAGCCATGAAAAGAAATAATATTTCTCGCCATTTCGGGCGAGTAACAACACTTATTCAAATCTAACATTAACCCATTATTAAGCAATAAAGAATAAACTCCTATCTTGGTAACAGGTGATGCTTTCCTGTTGCCCATGACTAAGTTTATCTTCCCGTGCTCCACTTGCTCACTTCTTCTTAGTGCCTGCAAATCAGTACAAATGTGAATACCATAACCTGTATCAAGCACCCAAGAATTAGCATTAGATGAGTTATTAGACAATATTGTGTAAATACCTGCATGGGTGGGTTTAACCTTCCCATCCTTTACATCTTGCAGATATTTAGGCCAGCTTCGCTTGAAGTGTCCCTTATCATGGCAATAGAAGCAATGTGCTTCCTTTGGGTTTCAAGAAGGAGTAATGGGACCTTTCTTTGTCCCACTTGAAGAGGAACCATCAAGAGTCTTACCCTTGGTACCCTTCGAAGGGCTTTTCCTCTTCTTACCCTTTCCCTGCCCAATAGCCAGAACAGGGGCTGTTGAAGGAGTAGAAGTAGCAACCGCTTTACCCTTAAGGCCATTTTCAGCTGTCCTTAAGAGTCCTTGAAGTTTGCTAAGTGTGACTTCCTCCTTGTTCATATGATAAGTCATACGAAACTGATCATAACTTGGAGGTAAGGAATGGAGAATGATGTCAATCGCCATTTCCTCAGGAAAGTCAACATTTAGCTTCAGCAACCGGTCAACGAACCTTTGCATCTTCTGCAAGTGACCGGTGATGGGTTCACCATCCTTCATCCTTGCGGTTATCATGGAGGAGATGATTTCATACCTCTCCTGACGCGCGCTCTGATGGTACCTTTCCATCAGATCCAGGTGCATCTCATAGGGGTAGAAATCTTCATAGGATTTTTGAAGTTCAGGAGTCATGGTGGCCATTATGATGCATACTACTTTAGTAGCATCCTTTTCATGTGCAACAAACTCCGCAAACTCTTCAGGAGTAGCAGTGGCTTCATTCACAACCTTAAGCTCCCTATCGAGGACATATTCTTTGTCCTCATAGCGGGTAATCATTCTGATGTTTCTGATCCACTCATTGAAATTGGATCCATCAAAGATGACCTTACCACACAAGTTCATAAGGGAAAAGGAGCCTGTTGGGTTTGAGCCAGAAACATTGTTGGAAGACATCTGAAAGGAAAGAAAGATAAGTTTCATTAGATTAGGAATCCTTAATAATTCACCCAAATGAAATATTAAGGCTAGGATCCAACAAACTATTTATAGTTGGAAGAGGGATGCCGTAATCCATACTATAAAATATTTGAAGGTAGGTAAATGACGATTTACCAATTTCCACCATAAGAACGAAATATTTTATTATTAGGTTTTATTGGTTTTGAAACTCCTAGATCTTTTGAGATACATTGAACTTTTCAATGGCATGTTTGAATCTCGATTGTGCCCTCTCAAGTTTGTGACTGGGATGCCGAGGATCACAAACAAGGTGTGAATAACCATACAAATTAACTTGGTACCCTCAACAATATTACCTAATCGATGTGCCGGTTAACCACACACGCTCCACCGATCTATAATAAGGTCAAGTTACCCTTTGCCACTCTTACTAGTCCATGTTAGTGTGCCGGTTAACCACACACGCTCCACTAACGACTTGGTAAGGTACAAAGTGTAATTTTATGGGCTAGCACCAATTTCACATTTTCCTAAAGTAACTAAGATTGGGAATTTATAATGTATAGTTACTTTATAATTCATTATACTTTTAACGAGTATTTAAAGTCGTATCCTACCCGTTCGGCTAATGACCCTCCACCGATCAAGGAAGGGGTGGGTGAGAGTGGACACCCATTAAGTCACCATTTTATAGGCAACAACCTTATACCCCCCTTATAGACCGGCTTCGTGAATGAGGCCTACTAACGGTAAGAATGACATATTCTTATACATATCTATATAATAAAATTATAATAATAGTATAAGTGTTGATTTTTAAACCTTTTAAAAATCTAAGGTTTAATTTGGAATTAAAGTATTAAAGTGTAAGACTTTTCAAATTCGAAAACTTGAGGGCAAGATTTGAAACTATTCCAAGTCTCTTCAATCTCTTCAATTTGTAACTTATGAGTTTTAATGGTTCATAAAAAATAAAGACTCTTCATTTTATGAAACCTCTTTAGTTCTTTAATCATAATTAAAAGAAGTGACTTTTGGTTATCCATAACTTGAGGACAAGTTATGGACACCATCATAGCCATTAAGATCATGAATTAAACACACATGGAGGTTACACATAATTCCTATGATCTTCTAAACTCATATGAACACAAATTCATGTCAAGCAATTTCAAGAAAATCATATAAACATATACAATACTTGAAAATTGATAAAAGTCATGTAAAATGGGTTAACATAATCATTATCATTTTGAAAAACAGATTTTACAAGTCCAAAACAGATTGGGATAATGATCTTAATCCATTTTCTGCAACAAAACTCGAAAAAACTGCCCAGCACGCTCCTACTCGTCGAGTGCATTATTCTACTCGTCGAGTAGGATGAATTTGTTCATGGACTCGGCGAGTCCTCCCCATGGACTCGGCGAGTCCAGTCGTCAGAGTGCAGAATTTTTCGATTTTTAAGCAGTTTTGCATCAAGTATACAGAAAACAATCCTAGGCTCTAACACCACTGATGGGTTTTGAGCATTCTAACACTTCCTAAGTGTACATGCAACCCTAATAACCTTGAATCTATGTTTTCTCTATATACATGCAAATTTCTTTTGAAGGTTATTTCCTAACTAGCATGGCATGGGGATTACATAGAACATAAAACTAGTAGAAATACATACCTTCTTGTTGCTTGGATTCCTTCAAGACTTTGTGAGCCTAGCACCCCAAATGTTGTGCCTCAAATGCTTCACACAACACCACAAGACTTGGAATAACTTGAGAGAATACTTCTTACGCTTGAAAATCGGTTATGCCCTCACTAGAAAAACTAGGTCACGATTTTGCTAGCCATAGGGTTCCTTTTATAGTGTTGTCACAATTAGGGTTTACATATGAATGCCCTTAATTGTCATGACTCTTGATTTCTCATGACCCATGGGTTTGTAACTCCCATGGACTATCCATGGAGCTCCATATGGTTATAACCAAACCCATAAACCATGGATCATTAATCCACCATAAAAGAATTGATGATTGTCATAATCAACCCTATATATTTAATTAGTCTCACTTTGATCACCAAATTAATACTAGATTAATACTTGATCAATACTAATTAAATAATACTATTATTAATATATTAGAACTTATAATATATTAATAATCATAAGTGCCTTATTCTCTCATCTAGTCTATCCAAGTATTGCAATGCCATGCAACCCAAATGGACCATGCCGGGTCGGGTCAAGTACATACCAAATAAAGTTATGGACTTAGACACTATATCCAACAGTACCATATGTACGCTGGGCGTACTCCAATCGGATCAGAACCCTAATATCTTCAACCTCCATCCCTCTAAACCCTAAAAATCGACCCTTAGCCTCCATTTGATTGATTCTTGAGCTTTTTGGTGATTTAGTGGGTTTTTGGTGATTATTATGGAAGAAGGAGTTCCTTGAGGAAGCATTGCTTTTCTTGAAGCTTGTGGATCCAAGCACTAATCATATTGATCTAACTCCAGAAAGAATAAAGTTTGGATCTTGGTGGCTTTCTCATGTGGATCTAGTTGGGTTATGACTTGTTATGTTTGGACCTTGAAGAAGAAGGAACTAGGTGATCAAGCTATGGTTGGAGTCAAGCTTCTAGATCCAAAACCTTCATCAACTTTGCAAGCTTTTGGAGGTATAAAGTCTCAACCTTGACAACTCTTTCATGTAGATCTAGCCAGGTGGTTTTTGGTTATGTTTTTTGTCCCTTTGTGGTGGTTCTTGTGAGTAGAAGTTATTCCAGAACCTTTAAAGCTCTATATTTGGTCCTTATTGAGGTCTTGGAGTCGCAAAGTTTGGATCTTGATGGGTATAAACCTTCCATGCATGATTTAGTGGTCATTTGATGAAGTTTGGGAATTAGGTATTTGGTTTGGACCACATTGAGTTATGGTACGTCATAGAGTTGGAAACTTTATGACTTAAGAGGTCCCTTGAAATCAGATCTGGGAGTTTGGACTGAGGTCTTAAGGTATTAAGAAGTTTTGAGACATTTTGGGAGTGATTTTGACCTTTAGGAATTCATCTTTAGTGTTTGGGATTCATTAAGCCATGCAATGGCTTAAAGCATTCGACTTTATGGATTAAGATGTCGAACAGGACTTGGATCTGTAATTGTAGCTGCTGGAATGGAGTATTAAGCACTTAATGAAAAAGTAGCTTAACAGAGGACTACGTTGGGCGTACATGCAGGTACGCGCAACGTACACCACCTTCAGCCAGTACGCTTAGCGTACAAGTGAGTACGCCTCGCGTACTCATCGGTTGTGGATTTGGACAGCTTTGGGCCTTTGTACCTTACTGGACCATCATAAGTCAGACGTTTGGGCTTAAGGTAAGGCCTATTAGAGGGGTTGGGCCCAATTTGGCAAATTGGGCCATTAGTGGGCCACTAGTGGTCTTGGAAAGCCTACCTGGTGTTGGGATTTTGTTTTGGATTTGGGCCTAAGTTTGAATCATACTGGGTCATGGGTAGAATGGTAATTTTAGCCCATGCATGGATTAAGGATTATGGTATGGGACCAAATTGCTAGTTGGGTATATTGATTGGTATTGATAGCTCGGGAAGTGGACAGGGCAGCAGCTAAGGATTTTTTTCGGGAAGCTTCTGCATTCGAGGTGAGTCTCCTCACCATACCAATGGGTCTAAAGCACCAAGGCCGGCCCATTTTATGATATGTGGTATACTAGCTGAGATTATATTATGTAACTTATTCGTTGGTATGAGCTAGGAAGTATGCTAGTGGTATATGTGGTATGTTTGTATGGAAGACCATGGGAGAGCCCATGACACCTGGATGTAAGACCATGTGGAGAGCCCATGGGTTTCCAATTATGTAGTAGTGTTTATTGTAGATTCGCTACTAATATGCATGGTATGCATGTATAGGTGGTATGCTAGTGAGTATGTGGTATGCTAGTTGTCTTTGTGATACTTGCATGGTAGACCATGGGGGAGCCCATGGCACCTGGATGTAAGACCATGTGGAGAGCCCATGGCTTTCCTATCAAAGACCATGGGATAGCCCATGAAATTTAGGTATAAGACCATGTGGAGAGCCCATGGCAGCCTGGAGTAAGACCCTTGGGACGAGCCCACGACATCCCTATATGTTGTATGCATGCCTTATACGGTGTAAGTAGCTTTTATAGCTATTATGGATTATGTGATTATGTGGATTGCGTGTGTGGTATGCTCTGGGGAACTCACTAAGCTTCGTGCTTACAGTTTTGTTTATTGTTTCAGGTATCATCAGTTTGGAAAGAAAGGGACCCGACTTGATCGCAATGTACACACCCATGTTTTCTGCAATGAATGATTTTGGGATGAACTCTGATAAATGTTTTAACTAACGATGTTTTGGAATGTTTGGAATAAATGTTATGTATGTTTTGGCTATATTAAAAATGAAATTTTTACCCTTGATTTTTGGGTCGTTACAAGTTGGTATCGGAGCCTTGGTTTGAGGGATTCGGGGATACCTTCGGGTGTGTCTGAACTGAAACTGAGGATCTGTAAAGTTTTCAAAAAATTTCAAAAGAAAATGTTTTCAAGGAAAAGGGTTTTCTAAGACAAGAAAGGGTGTGGTGCATGAACTCAGCCGAGATCGAGTAAGTTTCCCCAGAATACCCACATTTGTTATCTTTTATGATTTGATTATGAAACTGTCGATCGCATGCTAGTTAGGGCTAGGGGAGATGCATGTATATGTTGTATGAGCTGGTAGACTTGCATGTTAGTGCTGAGTAGTCAGCAATAGGTTAGCTTGATATGTGGTGCTTGTAGTCATGAGGATATTGGATCTCATGCTGGAATGAGAATTATAATTGGTATATGTAACTGCAATGTGTATGTTTTGAAAATTTTATACGGTTAGGATCTTATAGCCTTAGAATAGTTGATTTGACCTTATTTGCTATGGTCTTAGGTTAGAGTCTATTATTCGACAGTCTATTAGATCCTGTTCTGTGTATAATTTGCATGCATAAAGCAGCCGACAGCGAGGGTAGATGTGGACAACATGGGTTGTGGTATATGGGCCGAATATTCTATGATGTTTGTAGGTTGGAGATTACCCTAGGGTAAGCCCAGGATGAGACTAGCAACTTGAGTCACCTGACTGCGAATTGTATGCATAGGTAGAATTGTTTGTTTGGGTTGTGTGGTTAGTTTTCCATTGTCCGAATGATGCTTGCTTTGTGCTTTGTAGGACTTCTAGCAATGTGAGCTAGCTACTAAGTGAATATGCTAGGTCACATGTGGCACATGTTGGATAATCTCAGAGTGATGGATTTGGCCCTATTGCGCAGCTCTTGTTTGAGTCTAACCGTTCTAGAATTGAGTGTTTTACTTGAAGGATTATCTGATCTCTGCTACATGTGATTATATTCATAAGGTAGCTAGTTGGCATTACTGGGAATCTTTCAGCAGCTGAGGACTGGGTAGGTTGGGAACCTAGGGGGAGCCTAGGAGGTGCTTTAGTGGATATTGTGCTACTGTTTAGCAGATATTTGGTACATCACATGAGTAGGTGACTTAGAGGATTCGCGATGATTCCGGAGGAAAGTGTGGATAGGTGTGGAAGGTAGTATTGGGCCCGTACTACTGAAAGCACAGGATCCATACTCGAATCGGGGAAAGTCTTAGTGAATCTAAGAAGCCTGGGAAGCAGAATTCTTGGTTTTGATTGGACCGTGGGGATAGCTGCTATGCAGAATGCGGATGAGCACGCAAGGAGAAGGACCAGGGTTTGGTCCCGGCTCATGTGGTGAGCCAGTTAGCGGAAGGACTGCCAAGATTTCGAATTCGCGTTGGATCTCTTGTATCAGGCGGCAAGGGTTGATTGTGTGATTTATTGCGCTTTGGGATTTCAAACTATGTCTTGGGAATAGTTTATAGTCGGTTTGGAGTAGAGGTTGCTCCAGCTACTGTAGTTCAGTGGTTGGCGATTGAGCTGGTGTGGGTGTCAGTGTGCGAGACCCTGAATGATATGGATCTCAGAGTCGGGGATGGAAGATTGATTAGGAGTACCTTAAGGAGAGAGGTTCAGGTCAGGTCAATTTATTGGAGGGTCTTGGGTGGAGAGCCAAGATTTTGGACCAGCCTTTGAGAGGCCAGCAGGCTCGGATCTAGTGCAACACTTCCAGAAAATGCACGATGGAGTTTCGTTTCAAGGGTTTGGATTGTCATTGGAATCGGAATGATGTGTTTCATCATATTCTGAGGGTGGTCGAGGTGACCCAGGAGGAGGTGGTCAGGATCCCTCCAGATGTTTGTGGATATGCTATCTTCGGCCATTTCTGGTGGATATCGGGTATTTGTATCGCTTGGGAATTGTGATAAGTTGGATCTCGGGTCGGCCTTCTGCTATTGTCTGGGTTAGCAAGGGTTGTCAGATGCCATTCAGCATGTCGAGGAATCTTTAAGAGATCTTCATATGGATGTATCTCACGGAGTGGATTCCGCATGCATTGTGATTGCTCCGAGTCATTTTCGGAATCTGTTCAGTGATTTGGGTTGCTACGAGTGTATAAGGTTTGGTCACGTTTTCAGGGATTTCCCTTAGGGAGCAAGGCGTTATATGTTGTGTTTAGGTGGACGATAAGGAGGTCGACTGTTTGAGGATCAGGTAGGAGCGGTGAGTGCACCTGCTCCATTAAATTTCGGAGATGGTTCAAGGGCTTCAACGGGGGAGTTATGACTAGTTTCCAGTAGACTTAGTATTTATGTTTGGAAGAGCCATCGGGATTGCCGAGGGAAGAGAGAGTTGTCGCTGAGATTTTGGTTAGACTATCCGTTGGCTGGACTCCGAGATATGAGCGTGATATCGCTTTTAAGCGATTGAAGTTATTGATGTAGTTGGGACGCAAGAAGTGTTAGCTGGTTTTCAGGAGGTGTGTTGTTCGGAAAGGGGTATTTTTGGTATTCTAGCTTTGGTAAGCATCGGCCGTCAGCAAGGCGAACTTTGGAACGTAATGAGGATTGGGAATCCTTCAATTTTCATGTGCTGAGCGGACTTAGTTGAATATAAGTGGGGGAGAACCGTCCAGGTATCCAGGTCAGAAGCAAGGGTGAAAGTGATGTAAGACTACGGGGGAGCCATAGCATTCACTAATGGTCAATTAGGGTATAGTGTTTTAAGACTGCGGGGGAGCCGTAGCATTCACTAGCAGTAGAGAGTGTTGTAAGATTGCAAGGGTGCCGTAGCGTTCACAACTTCTTTCAGATGATACAGACTAGGGTAGGCTAGTTCGCAAGGTTGTGGGGGAGCCACAGCTTAGTCAGCAGCAGGACCAGGGGTGATTGACCGATCATTTATCTGGGGGCGAGCCCGGATGGTTATGGGAATTCATGATGGAACCGGTAGAGACTGATGAGCGAAGGGTTGGATCTTGAGATACATGATCATGTGGATGACTAGTGCATGTCTCAGTAAGGCTACGACTGGGTAGCCCTGATTTTGGATCTCATAAGAACATGGTGGTTGGACCGGGTGCGAGACTGGTAGTCTCAGGGAATCGGCTTGGGTATTTATTAATCGGTCGAGTAAAGGATGACGGGAAGTCGTGGTACATTGTGCAATTGCCAATTCAAGGATCTCTGGATAGGAGCAAAGTAATAATTCGGATTTGGATAGGGACCCGAACCGGAATGGATGCAGGATTTTGTTTCAGTGAGATGGGTTGTGGGGTATCTATATGCTAAGTGCATCGAGGGAAGAATTTTAGGGTGATGAACGGGTTGGTTTGATGGTAGTTTAAGCCATTGTGATGTGTCTTGGGTGGCTCTATCCGTAATGGAGCCACGACATGTCGGGATCAGGAAACGGTAGGTCGAAGGAGACCGGGTATGATGTAAGACTATAGTTATTCTAGTGGTATTCACCTTTTTGCGTTAGATTCAGTGGTGACAGGTTGTTAGCCTATCATGATCGGATGGATCAAACGGATTGAAGGAGATAAGGCAGTTATGGCTAGACGAGGTATCCTTTGGAGGCCGCAGGGGACTGCCACGTGTGTTTTTGGATTAGCAATCGGGTAGGTGTCCGGTGTTCCGGACACTTGGCAGACAGGTTGGGACCAGGGAGGTCCCCGATTGTCCTTCAGGAAAGCAGCCATGTGGCAGCAAGGGGAGTAGGAACGACTTCAGTGATTTGGGATCCGTGTGTGGAATTGCTTGTTATTCGATAGACACAGTTGACCAGTGATTTTGTCCTTTTGGAAGCCTCAAGTTATTTCGAGTGGGAAGTATTCTATCCAGACTGGTTTCTTGTGTAATCAGTTCGATGATGATTCGATGTGGGCAGTCTGTCAGGGAGACAGACCATCTCGAGACTTAAGATTTCAGATGGAGCAGATGTGATCAGGTTGCAAGGAATTTGTTCATCTCCGTGTTCTATAACCCTATGAGGATTGATTTTCAGTTGCCTTGGGTAGGCTGCGGTATTCACGGGTTTGTGGCAGTGTTGCTCAGGTTGTCTGGTATGTCGGGGAAGGTGATGCATGATTTTGAGGATGAAATCTAATTTAAGTGGGGGAGAGTTGTAACGCTCTGTTCCGAATTGACTCCTAGTCTGAGGTTGTGGCTCGAAGGTTGGTCATTATAGGGATTATGGCTCTTGGGAAGGTAATATCTACGCCCTTTTGGGTGCGGGTGATGTATTAGAAGTGATATGGGGGTTCGGTTCGTGTTTTGGAGCCTAGGGGTATTTCGGTAAAGTGGCAGTTCGAGCTTTTGTGGAAAATGGGTTTTTGTTCGGAAGGTCTTAAGAAAGGTTTGAGTTGTTAGAAGTGTAGGGCTTCTCGTCACCTTTCCGTGGATATAAGCATCATCGGAATCGGGCTTATAACGAATAAGTAATGGCCTTCGGAAGTTTCGTGGTCTTCAGGCTTAGCCGAGTACGCGAGGCGTACACAAAGCGTACGCTGGGCGTACTAGTGAAGAAGGCAGTACGCTGGGCATACTGACCAGGATGGTCGCGAAGGTTCCCAGGAGTATGCTGGGCGTACCATATGTACGCTGGGCATACTCCAATCAGATCAGAACCCTATTTTAGGGTCTTGGACCCTATTTAAGCTCCTTATCTCATAACCTAACCCTAATATCTTCAACCTCCATCCCTCTAAACCCTAGAAATCGACCGTTAGCCTCCATTTGAGTGATTCTTGAGCTTTTTGGTGATTTAGTGGGTTTTTGGTGATTATTATGGAAGAAGGAGTTCCTTGAGGAAGCATTGCTTGGCTTGAAGCTTGTGGATCCAAGCCCTAATCATATTGATCTAACTCCATAAAGAATAAAGTGTGGATCTTGGTGGCTTTCTCATGTGGATCTAGTTGGGTTATGACTTGTTATGTTTGGAGCTGGAAGAAGAAGGAACTTGGTGATCAAGCTATGGTTGGAGTCAAGCTTCTAGATCCAGAACCTTCATCAACTTTGCAAGCTTCTGGAGGTATAAAGTCTCAACCTTGACAACTCTTTCATGTAGATCTAGCTAGGTGGTTTTTGGTTATGGTTTTTGTCCCTTTGTGGTGGTTCTTGTGAATAGAAGTTAATCCAGAACCTTTAAAGCTCTATATTTGGTCTATATTGAGGTTTTGGAGTCACAAAGTTTGGATCTTGATGGGTATAAACCTTCCATGCATGATTAGTGGTCATTTGATGAAATTTGGGACTTAGGGTTTTGGTTTGGACCCTATTGAGTTATGCTACGTCATAGAGTTGGAAACTTTATGACTTAAGAGGTCCCTTGAAATCAGATCTGGGAGTTTGGACTGAGGTCTTAAGGTATTAAGAAGTTTTGAGACATTTTGGGAGTGATTTTGACCTTTAGGAATTCATCTTTGGTGTTTGGGATTCATTAAGCCATGCAAAGGCTTAAAGCATTCGACTTTATGGATTAAGATGTCGAAGAGGACTTGGATCTATAATTATAGCTACTGGAATGGAGTATTAAGCACTTAATGAAAAAGTAGCTTAACAGAGGAGCACGATGGGCGTACATGCAGGTACGCGTAGCGTACACCACCTTCAGCCAGTACGCTTAGCGTACAAGTGAGCACGCCCCACGTACTCATCGGTTGTGGGCTTAGACTGCTTTGGGCCTTTGTACCTTATTGGACCATCAGAGGTCAGATGTTTGGGCTTAAGGTAAGGCCTATTAGAGGGGTTGGGCCTAATTTGGCAAATTGGGCCATTAATGGGCCACTAGTGGGCTTGGAAAGCCTACCTAGTGTTGGGCTTTTGTTTTGGATTTGGGCCTAAGTTTGGATCGTACTGGGCCATGGGTAGAATGTTAATTTTACCCCATGCATGGATTAAGGATTATGGTATGGGACCCAATTGCTAATTGGGTATATTGATTGGTATTGATAGCTCAGGAAGTGGACAGGGCAGGAGCTCAGGATTTCTTTCGGGAAGCTTCTGCATTCGAGGTGAGTCTCCTCACCATACCAATGGGTCTAAGGCACCAAGGCCGGCCCATTTTATGATATGTGGTATACTAGCTGAGATTGTATTATGTGACTTGTTAGTTGGTATGAGCTAGGAAGTATGCTAGTGGTTTATGTGGTATGTTTGAATGGAAGACCATGGGAGAGCCCATGGCACCTGGATGTAAGACCATGTGGAGAGCCCATGGCTTCCCTATTATGTAGTAGTGTTTATTGTAGATTCGCTACTAATATGTCTGGTATGCATGTATAGGTGGTATGCTAGTGAGTATGTGGTATCCTAGTTGTCATTGTGATACTTGCATGGAAGACCATGGGGGAGCCCATGGCACCTGGATGTAAGACCATATGGAGAGCCCATGGCTTTCCTATCAAAGACCATGGGAGAGCCCATGGCATTTAGGTGTAAGACCATGTGGAGAGCCCATGGAATCCTGGAGTAAGACCCTGGGGACGAGCCCACGGCATTCCTATATGTTGTATGCATGGCTTATATGGAGTAAGTAGGTTTTATAGCTATTATGGATTATGTGATTATGTGGATTGTGTGTGGGGTATGATTTGGGGAACTCACTAAGCTTCGTGCTTACAGTTTTGTTTATTGTTTCAGGTATCATCAGTTTGGGAAGAAAGCGGCCCGGCTTGATCGCAATGCACACACCTATGTATTCCGCAATGAATGATTTAGGGATGAACTCTGATAAATGTTTTAACTAACGATGTTTTGGAATGTTTGGAATAAATGTTATCTATGTTTTGGCTATATTAAAAATGAAATTTTTATCCTTGATTTTTTAGTCGTTACCGTATAATACATCAGAAAATAAAGGATTTTCTGGGGAAAAACGTGTTTACTTTATCAAATAACGTGAAAACAGATTTGAGTTATAAACTAATACTTATGAACTAACTAGCTTTAATGCTGATCCTCTCTTTCAAAATAACTTGTATTCTCAGGAATCCAGTAGACAGGTACACTCCCGGAGCTTTTGAGAAGACAGTCTAGTACCCTGTTGTATCTTTTGTCTTTTAGTATATCTACTTTTGATGTTGAACATCTAGTGTTTGAACACTTATGTAAAAACTTATACATTATTAATCCAATGGTTGTTGTACATTGATTACTATAATGCATGTGTTGTGATACTTGACATGACGTCCTCCACCCCTGAACGTTTCCTCCGTTCCGGTTTGGGGGTGTGACAGATTGGTATCAGATCATTGTTTATAGTGAACTCAGTATATCAGTCATAAAAGATATACAACTTCAAACACATTGGGATAAAAAACACTCGGACCAAGTGTTATACTTTAAAATATAACAATATCTTATAAAAGTATAAGTACATGCAGAATATATATACAAGAACGAGTATCACAAGAACAACAAAACCAAAGTATTTGGATGTTGGACATTACAGATAAACCTGGACAGTTATGTAATCGTATCTGAGATCAATATAGCCTTATCAACTATATTTATTTGAGATATGACGAACATGTGTTTGGGAGTGATTGTAGTGTTACAAGAAGTCTAAAACTTACCTAGGTACCAGAAGAATACTAAAGCAACAAAACTGAAAATTTATCAACTTCATATATCAAGAAGTTCAAGAATCAATCATACAATTAAAATACTGTAGGAGTATTTTAGGCACGATAAATAACTTTCGTGAAAATTTTAGAAGACCCTCTCTGGTAGGTCTATAATTACTAAGTGTATACGTTAAATTTATATATAATTGAGATTTTATAGACTTAGAATAGGTGATTTTCACTCTATTTCCTTTTCCTTGTTTGGATGTGGTTTTAGAGTAGGATCACTTATTCGAAGGTCTATTTGATCTGAATTATATATAACCAGTACACACTATGTGATTATAGAAAGACCGGAATTGATCATGCTCGTAAAATTGTATTTGTAATGAAAATGTTTTATTAATCTCATAGATTCTTTAGACATTCTCATTCTCGTATAAACCACTTAGATAGATGTAACCACCTCACCACAACAACCAACAGAGGAATCAAAGAGGATCCAGCAGTGTTTTATTAGGAGGATTCCGAGAAAGAAACAGATGAGGAGTAAAGAAACTATAGAAACCACCAAATGCCTTTACCTTATTAAGGACACCGATGAGAGGTTCGCATGAACTTCCGGGATTCGAACTCTTCATTATGAAGTAATGGAGATCAGTGTTAGAATCGGAAGTAAGAAGACACATGAATTCAATATACCTACAGAAGGGAAGGACACCGTATAGATATCAGAAGAGAACAAATCTTTACCGCTAGTAGTAGAATAGAGAATAGAGGAAAACCACATGTAATACATGCAAAGTATTTGAGTACTTTTTCGTCACTCTAATAACTAGTAAATCGATTCAACCTAGTGAGTTAGTGATTATACTACTCACGTTAGGTATTAAGTTTATCGCCTTTTCCCGTCACGAATAATAACAGTAAATCGGATCACGAAATCTCAATTCAGAGTGATTATTTCTCAAATTCATAAGTCTAGTTTATGTAGACTCTATTATGAATTGTTTTTAAATCTTTTTGAAAGTTGGAACATGATATCCATCAGTCCAAGATAACTTAGTTTGGATGACAGTCAGTTTATAACCATTCTAAAAACTTACTTTTTCCCTTTACCAGGAATGCATCGTAGGGATGTAGTTCGAAACATTGACAACCGTATAACAAAACGAAAGATTTATATGTATAGAATACATCTAGGAACAACCATTGTTGCTCAGGAGCTCATTTTATCTTCGTGTAGAAGAATCATTCCTCCGAAGAAACGTAAACAACCCAACGACAACACACCAATCCTTCAGATATATTCGGATACGTTTCAAGCTGCAGTCACAGCAGCTGTAGCAGCTGTTATGGCGCACCTTAATGCTAACAACGCAAATCTTAGTGGTAATGCTATCAGCAATCCCGATCATGGTGATAAACAAGTGCAACAATGAGTGCCTGCTTGTAAAGACACTCCGTACCTCAAACCTAATATCCTGAAGCGAAAGTTTGAGAACGAGAAAGGGAGTAGTTTAACTCACGGACCTACCGAAGGGCAAAAAACTGGAGCAACCAATACCCCTATCAGCCCTGCTATCCGAACACCGACCACACCGTACTTAGGAAACCTCCCACATTGCAACAAGTGCAACTACCATCATTATGGAGTTTGCCGAGTGCTGCATTGCAATACATGCAACATGAAGGGGCACACCGCCCATTTCTGTAGGACTCCGGTCGAGTTCATCACTTCAACCACTAATGTCGAAACAAGTCGAATATGTCATCTTTGTGGTGAAATAGGACATTTCAAGAGGGATTGTCCAACAGAGAACAATGGCGGGGGAGCAGGAGGACTTTGACCTCAGAGCATGAGGAGCCATCAAAGAACCCTGCTATAATTTTTGGTATGCTTCCAAACTCCTATAATTAATCATAATCATACTTACTCTCACGTTCGAACCGAATCACAACACTCATATAAAACTCGGAACCCTAACAGGTTAAGCTATGATGGCGTAGTGTATACATTAGAGTCATTTATAATTAAGATTTCTAGACTTAGAGTGAGTGATTTCGCCTCATTTCCTGTTCCTTGTTTGGTTGTGGATTTAGGGCAAGGTTACTCAGTCAACTGTCTTTCCAATCTTAATTATACATGACTTGTATACACCAAGCGGTTATAGAGAGACCTAGTAGGGATCATTTCATGAAAGTTAACTATTTCAATTTATCAGAACCTGTGTATTGTTAGTGCTCGTTAATTTCAGATCAAAAAGTTTGCGGTATTAATACCAAGGACAAAACCGAAAGCACTAAAAACATATGTGCATTAATTAGCACACCATCCTGATAATCTTTTCTTCCAAATCGACTTAATATCTATTACGTCGAGAAGTTTTGTGACAACCGTCAAATTCAAGTCAAAGTCAAAATCAACTAGTCAATGTCAAATTCAACAAGTCAAACCGGTCAAACTTAACTAGTACTTGTATGTTAAAAGTTATTCTATGTATAAAAATGTGCATTTGCATTTCAAGAATTCAAGTGTCTCGGAGAATCTATGTGTTTAGCAATGTAAAAACCCTAAGAAGGGAGTTAAATGTATCAAAACACAACTATGGACCCTTTTGGGGACTTAAAATGATCATAACCGAAGCATAACGGGGTTCACGAACCTTGCATTGCAAGATTATACGTTAATAATGGCTAAAATTAAATCTCTCCGAAATCTCTCCGAAATCTCTCTCAAAATCTCTCTCAACTTTTTATAGTCATCCGGGTCATCCCGACCCTTAACTTGGCCAAAAACCGCTTGAATTAGGGAGTTATATCGAAATACACCTAAATAGGACCGAAACCCTTCTTAAGGACCGAAACCCTTCTTAAGGACCGAAACCCTTCTTAAGGACCGAACCTTCCCTTAGGGACCGAAGCTACCTTGTGAGCACCAAACATAGCCTTCTGAGCCGAACATAGCATCCGAACCGAAGCTATCAGGACCGAAACCTCTTGCACCCGAAATCAACCAAGCCCTCGGTCCATTTCGGTTCTCTCTCACCTTCGGACCCGAGACCACCCTTCGGACCCAAGACCCTCCCTTCGGGCCCGAGCCTTCCCTTCGGTTCCTTCTTCTCCCTTCTGTAACGCCCCTTTTCTGGTATGTGATTTAAATAAAGTAATTTTCATTTTCTTAAGGGATACTCGACGAGTCTGTAGCCCAACTCGTCGAGTAGAGACGGGATGATCACGCATTTTAAGTTGCCTAATCGGCGAGTCCATATGAAGGGACTCGGCGAGTCTGGCTGTCTGGATGAAGCCTTAATTTCAAGGGTTTGTACCCTATATAAACGTCATTATAGCCTCCCACCCCAGCCTCCAGCACCTTTAGAGCATTTCCCCTATAAACCCTAGCCCCCATTGTTGAGCTTGAGTGTGTTTGAGCTAGTTTGGAGGTTTTGGAAGAGAAAGAAAGAAGGAAGGATCCAAAGGAGAAGAAGAAGATCCAGAGTCTCTTGATCATCAGCCTCACATTCTGGTACTAAAGCTTGTACCTTGCTTGTTATTTCCATTTGATAGTCTTGTATGCTTAGATGTCCTTCTTTTTGGGACTTTTTGGATCCAAACTCGAGATTGGGACTCCTATAAGGAAATGGATCTTAGATCTGAGTATATTTGAGCTGTAGGAGCTCAAAGTAGCTGCCTTTATGCACCCAAGGTCGAGTTCCAAACCCTAAGACCCCATTGTTAGCTTATTTTGATGTTCTAGCCTCATTTCTTCATGCATGCACGTAAAGTTGGAAACTTTACGTGTAAAACCAACCCTAAGAGCCTAGATATATGATTTGGAAGCACTGAAATCGATTAGAATCGACTATATAGTAATAGCATGCTTAGGACTCGGGGAGTTGTTCTTCAACTCAGCGAGTTGCTCTTTAGGCTCGACGAGTTGTTCTTACGACTCGGCGAGTCGCAGACTGGACGTGTTCATATGATGAAGGAGAACTCGAAGAGTTGTTCATACAACTCGGCGAGTCGGATGAAGTTAGACTCGATCTATGTATCGAAGAAGAACTCGTCGAGTCTTCACCAAACTCGACGAGTAGAAGCGAGTAGAGGACTAGAACGGATGAAAGGGACTCGGCGAGTTGGCGGCCCAACTCGGCGAGTCCGATCAACTGGAAGTTGACTTTGACCAGGAAGTTGACTTTGACCGGGGGTAAAATAGTCATTTCACCCTCAGTTTAGTTATCAGTATTTTGATTGAGTATATTTATGGGAATTATAGTCAGGGAGATACCGGAGCAGCAGCAGACAGTTCCCGAGTAGCTTTTTCAGCATCCAGCTTACGAGGTGAGTTTCCTTCCAGTAGGAACGGGTCTACGGCCACAATCCCGGCCCGTTTAGTTAGCGGTAGTTCCGGACTTCGGTCCGATGCAGTAGTCCAGTGTGCTTGATGTCTTTGTGATTCAAGCATGTCTTTATGTTATGTGTTCCGGACTTCGGTCCGATGTAATATGCAGTATATGTGCTATGTTAGTAGTTATGATTATGCTATGCTATGTTCAGTCAGTTTCCGGACTTCGGTCTGATGCAGAGGGCAAGGCCCTGGTTAGTTCCGGACTTCGGTCCGATGCAGTTTCCGGACTTCGGTCCGATGCAGAGGGCAAGGCCCTGGTTAGTTCCGGACTTCGGTCCGATGCAGTTTCCGGACTTCGGTCCGATGCAGAGGGAAAGGCCCTGGTTAGTTCCGGACTTCGGTCCGATGCAGAGGGCAAGGCCCTGGTTAGTTTCGGACTTCGGTCTGATGCAGAGGGCAAGGCCCTGGTTAGTTCCGGACTTCGGTCCGATGCAGTTTCCGGATTTCGGTCCGATGCAGTGGGCAAGGCCCAGTAGTTGTGTTATATGTTATTGTATGGTATGTGGTAGATTGGGGGAGCTCACTAAGATTTGTGCTTCCAGTTTCAGTTTTTGGTTTCAGGTACTTCCGCAAGTAAAGGGAAGAGCTCGGGATGATGGCATGGCACACACCACAGTTTCAGTTTTATCCTGGGAGTTTTATTCAGATATTTCGATATGATTGATACAGTATTTGTTTTGACACAGTTACTTGACTTTTGAGTTACTCACTCTATGGTACTTAGTATGTATGACATTCGATGATGTGAGTTTAGTAATATTTAAAAAAAAAAATTTGGGTCGTATTTTGGGATGTTTCAATTTGGTATCAGAGCCTTGGTTTGAGGGATTCAGGCACACTTTCGGGTATGACTGGACTCAAACTAAGGAAACGGTAAAGATTTTTCAAAAGAAAAATGTTTTCGAAAGAAATTTTTGAAAGAGAAACTTAAAAAGAAAAGAGTTTTGAGAAAAGGAAAAGGGTGTGGTGCATGCGATCGGCCGAGCTCAAGTAAGTACTCCCAAATTACCCATACAAGTTTATGTTATGATCATCAGTTTCAGTTTCAATAGAACAGCATGCTAGAATAGGACTAAGGATCTAGGAGGATGCCTTATGTGCCTGCTATATGTGTTTCAGCTATATGAGAATTGCATGCTAGTATTGAGTAGACAGCAGAAGGATAGCCTGTTTAGGTTATGCCTGATAGTATGAGCTTAGCATTGTATGCTAGTACAGTTTCTTGTTATGAGGATAGAATTGCTTGAGTAGTCTCCTATGTCTGAATGCTGCTTGCTTCGTGCTTTGTGGGACTCGGAGTGATGGGAATTAGCCATTAGGTGAATACGTCACGTGACATGTGAACAGGGTTGAATAATCTCAGAGTGCTAGATTTGGCCCTATTGCGCAGCTCTTGTTTGAGTCTAACCGTTGTAGGAACGAGTCTTTTACTCGAAGGATTATCTGAGCCTCGCCACATATGATGGTATTCAGGTAATGGCTAATTGGCATTACAAGGAGGCCTTCAGCAGCAGAGGACTGGATTGGGTGGAGTCAGAGATTTCCCTAGGGCAAGCCTAGGATGAGAGTAGCAGAGATCAGTAGCAGTAGAAGTGACTTGGTGGAGTCGAGGCAGTACTTGAGGAAAGTACGGATAGATGTGGAAGGTAGTATGGGCCCGTACTACTGAAAGCAGAGGATCCGTACTTGAACCAAGGAAAGCTGAGATGAGACCAGGAAACTGGTAGTAGTAGCGATCCCTCGAGATATATTAGTGTTTCTGACGTTTGACATGATGTGTTTTCAGAATGGTGGTTTTACGCCCTAGACCAGCAGTCGGCAGTTCAGGTGCCGGAGAGGGATCAGGATCAGGCCCGGAGGCCGGGCAGTTGGACGAGCAGACTAGGGAGTTTCTCTCTTCAGAGATTACTCGCACTATACTTGAGCAGACTCCTGTGATCTTCGGTTCGATCAAGGAGGGTATTTTAGAGCTGAAGGACGAGAGGTTGAGCACCTTCCGTGCTGAGGTGGCGGCTATGATGGGGTCGCGCACACTCACCTTCAGGGAGTTCCGGGCGGCACGGGATCCCATTGCGAGTATCAGGTGGTTGGCGGATGTCGCCAATGCGTTCAGCACCAGTAGATGTCCCGAGGGGAACAAGGTCAGACTAGCATCCTGTCTTCTGAAGGACAGGGCACGAGATTGGTGGGAGGAGGTCGGGCATGTCATCGGGGATGACGCAGCGCTTGATGCCATGACTTGGGCTGATTTTACTACCAGGTTCAGAGCCGAGTTTGCACCGGTTATTGAGGTGCAGCAGTTAGCCAGGGAGTTCCAGGATCTCACCCAGAGTACAGAGACAGTGGCGGAGATTACCGCCAAGTTTAGGGAGAGGGCTCTTCTTGTTCCTCAGTACGCAGCTGACGAGGAACTGAAGAAGGCCCGTTATCATGAGATGTTGCGGAGTGATATCTGCCAGTTTGTGAGCCGGTCCAGCTGTAAAACGTTGGATGATATGATTGCGAGGGCTCGGGAGAGGGAGATAGATCTGGAGATGGAGAGGAAGAGGAAGCCAGACGTGGCTTCTGGTACAGGGAGTTCGGGCAAAAAGCCCAAGGTGTCAGATCAAAGACCCAGGGGACAGCAGAGCCACAGTTGTTGTGGCAAGTGTGGGAGATTGCACGATGGGGCGTACAAGGCAGGTAGTGCCGGTTGCTATAAGTGCGGCCGGACCGGGCATATGAGTAGAGATTGTACAGCTACTACTACCGCCACCGCAGCAACTGATCTGATTTGCTTCCATTGCAATCAGAGGGGACATAAAAAGTCCTAGTGCCCGAGTTTAGCAGCAGCAGGGAAGGTGGCAACACCTGCCCCTGCTACCTTGAGGATAACAGACGGCCGTCAGGGCCGGAGTGAGACGCCATTGGCGAAGAGTAGAGCTTTTCCAGATGACAGCAGAGGAGGCGCGAGCGACTCCTGATGTGGTGACAGGTATATATTTTCCTTTTATCTCCTTATTGATATTGATCGTTTCTCATGGTTATATGTTTTCGTATAGGGTCGTTCTTAGTGAACGGCATTTCAGCTACAGTATTGTTCGACTCGGGGGCTACCCGATCATTTGTGTCTCTTGCGCTTAGCAAGAGGTTTAACAGAGCTCCGGGGGAGCTGGATTGCCCCCTAGAGGTTGAGATAGCTGATGAGAGGACCGTCAGGGTCGCGAGAGTTCATAGGGCGTTTTCGCTGCAATTATTCGATGAGCAGTTTTCAGTGGACTTGGTTCCCATTCCCCTGCGAGGGAATAAGGTTATAGTGGGTATGGATTGGATGAGCCCCAGTGGGGCAGTGATTGATTGTGAGCTGCAGTTAGTGAGGGTTCGCACTCCCAGTGGGGGAGAGTTAGTGATTCAGGGCGAGAGGCCACAGCGCGGACCGATACTGTGTTCAGCAGCGAGAGCGAGGCGCTACGTTCAGCAGGGTTGCACATGGTACGTCGCCTATGTAATAGATGCCCGGGAGAAGGGTAAGGCGACGGTTGATGATGTGCCAGTAGTACGAGAGTACCCGGACGTATTCCCAGAGGATTTGCCTGGAATACCTCCGGAGAGACAGGTCGAGGTTCGGATTGACCTGGTTCCGGGTGCGGCTCCGATAGCCAAAGCACCGTATCCGTTGGCTCCTCCAGAGATGCAGGAGTTGTCTACGCAGCTGCAGGAGCTGCTAGACAAGGGTTTCATCAGGCCGACTAGTTCACCATGGGGAGCCCCAATACTTTTTGTGAGGAAGAAGGATGGGTCGCACCATATGTGCATAGATTACCGGGAGTTGAACAAGGTAACGGTGAAGAACCGTTACCCACTTCCGAGGATAGACGACTTGTTTGACCAGCTTCAGGGAGCATCTTGGTTCTCCAAGATTGATCTGCGGTCAGAATATCACCAGATGCGGGTCAGGGATGAGGATGTGCAGAAGACCGCTTTTAGGACCCGCTATGGTCATTATGAGTTTGTGGTGATGCCGTTCGGGCTCACCAATGCTCCAGCCACGTTCATGGATCTCTTGAACCGCGTATGCAGACCGATTGTGGATTGGTCTGTGATAGTGTTCATTGATGACATCTTGGTTTATTCCAAGACTCAGAAGCAGCATGAGGAGCACCTGAGAGAGGTGCTAGAGACGCGGAGGAGGGAGAGACTTTTCGCGAAGTTCTCCAAGTGCGAGTTCTGGTTGCGCGAGGTGCAGTTCCTTGGACACCTCATCAACCAGAAGGGTATACTAGTGGATCCGGCCAAGATAGAGGCCGTGATGCAGTGGGAGGTCCCGAGATCTCCAACTGAGATTCGGAGTTTCCTAGGATTAGCAGGGTACTACAGGAGATTCATTCAGGATTTCTCCAAGATAGCAGTTCCGCTCACCCGACTGACCAAGAAGTCGGTGGTGTTTCGCTGGGGGACTGAGCAGCAGGCAGCATTTGAGACCCTCAGGCAGAGATTGTGCAAGGCGCCGATTCTCACCCTGCAAGAAGGAGTAGAGGATTTTGTAGTCTACTGTGATGCTTCGATCACAGGTATGGGAGCAGTGTTGATGCAGCGAGGGCATGTAATAGCTTACGCCTCTAGACAGTTGAAGCCTCACGAGGCTAACTATCCGACGCATGACTTAGAGTTGGGGGCAGTAGTGTTTGCCCTCAAGATTTGGAGACATTACCTCTATGGGGTCTGCTGTATCATTTACACGGATCACAAGAGTTTGAGGTACCTCATGGATCAGCCGAATCTGAACATGAGGCAGCGCCGATGGCTAGATGTGGTAAAGGACTACGATTGTGAGATCCTTTATTATTCGGGCAAGGCCAACGTAGCGGTCGACTCCCTGAGCCGCAAGGCGGTAGCCGCCCCAATCAGGGATATTTGTCTGAGGATGACGGTGATTACTCCATTGTTGGAGCAGATCAGAGAGGCACAGGTTGAGGGCCTGAAGGAGGAGAGACAGAAATGTGAGAGGATTGTGGGCTGAGTAGCTTCCTTTGACTATGACAGTCGAGGATTGTTGACCCTTCATGGGAGAGTTTGGGTACCGTACTGGGGAGGAGTACGACAGGTACTGATGGACGAGCCCCACAAGTCTCGGTTCTCCATCCACCCAGGGGCGACGAAGATGTACAGAGATCTTTAACCCGACTATTGGTGGCCCTGCATGAAGCGGGACGTAGCTTGGTACGTGGAGAGATGCCTGACCTGCAGGAAGGTCAAGGCGGAGCATCAGAGATGCCACGGCAAGATGCAGCCGTTAGACATTCCCGTGTGGAAATGGGAGGATATCACCATGGATTTCATCACTAAGCATCCCAGGACCGCACGTGGAGTTGATTCGATTTGGGTCATAGTGGATCGGCTGACCAAGAGCGCACATTTCATACCGATTCAGGAGAGCATATCGGCCGAGAAGCTAGTTGATATTTATGTGCGCGAGGTAGTGGCACGGCATGGAGTGCCTGTCTCGGTGGTGTCAGACCGAGAAGTCCGGTTTACTTCCAGGTTTTGGAAGCGGTTTCATGACGAGATGGGGACTCGTCTTCACTTCAGCACCGCTTTCCACCCTCAGACGGATGGACAAAGCGAGAGGACGATTCAGACCCTCGAGGACATGCTTCGGGTATGTGTACTTGATTTCGGTGGCAGTTGGGATACGTATCTTCCGTTAGCGAAGTTTTCGTATAACAACAGCTACCACTCCAGTATAGACCGACCTCCCTTCGAGATGCTCTACGGGAGGAAGTGCAGGACCCCAATCTGTTGGGGTGAGGTCGGTCAGCGAGTCATGGGGAGTACAGATGTGGTACTCAAGACCACAGAGTTCATCCAGCAGGTCCGTAGCACACTGCAGACTGCGCAGAGTCGGCAGAAGAGTTACGCCGACAGGAGGCGTTCGGATTTGGAGTTTCAGGTGGGCGATATGGTCCTCCTGAAGGTATCACCCTGGAAGGGTGTTATCAGGTTCCGAAAGAGGGGCAAGCTGGGCCCCAGGTTCATTGGTGCTTTTAGGGTTTTGGCCCGAGTAGGTCGGGTCGCCTATCGGTTGGATCTTCCAGCAGAGCTTAGCCAGATCCACAACACTTTCCATGTTTCTCAGTTGAGGAAGTGTTTGGTGGACGAGTCAGCGGTTGTACCCTTAGAGGATATTCAGGTAGATAACAGCCTGAATTATATCGAGAGACCAGTTGCGATCTTGGATCGGAAAACGAAGACTCTGAGGAACAAGGTAGTCCAACTAGTGAAGGTGCAGTGGCATCACCGAAAGGGTTCAGAATGGATGTGGGAGGCCGAGGAGGAAATGAGGGAGCATTATCCAGAGATGTTTATAGATTCAGCAGCAACGGACTTCGAGGACGAAGTCTAAGATAAGTGGGGGAGAATTGTAACACCTCATTTCTGGTATGTGATTTAAATAAAGTAATTTTCATTTTCTTAAGGGATACTCGACGAGTCTATAGCCCAACTCGTCGAGTAGAGACGGGATGATCACGCATTTTAAGTAGGCTACTCGGCGAGTCCATATGAAGGGACTCGGCGAGTCTGCCTGTCTGGATGAAGCCCTAATTTCAAGGGTTTGTACCCTATATAAACGTCATTATAGCCTCCCACCCCACCCTCCAGCACCTTTAGAGCATTTCCCCTGTAAACCCTAGCCCCCATTGTTGAGCTTGAGTGTGTTTGTGCTAGTTTTGAGGTTTTGGAAGAGAAAGAAAGAAGGAAGGATCCAAAGGAGAAGAAGAAGATCCAGAGTCTCTTGATCATCAGCCTCACATTCTGGTACTAAAGCTTGTACCTTGCTTGTTATTTCCATTTGATAGTCTTGTATGCTTAGATGTGCTTCTTTTTGGGACTTTTTGGATCCAAACTCGAGATTGGGACTCCTATAAGGAAATGGATCTTAGATCTGAGTATATTTGAGCTGTAGGAGCTCAAAGTAGCTGCCTTTATGCACCCAAGGTCGAGTTCCAAACCCTAAGACCCCATTTTTAGCTTATTTTGATGTTCTAGCCTCATTTCTTCATGCATGCACGTAAAGTTCGAAACTTTACGTGTAAAACCAACCCTAAGAGCCTAGATCTATGATTTGGAAGCACTGAAATCGATTAGAATCGACTGTATAGTAATAGCATGCTTGGGACTCGGCAAGTTGTTCTTCAACTCGGCGAGTTGTTCTTCAGGCTCGACGAGTTGTTCTTACGACTCGGCGAGTTGCAGACTGGACGTGTTCATACGATGAAGGAGAACTCGACGAGTTGTTCATACAACTCAGCGAGTCGGATGAAGTTAGACTCGATCTATGTATCGAAGAAGAACTCGTCAAGTCTTCGCCAAACTCGACGAGTAGAAGCGAGTAGAGGACTAGAACGGATGAAAGGGACTCGGCGAGTCCGGTCAACTGGAAGTTGACTTTGACCAGGAAGTTGACTTTGACCGGGGGTAAAATAGTAATTTCACCCTCAGTTTAGTTATCAGTATTTGATTGAGTATATTTATGGGAATTGTAGTCGGGGAGATACCAGAGCAGTAGCAGACAGTTCCCGAGTAGCTTTTTTAGCATCCAACTTACGAGGTGAGTTTCCTTCCAGTATGAACGGGTCTACGGCCACAATCCCGACCCGTTTAGTTAGCAGTAGTTCCGGACTTCGGTCCGATGCAGTAGTCCAGTGTGCTTGATGTCTTTGTGATTCAAGCATGTCTTTATGTTATGTGCTCCGGACTTCGGTCCGATGCAGTATGCAGTATATGTGCTATGTTAGTAGTTATGATTATGCTATGCTATGTTCAGTCAGTTTCCGGACTTCGATCCGATGCAGAGGGCAAGGCCCTGGTTAGTTCCGGACTTCGGTCCGATGCAGTTTCTGGACTTCGGTCCGATGCAGAGGGCAAGGCCCTGGTTAGTTCCAGACTTCGGTCCGATGCAGTTTCCGGACTTCGGTCTGATGCAGAGGGCAAGGCCCTGGTTAGTTCCGGACTTCGGTCCGATGCAGTTTCCGGACTTCGGTCCGATGCAGAGGGCAAGGCCCTGGTTAGTTCCGGAATTCGGTCCGATGCAGTTTCCGGACTTCGGTCTGATGCAGAGGGCAAGGCCCTGGTTAGTTCCGGACTTCGGTCCGATGCAGTTTCCGGATTTCGGTCCGATGCAGTGGGCAAGGCCCAGTAGTTGTTTTATATGTTATTGTATGGTATGTGGTAGATTGGGGGAACTCACTAAGCTTTGTGCTTACAGTTTCAGTTTTTGGTTTCAGGTACTTCCGGAAGTAAAGGGAAGAGCTCGGGATGATGGCATGGCACACACCACTGTTTCAGTTTTATCCTGGGAGTTTTATTCAGATATTTCGATATGATTGATACAGTATTTGTTTTGACACAGTTACTTGACTTTTGAGTTACTCACTCTATGGTTCTTAGTATGTATGACATTCGATGATGTGATTTTAGTAATATTAAAACAAAAATTTTTGGGTCGAATTTTGGGATGTTTCACCTTCTCTCGGTCCTCATCTCCTAAGGACCGAACCTCGTCGGTTCGCTCCTAATTCCCGGTTTTCGACAACTTTCGCCTATTAAGCCCGTTTTTAACGTTTTTGACGGGGGTTTTTCACCAAATTCATATTTTTATCATTTTAAACTCCCTAAACTCATATTTTATTTATTTCTCAAGGATTTAGTAATTATAAATCATTATTTTGCAATAAATAAATAACTTAGAATGCCAAGTGGGTCAAGTGTGCCCACTTGTCTCCATAGGTCATCTTCTCATTGGTCCAACCCTATCCACATCACACAAACCAAGGCAAACATCCTTTCAACTTTGTAAATTGCTCCAGCAACATCTATATAAAGAAATCCCTGGAGGATTTCTTGGTTCACTTTGATCACTTCCAAAACTTGTACACTTTCTTACCTCTCTAGAGAGCCTCTTTTTCTCTCTACTTCCAACAATTTTTTGAAGTGTTCTTGATGTGACAACCGTCAAAATTCGAGTCGGTTCTAGATTTGAATAAACTTAGTTGCACATATAGGCACAACACATATTAGACTTAGTAATTAGAAGCTAAGTTATAACCTAGTAGAAACTTGGAAACATATAGAAACAATGGATGGTGTACTTAGATTTCACATTGATATGTGAATTCTACAACTACTTAACTGTAGTGACTATCCATATACGGGTCGCTCTTTGAATCGAACACCTTTTTATGAATCATATACACACATCATGCACTTGACCTAGTGGTATAAATTAGGTCCGAGTCTCGTAGGAACTTAAGTCAAAGTTGAAGACTAGGACTAGTATACTCGATTCCTCAATTTCGCTTGAATCTCGGAATCACTACATAGAATGCCAATAAACCGATAAAAATAAATTACAAACATTATTTATAACCATAAAAGAGTTATAATACCATAAGATAATTTAAAGTCTCAAATATTCTATTTATTTTGATATTCAAAGTTTATGAAACTCCAAAACCCTAAAAGCCCTAAAAACTCATATTTATAAACTTTAACCTTAAAAATCCTATAAAAACAATTATGAACCTTATAATATTATCTTATCATAATAATTATTATGAAATACAATTCAATGAAAAATAAAGATTTAGTTATTAACATTTACCCTTGATTTATAAGTCAAAAATCAAGAGTTTTATGCATAAAAACTAAATTAAGGTGCACATTTTATAAAAAGTTGGATATTTTTATAAAAGATTTGAATTTTTATAAAAGAAACAAGAGAGAGAGAGCCTCTCCTCCACTAAAATCGGATCCCTCTCTCCCCATATCTCTCTCTCACACTCTCATTCTCCAAACACACACATCTCTCTTCTTTCTCTCTCTAGAAAACTCTCTCTACCTTCTCTCTACTTTTTCTCTCCAAACACCACTCCATTCTCTCTTCCTCCCTCTAAGAACCAAGAAATTTTCCAGAAAACAAACCCAAGAACACTCCTCAAACTCGAAATCTTCATCATCTTGTGGTATTCTTGAAGGTAAAATCGATTTCTACTTCACTTTTCCTTCAAGTTTTGCTCTTTTTCTTACACTTTCTCCTTCTTCATCTTCTTCAAACTTGTTTTCTTTTTGTTAAAATGGTTTTTACAACATTATGGATGTGTTTTAACACCATGCATGTATGATAAATAAGGTTGCATGTTCATGATCTTAGTGCAAAAATCGATTTTAAGGATTAAAACATCAAACTCAAGTTAAGAGTTTTTGAGAAACAAAATTTTGTTCATAAATGCATGTATACATTTTGATAAGTTTTAATCTTTTGATCTCTGGAAACATGACTAAAATATGAGGTTATCATGATATATTTAAAATACTTCAAAAGATTTACTCAAGGAAATGATGAAAACCCACTTTTCTAACCAATCATCATGCATGCAATCTGCCAGATTTCCTTACCTGACTTTAAACTGTCATATCTCACTCATTTCTTAGCCAAAATTCGTGATTCTTTTTCTGAAATATAATATTTTGAGTTATCTTTCAAACCCATCTGACCTCACTAAAAAATTCCAATATTTCAATTTTTACCAATTTTTACAAAACTATTGCTCAAACAGCACTTTCCTTATGAACATTTGTTTTGTGTTGCATGTTCAGAGGACTTATTCATCACTAAAAATCATTCAAAAATTATTTTGAACTCTTAACATCATATATTAAGAGGTACAAAAAGATCTTGATTTAAAAGTCTTTGGAACATGTTGCAAAAATTTTCAAAGTAACATCAATAATCTTTACATAAATCACAAGAACCAAGTTTTCTCTATACATTTTATTGAGTCTTTAGGCATGGTTTTCAACATCAAAAATAAGAAAACAATTTTTCATTGTTGTTAAATTGTATGAAGATGCATTCTGAAAATTTTCAGCTCAATATATATTTTCTTTATTTTTATATGAAAATAATAAGAAAATAGAGTGTTAAATCATATAAATACTTACACTGGTAAATAAATTCTGGAAAAATTCTTGGATGGTTCTTTAAGTTAATAAACATCTCCCATGAAGTTTCAATGACTTTTGTTACTGTTTAATATGGTTTTGAATTTTCTTTTTGTTTAGCCCCAATAAATCATAAAACCACTTTACACAATTGGAAAAGGCTGTATAACAATTTTCGCAGCTTCTACCAGAGGTATAAGACTTAGAAAAATATTTTCAGAATTTTTCATAATGTATTCCTATTTTTCCCCGATTTTTGTATTTATAATGGCCTAAAAATAGAAAAAAGTAGTTTTGCTCACCCAAAATTCATGAAAATTTACCAGAACACTTTTTAGTACATTAGAAGGCTACATAAAATTTGTGTTGATTTTTCTTTTCTGTATACTATTTTTCTCCTATTTTCTAAGATTAAATACACTTAAATACACAAAATCGGATTTCAGTATATAAAAACCACATTTGGTATTTTTCCCAGATTATTTACTCTGTAAATGAAGTGTACAAAAATTTTGGTAATTTACTTTAACTGTTTGATAATTATTCTCCAATTAATGATTATTTAAGAGGATAAAACAAAGAAAAATAGAAAGACTAATTGAAAAATATAATTTCAATTTTTCGCAGCTTCTACATGTATAATAAAAGTGTTACAAAAAGTTTGGGTAATTTTGGAAACTGTTTTCTATTTATCCCTATTTTTATTAGAATAAATGCATAAAAATCATAAAATGGGGTTAAACAGTTTAGAAACCCCTTTTTATATTTTTCCCAACTTAAGTATGTGTAATGACATTGTTACAAAAAATTTGGGGTATTTTCATAACTGATTTCTATTTTTCATGAATTTGTATCTATTTAGAGAATTAAATATGTGAAAAATGGTTATACATATTCATAATGCATGAACATTTATCTAGAAGTCTTTTAGTACATTTAGAACCAAAATCTGAAGTTTGGTAATTTTTATTAACTGTTTAGTATTTTTCATGATTTTATGGTTATTCAAGAAACTAAAATCGTGAAAAATAGTTAGACAAATCAAAAATTCAAGAAAATTTATCTTAAGGTGTTTGACATCAATTAAAACTGAAATGCAAAGTTTGGGAAAGTTTAGAACTAAATTGATTTAGTTTTGAATATTTAATCATTGGAACACCTCTAAAATGTTAAATAATAACATTTCAATAATGAGAATTTTCCACTTAAATTGTTATATAACAATTGATCCATTGAAATTTAATTTTCACAGAAAAATGTTTGTAACTTATCAATATTAAATTTTGACACAATATTGGCATAATTCTATTGTAGTAGTAAGTATACTAGTATTAGATTTCGATTAGAGACTCACTAGCGAAAACCATTATTGTAGGAATCGGTAGTGGTACTCGTGGAACGTAGTTCAAGGCACCATTTGCATCATCTCAATGTATTGTGAGTATTCACCACTCCCCTATTTTCGGTTTTTAAATGTTTTGGGGTGGAAAAGCATGTCCTAAACTATTTATGTTCGTTGTATTTAATTGACTCGTATAAACTTGGTTGCTATATTTTGCATATTGTGAGTATTCACGCACTCCCCTATTTTCAGTTTTTATGTTTTGGGGGTGGAAAAGCATGTCCCAAAAAACTATTATTTGAATGTTGTATTTAAATTGATTTGTATCAAACATGATTGCTATTTTATTGCTATGTGTCTCTATGTATGTCTATGCAACACGGAACATGAGAACTTATCGTACTAAGGCCCTTCCCTTATCTCTAACCATTAACTCTTTGAGCCAATGGTCATTATGGATAGCGCTATTAGGAATTGACAACTCCTCACTCGCCCTATTGCTGGAGTGCATGATACCATATTCATCTATGGAACGATAAGCATAGATCTTGATAGCGCTTCAGTCATAGGTTTGGTTGAGACTCATTGTTTGCTCATACACATACAAACTCGTTTCTCGTTATAGCAATAAACTTGTTTATTAATTATAGCAATGAACTTTGTTTCTCATTACAACAATGAACTGTTATTACTGAAAACTTATATACATGTTTTAGCAATGAAATTGTTTGCTCCTTGTAGCAACGAAATTGATTGCTCATTTTAGCAATGAAACTTGTTTACTCGTTTGAGTAACGAACTTTATCTTCCATGAGAATATGAATGTTGCATCTTATTTGGGCAACATACATTATCTCTCATGATGACAAAGAACTTTGTTTTTACAAACTTATTTACTCATTTTAACAATATACTTTTATTATTGGAAACTTTTATCAAAACTTTGATTTCAATTCATGGAACCAATATTATTTTGTTTATCTGTGAGTACTCACCAACTATTTTTATAGTTGACGCTCGTTTTACATGTTTTTTCAGGAATCATCGAGTAAGTGGCACTTAGGGACACTTCATTTTTAGGAGCATTCACATGTGTTGTATTTCAATTTACATTGTAATTTCTTTTAAAAGTTGTTCAAACCCATTGTGAATTTGTAATGATTTTTAATACTATGGTTGGTGTTGTCTTTTAACTTTTGCGATGAAACCCTTTGTACTGCCACGCCCTGTGTTTCCGCTTTAGCGGGGTGTGACACTTGAGCTACTACTTCACTTTTTGGATCCTCCAAGCTTTCATGTGTTCATCAAGTGTTCTTGACTTAATACTCCTCGTCTTCGACCTTCCACTCTTCAATAAATCACTCAAGGTGAGTTCATACTCCTACATTTTTAAGTTTTCTTTAGCTTTCACCCATCCGAATGTTTTTCAAATCTAAATTATATACAACTTGTATACACGAAGTGATGGTGGATGAGCCAAGTATGAGTCTTATCATGAACTTCAGAGTAAAAACCTGCAGGCATACTACGACAACCGAAAATACCTGATTGGAAGTGGTAGCGAATTGCAGTGGGCTTCATAATCAAATTACCCAAGGCAATAGGTGGACTTTATATCATTTTGGGTGATCGTCGACAGATTAACCAAGTCCGCACATTTCTTGTAAATTGAAGGAAACAGGCAAATAGAGAAGCTAACTAGAACGTGTGTCCGAGAGATTAGTTAGACTGCAAGGTGTCCCAATGTCTATTATCTCCGTTTGAGATAGTAGAAACACCTCACGAATTCTGGCAATCACTACAGGAATCCCTGGAAATTAGGCTAGACATGAGTATAGCCTACCTTCCACAAACTGACAGACAGAATGAGAGAACGATTCAAGCATTATAAGTCATGTTGAAAGCATATGTGATCGGCTTTGGTAAAGCATGGGATACCCATTTATCAACTAGTCGAGTCCTTTACCATATTAGCATTTAAAGTTGCTCCATTCGAAACTGTCACACCCCACTAAAGCGGAAACACGAGGCGTGGCAGTATAAAGGGTTTCATAGCAAAAGTTAAAAGACAACACCAACCATAGTATTAAAATCATTACAGTTTTACAATGGGTTTGAACAACTTTTAAAAGAAATTACAATGTAAATTGAAATACAACACATGCGAATGCTCCTAAAAGTGAAGTGTCCCTAAGTGCCACTTACTCGATGATTCTTGAAAAAGCATATAAACGAGTGTCAACTATAAAAATAGTTGGTGAGTACTCACAGATAAACAAAATAATATTGGTTCCATGAATTGAAATCAAAGTTTTGATAAAAGTTTCCAATAATAAAAGTATATTGTTAAAATGAGTAAATAAGTTTGTAAAAACAAAGTTCTTTGTCATCATGAGAGATAATGTATGTTGCCCAAATAAGATGCAACATTCATATTCTCATGGAAGATAAAGTTCGTTACTCAAACGAGTAAACAAGTTTCATTGCTAAAATGAGCAATCAATTTCGTTGCTACAAGGAGCAAACAATTTCATTGCTAAAACATGTATATAAGTTTTCAGTAATAAAAGTTCGTTGTTGTAATGAGAAACAAAGTTGATTGCTATAATTAATAACAAGTTTATTGCTATAACGAGAAACGAGTTTGTATGTGTATGAGCAAACAATGAGTCTCAACCAAACCTATGATTGAAGCCTTATCAAGATCTATGCTTATCGTTCCATAGATGAATATGGTATCATGCACTCCAGCAATAGGGCGAGTGAGGAGTTGTCAATTCCTAATAGCGCTATCCATAATGACCATTGGCTCAAAGAGTTAATGGTTAGAGATAAGGGAAGGGCCTTAGTACGATAAGTTCTCATGTTCCGTGTTGCATAGACATACATAGAGAGACATAGCAATAAAATAGCAATCATGTTTGATACAAATCAATTTAAATACAACATTCAAATAATAGTTTTTCGGGACATGCTTTTCCACCCCAAAACATAAAAACTGAAAATAGGGGAGTGCGTGAATACTCACAATGCATTTAGATGATGCAAATGGTGCCTTGAACTACGTTCCACGTGTACCACTACCGATTCCTACAATAATGGTATTCGCTAGTGAGTCTCTAATCGAAATCTAACACTAGTATACTTACTACTACAATAGAATTATGCCAATAATGTGTCAAAATTTAATATTGATAAGTTAAAAACATTTTTCTGTGGAAATTAAGTTTCAAAGAATCAATTGTTATATAACAATTTAAGTGGAAAATTTCCATTATTGAAATGTTAATATTTAACATTTTAGAGGTGTTCCAATGATTAAATATTCAAAACTAAATCAATTTAGTTCTAAACTTTCCCAAACTTTGCATTTAAGTTTTAATTGAAGTCAAAGACCTTAAGATAAATTTTCTTGAATTTTTGATTTGTCTGACTATTTTTCACGATTTTAGTTTCTTGAATAACCATAAAATCATGAAAAATACTAAACAGTTAATAAAAGTTACCAAAATTCAGATTTTGGTTCTAAATGTACTAAAAGACTTCTAGATAAATTTTCATGGATTATGAATATGTATAACCATTTTTCACATATTTAATTCTCTAAATAGATACAAATTCATGAAAAATAGAAATCAGTTATGAAAATACCCCAAACTTTTTATAACAATGTCATTACACATACTTAAGCTGGGAAAAATATAAAAAGGGGTTTCTAAACTGTTTAACCCAATTTTATGATTTTTATGCATTTATTCTAATAAAAATGGGGATAAATAGAAAACAGTTTCCAAAATTACCCAAACTTTTTGTGATATTGTTATTAAACATTCTTAAGTTGGGAAAAATATAAATATTGATTTCTAAACTGTTTAACCCAATTTTATGATTTTTGAGCATTTATTCTAATAAAAATTGAAATAAATAGAAAACAGTTTCCAAAATTGCCCAAAATTTTTGTAACACTTTTATTATACATGTAGAAGCTGTGAAAAATATAAAATATATTTTTTAATTAGTCTTTCTATTTTTCTTTGTTTTATCCTCTTAAATAATCATTAATTGGAGAATAATTATTAAACAGTTAAAGTAAATTACCAAAATTTTTGTACACTTCATTTACAGAGTAAATAATCTGGGAAAAATACCAAATGTGGTTTTTTGTATACTGAAATCCGATTTTGTGTATTTAAGTGTATTTTTCTTTGTTTTATCCTCTTAAATAATCATTATGTAGCCTCCTAATGTACTACAAAGTGTTCTGCTAAATTTTCATGAATTTTGGGTGAGCAGAACTATTTTTTTCTATTTTTAGGCCATTATAAATACAAAAATCGGGGAAAAATAGGAATGCATTATGAAAAATTCTGAAAATATTTTTCTAAGTCTTATACCTCTGGTAGTAACTACGAAAATTGTTATATATCATTTTAAGATTTTCTAAAGTGCTTTTATGATTTATTGGAACCAAACAAAAAGAAAATTCAAGACCATATTAAACAGTTGCAAAAATCGATGAAACTTAATGAGGGATCATTATTTAGCATAGGGGTCATGCACGAATTTAAATAGGATTTATAGACCCCAGAAAGTATTTTATATGATTTATTGCCCTATTTTCTTGCATTAATTATAGTAATTCGAGATAAATGAATTATCTTCTGGAAATTTACAAAGCATCTTATTTTGTTGATGGGAATCTGGGAAAAATCGGATTTGGTCCGAAAAGGAGTTTTAGATATTTATTTGGAAATAAATCCTTCATGAACATCTTTGAAAGCTTTTAACAACATACTTTGATGATCTAGCATCTAAGCTTGAAGATCATCAAATGCATGTTTGTTTGAAGACCATTCATGAGTTTGAAATATTCAAAAATCGTTTTTGAAAGAAAACTTTGGATGCATGTGGTGATTTTCCACCGAAACGTGTAGAAAAGTGCATTTCCATGGTTTTGACTTAGGTTTAGGTCATGGATCTTCACCATTTTGTAACATGCAAAATGTTTTTGGTGAAAATCTACCACCATCATCATCAAAACTGAAGTGAATGAACATTCACACAAATTTTCTAAGAGAATGGTGTAGAAGAACAAGGAAATGCAAGAAAAACCTTTAAAACTAGAAAGAAAAGTGAAGGAGATTGAAGGATTTTCGTGATTACCATGAAGAACAACCCTAGAAGATGAAGATTTGAAGGTTAAGAGATGTTCTTGGCTGGAGAATTTCGTGGTTTTAGAGAGGGAAAGAGAGAGTTTGAGTGTGGTAAATGGCGGAGTGAGAGAGAGAGTGTAGAGAGAGAGAGAGAGAAGTGAAGGAGATTGTCACACCCCGCTAAAGCGGAAACACGAGGCGTGGCAGTATAAAGGGTTTCATAGCAAAAGTTAAAAGACAACACCAACCATAGTATTAAAAATCATTACAATTTTACAATGGGTTTGAACAACTTTTAAAAGAAATTACAATGTAAATTGAAATACAACACATGCGAATGCTCCTAAAAGTGAAGTGTCCCTAAGTGCCACTTACTCGATGATTCCTGAAAAAGCATGTAAAACGAGCGTCAACTATAAAAATAGTTGGTGAGTACTCACAGATAAACAAAATAATATTGGTTCCATGAATTGAAATCAAAGTTTTGATAAAAGTTTCCAATAATAAAAGTATATTGTTAAAATGAGTAAATAAGTTTGTAAAAACAAAGTTCTTTGTCATCATGAGAGATAAAGTATGTTGCCCAAATAAGATGCAACATTCATATTCTCATGGAAGATAAAGTTCGTTACTCAAACGAGTAAACAAGTTTCATTGCTAAAATGAGCAATCAATTTCGTTGCTACAAGGAGCAAACAATTTCATTGCTAAAACATGTATATAAGTTTTCAGTAATAAAAGTTCGTTGTTGTAATGAGAAACAAAGTTCATTGCTATAATTAATAACAAGTTTATTGCTATAATGTGTAACGAGTTTGTATGTGTATGAGCAAACAATGAGTCTCAACCAAACCTATGACTGAAGCCCTATCAAGATCTATGCTTATCGTTCCATAGATGAATATGGTATCATGCACTCCAGCAATAGGGCGAGTGAGGAGTTGTTAATTCCTAATAGCGCTATCCATAATGACCATTGGCTCAAAGAGTTAATGGTTAGAGATAAGGGAAGGGCCTTAGTACGATAAGTTCTCATGTTTCGTGATGCATAGACATACATAGAGAGACATAGCAATAAAATAGCAATCATGTTTGATACAAATCAATTTAAATACAACATTAAAATAATAGTTTTTCGGGACATACTTTTCCACCCCAAAACATAAAAACTGAAAATAGGGGAGTGCGTGAATACTCACAATGCATTGAGATGATGCAAATGGTGCCTTGAACTACGTTCCACGAGTACCACTACCGATTCCTACAATAATGGTATTCGCTAGTGAGTCTGTAATCGAAATCTAATACTAGTATACTTACTACTACAATAGAATTATGCCAATAATGTGTCAAAATTTAATATTGATAAGTTACAAACATTTTTCTGTGGAAATTAAGTTTCAAAGAATCAATTGTTATATAACAATTTAAGTGGAAAATTTAGATTATTGAAATGTTAATATTTAACATTTTAGAGGTGTTCCAATGATTAAATATTCAAAACGAAATCAATTTAGTTCTAAACTTTCCCAAACTTTGTATTTCATTTTTAATTGAAGTCAAAGACCTTAAGGTAAATTTTCTTGAATTTTTGATTTGTCTAACTATTTTTCACCATTTAATTCCTTGAATAATCATAAAATCATGGAAAAATAGTAAATTATCATGAAAAATTCTTATAATTTTTGTGTAACTGTTTTACAGTGTACATAATCTGGGAAAATTATTAATATGTGTTTTCAAAAAGTTTAACACAATTTTTATGATTTTTGTACATTTAAGTGTATTAAATCTTGGGAAAATAGAAGAAAAATGGCATACAGAAGATAAAAATCATCAAAATTTTTATTTATCATCCTAACATATTATAAGAGTTTCTGGTAAATTTTTATTAATTTTGAATGAGTAAAACTATTTTTCCTGTTTTTAATCCATTATAAACACAAAAATCATGGAAAAATAGATATACATTTTGAAAAATTCCCAAAATATTTTTCTGAGTTTTAAATACAGGGTACAAGCTGCGAAAAATATGAAATAGTATTTTCACATTCCCTAAAGTGGTTTTATGATTTATTAGAGCTAAATAAAAAGAAAATTAAAAACAATACTAAACAGTAACAAAAGTCATTGAAACTTCATGGGGAATGTTTATTAACTTAAAGGATCATCCAAGAATTTTTCCAGAACTTATTTACTAGCGTAAGTATTTTATATGATTTAACACTCTATTTTCTTATTATTTTCATATAAAAAGAAAGAAAATATATATTGAGCTGAAAATTTCCAGAATGCATCTTCATACAATTTAATAACAATGAAAAATTGTTTTCTTATTTTTGATGTTGAAAACCATGCCTAAAGGCTCAATAAATTATAGAGAAAACTTGGTTCTTGTGATTTATGTAAAGATTATTGATGTTACTATGACAATTTTTGCAACATGTTACAAAGACTTTTGAATCAAGATCTTTTTGTACCTATTAATACATGATATTAAGAGTTCAAAATAATTTTTGAATGACTTTTAGTGATGAATAAGCCCTTTGAACATGCAACACAAAACAAATGTTCATAAGGAAAGTGCTGTTTGAGCAACAGTTTTATAAAAATTGGTAAAAATCGAAATATTGGAATTTTCCAGTGAGGTCAGATGGGTTTGAAATCTAACTCAAAATATTATATTGCAGAAAAAGAATCACGAATTTTGGTTAAGAAATGAGTGAGATATGACAGTTTAAAGTCAGGTAAAGAAATCTGGCAGATTGCATGCATGATGATTGGTTAGAAAAATGAGTTTTCATCATTTCCTTGAGTAAATCTTTTGAAGTATTTTAAATATATCATGATAAACTCATATTTTAGTCATGTTTCCAGAGATCAAAAGATTAAAACTTATCAAAATGTATACATGCATTTATGAACAAAATTTTGTTTCTCAAAAACTCTTAACTTGAGTTTGATGTTTTAATCCTTAAAATCGATTTTTGCACTAAGATCATGAACATGCAACCTTGTTTATCATACATGCATGGTGTGAAAACACATCCATCATGTTCTAAAAACCATTTTAACAAAAATAAAACAATTTTGAAGAAGATGAAGAAGGAGAAAGTGTAAGAAAAAAAGCAAAACTTGAAGGAAAAGTGAAGTAGAAATCGATTTTACCTTCAAGAATACCACAAGATGATGAAGATTTCGAGTTTGAGGAGTGTTCTTGGGTTTGTTTTCTGGAAAATTTCATGGTTCTTAGAGGGAGGAAGAGAGAATGGAGTGGTGTTTGTAGAGAAAAATTAGAGAGAAGGTAGAGAGAGTTTTCTAGAGAGAGAAAGAAGAGAGATGTGTGTGTGTTGGAGAATGAGAGTGTGAGAGAGAGATATGGGGAGAGAGGGATCCGAATTTTTTAGTATAATACCCCTTTCTCATTCATTTTCTTTTGTAAAGTTTAAGTTCTTTTATAAAATATCTCAATTTTTATATAAAATGTGCACTAAAATCAAGTTTTTATTCATAAAACCTTGATTTTTGATTTATAAATTAAGGGTAAATGTTAATGAGTTAAATTTTATTTTCCTTGATTATATTTCCCTGAATTTAATTGTTTTAGGATAATATTATGAGTTTCATAACTATTTTTATAGAATTCTTGATGTCAAATTTTATAAAATTTAGGTTTTAGGGTTTTTAGGGTTTTGAGAATTAATAAATATTTAGATATCAAAATCAATAGAATCTTTGAGACTTCAATTTATCTTATGGTATTATAACTCTTTTATAGTTATAAATAATATTTGTAACTTATTTTATCGGTTTATTGACATTCTATGTAGTGGTTTCGAGATTCAAACGAAATTGAGGAATCAAGTATACTAGTCATAGTTTTCAACTCTGACTTAAGTTTCTATGAGGCTCCAACCTAATTTCTACTGCTAGGTCAAGTGCATAATGTGTGTATATGATTCATGAAAAGGTGTTTGACTCAAAGAGTGACCCAAATATGGATAGTCACTACAGTTAAGTAGTAGTAGAATTCACATATCAATGTGAAATCTAAGTACACTATCATCCGATCCTACTTGTTTCCAAGTTTCTAGTAGGTTATAACTTAGCTTCTAGTTACTAAGTCTATTATATGTCGTGCCTATATGTGCAACTAAGTTTATTCAAATCTAGAACCGACTCGAATTTTGACGGTTGTCACATTCTCCCCCGGTTGAAAGAATTTCGCCCCGAAATTCAATTCGTAACGTATTCTATTAGAACTCAGTCGAATACAATTATATAGCTGGAGAGGTGGTGACTTGCAATGTTCTTTGATTATTTCGGGTTTATTTCCTCAAGGGAAAAGCCCAATTCTTTAGCTATAGTCAAATTAATGTTTCCTTAATTCGAGTTCTACAATTTAGATTGCGAGAAATTAGGATCATGGAAATCATGATCCAAACATGGCGACCTAGTCGAAAAAGATCATCTAGTTAGATATTATCTGAATTAAGAGAGCTATAAGTTTTGCTGAAGCAGTAACTGCACTGAGCGTTAAATCCGCATTGATCCTTAAGTCGCGTTCTAAATTAGCACTAAGTGTAAATTCGCCGCCTAATAAAGAAGAGATTAGGAACAATTTGTTCACTTCCGGGTTGGCTACTACATCTGGAAAGGATATATTTTGAAATAAGAAGGGGTAGCACGAATGAAAGAGAAGCGATTAAGGGTAAGTTCCTAAAAATACGTACTAAGGGTAGACAACGAAGTTTTGTTACATCTCAAATGTAAAGGCTATTTAAGTGTCGTCTATAAAATCAGTTACGAAACGATCGAGGATTTCCGAAGCAATATTTACTACCACGTTACTCTTACTATAATAAAACAATATTCGAAGAATATATATATTTAGAGAGTCATTTTCGCAAATGGAGGCGATGCAAGTTTATGATAAATTAAACCACCTTGTCTAGATAACAATTTGAGTGATTAGAAATGATAAGTAATCTCACTATTATCAAAATGTGTAATAATTCAAAGATAATGAAAATACATGTGTGGCGATCAAACGAAGTAGTAAAATAATAAAAGGATAAATTAAAGTTAAATGTTTAAGTCGTCATTAAGGGGAAAATTTTTTTTATAGAAATATTAATATTAGGCTTTTCGTAAAATTGACTAATTGTCTAAGTCAAGACAAATACAAGTTTAAGAGGAGTCAGAATATTCATGAAAACAAGTTTGAGAGTTTAGGAATTTACTGAAAATAGCAAAGTAGAATGCTATTTTTAAGAAATGAATAAAAATACCGATCATTGAAAATAGTGCATTCTTAGTTTAGTGTTTCTACAAAAACAATCATTTAGAAAATAGATAATCGTAAAATTCAAAACTTTTGATGTATTTAAAGAAAAGGAGAAACATAAGGATACATATCCTTCACATATATTTTTCAGATATAGAAAAATTATAAGCATAAGGGTATTCATCTTTGTATTACTTATAAGGAAAAATACAATGAAACTTGCATTTTAAATCAAGTTTCCGAATTTAGAACGAAAGGGCAAATGTAAATAAGGAATACTTGTTTATTGTAGATTTCAAAATAAAAACAAGATGTATATGGTAAAAGGCGTAATTGAATATATCAAAGTTGACTAAATCAAAATTATGTCTCACGACTATACACGTATAAATTGCTCAAAACGAAAAGGGTAGACTTCTAGTCTGTATGTGTACGAACATGATACTAGGAGAAGCAAAATAGAAAGAAACAAAATTAGACAATGTATTATGTTACTATTATGGGCGTGCGAGATCTAAAATCATAAGGAGAGCAAGAAATCAAGTGCGGGGGAAAGAAAAAGGAAGGTAGCGGCGGCAATGATTGTTATTGTTAAAATTATAAGAACAATACCTATAGGTAGATTAAAACCAGGTTGAGATATATTTCAAACTTCAATATTTGATGTATATTAATGATTAAATAGAAATGAAGAAGTTTTAAAGTGTTTTCTAAGATTTGCTAAAAATTCACGAGTTATCTATTAAGTTAAACTCCCTTTGTGAAAAAGAAGAAACACTAAAACTTGTAATTGAAAATCTGACAGTTTTGACATTTTTTGACTGGGGTCCAACAATGGTTAAAACGGATAAGGTAAAAACTTACATATTTTGAATGAATAATTGTGCATTGTCGAAAGTGCGTCACTGGAATTTTAAAAGCGAACACTAAGTTTTGCAATGTTGTAAGTTTTATAAACACAGATTATAAAACTAATTTGAAATAAAATAAACAAATAAGGTGTGTTTTGAAATGTAGGCATCAGTGATGTCTTGTAAACACATTTGGATTAGAAAGTTATAGAAATACCGTGTTGGGTTTCAAGAAAACACATTTAAGTAAAGTACAATGCCTAAATGAGAAGGTAGTCAAGAGTCTTAAAACAAAAGTGGTTTGAAGATCCGATGAAGCTTTTACATATAATAGGACTTCAATGTTATATGTTTAAGTTTTATAGCATAGAGTTTAAACACTTTTATAAAAGAAAATATTTCTAAGTTTTTCGAAAACGTGTCAAAATGGTAAGCAAGGTTTAAAATGGTTTATATGCCCTTAAAAACACATCTATCCATTGAAATGGATTTGAAATAAAATTGAAATAGCAAGGTTAAAACCAATAATGGTTAAATTGAGTTTTGAAGAAAAGTGTTAAGTTAAAGCAAGTTGTCAGAAGATTTTTAGCGAGAATATGGCTTACATTGTTAAGAAATGTCTACTAAATTGATTGAAGTGGTTATGGAATATTTTATTGATGATAAATAAAACCGATGAAGCAAAATAATTTTTCGATGGAAGGTTAAGAAGTAAGGAATAAGTATGTTAGTGTAGCTGATCGTACCTAAATACTAAGGCGAGTCTAAGGCAAGTGCCGATGTCTTTTCCCCCAAGATAAAGGACAAGAAAAATTGTTTGAAAAACGTTTTATGGTCTCCATACAGTTTACGACCTTTTATAGAGGTCAAAGGGACATCCTATGTTAAGTTTTAAGCTCAAGGTGGAAACAACGTAGAGCTAAATCGTAGCGTAGTAATAAGGTCTCACGTATGGGTTAAACTTTCGTGTCTCCTCGTGAGTCGAATCCGGAATGCCCACCAATGGTATACAAGTGATTACTTAGTGGCGACTCATCTACCTCCTTACGCGATGCTCCAATTATCATTCGTGTCGATATCGAAACACTTTTTCATTGTTGTAACTCTAGTACGAAGACGATGAAGAGGTATTGAGGAATAATTGGTATAGGTTTCGACTTATGATTATTACTAGTGTATATCTATCTACTAACCTTATATCTAAAGTCAATAGCTACTGAGGAATACCCATTCGTAGTACTATGTGCATTGCTCCTAGAGTGGCTAGTGATATAACCTAAGTGGTTAACCTAGCACTTGATAAGGGACATGAATATTTCTAAATAAAGGCATTTCTATAAAAGTGCACTTAGTTTCTAAGTGTATCTAGATGAATGCCTATAATATGCAATGCCCGTACGCACACCAAAAAAATTTTGTTTTTCAAAAGTTTAAGTTGAAAATTGTTTTGAACATAATTCTACTATAACCGTTTCCAGCCTCACATTAACTTTCCTTAATTAAGCATAGTTGGCCAGGCTATACTTAGTTAAAGTCCAATAATGCGTACTCGAATTAGTTATATTAGTAGTATGTTCGGTATTTTAAAAACATTTTGAAATTTTTTGGCTATAGTTGTGGTTCTCCAAAGGAAAACCGGTATTCTCTATAACCTTCGGCTCTGATACCATTTTCTGTCACACCCCGCTAAAGCGGAAACACGAGGCGTGGCAGTATAAAGGGTTTCATAGCAAAAGTTAAAAGACAACACCAACCATAGTATTAAAAATCATTACAATTTTACAATGGGTTTGAACAACTTTTAAAAGAAATTACAATGTAAATTGAAATACAACACATGCGAATGCTCCTAAAAGTGAAGTGTCCCTAAGTGCCACTTACTCGATGATTCCTGAAAAAGCATGTAAAACGAGCGTCAACTATAAAAATAGTTGGTGAGTACTCACAGATAAACAAAATAATATTGGTTCCATGAATTGAAATCAAAGTTTTGATAAAAGTTTCCAATAATAAAAGTATATTGTTAAAATGAGTAAATAAGTTTGTAAAAACAAAGTTCTTTGTCATCATGAGAGATAAAGTATGTTGCCCAAATAAGATGCAACATTCATATTCTCATGGAAGATAAAGTTCGTTACTCAAACGAGTAAACAAGTTTCATTGCTAAAATGAGCAATCAATTTCGTTGCTACAAGGAGCAAACAATTTCATTGCTAAAACATGTATATAAGTTTTCAGTAATAAAAGTTCGTTGTTGTAATGAGAAACAAAGTTCATTGCTATAATTAATAACAAGTTTATTGCTATAATGTGTAACGAGTTTGTATGTGTATGAGCAAACAATGAGTCTCAACCAAACCTATGACTGAAGCCCTATCAAGATCTATGCTTATCGTTCCATAGATGAATATGGTATCATGCACTCCAGCAATAGGGCGAGTGAGGAGTTGTCAAGTCCTAATAGCGCTATCCATAATGACCATTGGCTCAAAGAGTTAATGGTTAGAGATAAGGGAAGGGCCTTAGTACGATAAGTTCTCATGTTCCGTGATGCATAGACATACATAGAGAGACATAGCAATAAAATAGCAATCATGTTTGATACAAATCAATTTAAATACAACATTAAAATAATAGTTTTTCGGGACATGCTTTTCCACCCCAAAACATAAAAACTGAAAATAAGGGAGTGCGTGAATACTCACAATGCATTGAGATGATGCAAATGGTGCCTTGAACTACGTTCCACGAGTACCACTACCGAGTCCTACAATAATGGTATTCGCTAGTGAGTCTGTAATCGAAATCTAATACTAGTATACTTACTACTAAAATAGAATTATGCCAATAATGTGTCAAAATTTAATATTGATAAGTTACAAACATTTTTCTGTGGAAATTAAGTTTCAAAGAATCAATTGTTATATAACAATTTAAGTGTAAAATTTAGATTATTGAAATGTTAATATTTAACATTTTAGAGGTGTTCCAATGATTAAATATTCAAAACGAAATCAATTTAGTTCTAAACTTTCCCAAACTTTGTATTTCATTTTTAATTGAAGTCAAAGACCTTAAGGTAAATTTTCTTGAATTTTTGATTTGTCTAACTATTTTTCACCATTTAATTCCTTGAATAATCATAAAATCATGGAAAAATAGTAAATTATCATGAAAAATTCTTATATTTTTTGTGTAACTGTTTTACAGTGTACATAATCTGGGAAAATTATTAATATGTGTTTTCAAAAAGTTTAACACAATTTTTATGATATTTGTACATTTAAGTGTATTAAATCTTGGGAAAATAGAAGAAAAATAGCATACAGAAGATAAAAATCATCAAAATTTTTATTTATCATCCTAACATATTATAAGAGTTTCTGGTAAATTTTTATTAATTTTGGATGAGTAAAACTATTTTTCCTGTTTTTAATCCATTATAAACACAAAAATCATGGAAAAATAGATATACATTTTGAAAAATTCCCAAAATATTTTTCTGAGTTTTAAATACAGGGTACAAGCTGCGAAAAATACGAAATAATATTTTCACATTCCCTAAAGTGGGTTTATGATTTATTAGAGCTAAATAAAAAGAAAATTAAAAACAATACTAAACAGTAACAAAAGTCATTGAAACTTCATGGGGAATGTTTATTAACTTAAAGGATCATCCAAGAATTTTTCCAGAACTTATTTACTAGCGTAAGTATTTTATATGATTTAACACTCTATTTTCTTATTATTTTCATATAAAAATAAAGAAAATATATATTGAGCTGAAAATTTCCAGAATGCATCTTCATACAATTTAATAACAATGAAAAATTGTTTTCTTATTTTTGATGTTGAAAACCATGCCTAAAGGCTCAATAAATTATAGAGAAAATTTGGTTCTTGTGATTTATGTAATGATTATTGATGTTACTATGACAATTTTTGCAACATGTTACAAAGACTTTTGAATCAAGATCTTTTTGTACCTATTAATACATGATATTAAGAGTTCAAAATAATTTTTGAATGACTTTTAGTGATGAATAAGTCCTTTGAACATGCAACACAAAACAAATGTTCATAAGGAAAGTGCTGTTTGAGCAACAGTTTTGTAAAAATTGGTAAAAATCGAAATATTGGAATTTTCCAGTGAGGTCAGATGGGTTTGAAAGCTAACTCAAAATATTATATTGCAGAAAAATAATCACGAATTTTGGTTAAGAAATGAGTGAGATATGACAGTTTAAAGTCAGGTAAAGAAATCTGGCAGATTGCATGCATGATGATTGGTTAGAAAAATGAGTTTTCATCATTTCCTTGAGTAAATCTTTTGAAGTATTTTAAATATATCATGATAAACTCATATTTTAGTCATGTTTCCAGAGATCAAAAGATTAAAACTTATCATAATGTATACATGCATTTATGAACAAAATTTGGTTTCTCAAAAACTCTTAACTTAAGTTTGATGTTTTAATCCTTAAAATCGATTTTTGCACTAAGATCATGAACATGCAACCTTGTTTATCATACATGCATGGTGTTAAAACACATCCATAATGTTCTAAAAACCATTTTAACAAAAATAAAACAAGTTTGAAGAAGATGAAGAAGGAGAAAGTGTAAGAAAAAAAGCAAAACTTGAAGGAAAAGTGAAGTAGAAATCGATTTTACCTTCAAGAATACCACAAGATGATGAAGATTTCGAGTTTGAGGAGTGTTCTTGGGTTTGTTTTCTGGAAAATTTCATGGTTCTTAGAGGGAGGAAGAGAGAATGGAGTGGTGTTTGGAGAGAAAAATTAGAGAGAAGGTAGAGAGAGTTTTCTAGAGAGAGAAAGAAGAGAGATGTGTGTGTGTTGGAGAATGAGAGTGTGAGAGAGAGATATGGGGAGAGAGGGATCCGAATTTTTTAGAATAATACCCCTTTCTCATTCATTTTCTTTTATAAATTTTAAGTTCTTTTATAAAATATCTCAATTTTTATATAAAATGTGCACTAAAATCAAGTTTTTATTCATAAAACCTTGATTTTTGATTTATAAATTAAGGGTAAATGTTAATGAGTTAAATTTTATTTTCCTTGATTATATTTCCCTGAATTTAATTGTTTTAGGATAATATTATGAGTTTCATAACTATTTTTATAGAATTCTTGATGTCAAATTTTATAAAATTTAGGTTTTAGGGTTTTTAGGGTTTTGAGAATTAATAAATCTTTAGATATCAAAATCAATAGAATCTTTGAGACTTCAATTTATCTTATGGTATTATAACTCTTTTATAGTTATAAATAATATTTGTAACTTATTTTATCGGTTTATTGGCATTCTATGTAGTGGTTTCGAGATTCAAACGAAATTGAGGAATCAAGTATACTAGTCATAGTTTTCAACTCTGACTTAAGTTTCTATGAGGCTCCAACCTAATTTCTACTGCTAGGTCAAGTGCATAATGTGTGTATATGATTCATGAAAAGGTGTTTGACTCAAAGAGTGACCCAAATATGGATAGTCACTACACTTAAGTAGTAGTAGAATTCACATATCAATGTGAAATCTAAGTACACTATCATCCGATCCTACTTGTTTCCAAGTTTCTAGTAGGTTATAACTTAGCTTCTAGTTACTAAGTCTATTATGTGTCGTGCCTATATGTGCAACTAAGTTTATTCAAATCTAGAACCGACTCGAATTTTGACGGTTGTCACATTCTCCCCCGGTTGAAAGAATTTCGCCCCGAAATTCAATTCGTAACGTATTCTATTAGAACTCAGTCGAATACAATTATATAGCTGGAGAGGTGGTGACTTGCAATGTTCTTTGATTATTTCGGGTTTATTTCCTCAAGGGAAAAGCCCAATTCTTTAGCTATAGTCAAATTAATGTTTCCTTAATTCGAGTTCTACAATTTAGATTGCGAGAAATTAGGATCATGAAAATCATGATCCAAACATGGCGACCTAGTCGAAAAAGATCATCTAGTTAGATATTATCTGAATTAAGAGAGCTATAAGTTTTGCTGAAGCACTAACTGCACTGAGCGTTAAATCCGCATTGATCCTTAAGTCGCGTTCTAAATTAGCACTAAGTGTAAAGTCGCCGCCTAATAAAGAAGAGATTAGGAACAATTTGTTCACTTCCGGGTTGGCTACTACATCTGGAAAGGATATATTTTGAAATAAGAAGGGGTAGCACGAATGAAAGAGAAGCGATTAAGGGTAAGTTCCTAAAAATACGTACTAAGGGTAGACAACGAAGTTTTGTTACATCTCAAATGTAAAGGCTATTTAAGTGTCGTCTATAAAATAAGTTACGAAACGATCGAGGATTTCCGAAGCAATATTTACTACCTCGTTACTCTTACTATAATAAAACAATATTCGAAGAATATATATATTTAGAGAGTCATTTTCGCAAATGGAGGCGATGCAAGTTTATGATAAATTAAACCACCTTGTCTAGATAACAATTTGAGTGATTAGAAATGATAAGTAATCTCACTATTATCAAAATGTGTAATAATTCCAAGATAATGAAAATACATGTGTGGCGATCAAACGAAGTAGTAAAATAATAAAAAGATAAATTAAAGTTAAATGTTTAAGTCGTCATTAAGGGGAAATTTTTTTTTATAGAAATATTAATATTAGGCTTTTTGTAAAATTGACTAATTGTCTAAGTCAAGACAAATACAAGTTTAAGAGGAGTCAGAATATTTATGAAAACAAGTTTGAGAGTTTAGGAATTTACTGAAAATAGCAAAGTAGAATGCTATTTTTAAGAAATGAATAAAAATACCGATCATTGAAAATAGTGCATTCTTAGTTTAGTGTTTCTACAAAAACAATCATTTAGAAAATAGATAATCGTAAAATTCAAAACTTTTGATGTATTTAAAGAAAAGGAGAAACATAAGGATACATATCCTTCACATATATTTTTCAGATATAGAAAAATTATAAGCATAAGGGTATTCATCTTTGTATTACTTATAAGGAAAAATACAATGAAACTTGCATTTTAAATCAAGTTTCCGAATTTAGAACGAAAGGGCAAATGTAAATAAGGAATACTTGTTTATTGTAGATTTCAAAATAAAAACAAGATGTATATGGTAAAAGGCGTAATTGAATATATCAAAGTTGACTAAATCAAAATTATGTCACAGAGATGGAGTGTGAGAGAGGAGTGATTATGTGTTTTGGGAAGAGGGGAAGCATCTTGGGAAGAGGGTGGACGGTTTTGAGTGTAAAATGCCCTCCCTCTCTTTTAATTTTATAAAAAAATTCAATTATTTTATAAAAATATCAAACTTTTTATAAAATATACACCCTAACCAAGTTTTTGCTCATGAAACCTTGATTTTTGACTTATAAATTTAGGGCAATTGTTAATGACTTAAATTTTATTTTCCTTAAATGCATTTTCATAATTTTAATTATTATAAGATCATATTATAAGTTTCATAATTATTTTTATAGAATTTTTAAGGTTAAAGTTTATAAATGTGAGTTTTTAGGGCATTTAGGGTTTTTGAGAGTATGTAAGTCTTTGGATATCAAAATTAATTAAATTTTTGAGACTTCAAATTATTTTTGGGTTTTCTAACTCTTATTCAAGTTAGAAATAATGCTTCTAATTTATTTTTACCGGTTTATTGGCACTCTATGTAGTGATTCCGAGATTCAAGCGAAATTGAGGAATCAAGTATACTAGTCCTACTCTTCAACTTTGACTTAAGTTTCTATGAGACTTTGAACTAACTTCTACTTCTAGGTCATGTGCATGATGTGTGTATATGATTCATGAAATGTTGTTCGAGTCAAAGAGTGACCCAAATATGGATAGTCACTACAGCTCAGTAGATGTAGAATTCACATATCAATGTGAAATCTAAGTACACTATCCATTGATTCTAATTGTTTCCAAGTTTCTAGTAGGTTATAACTTAGCTTCTAGTTACTAAGTCTAGTATGTGTAGTGCCTATATATGCAACTAAGTCTAGTCAAATCTAGAACTGACTCGAATTTTGACGGTTGTCACAGAAACCTTCTTTGGTCGCAAGTGCAGATCCTCTCTGCACTGGACTAAAGTTGGTGACACGCAACTAGCTAGAGGTCAGATTCCATACAACACCTTCGTTGTTCCGGAAATCATCCGAGAAATTACCGAGAAGAGAGCACGAATCCGGGAGCGACATGAAGTTTCCAGAGTCAGACAGAAAAGCTACGCCTTCAATAAGAGGAAACCCCTGGAAATCCAGGTTGGTGATCACGACATGTGATGGTCTCACCCTGGAAGGGCATGATACGCTTTGTAAAGCGTGGAATACTAAATCCAGGGTACATAGGACCATTCTAGATTCTTACTAGATTTGATACAGTAGTTTATAGACCCCGATTACCTCGAGAATTCAATAACTTACACCCTACCTTCCACGTCTTTAACTTTAAAAGTGTTTGTCTGAGGAGACTTTTGTTATCCCACTTGATTAGATCAAGGTAAACGAAAGCCTCAACTTTGTGGAAGAATCCGTAGAAATCCTAGTCAGCGAAATCGATAGGACTAATCAAATCCCTATCTCGTTAGTAAGTCTCCGCTTAAGTGCATAGCGAGGACCCAAATTCACTTGGGATCATAAGAATCATCAGAAAAATAAGTATCCACCTCTTTTCCTTTAGTCCATGTCTATACCTTAGACTTAATTTCGGGATCAAATTCTCTCTAAGGGGGGGGGGGATAATGTAACATCCTGTTATTTTCTACTTGTAAAGTCAACCCTAGTCAACCAAAGTGATGAGAATATTACGTTATAGATTGATAGATTCTAAGCAGAAAAACGATATCAATCAAGTAAAGAACACGGGAATGGATCAAATGATGTCGAATGATTAATAACTCACACCTCAGAAGAGCTCGATGAAGAACTTCGACTGTAGAGGTGTGTTAGGGTTACAATGCAATGTAATTAATGAGAACGATAACCTTAAAGCTATACATGCATGCAATATATATATGATAACCCTAATGATTATCCACGGTTGGACAGGCCCAAACCGTGTAAACAAAATGGACTATTAACCGAGCCCAAAGACGCAACACTTAGACCCAACAATCTCCTCCTTTGCGTCAATTGAGGTGAGAGACTGCTTCGGTTGAGTGACTTTGATCTTCTTTAAAACCTTGAACAGCCTAGGAATGATGGCAAGAAGAGTTTGCCGAAACAAAATATACCATCGAAGCATATCAGTAAACAACTTCTTATCGGCGTCACTGTTTTGATTACACCTATGCATAATCTCCAAAATATGTTCCAGACAGGCGGTGCAGAATAGGTGTTTGTCAATCAGAGCGAACAGCCATTTTTTACCTTCGCTCCTTGTGAACATGACAGTGTGAAATTTGGAATCAATCTTCCCCTTAATCATCGCATTCACATCGCCTGCCCTTCCAATCGCCTTTACGGTGGTTCGCTTATGAATGGCAGAAGCGATCTCCTGATCCATCTTCGCGACTTCATGAATATAGCATACGAGCATTTTCTTGATGTGATCGATAATAGGCTGATACTCCTGTGGATAGGTCAACAAAATTTTATTCAGAAGTATCCAATCATGAGGGTTCAGGTTCGGCAGGTCAACAAGGGAAATCATATGAACCGAGCTATCAAAGCCTCGGGTCACTTTGAATTTGATGTTGATGAATTTCCCTGCCGAAGTAGGTTTCAACACCTTGACCGTTGTGATTTTCTGATTACTCCAGGTCAGGTATTGTGGCTGAGCAAACTCCATATAATACTCAAGTAAATCCCGATCGACCTTCGGGTCTGGAGAAGGAATTCCAGCCGTTGACTCAAAACAGTGAAAAATGAACGCCTTTGGGGTGATCGGCATGTCAAACTGTGAGTCCTTGGAGTTCTCAAGCCCGAGGAAACCGGTTCGAGCCAATGAGTGCTCGGTGCATCGATTACATCTCTTAGAAGCGACTCCATAGTCCATTCAGGAAACATGGACTTCTTTTGCTCTAGCAATTCGTTCGCTTTCAACTCTTTGTCATGAAGTTCCTTCTCTTCCTAAATCCTCTCCCGAATCTCTTGATCAGTGGGCTTGACTTTCAGACTTTCTGTTTTTGAAGCATTCCCTTTTGTATCATCGTCATCGTCATTTTCATCTACATCATCATCTCAAATTTTCTTCTTTCTCTTGTCCTTCATACTGCCTGAAGCTTCATTATCCTTCGGCTCAGTAGTGACTTTCGGTTTGTGAGATTGATGAGGTTGGCCCTTGCCCTGAGTAACCTTATCTTCCCCTTGTTTCGGAGGGACACCAAACTCCTGAACACCTTCAATCCTGCTCAACACATCCAAATCAGGTCTCAGCTTTTCAGCCAAGGGGCGTTGGATGGAGATGGTAAGAATGGAGTCATGGGCTTCCAGGAGGTGTAGGAGTATAGAGTGGACATCACCAACCGAACTCTTAATTATTTCGCGCTCAGTTTTTAATTCTGCAATCTCCTGGTTGGCTGTCTTGAGCTTGAGAGTCTGAATTTTAAGCTGTGAAGTTCGCTTATCCAGCTCATCCATGATCTTGTTTTCAACAGTAAGCTCAGCTTCAAGTTGAGTCAACTGATCATCAATCGATGTTGAAGCTCTTGGTTAGCAGCCTGAATAGATTTGCGAGCTTCCTCGAGATGTGTCTTTTCGACTGCCAGTGACCGCGTAAGATGATCAACCGAAGCGTTCACTGTTTCAGCATTCTTCTTGGCAGCAACTTGAAGAGAATCTTGGAATATCTGAGCCTCAGAAATTAGTTTTTCTACATTTGTGGTCGCCTGCTTGCAATCTTTTGTGGAAGCTTCAACTTCAAGTGAAGCTTTCTGGAAGATTGAGGTTGAGGCTTCAAGTGCTTTAGCAGCGCTGGAGATGGAGGTCTCATGTTCTTTGACAATAGATGAAAACAGGGCTTTGAGTGCTGTCTCTGAATATGCACTGGCAGAAGATGAAGAGAGCAAGCGATCATGTTTCTCATTCATTGCCTTGAGATGCTTTTTGGATACATGAGCGTCATCATCTTCATCACTCTGTATGCGATAAGGACTGAAATAAGTGTAGTCAAATTCCATGTCCTCACCGCCAAGAATAGGATCAGAGTCATGTGATCGAGGTAGGGATAAAGGTGCTGAGGTAACAGGAGGATCAGAACCGAAAGTAGATTCCCCTGTATCAGATACGTTGACACGAAAAGTAGTTTCGGTTGGATGAGTGGTGGTGGTAGTAACTGTAGTGAATAGTGGGGTTTTAATTGGGATAGAGGTTGTAGTTGTAGATGAGATGGGTGGAGGACAAGGAGCGATAGTAATAGGAACCGAATGTGGTGGAGGGGAGTTTCGGTTGCTATCATTAGTGGGTGAGCGTGGAGGCGAATTACCTCTAGGTGGACTCTCGGATTCAGTGGCTTCATCGTCAGTTGACTCAGGGTCAGGCTGGCCGTCAGAAGGAATATACTCAAAGTCAGTGGTAGATGGGGAAGGAGACTTCGGTCTGCGAGCTTGCTTCTTGGTCTTGCGTTTCTTTGGAGCAGTAGGCTCTGCTTGCTCTGACTTGCGTTTCTTAGGGGTCGAAACTTTGGAGGATTGACCGACCTTTTCCCCTTTTTATCAGGCTTCTTTCCTCGTTTTGCTGGCTTGTCTGCAGCGTCCAACGAGCTTTGCATCTCGGGAGTGAGTTGGCGTGGACCTGGTGGAGTCAAATTCCTATAATCAGCCATGACTTTACTTTCACTGGAGACACATCGGCTCATTGATTCAGGAATAGAACTGATGTACATGAACTTGGTGGGGTCAGTGACGATAATCTTGACCGTGTGAAAGGTAGCAATCGAAGACGTCAGAGCATCCTTCATGACAATAATTTGAAAAGTTTCAATAGCCCTCCGACTGACTAAGGTCCAGAAACGACCACAGGAAATTTCAGAATGTTTGGTTGAGGAGTTGAGACTCTGTACCAATTGTGCCCATAGAAGTGACCCGTAATCCAAATTGATGCCGTTATAGAGACCACAGAGAATGGTCAGGAATCATTTACTCGCCCCATCCGACCCTGCAACACGTTCTGCTAATCTCTTGTAGAGAAGTGTATGAAGACCATTCCATTGAGGTGGAAAACATGACTTCTTGAACTTCGTCACCGTCGTCAGAACGTCTGTGTACCCCATGTCGTAGAGCATCGAAAACAACTGGGTCGTAGTGATAAAATCCGGTGAGATGATAGAGGCATCGGCAGCAAGCCCTAGCAACGAACAAAATCGAGCCTTGGATACAGAGGTCTTTTGATTAGAGATATCAAAGAAGATCCGTTCCTTGCGCTTGTCGTATGAAGCAGTGAAATACACCTGGGATAGAAGAGACATAGGAACTGATTCGACCTGTGTGAGTGCAATCACCAATGGAGAATACTTGAGGCACTCGACAACATGAAGCATGTACGAATCGTAAAGAAAAGGGTCCAGTTGGATGATGAGGTTCTGATTGGGTTTTATCGTGAGCAAAGACGACGACACTGTTTGATGTTGGAAAGAGGATGATTCCGTCATTGATGTAGTGAGGAAGAAGAAGATGAACAGTAAAGAAATCGTCGATTTGTTCTTGAGAGAGATAGGAGATTTGGTAAAGTAGCCCAAGAGGTGTGAGAAAACCTTTTATACCGTCGCTAGGAGAGAAAAAAATCCAGTTGTGATGATGATTTGATCTCTGAAACGTCGCCAGAAAAAGCAGGATTTGACAGCTTGGTTACGTCAGCCGGCGTGAAATTAGGTGTCGTTTGAAATTCACACGCCTTTTCAGCCTTATCTCCTTTTCAAATTTTGAACCGTTTCAACTTCATGCCGACTCACCCTGATTTGATTTTTATTCAGAAATAAATCATGACGCATCCTTTCTCTTTATTAAGAAACCTTCGCTTCATATTAGAATGAACAACCATAGCAGCTAGAGCCGAAAGCACAAATCTGGAAATGTGCCATTAGTATCACAAACAAGATTTTAGAAAATCATAAAGATCTTCGTGCAAGAGTGTGTCCATGAAAAAGAAATAAAGCAAAATATTTGTGGGATTTAAGTGATGACTATCTAGACACGAAACAGTGGATCCCGGGCACGAATCGCTTCCTTCAAAGTCAAGAGAGACTAAGAAGTGTTTGTGTGGTTTCCCGTGAATTACGATTAGATGTTTGTAAAGAAACATTGAAAGGCATCTTATCAATTATAGGCTCTAGAGGGTAGGCTATCTTCAACGGAACATCGATACTTGAAATAAGACCAAAAGTTGGATGAAGTACTTGTGAGACCAATGTGATCTGTTGAACAAGTAGGTTGGTAAATATAGAAAGTGACAGATAATAATAAGAAGAAATCTCAAAAATAAAAAGAAACTGGATCTTTTGGGAAGAAACGTCTTGGTGTTAGACAGTTTTATAAAGATCACTAAAAAATAAATAGTGATTTCGTAAGGTAACAAGTAATAACTTGAATATTTTAGTGTTCACCATCAATTCATTCAAAGTATTGGACATTGGGTTTCACTTAACACGTGGTGAACGTATCTAAGATCATTAACACAGAGATTGTGTAACCATAAACCTCAGTGGTAATTGTTGAGAGTCTCAAGGGTTACTTTTATGAAGCGAAACTGAATGGAGAAATGTGAGTTGGTTAAGGAACCGAAAGTACCTCTGCTATATAAGAAGGACAAAGCAGAAAACTCTTAACTCACTATGAGAAGAGTTAGGTAGCTCATGACTTGAGTGATTTTAGCAGCCTGCTTTGGAAGAAACGAATGGTGTATTTCGAATCATTAAGGCTTCACTAAGAGTTTTGGAGGCTTCGGTCTACATGCAGCAACATGCTTCTAGGGACCCTTAACTAGTACATAGATAAGAATGTTATACCTGCCCCATCAGCATCGTGTTTCGCATCTGTGAACTTGAATTGATGATTAGAATAGAGATGTAGAACATAAAAACACATAGAAATATTTTTGCGGTTTTTGGATTTTCTGAAAAATGAAAAAAACAGAAAAGAAAATATTTTTGGATTTTTGGATTTTTGGATTTTCTGAAAAATAATAAAAACAGATAAGATACTAAATATAAACACTCGAAAGAATAAGAGAGCTTTACAAAGTTATACAACCGAAACCATACCTTAGAAAAGATGAAGCGAAATAGACCGAGAGTTCGGTGTATTTCGGTTCCCGAAAAATTCTAGAGCCGAAATACACCGAGCGTTCGGTTTATTTCGGTTCCCAAAAAAAAACAAGAGCCGAAATAGACCGAGCGTTCGGTTCATTTCGGTTCAAAAAAATCAAGAGCCGAAATAGACCGAGTGTTCGGTTCATTTCGGTTCCCAAAAATTCAAGAGTCGAAATAGACCGATCGTTCGGTTCATTTCGGTTCCCAAAAATTCAAGAACCGAAATACACCGAGCGTTCGGTTCATTTTGGTTCCCGAAAATTCAGGAGCCGAAATAGACCGAGTATTCGCTCTATTTCGCTTATTCAAGTTTAGTGAACAGAAAGGGGTTTCGGTGCTGACTCAGCTTCCATCATTCCCAAGCCTTCGAGTATCTTTTTAAAGATTGCATCTGGTAAGGCCTTGGTGAAGATGTCAGCCAGTTGATCTGAGGACCGAACGAAGTGAATTTATACATTTCCATCTTCAACGTGGTCCTTGATGAAGTGGTATCTCAGTGCGATATGCTTTGTCTTTGAGTGTTGCACTGGATTGTTACATATTCGAATTGCACTTTCAAAGTCAGAGTAGAGAGGGATTTTCTTCATGCTTAAGCCATAATCTCTAAGTTGGCTTTGTATCCATATGGCCTGTGATGTGCAGGACGCTGCAGCAATGTACTCAGCTTCGGCTGTGGAAAGGGACACACACGTTTGTTTCTTTGACTGCCGGCTGACAAGTTTGCCATCAAGGAACTAACATCCGCCGGTTGTGCTCTTTCGGTCCAATCCACATCCACCAAGATCAGCGTCAGAGAAAGCTTGAACAAAGAAGCCAGATTTTGCAGGATACCAAAGACCGAGAGACGAGGTTCGCTTTAAATACCGGAAGATATTTTTCACTGCAATCATATGAGGTTCTCTTGGATTTGCTTGAAACCTGGCACAATAACAGACAGAAAACATTATGTCTGGCCTACTAGCCGTTAGATACATTAGTGACCCTATCATTTGACGATAAAGAGTCATATCTACAGCCGGTTTCTCAAGAAATGGAGTCAACTTCGTGCCAAATGCCATTGGAACCTTTACTTTAGAATCTCCTGTCTTGCCGAACTTTGTTAACAACGTCTTTATGTATGCTTCCTGATTGATGAAGATGCCTTCTGGTCCATGTCTTATATTCAATCCAAGGAAAAAGTTAATCGAACCCATTGCGCTCATTTCAAATTTAATCTCCATCAAATTCCTGAATTCAGCTGTTAAGCTAGGATTCGTGGAGCCGAAAATGATGTCATCGACGTAAATTTGAACAATCATTAAGTGTTCGCCTTCTTTCTTGCGAAAGAAGGTTGGGTCGACCGAACCTTGCTTGAATGTTGAGATTTTGAAAAAAGGAGTTAGAGTTTCATACCAGGCTCTCGGTGCTTGCTTTAATCCATAGACTGCTTTATCCAAAATGTAGCAATGATCAGGATACTTCTTGTTCACAAATCCAGGTGGTTGCTCAACGTATACCGTTTCTTCTAGTTCTCCATTTAAGAAAGCATATTTTACGTCCATTTGGAAAACTTCGAAGTTTTTATGTGCAGCAAATGCCAAAAAGATTCTTACAGATTCCAACCTTGCTACTGGAGCGAAGGTCTCTTCATAGTCTATTCCTTCTTCCTGGCAATACCCATTCACCACCAGCCTTGCTTTGTTGCGAATGACATTACCCTCTTTATCTAATTTATTTCTAAATACCCACTTTAAACCGACTACAGATGCATCCTTTAGTATGGGAATCAGTCTCCAAACACGATTTCGTTCAAACTCATGGAGTTCGTCTTGCATAGCTTGCACCCAATCAGAATGATCAAGAGCAGCATTTACCGTCTTAGGTTTGACTTTAGAGACAAACGAATTAAACATGCAGAATTCTACTTGAGAGAATAAAGCAGTTTGCTTCGCTTTCATTTGTGAGCGTGTTAGAACACCCTCTGATGATTTACCAATAATTTGAGTTTTAGGATGATCCTTTGTCCATTTTATGAGAGGAGGGTAATTTGGATCATAGGAAGGATCCAACTCAGCATTGACTACTTCTTCCAGTTCTGACATATCGTCTTCGTCATTTGCATTTTCATTCTCCCCCTCAAATGGCAAACCGAATCCTATGTCAGGTTCAGTACTCTGCCCCTCAAATGGATCTTCATGGGTTGGGGTATTTGATGCATTCTCCCCCTGGAAAACCATGTCGTATGGTTTTGGTGTAGACGAACCCTCCCCCTAGAGTATTGAGCTTTCTCTTGGAGGGTCATCAGGAGCTGGATGATTACCGGATGCAGTGTGTTCGTTTTGAGTCTGCTTCTCGGTTGATTTTTGAGGGTCACTTTCCATGTCTTTAGCAGCTTCATCGATGATTTTCTTTAAGGTATTGATTTTGTTATCTGCTGCTTTCGCTTCTGAGTGGATCGCCTTCTCTGGTTCATTAAAGAGCAGCATGTACACTTCAAATAGATTGGAAATAGGAACCGAGACTTGACCTGATTCTGGAAAGATTTCCTCTGTTGGACTTTCGGTTGTTCGTAATTTCTTCACATAATTGTCGTCAAAGGTGACATAATAGGTTTCTTCAATCTTCTTTGATCGTGTATTCAGAACCCTATATGCTTTTGAAGTAAGCGAATACCCAAGAAAGATTCCTTCATCTGCCTTGACATCAAATTTGTTTCGGTTCGCTTTAGAATTGAAAATAAAGCATCGTGAACCGAACACGTGGAAAAACGTCACATTGGGCTTACGATTATTCAAAATATCGTATGGAGTGATGGAGAATCGCTTGTTTAGGAAGGATCGGTTCTGAGTGTAACATGCAGCAGCAATTGCATCAGCCCAGAAGTATAGTGGAAGAGAAGCGAAGCTTAGCATGGTTCAGGCTGCTTCACATAAAGAACAGTTTCTCCTTTCAACGATCCCATTCTGCTGTGGAGTATAGGGAGCAGAGAAGTTGTGAGTTACTCCCTTTTCAGCCAGAACATCTTCAAAGTCTTTATTCTTGAACTCAAGACCATTCTCGCTTCTTATGTTTTGTACCACCTTTCGCAGCTGCACTTCCACTTGTTTGATGAAAACCTTCAGCTTGGGAGTCGCCTCTGATTTCTTTTTAAGAAAGAAAACCCAGGTGAAGCGTGAAAAATCATCAACAATTACAAGTATAAACTTACTACCACCGAAGCTTTCAATAGCCGAAGGGCCACATAGATCGATGTGCAGTAGTTCCAGAGGTTCGATGATCTTTGTATTGATTCGAGAGGGGTGACTTTTTTGACTTTGCTTGCCCATCTCTCATGCTGCGCACATGTGTTCTTTGCCAAATTTGAGAACAGGAAGTCCACGCACGTGATCACCGAGCACCAGTTTATTAATATCTTTAAAGTTCAGGTGCGATAGTCTTCGGTGCCACAACCAGCTTTCATCTGAGTTCGCCTTCGACAGCAAACATATTGCTGGTTTTCCTTTTATCGGGTTGAGATTTAGAGGATACATTTCCCCTTTTCGCTCAGATTTCAACAGAACTTTCTTCGTTTTCTTTTTAATTATCTCCGAGCCTTCATCATCAAACGAGACTTTCAGACCGGTTCCCAGAACTAGTTGAGAGACACTTATGAGGTTGTGCTATAGTCCTTCCACGTAGGTAACTTTTCATATTCAGAATTCTCCGTTGGTGATCATCCCATATCCTTTAATCGTCCCGTATGAGTTGATTCCATATTTCACACACCCACCATCCTTAAGGGACCGAAACTCCCTAAGCTCTTCCCTCCTTCCAGTCATGTGACGAGAGCAGCCACTGTCAATACACCATTCTTCGTCAAACTGATCGTCATTCATAACCTGCAAAATTAAGCAGATTTAGGAACCCAAAGTCACTTAGGCCCTGGTGAGTCTTTTACAGAATAGGGAATTGCAACCGAAAGATCAACCATATATGTTCTTTTTGTTAAAGTGGTTTCATCTTTTTGTTTGATGGTGTAAACTTTAAATTTATTTTTATCTTGTTTTAACCTGTGTGTGTTACTGTTAGTTGGTTTCACAGTCGAGGTTTTCTTTGAAGTCCTAGGGTTAGCTGACTTTTTGGTATTTTGGACTTCAGAATCTGAGTGCAGCTTTCCCTTTCCTTTCACATCCTTCACGGAGTTGAATTTTTGTTGAGAGTGAGGAGGATGGGATTTGGGACCAAAACTTGACTTTCGGTTCTGAGCACTTGTGTTGGGACCGAAACTGGACTTTCGGTTCTTGGCGTAGTAAGAGTTAGGACCGAAATGGGTCGTTCGGTTCGCCTGACTGTATGACTGACAGTTATTGACCTGTCCTTCCTTTTTCATCTTGAGATTAGAAGCTTTTTCAGTGCGAAAATAAGTGGGGTTTTGGGATTTCCAATACTCCTTTCTCTCATTGAGATTCTTCATGTATCTTTTGTTCCTCTGTCGTTTCTGTTCAGCGAGTTGCTCTTGAGTCAACTGAATGTTGGCCTTAGGTTTCGTTTTCTTCTTATGAGGTTCGTTTGTTGTTGATGAATCACTGGTAGCTTTCAGTTGTTCGTTTGGTATGTCTTTTGTACCACTTGTGCTGGGTTTATCAAAGCTTGAGGGATTATTGAGTGGTTCAGGAATATAACGCCCCTTAACTCTCCATGAAGTTTGCTCTGACAGACCAACTGTTTCATCTGCATTATCGATGGGAGCGGAAGAGAAGAAGTTGCCACACCCTTCAGCATTATCTTTGTCAACCATTGATGTCAACTCTATCGTTTGCTTTTTAGTTATCCCAGTAACTGCATACACTTGGTTTGGTGTAGTTTGTACCTTCTGATAGACAACGGCCTTTTCTTTGAGTTGCTTTGATTTTTCCTTTGACACTCGAGCGTATTCAACCGAATTTTTAGATATGAGGGGTTTTGCTGCTTCGGGTTCGCTCTTAAGAAATTCTGAACAATCAACCACGTCTTCTACAGAGATTTCGCTCATACCACTGTCCTCATCAAATTCAGAAGTGGTTTCTAAATTTATTTTATTTTCTTAACTCAATTTGGCATTGGATGAGTCAAACTTCTGTATAGTCTCGGTCTTTATTTTAATTTATCGTTTTCGTCCAGTAAATTCTTAAGCATGCATTTATGTTCTTTAGACTCAATGAAAGATTCAATTTTGTCTAGTCCATATTTGTAGGTGACAAAAATTTCATCCGAGGACATTATAGATTCACATTCAGCAATGACTTCGTCCTCCTTAAATTCAAGGAAAGGCAAAATCATTTTATGAATTTGTTTTCTTATCTCACAATTTAGATGTAACTGAGTGATATTAGTATATAAGCGTTCTGCTATCAAACAGAAAACATTTCTTTGTTTCAAAAATTTCAAATTGTCTCTTTGCACATAAATAAGTTCATCCCTAGCCCTACTTAACTCTAACTCCTTCTGTTGAATCCACATCCTTCTCTCCTCACTCTTGGAAGACTCCATGATGAGTTGGTCAGTTAGGTTAGAATTAGCTAGGCGAGTTTGCATAAGACTGCCATTTAAATTAGAAAACCTGAATTTTAATTCATTTAAGTCTTTTTCGTAGTTTGTTATTGGTACTTTATGAGATTCTAGGATAGTTTGTACCTTCTTGATCAACTGATCGTAATCGCTGATCTTTTCACTAATGGTCTTGGCAGCGAAACATTTGTCTTCCATGACTTTCGCTTCTTCCTGCTTACTTTCGGTTGTAACCATTAAGCATTTCCCAGCCGACTCGGCAACTACTTCTCTCGCCACATATTCTCCCCTTCCATGCGATGGTCTTCGTACCTCTTCATCCACAGAATCTGTAGACCACACTTCCACTCCACCGAACTCATCATCAATAACTTTTTCCTGTACAATCAAAGCATTCATAGAAACGTTAGTGACTTTCTTCTTCTTTATCTCCTCCAGCTTTCTCAAGTAGTATGCTTCGTCATCTTCACCATCCTTCTTCTCAGCCGTCTTGCTTAGCATGCAATCCTTGGCAAAGTGGTTCTTGCCATGACAGTAGTTGCAATCATACCCAGAGTCTCCCACAAGCTGACTCTCCTTCTTTTCGTCGTTCTTTTGAGTGGTGTTCTTCGGTTCTTCTTTCACCTTTTCAGAACTATAACTTCCCTGCCAGTTTCGGTTCTTGTTGACCGGGAACTTTCTGCGAGCAAACTTCTTTGGGTTTGTGACCATCATAGCATATTCTTCGTTGGATAGATCACACTCTGACATATCAGATTCCTCCTCTTCGTCTGCTACATTCTTGCTTTTAGAAACAAGGGCCAATGATCCCACACCCGAAACTACCTTCGCTTCCTTTGTTACCATACTTTCATGAGATTTGAGTATACCCATTAGTTTCGCCAGTGAATATGATTTAAATTGCTCAAGAGCCTTCACGGTCGAGACTACTGCCATCCATTCGGGCGTTAGTCCATTCATGAAGGTAACCTTTTGTTCAATCACCTTCCTTTCAATACCATGCTTCATCATCTTACTGAGCAGATGGTTGAAGCGATCAAATGTCTAAACAAGCTTCTCTTCAGGTTTTTATTCAAAAGCACCGAACTTAGAGGGCAAAAGGGTTTGGATTGAGTGCTCTAGATCTTCATCGGTTGAATATAATTCTTTCAACCTATCCCATATTTCTTTAGTTGTTGTGTGTGAACTCACCAGATGAAAAGTATCGGATTGCAATGTGAATCGGATCATCCTCATGGATTAAATGTTGCATAACACCTTGTCTTTTTCATCTTGAGGTATCTTATCTACGTCCGCCAAGAGTTGGTTATACTCTTTTTGAGTCTTGACTGTTCGGTTTGTTCCAGAGTGAACAAACGGACCCAATGTTATTGCTTCCCAGATTAAGTAGCCATTGTCTTCACATCCAACTACATAGTCTTCGAAGTGATGCGCCCACACTTCATAATCTTGAGTATATAGAATGGGAATCCTTGTAGTTGATCCTATGTTGTTGGAGATGTTGATCGGATTGATTTGTGAGTCATCGTGAGACATGATGAAATTTTTTTGTTAGAATCAGACTTGTAAAGTTGAACTTAGGGTTTTATGAAACACAAGAGATGTCATCGACAAGAAGAGGATATCTTCTATATATTGATAAAAGCGGAAACCCTAAAGGATTCTTCAAACAGAAGAGATGCGTATGTATTACACAATCTCCTGCTCTGATAGCAATTGATGAGAATATTACGTTATAGATCGATAGATTATAAGCAGAAAAACGATATCAATCAAGTAAAGAACACATGAATGGATCAAATGATGTCGAATGATTAATAACTCACACCTCAGAAGAGCTCGATGAAGAACTTCGACTGTAGAGGTGTGTTAGGGTTACAATGCAAAGTAATTAATGAGAACAATAACCTTAAAGCTATACATGCATGCAATATATATATGCTAACCCTAATGATTATCCACGGTTGGACAGGCCCAAACCGTGTAAACAAAATGGACTATTAATCGAGCCCAAAGACCCAACACTTAGACCCAACACAAAGTCAAACTTGGGTCAACTAAAGTCAACTTAAATCTTATTCTATCTTAAATGGGTTAAATTAATGTTTTATAAGTGTTTACACCTTGTATTCAAGGTGTTATAAGTTTAAAAAGTGAAACATGTTGAAAACGGGAACCTTCGCAACCTATCCGAACCGAGGACTTCATCCGAACCATAAAACCTCGGACCTTGAATGAGGTTCACGACCGTAAACGAGGGTTCACGGCCGTGAACTATTCGGACCATGAACTTGTTGGATTATTGTCTAAGTCCATAACTATAATTGGTACATACTTGACCCGACCTGGCATGGTCCATTTGGGTTGCATGGCATCGGGACATTTGGATAGACCTTTTGTGAGAAGAGAATATTTGTGACATATTAATATATTATATGTTCTAATATATTAATATGAAATCATGTTATTTAATTAGTGTTCATCAAGAATTAATTTGGAATTAATTTAGTGATCAAAAGAGACTAATTAAATATATGGGGATTGATTGTGTAAATCATTCATTCTTATATATGTGGGCTTATGATCCATGATTCCTTATGTTGGATTTAATCCATGTGGTGACCCATGGATACTCCATGGAGGTTAAAACCCATGGAGCATAAGGAATGGGTAAAGTCATGGGTTACATGGTGTAACCCTAATGTACACACTATATAAAGACCCCATTGGTTGGTGAAATTGGCACTAGTGAATATACAAGAGGGCAACCCGATTTCTATGAGTCAAGTATCCTCTCTCATGGTTATTCCAAGATGGTCATGATGTTGTGTGAACCATTTGAGGTGTCACACTTGGGGCACTAGGCTCTTAAGCTTCATTGAATCAAGCTACAACAAAGAGGTATGTATTCTATCTAGTTTTGTTATCCTAGTACATATGATTGTATGCTAGTTAGGGTAATACTTTGGAAAATTGATATTTGCATGTATAATAGAGAAAACATAGATCCAAGGTATTTAGGGTTGCATGTACACCTTAGGAGTGTTAGAATGCACAAAACCCAACAGTGGTATCAGAGACTAGACTTGTTTTCAATTATACTTGATGCAAATTGCTGAAAAAAGCTGAAAAAATCGATTTTCTGGCTGTCTAGGCACTGGACTCGCCAAGTCCTCTGATGAACTCGCCGATTCCATGAAGAAATTCACCCTACTTGTCGAGTAGGTTCATACACTCGACGAGTAGATGCCCCTGACAACATATTTTCGACTTTCAAGGATGGAATTGGACTAGGAACATTGCCCTAAGCTGTTTTTGAACTTATAAACATGTTTTTAATGTGGTAATGTTCATGCTAATTCAATTTCAAAGATAATTGTCATAATTTCAAGATTTGTATTAGTTTTATGTTCATGCTAATTTCTTGAAGATTGATGATTTGAATTATCTTGTTCTTATGAGTTAGCTTAGATTAATAAAAAAGTTATGAGATAATGTGTTTTCAATCCATATTGATCTAAAAGTCATTCATAAAATGTGTTTTCTGTTACTTGTCCTCAACTTACATGAAAAGTCACATTTATGATTATTAAAACTCATATGAGTTATTAAAAATGGAGAGTCTCATTTTTTTAAATGTTTTAAAGTCTTCCATAACTTGTCCTCAAGTTATGGAACTTGAAGAGTTTTTCATTAAAACTACTTTAAACACATAATTTATGGAATTGAAAAGTTTTGAATAGTTTCAATACTTGCCCTCAAGTTTTGGAATTTGTAAAGTTTACCCCTTATGAATGCTTTAATTCTAAATCAAACCCTAGAATTTTAAAAGTTTAAAATTCAACCCTTATGCTATTATTATAATTTTAATTATATAGATATGTATAAGATAAAGTCAATCTTACCGTTAGTAGGCCTCATTCACGAAGCCGGTCTATAAAGGGAGTATAAGGTTACTGCCTATAAAATGGCATTTTAATGGGTGTCCACTCTCACCCTCCGCTTCCTTGACTGGTGGAGGGTCGTTAGCTGAACGGGTAGTATAAGGACTATAATTCTCCCTTCATTACGAGTATAATGATAAATACTAAGTAACTAAACACTTATAAATTCCCAATCTTAGTTACTTAGGAAAATGTGAAACGGTGGAGCGTGTGTGGTTAACCGTCACACTAACATGGGACTGATAATGTGTGGCGAAGGGTAACTTAAGTTTATCATAGATTGGTTGAGTGTGTGTGGTTAACCGGCACATCAATTAGGTGATAAAGTTGAGGGTAGCAAGTCAAATTTCATGGTTATTCACACCTTGTTTGTGATCCTCGGCATCCCAGTCACAAACTTGAGAGGGCACAATCGAGATTCAAACATGCCATTGAAAGTTCAATGTATCTCAAAAGATCTAGGAGTTTCAAATCCAATTAAAACTTAATTATATTTCATTTTCATGGTGGAAATTGGTAAATCGTCATTTACTTACCTTCAACTATTTTATAGCTTGGATTTCGGCATCCATCTTCCAGTTATAAATAGGTTGTTGGATCCTAGCCTTAATATTTCATATTGGGTGTTATCTTAAGGACTTTAAATCAACTAAACTTGAATTTCTCCCATGATAGATGTCTATTTAAGACAACTATGGTCTTCCCAAATCTTTAGGAACAAGCTTTCCTATTGAAGATGATATCCCACATGGCAATCAAGATGAAAGATTAATCCCTTTGTTGTGCAATAACGGAACTGAAAATCATGATTCACTTCCTCCACCTCCTCCAATAATTCTCCCTATCCCACAAGTTTCTGGACATGAAAAGTTCTAAGTCACTCAATCCCTATTGGCAAGCAAAGACTATATGTGCTTACATCTTCGAGGTTAAGTCACATATTGGTAAGCCGGGAGAGTTGGGTGTCAAAGTCTCGAGGTAGCTGGCTGTTGACTTAGTTCTTTAGTCACTTCCTGATGACAGATCACGACATGACCCTTAGTGATGTTACCTATTTGCTTGATGCTGCTAAATTAGCAATGATTTGGAGCATTGGTAAAGCAAATTAGATTGGAAGATCTACTTCCCAAACCTATTTGGACATTGACAATGGTGACAATGGAAGTCCAAAAAAGCTTTCTCTTCCCAATAGAAAGGGATTGACCATGGTCAAGTCATTTGACCAATGGTAAAGAGAAAGGCTAAGTGTCACAACTAGGAATTCTATGCTTTTGTAACAATAATGATGATAACATTTGTAACCAAAAATTTGAAAACATGCATGATGTTTATTCAATGACACCAAAATTTCCATCAAACACTCTATACAAACACATCAAATAGTCAGCAAAAGATTGGAAACCCAAAAAAATCTCGGTTTAAGTCCAATATGGATTAGGATTTTCTTATTGGGCCTAATGGACCAATAAGTCTCCAATTTGATAAGTTTGGCCTTAGAACTCTTAATTGGGCTCTAATTCAACCCACCTTCATGAGATTTAACATTTTGGGCCATATTGGGCCTAAAATGGAATAAACTACTCCAATAAGCCTTATTGGGCCATAACTAACCTAATTAGCATTAATGGGCCATAAAACCCATTCTCTCATGCTAAATGGGTCGTGAACCATCCAAAGAAGCCAAATGGGCCAAAAACCTCCTCTATGAACCACATGATTTCGAACCAAGGCTAAAGGTGGGCCAAATCTTCTCCAACTCGGCCCAACATCAAATAAAAAAAAGGGAAAAAGAATGGTGATAAGAGTGGACTTAGGAGGTGCCACCTCCATATTGTCCATCATGTATCCATGCAAGACTTACACTTCCCCATGCACCTATCATTTCACTCCTTCTCTCCTCTTTTCTTCTTATCCTCGGTCGAAGATCACACACACACACATTTTCAAAGCTTCTCCAAACCACATTCAAGATCATCCTCCATTTTCCATCAAGAGATCTCGAATTTTTCTTGAGTTTTTAAGGATCTTCATCAAGTTTTCTTCAACCTTTGGTAAGTTGGTATCAAACACAAACATCTACTTCCATCTTAATACTAAAACTCCTTCTTACGTGGCTTTATTTCATGATCTAATTCACTAGAGCCCATCTAAGTTTGAAAGTCCCTCGAGGAGGTTGTTAGGGCAAAAAACAACACCATCTTCTTCCATTTCTACTTCAAAACCGAATGCAACTAAGCAACGTGAGTTCATACCCCCTTGTTTTCGGTTTTTACTTGTTTTTGGGGGAGAATACAAATATTATGTGTTGATCTATGTTTCTATGCTTGTTATATGTGATTTCTTTGGTTTGTGTTGTAAAAATATGATATTACTTGCTATATCTCGAAATCTATGGCTAAAGTGTGAAGGATACATGAACAATAACAAAATAAACAACATATTTCAAAGATCTAAGAATCTTTATGTTTAAAAGGTGAAAACAAGGCCAAGATTGTCATAGGGGTCATTTTTGCAAAAATAACAAAGATTTGGTTAAAAGATGACATTTTCGATTTTTCTTGGATAATATGGTATATATCTATATAAAATATGATTTTTATGGAAATAAAACTCTTCAAAGGACCAAAAACATAACTTTTTGCTTATTGGGCTTATATTTGGGCCCCAACGGTTTTTGGGCCCAAATTTGCGAAAATATGGAAGTTTGGGACTAAAACTGTAAAGTTATCAAAGTACAAAGTCAAATACGTGAATGAATTAAGTTCAAGGGCTGAAAATGACTTTTTTTCGCTAAATTGGACTAATAATACAAAGTTTTTAGATTTTGGGCCAAAAATGTAAATTTTTAGCAAATAAGGGCTGAAAACGTCAAACATGCTATTTTGGGCTGAAATTATAATTTAAGATCTTATTTGGGCTGAAAGTGCCAAGTTAAATAATCTAACGGACTAAAATGTCATTTTTCATAAAAAATGACTAAAAGTGTCATTTTGTACCATTAAGAGCTGAAAATGTAAATTTTATATGAAAAAGGGATTGAAATGATCAAATAAACATTTTGAGTCAAATATGTAAATTCTAAAAGAATTTGATTAAAGATATAAAATTTTACAACAAGAAGGTTTAAATCTGATATTTTTATAAAAACTAAAAATATCGTTATAAACAACACTGAGTATTTTAACGTCAAAAAATAAAACACTAAGTGTATTCTAAATCTCATACTACAATTTAATGACAAAACAGATAAACCATTCAAGGATTGGGTCCAATATCGATTATTGGGCCCGATATAAACAAAACATGTATATTGGGCCTTGGTGACCCAATTACATGCCCGACGGGCCTTTATTAGCTTCGACATGCTATTGGGCCTTAGTGGCCCATTTGCATTACTAATATGGTCCTAAACATTCATCATATTCTTAGTGGCCTATAACGTGTCCGTAGCATACTCGACAGCTTGTAATAACATACAAGGTTAGTGGGCCTCCGTTGTCCTCTTTTCTTGTCTGTTAGGCTTACGTTATATTCACGTAAACATAAATCGGGTTGTCAAACAATGTTATTCAATTTCTTTTGGATTTAGTGAGAAATAACAGGTGGCACCAATAAGTGTTGGTCGTAGTTTGTATTTATAATCAGAGTCTTCTGGAGGGAGAGCGAGAGTTTGTGTATAGATCGATACGGGGGTGACTCCCCCACACCTGAGCTGTTCGCTACAGTTAGACTCAGCCAATCTAGGGTGACAAAATCTTAATTCAAAACTGGCATTCGATAAAATTTCAAGACAGGCGAATTAGTCATTATTATGCATGGTTATAACGACTCACATAGAGATCCATTACCATCTAAGTAATCACGGGAAATCATATTCATACGCTGTGACGGTGCAAAGTAATTATACAATAATACAAAACTATGATACTATTTAAATCGGAAAACATCGGGTTTTCCGGGGAACAACATTTTTCACTCCTACTTACAACAACTATGATACAAGGAACAATTATGAAAGGCATTTCACTTTTACCTGTTTTGAAATCATATACATGTATACTTATGGATCATCACACCTTTTTTGTAAACAGTTTTTGTTACAGAAAATATCAGATTTTCTGGGTTTTACAAACAATACAAAACATTTTTACACCAAACCTGCTTATGAACTCACCAACATTATATATGTTGACCGTTTTCAAAATAACTTGTGTTCTCAGGTAACCGTTAGATTGAATAATTATCAAGCGTGTTTCAGAAATGTCTTTAGTGTAATGTCAATCGATAAACAATTTATGTTTTGGATTATGTAATGTAAACAATGAACTTGATGTGAACAATGACGGCTGTTATGTATTAATGCATGGTGATGCTTATGTTATGTTTCATGTATATTCATTGTGATGATATTTCAATGTAAGTCACACGACCCCTCTGACGTTTTTGTCGTCTGGTTCGGGGGTGTGACAGGTTGGTATCAGAGCTTTGTTTATAGTGAACTGGCATATCTAACCACACATTGATATGCAACTATAAACCCAAAGAGGGACTAAATAACTTTGAACAAAACAAATAAAACATAATAATAAACACTCTTACTTGTGCGACTTAGAAAAAAAAATAATAAGCATAATAACAATTCAAATAAGCCAGGCCTGATCAACTACATTTCCTTCAGAATACAACTATCACATGCCATGGAACGATCGCGATGGTCAGTAAACATAAGGCATACCCTTTTGATAACCAAGAGGAGAACATCAAACCAATTTCATTAATAACTAAAATATCTTAGGAATAATAATGGTTTATTTATATACCCTCTTGTAGACAGTATGGCTGGCTTCCATCTTCCTAGAGATCCGTATTCCCCTAATCAGGGGAATAACGGATGGCTTGAGGAGGAACCTGAGGAGGAACCTGAATAGGAGTATGAGGAGGAACCCGAGGAGGACCAAGAGGACGAGATCGAAGACGGACCTGCGGAGCCTGTGGCTGACTCTTGAGGGGAAGAATCTAGCGACAATAGTGACGATGATGTTGGGTTTTGAGCATTCTAACACTCTTATGGTGTACATGCAACCCTATAAACCTTGGATCTCTGTTTTCTCTATTATACATGCAAATATTAACTATTCCAAGGTTTCATCCTAACTAGCATATTATGAAGCACCTATACTACAAAGTTCTAATTAAATGACATACCTTTTGATGTAGCTTGATGTCTTCAAGCTTTAAGAGCTTAGCCCCAATAGTGTGGAAGCCTCAAATGGAATCACAAATCACCAAAACACCTTGGAAGAACTTGAGAGAATATGTAGGCACACTAAAATCGGCCCACTCTTATTTTCACACACTTGTGCCAATTTTGTGAGCCAAGGACCCCTTTATATATTATGGAGGATTAGGGTTACATCCATGTAAACCCTAATACCCATGACCTTTCATTTACATAGGATCCATGGGTTAAAAGTGATGGGTTTTGAGCATTCTAACACTCCTATGGTGTACATGAAACCCTAGAAACCTTGGATCTATGTTTGACTAAGATACATGCAAATAATTATTTTTCCAAGGTTCTTATCCTAACTAGCATGGCATGGGGTACTTGAATCAAATAAAGCTAGTAGAATTACTTACCTTGTAGTAGAAGTTGATTGCTTGGAGTTTGAGAGCCTAGCACCAATAATGTGGATGCCTCAAATGGAAGTCACAAATCACCACAAACTTGGAAACTTGAGAGAATAGTCACAACTTTCTTGAAACCGGCCCTCTTAGTTTTCACACATCAACTAGTGCAATTTCAAGAACCAAAGCCTCCTTTATATAGTGTGGTGGATTAGGGTTACATCCATGTAAACCCTAATACCCATGTCTTTTCATTTCCATGAGATCCATGGGTTAAAGCTCCATGGAGTATCCATGGACTTTCCATGCAAGCCTAGCCCATTCCAAATAAGCATTAGCCCACACTATATAAATACAAGAGCCCATATTTAATTAGTCATACTTTTGATCTCTAAATTAATTCTAAATTAATTATAGATCAACACTAATTAAATAATATGATTTTATATTAATATATTAGAACTTATAATATATTAATAAATCATAACTTATACTATTCTCAAAAGATTATCCGTAAATTGTTCGGGTGAAGTGCAACCCAAATGGACCATGCCGGGTCGGGTCAAGTACATACCAAATATAGTTATGGACTTAGACACTATCTCCAACAGTCTCCCACTTGGATAAGTCTAATAACTATAGTTGCAAGTATGACTTCAGGAACTGATCATCAATCGTAGCTCTTAAAACTCTGTTGAACTATGAAGCGCCATTTTAGATAAGTGATCATATAATCCTCTGTTCTAGATATCAGCCGGACAAATACATGGAACATGGTCTTGCTTATTGTCCAGCATTTGTTTCCCTGTTTCTGATTTGTTTGACATAGAACTTAACTGAACACATCAATTTAGTTCTGACCGGGCCCGGTACATAGGTCAAAACAAAATCATCGAGGGGCCCAGATATCGCTTCTAATCCTAGAAGGAACAGATAAACTTCGACTCATATGTTTGCTCTACTACTTGTCTAACTACACACAAAGGCACGGTTTATAACATCGAGTTACCAATGCGTTTTCGTGCAATCAATGCATAACCAACTCATAGGCAACAAATCATATCTCTAGGTTTGAAGACTTATATGATATTACCGTCTCATGATCACTCGAGATAAATTCCATGAAGTGATACAAGTGAGCGTGGGTTGAATCCAATACTCAGAACTTATGAGCACTCATGAGTGCTGTAGCCCCGCTTTGTCTAACATCTTAGACCTCTACAAGCCAACCCATGACAGTCTTGATTCATATCTACTTCCAACATATGACCGACTGTGGAGAGTTTGAATAATATGATATAAACCATAACATAATTATTCTGGAAGTCAAAACATGCAAAAAGAAATAATAGTAAATGATTAACAAGAGATAGCAACACTTTACTCATAAATAACAGCTTTTATTTATCATCAAATGTCAATTACATTTTACAAATTTCAAGATTGTCTAACTACTAAAACTAATATCATCCTTCATCCCTATGCTCCGAGCATGCTGGAGATGCTTAGCCCGAGTCAGTCCCTTCGTGAGGGGATCTGCTGGGTTCTCATCTGATGATACCCTCTGTGCCACGAGGATTCCTTCTTCTATTCGATGTCTGATGAAGTGATATTTTCTGTCAATGTGTCTGGATCTCCCATGATCTCTTGGTTCCTTGGCTAAGGCAACCGTACTATTGTTGTCGCAGAAAATCTCCATTGCCTCCTTTATAGCTGGTACAACTCCAAGGTCTCCGATGAAGTTCTTTAGCCATATAGCCTCCTTTGCTGCCTCGCTTGCTGCTATATACTCTGATTCACAAGTGGAATTAGCCACTGTCTCCTGCTTGGAACTTTTCCAAGTAATTGCCCCTCCGTTTAGAGTAAAGACCCAGCCCAACTGAGAGCGGAAATTATCCCTGTCAGTCTGAAAGCTAGCATCACTATACCCTACAACTCTCAAGTCTTCACTCCCACCGAGGGTAAGGACCCAGTCCTTAGTCCTCCGTAGGTACTTGAGGACATTCTTTACCGCAGTCCAGTGTGCCTTGCTAGGGTTCCCCTGATACCTGCTAACCATGCTCAAAGCAAAGGCTACATCAGGTCGAGTACACGTCATATCATACATGATCGATCCTACAGCCGAAGCATAAGGTATTCGACTCATTTCTGCTATCTCAGCCTCAGTACTCGGGCTTTGTGTCTTACTCAATCTGGCATTACTCTGGATGGGTAACTCTCCTTTCTTGGAGTCCTGCATGCCGAATCTCTTCAACACCTTATCCAGGTAAGTACTCTGACTAAGTCCAATTAGTCTTTTACTCCGGTCTCTCAAGATCCTTATCCTTAGAATATAGGCAGCTTCTCCTAGGTCCTTCACAGAGAAACACTTCCCAAGCCAGGACTTAACTTCCTGCAGAGTTGGGATGTCATTTCCTATGAGTAGTATGTCATCCACATACAATACCAAAAAGCTAACTATACTCCTACTAGCCTTGACATATACACAAGATTCATCTTCACTCCTAGAAAAGCCAAATTCTTTGACTTTCTCATCAAAGCAAAGATTCCATCTGCGAGGTGCTTGCTTTAACCCATAAATGGATTTCTCAAGCTTACACACTTTATTAGGGTACTCTGTATTGACAAAACCCTCTGGCTGACTCATGTAAACATCCTCAGCCAACTTTCCATTAAGGAAAGCGGTTTTGACATCCATTTGCCATATTTCATAGTCATGAAATGCAGTTATGGCTAACAGAACCCTAATAGACTTAATCTTGGCCACTGGAGAAAAGGTCTCATCATAATCAACCCCCGGAGTTTGTGAGAAAGCCTTTGCAACCAGTCGTGCCTTATAAGTGTGTACATTACCATCCATGTCGGTCTTCTTCTTGAAGATCCATTTGCACCCTATAGTCTTACGACCTGGTACATTCTCAACCAAGTTCCAAACTTGATTGTCATACATGGACTGTATCTCGCTGTCCATTGCCTTTTTCCACTTGGCTGACTCAGGGCCTGCCATGGCTTCCGCGTAACTGTTAGGTTCATCCAGACCTATCAGTGTCTCATCACTGATACGTGTATCACCTTCCGCAGTAATATGGAATCCATAGTACTGCTCAGGTGCATGCCTAACCCTTGTGGAACGCCTCAGAGGTACAGACTTGTCAATTGGCTCAACAGAAGTTTCCTCCTCAAGTTGAGTGCTAGGGTTTGAAGTTCCTTCACCACTTGACTATTGAATTGCTTCAAGGTCAACTTGCCTCCCACTCTCTCCTTGGCTCATGAATTCTCTCTCTCGAAAGAATCCTCTTCTTGCTACAAAGACCACATTATCACTGGGTCTGTAGAAGATGTAACCAAAGGATTTCTGTGGGTAGCCGATGAAAATACACCTTTCGCTTCGGGGTTCGAGCTTATCGTGAGTCTCGCGTCTCACGAAATCCTCGCAACCCCAAATCTTGATGTGGTCTAGATTGGGAACTTTTCCAGTCCACACCTCGTGAGGTGTTTTGGCAACCTTCTTTATAGGGACTAGATTAAGGATATGGGCGACAGTCTCTAAGGCATACCCCCAAAATGAGATTGGTAGCGAAGCTCGACTCATCATGGAACGAAGCATGTCCAACAAGGTTCGATTGCGCCTCTCAGCTACACCATTCAACTGTGGTGTCCTAGGAGGTGTCAATTGTGAGACAATCCCACATTCCTTAAGATAGTCAAGGAACTCAGTACTAAGATACTCACCACCTCGATCGGATCGAAGCATCTTAATGTTCCTGCCCAATTGATTCTCGACTTCCTGTTTAAACTCTTTAAACCTCTCAAAAGTCTCTGACTTATGCTTGATTAAGTAGACATATCCATATCTACTGTAATCATCACTAAAAGTCAAATAATAACGATTAGCATCCCTTATGGCATGTTTGAAGGGCCCACACACATCCGTGTGTATAAGATCCAACAAACCTTCACCCCTCTCACAAGAACCTGTGAAGGGTGACTTTGTCATTTTTCCATGTAGGCATGATTCGCAACTATCATCTGACTTTAGGTCAAATGACTCCAATACTCCATCCTTTTGGAGTTGGCCTATGCGTTTCTTGCTTATATGTCCAAGACGACAATGCCATAATGATGCTTTATCCAAGTTATTATCATTAACTGAATCAATACACAATACATTATTTCCTAAGTTATCAACCACAGATACAGTTTCATACACACCATCACAAGGTAATGCTTTAAAATAAAGAACATTATTAAAGAAAGCATTAATCGAACCAACTTCATTATCAAATGAAAAGGTGAAACCTTGTTTATACAATGCATGAAAGGAAATAATATTTCTTGCCATTTCTGGCGAATAAGAACATTTATTCAAATCTAAACTAAACCCACTACTTAGCGATAAAGTATAAACTCCAATCTTGGTGACAGGTAAAGCTTTCCTATTCCCCATGATTAAGTTTATTCTTCCATGCTCCACATTCTCACTTCTTCTTAGTCCCTGCAAATCAGAACAGATATGAATACCATAACCGGTATCAAGGACCCAAGAGTTAGAATGGGGTGAGTTATTAGATAAGATAGTGTAAATACCTGCATGGTTGGGTTTAACTTTCCCATCCTTCACATCTTGCTGGTACTTTGGGCAGTTCCGCTTCCAATGTGACTTTTCATGGCAATAGAAGCATTCAACCTCTTTAGGGTTAGAAGAAGGAGTGACAAAACCTTTCTTGGTTCCACTTGAAGAAGAGCCATCAAGGGTCCTAGCCTTGGTACCCTTCGAAGAGCTCTTCATCTTCTTCCCTCTACCTTTCCCGATTGCCAAAACCGGGGCGGAGTTTGGAGTAGGTGTGTTAACAAGCGACTTACCCTTAAGACCTGTTTCTGCGGTCTTGAGGAGTCCCTGAAGTTTGCTGAGTGTGACCTCTTCCTTATTCATGTGATATGTCACGCGGAATTGATCATAGCACGATGGTAAGGAGTGCAAAATGATATCTATTGCAAGCTCCTCAGGGAAGTTCACATTAAGCTTCAGCAGCCGATCCACATACCTTTGCATTTTCTGCATGTGGCTCGTGACGGATTCCCCGTCCTTCATCATGGTTGTTATGATAGAGCATATGATTTCATACCTCTCTTGTCGTGCACTTTGATGGTATCTTTCCATCAGATCTTAGTGCATTTCAAAAGGGAAGAAGTCCTCATAGGACTTTTGGAGTTCCGCTGTCATGGTGGCCAACATGATGCATGCCACTTTTGTAGCATCCCTTTCATGTGCCCGGAAGTCAGCGATCTCCTGGGAAGTTGCAGTGGTCTCATCAATCTCCTTAAGCTCCTTGTCAAGGACATATTCTTTGTCCTCGTAGCGGGTAATCATCCTGATGTTTCTGATCCATTCATTGAAGTTGGATCCATCAAATGTGACTTTCCCACACAAGTTCATAAGGGTAAAGGAGCCATTAGGATTAGAGCCAGAAGCAGCATTGTTTGACGACATCTGAAAGAAGAGAACAAGATTAGTTTAGATATTAAGTGAGTCCTTAATAAAACACCCAAATGTAATATTAAGGCTAGGATCCAATCACAATATATTATAACTTAGAAGAGGTATGCCGTAATCCAAGCTATAACATATTTGAAAGGTAGGTGAATGACGATTCACCAATTTCCACCATGAAAAACGAAATATAAATATTAGGTTTTTAATTGGTTCTTAGAAATTCCTAGATTCTTTTGAGATTCAATGAACTTTTCAAAGGCATGTTTGAATCTCGAGTGTGCCCTCCAAGTTTTGTGACTGGGATACCGAGGATCACAAAACGAGGTGTGAAGTAACCATGCAAATCACTTGGTACACTCAATGTTTATTACTCAATCGATGTGCCGGTTAACCACACGAGCTCCACCGATCTATAATAAACTTTAAGTCACCCTTTACCTACCTTGTTAAGTCCATGTTAGTGTGCCGGTTAACCACACGAGCTCCACTAACAACTTAAACAAAGTGTAAAGTGTAATTTCATGGATTAGCACCTTATTCACATTTTCCTAAAGTAACTAAGATTGGGAATTTAATAAAAGCATTTAGTTACTTTATAATATTCATCATACTTTTAATGAGAATTTATAAGTCCTTGTCCTACTCGTTCGGCTAACGACCCTCCACCGATCAAGGAAGCGGTGGGTGAGAGTGGACACCCATTAAGTTGCCATTTTATAGGCAACAACCTTATACCCCCCTTATAGACCGGATTCGTGAATGAGGCGTACTAGCGGTAAGACGACTTGACGTTATACATATATATATTAGTAACTTATAATATTATAAAGTATAAGGGTTGAATTTTAACTTTTAAAATTGTAAGGGTTGGAACTAAAGTTTTAATCAAGACTTTACATGTTCCAAAACTTGAGGGCAAGTTTTGTAAATTTCCAAAACTTTTCATTTCTTATAACTTATGAATTAATTGAGTAATAAAAATGAAGACTCTTCATTTTATAACTCTTGTGTTCTTTTAATGGCTTTAATAAAAGTGAGACTTTTGGTTTTCCATAACTTGAGGACAAGTTATGGACTCCATTAAAACACATTATGATCATGAATTAAACTACCATGAAGGTTACAAACAATTCCTATGATCATCCAATCTTCATAAGTTCAAGAACATGAATATGAACACTTTTAAGAATCAAAAAATTACACTTAAAAAAACTTGTAATTTTAATAATTGCCATTGTAAATGGATTAGCATAAACATTACACCATCTAAAACAAGCTTTAAAACATCAAAACAGTTTAGGGTAATGTTTCTAGTCCATTTCCAGCAACAAATGTGCAAACTTTCATACGAGCAGAAAACAGAAAAACGATTTTTTTTCAAGCTGTTTGCACACAAAAAAAAACAACAAACAAACCTAGGCTCTGATACCACTGATGGGTTTTGAGCATTCTAACACTTCCTAAGTGTACATGCAACCCTAATAACCTTGGATCTATGTTTGTCTAATAATCATGTAAAGTTGAATTCCAAGGTTATATTCCTATCTAGCATACAATGTGGAACATTTTTAACTTGAATGAAAGATAGAATAACTTACCTTGTTGTTGATTATGATCCTTGAAACCTTGTGAGCCTAGCACCCCAAGTGTGATGCCTCAAATGCTTCACACAACACCAAATGCAAAGGAGTAAACTTTGAGAGAATCTTACACTTGCAAAATCGGCTCTAGTCCTCTTGTTTCTTATGTTTGTCCAATTTTGGTGGAGAATGGGTTTCTTATATAGTGTTGACACATCTAGGGTTACACCATGTAAACCCTAATGTGTCATGACTCTTCATTTCCATGACCCATGGGTTTGTAACTCCCATGGAGCATCCATGGAGCCTCTTAGCCCACTATATAAGATATGGAAGATTTACATAATCTACCCATATATTTAATTAGTTATCTTTTGATCACTTAATTAATTCTAAATTAATTCTTGATCAAACTAATTAAATAATATTATTAATATATTAGAACTTATAATATATTAATAAACCATAAGTGTTATTTCTCTCATTTTAGTTTATCCAATTGCATGGTGCCATGCAACCCAAATGGACCATGTCGGGTCGGGTCAAGTACATACCAGAAATAGTTATGGACTTATACACCTTATCCAACAGTTATGCAACCAATTGAGAACTTTCAGAACTCCTATGCAAAGGCAACTTTAACTGGAATGGGCACAGAATATGTCAACACGATAGATTATAAACCTCAAGTCGTGTGCTAGTGAAGAACCTCAGGTTTTATTCTTGATTAGTTCTTGAAATTCTTTTTAGGATCTTTAAGACTCCCACTATCCTCTTGACATATAAGACTATCTTGCCAAATATTCAAGAGATAGTGAGGATTCTTTATCAAGACAAACACTTCACACATTTGGCCTTTGTTGGTCTTTGTTTTATCCAAAACATCACAACTTACCAATTTCAAATGTACAAGAGTAGGACACTTTTACTCTTACATTTGACAAGTGTTTTAAACCTTTGTTTAAGATATCTCTCTATTCTTTGATTCTTAAAACATCAACATGTGACCCAGTCACATCATGTAATGAGGATCTCAGAATAGAACTTAATAGAGTTAGATAATGGGCTCTACCTGATGTAGAGTCAAACTTATTGACTTTAACATCCTTAGGTAAATTTGGCAGCTTTGCAATCAACGCCCCTTCCTTTGGCAAAATAAACATATGGACCCTTTGGTAATGGAACTATCTCAGGCTTAGCCTTTCTCTTTACCATTTGGTCAACCGGGTTGACTATGGCCAATCCCTTTCCATTGGGAAGAGAATGCTTTTTCTGGATTTCCAGTGTCACCATTGTCACTGTCCATAAAGTTGTTGGGAAGTTGATCTTCTAATCAAATTTGCTTTACTATCGTTCCAAATCATTGCTGATTCAGCAGCACCAAGCAAATATATATGATCATTAAGGTTCATGTCATAGTCTGTTTCATAGTAGTCCCAAAGGAACTCACTATGTGACTTAGAAAGTGATTGAACATCCAACTTTCTCAAGACTTTGACACCCAACTCTCCCGACTTGTCAATATGTGACTTCATCTCTAAGATGTGATCACACATAGACCTTGCTTGCCATTAGGACTTGAGTGACCTTGAACTTGTGGGTTAGGGAGAATAATTGGAGGAGGTGGAGGAAGAGAAGTATGACTTCCATGAGCCAAACTCGGGAAGTCATATTCATTAGGAAAGCTTGGTTTGGGAAGATCATTGTTGTCTAAACCAAACATCAACAATGGGAGAAATTCACGTAAAGTTGATTTAAGTCCTTAATATAACACCCAATATGATATATTAAGGCTAGGACCCAACAAACGATTTTATAACTTGGAAGAGGGATGCCGTAATCCAAGCTATAAAATATTTGAATGTAGGTGAATGACGATTCACCAATTTCCACCAAGATAAACGAAATGTATTATTAGGTTTTAATTGGTTTTGAAACTCCTAGATTCTTTTGAGATTCATTGAACTTTTCAATGGCATGTTTCAATCTCGAGTGTGCCCTTCAGGTTTTGTGACTGGGATGCCGAGGATCACAAAACAAGGTGTGAAGTAACCATGCAAATATACTTGGTACCCTTAATATTTACACCTCAATCGATGTGCCGGTTAACCACACACGCTCCAACGATACTATGATAAACACTAAGTTACCCTTTGCCTACCTTGTTAAGTCCAGGTTAGTGTGCCGGTTAACCACACATGCTCCACTACCAGCTTAAACAAAGTGCAAAGTGTAATTTCATGGATTAGCACCTTATTCACATTTTCCTAAGTAACTAAGATTGGGAATTTATAAGTGTTTAGTTACTTAGTATTTATCATTATACTTATAATGAAGGGAGAATTATAGTCCTTGTCCTACCTGTTCGGCTAACGGCACTCCACCGGTCAAGGAAGTGGTGAGTGAGAGTGGACACCCATTAAACTGCCATTTTATAGGCAGTAACCTTATACCCCCCTTATAGACCGGCTTCGTGAATGAGGCCTACTAATGGTAAGACGACTTGCTCTTATACATATAATATATTAAACTTTTAATATTATAATAGTATAAGGGTGTATTTTAGACATTTAAAATACTTGGTGGTTTAATCTATTAATTAAACTAGACTTTTAATTTAATTAAACTCAAACCATATATTTGTGGATTAATAATACTCTTTTAATTAAACGCTTTAATTAACTATTAATAAAGTCCATAAGAGTTAATTTGAACTATTCAACAAAACATCATAATTCCAATTATTAAACTCAAAATTAAAACCATTTAATTAATTGTTTAAATTATGAACCCAAGAGTTTTAGAATTCAATTCTTTTTTTCATAAAAAACTTTTCTCAAATTCCAAAACATAAGGGCAAGTTTTGTAATTCTTGAAAACCTTTGGATTCCATAACTTATGGAATTAATGGTGTTTTATGATGAAACTTTTCATGTTCCATAACTTAAGAACAAGTTATGGAATTATTTAAAACATTAACACCAAATTTTGTAACTCCATAAAAACTTTGAATCAATTTTTTTTTTAAAAAAAAACTTTCATATCCATAACTTATGGAAGTTTCAAAAACCCTTAAGATCACAACTTTAAAAAAAAACTTTTGAGCTCCAAAATTTTATGAAAAAATATGTAACTCGTTAAAACATTTAGATCAAACTTTTAAAACTAATAAAATAATCATATCATTTTATCTTTTACTAAATTTGACCTAATTCAACTCATATAGCAAATGATTCAAATTTTACAAATAATTAGTTTTTCACAAAAACAACTAATTATCTTAAAATTTGACAAACGTCATGTTTTTTTTCTTTTTTTTTTCAACTTTGAAAATAAAACATTTGCATCAATATAACAGAAAACAACCCATGACTTTGATACCACTGTTGGGTTTTGAGCATTCTAACACTCTTATGGTGTACATGCAACCCTATAAACCTTGGATCTCTGTTTTCTCTATTATACATGCAAATATTAACTATTCTAAGGTTTCATCCTAACTAGCATATTATGAAGCACCTATACTACAAAGTTCTAGTTAGATGACATACCTTTTGATGTAGCTTGATGTCTTCAAGCTTTAAGAGCTTAGCCCCAATAGTGTGGAAGCCTCAAATGGAATCACAAATCACCAAAACACCTTAGAAGAACTTGAGAGAATATGTATGCACACTAAAATCGGCACACTCTTATTTTCACACACTTGTCCCAATTTTGTGAGCCAAAGACGCCTTTATCTATTATGGAGGATTAGGGTTACATCCATGTAAACCCTAATACCCATGACCTTTCATTTACATCGGATCCATGGGTTAAAAGCTCCATGGACCATCCATGAAAGCTTAGCCCAACCTAAATGAACTTGGCCCATTCCATATATATAAGAGTCCATATTTAATTAGTTCTTTTTGATCACTTAATTAATCCTAAATTAATTCTTGATCAATACTAATTAAATAATATGACTCCATATTAATATATTAGAACTTATAATATATTAATATAAATCATAAATATACTATTCTCAAAAGACTATCCATATAAATTGTGCCGGTAAAGTGCAACGCAAATGGACCATGCCGGGTCGGGTCAAGTACATACCAAATATAGTTATGGACTTAGACATTAATCCAACACAGCTTTCATCTAAGTTCGCCTTTGACAGCAAACATATAGCTGGCTTTCTTTTTATCGGGTTGAGATTTAGAGGAAACATCTCCCCTTTTCGCTCAGATTTTAGCAGAATATACTTCATTTGTTTTTCAGTTATTTCAGAACCCTCATCGTCAACCGAGACTTTCAAACCTGTTCCTGCCACTAGTTGAGAAATGCTGATGAGGTTATGCTGCAAAGCTGTTCCTGCCACTAGTTGTTTCCCGATTTTCGATTTATGATGGCTGACTGATTGAACAAATCAAATCAGTCCTGGCTTGGCCAAGCACTCACATGTGACATCATTAAATCATCGAGGGGCCCACACACATCGGATGGGCCCGAATGGCCCTACACCTCCATGGGGAGTTGACATTTGGAGATGGAGTAGGCAGCAAGGTCAACGACCCCCGTACAACATGGAGAGGGAATTCTATGACCCAAGGGAATGGAGGAGCAGGGAGAGTGCTGACCATGGGCCAATGGGAAGCGGTTCGGGATCCCGCTGTTGTCACTGGTACGTTTCTCCTTAACAACACATATGCATGCATCCTGTTTGATACCGGGGAGAGCGGAGTTTTGTTAGTAATAAATTCAAACATTTGCTAAAACAACAACCCCAGAAGCTTAATGAAACCTTTACGGTGGAAATGGCTAATGGGAAAACAGAATCAACTGGGGAAATCTACGTAGGATGTACCCTAACCTTAAAGCACCACGCATTTCAAATAAACTTGATGCCTGTAACTATTAGGAGTTTTGATGTGATTATCGGCATGGATTGGTTGAGCCCCCATCATGCTGAAATTATGTGTCATGAGAAGGCCGTTCGCCTTCATCTCCCTAACTACGAAACCCTAATCATATACGGAGACAAACCCAGTATGAACCTTCGTCTTATCTCATGTATTAAGGCACAAAAGTGTCTACCAAAGAGAGACTTTGCGTTTCTGGCTCACGTTGTGGATAAATCCAAGGAAGAGATTAATATTCGAAACATCCCAGTGGCTTGCGACTTCCCTGACATCTTTCCTGAAGATCTTCCGGGGATACCCCCAGAAAGACAAGTCGAGTTCCGAATCGACCTTGTGCCAGGAGCTACTCCCATCGCCAAATCGCCCTATACGTTGGCTCCTGCGGAGATGCAAGAATTGTCAAAAATATAGTTTCTACATTACTGTTTACTGTGTGAAGATCTGTGTGTGTGTCTCTTGTAAGAGTATGTATTTTCCCAAATTTGACTATCATTAACCAAAAATATAGTTTCTACATTACTGTTTATTGTGTGAAGATCACAAAGTGAATGCAATGGGAAAATGAAATAGTACTGTAGTATTGTATTACGTAACTACTGCTATACTAACTTCCTTAATCCAATTTGTATTTAAAGTACCATGTGATCGGCCTGTATCCTGCTACCGACTATAGAACGCGACGATGTAAGACGTCGGAAGAAATGACATTTGGCACCCGTAGACTTGCAAGTCCCACTGTAGCGAGTAGCAACGTGTAGGATAGTCAATCTAGTATAGATCTATACACAAACTCATACGCTCCCCACTTAAGGAGATTCTGGATACAAAAACGGTCATGACAGGTAGTGCCATGCCCCGTTACATGGCTCACATAACTGTAATAGTATTCTTGTATATGTATTGAATGTACTAGCTGTATTGTGTGTTCTCTCTCTGTCTAGTATGTATGTATGTTCTCTCTGTATGGTATTGTATGTTCTCTCTCTGTCTAGCATGTATGTTTTCTTGTAAAATGTATAGTATGTACTAGCTGTATTGTAATGTATAGACTCATGTATGAACTGAATCATTGTATGTTCCATTGTTCTAGTAATAGTATTAGTAACTTCCTAAACTACGCCTATTGTAGCTTACTAGTAATGTGATTTGTATGTATGAACATATCTGTATACCTTTGCTACCCAAAGGTATTGAATAGAAAGAAGGAACTTTTATATCTATATACATATACATAATATATAACTAGGATTCAAACGACCTTCGGACAAATAACCGATACCCTAAGTGTCACACCCCAAAACCAAGAATGGCGGAAACGTTCTGGGGCGGAGGACGTCATGTACAGTATCACAACAATGAATAGTAGTAAACAAGCAACAACATCATCCATTGCATTAATAATATAATTTTAATACAAGTATGTCTTGCCAAATTTAATAGACACCAAAATATAATTCAAAATGAAAGATGAGTCTTGAACGAGCTCCATCTTCTCAAAACCTGGCTCCGATACCTGTCTACTAGTGACCTGAGAATACAAGTTATTTTGAAAGCGAGTATCAGCTTTAAAGCTGGTGAGATCATAAGTATATTAGTGTCTGTATTTGTACGAAAGTATTTGTAAGATGTTTGTAAGATGTTTTGTAAGACGTTTTGAACTCTCCTAGAAAACCCTATGTTTCCTACTAAAAGTAGCCTTCTACCAAGGCATCTAGTGTCTGTGTGTGTGTCTCTTGTAAGAGTATGTATTTTCCCAAATCTGACTATCATTAACCAAAAATATAGTTTTTACATTACAGTGCATTGTATGAATGTTCACAAAGTGAATGTAATGGGAAAATGAAATAGTACTGTAGTGTTGTATTAAGTAACTACTGCTGTACTAACTACCTTAAACCAATTATTATTTAAAGTACCATGTGATCGGCCTGTACCCTGCTACCGACTCATAGAAACTAAGAACACTTGAAGATCTACACAAATGGAATGATTTCATGGATGAAATCATGTAAGATCACTAGATTAGGGTAGATATCTACTAAACAAGGAAGAAAACACTTACTTTCTTGAAGATTTTTGAAGAACTTTGGATGATACTTGAGAGAGAATTGGTTCTAGACTTGGAAGTGTGAAAAAAAGTTAAAAATAAACTAAGTGTCACTTATATAGTCATTAGGGTTTACGGCCCTAATACCATTTGGGCCGTAAACTCCAAGCTCTTGGAGTTTTTGGAACTTTATTGATGCACAATAAACCCTAAGGCATCCTCTCTCTTGTTATCTCCTGAAGCACTAACTTTAAAACACTCAAACTTATTCCAAAAAGCTTGAAAGTTAGCAGAAACTGATCTGACTTCTATTGAATTGAATGGTTGTACAGAATAGAAATTTCGGGGTGTCACACTAAGTCCACAACCAAACGAGGAACAGGAGGTAAGGTGAGTTATCAGTCCTAAGTCCTTTCAATCCTACTTATATAACTATATCTATAAAGATATACATTTAACAGAATATAAGTGCAAAAGAAATTGAATAAAAGTATTTGACATGTAAAAGAGTTTGATAAATGTATTTGACATGTAAAAGAGCTTCATAAAACAGTTTGAAAAGTAGTTTGTTTGATAACACAGTTTGAAAGTAAGAAATCCACTTGTTTGGTAGTTATTAATCACATGTGATTTATATAATAACTATAAAAGAGCAACTTGTATCCCCCCCATAAAAGCATTTAAAATCATTTAAAAGATTGATTAAGGGGTACGAACTCACGTGTAGTGAGTGGTTTGGATGAACGGATAGTATAAGATGCTAAGTGTCAAGTGAAGACTTGAACACACACAAGGATCCTAGTTAACATATAATAACACATATATGTATCCAATTAGTCATAAAACAACTAATTAACCAAGTTAAGACATCCTAAGACATATAAAACACTTGATTTGAGTGTTATCAGTACTAAGGATTGCATCTAAGGGTTGTAGGACTTGGCTATTCAGTTTGGGGTCCAAGGGTAAACTCTTTTGGAGTTTACGGTTTTGGGACCAACTCTCATTGAGTTTACGGTCGTAAACCCATGAGTTTACGGCCGTAAACTCATGGTATTTTTACCATTTTGTGTTTTGAAGCTTTAAAGGTCATAAGGAGAATTCCTACTTCATGTTTACGCCTTATGAAGTGATTAGGGCACCATTTCACCCCTTTGTGGAGTTTACGGTCCGTGGACCATTTCTCCTTGATTTTACGGTCGGAAAACCAAAAGGTTTATGGTCTTTTTGATGTTTTAAGTCCTAAGCACATCAAGGATGGTATCTAGACTAGTATCCAAGGCTAGGTAAGGGACTAGGGCACACTTTGGCCCCTTCATTAGGGTTTACGATCCAAGAACATCTTGGACCATAAACACCTTTGATCTTGTGTTTCTTTGTGTTTCCTTGATGCTTTAGAAGTGTAACAAGCCTTATAACAAGCCAAGGTAAGAGTACTTACTATGTAGAAGGTTGAAAGGGTGTTAAAAGTCCAAGAACACTAGTGTGTGTTCTTGGTGTTCTTGGTGAAACTTGAAGATCTAGACATATGGAATGACGTTTTAAGATCACTAGATTAAGTAATATATCAACTTATTAAGTAATATATCAACTTATTAGGAATCATGTAAGATCACTAGATTAAGTAATATATCAACTTATTAGGGCTAGAAACACTTACAAAGTTGAAGATCAAGAAGGAAAATCGGATGCTACTTGAGAGGATTTGAGTTCTAGTTCTTGAAAGTGTGAAAAAGTGGTAAAAATGACTAAGTGTCATATTTATACCTCTTAGGGTTTACGGCCGTAAACACCTTGTTTAGGCCGTAAACTCCAAACTCTTGGAGTTTTGGGACTTTATTGTTGCACAATAAACCCTAGGGTATCCTCTTTCCTGTTATCTCTTGAAGTACTAACTTTAAAACAATCTAACTGGTTCCAAAAAGCTTGAAAGTTAGCAGAAACAATTCTGACTTCTATTGAAGTGAATGGTTGTGCAGAAAAGAAATTTCGGGTTGTCACAGAAATGATCAAATAAACATTTTGAGTCAAATATGTAAATTCTAAAAGAATTTGATTAAAGATATAAAATTTTACAACAAGAAGGTTTAAAAAAGGTATCTTTATAAAAACTAAAAATATCGTTATAAACAACACTGAGTATTTTAACGTCAAAAAGTAAACACTAAGTGTATTCTAAATCCCATACTACAATTTAACGACAAAACAGATAAACCATTCAAGGATTGGGTCCAATATCGATTATTGGGCCCGATATAAACAAAACATGTATATTGGGCCTTGGTGACCCAATTAAATGCCCGACGGGGCTTTATTAGCTTTGACATGCTATTGGACCTTTGTGGCCCATTTGCATTGCTAATATGGTTCTAAACATTCATCATATGATTAGTGGGCTATAACGTGTCCGTAGCATACTCGACAGCCTGTAATAACATACAAGGTTTGTGGGCCTCCGTTGTCCTCTTTTCTTGTCTGTTAGGCTTACCTTATATTCACATAAACATAAATCGGGTTGTAAAACAATGTTATTCAATTTCTTTTCGATTCAGTGAGAAATAACGGGTGGCACCAATAAGTGTCAGTTGTAGTCTGTAGTTATAATCAGAGTCTCCTGGAGGGAGAGCGAGAGTTTGTGTATAGATCTATACGGGGGTGATTCCCCCACACCTGAGCTGTTCGCTACAGCTAGACTCGGCCAGTCTAGGGTGACAAAATCTTAATTCAAAACCGGCATTCGATAAAATGCCAAGACAGGCGAATTAGTCATTATTATGCATGGTTATAACAACTCACATAGAGATCCATTACCATCTAAGTAATCATGGGAAATCATATTCATACGATGTGACGGAGCAAAGTAATTATACAATAATACAAAACTATCATACTATTTAAATCGAAAAACATCGTGTTTTCTGGGGAACAACATTTTTCACTCCTACTTACAACAACTATGATACAAGGAACAATTATGAAAGGCATTTCACGTAAACAGTTTCTGTTATAGAAAATATCGGATTTTCTGGGTTTTACAAACAATACAAAACATTTTTACACCAAACCTGCTTATGAACTCACCAACATTTTATATGTTGACCGTTTTCAAAATAACTTGTGTTCTCAGATAACCGTTAAACTGAAGAATTATCAAGCGTGTTTCTGAAATATATTTAGTGTAATGTCAATCGATAAACAATTTATGTTTTGGATTATGTAATGTAAACAATGAACTTGATGTGAACAATGATGGTTGTAATGTATTAATGCATGGTGATGGTTATGTTATGTTTCATATATATTCATTGTGATGATATTTCAATGTAAATCACACGAGCCCTCGGACGTTTCCGCCGTCTGGTTCGGGGGTGTGACACTAAGTCTGAGACAATCAAGTGTACAATTTCAAAAGATTCCATATGTTTCTTTTGCCAAAAGAAGGGGCATTGGTTGCGAAGCTGCCGAATTTACGTGAAACTTCATAAGTATGGTAAAAGTAAAAAAGGTTTGACTTTGCTTTAGGTTAAAGTCCGTTATCTAACTCTATGAAGTCTCTTTTGGATATTATTAATACATGATGTAATGTAATTACATTTTGACTTTTTGGAAGAATCAAAGGAAGCTTAAAGAAAGAGTGTGTTGATTATGATCGCGAAGATGGATTTCGATCGCATGGTTCGATGATCAGAATTTTGAGCAACTGCTTAAGAGTTACGATAAATTGCTTAACAATAGATATCAACATAGTTTTCATATGTATTTTCATTATAAGGATAAGGTTTTTCCGCAAGTTTTAAAATAAAAGAAAAAGAAAAGTTTTGATTTATTTATTTTAAGTATCCTTACAATGGCATTTGTGAAAAATTGTTGTTTACATTGATAACCAATATTGGAAAATAAAATTTGATTCTTTCATTTATGGTAGTGTCCTAATTTACCAAATAAGGAAAGATTCTCACCCCCCAAGTTTCAGCTGGATAGAAACTTGGAATCATGCAAGTTGTAGTGTGTGATGAATGAGAATTTTCATCTTTGGGAAATTAAGACTAAGACCTTGTTCACATGTATGTGTGAGTCGAGTGAAGGACTAAAGGATTGGGTACACTTGGTTGTGCACTGATCAGGTTCACCACAATGGTCAATACGATAGTCGTTATGATTTAGTAAAGTTTAGTAAAAATGGTTATTCTTAAAAGTTTAAGTGTAATTCTGAAACATTGGAAAAAGTTTCAATGTATGGCAGAACGGATGAGAAGAATCAAATAATGCAGAAAGATAAAAGTTTTTCCAATCTGAAGAGATGGGAGAGTACTTGAGTATCTTGTTTTATGATTATCTTATTGATTATGAAACAATATCACATTTGATACTCTAAGGACACCTTAGTGCATTTGTTTGACTAAGGAGAGGAATCATGAATTGTTGAAATGGTTAAATCAAAAGATAAATCAAACTTCGTTCCAAAATAAACTCTTAGAGTCATATTCCAAGATTGTAACTTGAGTGACATAATCTTTAGAAAGTTTATAACACTTGTCAAATGTAGAGTAAGATGTTTTCTATTTTTGTACATTTGAAGTTGGTTAGTTGTGATGTTTTGGATAAAACAAAGACCAACAAAGACCAATTGTATGAAGTGTTTAACATGATAAGAATCTGCACTAACTCTTGAATATTTGTTTTGTCAAGGAATGATTCTTGATAAAAGAGAATCTTATATGTCAAGAGGTCAGTGGGAGTCTTTAAAAATATTGAGATGGTTTCAAGAACTAATCAAGAGTATTGTTAATCGATAGCCCACGACTTGAGGTTTGTAACCTATCGTGTTGACATATTCTTACTTCTGTGCGTATTACAGTTAAAGTTGACTATGCTTGTGAGTTTTATGAGTTCTCAATTGTTTGCATAATAATGTGGAAGCAGTGGTAGTCCCTTGAGCTACCAAGTGGCAAGAAATTAAAATTGAACAAGTTCAGTCCATATGAGTTTTGATTTCTCACTAACCTTGTCGTGTGATTATGGTTTTGACAAATTCACATGGATAGGAACTCATGCACCATAAAAATCTAAGTGTCATAAGATTTCTCTCCGATTCATGAAAATGATGGCGAGGAAACGCTTTAACTAAGTAGATTTTAAGTAGATAGCAATTGTGATATTTTCATTCTCAAAGTCATTAGTGGAGCGCATGTCGTTAACCGACACACTAACACAGACTTGTGAGAATGGAAAAAGGTCTAAACATTATGATTACGGCATCCCTCTTCATAATGGTTTAGACACACATGTGAGCTATCTAAGGAAAGGTGTATGATTTTGATAAAGTCTTATCAAAGAAATCTTGTATTAGAAATCTGAACTTTGGCAAGAAAGTCAATAAAGTATTGATTTCTAGAAGTCCAGTTGGTTTCTGAGTACATGTCAAAGCTAGTGTGAGCATACGTGTTGTGCTAGTAAGATAATAATCATTGTGCTAGTGGGAGCATGATGATTATGGTTAGTGTTGCAAGTTAGCAATGTTAATTATAGAAAACAAAAGGTTCAATTCGCTTCGAAAAGTTGTTTTGCTATAATTAAGGGAGAGGATTTATACTTCATTCTAATTCTACAAGCTTAGATTGAGATTTTAATCAACTTTAGTCAAGGATATATATGAATGTTATGTTGGAATTATTCAACATAAGGAAATTCTATATATATGTTGCATTCTCAAAATTCGATTATGATTACGACATCCCTCTTCATAGTTCGAATTTTGAGAACGTGGCAAATAAAAATTTTATAGCATGAATTGGGTCCCATATGCTTCGGGTATAGGATCTATTACATGTGCTATAATATTTATCCATTCTAAATTTTCCAAATGCCTAGGGCGTTAAGAGGGGAAAAAGGAATAGAACTGGATTTGACTAAAATGATTAAGCAATTGTTGAGGACAATCTGAGGTTTGCCAAAGATTGGTTGCTCATGGACAATTGGAAGTATAGAGATAGGAACATATTGACATATTCTGAAAGGAGGCAACTCTTGTTTAGAAGTGATATTCAAATGGGGAATATGGAATTGTCTCCATAGGTGGAGGTTATTCTTTGAATCTATGTAAGATTAGAAAACTTAATGCAAAGAAGGGTGTTCAAAGGAATGTACTTTGAATGTGAGTCTTCGTTTCCATGGAATTGCACTCCATTGGAATACTTTGTAATGTTTGTTGCCAAGTCTTTGTGACTTGGGCATAGTCATTATAAGGGGATCATTGCATATAAGTTTAGAATCTAACAGATTACGGTAAATGGCAAGAATTTGATATTCTTACATTTACAAAGTAAGGATTGGGATTGTGAAATGAGCATCATTGAAATATTGTCAATCGATCTGTTTCACAAAGTAAGGATCATAGACAAACATAGTGTGCATACTTGGAGTATGGCATAGCTAGTGTTTGGACAAACGCAGTATACATGCTTGGAGCATGGCATGACTATTGTTTTAATTCAAGTATTAAGGTGATGAATCGAAGCATTGATAATGAGTAATCAATATGGTGCTTAGATAAAAGGTGTTTTTATTTACTCTCAAAGTGTTGGGGCCATATAGGATTAGTATTATTCTTGTGTTTCACTTTGCATGTTTTGACTCCCAGAATAACTAGGTCATTCTTCCCGAATAACTAAGTTATTCAAACCATCCACAGTCGGTCATATGTTGGAAGTAGATATGAATCAAGACTGTCATGAAGCTGGTTTTTAGATGTCCAAGGAAGTGGACATAGCAAGAGTTGCTGCAACATTCATGAGTGCTCATCAGTTTTGAGTATTGGATTAAACCCACGCTCATTTGAATCACTTCATGGATTTTGTCACGAGTGAATCATGAGACGATAATATCTTATATTCTTCAAACCTAGAGATATGAGTTGTTGACTATGAGTTGGTTATACATTGATTGCACGAAAACGCATTGGTAACTCGATGTTATAAAACGTGCCTTTGTGTATGATTCAACAAGTAGTTAGTACAAGCATATGAGTCAAAGTTTATCCATTCCTTTTACCCTTAAAGGGATAAAAGCGATATATGTGGGCCCCTCGATGATTTAGTGATGACACCCCGAAGTGCTTGGCCAAGCCTGGACAGATTTGATTTGTTCAATTAGTCAGTCGTCATAAATTGGAAATTGGGAAACAACAAATGGACAGAGAGAATGATTATAATCCATGTCTCAGTTCATATGGTATCTAGAATGGAGGAATATATGATCACTTATCTAATGGACGCGTCATTGATTTGTTCAGAGTTCTACAACGGCTTTTAAGAGCTATGATTGCTAGTCGGGTTATGAAGTCATACTTGCAATAATAGTTATTAGACTTATCCAAGTGGGAGACTGTTGGATTAGTGTCTAAGTCCATAACTATTTCTGGTATGTACTTGACCCGACCCGGCATGGTCCATTTGGGTTGTATGGCATCATGCATTTGGATAGACTTAATGAGAGAAATAACACTTGTGGTTTATTAATATATTATAAGTTCTAATATATATTAATAGTATTATTTAATTAGTATTGATCAAGAATTAATTTGGAATTAATTAAGTGATCAAAAGATGACTAATTAAATATATGGGTTGATTATGTAAATCATCCATAACTTGTATAGTGGGCTAAAAGGCTCCATGGATTATCAAGTTGGGTTAAACCCATTGGATGCTCCATGGAGGTTCCATAAGAGTTACAAACCCATGTGTCATGGAAATGAAGAGTCATGTCACATTAGGGTTTACATGGTGTAACCCTAGATGTGACACACTATATAAAGACTATGTTACTCACCAAAATCAGCTACACTAAGAACAAGTTAGGGCAAGCCAATTTTACAAGTGTTTTATATTCTCTAAAGTCATTCCAAAGCATTTGGTGTTGTGTGAAGCATTTGAGGCATCACACTTGGGGTGCTAGGCTCTCAAGGTTTTCAAGGAATCATAACAACTTCAAGGTATGTAATTCTAGCCATCTTTTATGATTAAAGTTCCCCATGTATGCTAGATAGGTGTATGAACCTTGGAAAAAGTATTTTGGATGTATTTTAGACAAACATAGATCCAAGGTTTTCTAGGGTTGCATGTACACTTAGGAGTGTTAGAATGCTCAAAACCCTTCAGCGGTATCAAAGCCTACGTTTGTTTTTTGATACTTGATGCAAAATAGTGAAAAAGTCGATTTTCTTGCTGTCTGCATGATGAACTCGCCGAGTCCATGGGGGGACTCGCCGAGTCAATGACTAAACTCATCCTACTCCTCGAGTAGGTTCGTGCATTCGACGAGTAGGAGCCTCAGAATGCAGATTTTCGACTTTTGCTGCTGGAAATAGACTAGAAACATTACCCTAAACTGTTTTGGTGTTATTAAAATTGTTTTAGATGGTGTAATGATTGTTCTAAACCATTTACAATGGCTAATATCAAAATTACATGATTATATGTGTTCATATGTTCTTGAAATTTTGATATGATTATTCATGTTCTTATGAGTTCTTGATAGATCATAGGAATTGCTTGATTAATGATGAATTCATGATCTTTATGTGTTTTAATGGAGTCCATAACTTGTCCTCAAGTTATGGATAACCAAAAGTCTCTTTGTTTAATTCCATTAAAAGAACACACAAGTTACAAAAATCAAGAGTCTTTATTTTAATAACTCATAAGTTATGAATTGAAAGGTTTTGTAAAGTTACAAAACTTGCTCTCAAGTTTTGGAACATGTAAAGCCATCTTAATAAACTTTAGTTCCAACCCCTAGAATTTTAAAAGTTAAAATTCAACCCTTATATTTTATAATATTATATGTTTAATATTATATATATATATACATATATATATATATATATATATATATATATATATATATATATATATATATATATATATATATGTATGTATAAGATCAAGTCGTTTTACCGTTAGTAGGCCTCATTCACGAAGCCGGTCTATAAAGGGGGTATAAGGTTGTTGCCTATAAAATGGCAGCTTAATGGGTGTCCACTCTCACCCACCGCTTCCTTGACTGGTGGAGGGTCGTTAGCCGAACGGGTAGGACAATGACTTAAAAAATTCTCATTAAAAAGTATAATGATTATTATAAAGTAACTAAATGTTTTATAAATTCCCAATCTTAGTTACTTTAGGAAAATGTGAATAAGGTGCTAACCCATGAAATTACACTTTGCACTTTGATTAAGTCGTTAGTGGAGCGTGTGTGGTTAACCGACACACTAACTTGGACTTAACAAGGTAGGCAAAGGGTGACTTAAGGCTTTTCATAGGTCGGTGGAGAGCGTGTGGTTAACCGGCACATCGATAAAGTGAAAAACATTAAGGGTACCAAGTAATTTGCATGGTTACTTCACACCTTGTTTTGTGATCCTCGGTATCTCAGTCACAAAACATGAAGGGCACACTTGAGATTGAAACATGCCATTGAAAAAAGTTCAATGAATCTCAAAAGAATCTAGGAGTTTCTAAAAACCAAATAAAACCTAATAATTTATATTTTGTTTTCATGGTGGAAATTGGCGAATCGTCATTCACCTACATTTCAAATATGTTTTAGCTTAGATTACGGCATCCCTCTTCTAAGTTATAATATATTGTGATTGGATCCTAGCCTTAATATTACATTTGGGTGTTTTATTAAGGACTATCTTTATATCTAAACTAAACTTGTCTTTTCTTCTTTTCAGATGTCTACCAACAATGCTTCTCCTGGCTCAAACCCTACCGGCTCCTTCTCTCTCATGAACCTTTGTGGGAGTGTCATCTTTGCTGGATCCAACTTTACTGATTGGATCAGAAACATCAGGATGGTCACTCGATACGAGAACAAAGAATATGTTCTCAACAAGGATCTTAAGGTACCCGAGCCAACTGCTACTCCTGAGGAGTTTGCTGAATATGAGGCACATGAAAGAGATGCTACCAAAGTGGCATGCATCATGATGGCCACTATGACAGCCGAGGTCCAAAAGTCCTATGAGGACTACTATCCTTTTGAGATGCACCAGGATTTGATGGACCGCTACCATCAGAGTGCTCTTTAAGACCGATATGAAATCATCTCCTCCGTGATAACAACTCGAATGAAAGATGGTGAACCCATCATAGGCCACATGCAGAAAATGCAAAGGTATGTGGACCGTTTGATGAAGATGAATGTGAACTTCCCCGAGGAGTTAGCAATAGATATCATTTTGCACTCTATACCATCGTGTTATGATCAATTCCGCATGACATACCACATGAACAAGGAAGAAGTCACCCTCAGCAAACTTCAAGGACTCCTAAAGACCGCAGAATCAGGTCTTAAAGGTAAGTCGGTTGTTACCACTCCTACTCCTACTCCAAACTCCGCACCTGTCCTGGCAATCGGGAAAGGTAGAGGGAAAAAGAGGAAGAACCCTTCGAAGGGTACCAAGGGTAAGACCCTTGATGGCTCCTCTTCAAGCGGAACCAAGAAAGGTTTAGTCACTCCTTCTGCTGACCCAAAAGAGTCTGAATGCTTCTATTGCCATGAAAAGGCACACTGGAAGCGGAACTGCACAAAGTATCAGCAAGATTTGAAGGATGGGAAAGTGAAACCCAACCATGGACGTATTTACACTATATTGTGACAACCCGAAATTTCTATTCTGTACAACATGTCAATTCAATAGAAGTCAAATCAGTTACAGTTAAATTTTCAGACTTTTGGATTAAGTTTGATTATTTTAGGATTTACACTTTAGGAGATACCAGGAGAGAGGATGCCCTAGGGTTATAGTGCAACACTGTTATTCCTAAACTTCAAGAAATTGGAGTTTACTGCCGGAATAAATTAGTTTCAGCCAAAAACCCAGAAATTTGGAGTATATATCTGACACTTGTCATTTTATGTAATTTTTCCAAATTTCTCAAGAACAAAAGCAAATCCTCTCAAGTATCATCCCGGGATTTATTACAGATCTCGATCTAGTAAGTGTTTTCAACCATTTCAAGTTAGTAGATCACTTAATCTAGTGTTTTAACACCTTTCTAACCGTGAAATCATTCCAAAAGGTTGATTCTTTCATTTTCACCAAGAACACCAAGAACACACACTAGTGTTCTTGGCATTTTGGCTCATTTCAAGCTTCCATATAGTAAGTACTTCTATCCTAGAGTGTGTTTAAGCTTGCTATACTTCATTATAACATGAAAACATCCAAGAAACACCAAGAAAATGGTGTTTACGGTCCAAGAACATTCTTGAACCGTAAACCCATTTTAAGGGACCAAAATGTCCCTAGTCCCTTCCTAAGCCTAGGTAACTAACTTGGATCCTTACCTTGATGTGTTAAGGACTTGAAATCATCAAAATACCAACATCCATAAGGGTTTACGACCGTAAACCCAAAGGGATGTGGTCTTTGGGCCGTAAACTCCAAATAGGAGTGAAATGGTGCACTAGCTTCTTCCTTAGGCTTATACTTCAAGTGGAAACACTTCAATGGACTTAGAAACCTTCAAATCAACAAATGGTCAAAAGAGGGGGAGTTTACGGCCGTAAAATCTAGGGTTTACGACCGTAAACCCATTGGGTTGAGGTCACAAAACCATAAACTCAAGTTAGGGTTTCTTTTGAACCCTAAACCCTATAGCATTGTTCTACAACACTTAGATGCATTCCTTGAGACTTATAACACTTATATAAGGTGTTTAACTTGTCTTAGGATGTCTTAACTTTGCTAATTAGTTGTTTAAAGGCTAATTAGATACATATATGTTGTATTTATATGTTAAATAGGATCATTGTGTGTGTACAAGTCTTCACTTGACACCTAGCAATCATATTTCTTCAGTTCATCCAAACCACCAACTACAGGTAAGTTCATACCCCTTAATTAACCTTTTAAATGTTTTTAAATGCTTTTATGGGGGGGGGGGGGATACAAGTTGAACAATTATAGTTATTATATCAATCACATGTGATTAATAACTACCAAGCAAATGGGTTTCTTACTTTTCAAACTGTTTATCAAACTGTTTTACCCCAAACTGTTTTACAAACTCTTTTATTGTCAAATACATTTATCAAACTCTTTTAACTTATATTATGTGTATCTATATAAATATAGTTATATAAGTAGGATTAAGAAGGACTTAGGACTGCTAGTCTACCCTGCTTCCTGTTCTTGTTTGATTGTGGTCTTAGGGTATCAAGGTTAGCTATCCGAAGGTCGTTTGAATCCTAGTTATATATTATGTATATGTATATAGATATAAAAGGTTTTCCTTCATTCAAGTCCATGCCCTTGGGTAGCAAGGGTATACAAACAGATTCATACATTGCTAGTAAGCTACCATAGGGGTAGTTTAGGAAGATACTATTACTAGAACGATGAAACATACAATGAGTCAGTTCATACATGAGTCAATACATATTATAATGAGAAACAAACATGAAACGGAGTGATGAGAAACAAACATACAGGCTAGATAGAGAAAGAACACACAATACAGCTAGCATACAATTCACATAACATTTACATTGATACATTTATGTGAGCCATTAAACAGGGCATGGCACTACCTGCCATGACTGTTTTTGTATCAGAATCTCCTTAATTGGGGAGCGTATGAGTTTGTGTATAGATCTATACTGGATTGACTATCCTACACCTTGCTGCTCGCTACAGTGGGACTTGCAAGTCTACGGGTGCCAAACGTCATTTTTGTGGCATCTTACATTGTCACTTTACTATTGAGTCGGTAGCAAGATACAGGCCGATCACATGTTACCTTAAAATATACAATTGGCTTAAGGTAGTTAGTACAGCAGTAGTTTCATAATACTACATTAAAGTAGTATAACATTTTCCCTTTACATTTTACTTTGTGATTTCACACAATAAACAATAATGTAAAAACTATATTTTTGGTTAATGATAGTCGGATTTGGGAAAGTACTCACTTTTACAAAGGATACACACACAGACACTAGATGCCTTGGTAGAAGGCTACTTTTAGTAGGAAACATAGGGTTTTCTAGGATAGTTCAAACAAATACAAAGCTTTTACAAACACACAGTACATCTTACAAAACATCTTACAAATGCTTTCATACAAACACAAACACTAATATACTTATGAACTCACCAGCTCTAAAGCTGATAAACTCTTTCAAAATAACTTGTATTCTCAGGTCACCAGTAGACATGTACCGGAGCCAGGTTTTGAGAAGATGGAGCTCGTTCAAGACTCATCTTATATTTTTGATGTATATTGTTTTGGTATCTTTAAAACTTAACGGAACACACTTGTATGAAATTATATTATTAATGCAATGGATGATGTTGTTGCTTGTTTACTACTTGCATTGTTGTGATACTATACATGACGTCCTCCACCCCAGAACGTTTCCGCCATTCATTTGGTTTTGAGGGTGTGACAGATTGGTATCAGAGCATTGTTTAATAAACACAAGCGGGATTTAAAATACTCTGATGAAGAGTTTATACTTTAAATAATAAAATATTTAATAAAGTATACATACCTGCATTCATACTAAAATCAGTGTCACTAGGACAGAACAAAAGTATTACGATTGTTGGACAGCACAAGCAGACTTAGAGACATACGGTCAACCCTGGGAAGATGTAGCCTGATCAACTACATTATCCGAGGAGTGATTAGAGTGTGCCTAAGTGTGGTTGTGAGGTTGCAACAAGTCTAAAAACTTACCAACACTTCTACAACAAGAACAGTAGAACAAAACATTAAACTTAAAATACTATAGGAGTATTTTGTGTTACTATAATTACTTATTCGAGAACTAAAGGTCTTTATTAGTATATCAATGGTTGTTTAGTGGATACACTAAAGTTATATGTACTAGGATGTCATAGACTTAGAATCTGTGATCTTTGCCTTACTTCCTGTTCCTTGTTTGGTTGTGGGCTTAGGGTTAGGGTTACTTATTCGAAGGTCTATCCCGTCTGCATGACATATAACTGGTATGCTTTAAACAAGTATTGAGGCAACTGATAAAGATCATCTTATAATTATTTATTTAGTTAGTTAGTTTAATTTAGTTATTTCTTATATCCCTTTTCTCGCGTAGATTTAATGGCTGGATTTTATCTTCCCGGAGACCCGTACTATCCCAACCACGACAACGCAGAATGGCTGGAAGAAGAACCAGAAGATAATCACCCAATTCCTTTAGATGATTATGAAGCTGAAGGTTTTTCTGATGGTTCCGACTCGGAGCCAGAAGTCAACAACCAACCCCCAGCTGTTTAAAACCCAAACCCTCGTCCCGCATTTCAAGGACCCACACCTTTGTGGGCCAGAAACTTGAATAGGTGGAGTCAGGAACAAGGTCAACCTTTTCCCTACAATGGAGTCAGAAGCTTATACAACCTCACTGAGGGAGGTTCAGCTGATAAGGTCCTACCTATCATGGTTCGTAGGATTGCTCGGAACACCGAGCAGGGTCGAGCGGCTATCGACTGGGTAGTAGAAGTTGATGCAAATTCTGGTGTTAATACTGTCCGCATTCGCCAGCTGGAGTCCGCTCATGAAAGGGCTCAGGTTAGCAATGCAATGCTTCAGAGGGAACTTGCTGAGACCCGAGCCGAAGTCAGGGAACTTCGAGCTCAACAAGCAAGGACTGATAGGCGCGTAAGAGACATTGAACGTCTGCTTTCGGATTCAAGGGCTCACTCAAGCAGTTCTCGTCGTCGTTAGAATCATACCGACTTCTCTTTTGGATATAACTTAGTTATGTAAAAACTTAAGTCTAATTTCCTATCCTTATAAATCTTAGACCTGCTAGGTTTTGATTAGGTAGTATGCTGTCAAAATTTTCCCATCTTGGTTGATGTAAGACCTACTTCTAGGTCATTTTTCCCCAAACTCATTACATCTGTAATTCCAATATCTTTGACAAATATAAGAATCTAATGGAAATTATTATCCAAATGCTTTCATCTTCATTCAACTATTCCATTTAATTATGCTGTTGGGCTATGGAGAGTTAGTCCATGAGTCATTCTCATCAATGTTCATGTCAAATTCTTATCAATATCTTATTCATTCTAAACTTTCAGCTAAAAGATGCCTCCACGTAAGTTAACAAGACGTAATCCTCCACCACCTATTCCTCAATTTGATACAGCAGCCCTCAATGCTGTTGTAGTTGCGGCTGTGGCAACAGCCATGGCTGAGTATCATTCTTCAAGTTCCACTGGAGGAGGGACTCCTATTCCAACAATACAGGTTGAAACCCCTGTGCGCTCGAGAGAGTGCTCCTACAAAGATTTTACAAACTGCAAGCCATTATCCTTCAAAGGAACTGGCGGAGTCATTGTACTCTCGTAATGGTTTGAGAAAACCGAATCGGTTTTCGCAATCTGCTCCTATCCAGAAGGGAGCAACGTGAAGTTCGCTGCTTGCACCTTTGAAACCAGAGCCCTAACATGGTGGAATAGCCATGTTAAGTCACTATCTCTTTCAGTGGCAAATGATATGGGCTGGGATACTTTAAAAGACCTCATGATTGAGGAGTACTGCCCGAGGGGCGAGATCCAAAAGCTGGAGGAAGAACTTTGGCGCCTAACCATGAAAGGCACCGACATCGTAGCATATAACGCCAGCATCTGTGAACTGGTGGCCCTCTGTCCCAACATGATTCATACAGAGGGAAAGAAGATCGAGAGGTATATATGGGGGCTGGTGCCACCATACCAGGGAAATGTATTGTCATCACGCCCCACTACATTTGATAGTGCCAAGCGATTGGCACAGCAGCTAGTTGACCACGGGACCCATACCCCGGCTGCAACAACCACCCTGGCCATCTCAGAAACCGCCAGAACTGCAGAGTCCAAGCGGAAATTCTGGGATGATAAGAAAAAGAAGAAGGCTGCGAAGAAACAGCAGACGGTGGCAGTTCATAGTGCGACAGCACATGCCACTGCTGCTATTCCAATAAAGCAGTATTCTGGAAGTTTGCCTTTATGCAACAAGTGCAACTACCATCATATGGGAGCCTGTCGGGACATGCAGTGTGTAAACTGCAACACGAAGGGGCATACAGCCCGTTTCTGTAAATCTCCGGTGAGGCCAATCACCCAAGTCCCCGGCGCTGGAGTGGGCCAATCTTGCTACAACTGTGGCGATGTGGGCCACTACCAGAGGAACTGCCCCAAGGCAGGGAATGCCAGTGGAGTAGGAAGAGTTCTGGCTATAGGCCATGAGGAGGCGGTTGCCGACCCCACAGTGGTCACTGGTACGTTTCTCCTCGACAACTCTTACGCTTGTATACTATTTGATAGTGGAGCGGAGAGAAGCTTCATGAATCAGAAATTTGCTAATTTACTTAAGCAAAAATCACGAGCACTCAAAGAACCGTTCACAGTAGAAATGGCTAATGGGAAGACAGAGAGCACTAGCTGCATATACATAGGGTGTACCTTAACTTTAGATAGCCATTCATTCTCGATCGATCTCATGCCAGTCTCAATTAAAAGTTTCGACGTCATCATTGGCATGGATTGGTTGAGTCTTCAGCGTGCCGACATCATGTGTTACGAAAAGGCAGTCCGCCTTAATCTTTCGTCTGGCGAAACCCTAGTAGTTTATGGCGACAAACCCGCCACAAACCTTCGTATCATCTCGAGCATTCAAGCTCATAAATTCTTGCGAAAGGAATGTCGCGCATTCCTTGCTCATGTTGTCGATATGAGCCAAACAACTAAATCTATTCAGAATATTCCAGTAGTACACGATTTTCCCGACGTCTTTCCAGAAGAGCTACCAGGATTACCCCCGCAACGACAAGTCGAGTTCAGAATCGACTTAGTTCCAGGGGCTACCCCCGTAGCCAAATCGCCTTATCGTCTAGCACCTGCAGAGATGCAAGAACTATCCTATCAACTTAACGAACTACTCAGCAAGGGCTTTATAAGACCAAGCTTCTCACCTTGGGGAGCTCCAGTCTTGTTCGTCAAGAAGAAAGACGGATCTTTTCGTATGTGCATCGACTACAGGGAGCTCAACAAACTGACCGTCAAGAATCGTTATCCTTTGCCTAGGATATACGATTTATTCGATCAACTTCAAGGGGCGAATTTCTTTTCTAAAATCGACTTAAGATCCGGATATCACCAGTTACGAGTGCTAGGGGAGGATGTTCCAAAGACAGCCTTCCGAACTCGTTATGGGCACTACGAATTCGTAGTGATGCCGTTCGGATTAACAAACGCGCCCGCTGTATTCATGGACTTAATGAATAGGGTGTGTCGTCCTTACTTGGATCAGTTCGTCATCGTCTTCATCGATGACATACTTATCTACTCTCGTAATAAGGAGGAACATAGTCAACATCTGCGATTAGTCTTAGAAACCCTACGTGCGGAGAAGCTTTATGCGAAGTTCTCGAAATGCGATATTTGGATCCGCCGAGTCGAATTCTTAGGGCACGTGGTTAGCAAGGAAGGAATACACGTGGACCCTTCCAAAATTAAAGCCATTGAGAGCTGGTCAGCACCGAAGACACCTACAGAAATTCGTCAATTTCTAGGCCTCGCTGGCTACTATCGCCGGTTCATTCAGAACTTCTCCCGCATTGCGAAGCCTCTTACAACACTTACCCAGAAGGGCGTATCCTTTGACTGGGAAGAAAAGCAGGAGAGAGCGTTCCAAACGCTCAAACGAGCCTTGTGCACTGCACCAATACTATCCCTCCCCGAAGGGATAGAAGACTTCGTTGTCTATTGCGATGCACCGAACCAAGGTCTCGGATGTGTTCTGATGCAGCGAGGTAAGGTCATCGCCTATACCTCGAGACAGCTGAAAACACATGAGGTCAACTATACGACGCACGATCTTGAACTAGGAGCAGTTGTTTTTGCTTTGAAGATCTGGAGACACTACCTGTACGGTACAAAGAGCATAATCTTTACGGACCACAAGAGCCTACAACACATATTCGATCAGAAGGAGCTCAACATGAGACAACGACGGTGGGTCGAGCTACTCAGTGACTACGAATGCGAAATTCGTTATCATCTCGGCAAGGCCAATGTAGTAGCTGACGCCCTAAGTCGGAAAGAATATTCTGGTCGTAGAGTCAAGTCATTGACTATGACTATCCATTCACACTTATCCACACAAATACAGGCGGCTCAGCTCGACGCTTTGAAGCCTGAAAATGTGACCAGTGAATCCCTACGAGGGATGGATAAGAACTTGGAAGTTAAGGGTGGCGGAGATTTTTATCTCATGGATCGGATCTGGACCCCGAAACTAGGTGGTTTCAGAGACTTGGTCATGAATGAGGCGCACAACACTCATTATTCCGTTCACCCAGGTTCAGATAAGATGTATCTGGATCTTAAAAAGTTATACTGGTGGCCTAACATGAAACTAGAGATTGCTACCTTCGTAAGTAAATGCCTTACTTGCGCAAAGGTCAAGGTCGAGTACCAGAAACCCTCAGGTGTTCTTCAACAGCCTGAGATCCCAGAATGGAAGTGGGAGCGGATCACTATGGATTTCATAACCAAGTTGCCCAAGACAACGGGTGGACTTGATACCATATGGGTCATCATCGACAGATTGACCAAGTCCGCGCACTTCCTACCAATCAAGGAAACAGACAAGATGGAGAAACTTACCAGAACATACATAAGGGAAATTGTACGATTACACGGTGTCCCTATATCCATTATCTCGGACAGAGATAGTAGGTTCACTTCTAGGTTCTGGCAATCGCTACAAGGTTCCTTAGGAACTAGGCTGGACATGAGTACAGCCTACCATCCGCAGACAGACGGGCAAAGTGAGAGGAATATCCAAACCTTAGAGGACATGTTGCGAGCCTGTGTGATCGACTTTAGGAAAACATGGGATACTCATTTACCCCTTGTACAATTTTCCTACAACAACAGTTATCACACAAGCATAAAGGCTGCTCCATTCGAGGCCCTCTACGGCCGAAAGTGCAGATCCCCTCTGTGCTGGGCTGAGGTGGGTGATACCCAGTTAGCTAAGGGACGAGTTCCTGAAAGCACTCTCATAGGTCCGGAGATCATACGGGAAACGACGGAGAAGATCGTTCAGATCCTTGAACGACTGAAAGCCTCCAGAGACCGACAGAAAAGCTACGCTGATAAACGAAGGAAACCGTTGGAATTCCAGGTGGGCGACCATGTTCTATTGAAGGTCTCACCCTGGAAGGGCTTGATACGCTTCGGAAAGCTAAATCCAAGGTACATTGGGCCTTTCGAGATTCTTGCCAGAATCGGCCCTGTAGCTTACAAACTTAACTTACCGAGCGAACTCAGTAACGTACATTCTACCTTCCACGTCTCGAACTTGAAAAAGTGTCTGCCTTTCGAGATTCTTGCCACTCGACGAGATCGAGATCAACGAGAGCCTCAACTTCATGGAAGAACCAGTAGAGATCATGGACCGTGAGGTCAAGCAAACGAAACAAAGCCGCATCCCGATAGTGAAGGTTCGCTGGAACGCCAAGCGAGGACCTGAATTCACTTGGGAGCGAGAGGATCAGATGAAACTGAAATATCCTCGTCTTTTTACTTAGTTCCTTGTAACTACTTATTTGCTTAAATTCTAATTTCGGGACAAAATTCCTTCTAAGGAGGGGATGATGTGACAACCCGAAATTTCTATTCTGTACAACATGTCAATTCAATAGAAGTCAAATCAGTTACAGTTAAATTTTCAGACTTTTGGATTAAGTTTGATTATTTTAGGATTTACACTTTAGGAGATACCAGGAGAGAGGATGCCCTAGGGTTATAGTGCAACACTGTTATTCCTAAACTTCAAGAAATTGGAGTTTACTGCCGGAATAAATTAGTTTCAGCCAAAAACCCAGAAATTTGGAGTATATATCTGACACTTGTCATTTTATGTCATTTTTCCAAATTTCTCAAGAACAAAAGCAAATCCTCTCAAGTATCATCCCGGTATTTATTCCAGATCTCGATCTAGTAAGTGTTTTCAACCATTTCAAGTTAGTAGATCACTTAATCTAGTGTTTTAACACCTTTCTTACCGTGAAATCATTCCAAAAGGTTGATTCTTCCATTTTCACCAAGAACACCAAGAACACACACTAGTGTTCTTGGCATTTTGGCTCATTTCAAGCTTCCATATAGTAAGTACTTCTATCCTAGAGTGTGTTTAAGCTTGCTATACTTCATTATAACATGAAAACATCCAAGAAACACCAAGAAAATGGTGTTTACGGTCCAAGAACATTCTTGAACCGTAAACCCATTTTAAGGGACCAAAATGTCCCTAGTCCCTTCCTAAGCCTAGGTAACTAACTTGGATCCTTACCTTGATGTGTTAAGGATTTGAAATCATCAAAATACCAACATCCATAAGGGTTTACGGCCGTAAACCCAAAGGGATGTAGTCTTTGGGCCGTAAACTCCAAATAGGAGTGAAATGGTGCCCTAGCTTCTTCCTTAGGCTTATACTTCAAGTGGAAACACTTCAATGGACTTAGAAACCTTCAAATCAACAAATGGTAAAAAGAGGGGGAGTTTACGGCCGTAAACTCTAGGGTTTACGACCATAAACCCATTGGGTTGAGGTCACAAAACCGTAAACTCAAGTTAGGGTTTCTTTTGAACCCTAAACCCTATAGCATTGTTCTACAACACTTAGATGCATTCCTTGAGACTTATAACACTTATATAAGGTGTTTAACTTGTCTTAGGATGTCTTAACTTTGCTAATTAGTTGTTTAAAGGCTAATTAGATACATATATGTTGTATTTATATGTTAAATAGGATCATTGTGTGTGTACAAGTCTTCACTTGACACCTAGCAATCCTATTTTTTCAGTTCATCCAAACCACCAACTACAGGTGAGTTCATACCCCTTAATTAACTTTTTAAATGTTTTTAAATGCTTTTATGGGGGGGGATACAAGTTGAACAATTATAGTTATTATATCAATCACATGTGATTAATAACTACCAAGCAAATGGTTTTCTTACTTTTCAAACTGTTTATCAAACTGTTTTACCCCAAACTGTTTTACAAACTCTTTTATTGTCAAATACATTTATCAAACTCTTTTAACTTATATTATGTGTATCTATATAAATATGGTTATATAAGTAGGATTAAGAAGGACTTAGGACTGCTAGTCTACCCTGCTTCCTGTTCTTGTTTGATTGTGGTCTTAGGGTATCAAGGTTAGCTGTCCGAAGGTCGTTTGAATCCTAGTTATATATTATGTATATGTATATAGATATAAAAGGTTTTCCTTCATTCAAGTCCATGCCCTTGGGTAGCAAGGGTATACAAACAAATTCTTACATTGCTAGTAAGCTACCATAGGGGTAGTTTAGGAAGATATTATTACTAGAACGGTGAAACATACAATGAGTCAATTCATACATGAGTCAATACATATTATAATGAGAAACAAACATGAAACAGAGTGATGAGAAACAAACATACATGCTAGACAGAGAAAGAACCCACAATACAGCTAGCACACAATTCACATAACATTTACATTAATACATTTATGTGAGCCATTAAACAGGGCATGGCACTACCTGCCATGACTGTTTTTGTATCAGAATCTCCTTAATTGGGGAGCGTATGAGTTTGTGTATAGATCTATACTGGATTGACTATCCTACACCTTGCTGCTCGCTACAGTGGGACTTGCAAGTCTACGGGTGCCAAACGTCATTTTTGTGGCATCTTACATTGTCACTTTACTATTGAGTCGGTAGCAAGAAACAGGTCGATCACATGTTACCTTAAAATATACAATTGGCTTAAGGTAGTTAGTACAACAGTAGTTTCATAATACTACATTAAAGTACTATAACATTTTCCCTTTACATTTTACTTTGTGATTTCACACAATAAACAATAATGTAAAAAGTATATTTTTGGTTAATGATAGTCGGATTTGGCAAAATACTCACTTTTACAAAGGATACACACACATACACTAGATGCCTTGGTAGAAGGCTACTTTTAGTAGGAAACATAGGGTTTTCTAGGATAGTTCAAACAAATACAAAACTTTTACAAACACACAGTACATCTTACAAAACATCTTACAAATGCTTTCATACAAACACATACACTAATATACTTATGAACTCACCAGCTCTAAAGCTGATAAACTCTTTCAAAATAACTTGTATTCTCAGGTCACCAGTAGACAGGTACTGGAGCCAGGTTTTGAGAAGATGGAGCTCGTTCAAGACTCATCTTATATTTTTGATGTATATTGTTTTGGTGTCTTTAAAACTTAACGGAACACACTTGTATGAAATTATATTATTAATGCAATGGATGATGTTGTTGCTTGTTTACTACTTGCATTGTTGTGATACTGTACATGACGTCCTCCACCCCAGAACGTTTCCGCCGTTCATTTGGTTTTGAGGGTGTGACATATATTATCTAATAACTCACCATATTCTAACTCTTGGGTCCTTGATACCAGTTGTGGTATTCATATTTTTTCTGATTTGTAGGGACTAAGAAGAAGTGAGAATGTGGAGCATGGAAAGATAAACTTGATCATGGGGAATAGGAAAGTTTCACCTGTCACCAAGATTGGAGTTTATACTTTGTTGCTAAGTAGTGGGTTTACTTTAGATTTGAATAAATGTTGTTATTCGCCTGAAATGTGAAGAAATGTTATTTCCTTTCATTCTTTGTATAAACAAGGTTTTACCTTTTCTTATTATAATGAAGTTGGTGGAATAAATGCTTTCTTTAATAATGTGTTTTATTTTCAAGCATTACCTTGAGATGGTGTGTATGAAGCTGTGTCTGTTGTAGATAATTTAGGAAATAATGTGTTGTGTATTGATTCTACTAATGATAATAACTTGGATAAAGCATCATTATGGCATTGTCGTCTTGGACATGTAAGCAAGAAACGCATAGGCCAACTCCAAAAGGTTGGAGTCTTGGAGTCATTTGACCTAAGGTCAGATGATAGTTGTGAATCATGCATACTTGGAAAAATAACAAAGTCACCCTTCACAGGTTCTTGTGCTAGGGGTGAAGGTTTGTTGGATCTAGTGCACACGGATGTGTGTGGACCCTTCAAAACTGCCACAAGGGATGCTAATCGTTATTATGTAACTTTTACAGATGATTATAGTAGATGTGGATATGTCTACTTAATCAAGCATAAGTCAGAGACTTTGGAAAGGTTTAAAGAGTTTAAACAGGAAGTCGAGAATCAATTGGGCAGGAACATTAAGATGCTTCGATCCGATCGTGGTGGTGAGTATCTTAGTACAGTGTTCCTCGTCTATCTTAGGGAATGTGGGGTTCTATCACAATTGACACCTCCCAGAACACCACAGTTGAATGGTGTAGCTGAGAGGCGTAATCGAACCTTGTTGGACATGGTTCGTTCCATGATGAGTCGAACTTCGCTACCAATCTCATTCTGGGGGTATGCCTTAGAGACTGCCGCCGATATCCTTAATCTGGTCCCTACAAAGAAGTTTGCCAAAACATCTCACGAGATGTGGACTGGAAAAGTTCCTAGTCCAGCCCACATCAAGATTTGGGGTTGCGAAGCTTTCGTGAGATGCGAGACTCACGAAAAAGCTCAAACCTCGAAGTGAGAGGTGTATTTTCATCGGCTACCCACAAAAATCCTTTGGTTACCTCTTCTACAGACCCAGTGAGAATGTGGTCTTTGTAGCAAGGAGGGGTGTCTTTCAAGAAAGAGTGTTCATAAGCCAAGGAAACAGTGGGAGGCAAATTGACCTTGAAGAACTTCAAGAGTCAAGTGGTGAAGGAACCTCAAACCCTAGCAATCAACCTGAGGAGGAAACTCCTGTTGATCCAATTGACAAGTCTGTACGTCTGAGGCTTTCCACAAGGGTTAGGAATGCACCTGAGCACTACTATGGTTTCCATATTACTGCGGAAGGTGAGACACTTATCAGTGATGAGACACTGGTAAGTCTGGATGAACTTAACAGCTATGCGGAAGCCATGGCAGGCCCCGAGTCTGCCAAATGGAAAGAGGGAATGGACAGCGAGATACAGTCCATGTATGACAATCAAGTTTGGAACTTGGTTGAGAATGTACCAGGTCGTAAGACAGTTGGGTACAAGTGGATCTTTAAGAAGAAAACCGACATGGATGGAAATATACACACTTATAAGGCGCGACTGGTTGCAAAGGGCTTTTCTCAAACTCCTGGAGTTGATTATGATGAGACCTTTTCACCAGTAGCCAAGATTAAGTCTATTAGGGTATTGTTAGCCATTGTTGCATTTCATGACTATGAAATATGGCAAATGGATGTCAAAAACTGCTTTCCTTAATGGAAAGTTGGCTGAGGATGTTTACATATGTCAGCCAGAGGGTTTTGTCAGTAGAGAATACCCTAATAGAGTGTGTAAGCTTGAGAAATCCATTTATGGATTAAAGCAAGCACCTCGCAGATGGAATCTTTGCTTTGATGAGAAAGTCAAAGAGTTTGGCTTTTCGAGGAGTGAAGATGAATATTGTGTATATGTCACGGCTAGTGGGAGTATAGTTAGCTTTTTGGTATTGTATGCGGATGACATACTACTCATAGGAAATGACATCCCAACCCTGCAGGAAGTGAAGTCCTGGCTTGGGAAGTGTTTCACTATGAAAGACCTAGGAGAAGCTGCGTATATTCTAGAGATAAGGATTCTGAGAGACCGGAGTAAAAGACTAATTGGACTTAGTCAGAGTACCTACTTGGATAAGGTGTTGAAGAGGTTCAGCATGCAAGACTCGAAGAAAGGAGAGTTACCCATCCAGACTAACGTTAGACTGAGTAAGACTCAGAGCCCGAGTACCTAGGTTGAGATAGAATAAATGAGTCGAGTACCTTATGCTTCTGCAGTAGACTCGAGCATGTATGCTATGACTTGCACTCGTCCTGATGTAGCCTTTGCTTTGAGCATGGTTAGCAGGTATCAGGGGAACCCTGGTAAGGCTCACTGGACTGCGGTAAAGAACATTCTCAAGTACCTGCGAAGGACTAAGGACTGGGTCCTTACCCTTGGTGGGAGTGATGACTTGAGAGTTATAGGGTATAGTGATGCTAGCTTCTAGACTGATAGGGATAATTTCCGCTCTCAGTCGGGCTGGGTCTTTACCTTAAACGGAGGAGCAATATCTTGGAAAAGTTCCAAGCAGGAGACAGTGGCTTATTCAACTTGCGAATCAGAGTATATAGCGGCAAGCAAGGCATCAAAGGAGGCGATATGGCTAAAGAACTTCATTGGAGACCTTGGAGTTGTACGAGCTATAAAGGAGCCCATAGAGATTTTCTGTGATAGTGAAAGTGTTGTTGCCTTAGCAAAGGAACCAAGGGATCACGGGAGATCCAAACAAATTGATAGAAAATACCATTTCATCAGACATCGTATAGAAGAAGGACTCCTCGTGGCAAAGAGGGTATCATCGGATGAGAACCCGGCAGATCCCATCACGAAGGGAATGGGTAAGGTTAAGCATCTCCAACACGCAAGGAGCATAGGGCTGAAGGATGATATTAGTTTAAGTAGTAAGATAATTTTAGAAATTTGTAAAGTGTAATTGACATTTGATGATGAATAAAAGTTGTGTGTATTTATGAGTAAAGTGTTGCTATCTTTTTGTCAATCGTTTACTATTATTTCTTTTGCATGTTTTGACTTCCAGAATATTTATGTTGTGTTTTACATATTATTCAAATTATCCACAGTCAGTCATATGTTGGAAGTAGATATGAATTAAGACTGTCATGAGTTGGTTGTAGAGGTCTAAGATGTTGGACATGGCCTCAACACTCGTGAGTGCTCATAAGTTCTGAGTATTGGATTCAACCCACGCTCGCTGGTATCACTTCATGGAATTTATCTCGAGTGATCGCGAGACGGTAATATCAGATAAGTCTTCAAACCTAGAGATATGAAACTATGAGTTGGTTATGCATTCATGGTGCGAAAACGCATTGGTAACTCGATGTTATAAAACGTGCCATTGTGTGTGATTTAACAAGTAGGAGAACAAGCATATGAGTGGAAGTTTATCTGTTCCTTCTTGGATTAGAAGCGATATCTGGGCCCCTCGATGATTTTGTTTTGACCTATGTATCGGGCCCGGTCAGAACTAAGTTGATGTGTTCAATTAAGTTCTATGTTAAACAAATCGGAAATCGGGAAACAAACTGCTGGACAAAAGTAAGACATTGTTCCATGTATTTGTCCGGCTGATATCTAGAACAGCGGGTTATATGATCACTTATCTTAAATGGCGTATCATCATTTTCTCAGTTCCGAGAAACCTTGAAAAAATCTACGATTGCTGATCGGTTCCTGAAGTCATACTTGCAGTTATAGTTATTAGACTTATCCAAGTGGGAGACTGTTGGATAAGGTATCTAAGTCCATAACTATTTATGGTATGTACTTGACCCGACCCGGCATGGTCCATTTGGGTTGCATGCCATCATGCATTTGGATAGACTTAATGAGAGAAATAAGACTTGTGGTTTATTAATATATTATAAGTTGTAATATATATTAATAGTATTATAGAATTAGTATTGATCAAGAATTAATTTGGAATTAATTAAGTGATCAAAAGATGACTAATTAAATATATGGGTTGATTATGTAAATCATCCATAACTTGTATAGTGGGCTAAAAGGCTCCATTGATTATCAAGTTGGGTTAAACCCATCGGATGCTCCATGGAGGCTCCATGGGAGTTACAAACCCATGGGTCATGGAAATCAAGAGTCATGTCATATTAGGGTTTACATGGTGTTACCCTAGATGTGACACACTATATAAAGACTATGTTACTTACCAAAATCGGCTACACTAAGAACAAGTGAGAGCAAGCCAATTTTACAAGTGTTTTATATTCTCTAAAGTGATTCCAAAGCATTTGGTGTTGTGTGAAGCATTTGAGGCATCACACTTGGGGTGTTAGGCTCTCAAGGTTTTCAAGGAATCATAACAACTTCAAGGTATGTAATTCTAGCCATCTTTTCTGATTAAAGTTCCCCATGTATGCTAGATAGGTTTATGAACCTTGGAAAAAGCATTTTGCATGTATTTTAGACAAACATAGATCCAAGGTTTTCTAGGGTTGCATGTACACTTAGGAGTGTTAGAATGCTCAAAACCCATCATATAATTGGTACATACTTGACCCGACCCGACATGGTGCATTTGGGTTGCATGGCATCGAGACATTTGGATAGACCTTTTGTGAGAAGAGGATATTTGTGACATATTAATATATTATAAGTTCTAATATATTAATATGAAATCATTTTAATTAATTAGTGTTGATCAAGAATTAATTTGGAATTAATTTAGTGATCAAAAGAGACTAATTAAATATATGGGGATTGATTGTGTAAATCATTCATTCTTATATATGTGGGCTTATGATCCATGATTCCTTATGTTGGGTTTAATCCATGTGGTGACCCATGGACACTCCATGGAGGTTAAAACCCATGGAGCATAAGGAATGGGTAAAGTCATGGGTTACATGGTGTAACCCTAATGTGCACACTATATAAAGACCCCATTGGTTGATAAAATTGGCACTAGTGAATACACAAGAGGGCAAGCCGATTTCTATGAGTCAAGTATCCTCTCTCATGGTTATTCCAAGATGTTCATGATGTTGTGTGAACCATTTGAGGTGTCACACTTAGGTTACTAGGCCCTTAAGCTTCATGGAATGAAGCTACAACAAAGAGGTATGTATTCTATCTAGTTTTGTTATCCTAGTACATACGATTGTATGCTAGTTAGGGTAATACCTTGGAAAATTGATATTTGCATGTATAATAGAGAAAACACAGATCCAAGGTATTTAGGGTTGCATGTACACCTTAGGAGTTTTAGAATGCTCAAAACCCAATAGAAATCATCCCATATATTTGAGTTTTAGCCATTATTTCTTCACTTCTACTTCTTCTAGCTGTGAGCATCAAGGTTTTCTCTCATGTATCATCAGCCAAGAACATCCTCTCTCCTCAAGAACATGCTAAACTCATCCTTCATTATCATCTTCACATGATAATCACTAGTTCTTCATAGGATCTAACAAAGTATCATTTCTTGATCTTGTTATCATTTCTATAACATCCTTCAATCTTCTTATATTAGGCTGAAACCCGTTAATTTCACTAGTTAACGCGAAGAATACGAAGAACACCCACCCGAAAAACCTTTGAATCTCCTTAGAAACTTGCTTACGATCTTCAAGTGTTCTTCATTAATCAAGAACAATGGGTCGTGAACCCATCATGGGTCGTGAACCCTTCATGTTTGGGCCGTGAACACTCAAGTGTTCTTGGGCCGTGATCACTCCATAGGGCCATGAACTCCATTTCAGCCTCCTATCTTGCTTCTAACACTACTTTGGACTCGTTTGTGCTTCGGGACTTCACTCATGAAACTTATCATCCTATATCATATCTTCAATCGAATCACCAACATAAGGTGAGTTCATACCCCCATAATCTACATTTTTAGTGATTTTAAATGCTTTTAAAGGGGGGGGGAATACAAGTTGAACACAATTAATATTGTGTTAATATTTACCTGTGATAACAATCACACAAAAGGTTATCTTATGTTTTTAAATATTGTGTTAACAATAAAAGATTACCAAATGCTTCCAAAATGATTTAAAGTAATGTAGACTCTTTTTAAACATTGTTAAACTCTTCGAAAAATTGTTAAACTCTTTTAAAATGTTTTTAAATTTCTTTTAAGTTTTTAAATTGTTATAATTATCATAATAATTACATATTTATATATGTGTAAATTATATAATTTGGATTCAAAAGAATTAGAATATATAATTTGACCCCATTTCATGTTCCTTGTTTGATTGTGGGCCTGGGGTAAAGTTATCTAATCGAAGGTCTAATTAATCACAATTATATAAATGTTACGTTTATATAAATATAAATGGGTTTTCAAACTTTTTGGTACAAACAGTGAAATTCATGGAATATCAGTATTACAGATTCTTACCAACTCATAAACTATAATAGATATAGTTTAGAAAACACATTCGTTGGTACTTAACAGAAAACGAGTAGAAAACATTCCTTAGAGAACACATTCATTGGTACTTAATAGAAAACGAGTAGAAAACATTCCTTAGAGAACACATTCATTGGTACTTAACAGAAAACGAGTAGAAAACATTCTTTAGAGAACACATTCATTGGTATTTAACAGAAAACGAGTAGAAAACATTCTTTAGAATACATCAATCAGAAAACAACCATATAAACTATATCTTATATAGTTTATGAAACTGACCTACTGAGTCTTTATTACCTAGTAACTTATTAATATTCTATACATAATCATCAATATATCACTTGTGATACTACCTTCATGTACTTTTCGAAGTACCAACAAATGTCCTGCAATTATAACCAGAATTTCGTTGAGTGGGAGCGTGACAATTGTGTATAGATCTATACGGTACTGACAAACCCGCACCAGAGGTGCTTGCAACAGCTAGGTCGCCATACCTGTGGTGACAAATGGTGTAGCTTATGCGACGCTTGAAGAACGTCGTGTTCATGCCATCTAGTCATAGTATGGTTATAATAACTCACAGTTTGGTATTGAATTAAATGATTAGTGTATGAATAAGTAAAACTTCTATTTCTGTATTGGAAAACACCTTTTCTTTATGATTTTATGTAAACTATAATACCGTATACCACTTGAAAACCAGAAACATTCACCCTGTTTTATTACCGTATAATACATCAGAAAATATAGGATTTTCTGGGGAAAAACGTGTTTACTTTATCAAATAACGAGAAAACCGATTTGAGTTATAAACTAATACTTATGAACTCACCATCTTTAATGCTGATCCTCTCTTTCAAAATAGCTTGTATTCTTAGGAATCTAGTAGACAGGTACACTCCCGGAGCTTTTGAGAAGACAGCCTAGTACAGTGTTGTATCTTTTGTCTTTTACTATATCTACTTTTGATGTTGAACATCTAGTGTTTGAACACTTATGTAAAAACTTATACATTATTAATGCAATGGTTGTTGTAGTTTGATTACTATAATGCATGTGTTGTGATACTTGACATGACGTCCTCCACCCCCGAACTTTCCGCCATTCCGGTTTGGGTGTGTGACAATAATAAAACTTAGTTGTGTATTTTAGGTCAAGTTGTGGTACGACTATGTACAATACTAACTGTAGATACTATATTTGACCTAAAATCCTGAGTTTATGATTTCGTGGATTTTGTATTGTGGTAAGTATGTGTGTTTATAAGAGTTTATGTATAATACTCTATATCTGAATTTTTTTTTGTTGAGTGTATTTTATCAATTTTTGGCTTTTTACTTTTAGATTATCAAGTAAGGATCGGCCAGGTATGAAGTGTCGGAGGGTAGGACCATTTTAGCATATAGCCTTTCTGAAATCCGGCAACCCAAGCAACAAGTTCAAACTAGTCACCTCTCCCGTAAGTAGTCTATCAGTCGTGTAATTAATAATAATACTTTCGGTTATTAGGCTTAAGGATGAAACCTAATTAGAGTGTAAGTCCTAGGTTATACTTATAGTTCCTAAGGAATTACTAATTTGAATAACGTACTGCTCTGATACTAGTCTCTCACACCCCCAACCGGCGATGAAAACATTGGGTTGTGCTGTTGGATTTAGTGTCTAAGCCCATAACTATAACTAGGACGTACTTGACCCGATTATAGCATGGTCCTTTTGGGTTGCCTTCATCAGTGCAATTTGATAGGTTGGACTTTTGAGAATAAGGTTATTTATGATTTATTAATATATTACAAGTATGATATATTAATATGAAATCATATTATTTAATGTGACAACCCGGAAATTTTTTGATTTTTAAGCCCAGTCAATCAACTCAAATGAGTGCCAAACTCATTAATTCTGAGTCTAGCCCTGTTAAAGGTCTTTCTAAGGAGTTTAGGCCTAGTACACTTAAGGAATAAGTGTTGGAATTTATCTGCTAAAGGCCACAGTACAAGAATCAAGCCCTAAACTCCATCAAAGGGAGTTTACGACCGTAAACATGGAGTTTACGACCGTAAACTGATGTAGGCCGTAAACTCCTCCATATAAGTTCATTTCCTTCACTTTTCTTCATTCTTTCACTTTCCTTTGATGAATCACATGCGATTCCAACACTTGATCAAGGTGTTTCCTAGTCCCGGAAGGTGTTTCCTTTCATATAGTTGTTTATAAACACTATATTCATGTCAATATGTATCCTTATATGTCATTTAGGATTTATTGTGTCTCGGGATTTCATTCGTGGAACTTCTCATCCTTACACTCATACACGTTTGAATCACCCACATCAGGTGAGTTCATACCCTGTAATGAATCTTTTAACTGCTTTAACTGTTTTAAGGGGGGGGGGATACAAGTTGAACACATTCATTGGTACTTAACAAAAAACGAGTAGAAAACATTCTTTAGAGAACACATTCATTGGTATTTAACAGAAAACGAGTAGAAAACATTCTTTAGAATACATCAATCAGAAAACAACCATATAAACTATATAAGATATAGTTTATGAAACTGACCTACTGAGTCTTTATTACCTAGTAACTTATTAATATTCTATACATAATCATCAATATATCACATGTGATACTACCTTCATGTACTTTTCCAAGTACCAAGAAATCTCCTGAAATTATTGTTTGATTAGGTGTCTAAGCCCATAACTATAATTGGTATGTACTTGAATTGATAGCAGCACAATCCTTTTGGGTTGCCCTCAACCTAGCAACTGGACAAGGAAATTATGAAAGGAGAGATATTAATTTATAAGATTAATAAATTAATATAAATGATTTATTAATATGTTAAAAGATTAATATATTAATTAGAAATCATTATGTTTAATTAATAGTTAGCCAAAAATTAATCAGAATTAATTTTGGGGTTAAAAGTATTAATTATAAAGTGCAGGGACTAGTTTGCAATTATCAGATAGTTGACTGGAAGGCTCCAGAACCTCCTTGGAAGGAGGTGGACGAAATCTATAGGGGAAACCCTAAGGATTTCGTCCAAGGGGGCTTTGGATAAGGCCCTTGGGTTTGCTTAGGCCCTAAGCAAAGGAGCATTAGGGTTTTCCCAAAACCCTAGATCCCTCAGCTATATAAGGAGCCTCCCAGCTCTCAAAATCGGTGACCACTTCTGGGAAGAAACCCTAGGCCGAAGTTGCATACTCTCTCTACCCTCTCTCCTCCATGTTTCCTTCTTGCTAGTTCTTGGGTGTGATTCCATTAGAGGCATTACACTTGTGGCGCTAAGCTTCCAAGAAGATCAAGATAAAGATCAAGGGAATTATCAATTGTTTGCTATAACAATTGAAAGGTATCTAACTCCTAAACCCTAGTTTACTATTTTCGAAAATAGCCTCCTCCTCTAGGGTTCTTGTTTGGCAATTCAAAGTTGTATGTTCAATAGTTAAAACATAGATCCAAAGTAGGTTGCATGTGAACTTAGAAATTGTTTTCTTGTTTTACCCAAGACCTATCAGTGGTATCAAAGCCATTGTTTGTTTTAAATTGAATTGCTATAATAGTTGAATTGCAAATTAGGGTTTATAGCCATTAAACCCTAAAGGCCAAATTTTTGATTTTAGGGTTTTGGTTCAAAGGGTTTTCGAAAAACCCTAGCCTCCATGAACACTAATCGAAATTAGGGTTAGGGTTTTGGAAACCCTTGCCTCCTCCCTTAAAATTCCGAAATATGCTAGTCCCCTTTAGGGTTTCTTTGTTTTGGATAATAGTTGCCTTATTGGATAATTGAGAAAAATAAGGAAATTATCCTATCCCCATATTTTCGAAATCAAGAAGGGATATGGATTAGGATTAAATTAATTGTTTAATTTAATTAGATAATCCTTACAAGATTTAATAAATTAATTAAAAAGTTAATTAATAGATAAATATTAAATCAAGTTATTTGGTTTATTTAAATTTAAATTTAATAGTTTGAATTTCGAAATTTATATAAACCTTGAAGTTTTAAAAAGTTTTAAAACACACCTTATATATGTACTATGATTAAATGTTTAAAATTATATATGTATAAGAATATGGTCAGTCAAATCGCTAGTATGCCTCATTCACGAAGCTAGTCTATAAGGGGGGTATAAGGAAACTGCTTATAAAATGGTAGTTGAATGGGTGTCCACTCTCACCCACCGCTCCCTTGATTAGTGGAGGGTCGTTAGCAGAACAGATTTGATAGGACAACTACTTCTCATTAAAAGTATAATGCTATTAAAGAAAGTACTAGAACACTATTTTTCAAAATCCCAACTCTAGTTACTTTAGGAAAAATGTGAAAAGTATGCTAATCCATGAAATTGCACATTATGCTTTATTGGTCATTAGTGGAGCGTGTGTGGTTAACCAGCACACTAAAAGGAACTAATAAAGAGTAGTAATGGGTATCTCATAATTGTCATTTTGATGGAGCGTGTGTGGTTTACCAGCACATCAATAGTTAATAAAGACAATGAGGTTACCAAGCACATTTGCATGGTTATTCACATCTTGTTTGTGATCCTCGGCATCTCAGTCACGAATAGAAGAGCATAATCTGAGATTAAAACATGTCATTGAATAGTTTCAATGTATCTCAAAAGAATTAGGAATTTCACTTCGTTTGTTTCGTCTAATGGTGGAATTGGTGAATCGTCATTCACCTACCTTTATGAAATTTACTCTTGGATCCCGGCATCCCATTTCTAAGTTGTGAATCTTCATAGTTGGATCCTAACCTTGATATTATATCTTTGGGTTATTTTATTAAGGTATCTTGAAATCTAACTAAAACTTTCCTTCTTTTCAGATGTCTACTCCTGGAAACACTTCTACGTCATCCTCCTCTAACCAAAACTTCTCTTTGCTCAATATCTGCTCCAAAGTCGTTATGGATGGCTCTAACTATAACGATTGGATGCGCAACATCAAGATGGCTCTTCGTTTTGAGAACAAAGAATATGTTCTTGAAAAGGAGCTCAAAGAACTTGATGAGTCTGAAGCTACTCCTGAAGAACTTGCTGCCTACAAGAAACATTACGATGATGCTACCAAAGTGGCATGCATCATGGTAGCAACTATGTCCCCAGAACTGCAGAGGTACTATGAGGACTACTGGCCTTTCGAGATGAACAAGGACCTTATGGAAAAGTACCATAAGCGAGCTCGTCAAGAAAAGTTTGAAGTAGTCAAGTCACTCATGGCTTGCAAGATGAAAGAAAGGGAATCGGTTGTGTCACATGTGCAAAGAATGCAACGCTACATAGAGCGTTTGGTCAAGCTCAACATTCACTTTGATGAGGCATTGGCCATTGACATGGTCTTGAAGTCACTACCTGATTGTTATGGTCAGTTTATTCTAACTTACCATTTGAACAATACTGAGCAGACTCTGGCCCAATTGCACAACTTGTTGCAGACAGCTGAAGCAGGGATGAAGGGTAAAAGTATACCCTCCACACCTGCAAGTGCCCCTATCTTGGCTATTGGACAGGGAAAGGGGAAAAAGAGGAAAGGTCCTCCCAAGCAAAACTGGAAGAGCAAGGCTCAAGCTGGGTCATCTAGCAATGGCCCAAAGGCTAAGCCCAATGGTTCCACTCCCCATGTTTCTGATCCAAAAGAGGCCGTTTGCTTTTACTGCAATCAAAATGGGCACTGGAAGAGATCTTGCCCACAATATATGCAAGATATCAAGGATGGCAAAGTGAAGCCATCTTCGGCAGGTATTTACACTATTTCTGCTAATAACTCATTATCTTCTCGTTCATGGGTCCTTGATACAGGATGTGGTTTTCATATCTGTTCTGATATGCAGGGGCTAAAGGAAAGTGAGGAGATAGAGCGAGGAAGGATAAACTTGATCATGGGAAACATAAAGTCTTCACCAGTAACCAAGATCGGAGTTTATCAGCTTTTGCTTAGTAATGATGTTAGATTAGATTTGATAAATTGTTGTTATTCGTCTGAGATGACGAGAAACATTATTTCATTTCATGCATTGTTCAGACAAGGTTTTAAATATTCTTTTAATGATTTGAATGGTTCAATTTCTGTTTATAAGAATGGTGTTTTTATGTTTGAAGCCTTACCTTGTGATGGTGTGTATGAAACAGTGACTTGTGTTGATAGCTTAGGAAATAGTGTACTTAATATTGACTTGTCTAATAGTGTAGACAAGGCATGCTTGTGTCATTGTCGTCTTGGACACATTAACAAGAAACGCATAGCCCAACTCCAAAAGGATGGAGTGTTGGAATCATTTGACCTAAAATCAGATGATATGTGTGAATCTTGTCTTTTGGGAAAGATGACAAAATCACCATTCACAGGGTCTTGTGAAAGAGGTGAAGGTCTGTTGGATCTCATACACACAGACATGTGTGGGCCGTTCAGATCAACTACAAGAGATGTTAATCGATTCTATGTGACTTTCACTGACGATTATAGCATATATGGTTATATCTACTTGATCAAGCATAAGTCAGAAACCTTTGAAAAGTTCAAAGAGTTTAAGCATGAGGTCGAAAATCAATTGGGCAAGAAGATAAAGATACTTAGATCCGATAGAGGCGGGGAGTATCTTAGTATCGAGTTCAACGACTATCTGAAAGAATGTGGGATAGTCTCACAATTGACTCCTCCTAGGACACCTCAGTTAAATGGTGTAGCTGAGAGACGTAATCGAACCTTGTTAGACATGGTTCGTTCTATGATGAGTCGTGCTTCGCTTCCTATTCACTTCTGGGGGTATGCCTTAGAGACAGCCGCCCACATCCTCAATCTTGTTCCTACAAAGAAGGTTGCCCAAACACCTCACGAAATATGGACGGGGAAAGTTCCCTCGTTGGCACATATTAAAGTCTAGGGTTGTGAAGCTTTCGTAAGACGAGAGACTCACGACAAGCTAGCAGCTAGAAGTGAGAAATGTGTTTTCATTGGTTACCCAAAGCAGTCTTTTGGATATTTGTTCTACAGGCCTAGTGAAAACGTGGTCTTTGTAGCACGAAGAGGAGTCTTTCTAGAAAGGGAGCTCATATTCAAAGAGGACAGTGGGAGCACCATTGAACTTGAAGAAATTCAAGAGTTAGCCAATGAAGGAACCTTAGATGACACTAGCACTTAACCAGAGGAAACAGTTCCTGTTGAACCAGTTGATAACTCATTACCTCTTCGAAGGTCCACTAGGGCGAGTGTGCCACCTGAGTTGTATGGTTTTCATATTACTTCAGATGGTGACACATTCATAAGTGACAGAACACTGGTTAACTTAGATGAACCAGTCACTTATAAGGAAGCAATGGCAGGCCCAGAGGCTTCCATGTGGAAAGAGGATAGTGCACCAGGTCGTAAGACAGTTGGGTGCAAATGGATCTTCAAGAAGAAGACAGACATGGATGGGAATGTGCATACATTCAAGGCTCGACTGGTTGCAAAAGGTTTCACTCAAACCCCAGGGGTTGACTATGATGAGACCTTTTCGCCAGTAGCTAAGATTAAATCTATTAGGATATTGCTCGCCATAGGTGCCTTTCATGACTATGAAATCTGGCAGATGGATGTCAATACTGCTTTCCTTAACGGGAAGTTGGCTGAGGATGTTTACATGAATCAGCCAGAGGGTTTTGTTGATGAAAAGTTTCCTAATAGGGTGTGCAAGCTTGAGAAATCCATTTATGGATTGAAACAAGCATCTCGCAGCTGGAATCTTTGCTTCCATGAGAAAGTCAAAGAGTTTGGTTTCTCTAGAAGTGAAGATGAGTTTTGTGTGTATATCAAGGCTAGTGGGAGTATAGTAACTTTTCTGGTGTTATATGTCGATGACATATTACTCATTGGTAACGACGTTCCAACCTTGAAAGAAGTTAAGTCTTGGCTTGGAAAGTGTTTTGCCATGAAAGACCTTGGAGAAGCTGCCTATATTCTTGGGATTAGAATATTGAGTGATAGAAAGAAGAGACTAATTGGACTTAGTCAGAGCACATACTTAGATAAGGTACTAAAGAGGTTTAGTATGGAAAATTCCAAGAAGGGAGAGCTACCTATCAAGAGCAATACCAAATTGAGTAAGACTCAATGCCCGAGTACAGATAAGGAAATAGATGACATGAGTCGTGTCCCTTATGCTTCCGCTGTAGGAACGATCATGTACGCTATGACATGTACTCGCCCTGATGTGGCATTTGTTTTGAGCATGGTCAGTCGTTATCAGGGAAACCCAGGTAGAGCTCATTGGATAGCGGTTAAGAATATACTCAAGTATTTGCGAAGTACAAAGGACTGAGTCCTTGTTCTTGGTGGCAATGATACTTTGAGAGTAGATGGTTACAATGACGCCAACTTTCAGACGGATAGAGATAACTTCCGTTCTCAGTCAGGCTGGGTATTTTTACTGAATGGAGGAGCAGTTACTTGTAAGAGTTCCAAGCAAGATACGGTGGCTGATTCTACTTGTGAATCAGAGTACATAGCAGCGAGTGAAGCGTCCAAAGATGCAGCTTGGTTGAGGAACTTCATCGGAGATCTCGGAGTTGTTCCAACCATCCAGGAGCCTATGGAACTGTTCTGCGATAATGAAGGAGCGGTTGCCTTGACAAAGGAACCGAGAGATCATGGTAAAACCAGACATATCGACAGAAAGTACCATTTCATCAGACATAGAGTAGAAGAAGGCCATCTTATAGTAAAGAGGGTGTCATCTGAAGATAACCCAGCAGATCCCCTCACAAAGGGTCTGAGTAGGGCTAAGCATATTCAGCATGCTCGGAGCATAGGACTAAAAGATGATATTAGTTTTAGTAGTTAGATTAGTTTTGTTCTGAAACTTGTAACAAAGTAAATGTAATTGACTTTTGGTGATTAAATAATAAAGTATTATTTATAAGTTTGGTTACTGCCTTTTGTCGATTGGTTGTTATTGTGTTTCATATTTTGCATGTTGTACTTCCCGAATAATTTAATTATTCAAACTCCACAGTCGCTCGTACTTTTGGAAGTAAGTAGTGAATTAAGACTGTCATGAACTAGATTGTAGATTGTCTGAGGATAGACATGGCAATAGAATTGTTGCAATGTTCATGAGTACTCAGAAATTGAGATTTGAGTATTGGATAAACCCTCGCTTAGAGTATCACTTCATGGAATTCATCACGAGTAATACTGAGATGATAATATCTTATAATCTTGAAACGAAGATATATGAGTTGTAATTTACAAAATCGGTTATACATTGGTGATACGAAACCGCATCAGTAACTTGGTGTTATAAAACGTATTGTCATGTATAATTTGATGAGTAAAAGATACAAGCATATGAGTCAACGTTTATTCGTTCCTTTTGCCCTAACCGGAAAAGCGATATCTGTGGGCCCCTCGATGATTTGGTGTTGACTTATGTGCTGGGCCCAACCAGGACTAAATTGATGTGTACAATTAGAAGTCCTACATCATCACAAATCAGAAATCGGGAAACATAGATTCTGGACAAAGAGATTGATTACATTCCATGTCTTATGTCTAGGGATATCTAGCAGAACGAAGGATTATATGATCACTTATCATAGGACACGTAACTGACTAGGTCGGAGTTCGGCAGTAGCTTTTGGAAGCTACAATTTGCTGGTCAAATTTATAAGGCATACTAGCAATTATAGTTACAGAATTATCCAAGTGGGAGACTGTTGGATTAGGTTTCTAGGCCAATAACTATAATTGGTATGTACTTGAATTGATAGCAGCACAGTCCTTTTGGGTGCCCTCAACCTAGCAACTGGACAAGGAAATTATGAAAGGAGAGATATTAATTTATAAGATTAATAAATTAATATAAATGATTTATTAATATGTTAAAAGATTAATATATTAATTATAAATCATTATGTTTAATTAATAGTTAGCCAGAAATTAATCAGAATTAATTTTGGGGTTAAAAGTATTAATTATAAAGTGCAGGGACTAGTTTGCAATTATCAAATAGTTGACTGGAAGGCTCCAGAACCTCCTTGGAAGGAGGTGGACGAAATCTATAGGGGAAACCCTAAGGTTTTCGTCCAAGGGGGCTTTGGATAAGGCCCTTGGGTTTGCTTAGGCCCTAAGCAAAGGAGCATTAGGGTTTTCCCAAAACCCTAGATCCCTCAGCTATATAAGGAGCCTCCCAGCTCTCAAAATCGGTGACCACTTCTGGGAAGAAACCCTAGGCCGAAATTGCATACTCTCTCTACCCTCTCTCCTCCAAGTTTCCTTCTTGCTAGTTCTTGAGTGTGATTCCATTAGAGGCATTACACTTGTGGTGCTAAGCTTCCAAGAAGATCAAGATCAAGATCAAGGGAATTATCAATTGTTTGCTATAACAATTGAAAGGTATGTAACTCCTAAACCCTAGTTTACTATTTTCGAAAATAGCCTCCTCCTCTAGGGTTCTTGTTTTGTAATTCAAAGTTGTATGTTCAATAGTTAAAACATAGATCCAAAGTAGGTTGCATGTGAACTTAGGAATTGTTTTGTAGTTTATTTGTTTTACCCAAGACCTATCAATTATAACCAGAATTTCGTTGAGTGGGAGCGTGACAATTATGCATAGATCTATACGGGACTGACAAACCCGCACCAGAGGTGCTTGCAACAGCTAAGTCGCCATACATGTGGTGACAAATGGTGTAGCTTATGCGACACTTGAAGAACGTCGTGTTCAGGCCATCTTGTCATATTATGGTTATATTAACTCACAGTTTGGTATTGAATTAAATGATTAGTGTATGAATAAGTAAAACTTCTATTTCCGTATTGGAAAACACCTTTTCTTTATGATCTTATGTAAACTATAATACCGTATACCACTTGAAAACCAGAAACATTCACCCTGTTTTCTTACCGTATAATACATCTGAAAATATAGGATTTTCTGGGGAAAAACGTGTTTACTTTATCAAATAACGAGAAAACGGATTTGAGTTATAAACTAATACTTATGAACTCACGATCTTTAATGCTGATCCTCTCTTTCAAAATAACTTGTATTCTTAGGAATCTAGTAGACAAGTACACTCCCGGAGCTTTTGAGAAGACAGCCTAGTACAGTGTTTTATCTTTTGTGTTTTACTATATCTACTTTTGATGTTGAACATCTAGTGTTTGACCACTTATGTAAAAACTTATACATTATTAATGCAATGGTTGTTGTAGTTTGATTACTATAATACATGTGTTGTGATACTTGACATGACGTCCTCCACCCCCGAACGTTTCCGCCATTCCGGTTTGGGGGTGTGACAATAATAAAACTTAGTTGTGCATTTTAGGTCAAGTTGTGGTACGACTGATGTACAATACTAACTGTAGATACTATATTTGACCTAAAATCCTGAGTTTATGATTTCATGGATTTTGTATTGTGGTAAGTATGTGTGTTTATAAGAGTTTATGTATAATACTCTATATCTGAATTTTTTTTTGTTGAGTGTATTTTATCAATTTTTGGCTTTTTACTTTTAGACTATCAAGCAAGGATCGGCCAGGTATGAAGTGTCGGAGGGTTGGACCATTTTAGCATATAGCCTTTCTGAAATCCGGCAACCCAAGCGACAAGTTCAAACTAGTCACCTCTCCCGTAAGTAGTCTATCAATAGTGTAATTAATAATAATACTTTCGGTTATTAGGCTTAAGGATGAAACCTAATTAGAGTGTAAGTCCTAGGTTATACTTATAGTTCCTAAGGAATTACTAATTTGAATAACGTACTGCTCTGATACTAGTCTCTCACACCCCCAACCGGCGATGAAAACATTGGGTTGTGCTGTTGGATTTAGTGTCTAAGCCCATAACTATAACTAGGATGTACTTGACCCGATTGTAGCATGGTCCTTTTGGGTTGCCTTCATCAGTGCAATTTGATAGGATGGACTTTTGAGAATAAGGTTATTTATGATTTATTAATATATTACAAGTATGATATATTAATATGAAATCATATTATTTAATGTGACAACCCGGAAAAATTTTGATTTTTAAGCCCAGTCAATCAACTCAAATGAGTGCCAAACTCATTAATTCTGAGTCTAGCCCTGTTAAAGGTCTTTCTAAGGAGTTTAGGCCTAGTACACTTAAGGAATAAGTGTTGGAATTTATCTGCTAAAGGCCACAATACAAGAAGCAAGCCCTAAACTCCATCAAAGGGAGTTTACGACCGTAAACATGGAGTTTACGGCGGTAAACTCATGTAGGCCGTAAACTCCTCCATATAAGTTCATTTCCTTCACTTTTCTTCATTCTGTCACTTTCCTTTGATGAATCACATGCGATTCCAACACTTGATCAAAGTGTTTCCTAGTCTCGAAAGGTGTTTCCTTTCATATAGTTGTTTATAAACACTCTATTCATGTCAATATGTGTCCTTATATGTCATTTAGGGCTTATTGTGTCTCGGGATTTCATTCGTGGAACTTCTCATCCTTACAATCATACACGTTTGAATCACCCACATCAGGTGAGTTCATACCCCGTAATGAATCTTTTAACTGCTTTAACTGTTTTAAGGGGGGGAATACAAGTTGAGCACATTCATTGGTACTTAACAGAAAACGAGTAGAAAACATTCTTTAGAGAACACATTCATTGGTATTTAACAGAAAACGAGTAGAAAACATTCTTTAGTATACATCAATCAGAAAACAACCATATAAACTATATCTTATATAGCTTATGAAACTGACCTACTGAGTCTTTATTACCTAGTAACTTATTAATATTCTATACATAATCATCAATATATCACTTGTGATACTACCTTCATGTACTTTTCCAAGTACCAACAAATGTCCTGAAATTATAACCAGAATTTCGTTGAGTGGGAGCGTGACAATTGTGTATAGATCTATACGGGACTGACAACCCCGCACCAGAGGTGCTTGCAACAGCTAGGTCGCCATACATGTGGTGACAAATGGTGTAACATATGTGACGCTTGAAGAACGTCGTGTTCGTGCCATCTAGTCATAGTATGTTTATAATAACTCATAGTTTGGTATTGAATTAAATGATTAGTGTATGAATAAGTAAAACTTCTATTTCCGTATTAGAAAACACCTTTTCTTTATGATTTTATGTAAACTATAATACCGTATACCACTTGAAAACCAGAAACATTCACCCTGTTTTCTTACCGTATAATACATAAGAAAATATAGGATTTTCTGGGGAAAAACGTGTTTACTTTATCAAATAACGAGAAAACGGATTTGAGTTATAAACTAATACTTATGAACTCACGATCTTTAATGCTGATCCTCTCTTTCAAAATAACTTGTATTCTTAGGAATCTAGTAGACAGGTACACTCCCACAGCTTTTGAGAAGACAGCCTAGTACAGTGTTTTATCTTTTGTCTTTTACTATATCTACTTTTGATGTTGAACATGTAGTGTTTGAACACTTATGTAAAAACTTATACATTATTAATGCAATGGTTGTTCTAGTTTGATTACTATAATACATGTGTTGTGATACTTGACATGACGTCCTCCACCCTCGAACGTTTCCGCCATTCCGGTTTGGGGGTGTGTGACAACCGGAAATTTTCTTTGTATAATTTCCACAGTTAAATAGTTCAAATAATAATATTCAAAAACATTTCAAATGCATTTTGGCCGGATTTAAACCCGTTTGGTGTTTTATTTTATTTTTCATCAAACAATTTATTAATTGGAAGTGACGTAATTAGTGGCGTGTAATAAACCGGACAACCCGACACCTTAACTAGGTGTTCACGGCCAAACATGGGGTGTTTGGGCCGTAAACACCCTTCTCTCCAAGAACTCATGCATACAACATGAGTTTACCCCTTGTCCTCACTTTTTACCACCTTCCACTCAAGAACACAAGTTTTTCTCTCAAGTATCATCATCTTCTTCTTCCAAATCCGCCCAAAAATGTAAGTTTTCTTCCTAGATCCTTTTAAACAACACTTAATCTAGTGTTTCTACACCTTCTCATCCAAAGGATTCCGATTTTTACTTAGATCTTCAAAGAATCTTCAAATCTTCAAGAACACCAAGAACACATTTGCGTTTTTGGGTCCTAAGTCACCTCTACAAGCTTCCTATAAGTAAGTATACTTCATCTAACTAGTTATTGGCTTAGTATTCATGGATTAAACACCTAAAAACCCCAAGAACATGGGTTTACGGTTTTGGAACATTGCAAAACCGTAAACACCCCAAAGAAGGGTTTTGAAGCCCCAAACTCCTTCCAATGCTTGAGTAATGCACTAAGGACTTACATGCATGAACTAGGAACCCCAAAAACGTGTAAGGATGAGACAAACATGAGTTTACGGTTTGGGAAGGCCTCCCAAAACCGTAAACACCTTCTAAGAATGTTTAAGTTCCTTAAAAACCTTCCTATGCTTGTGTAAGTGACTAGAACCTTGCATGCATAGCCTAGAACCGCCAAAACACAAGAGAAATGAACCAACATGAGTTTACGACCATAAACTCATGTGTTTACGGCCGTAAACTCCCAAGGGAGTGGTCCAAGGACCATAAACTCCAAGAAGTGTCCATTTCTAGCCCCAATCACTTCCTAAGCCATGGATTTGAGTCTAGCATAATTCCTTGAGTAGTTTAAGACCTTTGAACACCCAATGGAACCAGTACCATGAGTTTACGGCCGTAAACTCATGGGGACAATGGTCCAGAAACTGTAAACACACTTAAGTGTAACCAATTGAAGTGTAAACTCCATAGTGAGGCCATACACTCCTTAGATGCAACCTTTAGCACTCCTTGTACTTGAAACAAAGTGTCTTCCTTCATTGGAGTGTCTTTACTTACCTAATTAGTGATTAAATAACTAATTAGATACATTTATGTATCACTACATGTTACATAGGATCCGTGTGTGTGTTCAAGTCCTCACTTGACACCTAGCATCCTACCCGACACTTCCATCCACTTCACTCATTGCAGGTGAGTTCATACCCCTTAATCAACCTTTTAAATGTTTTTAAATGCTTTTATGGGGGGGGGGGGGAATACAAGTTGAATCAATCAAGTTATAGTATCAATCACATGTGATTTATAACTTGCAACCAAAAGGATTTTTATACTTTTAACTGCTTTACCAACAAAATTGCTTTAAGTGTTTATCAAACTCATTTTCATGTTAAATTGTTATAAAAATATTTCTAAACTCTTTTAAACTCCTTCTGTTCCCAAACCATATCTACACCAATATATTTATATAAGTAAGACTTGAAGGACTTAGGACTAATAGCTCACCTTACTTCCTGTTCTTGTTTGATTGTGGACTTAGGGTATATTGTTATCTGTCCGCCTGTCGTTGAATTCTTAGTTATATATTATATATATTCGTGTTGAATATTAAAGTCTTCACTTCAGTTCAATACCTTTGTGTATTAAAGGCATGCAACCAACCTTACTATTTAACTATAATAGGTATAGTTAAGGATTACTACTCGTGTATACTATTACAATGGTACCTACCAGAGTCCGTACAGTTATGAGTCAATACATGTTAAACACTATAAAAAGAGAATACTATATACTATACAAGAGAAACACTCTATACACTATACCAGAAAGTACATTATACATTATACAAAGAGAACATACTACAACAGAATGTGACATACTATCTCTCGATACGACACTTCACTGTGCTATCAGCGTGTAACCAGAGTCTCCTGGAGGGAGAGCGGGCATTATGTGTATAGATCTATACGGGACAGACACTCCCACATCCCGACTGCTAGCTACAGTCCGAGCCGACTAGGCCCAGGGGCGACAAAATGTCACATTTCTACAGATGACTCGGATGGTCATCAGGGATTCGATCGTCAATCAGCATGGTTACATACAAGTTCACATTTCGACCTTTAATTAATACATTAAGAATTAAAGGCAAAACAGACTCCCCGAGGTATATTGTACATTTAATACTACCTGTTGTAACTGTGCGTGTAGGAAAAGCAAGAAACAAGGCAAGGATACGCCACCAGGGGCAGGAAGAAACAACTTCACAGTGAAGAAAAAGACATGTTTTCACTGTGGAACACCTGGACACATTGCCAGAAACTGTCCAAATCGCGCATACGTTCCTTACTACGCACAAGGCTGGCAGAACGCGCCAAGAGGGAGATACTTCAAAAGAAACTCCTCAAGGTCACGTTCAGACCATGATGACTGGAACGTGCAGAAGGTCAAGAATCAAACCCACAAGGACAAGAAAGGAATATCGGCCAAGAAGCCCAATCCAAGAGATGCTCCACTGAAACAAAGACCGGTTAGGTCGAAGTCATCTCAACGGCCGACATCAAGTTCAAAAGCAAGTACTGAGCCACCCATCAGATCGAAAAAGAAATGGGTTAAACCCAACTACAAATGGGTTCCAAAGGCTCACTCTCCCAAATCAACTAATGACTCTAATATTTCTTCGTCTTCTGTTTGTGATAAGCAGGACATGTCATGGGAGAGAGTACCATGCGTTAATGACAAAGGTCGACCCAATTTCAAAATGGACTGGGTTCCAAAGACCAAATGATCCCACTCTGTGTCGGAGCAGCTATGGAGGCATATCATCAGACTTCGGTTTGTTGGTAGTGGCTGTTCCAGGCACATGATAGGAGACATTTCTCAACTGTACAACACTCAGAACATTGTTTGAGAGTATGTGTCTTTTGTGGGAAGGGAAGAAAGGAAGAGATCACAAACGGGGTTAGTGCTTAACGATGTGAAGAATTTTTGGATCTGTTCTGAGATTATACGTGCTGTTCTCAGACCTTCTGGATGCAAATTCAATCGGTGACTTACGGTTTAAGTTTTCCTCTTTATACTCATGAGTTTTTCGTAAGCTGATTCGCTTTAAAGACTATTTTTGGTTTTAGGATAGTTTAAATTTGCGCATTTACTTTCGTTTCTCTCCTATGCACAAATTTAGGGGGAGAAATAAAAACAAAACAAAAAATTAGAAAATCAAAAAATCCAAAAATATGTTGGTTTTGAAATGAGTTTGAGTGAGATGTTTTGGGAAGTGATATAATCAAGTGATAACAGGCAATCTGAGTCTGCGTAACGTACCCAAAGTTGAAGGGTCTATGCTCTGGGTTTGATGTGCTGGTAGGCACGAAAGATTCTAAGGGGACTTGACTAGGCATAGTTGAACTTAAGAAATTATTAGACTTGACAAATCTTGACCTAGTTAGATCCGTTTAGCCTGACAGTACGACGCTCGGATAGGTTGAGCAGGGAGATATATATGGGAATCTACTCGTCACATTAAATGAACCTGTACTTGGAACCGTGGATGAACTTTTCCTCGATGTGCGGATTCTGTCCTTAATTCCGGTACTGATAGGGCGACTGGTAAATTCCGATGAGTTAGGTCTATAGAAAATTGTTTTCTTTCTCTTCTTATCTGTCAGTCATATGTTGCCTCCTTTACGTGATTGGAAGAGATCCGACCTGGACTGCAACATATGCAAATCTATTTCTCTGCAAATTATATCTATGAAATTCCTCCTATCTGTTAGCCATATGCTGTCTCCTTTGCGTGACTCACAATCCGACCTGGTACACAGCATATGCAACCTTCTACTTCTCAATCCCTCTAAAATTATAATTAACAATAATCTGAATCTATCTTCTCTCTTAATGATCGTCTGCTCACCCGATGTAAGGAGTACTCTGGAAGTCCTTGATTACTGGGGCATATCAGGAAGCGGGAAACATGTTCCAGTACAATTAACAATTGAACACTCACAGATTGTCTATAGATCTCGCTGCTCAATTTAGGTGGACAACAATATCCCTGGTCGTCGTCAGCTGAACGGTCCTTAAGATATAGTATCTAGGAACTTAGGATCAGATTTAATATCTAGGAACTTAGGTTCACCTTGTCTTATAACAAATAGTATGTCCTAAAATTGTCACAATTTTTCGTGTTTAAGTGGACCACAATACCGGCGATCGACCAGACAAAGACGTGAAGATGAAAGGTACCGACAAGTGGATTATGACTGTCTAAAAACTTTGATCCCAAATCACTCTTAAAGTTAGATATCATTTTTATTTTTGTTAAATTTGTTCATAGTTTTCTTTTAATTTAAATATTAGGGGAAATTCAAAAATCAGAAAATTAAAAATCCAAAAATAGTGTTATTTCTGTTTTATTTCTTTTTCAGAAAATATGAAAAATCCAAAAAATAAAAATAAAAATAAATAAAAATAATAAAAAATAATAAAAATAAATAAATAAATAAACAAATAAAAATAAAAAAAATAAATAAAAAAAAATAATAATAATAATAATAAAAATAAAAAAAAATATTGTTTCTGTTTTAGTTTGTGTGCTAAGTTTTCTTTTAATTTTGTTTTGTCTTGAAAAGTGATTTCAGGTAAAGATGAAACTCATAGAGTTTGTGTCGAAGATTTCTGAGCCAAGGCTTCATCCGTGAGCATCGAAGAATTCTCATTCGAAGGAGCAAGAAATGAAGATTATTCTTTAAAATTCAATCTTTCAACCCCAGAAGCAAGGTGAAGCTGAAATTGAAGATTATGTGACGGATTGCATTGAAGCCTCCTCAATTAGTCCGCTGCTATCTTGAACCTGCTGAAGTGATCCAAAAGATTTGTTCTCTCTGATGTTCTCTCTGAAGATTCTCAAGCTGAAAGCGCTATTTTTCAAGAATTAGTACGTCAAGCCTCCTCACCCAATGTGCGTTCAATGCCAAATTCTGAAGAAAAGCCCAACTGCTCAAGATGAAGTCATTCATTGAAGATTCATATGTTCGTCTTGAAGTCATGAAGAATTTGAAGATTAAAGTTGAAGCCAAAGCTCCCAATGAAGATTATCAAGAAAGCCAGCTACTTTTTAGGGGGAGCTTGTTGGGTCATTTGAGAAAAGAAAAGAAAGCTATAAACCAAGGGGGAGATTGTTGGGTCAAAAATATGGTTTATACTTTGCTTTTCTAGTTGATTGTAATTTTCTGTAATATTAAATGTGTTTACGGTCAGGTTTACGGCCAGGTAGTGTTTACGACCGTAAACAGGTTTACGACCGTAAACTCTGTTTACGGCCCAATGGGTGTTTACGACCGTAAACTCCGTTTACGGCCGTAAACCCAAGGCCGGCCCAATTGAGTATATATAGGGGTGAGGGGTGTGAGGAATAGATGGATGAACACATAGAATAGTGGAGAGCTTAAGTGTGTGAAACCCAAGGTGTTCTAGAGAGAGAAAGAGAGAGAGAGAAGAGAGTGTGTGTTAGTGTGTGTGAATCTTGTATCCGGATCTTCATTCATAATCAATACATACAAGATTCATATTATTCTTCTTTTCCTTCTCTTCTATTTGATCTGACATCATCCGTTTGATTGGGATTCCGCACCATCAAACGGATCTGATTGATACACAAGCAGATTAGGGACTTACAACCTGGATTTTCATTAAGAATTAAAGGCAAAACAGTCTGCATTTTCATTTCATTAGCTGGCAGTGATGCTGCTGGGGTAAAACACAATTTTCCCAATTACTTTACATGAATGAAGTCTAAAACTATATTTTCCTACTAATAGTTTCTCTGGGAAAACTTTTACATTTTCAAAGGATCAAACATACATACAACCGGGTCTTGGTAAAAGACCACTTTTACTGGAAAACATAGGGTTTTCCTAGGGAGCATACTATTTTCCAACATTGAGATCAAATATTATACTACATGGTTGTAATCATTTTTATACAAGCAATGACACTAAATACTCATGAACTCACCAGCTTTATGCCAATACTCGCTTTCAAAATAACTTGTATTCTCAGGTCATCAGTAGACAGGTGCAGATGCAGCTTTTGAGAAGATGGAGCACATACAAGACTCCTCTTTATTTTGATTATACTTTTGGTGTCTAACAAACTGTACAGAACACGCTTGTATTACAATTATTATATTAATGCAATGGATGTTGTTGCTTGTCTTTACTATTATGCATTGTTATGATACTGTACATGACGTCCTCCACCCCAGAACGTATTCCGCCGTTCTCGGTTTTGGGGTGTGACAGATTGGTATCAGAGCATTGTTTATAGTGAATCAAGTATATCAACCCATAAAAGATATACGAACTATAAACACATCGGGATTAAAACACTCTGAGCAAGAATATATACTATTAAATAAGGAAATATTTAACTAAGTATATATATACATCCATTCACACTAAGGGTCAGTATCATACTAGAACAGAACAAAAGTATTAAGATTGTTGAACAACACAATTAGGCTTAGAGACATATATTCAAATCTGGGAGGATGTAGCCTGATCAACTACATTTACCTAGGAGTGACTAGCCTGTGCCTAAGAGTTGTTGTGGTGTTGCAACAAGTCTAAAAACTTACCAACACTACTAGAAGAACATTTGAACAAGAATACTATAGGAGTATTCTGCATTTCCTGTAATTTACATATGTGAGAACTAAAAAGGTCGTTACTAGTAGGGCAATAGTTGCTAAGTGGATACACTACAGTTACATGTGACTAAGACGCTATAGACTTAGAATCTGTGATCTTTGCTTTACTTCCTGTTCCTTCTTTGGTTGTGGATTTAGAGTTAGGGTCACTTATTCGAAGGTCTATCCTGTCTCGATTACATGTAATTGGTATGCATTATGCAAGTATTGAATCGACTAATAACGATCATCTTATAAGTATCTTAGGATTAGTGCGTCTACTAACTATCTTCTCTCTATTCTCGCATAGATACAATGGCTGATTCAAGGGTAACCCAGAGAGGGGTGCCCGTCGCCAGCAGAAGATTATCTACTCATCCTCTCTCTTCCTAAGAAGAATAGCCTTCCTCTTCAATACCTCTGTCTCACCTGTCTGTAAAACATTCCCGACTTTGAAAGTACTATAACTAGCCCTCTAAACTGTAAACATTCTCCTTATGGTTTGATGTAAGACCAATTGTTAGGTCGTTTTTCCTGAACTCATTTTACATCAGTAATACCAGTAATATTGGCAGTTGTCTAATCTATTTGGAAGTTCATGCCCTTGTGTTTTCTTACTCTATCGATATGCATCTATCTAATTGTTGGACTATGGCGATTTATTCCATGAGACACTCTCATCATACTTACAATTGATTCTCACAGTTGTCATCATCTTTTAAAAATTTTCAGTAAAAGATGCCTCCTCGCAAGCGTCCGATCAGACGCATGCCTGTGGATCAAACACCACCACCACCTCCCCCACCGCAGTTCGACCCGGTGATGTTTCAAGCAGCTGTGACTGCAGCTGTGACCGCCGCGCTGGCGCAAGTCAACTCTGGTGGTGTTAGTGGAACGGGAACTGGCACAAACTCCAGCCATGGTGAAATCCACCCACGTGCACGAGAGTGCACCTATAAGGATTTCATCAGCTGCAAACCTACTTACTTCAATGGAACCGGAGGGATCCTTGCACTGTCCCAATGGATTGAGAGAACCGAAGCGATCTTCGAAATGTGCTCATGCCCCGAAGGAAGCAAGATAAAATTTGCTGCTCGCACCTTCACCCAAAGGGCCTTGACGTGGTGGAATGGCCATGTCAAATCACTCTCCCTGGTCGCAGCCAACGCCATGGGCTGGGACACACTGAAGGACCTCATGACGAGGGAGTACTGCCCGAGGGGCGAAATTCAGAAACTTGAGGAGGAACTCTGGAACCTCAAAATGCAGGGTTCCGACATCGTAGCCTATACGGCCAGGTACTACGACTTGGTGGCTCTATGCCCTAACATGGTGCCCACCGAAAGCAAAAAGATCGAGCGATACATCTGGGGTCTAGTACCCCCATATCGAGGGAACGTTCTATCATCAAAACCTGCGACCTTCGAAAGTGCCAAGGAATTGGCCCAAAGGCTGATTGATCATGAAGTTCCCTCCACTCCATCAGCTACTACAACCACCACTTCTGCCCCAACCCACACCTCCAACAACAAAAGAAAGCGGTGGGATCGAAAGAAAGGAAAATCAGCCAAATCCTCTTCCAATAACCAACAAACAGTGGCTGTCCACGCTGCCACTACTCCTACTGCCCCTGTGCCCGCCAAAACGTATGCGTGGAATCTACCCAAGTGCGATAAGTGTTGGATTAGTGTCTAAGTCCGTAACTATAATTGGTATGTACTTAACCCGACTCGGCATGGTCCATTTGGGTTGCATGGCATCGGAACATTTGGATAGACCATTTATGAGGAAAAGACATTTTGTGACATATTAATATATTATAAGTTCTAATATATTAATATGAAATCAAGTTATTTAATTAGTATTGATCAAGAATTAATTTGGACTTAATTTAGTGATAAAAAAGAGACTAATTAAATATATGGGGATTGATTGTGTAAATCATTCATTCTTATATATGTGGGCTTATGATCCAAGATTCCTTTATGTTGGGTTTAACCCATGTGGTGATCCGTGGATACTCCATGGAGGTTAAAACCCATGGAGCATAAGGAATGGGTAAAGTCATGAGTTACATGGTGTAACCCTAATAGCCACACTATAAAAGAACCCCTTTAGTTCAAGAAATTGGCACTAGTGATACATATTTTTAGGGCTAGCCGATTTGAACATGTATGTCTTCTTCTCATGGTTATTCCAAGAGTTCATGATGTTGTGTGAACCATTTGAGGTGTCACACTTGGGGCACTAGGCTCTCAAGCTTCATGGAGTCAAGCAACAACAACAAGGTATGTATTCTATCTATTTTATTATCCTAGTATCAATGTTTTGGTATGCTAGTTAGGATAATACCTTGGATAATCATATTTGCATGTATAATAGAGAAAACATAGATCCAAGGTATTTAGGGTTGCATTTACACTTAGGAGTGTTAGAATGCTCAAAACCCAACAGTGGTATCAGAGCCTAGGCTTGTTTTCAATTATACTTGATGCAAATTGCTGAAAAATGCTGAAAAAGTCGAATTTCGGGCATTCTGGGCACTGGACTCGCCGAGTCCACTGATGAACTCGCCGAGTCCATGAAGAATCATCCTACTCGGCGAGTAGGTTGATACACTCGACGAGTAGGAGCCCCAGACAGCATATTTTCGAGTTTTTTTGGCTAGAAATGGACTAGAAACATTACCCTAAGATGTTTTTGAACTTATAAACTTGTTTTTGATGTGGTAATGTTCATACTAATCCAATTTCAAAGATAATTGGCAATAGATTCATGTTCTGTATTAGTTTAGTGATTAGGCTAATTACATGAAAAAGTTTGATTTGAATTATCTTGTTCTTATGAGTTGCTTAGATTAATAGAAAAGTTAATTGATTATGTGTTTTCAATCCATTTTAATCTAAGATTTGATTCTAAAATGTGTTTTTGTAACTTGTCCTCAAGTTATATGAAAAGTCACATTTAAGTTTCATAAAACTCATAGAAGTTGGCAATGGTTACAAAAATGAAGAGTCTTGTCCTCAAGTTATGGAGGTTCAAGAGTCACTTCATTAAATAATAAAATGTGTAACCTTAATTAATTCCATAAGTTACAAAATAAAGAAAAGTTACATTCTTTTATTAGTTTAAAGTCTTCCATAACTTGTCCTCAAGTTATGGAACTTGAAGAGTTTTTTTAATTAAAACTAATTTAAACACATAAGTTATGGAATTAATTAGTTTTGAATAGTTTCAAAACTTGCCCTCAAGTTTTGGAATTTGAAAAGTTTCACTTATGAATACTTTAATTCCAAGTTAGCCCTTAGAATTTTAAAAGTTAAAATTCAAACCCTTATACTATTATTATAATTTTAATTATATAGATATGTATAAGATAAAGTCAATCTTACCGTTAGTAGGCCTCATTCACGAAGCCGGTCTATAAGGGGGGTATAAGGTTACTGCCTATAAAATGGCAGTTTAATGGGTGTCCACTCTCACCCACCGCTTCCTTGACTGGTGGAGGGTCGTTAGCCGAACGGGTAGGAAAGGACTATAATTCTCCCTTCATTAAAAGTATTAATGATAAATACTAAGTAACTAAACACTTATACGTTCCCAATCTTAGTTACTTAGGAAAATGTGAAAAGGTGCTAACCCATGAAATTACACTTTGTACCTTACCAAGTCATTAGTGGAGCGTGTGTGGTTAACCGGCACACTAATAAGGACTAGTAAGAGTGGCAAAGGGTAACTTGACTCTATTATAGATCGGTGGAGCGTGTGTGGTTAACCGGCACATCGATTAGGTGATAAAGTTAAGGGTACCAAGTCAATTTTCATGGTTATTCACACCTTGTTTGTGATCCTCGGCATCCCAGTCACAAACTTGAGAGGGCACAATCGAGATTCAAACATGCCATTGAAAGTTCAATGTATCTCAAAAGATCTAGGAGTTTCAAATCCAATTAAAACTTAATTATATTTCGTTTTTCATGGTGGAAATTGGTAAATCGTCATTTACCTACCTTCAACTATTTTATAACTTGGATTACGGCATCCCTCTTCCAGTTATAAATAGGTTGTTGGGTCCTAGCCTTAATATTTCATATTGGGTGTTATATTAAGGACTTTAAATCAACTCTCTTGAATATCTCCCAAAAGATGATCTTCCCAAATCTCTTGAAACAAGCTTTCCTAAATGAAGATGATGTCCCATGGAAATCATACTTCTTTCACCTCCTCCAATTATTCTCCCTAACCCACAAGTTCCTAAAAAGTTTAAGGTCACTCAAGCCCTATTGGCAAGCAAAGGTCTATATATGATCACATCTTGGAGATGTAGTCAGATATTGACAAGCCGGGAGAGTTGGGTGTCAAAGTCTTGAGAAAGTTGGTGACTCAACTATTTTCTAAGTCACATAGTGAGTTCCTTTGGGACTCCTATGAAACAGACTATGACAAGACCCTTAATGATCTTATCTATTTGCTAAGATCAACTTCCTAAAACTTTATGCACATTGACAATGATGACACTGGATATCCAGTAAAGCTCTCTCTTCCCAATGGAAAGGGATCGCCCATAGTCAACTCGGTTGACCAAATGGTAAAGAGAGAGGCTAAGTCTGAGATAGTCCCATTATCAAGGGTCCATTGCCAAAGAAAGGGGCATTGGTTGCGAAGCTGCCAAATTTACCTAAGGATATTAAAGTCAATAAGTTTGACTCTACTTTGGGTAAAGTCCACTATCTAACTCTGCTAAGTTTCTATTATGAGATTCTTGATACATGATGTGACTGGGTCACATGTTGATGTTTTAAGAATCAAAGAAAAAGTGAAGAAACTTAAAGAAAGAATATGCTGAATCTGATGGCATAGATGGATTTCTATCGCATAGTTTAAAGATCGGATTCTTGAGCTACTTCTTAAGAGTTATGATATATTGCTTAGGAATAAATAACAACAAAGTTTTCATGTGCTTTTGCATTGTAAGGATAGTTTTTCCGCAAAGTTTTAAAATAAAAGAAATTTTTTTTTTGATTTTATTTATTTTAAAATATCCTTACAATGGCATTTGTGAAAACTTTTGTTGCTTATAAGATTCCATTAAGAGCAAGAGTGGAAATATGAATTTGATTCTTTCATTTGTGGTAGTGTCTAAATTTACCAAATAAGGAAAGATTCTCATCACCTAAGTTTCAGTTGGATAGAAACTTGGAATCGTGCAAGTTGTATAGCATGATGAATAAGAACTTTCAAGCATTGGAAAAAATTAAGACTAAGTACTTGTTCACATGGATGTGTGAGTCAAGTAAAGGATCGAGTACACATTCTTGTGCACTGATCAAGCCCACCACAAATAACCGTTAAGACTATTCGTCATTATTTACTAAAATTCAGTAAATATGGTTATACTTACAAGCTTAAGTGTAATTCTGAGACATTGGAAAAGGTTTCAATGTATGGCAGAGCGAATAATAAGAATCAACTTAGGTAGAAAGATAAAAGTTTCTCAAATCTGAAAAGATGGGAGAGTACTTTAGTATCATGTTATATAATTATCTTAATGATTAAGAGACCTTATCACAATTCATCCTCTAAGTGCATTCTGGTAGCTAAGAAGAGGAGCTATGAATTGTTGAAGTGGTTAAATCAAGAAGATGATTTATACTTCGTTCCAAAAACAATTCTTAGAGTTATACTCTAAGATTGTAACTTGAGTGACATGTCTTAAAGAAGGTTTAAAACAATTGTCAAATGTAAGAGTAAAAGTTTTCTACTCTTGTACATTTGAAATTGGTAAGTTGTGATGTTTTGGATAAAACAAAGACCAACTAAGGGCAATTGTGTGAAGTGTTTGTCTTGATTAGAATCCACACTATCTCTTGAATATTTGACAAGAGAGTCTTATATGTCAAGAGGACAGTGGGAGTCTTAAAAGGTCTTGAAAGTCTCAAGAACTAATCAAGAGTAAAACCTAAAGTTCTTCACTAGCACACGACTTGAGGTTTATAACCTATCGTGTTGACTATTTATGTGTCCATTCCAATTATAGTTGGCTTTGCATATGAGTTCTTAGAGTTCTCAATTGGTTGCACAGCAACTTGGAAGCAATGGCAGACCCTTGAGCTGCCACATGGCAAGAAATTAAGATTGAGTTCAGTCCATATGAGTTTGAATTTGTCATTATCCTTGTCTTGTGACTATGGTTTTGACAATTCACATGGATAAGAACACATACACCATTAAATCTAAGTGTCATAAGGTTTCTCTCCAATTCATGAAAATGATGGTGAGGAAACACTTTCACTAAGTAGATTTTAGCTAGATAGCAATTGTGATATTTGCATTCTCAAAGTCGTTAGTGGAGCGTGTGTGGTTAACCAGCACACTAACATGGACTTGTGAGAAGTGGTAAAGGTATAAACAATCGAGGCTATGATTACGGCATCCCTTTTCATAGTTCTTAAAATTGTTTAGACACACCTGTGAGCTATCTAAGATAAGGTGTATGATATTGATAAAGTTTTATCAAAGAAATCTAGTATCAGAAATCTGAACTTTGGTAAGAAAGTCAATAAAGTATTGATTTCTAGAAGTCCAGCTGATTTCTAATTACATGTCAAAGCTAGTGGGAGCATAAGTGTTATGCTAATAATCATCATGCTAGTGGGAGCATGATAATTATGATAAAGGTTGCAAGTTAGCAATGTTAATTATAGAAAATAAAAGTTTCAATTCGTGAGTCTATAGGGGTTGAAAAAGTTGTTTTGCTATAATTAAGGGAGAGAAAATTATACTTCATTTCAATTCTAAAAGCTTAGATTGAGGTTTTAAGTAGTATTTAGTCAAGGATATATATATGAATTTCATGTTGGAATGACTCAACATAAGGAAATTCTATATATGGGTCCATTATTTGCATTCTAAAATTCGATTATGATTATGGCATCCCTTTTCATAATCTGAATTATGAGAACTTGGCAAATAGAAATGGAAATGTTATAGCAAAAGACTGGTTTAGTCTTTATGTGAGACATCATGACTCGAGTCCCATATGCTTCGGATATAGGATCGATTACATGTGCTATATTTATCCTTTCTAAAATTTTCCAAATGCCTGGGGCATTAAGAAGGGAAAAGGTCTAGAACTGGATATGACTAAAAGGATTAAGCAATTGTCGATGACAATCTAAGGTTTACCAAAGATTGGTTGCTCAAGGACAGTTGGAAGTATAGTGATAATTCTGGAAGGACCATATTGACATAATCTGTAAGGAGACAACTCTTGTTCAGAAGTGATAGTCAAAATGGAATATGGAAATGTTTCAAAGTTGGAAATTATTCAATCTGTGTAAGATTAGAAAACTTAATGCAAGAAGGATATTTCCAAGGAACTGATCTCCTTTGGAATGCTCTGTAATGGTTGTTGTCAAGTCTTTCTGACTATGTGCATAATCATTACAGGAGGATCAATGCATATAAGTTTAGAATCTAACAGATTTCAGTAAATGGCATGAATTTGGAATTCTTGCATTTGCAGTAAGGATTTGGGACTGTGACAGAGGATCATTGGAGTTATGTTCAATTGATCTAATTCACAAAGTGAAGATCATAGACAAACATAGTATGCATACTTGGTGTATGGCATGACTAGTGTTTAGAAAACATAGTGTACATGCTTGGAGCATGGGACAACTATTGTTTTAAATTCAAGAATAAAGTTGATAGCTGAAACAGTATACAATGAATAATGTGTAATCATATGGTGATAAATAAAAGGTGTTTTATTTATGTTCATAGGTTTTGATACCATATTAGATTCTATTATTATTGTGTTTCATTTTGCATGTTTTGACTTCCAGAATAACTAGGTCGTTCTTCCTGATTGACTAAGTTATTCAAACTATCCACAGTCGGTCATATGTTGGAAGTAGATATGAATCAAGATTGTCATGGGTTGGCTTGTAGAGGTCTAAGATGTTGGACAAGGGGCTACAATACTCATGAGTGCTCATAAGTTCTGAGTATTGGATTCAACCCGCGCTCATTGGAATCACTTCATGGATTTTATCACGAGTGATCATGAGACGATAATATCTTATATTCTTCAAACCTAGAGATATGAGTTGTTACTATGAGTTGGTTGTACATTGATTGCACGAAAACGCATTCGGTAACTCGGTGTTATAAAACGTGCCTTTGTGTATGATTCAACAAGTAGTAGAACAAGCCATATGAGTCGAAGTTTATCCATTCCTTTTACCTTCGGGATAAAAGCGATATCTTTGGGCCCCTCGATGATTTGGTGATGACAAATGTAATTGCTCGGCCGGGCCTGGACTGATTTGATTTGTTCAATTAGTCAATCGTCATAAATCGGAAATCGGGAAACAACAAATGGACAGAGAGAATGATTATAATCCACGTCTCAGTCCATATGATATCTAGAATGGAGGAATATAAGATCCCTTGTCTAATGGACAAGTCATTGACAAAGGTCAGAGTTCATCTACAAGGTCAGAGTTCGACAGCGGCTTTTGAGAGCTACGATTGCCAGTTGGTTCCTGAAGTCATACGCAATAATAGTTTTAGACTTATCCAAGTGGGAGACTGTTGGATTAGTGTCTAAGTCCATAACTATAATTGGTATGTACTTGACCCGACTCGGCATGGTCCATTTGGATTGCATGGCATCGGAACATTTGGATAGACCATTTATGAGGAAAAGACATTTTGTGACATATTAATATATTATAAGTTCTAATATATTAATATGAAATCATGTTATTTAATTAGTATTGATCAAGAATTAATTTGGACTTAATTTAGTGATCAAAAAGAGACTAATTAAATATATGGGGATTGATTGTGTAAATCATTCATTCTTATATATGTGGGCTTATGATCCAAGATTCCTTTATGTTGGGTTTAACCCATGTGGTGATCCATGGATACTCCATGGAGGTTAAAACCCATGGAGCATAAGGAATGGGTAAAGTCATGAGTTACATGGTGTAACCCTAATAGCCACACTATATAAGAACCCCTTTAGTTCAAGAAATTGGCACTAGTGATACATATTTTGAGGGCTAGCCGATTTGAACATGTATGTCTTCTTCTCATGGTTATTCCAAGAGTTCATGATGTTGTGTGAACCATTTGAGGTGTCACACTTGGGGCACTAGGCTCTCAAGCTTCATGGAGTCAAGCAACAACAACAAGGTATGTATTCTATCTATTTTATTATCCTAGTATCAATGTTTTGGTATGCTAGTTAGGATAATACCTTGGATAATCATATTTGCATGTATAATAGAGAAAACATGATCCAAGGTATTTAGGGTTGCATGTACACTTAGGAGTGTTAGAATGCTCAAAACCCAACAATAAGTACTCTTTCCATCATAACGACCCCTGCCGTGAGATGCACTGCACCAATTGCGACCGGAAGGGCCATACCGTCCGGTTTTGCAGAACACCACCCAAACCTATTTCCCAAATCCCTAGTTCGGGAGCAAGCCAGGCCTGTTACGGCTGTGGCGAAGTAGGGCATTTCAAAAGAAACTGTCCGAAGGCTGGGAACGCAGGAGGAACTGGCAAACTACTTGCTATTGGCCACAATGAAGCAGTGGCAGACCCCACCGTAGTCACGGGTACGTTCCTTCTCGATAACTCTTATGCTTGTATCATATTCGATAGTGGGGCAGAAAGGAGCTTCGTTAACCAAAAATTCCAACATTTACTTAAACAATCACCGCAACCACTAAAAGAAACCTTCGTCGTAGAAATGGCTAACGGAAAGACAGAGAGTTCTAACGAAATCTACATAGGTTGTACACTCATGTTAGATAATCATTCGTTTCCTATCGACCTCATACCGGTAGCGATCAAGAGTTTCGATGTCATCATAGGCATGGACTGGCTGAGTCTCCACCGTACCGATATCCTGTGTTTCGACAAAGCCATCCGTCTAAACCTACCCAATAATGAAACCTTAATGATCTACGGAGACAAACCCAGTACGAGTCTTCGTATCATCTCTAGTATTCAAGCTCAGAAGTACCTGCGTAAGGAATATCGTGCATTCCTTGCACACGTCGTCGACACGAGCCAGAAAATGAAAGACCTAAAAGACTTCCCCGTAGTACGCGATTTTCCCGACGTCTTTCCAGAAGAGCTACCAGGTTTACCTCCGCAACGTCAGGTCGAGTTCCGAATCGACTTACTCCCCGAAGCTACCCCCGTAGCAAAATCGCCTTATCGCCTAGCGCCTACTGAGATGGAAGAACTGTCCGGTCAACTTAACGAACTGCTCAGCAAGGGCTTTATAAGACCAAGTTTCTCACCCTGGGGAGCACTGGTCTTGTTCGTGAAGAAGAAAGACGGATCATTCCGTATGTGCATCGATTATAGGGAACTCAACAAACTGACGGTCAAGAATCGTTACCCTCTTCCTCGCATAGACGATTTATTTGACCAACTGCAAGGGGCGAGCTACTTTTCCAAGATTGATCTAAGGTCCGGGTATCATCAGTTACGAGTGCTCGATCAAGATGTTCCGAAAACAGCCTTCCGAACTCGCTACGGACACTACGAGTTCGTAGTGATGCCGTTCGGACTAACCAATGTGCCCGCAGTCTTCATGGACTTGATGAATAGAGTATGCCGTCCTTACTTGGATCAGTTCGTCATCGTCTTCATTGATAATATACTTATCTACTCTAGAAGTAAGGAAGAGCATAGCGATCATCTGCGACAGGTCCTGGAAACCCTACGATCGGAGAAGCTTTACACAAAGTTCTCTAAGTGCGAATTTTGGATCCGAAGAGTCGAATTCTTAGGACACGTGGTTAAGGAAGAAGGAATCCACGTGGGCCCATCCAAGATTAAAGCTATTGAGAACTGGTCAACACCGAAGACGCCTACAGAAATTCGCCAATTTCTAGGCCTCACTGGCTACTACCGAAGGTTCATTCAAAATTTCTCTCGGATTGCGAAGCCTCTTACGACATTGACCCAGAAAGGCATGGCCTTTGACTGGGTAGAGAAACAAGAGAAGGCATTCCAAACCCTAAAACGATCCTTGTGCACCGCACCGATACTGTCCCTCCCCGAAGGGATAGAAGACTTCGTAGTATATTGCGATGCATCCAATCAGGGGCTCGGCTGTGTTCTGATGCAACGAGGTAAAGTCATCACCTGCGCCTTAAGACAGCTGAAGACACACGAGGTCAACTACACCACGCACGACCTCGAACTAGGAGCGGTTGTGTTCGCCCTAAAGATCTGGAGACACTATCTGTATGGTACGAAGAGCATCATCTATACCGACCACAAATGCCTCCAACACATCTTCAACCAGAAAGAACTCAACATGAGACAACGTCGGTGGGTCGAGCTACTCAATGACTACGAACGTGAAATTCGTTATCATCCGGGTAAAGCCAACGTAGTAGCAGACGCTCTAAGTCGGAAAGATTATTCTGGTCGAAGAGTCAAGTCATTAACAATGACTATCCATTCGTGTCTCTCCGCACAAATAAAGGAGGCTCAGTTCGAAGCCTTGAAACCTGAAAATATAGTAGGAGAATCCCTGCGAGGAATGGATAAGAACCTACAGGTCAAGGGTAACGGAACCTTATATCTCATGGACCGGATCTGGACCTCGAGACACGGTGGCTTCAGAGACTTGGTCATGAAGGAGGCGCACAACACTCGATATTTCGTCCACCCGGGTTCAGATAAAATGTATCTGGATCTCAAGAAATTATAATGGTGGCCTAATATGAAAGCGGAGATCGCTACCTTCGTAAGTAAATGCCTTACTTGCGCCAAGGTCAAGGTCGAATACCAGAAACCATCAGGTCTACTCCAACAACCGGAGATACCTAAATGGAAGTGGGAGCGGATCACTATAGACTTCATAACCAAGCTACCCAAGACAACGGGTGGGCTTGATACCATATGGGTCACCGTCGATAGATTGACCAAGTCCGCACACTTCCTACCCATCAAAGAAACTGACAAGATGGAGAAACTCACAAGAACATACATCAGGGAGATCGTATGGCTGCATGGTGTTCCTATATCTATTATCTCCGATAGGGATAGCAGATTCACTTCGAGGTTTTGGCAGTCCCTACAAAGCTCCCTGGGAACGAGGCTGGACATGAGTACAGCCTACCATCCTCAGACTGACAGACAAAGTGAGAGAACCATCCAAACTCTGGAAGATATGCTGCGAGCCTGTGTGATCGACTTTGTAAGGCTTGGGATACCCACTTACCCTTCGTCGAATTTTCCTACAACAACAGTTATCACACGAGCATCAAAGCTGCTCCATTCGAAGCCCTCTACGGCCGAAAGTGCAGGTCCTCTCTGTGTTGGGCTGAGGTGGGTGACACTCAATTAGCTAAAGGACGAGTTCCTGAAAGCACTCTCACAGGTCCAGAGATCATTCGGGAAACAACGGAGAAGATCGTTCAGATCCGTGAACGATTGAAAGCCTCCAGAGACCGACAGAAAAGCTACGCAGACAAACAAAGGAAACCTTTAGAATTCCAGGTGGGAGACCGGGTCCTTTTGAAAGTCTCACCCTGGAAAGGCTTGATACGCTTCGGAAAGCGTGGAAAGCTGAATCCAAGATACATAGGGCCTTTTGAGATTGTCACACCCCCAAACCAAGGATGGCGGAAATATCCGGGGGTGGAGGACTTCATGTATAGTATCATAACAACAATTGTAATAGTAATTCAAGCAAACACAACCAACATATATATAATTGAAAAAGTTACATCATTGTATGAATTACATGTTTACGAATCAATTACAATATGTTGACAAAATATGAAATAGTAGACGCCTTAGCGTCCCATCCTCAAAAGCACTTGGTTACCTGTTTAATGATTTCCTAAGAATACAAGTTGTTTGGAAAAGTGTCAACACAAAGGTTGGTGAGTTCATAAGCTTTTGTTTGATATTATTAAAAACCTTTCGTTTGTAAAAGTAGTATTTGTTTTAGAAAATCCAATATTTTCCTTAAAATGTATATGTAGTCTTAAATTCAAAGACCGAAATGTATAAGTAACTTTTCTTACTTATAATAAATAATGTAAGTTTAAATCGACATAAACTCGTTTAATTTTAATGAAGTTCCCGTAAATTCCAATATTTATTAATACTTTGTGTGAGTTTATTATAACCATGCTATGACCAAGGTTGCCTAAAACGACGTTCTTCGGGCGTCGGAAATGTTATGACATTTGTCACCCCAGACCTATCGGTCTAACTGTTGCATGCAGTTTAGGTGTGGGTTTGTCAAACCCAATATAGATCTATACACAAGTATCACGCTCTCCCTCGAGGAGACTCTGGTTATAATACAGGACTTATTTGTAAATTGAATCGAATGTCTCACAGAAGTCATTAAGGAATTTACGTGTAGTGTAATGAAAACTTGGTACCGTATGGCCGTACCTTGCTTAATGAAAATATCCTTTGTATAAATGTACCCTTTTTAAATGTATGTGTTATGTAATGTTTCATAAAGTCATTAACGGAATTACGTGTTATGAAAACTTGGTACCGTATGGCCGTACCTTGCTTAATGAAAATATCCTTTGTATAAATGTACCCTTTTTAAATGTATGTATTATGTAATGTATCATAAACTATACCTATTATAGTTTATCAACCAAGGGTAGTACGTACTAATGTATGCAAACTATATTCAAAATAGTTTATTAAATGTTTGAATGTATCGGTTGTACTTTGATTATAATCACTTGTTATTCTTTATATTTTATATGTCCAAATCCATTTGTAAACTGATGTGTGTCTAAATATTAAGATAAAATGTCATATATTGCAATAACATATAATCACATAAAGATATACACCTTGCTCAACATGTTACAAGGTGAAATGAAATTGACAGCAGCTTTTTGTTGAATACAGTTTCTGTTGCTGTTCTTAGAAAATTTATAGAAAAATCATCAAAGCTCCAAATCCAAATCCGCAAATTCTGAGAGTTTGGAATTTAAGTCTAGTTTGTTCGTAAATTTTATCATGATTTTTAGTGATTTCTAACAGAGGTCAAAATGTCCATAATCACAGGCTGGTCCGGGTTTGCCTCTGAAATGATAGGCAGTTTTGTAAAAATCACCATAAATTGTAGAAACATCACATGGAGATGTGCAAGTAGCCATTTTAAAGCTAAGAGTTTGAACTACCTGCACCTGGAACAGTTTTGAAAACTAAAATATTTAAGTTGACCAAAACAGTCCGTGATTAAAGTCCATCTTTTCTGATGTAATCTGTTAGAAAAAGTTTAATTGTGTTCTTGATGATTTTACTTGTATTCCCCCCTTAAAACTTAAGAAAACATGTAAATGTAGGGGTATGAACTCACCCTATGTGGTTTCAATAGATGAAAGTAAGAGAGAGGAAGTGTTCAACCCAAGAACACTAAGAAGATGTCTTGATGATTCGAGAATCTAACATCGAATAAGATGGAATTTGTGTAAGATATCAATGATTTGAGTAGAATGGAGTGTAATAATTATATGAATGATGAAGATACTTAATAATTGAAGAAAGAAATCCCTGAAGAAAGCCTTGAAGTTCTTGAAGTTGAGAGAAAAGATGAGAGAATTTTGGAGAGTGTCCTTTGGTTGCTAAGTGTAGAATGAAAGAACTTTATGGAGAATGAGGAGAGAGGATCAATCCTCCAGCTCTTAGAACGTGGGAAGAGCTGGAGATTGGGTGTAAAGGTCCACTAAGGTGACAAGGAGTAGTGGTAAAGAGTGGCTGATCATAGAGTGAGATGGTGGTGGTTTGCTTTTGTCATAAATTAAGGAAAAGCAAATATTCCCTCAATAATTAGTTCAACCACTAATTCTTTTAATATATTTTTATAAAAACCCTGGACATTTATATATTTTGGGGCCTTAGTTTATAAAATAAAGTTTTGGGTGAAAATCCCACGTTAAAATAATGAAAAACGGAGTTAAAACGAAATCGTAGTCGAAAAACCGGTAAAAATAGGCTGTCTGCGAGACCTCTCGGATGGGGGCCGAGACTTCGGATTCGGACAAGGACTTCGGCCCTGGGGCTTCGGCCTGAGAGCTTCGGATCCCACGAGCTTCGGATCCTGATCCCTTCGGATGAGAGGCTTCGGTCATGAAGTTTCCGTTTTGGGTCCTTAAGGCTATTTTACCCGTTTTTACCCCGTTTCAAGTGGTTTTTGACCCGGTTAAGGGTCGGGATGATTTGGGAGAGATTTGGGAGAGATTTCAAATAGAAAGAGATAGAGTGAAAACGATTTAGAGAGGTTTCGTTTGTGATTAATTTGAGTGTCCGGCTTCATAACGCAAGGTTCGTAAACCCCGTTAAACCGTGTTTTAGTGTCGTACACACTCCCGATGAGTGTGCAATAATGTTTTATCGTTTTGGTTCAATGTTTATTGCATTTGAGACTTAGGAAATTCAACACACGAACTTTCCAAATGATGTTTCTCTCATTAAAATATTGCATTGTACAGTAATTACATAGTGTAAACCCTAATATACAAGGGTTACTTGAGTCGATTGGTTTTGACTTGTTGACTTTGTTTGACTTGGACTTGACTTAATTTTTGACGGTTGTCACATCATCCCCCCGTTAGAAGGAATTTCATCCCGAAATTTGCATTTGACTGGGACATCAAGAGTTTGTGAAAAGATGTGGGTATTTTTGTTTCATTTGATCTTCGCGTTCCCAGGTGAATTCATGCCCTCGTTTAGCGTTCCAACGGACCTTCACGATGGGAATACGACTTTGTTTCGTTTGTTTGATTTCCCGATCCATGATTTCGACTGGTTCCTCCACGAAGTGGAGATTTTCGTTAACTTCGATTTCGTCGAGTGGTATTACGAGTGTCTCATCAGACAAACACTTCTTTAGGTTCGACACGTGAAATGTGGGATGTACTTTGTCGAGTTCCTGAGGTAATCGAAGTTTGTATGCTACTGGCCCAATCCTAGCAAGGATTTCGAATGGCCCGATGTACCTTGGTTTTAGTTTCCCGCGTTTGTCGAATCGTCTCATTCCTTTCCAAGGGGAAACTTTTAGTAGTACACGATCACCCACCTGGAATTCCAAGGGTTTGCGTCGTTTGTCTGCGTAACTCTTTTGCCGATCGCGAGACGCTTTCAGTCTTTCTCGAATTTGAACGATTTTTTCTGTGGTTTACCTTATGATTTCAGGGCCAGTGAGGGTGCTATTAGAGACTTGCCCTCTAGCTAGCTATGTATCCCCCACCTCAGCCCAACACAGGGGTGATCTGCATTTGCGACCGTAAAGAGCTTCGAATGGAGCGACTTTGATGCTAGTATGAGAGCTGTTATTGTAGGAGAATTCGATAAGCGGTAGATGGGTATCCCATGCTTTACTGAAGTCTATCACACAAGCTCTTAACATGTCTTCCAACGTTTGAATGGTTCGTTCGCTCTGTCCGTCGGTTTGTGGGTGGTAGGTCGTACTCATGTCAAGCCTAGTTCCCAATGATTTTTGTAGAGACTGCCAAAACCGTGAGGTAAATCTACTATCTCTATCGGAGATAATGGATATCGGCACACCATGGAGTCGTACAATCTCTTTGATGTACGTTCTAGTCAGCTTCTCCATCTTGTCGGTTTCTTTTATCGGTAGGAAGTGTGCTGATTTGGTCAATCTGTCTACGATTACCCATATGGTGTCAAGCCCGCCCGATGTCTTAGGCAGCTTGGTTATGAAGTCCATGGTTATTCGTTCCCGCTTCCACTTAGTTATATCCGGCTGTTGTAATAGCCCGGATGGTTTCTGGTATTCGATTTTGACCTTGGCGCAAGTCAGACACTTGCTCACATAGGTAGCAATCTAAGCTTTCATGTTCGGCCACCAGTATAATTTCTTGAGGTCCAGATACATCTTATCTGACCCGGGATGGATGGAGTATCGAGTCTTGTGTGCTTCATTCATGACGACGTCTCGGAGTCCACCGAACTTCGGTGTCCAGATTCGATTCATGAGATAACGTACTCCATCATCCTTGACTTCTAAGTTTTTATCCATTCCCCTTAACGTCTCTCCTGCCAGCTTTTCTGGTTTCAAAGCTTCTAGTTGAGCTTCCTTGATTTGTATGGTCGTGTGGGAATGGATCGTCATTGTTAAGGATTTTACTCGGCGGCCCGAGTACTCCTTCCTGCTTAGAGCATCAGCCACTACATTGGCCTTGCCCAGATGATAACGAATTTCGCACTCGTAGTCATTCAGCAACTCTACCCATCTCCTCTGTCACATGTTGAGCTCTTTCTGATTGAGGATATGCTGAAGACTTTTGTGATCAGTGAAGATAGTGCATTTCGTGCCGTAGAGGTAGTGTCTCCAGATCTTCAAAGCGAATACCACTGCTCCTAATTCCAGGTCGTGCGTAGTATAATTAACCTCGTGCGTCTTAAGCTGTCTTGATGCATACGCGATAACCTTCCCTCTCTGCATGAGCACACATCCGAGGCCTTGATTCGAAGCCTCACAGTACACTACGAAGTCTTCGGTTCCCTCTGGGAGAGACAAGATCGGTGCGCTGCATAGGGCTTGTTTTAACGTTTGGAAAGCAGTTTCTTGTTTATTTTCCCACTTGAATATCACACCTTTCTGCGTCAAGGTGGTGAGTGGTTTCGCAATCTTGGAGAAGTTTTGTATAAATCTTCGGTAGTAGCCAGCAAGCCCAAGGAATTGTTGAATTTCGGTTGGCGTCTTGGGTGCTGACCAATTCTCGATTGCCTTGATCTTGGAGGGATCCACATGTATGCCTTTCTCACTTACCACATGGCCAAGGAAATCCACTTCTCTAATCCATAATTCACACTTAGAGAACTTAGCATAAAGCTTCTCTGCTCTTAGTGTCTCTAGCACTTGGCGTAGATGTAGGCGATGCTCTTCTTCGCTTCGCGAGTAGATCAAGATATCGTCGATGAATACGATTACAAACTTGTCTAGGTAGGGTCGACACACTCTATTCATTAGGTCCATGAATACCGCAGGTGCGTTTGTTAAACCGAAGGACATCACCACAAACTCGTAGTGCCCATAGCGAGTTCTGAATGCAGTTTTGGGAATATCTTCTTCTTGAACTCGTAGCTGATGGTAACCTGACCTTAGGTCGATCTTTGAGAAGAAATTTGCTCCTTGGAGTTGGTCGAAAAGGTCGTCGATTCGGGGTAGAGGATATCGGTTCTTGATGGTGAGTTTGTTTAGTTCCCGATAGTCGATGCACATGCGAAAGGATCCGTCCTTCTTCTTTACAAAAAGGACTGGTGCTCCCCAAGGTAAGAAGCTTGGTCTGATGAACCCTTTGCTCAAAAGCTCGTTCAACTGACTGGACAACTCTTGCATTTCTGTTGGTGCGAGGCGGTATGGAGCTCTGGCTACGGGGGTAGCTCCGGGTATTAAGTCAATTCTGAAATCGACTTGTCGTGCGAGTGGTACACCAGGAAGATCTTCTAAGAACACATCCGGGAAGTTACACACTTCGGGGATGTCTTTGATGTCTTTCACGTCTTGTTTCTTGTCTACTACGTGGACCAAGAAGGCGTGGTACTCCTTCCGGAGATACTTTTGGGCTTTGATGCATGAGATGATTTGTAAATTCACACTAGGTTTGTCACCATAGACGAGAAAGGTTTCGTCATTTGGTAGATTGAGGCGAACGGCCCTTTCGTAACATAGAATGTCGGCACGGTGAGGAACTAACCAATCCATCCCGATGATTACGTCGAAGCTTTTTATGGTGACCGGCATCAGGTCAATTTTAAATGTATGGTTGTCTAGAGTGAGAGTACACTCTGAGTATATATCGCTAGTGCGTTCTACTTTCCCATTTGCCATTTCTACTACATAAGTATCCTTTAGTGATTGGGGATTTTGTTCAAGTAATTGTTTATATTGGTGGCTCACGAAACTCCTCTCCGCTCCACTATCGAATAGTACGCATGCATAAGAGTTATTGAGGAGAAACGTACCGGTAACCACCGCGGGATCCTCAACTGCTTCCCCATGTCCTATTGCCAGGATTCTTCCTACTCCACCAGCATTAGGGGCTTGTGCTTTGGGGCAGTTTCTTTTGAAGTGACCTGCGTCTCCACAGTTGTAGCGGGTTCGGGTTGCCCCCGTACTGGCGACTTGGTTGATTGGTCGAGCCGGCGCTTTACAGAAACGAGCAGTGTGCCCCTTCCTGTCGCAGTTGATACAGTGCATCTCCCTACAAGCACCATTGTGGTGAAAGTTGCACTTGTTGCACTTGGGTAGGGTTCCAGAATATGGCTTCGGTGGTGCTGGAGTGGTAGCAGTAGTGGCAGCATAGACAGCAACAGTTTGTTGCTTCTTAGCGGGGTCTTGTGCTGGTTGGCTCTTCTTTTGGTTCCAAAACTTCCTTTTGTTGTTTCCCCCTTTTGCTTGATCAGTGGTGGTCACTATAGTGCCTTGGCTGGCTCTATGGTCGATAAGTTGTTGTGCCAATTCTTTGGCACTTGCAAAATTAGTGGGTTTCGAGGCTAGTACGCTATCGTGAATCCGGGATGTTAGTCCCCAGAGGTATCGTTCCACCTTCTTATCTTCTGGAGTGACCATTGCTGGACAGAGGAGGGCCAATTCATTGAATCGGGTGGTGTAGGTTTCAAGGTCGGAGCCCGTCATCCTGAGGTTCCAAAGTTCTTGTTCCAGCTTTTGAATTTCGCCTCTCGGGCAGTACTCCTTCATCATCAAGGTTTTTAGTTCTGCCCAGGTTATGGAGCTAGCCACTTCGAGAGTAAGTGAACTAATCCGGCAGTTCCACCAAAGTAAGGGCCCGACCGATGAATGTGAAGGCTGCGAACTTAACTTTGTTCGCTTCGGGGCAAAAGCACACTTGAAAGACTACTTCGGTCCTTTCAAACCATTGCATTAAAGCGATGACTCCCCCGCTCCCATTGAAACTGTCGGGTTTGCCATTGGTGAAGTCTTTGTAAGAACACTCTCTTGTGCGCACCCATCTGTCGCCCTGGTTAGAGGGTGTAACACCTAGCCCAGATCCACCATTCCCATTAGAGACAATTTGGGACACGGCTGCCGCTACTGCTGCTGCTATTGCAGCTTGGAGTATTGTTGGATCAAATTGTGGAAGCGGCGGAAGAGGTGTTAGTGATGGTGGTGGAGGTGTCAGTGATGGTGATGGTGGTGGAGGTGTCGGTGATGGTGATGGTGGTGTTGGTAGTGGTGGTGGAAGTGTCGGTGATGGTGAGGGAGGTGTTGGTAGTGGTAGTGGAAGTGTCGGTGATGGTGATGGTGGTGTTGGTAGTGGTAGTGGGGGTGGTGTTGTGCTGCTAGATAGTCTAGTCTCCTTCCTTGGCGGCATGGTTCTGTCATAAGTTGTAAACCAATGTTCTTTTAGTAAAAGTATATTTATAGGAAAATATTTTATACATAAAGTATATTATTATGTTGTTTTCCGGTATGTTTACGATACATACGATTTTATACTTTTAATTGACCCAATACATTGGGTTATGAGGTAAAATGAGAGTATAAAATATTTTATTTGAGTTTCCTTGTTTCCAAGTATATGACCGTTTGTAAAAGTTTCACACATACTAATTTAGTCAGGACATAATTAATATATTTATGTTTTAAAAAAAAGATCTTTATCGGTTACTTCATTAGTTGCAAAGTGCATACCTGTCATATGTGATTAAGATATAATAGTCCTTCGAATAGATGACCCTAACTCCAAGACCACAACCAAACAAGGACAGGAAGTGAAACAAAGATACATAAATTCTAAGTCTATAGCATCTTAGTTACATATGACCTTAGCGCATCCACTTAGCAGCTATTGATCTATAAATAAAGACCAATTTAATTCTCAGATAATTTATTATAGTAACACAAAATACTCCTATAGTATTTGTAAATGTTTAGTTTTGAGTTCTTAAAGTATCCTTTGTAGTGTGTTATTAGGTTTGTTAGATTTGTTGCCCATCCTGACCATCCCCCGGTATATGCAAGTCAATTCCCAGACAGATATAGTTGATCAGACTATATCCTTCCCAGATTTAATCCACATATACTAAGGCATACTCAAAATGTTCAACTCTTCTTCTTTTGCTTTATGTTTTCGCTAGTTATGATACCATGCGAGCATGTAATGTATGTATGTATACTTTAATCAAGAAAATCATTTATTTTCTAAGAGTATATTTATTTGAAAAATGCACAAATCAGAGACTATTAGTCCCAATTGTGTTTATAGTTTGTATATCTTATGTGGTTTGATATACTTAATTCACTATAAACTGTGCTCTGATACCAATCTATCACACCCCCAAACCAAGGATGGCGGAAATGTGCGGGGGTGGAGGACTTCATGTATAGCATCATAACAACAATTGTAATAGTAATTCAAGCAAACACAACCAACATATATATAATTGAAAAAGTTACATCATTGTATGAATTACATGTTTACGAATCAATTACAATATGTTGACAAAATATGAAATAGTAGACGCCTTAGCGTCCCATCCTCAAAAGCACTTGGTTACCTGTTTAATGATTTCCTGAGAATACAAGTTGTTTGGAAAAGTGTCAACACAAAGGTTGGTGAGTTCATAAGCTTTTGTTTGATATTATTAAAAGCCTTTCGTTTGTAAAAGTAGTATTTGTTTTAGAAAATCCAATATTTTCCTTAAAATGTATATGTAGTCTTAAATTCAAAGACCGAAATGTATAAGTAACTTTTCTTACTTATAATAAATAATGTAAGTTTAAATCGACATAAACTCGTTTAATTTTAATGAAGTTCCCGTAAATTCCAATATTTATTAATACTTTGTGTGAATTTATTATAACCATGCTATGACCAAGGTTGCCTAAAACGACGTTCTTCGGGCGTCAGAAATGTTATGATATTTGTCACCCCAGACCTATCGGTCTAACTGTTGCATGCAGTTTAGGTGTGGGTTTGTCAAACCCAATATAGATCTATACACAAGTATCACGCTCTCCCTCGAGGAGACTCTAGTTATAATATAGGACTTATTTGTAAATTGAATCGAATGTGTCACAGAAGTCATTAAGGAATTTACGTGTAGTGTAATGAAAACTTGGTACCGTATGGCCGTACCTTGCTTAATGAAAATATCCTTTGTATAAATGTACCCTTTTTAAATGTATGTGTTATGTAATGTTTCATAAAGTCATTAACGGAATTACGTGTTATGAAAACTTGGTACCGTATGGCCGTACCTTGCTTAATGAAAATATCCTTTGTATAAATGTACCCTTTTTAAATGTATGTATTATGTAATGTATCATAAACTATACCTATTATAGTTTATCAACCAAGGGTAGTACGTACTAATGTATGCAAACTATATTCAAAATAGTTTATTAAATGTTTGAATGTATCGGTTGTACTTTGATTATAATCACTTGTTATTCTTTATATTTTATATGTCCAAATCCATTTGTAAACTGATGTGTGTCTAAATATTAAGATAAAATGTCATATATTGCAATAACATATAATCACATAAAGATATACACCTTGCTCAACATGTTACAAGGTGAAATGAAATTGACAGCAGCTTTTTGTTGAATACAATTTCTGTTGCTGTTCTTAGAAAATTTATAGAAAAATCATCAAAGCTCCAAATCACAAATCCGCAAATTCTGAGAGTTAGGAATATGAGTCTAGTTTGTTCGTAAATTTTATCATGATTTTTAGTGATTTCTAACAGAGGTCAAAATGTCCATAATCACAGGCTGGTCTGGGTTTGCCTCTGAAATCATAGGCAGTTTTGTAAAAATCACCATAAATTGTAGAAACATCACATGGAGATGTGCAAGTAGCCATTTTAAAGCTAAGAGTTTGAACTACTTGCACCTGGAACAGTTTTGAAAACTAAAATATTTAAGTTGACCAAAACAGTCCGTGATTAAAGTCCATCTTTTCTGATGTAATCTGTTAGAAAAAGTTTAATTGTGTTCTTGATGATTTTACTTGTATTCCCCCCTTAAAACTTAAGAAAACATGTAAATGTAGGGGTATGAACTCACCCTATGTGGTTTCAGTAGATGAAAGTGAGAGAGAGGAAGTGTTCAACCCAAGAACACTAAGAAGATGTCTTGATGATTCGAGAATCTAACATCGAATAAGATGGAATTTGTGTAAGATATCAATGATTTGAGTAGAATGGAGTGTAATAATTATATGAATGATGAAGATACTTACTAATTGAAGAAAGAAATCCCTGAAGAAAGCCTTGAAGTTCTTGAAGTTGAGAGAAAAGATGAGAGAATTTTGGAGAGTGTCCTTTGGTTGCTAAGTGTAGAATGAAAGAACATTATGGAGAATGAGGAGAGAGGATCAATCCTCCAGCTCTTAGAACGTGCGAAGAGCTGGAGATTGGGTGTAAAGGTTCACTAAGGTGACAAGGAGTAGTGGGAAAGAGTGGCTGATCATAGAGTGAGATGGTGGTGGTTTGCTTTTGCCATAAATTAAGGAAAAGCAAATATTCCCTCAATAATTAGTTCAACCACTAATTCTTTTAATATATTTTTATAAAAACCCTGGAGATTTATATATTTTGGGGCCTTAGTTTATAAAATAAAGTTTTGGGTGAAAATCCCACGTTAAAATAATGAAAAACGGAGTTAAAACGAAATCGTAGTCGAAAAACCGGTAAAAATAGGTTGTCTGCGAGAGCTCTCGGATGGGGGCCGAGACTTCGGATTCGGACAAGGACTTCGGTCCTGGGGCTTCGGCCTGAGAGCTTCGGATGCTGCGAGCTTCGGATCCTGATCGCTTCGGATGAGAGGCTTCGGTCATGAAGTTTCCGTTTTGGGTCCTTAAGGCCATTTTACCCGTTTTTACCCCGTTTCAAGTGGTTTTTGACCCGGTTAAGGGTCGGGATGACCCGAATGATTCCAAAAAGTTATGGGAACTTTTAAGAGAGATTTGGGAGAGATTTCAAATAAAAAGAGATAGAGTGAAAACGATTTAGAGAGGTTTCGTTTGTGATTAATTTGAGTGTCCGGCTTCATAACGCAAGGTTCGTAAACCCCGTTAAACCGTGTTTTAGTGTCGTACACACTCCCGATGAGTGTGCAATAATGTTTTATCGTTTTGGTTCAATGTTTATTGCATTTGAGACTTAGGAAATTCAACACACGAACTTTCCAAATGATGTTTCTCTCATTAAAATATTGCATTGTACAGTAATTACATAGTGTAAACCCTAATATACAAGGGTTACTTGAGTCGATTGGTTTTGACTTGTTGACTTTGTTTGACTTGGACTTGACTCAATTTTTGACGGTTGTCACAGAGATTCTCGCTAGAATCGTGCCCGTAGCTTACAAACTCAACCTACCCCACGAACTTAGTAATGTACATCCTATCTTCCACGTCTCGAACTTGAAAAAGTGTCTATCCGACGAGGCTCTTGTAATCCCACTCGACGAGATCGAGATCAACGAGAGCCTCAAATTCATGGAAGAACCTATAGAGATTATGGACCGAGAACTCAAACGAACGAAACAAAGCCGTATCCCAATTGTGAAGGTTCGCTGGAACGCCAAGCGAGGACCGGAGTTCACTTGGGAGCGTGAGGATCAAATGAAACTTAAATATCCTCATCTCTTTGCTTAGTTGTGCTGTAATAACTTAGCTGCTTGAATCCTAAATTTCGGGACGAAATTTCCTCTAACGGGGGGATGATGTGACAACCCGAAATTTTCTTTGTATAATTTCCACAGTTAAATACGTCAAATAATAATATTCAAAAACATTTCAAATGCATTTTGGCCGGATTTAAACCTGTTTGGTGTTTTATTTTATTTTTCATCAAACAATTTATTAATTGGAAGTGACGTAATTAGTGGCGTGTAATAAACCGGACAACCCGATACCTTAACTAGGTGTTCACGGCCAAACATGGGGTGTTTGGGCCGTAAACACCCTTCTCTCCAAGAACTCATGCATACAACATGAGTTTACCCCTTGTCCTCACTTTTTACCACCTTCCACTCAAGAACACAAGTTTTTCTCTCAAGTATCATCATCTTCTTCTTCCAAATCCGCCCAAAAATGTAAGTTTTCTTCCAAGATCCTTTTAAACAACACTTAATCTAGTGTTTCTACACCTTCTCATCCAAAGGATTCCGATTTTTACTTAGATCTTCAAAGAATCTTCAAATCTTCAAGAACATCAAGAACACATTTGCGTTTTTGGGTCCTAAATCACCTCTACAAGCTTCCTATAAGTAAGTATACTTCATCTAACTAGTTATTGGCTTAGTATTGATGGATTAAACACCCAAAAACCCCAAGAACATGGGTTTACAGTTTTGGAACATTCCAAAACCGTAAACACCCCAAAGAAGGGTTTTGAAGCCCCAAACTCCTTCCAATGCTTGAGTAATGCACTAAGGACTTACATGCATGAACTAGGAACCCCAAAAATGTGTAAGGATAAGACAAACATGAGTTTACGGTTTGGGAAGGCCTCCCAAAACCGTAAACACCTTCTAAGAATGTTTAAGTGCCTTAAAAACCTTCATATGCTTGTGTAAGTGACTAGAACCTTGCATGCATAGCCTAGAACCACCAAAACACAAGAGAAATGAACCAACATGAGTTTACGACCGTAAACTCATGTGTTTACGGCCGTAAACTCCCAAGGGAGTGGTCCAAGGACCGTAAAATCCAAGAAGTGTCCATTTCTAGCCCCAATCACTTCCTAAGCCATGGATTCGAGTCTAGCATAATTCCTTGAGTAGTTTAAGACCTTTGAACACCCAATGGCACCATTACCATGAGTTTACGGCCGTAAAATCATGGGGACAATGGTCCAGAAACCGTAAACACACTTAAGTGTAACCAATTGAAGTGTAAACTCCATAGTGAGGCCATACACTCCTTAGATGCAACCTTTAGCACTCCTTGCACTTGAAACAAAGTGTCTTCATGCATTAGAGTGTCTTTACTTACCTAATTAGTGATTAAATAACTAATTAGATACATTTATGTATCACTACATGTTACATAGGATCCGTGTGTGTGTTCAAGTCCTCACTTGACACCTAGCATCCTACCCGACACTTCCATCCACTTCACTCATTGCAGGTGAGTTTATACCCCTTAATCAACCTTTTAAATGTTTTTAAATGCTTTTATGGGAGGGGGGGAATACAAGTTGAATCAATCAAGTTATATTATCAATCACATGTGATTTATAACTTGCAACCAAAAGGATTTTTATACTTTTAACTGCTTTACCAACAAAATTGCTTTAAGTGTTTATCAAACTCATTTTCATGTTAAATTGTTATAAAAATATTTCTAAACTCTTTTAAACTCCTTCTGTTCCCAAACCATATCTACACCCATATATGTTTATATAAGTAAGACATGAAGGACTTAGGACTGATAGCTCACCTTACTTGATGTTCTTGTTTGATTGTGGACTTAGGGTATATTGTTATCTGTCCGACTGTCGTTGAATTCTTAGTTATATATTATATATTCCTGTTGAATATTAAAGTCTTCACTTCAGTTCAATACCTTTGTGTATCAAAGGCATGCAACCAGCCTTACTATTTAACTATAATAGGTATAGTTAAGGATTACTACTCGTGTATACTATTACAATGGTACCTACCAGAGTCCGAACAGTTATGAGTCAATACATGTTAAACACTATAAAAAGAGAATACTATATACTATACAAGAGAACACTCTATACACTATACCAGAAAGTACATTATACATTATACAAAGAGAACATACTACAACAGAATGTGACATACTATCTCTCGATACGACACTTCACTGTGCTATCAGCGTGTAACCAGAGTCTCCTGGAGGGAGAACGGGCATTATGTGTATAGATCTATACGGGACAGACACTCCCACATCCTGACTGCTAGCTACAGTCCGAGCCGACTAGGCCCAGGGGTGACAAAATGTCATATTTCTACAGATGACTCGGAGGGTCATCAGGGATTCGATCGTCAATCAGCATGGTTACATACAAGTTCACATTTCGACCTTTAATTAATACATTAAGAATTAAAGGCAAAACAGACTCCCCGAGGTGTATTGTACATTTAATACTACCTGGAGTCTGCATTTTCATTTCATTAGCTGGCAGTGATGCTGCTGAGGTAAAACACTATTTTCCCAATTACTTTACATGAATGAAGTCTAAAACTATATTTTCCTACTAATAGTTTCTCTGGGAAAACTTTTACATTTTCAAAGGATCAAACATACATACAACCGGGTCTTGGTAGAAGACCACTTTTACTGGAAAACATAGGGTTTTCCTAGGGAGCATACTATTTTCCAACATTGAGATCAAATATTATACTACATGGTTGTAATCATTTTTATACAAGCAATGACACTAAATACTCATGAACTCACCAGCTTGATGCTGATACTCGCTTTCAAAATAACTTGTTTTTTCAGGTCATCAGTAGACAGGTGTAGATGCAACTTTTGAGAAGATGGAGCACATACAAGACTCCTCTTTATTTTGATTATACTTTTGGTGTCTAACAAACTGTACAGAACACGCTTGTATTACAATTATTATATTAATGCAATGGATGTTGTTGCTTGTCTTTACTATTATGCATTGTTATGATACTGTACATGACGTCCTCCACCCTAGAACGTATTCCGCCGTTCTCGGTTTTGGGGTGTGACAGGGTGTGACAATAACAAAACTTAGTTGTGCATTTTAGGTCAAGTTATGGTACGACTGATGTACAATACTAACTGTAGATACTATATTTGACCTAAAATCCAGAGTTTATGATTTCGTGGATTTTGTATTGTGGTAAGTATGTGTGTTTATAACAGTTTATGTATAATACTCTAAATCTGAATTTTTTTTTGTCGAGTGTATTTTATCCATTTTTGGCTTTTTACTTTTATACTATCAAGCAAGGATCGGCCATGTATGATGTGTCGGAGGGTAGGACCATTTTAGCATATAGCCTTTCTGAAATCTGGCAACTCAAGCGACAAGTTCAAACTAGTCACCTCTCCCGTAAGTAGTCTATCAGTAGTGTAATTAATAATAATACTTTCGGTTATTAGGCTTAAGGATGAAACCTAATTAGAGTGTAATTCCTAGGTTATACTTATAGTTCCTAAGGAATTACTGATTTGAATAACGTACTGCTCTGATACCAGTCTTTCACACCGCCAACCGGCGTTGAAAACATTGGGCTGTGCTGTTGGATTTAGTGTCTAAGCCCATAACTATAACTAGGATGTACTTGACCCGATTGTAGCATGGTCCTTTTGGGTTGCCTTCATCAGTGCAATTTGATAGGATGGACTTTTGAGAATAAGGTTATTTATGATTTATTAATATATTACAAGTATGATATATTAATATGAAATCATATTATTTAATGTGACAACCCGGAAATTTTTTGATTTTTAAGCCTAGTCAATCAACTCAAATGAGTGCCAAACTCATTAATTCTGAGTCTAGCCCTGTTAAAGGTCTTTCTAAGGAGTTTAGGCCTAGTACACTTAAGGAATAAGTGTTGGAATTTATCTGCTAAAGGCCACAGTACAAGAATCAAGCCCTAAACTCCATCAAAGGGATTTTACGACCGTAAACATGGAGTTTACGGCCGTAAACTCATGTAGGCCGTAAACTCCTCCATATAAGTTCATTTCCTTCACTTTTCTTCATTCTGTCACTTTCCTTTGATGAATCACATGCGATTCCAACACTTGATCAAGGTGTTTCCTAGTCCCGGAAGGTGTTTCCTTTCATATAGTTGTTATAAACACTCTATTCATGTGAATATGTGTCCTTATATGTCATTTAGGACTTATTATGTCTTGAGATTTCATTCGTGGAACTTCTCATCCTTACACTCATACACGTTTGAATCACCCACATCAGGTGAGTTCATACCCCGTAATGAATCTTTTAACTGCTTTAACTGTTTTAAGGGGGGGGGGGATACAAGTTGAACACATTCATTGGTACTTAACAGAAAACGAGTAGAAAACATTCTTTAGAGAACACATTCATTGGTATTTAACAGAAAACGAGTAGAAACATTCTTTAGAATACATCAATCAGAAAACAACCATATAAACTATATCTTATATAGTTTATGAAACTGACCTACTGAGTCTTTATTACCTAGTAACTTATTAATATTCTATACATAATCATCAATATATCACTTGTGATACTACCTTCATGTACTTTTCCAAGTACCAACAAATGTCCTGAATATATAACCAGAATTTCCTTGAGTGGGAGCGTGACAATTGTGTATAGATCTATACGGGATTGACAAACCCACACCAGAGCTGCTTGCAACAACTAGGTCGCCATACCTGTGGTGACAAATGGTGTAGCTTATGCGACGCTTGAAGAACGTCGTGTTCAGGCCATCTAGTCATAGTATGGTTATAATAACTCACACTTTGGTATTGAATTAAATGATTAGTGTATGAATAAGTAAAACTTCTATTTCCGTATTGGAAAACACATTTTCTTTATGATTTTATGTAAACTATAATACCGTATACCACTTGAAAACCAGAAACATTCACCCAGTTTTCTTACCGTACAATACATTAGAAAATATAGGATTTTCTGGGGAAAAACATGTTTACTTTATCAAATAACGAGAAAACGGATTTGAGTTATAAACTAATACTTCTGAACTCACCATCTTTAATGCTGATCCTCTCTTTCAAAATAACTTGTATTCTCAGGAATCTAGTAAACAGGTACACTCCCGGAACTTTTGAGAAGACAGCCTAGTACAGTGTTGTATCTTTTGTCTTTTACTATATCTACTTTTGATGTTGAACATCTAGTGTTTGAACACTTATGTAAAACCTTATACATTATTAATGCAATGGTTGTTGTAGATTGATTACTATAATGCATGTGTTGTGATACTTTACATGACGTCCTCCACCCCCGAACGTTTCCGCCATTCCGGTTTGGGGGTGTGACAATAATAAAACTTAGTTGTGCATTTTAGGTCAAGTTGTGGTACGACTGATGTACAATACTAACTGTAGATACTATATTTGACCTAAAATCCTAAGTTTATGATTTCGTGGATTTTGTATTGTGGTAACTATGTGTGTTTATAAGAGTTTATGTATAATACTCTATATCTGAATTTTTTTTGTTGAGTGTATTTTATCAATTTTTGGCTTTTTGCTTTTAGACTGTCAAGCAATGATCGGCCAGGTATGAAGTGTCGGAGGGTAGGAACATCTTAGCATATAGGCTTTCTGAAATCCAGCAACCCAAGCGACAAGTTCAAACTAGTCACCTCTCCCGTAAGTAGTCTATCAGTAGTGTAGTTAATAATAATACTTTCGGTTATTAGGCTTAAGGATGAAACCTAATTATAGTGTAAGTCCTAGGTTATACTCATAGTTCCTAAGGAATTACTAATTTGAATAACGTACTGCTCTGATACCAGTCTTTCACACCCCCAACCGGCGATGAAAACATTGGGCTGTGCTGTTGGATTTAGTGTCGAAGCCCATAACTACAACTAGGATGTACTTGACCCGATTGTAGCATGGTCCTTTTGGGTTTCCTTCATCAGTGCAATTTGATAGGATTGACTTTTGAGAATAAGGTTATTTATGATTTATTAATATGTTACAAGTATGATATATTAATATGAAATCATATTATTTAATGTGACAACCCGGAAATTTTTTGATTTTTAAGCCCAGTCAATCAACTCAAATGAGTGCCAAACTCATTAATTCTGAGTCTAGCCCTGTTAAAGGTCTTTCTAAGGAGTTTAGGCCTAGTACACTTAAGGAATAAGTGTTGGAATTTATCTGCTAAAGGCCACAGTACAAGAATCAAGCCCTAAACTCCATCAAAGGGAATTTACGACCGTAAACATGGAGTTTACGATCGTAAACTCATTTAGGCCGTAAACTCCTCCATATAAGTTCATTTCCTTCACTTTTCTTCATTCTGTCACATTCCTTTGATGAATCGGATGCGATTCCAACACTTGATCAAGGTGTTTCCTAGTCCCGGAAGGTGTTTCCTTTCATATAGTTGTTTATAAACACTCTATTCATGTCAATATGTGTCCTTATATGTCATTTAAGACTTATTGTGTCTTGGGATTTCATTCATGGAACTTCTCATACTTACACTCATACACGTTTGAATCACCCACATCAGGTGAGTTCATACCCCGTAATGAATCTTTTAACTGCTTTAACTGTTTTAAGGGGGGGGGGGAATACAAGTTGAACACATTCATTGGTACTTAACAGAAAACGAGTAGAAAACATTCTTTAGAGAACACATTCATTGGTATTTAATAGAAAACGAGTAGAAAACATTCTTTAGAATACATCAATCAGAAAACAACCATATAAACGATATCTTATATAGTTTATGAAACTGACCTACTGAGTCTTTATTACCTAGTAACTTATTAATATTCTATACATAATCATCAATATATCACTTGTGATACTACCTTCATGTACTTTTCCAAGTACCAACAAATGTCCTGAATATATAACCAGAATTTCCTTGAGTGGGAGCGTGACAATTGTGTATAGATCTATACGGGATTGACAAACCCACACCAGAGCTGCTTGCAACAACTAGGTCGCCATACCTGTGGTGACAAATGGTGTAGCTTATGCGACGCTTGAAGAACGTCGTGTTCAGGCCATCTAGTCATAGTATGGTTATAATAACTCACACTTTGGTATTGAATTAAATGATTAGTGTATGAATAAGTAAAACTTCTATTTCCGTATTGGAAAACACATTTTCTTTATGATTTTATGTAAACTATAATACCGTATACCACTTGAAAACCAGAAACATTCACCCAGTTTTCTTACCGTACAATACATTAGAAAATATAGGATTTTCTGGGGAAAAACATGTTTACTTTATCAAATAACGAGAAAACGGATTTGAGTTATAAACTAATACTTCTGAACTCACCATCTTTAATGCTGATCCTCTCTTTCAAAATAACTTGTATTCTCAGGAATCTAGTAAACAGGTACACTCCCGGAACTTTTGAGAAGACAGCCTAGTACAGTGTTGTATCTTTTGTCTTTTACTATATCTACTTTTGATGTTGAACATCTAGTGTTTGAACACTTATGTAAAACCTTATACATTATTAATGCAATGGTTGTTGTAGATTGATTACTATAATGCATGTGTTGTGATACTTTACATGACGTCCTCCACCCCCGAACGTTTCCGCCATTCCGGTTTGGGGGTGTGACAATAATAAAACTTAGTTGTGCATTTTAGGTCAAGTTGTGGTACGACTGATGTACAATACTAACTGTAGATACTATATTTGACCTAAAATCCTAAGTTTATGATTTCGTGGATTTTGTATTGTGGTAACTATGTGTGTTTATAAGAGTTTATGTATAATACTCTATATCTGAATTTTTTTTTGTTGAGTGTATTTTATCAATTTTTGGCTTTTTGCTTTTAGACTGTCAAGCAATGATCGGCCAGGTATGAAGTGTCGGAGGGTAGGAACATCTTAGAATATAGGCTTTCTGAAATCCAGCAACCCAAGCGACAAGTTCAAACTAGTCACCTCTCCCGTAAGTAGTCTATCAGTAGTGTAGTTAATAATAATACTTTCGGTTATTAGGCTTAAGGATGAAACCTAATTATAGTGTAAGTCCTAGGTTATACTTATAGTTCCTAAGGAATTACTAATTTGAATAACGTACTGCTCTGATACCAGTCTTTCACACCTCCAACCGGCGATCAAAACATTGGGCTGTGCTGTTGGATTTAGTGTCGAAGCCCATAACTACAACTAGGATGTACTTGACCCGATTGTAGCATGGTCCTTTTGGGTTTCCTTCATCAGTGCAATTTGATAGGATTGACTTTTGAGAATAAGGTTATTTATGATTTATTAATATGTTACAAGTATGATATATTAATATGAAATCATATTATTTAATGTGACAACCCGGAAATTTTTTGATTTTTAAGCCCAGTCAATCAACTCAAATGAGTGCCAAACTCATTGATTCTGAGTCTAGCCCTGTTAAAGGTCTTTCTAAGGAGTTTAGGCCTAGTACACTTAAGGAATAAGTGTTGGAATTTATCTGCTAAAGGCCACAGTACAAGAATCAAGCCCTAAACTCCATCAAAGGGAATTTACGACCGTAAACATGGAGTTTACGATCGTAAACTCATTTAGGCCGTAAACTCCTCCATATAAGTTCATTTCCTTCACTTTTCTTCATTCTGTCACATTCCTTTGATGAATCGGATGCGATTCCAACACTTGATCAAGGTGTTTCCTAGTCCCGGAAGGTGTTTCCTTTCATATAGTTGTTTATAAACACTCTATTCATGTCAATATGTGTCCTTATATGTCATTTAGGACTTATTGTGTCTTGGGATTTCATTCATGGAACTTCTCATACTTACACTCATACACGTTTGAATCACCCACATCAGGTGAGTTCATACCCCGTAATGAATCTTTTAACTGCTTTAACTGTTTTAAGGGGGGGGGGGGGGAATACAAGTTGAACACATTCATTGGTACTTAACAGAAAACGAGTAGAAAACATTCTTTAGAGAACACATTCATTGGTATTTAACAAAAAACGAGTAGAAAACATTCTTTAGAATACATCAATCAGAAAACAACCATATAAACGATATCTTATATAGTTTATGAAACTGACCTACTGAGTCTTTATTACCTAGTAACTTATTAATATTCTATACATAATCATCAATATATCACTTGTGATACTACCTTCATGTACTTTTCCAAGTACCAACAAATGTCCTGAATATATAACCAGAATTTCCTTGAGTGGGAGCGTGACAATTGTGTATAGATCTATACGGGATTGACAAACCCACACCAGAGCTGCTTGCAACAACTAGGTCGCCATACCTGTGGTGACAAATGGTGTAGCTTATGCGACGCTTGAAGAACGTCGTGTTCAGGCCATCTAGTCATAGTATGGTTATAATAACTCACACTTTGGTATTGAATTAAATGATTAGTGTATGAATAAGTAAAAATTCTATTTCCGTATTGGAAAACACATTTTCTTTATGATTTTATGTAAACTATAATACCGTATACCACTTGAAAACCAGAAACATTCACCCTGTTTTCTTACCGTACAATACATTAGAAAATATAGGATTTTCTGGGGAAAAACATGTTTACTTTATCAAATAACGAGAAAACGGATTTGAGTTATAAACTAATACTTCTGAACTCACCATCTTTAATGCTGATCCTCTCTTTCAAAATAACTTGTATTCTCAGGAATCTAGTAAACAGGTACACTCCCGGAACTTTTGAGAAGACAGCCTAGTACAGTGTTGTATCTTTTGTCTTTTACTATATCTACTTTTGATGTTGAACATCTAGTGTTTGAACACTTATGTAAAACCTTATACATTATTAATGCAATGGTTGTTGTAGATTGATTACTATAATGCATGTGTTGTGATACTTTACATGACGTCCTCCACCCCCGAACGTTTCCGCCATTCCGGTTTGGGGGTGTGACAATAATAAAACTTAGTTGTGCATTTTAGGTCAAGTTGTGGTACGACTGATGTACAATACTAACTGTAGATACTATATTTGACCTAAAATCCTAAGTTTATGATTTCGTGGATTTTGTATTGTGGTAACTATGTGTGTTTATAAGAGTTTATGTATAATACTCTATATCTGAATTTTTTTTTGTTGAGTGTATTTTATCAATTTTTGGCTTTTTGCTTTTAGACTGTCAAGCAATGATCGGCCAGGTATGAAGTGTCGGAGGGTAGGAACATCTTAGCATATAGCCTTTCTGAAATCCAGCAACCCAAGCGACAAGTTCAAACTAGTCACCTCTCCCGTAAGTAGTCTATCAGTAGTGTAGTTAATAATAATACTTTCGGTTATTAGGCTTAAGGATGAAACCTAATTATAGTGTAAGTCCTAGGTTATACTTATAGTTCCTAAGGAATTACTAATTTGAATAACGTACTGCTCTGATACCCGTCTTTCACACCCCCAACCGGCGATGAAAACATTGGGCTGTGCTGTTGGATTTAGTGTCTAAGCCCATAACTATAACTAGGATGTACTTGACCCGATTGTAGCATGGTCCTTTTGGGTTTCCTTCATCAGTGCAATTTGATAGGATGGATTTTTGAGAATAAGGTTATTTATGATTTATTAATATATTACAAGTATGATATATTAATATGAAATCATATTATTTAATGTGACAACCCGGAAAAATTTTGATTTTTAAGCCCAGTCAATCAACTCAAATGAGCGCCAAACTCATTAATCTGAGTCTAGCCCTGTTAAAGGTCTTTCTAAGGAGTTTAGGCCTAGTACACTTAAGGAATAAGTGTTGGAATTTATCTGCTAAAGGCCACAGTACAAGAATCAAGCCCTAAACTCCATCAAAGGGAGTTTACGACCGTAAACATGGAGTTTACGGCCGTATACTCATGTAGGCCTTAAACTCCTCCATATAAGTTCATTTCCTTCACTTTTCTTCATTCTGTCACTTTCCTTTGATGAATCACATGCGATTCTAACACTTGATCAAGGTGTTTCCTAGTCCCGGAAGGTGTTTCCTTTCATATAGTTGTTTATAAACACTGTATTCATGTCAATATGTGTCCTTATATGTCATTTAGGACTTATTGTGTCTCGGGATTTCATTCGTGGAACTTCTCATCCTTACACTCATACACGTTTGAATCACCCACATCAGGTGAGTTCATACCCCGTAATGAATCTTTTAACTGCTTTAACTGTTTTAAGGGGGGGAATACAAGTTGAACACATTCATTGGTACTGAAAAGAAAACGAGTAGAAAACATTCTTTAGAGAACACATTCGTTGGTATTTAACAGAAAACGAGTAGAAAACATTCTTTAGAATACATCAATCAGAAAACAACCACATAAACTATATTTTATATAGTTTATGAAACTGACCTACTGAGTCTTTATTACCTAGTAACTTATTAATATTCTATACATAATCATCAATATATCACTTGTGATACTACCTTCATGTACTTTTCCAAGTACCATCAAATGTCCTGAAATTATAACCAGAATTTCCTTGAGTGGAAGCGTGACAATTGTGTATAGATCTATACGGGAATGACAAACCCGCACCAGAGCTGCTTGCAACAGCTAGGTCGCCATACCTGTGGTGACAAATGGTGTAGCTTATGCGACGCTTGAAGAACGTCGTGTTCAGGCCATGTGGTCATAGTATGGTTATAATAACTCACAGTTTGGTATTGAATTAAATGATTAGTGTATGAATAAGTAAAACTTCTATTTCCGTATTGGAAAACACCTTTTCTTTATGATTTTATGTAAACTATAATACCGTATACCACTTGAAAACCAGAAACATTCACCCTGTTTTCATACCGTACAATACATCAGAAAATATAGGCTTTTCTGGGGAAAAACGTGTTTACTTTATCAAATAACGAGAAAACGGATTTGAGTTATAAACTAATACTTCTGAACTCACCATCTTTAATGCTGATCCTCTCTTTCAAAATAACTTGTATTCTCAGGAATCTGGTAGACAGGTACACTCCCGGAGCTTTTGAGAAGACAGCCTAGTACAGTGTTGTATCTTTTGTCTTTTACTATATCTACTTTTGATGTTGAACATCTAGTGTTTGAACACTTATGTAAAAACTTATACATTATTAATGCAATGGTTGTTGTAGATTGATTACTATAATGCATGTGTTGTGATACTTTACATGACGTCCTCTACCCCCGAACGTTTCCGCCATTCCGGTTTGGGGGTGTGACAATAATAAAACTTAGTTGTGCATTTTAGGTCAAGTTGTGGTACGACTGATGTACAATACTAACTGTAGATACTATATTTGACCTAAAATCCTGATTTTATGATTTCGTGGATTTTGTATTGTGGTAAGTATGTGTGTTTATAAGAGTTTATGTATAATAGTATATATCTGAATTTTTTTTGTTGAGTGTATTTTATCAATTTTTGGCTTTTTACTTTTAGACTATCAAGCAAGGATCGGCCAGGTATGAAGTGTCGGAGGGTAGGACCATTTTAGCATATATCCATTCTGAAATCCGGCAACCCAAGCGACAAGTTCAAACTAGTCACCTCTCCCGTAACTAGTCTATCAGTAGTGTAATTAATAATAATACTTTCGGTTATTAGGCTTAAGGATGAAACCTAATTAGAGTGTAATTCCTAGGTTATACTTATAGTTCCTAAGGAATTACTAATTTGACTATTGTACTGCTCTGATACCAGTCTTTCACACCCCGAACCGGCGATGAAAACATTGGGCCGTGCTGTTGGATTTAGTGTCTAACTATAACTAGGATGTACTTGACCTGATTGTAGCATGGTCCTTTTGGGTTGCCTTCATCAGTGCAATTTTATAGGATGGACTTTTGAGAATAAGGTTATTTATGATTTATTAATATATTACAAGTATGATATATTAATACGAAATCATATTATTTAATGTGACAACCCGGAAATTTTTTGATTTTTAAGCCCAGTCAATGAACTCAAATGAGTGCCAAACTCATTAATTCTGAGTCTAGCCCTGTTAAAGGTCTTTCTAAGGAGTTTAGGCCTAGTACACTTAGGAAATAAGTCTTGGAATTTATCTGCTAAAGGCCAGAGTACAAGAATCAAGCCCTAAACTCCATCAAGGGGAGTTTACGACCGTAAACATGGAGTTTAGTGCCGTAAACTCATGTAGGCCGTAAACTCCTCCATATAAGTTCATTTCCTTCACTTTTCTTCATTCTGTCACTTTCCTTTGATGAATCACATGCGGTTCCAACACTTGATCAAGGTGTTTCCTAGTCCCGGAAGGTGTTTCCTTTCATATAGTTGTTTATAAACACTCTATTCATGTCAATATGTGTCCTTATATGTCATTTAGGACTTATTGTGTCTCGAGATTTCATTCGTGGAACATCTCATCCTTACACTCATACACGTTTGAATCACCCACATCAGGTGAGTTCATACCCCGTAATGAATATTTTAACTGCTTTAACTGTTTTAAGGGGGGGAATACAAGTTGAACACATTCATTGGTACTTAAAAGAAAACGAGTAGAAAACATTCTTTAGAGAACACATTGATTGGTATTTAACAGAAAACGAGTAGAAAACATTCTTTAGAATACATCAATCAGAAAACAACCATATAAACTATATCTTATATAGTTTATGAAACTGACCTACTGAGTCTTTATTACCTAGTAACTTATTAATATTCTATACATAATCATCAATATATCACTTGTGATACTACCTTCATGTACTTTTCCAAGTACCAACAAATCTCCTGAAATTATAACTAGAATTTCCTTGAGTGGGAGCGTGACAATTGTGTATAGATCTATACGGGACTGAGAAACCCGCACCAGAGTTGCTTGCAACAGCTAGGTCGCCATACCTGTAGTGACAAATGGTGTAGCTTATGCGACGCTTTAAGAACGTCGTGTTCAGGCCATCTAGTCATAGTATGGTTATAATAACTCAGTTTGGTATTGAATTAAATGATTAGTATATGAATAAGTAAAAATTCTATTTCTGTATTGGAAACACCTTTTCTTTATGATTTTATGTAAACTATAATACCGTATACCACTTGAAAACCAGAAACATTCACCCTGTTTTCTTACCGTACAATACATCAGAAAATATAGGATTTTCTGGGGAAAAACGTGTTTACTTTATCAAATAACGAGAAAACGGATTTGAGTTATAAACTAATACTTCTGAACTCACCATCTTTAATGTTGATCCTCTCTTTAAAAATAACTTGTATTCTCAGGAATCTAGTAGACAGGTACACTCCCGGAGCTTTTGAGAAGACAGCCTAGTACAATGTTGTATCTTTTCTCTTTTATTATATCTACTTTTGATGTTGAACATCTAGTGTTTGAACACTAATGTAAAAACTTATACATTGTTAATGCAATGGTTGTTGTAGATTGATTACTATAATGCATGTGTTGTGATACTTCACATGACATCCTCCACCCCCGAACGTTTCCGCCATTCCGGTTTGGGGGTGTGACAATAATAAAACTTAGTTGTGCATTTTAGGTCAAGTTGTGGTACGACTGATGTACAATACTAACTGTAGATACTATATTTGACCTAAAATCCTGAGTTTATGATTTCGTGGATTTTGTATTTAAGTAACTATGTGTGTTTATAAGAGTTTATGTATAATACTCTATATCGGAATTTTTTTTGTTGAGTGTATTTTATCAATTTTTGGCTTTTTGCTTTTAGACTATCAAGCATGGATCGGCCAGGTATGAAGTGTCGGAGGGTAGGACCATTTTAGCATATAGCCTTTCTGAAATCCGGCAACCCAAGCGACAAGTTCAAACTAGTCACCTCTCACGTAAGTAGTCTATCAGTAGTGTAATTAATAATAATACTTTCGGTTATTAGGCTTAAGGATGAAACCTAATTATAGTGTAAGTCCTAGGTTATACTTATAGTTCCTAAGGAATTACTAATTTGAATAACGTACTGCTCTGATACCTGTCCTTCACACCCCCAACCAGCGATGAAAACATCGGGTTGTGCTGTTGGATTTAGTGTCTAAGCCCATAACTATAACTAGGATGTACTTGACCCGAATGTAGCATGGTCCTTTTGGGTTGCCTTCATCAGTGCAATTTGATAGGATGGACTTTTGAGAATAAGGTTATTCATGATTTATTAATATATTACAAGTATGATATATTACTATGAAATCATATTATTTAATGTGACAACCCGGAAAATTTTTGATTTTTAAGCCCAGTCAATCAACTCAAATGAGTGCCAAACTCATTAATTCTGAGTCTAGCCCTCTTAAAGGTCTTTCTAAGGAGTTTAGGCCTAGTACACTTAAGGAATAAGTGTTGGAATTTATCTGCTAAAGGCCACACTACAAGAATCAAGCCCTAAACTCCATCCAAGGGAGTTTACGACCGTAAACATGGAGTTTACGGCCGTAAACTCGTGTAGGCCGTAAACTCCTCCATATAAGTTCATTTCCTTCACTTTTCTTCATTCTGTCACTTTCCTTTGATGAATCACATGCGATTCCAACACTTGATCAAGGTGTTTCCTAGTCCCGGAAGGTGTTTCCTTTCATATAGTTGTTTATAAACACTCTATTCATGTCAATATGTGTCCTTATATGTCATTTACGACTTATTATGTCTCGGGATTTCATTCGTGGAACTTCTCATCCTTACACTCATACACGTTTGAATCACCCACATCAGGTGAGTTCATACCCCGTAATGAATCTTTTAACTGCTTTAACTGTTTTAAGGGGGGGAATACAAGTTGAATACATTCATTGGTACTTAAAAGAAAACGAGTAGAAAACATTCTTTAGAGAACACATTCATTGGTATTTAACAGAAAACGAGTAGAAAACATTCTTTAGAATACATCAATCAGAAAACAACCATATAAACTATATCTTATATAGTTTATGAAACTGACCTACTGAGTCTTTATTACCTAGTAACTTATTAATATTCTATACATAATCATCAATATATCACTTGTGATACTACCTTCATGTACTTTTCCAAGTACCAACAAATGTCCTGAAATTATAACCAGAATTTCCTTGAGTGGGAGAGTGACAATTGTGTATAGATCTATACGGGACTGACAAACCCGCACCAGAGCTGCTTGCAACAGCTAGGTCGCCATACCTATGGTGACAAATGGTGTAGCTTATGCGACGCTTGAAGAACGTCGTGTTCAGGCCATCTAGTCATAGTATGGTTATAATAACTCACAGTTTGGTATTGAATTAAATGATTAGTGTATGAATAAGTAAAACTTCTATTTCCGTATTGGAAAACACCTTTTCTTTATGATTTTATGTAAACTATAATACCGTATACCACTTGAAAACCAGAAACATTCACCCTGTTTTCTTACCGTACAATACATCAGAAAATATAGGATTTTCTGGGGAAAAACGTGTTTACTTTGTCAAATAACGAGAAAACGGATTTCAGTTATAAACTAATACTTCTGAACTCACCATCTTTAATGCTGATCCTCTCTTTCAAAATAACTTGTATTCTCAGGAATCTAGTAGACAGGTACACTCCCGGAGCTTTTGAGAAGACAGCCTAGTACAGTGTTGTATCTTTTGTCTTTTACTATATCTACTTTTGATGTTGAACATCTAATGTTTGAACACTTATGTAAAAACTTATACATTATTAATGCAATGGTTGTTGTAGATTGATTACTATAATGCATGTGTTGTGATACTTTACATGACGTCCTCCACCCCCGAACGTTTCCGCCATTCCGGTTTGGGGGTGTGACAATAATAAAACTTAGTTGTGCATTTTAGGTCAAGTTGTGGTACGACTGATGTACAATATTAACTGTAGATACTATATTTGACCTAAAATCCTGAGTTTATGACTTCGTGGATTTTGTATTGTGGTAACTATGTGCGTTTATAAGAGTTTATGTATAATACTCTATATCTGAATTTTTTTTGTTGAGTGTATTTTATCAATTTTTGGCTTTTTGCTTTTAGACTATCAAGCAAGGATCGGCCAGGTATGAAGTGTCGGAGGGTAGGACCATTTTAGCATATAGCCTTTCTGAAATCCGGCAACCCAAGCGACAAGTTCAAACTAGTCACCTCTCCCGTAAGTAGTCTATCAGTAGTGTAATTAATAATAATACTTTCGGTTATTAGGCTTAAGGATGAAACCTAATTATAGTGTAAGTCCTAGGTTATACTTATAGTTCCTAAGGAATTACTAATTTGAATAACGTACTGCTCTGATACCTGTCTTTCACACCCCCAACCAGTGATAAAAACATTGGGCTGTGCTGTTGGATTTAGTGTCTAACTATAACTAGGATGTACTTGACCCGATTGTAGCATGGTCCTTTTGGGTTGCCTTCATCAGTGCGATTTGATAGAATGGACTTTTTACAATAAGGTTATTTATGATTTATTAGTATATTACAAGTATGATATATTAATATGAAATCATATTATTTAATGTGACAACCCGGAAAAATTTTGATTTTTAAGCCCAGTCAATCAACTCAAATGAGTGCCAAAATCATTAATTCTGAGTCTAGCCCTGTTAAAGGTCTTTCTAAGGAGTTTAGGCCTAGTACACTTAAGAAATAAGTGTTGGAATTTATCTGCTAAAGGCCACAGTTGAAGAATCAAGCCCTAAACTCCATCAAAGGGAGTTTACGACCGTAAACATGGAGCTTACGGCCGTAAACTCATGTAGGCCGTAAACTCCTCCATATAAGTTCATTTCCTTCACTTTTCTTCATTCTGACACTTTCCTTTGATGAATCACATGCGATTCCAACACTTGATCAAGGTGTTTCCTAGTCCCGGAAGGTGTTTCCTTTCATATAGTTGTTTATAAACACTCTATTCATGTCAATATGTGTCCTTATATGTCATTTAGGACTTATTGTGTCTTGGGATTTCATTCGTGGAAGTTCTCATCCTTACACTCATACACGTTTGAATCACCCACATCAGGTGAGTTCATACCCCGTAATGAATCTTTTAACTGCTTTAACTGTTTTAAGGGGGGGAATACAAGTTGAACACATTCATTGGTACTTAAAAGAAAACGAGTAGAAAACATTCTTTAGAGAACACATTCATTGGTATTTAACAGAAAACGAGTAGAAAACATTCTTTAGAATACATCAATCAGAAAACAACCATATAAACTATATCTTATATAGTTTATGAAACTAACCTACTGAGTCTTTATTACCTAGTAACTTATTAATATTCTATACATAATCATCAATATATCACTTGTGATACTACCTTCATGTACTTTTCCAAGTACCAACAAATGTCCTGAAATTATAACCAGAATTTCCTTGAGTGGGAGCGTGACAATTGTGTATAGATTTATACGGGACTGACAAACCCGCACCAGAGCTGCTTGCAACAGCTAGGTTGCCATACCTGTGGTGACAAATGGTGTAGCTTATGCGACGCTTGAAGAACGTCGTGTTCAGGCCATTTAGTCATAGTATGGTTATAATAACTCACAGTTTGGTATTGAATTAAATGATTAGTGTATGAATAAGTAAAACTTCTATTTTCGTATTGGAAAACACATTTTCTTTATGATTTTATGTAAACTATAATACCGTATACCACTTGAAAACCAGAAACATTCACCCTGTTTTCTTACCGTACAATTACATCAGAAAATATAGGATTTTCTGGGGAAAAACGTGTTTACTTTATCAAATAACGACAAAACGGATTTGAGTTATAAACTAATACTTCTGAACTCACCATCTTTAATGCTGATCCTCTCTTTCAAAATAACTTGTATTCTCAGGAATCTCGTAGACAGGTACACTCTCGGAGCTTTTGACAAGACAGCCTAGTATAGTGTTGTATCTTTTCTCTTTTACTATATCTACTTTTGATGTTGAACATGTAGTGTTTGAACACTTATGTAAAAACTTATACATTATTAATGCAATGGTTGTTGTAGATTGATTACTATAATGCATGTGTTGTGATAGTTTACATGACGTCCTCCACCCCCGAACGTTTCCACCATTCCGGTTTGGGGGTGTGACAATAATAAAACTTAGTTGTGCATTTTAGGTCAAGTTGTGGTACGACTGATGTACAATACTAACTGTAGATACTATATTTGACCTAAAATCCTGAGTTTATGATTTCGTGGATTTTGTATTGTGGTAAGTATGTGTGTTTATAAGAGTTTATGTATAATACTCTATATCTGAATTTTTTTTGTTGAGTGTATTTTATCAATTTTTGGCTTTTTGCTTTTAGACTATCAAGCATGGATCGACCAGGTATGAAGTGTCGGAGGGTAGGACCATTTTAGCATATAGCCTTTCTGAAATCCGGCAACCCAAGCGACAAGTTCAAACTAGTCACCTCTCCCGTAAGTAGTCTATCAGTAGTGTAATTAATAATAATACTTTCGGTTATTAGGCTTAAGGATGAAACCTAATTATAGTGTAAGTCCTAGGTTATACTTATAGTTCTTAAGGAATTACTAATTTGAATCACGTACTGCTCTGATACCTGTCTTTCACACCCCCAACCAGCGATGAAAACATTGGGCTGTGCTGTTGGATTTAGTGTCTAAGCCCATAACTATAACTAGGATGTACTTGACCCGAATGTAGCATGGTCCTTTTGGGTTGCCTTCATCAGTGCAATTTGATAGGATGGACTTTCGAGAATAATGTTATTTATGATTTATTAATATATTACAAGTATGATATATTAATATGAAATCATATTATTTAATGTGACAACCGGGAAAAATTTTGATTTTTAAGCCCAGTCAATCAACTCAAATGAGTGCCAAACTCATTAATTCTGAGTCTAGCCCTCTTAAAGGTCTTTCTAAGGAGTTTAGGCCTAGTACACTTAAGGAATAAGTGTTGGAATTTTTCTGCTAAAGGCCAGAGTACAAGAATCAAGCCCTAAACTCCATCAAAGGGAGTTTATGACCGTAAACATATAGTTTACGGCCGTATACTCATGTAGGCCGTAAAATCCTCCATATAAGTTCATTTCCTTCACTTTTATTCATTCTTTCACTTTCCCTTGATGAATCACATGCGATTCCAACACTTGATCAAGGTGTTTCCTAGTCCCAGAAGGTGTTTCCTTTCATATAGTTGTTTATAAACACTATATTCATGTCAATATGTGTCCTTATATGTCATTTAGGACTTATTGTGTCTCGGGATTTCATTCGTGGAACTTGTTGGATTAATGTCTAAGTCGATAACTATATTTGGTATGTACTTGACACGACCCGGCATGGTCCATTTGGGTTGCACTTCACCGGCACAATTTATATGGATAGTCTTTTGAGAATAGTATATTTATGATTTATATTAATATATTATAAGTTCTAATATATTAATATGGAATCATATTATTTAATTAGTATTGATCAAGAATTAATTTAGAATTAATTAAGTGATCAAAAAGAACTAATTAAATATGGACTATTATATATATGGAATGGGCCAACTTCATTTAGGTTGGGCTAAGCTTTCATGGATGGTCCATGGAGCTTTTAACCCATGGATCCTCTGTAAATGAAAGGTCATGGGTATTAGGGTTTACATGGATGTAACCCTAATCCTCCATAATATACAAAGGGGTCCTTGGCTCACAAAATTGGCACAAGTGTGTGAAAATAAGAGTGGGCCGATTTTAGTGTGCATACATATCCTCTCATGTTCTTCCAAGGTGTTTTGGTGATTTGTGATTCCATTTGAGCCTTCCAGACTATTGGGGCTAAGCTCTTAAAGCTTGAAGACATCAAGCTACATCAAAAGGTATGTCATCTAACTAGAACTTTGTAGTATAGGTGCTTCATAATATGCTAGTTAGGATGAAACCTTGGAATAGTTAATATTTGCATGTATAATAGAGAAAACATAGATCCAAGGTTTATAGGGTTGCATGTACACCATAGGAGTGTTAGAATGCTCAAAACCCAACAGAACTTCTCATCCTTACACTCATACACGTTTGAATCACCCACATCAGGTGAGTTCATACCCCGTAATGAATCTTTTAACTGCTTTAACTGTTTTAAGGGGGGGAATACAAGTTGAACACAATGATAATTGTGTAAATGTTTGTTATAAACATCTTCCAAAATGTTACTTATGTCATTTATAAGTCGTCAAAACATTTCAAAACTCCTTTAAAGTTATGTTACTTTCTAGTTATACAAAACTTTGTTTTTAAAGTACAAACATAACTTAGTAGATAAACGAGTCTTTCCAGTAACAGTCCAAGTAACACATTAGTATGTTATAATAGGTATAGTTTAGGAGAATGCTATTCATTACTTCTAGTACAATGAAGCACACTAAGAGTCAATACCATAAAGAACAGATAGTGAAGAGAATCAAACAATACCATAAAGAGAGAACACACAATTACTAGATACAAATAAAAAGTACAAGATACAGTACAAAACAAACAAGTTAGGTTGCTATAGCATGAGAACACACATACAGGATCTAATTATACGAATGAATAACTAACTCATTGTTTTAAACAAAAGGTGATAGTTATATTGGGTATACATGATCATATACTTTAATGTGAATTACATGGCTTGCAAGAATTTGCAGAGGTCGTGTTTAGTTCCCCTAATCTCCTGACAGGGAGAGCGTATAGTAAGGGTTCTAGCCTTCACATTATAATCGTAATAAAACAAATATGTTTTTAGGATATTAGTACATCCGCATGTCATTATAAACGACAACTGTGTACTTACATTTCCCATTACTTTCATAAAGTGACAGTACCACTTGAAAGTCAAACTCAAACTATTTTCAAGTCAAGATAGTTATAAACTAGGGAAAATATACATTTTTACAATCGACAAACTGAACAGTCAAGTCTAGCACATAACAGAAGATGCATTGGTAGAAGGCAACGTTTAAAAGAAAGAACCATAATGCTAGTCTTATGATTCCTTAATGTATACATCACAGGATATATATATACCAGTAGAGTCCGACAGGTAATAGGATGTGTGCTCTCCGTTTCATTTCCTGTTCCTTGTTTGGTTGTGGGCTTGGAACGAATTCACCCAATCTATTTTCTACCTGATTCTATATATATGTATGCTTAGTATACATTAAGTCATCATAAGGGTATCAGGTATGGGTCAGGTTATAGGACACAGAGTCAAAGCACATTTTTTCTAGTACAAATCATACTTTCCAAAATCAGTACTTTTGGTATACAAAACTAGAAACTTCCCAGTAAAGGGTTTAATCCATTTTATTAAACCAGTACAATTTAAAGGACCTTAGGTGAGTAACTCTATAATACCTTAGTGTATACACCATGTTTATATTTAAAACTAATACCCAATAGGTAATTGGATGTGTGCCTTCCGCCTTACTTCCTGTTCCTTGTTTGGTTGTGGGCTTAGGGCAGATTCACCCAGTTAACTTTCTATCCGATATTGGATTATATATATCAGTATAAACTAAGCTATTATAAAAGTAGTCACCGTGCTCACCATTTTATTATAAGAAATATGGGTTTTCTTAAAGAACTTTTCATTAGATATAAAGGAACCATTACAATTAACTCCATGAGTAACAAGTGTTTACACTAGGGTTATATACGACGATGATCTAACAACCAATGGGATGTGTGCTATCCGCCTAAATTTCTATTCCTCGTTTGGTTGTGAGCTTAGAGCAGATGTGTACAATCGATTGTTTGTTTACTTGAGTCTAATATTATTTGTATCCGCTTAGTACCCATAGAAAGGGTTGTAGTGTCATTTTACTTAAACTTCCATCAAAGTAGGAAATATAGGATTTTCTAGAGGAACAGGCGAATTTTTCAAAACAGAACTTACAACTTACAACGTTTTACAACTACATGTTACATCTACATTTGTTAACAACACTTTACAACTTACTTACATCACTAAACTCTTATGAACTCACCAGCTTAATTGCTGACCAACTCTTTCAAATAACTTGTATGCTCAGGAGACTATTAGACAGGTGCTCGTGCTGGGGATTCAGAAGATGAAGCATTATAGCTTCAAGTCTTGTTTTGTTATTTGTGTATGAATTCTATGTTTTGTGAACACACACATTGTAAACACTTTCTTTCAAAATGAAAAATGTTGTTCATTACTTGCTTACCATATACATATCTCGTGATACTAAACATGACGTCCTCCACCCTCGAACGATTCTGTAACAACGTAAATTTCCAAAACAATTTTTTCATTTTTAAATCATACTTTCAATCACATGATAATCACAAAACATAATGTATCCACTGTGTCATAATAAAACATGTCCCGGAATGTCAATAACATAAACTCTATAAGTGTGGACGGATCATGCCGGCGCCTTCCCGCGATCATCACTAGTACCTGAAACACATAATATAACAACTGTAAGCATAAATGCTTAGTGAGTAACCCAAGATACCACATACAACACATACGCCTTTCCAGGCCATAACTCTGTAGGATCTTCCGATCCATGTGTCTCAGGGGACTTCCGTCCCGAATCCCGGTAGACCTTCCGGTCCAACCCGTATCGACCTTCCGGTCCGTAACCACTTCACCTTCCGGTCCATATCATCTTGGCCTTCCGGTCCATATCATCTTGACCTTCCGGTCCTTATCATACATAACATACATGACACATACATATGACATAACAACATACAGCTCATACATCTCATCGCATATAAGACCTTCCGGTCACACATAGGTACCCTTCTAGGTACAGTATAGTGAGAAGACTCACCTCAATGAAGTCGGATAAACTTTCGCGCTCAACGTTCCGACTTAGCCTCCTCCTATTATTCAAATAACTTCCCCGATCAATATTCTCTCGTGATCTCATCTCTACAGATTGGGTAGAAGGCCATTCTACCCTTCCCTGAACTCTCTTGAATCAGTCTTGACCAGAACCCTAAGGTCAACGAAAGTCAACGATCAAACTTTGACCCGACTCGTCGAGTGCACAAGGGCGACTCGGCGAGTCCATGCGGGTCCTTTGACTCCTTTCAGCCTCTCTTGGCTCGTCGAGTCATCCTTCCACTCGACGGGTTACACCTGTCACGAGTCGCGGGGCAACCCCGACTCGACTCGTCGAGTCCACTTATGGACTCGGCGAGTTGCTCCCATAACAACTCTCAAATGACCTTCTGAGGTCAGATCTGCTTCTCTAAACTACAGATCTGGCCTTCAAGTGCTCAAAGGTCACGTAAAGGTGCAACCTTTACGTGCATGCAACCCACATCAAGTCATAAATGGAGAAATAACTCTAAAAATGGCAACCTAGTCTCCAATCCTCCATGAACAAGCATAAAGCAGAATGGGAAAGGTTCTCTGGACCTCTATGGGTCCAGATCTGAGGTCTAACCCAGCAAGGGACCATAACCTCAACCTTTCAAGCTTAAAAAGGTTTATAGAAAACCCTAAATCATAGATCTTAACCCAAAACAGAAGGGAAGTTGATTTGATACCTCAATAGTGTAGATCTGAACTTGAAACCCTGGATCCACAGCTCCCTTGACCTCCTCTTGTTGGAAACTACTTCTCTTTTGCTAAAACACACAAGAAATGGTGAATTAGCCTTCCTCTTGCACCACAAACGTTCTCTTTCTCTCTCTAGGGTTTCTCAGGGGTGAAGTGGCCTCAATGGAGGCTATAAAGGCCTTTAAATAGGGCACAAGCCCCGAGAATTAGGGTTTCACTTAACAGCACGGACTCGCCGAGTCCACGCATCGACTCGTCGAGTCCTTCATTAAATCAGACCAGAAATGCACGATCCCACTCGGCGAGTCTGAGCGCCTACTCGCCGAGTCCCTCTCTAAAATTCAATATAAATACTTAAAATAAGATACCTAGGAATCCGGATGTTACAATTCTCCCCCACTAGAATCAGACTTCCCCCTCGAAGTCCTGCTCGGCAAACAACTCTGGATGCTGCTCCCGCATCTCCAACTCCGGCTCCCCGGTCAGCTCGGACCCTTTCCGATGTTGCCACTGGACCTGCACCAGGGACACTTCCTTGTTCCTCATAACCTTTATCTTCCGATCCCGGATCGCGATTGGTCTCTCAGCATAATTCATGCTCGCCTCCACCTGAATATCCTCCAGCGGTACCACCGCCGATTCGTCGGCTATACACTTCCTCAACTGAGACACGTGAAAGGTATCATGAATCTGTCTCAGCTCCTCAGGTAGCTCCAACCGATAAGCTACCCTGCCCACCCTCGCGGTCACCCTAAATGGCCCGATATATCGGGGCCCCAGCTTGCCCCTCTTCCTGAATCGGATCACTCCTTTCCAAGGAGACACTTTCAGGAGTACGAAGTCTCCCACTTGGAACTCAAGCTCGGATCGTCGCCTATCCGCATAACTCTTCTGATGACTCTGAGCCGTCAATAACCTCTGTCTAACCTGTTGTATCTGCTCTGTCGTCTGAAGCACTATCTCAGTGCTATCCATCACACGCTGTCCTACCTCTCCCCAACAAATGGGAGTCCGACACCTCCTACCATACAACAACTCGAAGGGAGGCATACCAATACTCGAATGGTGGCTGTTGTTGTAGGAAAACTCAGCCAACGGCAAGTACGTGTCCCAACTTCCTCCGAAGTCCAACACACATGCTCGAAGCATGTCCTCGAGTGTATGAATCGTCCGCTCACTCTGTCCGTCCGTCTGGGGGTGGTAGGCGGTACTGAAATGCAACCTCGTACCCAACTCCTTGTGGAACTTCTTCCAGAACCTGGAAGTCAAACGTACATCTCGATCTGACACAATCGAGATCGGTACTCCATGACGCGATACCACCTCCCTCACATACAACTCTGCCAACCTCTCAGCAGAAGAGCTCTCACTGATAGCAAGAAAATGTGCGCTCTTCGTCAGCCGGTCGACGATCACCCAAATTGCATCGACACCCCTCGCGGTCCTCGGCAATTTGGTGATGAAATCCATGGAAATATGTTCCCACTTCCACTGGGGAACCTCAAGCGGCTGCAACTTGCCATGCGGACGCTCGTGCTCGGCCTTAACCTTGCGACAGGTCAAGCACCTCTCGACAAACCACGCAACATCCCTTTTCATACATGGCCACCAATAATCTTTCTTCAGGTCCAAATACATCTTAGTGGCCCCGGGATGGATGGAGAACCTCGATCTATGCTCCTCCTCCATCAGAATGGTATGTGCCCCGCCTGCATACGGCACCCAAATCCAAACTTGAAAGGTCATCAACCCTCGACTACCGGTAACGAACTCGGACACCTGCCCGATCACCCGTTCCGTCTTGTGGTTCTTCGGTATCACGGCCTCTGCCTGGGCCTCCCGAATGGTGTCCAACACCGGACTCATCACTGTCAGTCGCATGCAAAGGTCTCGAATCGGGGCACTCTCCGCCCTACGGCTCAGGGTGTCAACTACGACATTAGCTTTTCCCAGGTGGTATAGGATCTTACAATCGTAATCCTTTACCACGTCCAACCATCTCCTCTGGCGTATATTCAGATTGGGCAGATCCATCAAATACTTCAAGCTCTTGTGGTCCGTGTATATGGTACACCGAACCCCATATAAATAATGACGCCATATCTTGAGGGCAAACACCACTGCCCCCAACTCCAGATCGTGGGGGGGATACCTCGTGTCATGAGGCTTCAGCTGCCTCGATGCATACACTATCACATGCCCTCTCTGCATAAGCACCGCACCCAACCCTGATATCGATGCGTCACAATACACCACAAAATCCTCCATCCCTTCCGGGAGGGCTAACACAGGGGCTTCGCATATACTTCTGGCGAAGTGTCTCAAACGAGGTCTGCTGCTCCGGACCCCATGAAAAAGCAACACCCTTCCGGGTTAATCTGGTGAGAGGCACGGCGATATTGGAGAAATCTCTGATAAATCTCCGATAGTAACCGGCCAATCCTAGGAAACTCCTGATCTCGGTGGGAGATCTCGGCACCTCCCAACTCATCACTGCCTCAATCTTGGCCGGATCGACCAAAATCCCATCCTGGTTGACGAGATGCCCCAAGAACTGGACCTCCCATAACTAGAACTCGCACTTGGAGAATTTGGCATAAAGCCTCTTCGTCCTCAATACCCTGAGGATCTCTCTCAGATGCTCCTCGTGCTGCTCTCTAGATCTCGAATACACCAGTATATCGTCGATGAACACGATCACCGAACGATCCAACATCGGTCTACACACCTTGTTCAAGAGATCAATGAACGCTGCTGGTGTATTGGTGAGCCCGAAAGGCATCACCACGAACTCGTAATGCCCATAACAAGTCCTGAACGCCGTCTTCTGGATATCCTCATCGCGCACTCTCATCTGATGATATCCAGACCTCAGATCAATCTTGGAGAACCAAGACGCTCCCTGCAACTGATCGAACAAATCGTCGATCCTCGGTAATGGGTAACGGTTCTTGACCGTCAACTTGTTCAACTCCCGGTAATCAATACACAAACGGTGTGAACCATCCTTTTTCTTGACAAAAAGGATCGGTGCTCCCCAAGGGGAACAACTCGGTCTAATAAACCCCTTCCCCAGCAGCTCCTGAAGCTGCGAGGATAACTCCTGCATCTCTGGCAGCGCAAGGCAATAAGGCGCCTTGGCGATAGGCGCTGCTCCCGGAACCAAATCCATGTGGAACTCTACCTGCCTCTCGGGAGGCACACCCGGCAACTCCTCGGGAAAAACATCCGGGAACTCACGCACTATCGGAACGTCATCCATTAAACTTGGCCTCCCAGCGGCCTCTCGTGCGTCCATCACATAGGCTACAAACCCGCTGCAGCCCTGCTGTAAACTCTTTCTCGCTCTGGCAGCCGAACAAATCGCCGACCCACATCGGGTACCCTCGCCGTACACCGTAAGTACTCCCCCACTAGGGTCTCGTGTCGTCACCAACTGTCGCTCGCAGTCTATAACAACCCCAAATCGGCTAAACCAATCCATGCCCACTATGACACACACGTCCCCCATCGCTATCGGGACCAGATCTATCGAGAACTCAACACCGAAGATCTCGAGTACACATCCTCGTATCACATTCGTAGCATACACCGCTCGCTCGTCAGCTATGGAAACTCGCATAGGTCGACTCAACGCCTCTCGTCTGCTACTGAAGTGTCGACTAAACGCTATCGACACAAATGATCGACTCGCACCCTAGTCAAATAACACTAAGGGAGGTACAGAACTCACAAGAAAAGTACCTACGCATATCATCATATAAGCACAATATCTCAACTCAGCATAAATAAATAAGAATACATACCAGCCACTACATCGGGCGCTGCGCGGACCTCCTCCGCTGTCAACTGGAAAGCTCTCTCGCGAGCCTTTGGTGCCTCGGCCTTCGCTAGCCGAACCTCGGTAACCCTAGCAGCAGGGGCATATCCCTTTACTGATCCCTGATGTAACTGCGGGCACTCGGCCTTCCGATGGCCAGTCTGGTTGCAATGAAAGCAAACCATAAATCCTTTGGGGCAATCCTTGGCGATATGCCCCTCCTTGCCACATTTGTAGCAAGCCCCTGATCGACAGACCCCATCATGTCCCTTGTCGTACTTCCCACAAGTACGACCCTTCTGGCCTCCAGATCTTGTATCAGCGGACTTTGCCCGCTTGGCTGCCGGCTGAGACTGTGTCGGCCGCCGATCCATCCTCTGAGACTCGGCCTCCTCCCTGGCCAGAGTCTCCAACTCAATCTCCCTCTTCCGGGCATTTTCCTGGAGCTCAGCAAATGTCTGGTAAGTCGAGTTCGACACGAACTCCCGAATATCCCTCCTCAAAACGCCCAAATACCGGCTCATGTGTGCCTGCTCAGAAGACACCTGCTCAGGGCAGAACATCGCCCTCTCATGAAACTTCCTGGTAACCACAGTAACCGAATCAGTACCCTGCTTGAGGGTCAAGAACTCCTGAACCAACCGTTCCCTCTCCACTGGGGAACATACTCGTTTCTGAACATGGTCGTGAACCTCTCCCAGGTCACCGCTGAAATCTCTGCAAGAGTGAAGCTCGCCGTCACGAACTTCCACCAATCCTTCGCTCCCAAGCGAAGCTGGTTCAACGCGAACCGTACCCTCAGATGCTCTGGACATGAACACGTGTATAAGCATCCCTCGATATCAGAAATCCATCTCATCGCAGCGATCGGATCCTGCGTCTCATCAAAATCTGGTGGCTTCATGTTGCTGAACTCCCGAAACAACAACGAGTCACCTCCCTGAGGCCTGGCAGCAGCCACAGGTGCAGTAGCTACAGCAGTCGCAGCCTCAGTCACCGCGGCGTACTGCTCATCAAAAGTCTCAATCAATGTGGTCTTGGTAGACCCAAACATCTCCGGAATCTCGGCTCGAATTGCCGTCGCCACCTCATCATGGATCATCTGACGAAGCTCCTCGTCACTCACGCCGCTCGGCTCAGGCCTGTGACGTGTCCCAACCATGATGTCTCTGAAATACAACATAATAGTATCAGAGACTCGCTCGAACATACTCGCACTCGATAACTCAACCCTACTTGTTCCTTAGTACCCAAAGGATACTTACTTTGAGTGCGCACTGCTCCGGTGTCTTCAGTAGTACGGGCCCTATACTACCGTCCACACCGCATCAGTATTCACCCTAAGTCCTCCTCCTTGGATCCCAGATCACAAGTACTCTATATATCACTGGCATAGGCTACCCTTGGTAGACCCCTCATCTGCTCCTCACTGCTACCTACTCGCTCTCAAGCATCACATAGCAGCAAAATCCTTCCTAGGCTAAGGCATCACAAAATCAGGCCACTCTAGTCCTAATATGAATACCTAGCCAACTCTATCAAGCATATCATATCATAACATATCTCATAACACATAATGTAAGGGTATTTTGGGAAATCACCGTTCAGGCGCTGGCTGATCGTACACACTGCTTCCTTCTGCCTTTCTCAAAATCCTTTACTCTCTAAAAAAATTGTTTATTTTATCAAAAACTTTCTCCATTCCTCAGTTTGAGTTCAGATTCATCCGAAGATGCACCCGAATCTCTCAAACCAAGGCTCTGATACCAACTTGTAACAACGTAAATTTCCAAAACAATTTTTTCATTTTTAAATCATACTTTCAATCACACGATAATCACAAAACATAATGTATCCACTGTGTCATAATAAAACATGTCCCGGAATCTCAATAACATAAACTCTATAAGTGTGTACGGGTCATGTCGGCGCCTTCCCGCGATCATCATTAGTACCTGAAACACATAATATAACAACTGTAAGAATAAATGCTTAGTGAGTTCCCCAAGATACCACATACAACACATACGCCTTTCCAGGCCATAACTCTGTAGGATCTTCCGATCCATGTGTATCAAGGGACTTCCGTCCCGAATCCTGGTAGACCTTCCGGTCCTACCCGTATCGACCTTCCGGTCCGTAACCACTTGACCTTCCGGTCCATATCATCTTGACCTTCCGTTCCATATCATTTTGACCTTCCGGTCCTTATCGTACATAACATACATAACACATACATATCACATAACAACATACAGCTCATACATCTCATCGCATATAAGACCTTCCGGTCACACATAGGTACCCTTCCAGGTACAGTATAGTGAGAAGACTCACCTCAATGAAGTCGGATAAACTTTCATGCTCAACGTCCCGACTTAGCCTCCTCCTATTATTTAAACAACGTCCCCGATCAATATTCTCTCGTGATCTCTTCTCTACAGATTGGGTAGAAGGCCATTCTACCCTTCCCTGAACTCTCTTGAATCAGTCTTGACCAGAACCCTAAGGTCAACGAAAGTCAACGGTCAAACTTTGACCCGACTCGTCGAGTGCACAAGGGCGACTCGGCGAGTCCATGCGGGTCCTCTGAATCCTTTCAGCCTCTCTTGGCTCGTCGAGTCATCCTTCCACTCGACGGGTTACACCTGTCACGAATCGCGGGGCAACCCCGACTCGACTCGTCGAGTCCACTTATGGACTCGGCGAGTTGCTCCCATAACAACTCTCAAATGACCTTCTGAGGTCAGATCTGCTTCTCTAAACTATAGATCTGGCCTTCAAGTGCTCAAAGGTCACGTAAAGGTGCAACCTTTACGTGCATGCAACCCACATCAAGTCATAAATGGAGAAATAACTCTGAAAATGGCAACCTAGTCTCCAATCCTCCATGAACAAGCATAAACCAGAATGGGAAAGGTTCTCGCGACCTCTATGGGTCCAGATCTGAGGTCTAACCCAGCAAGGGACCATAACCTCAACCTTTCAACCCTAAAAAGGTTTATAGAAAACCCTAAATCATAGATCTTAACCCAAAACAGATATTCATTCGAGGATTGTTATTTCAAATTCATAGAGTTTATTAGGTATAGACTCTTTTATGAATTGTTTCTAGAACCCTATGGAAGTCAGGACCCGATACATCCAGAACTAGGATAACCTTGTCTTTTTAGCTTTAGGCTTGTGTCCATTGCTTTAGACTTATTCCGTCTCATCTTTGTATTCTTTTAGCAAAGATGCCTCCTCGCAGATCTAATAGACGCACTACTCCGATAACTCCAACGCCGCCTCCTTCGCAAATAGATATGGCGGCTATAAACGCTGCAGTGGCCGCGACTGTGGCAACAGCCATGGCTCAATATCACTCCATCAGTACCAATAGAGGTGGAACGCCTACTGATTCTACTCGAGGTGAGGTCCTCGTGCGCTCGAGAGAGTTCTCCTACAAGGACTTCACCAAATGCCAGCCATTGTCCTTTAATGGGACTGAAGGAGTCATCGCCCTCATGCAATGGTTCGAGAAAACAGAGTCGATCTTCGCAATCTGTTTATGCCCAGAAGGAAGCAAAGTGAAGTTTACTGCCTGCACCTTCTCTGGCAAGGCCCTAACATGGTGGAACAGCCACGGTAAATCACTGACTCTATCAGTGGCTAACTCAATAGGTTGGGAAAACCTAAAAGAGTTAATGCGGGAGGAATACTGCCCGTTAGGCGAAATTCAAAAGCTAGAACAAGAGCTGTGGGGTCTCACTATGGTCGGCTCTCACATAGTGACCTACATCGACCGGTTCAGCGAGCTAGCAGCTCTATGCCCCGGGATGATTACCTCGGAGAGCAAGAAGATAGAAAGATACATTTGGGGTCTGATTGCTCCGACCCAAGTAAATGTGTTGTTTTCTAACCCAGCCACGTTCGATAGTGCTAAACGCCTGGCTCAGCGACTCATCGACCATGGAGTCCGCCATGTTGTAAAAGTCCCTATTCCCGAGCTATCGAGGGAAGAGGACTGTAATCAGAAGTTGGGGAACAAGAGAAAGAAGAAGCGAACAGCACAAGACATCCCGCAAGAGCAACGAGTGAGTACTATGTACGCCGCTACGACGCCTACTGCCTCAGCACCTGCCATTCGATATGCTGGAAACCTTCCGAAGTGTGGAAAGTGCAACTTTCACCATACCGGAGTATGCCGGGAAATGCAATGTCTGAACTGCCACAGAAAGGGACACACAGTCCGTTTCTGCAAGGCACCGGGTCAACCGCTCTCCCAAGTCCTCGGAGCTGAAGAAAACCAAGCCTGCTATGGTTGTGGTGAGGCTGGACATTTTCAGAGGGACTGCCCGATAAAAAGGAAGTCAAGCACGGATGGACGCATTCTGATGATCACCGCAGGAGAATCTACCCCGGAGTTGTCGACGAGTAGTAGGACGTATTCGAAATAGTAATTACTTTTAAAATTAATTTATATTCAGATAAGATTAAAATTTAGGGACAACACTTAAAAGTAACTAGGTCACAGTTGTGCGCATACCATATACATCAGAGAACTAAAAGATCCCCTAGAGAAGCTATTATGGCTTACCATATACATCAGAGTTGTGCACAACTAAGATGTTGCAGACTTAGAGTGAGTGTCTCCGCTTAGGTCCCCATTCCTTAATTGGTTGAGGATTTGAGGCAGAGTTACTCAGTCGACTGCCTGGTGGCAGGCGATTGTAGTGGTACCAAGGAGGATTATTATATAAAGTATCCCCACCAGTTAGTAGAGCACTTTTGTTTGTATGTATTCGCACATAGCGGTACAATACGTAGGAGTGTTAACATCAAAGAGAAAAGAGGAAACACGGGAACATTTACAAAGAGTACATTATCGAACATACTAGGAGTACAGTATCGAGCATACAAGGGATACATCGTCGTATATCATACGTTTCTTTCATTTGACCAAAACTTTGTTCAGTAAAGAGTCCGTTGCTCTCATTCGTCATGAGTTGGCGTGGTCCTCACCATACTGAGTGCATATGTTTCTATCGCCTCGATCAACAAGTTCTCGAAACTTTCGTCCTTCGTATCGAAGGTCCGACCTAAACCTCGATTTTATCTTTCGTATTCTAAACCCCGAAGTACTCATGCGAAGAGTACTTTGTACTCCAAAGCCTTATCGTCAGATATCCGCAGACCGTCACGAAATACCGCTCGTCCAGCTGACCAACTTCGAGCACAGAGGCTAAGGACGAATACAACCCACCTATTACTATTCAATGTATACGCGAGGGTGGTATATGATTTTGATTACGCAGATTTAGTATGTGTGTCTCCGCCCTATCTCCTGTTCCTTGTTTGGTTGTGAACCTGGGGTAGAGTCGCACATCCGACCGTCTCACTAACCCTAATTATATACGACTTGTATAAACGAGGTAATGATAGATGGACCAAGTATGAATCCTATCATGAACAGAAGGGCAAAGTTGCCAAGTCTACGAGTGGGTATTCTGCCAATCAGGGGAGCGCAACCCCAGTAGTAATGCTAAGAAAGCTAATTTCGGGACGAAATTTCCATCTAACGGGGGGATGATGTGACAACCCGGAAAAATTTTGATTTTTAAGCCCAGTCAATCAATTCAAATGAGTGCGAAACTCATTAATTCTTAGTCCAGCCCTGTTAAAGGTCTTTCTAAGGAGTTTAGGCCTAGTACACTTAAGGAATAAGTGTTGGAATTTATCTGCTAAAGGCCACAGTACAAGAATCAAGCCCTAAACTCCATCAAAGGGAGTTTAAGACCGTAAACATGGAGTTTACGGTCATAAACTCCTCCATATAAGTTCATTTCCTTCACTTTTCTTCATTCTTTCACTTTCCCTTCAAGAACACATGAGTTTTCTCTCAAGTATCATCCCGATCTTCATGCTTGATCTTCAAAAATCGTAAGTATTCTTTCTCTAGTTTGTTGATAATCCTTCTTAACTAGCTTCATCCTCATGATTCATCCATAAAAATCATGTTTTCTTAGATTTTCAAGTTTCACCAAGAACACCAAGAACACACACTAGTGTTCTTGGCCAATATCAACCATTTCAAGCTTCTAGATCGTAAGTACACTTCCCTATACTTCATATCTAGTTAGTATCCATGCTTAGAGACTTGGAAATATCAAGAACACAAGATCAAAGGGAGTTTACGGCCGTAAACTCCCAAGACCGTAAACCCCTTTTTGGTGGCCATTAGGGTCGTAAACCCTATAGGATGCAAGGCAAGTGACCCAGAACCCTTCCTTGATGTTTGAAGGACGTTAAACTTCACTCAAGATCTTAATGACCATGAATTTACAGCCGTAAACCCCTTTGGGCCGTAAATTCATCAAAAGCCTCATTTGAGGTGGTCTTTCTCATACAAGTGTAGAACAAAAGTCCTTAAAGTTTCCCTAGCTTTCAAACCAACACTTAGCCATGTTTGACCATGAGTTTATGGCCGTAAACTCATAAGGAATGGTCCATGGGTCGTAAACTCTAAAAGGTGGTGCAATGGTGCCATAATTACTTCCTAAGGCTTGGACTTGATCATAGTATGCTTAACCTTGACTTGTTAGACCTTAAAACACCAAATGGTAGAAGTTACCATGGGTTTCCGGCCGTAAACCGATTAGGACCGTAAACCCTAAACCGAAAACACATGTTAGTGCCATGTCATTTTCCTTTGATGAATCACATGTGATTCCAACACTTGATCAAGGTGTTTCCTAGTCCCGGAAGGTGTTTCCTTTCGTATAGTTGTTTATAAACACTATATTCATGTCAATATGTGTCCTTATATGTCATTTAGGACTTATTGTGTCTTGGGAATTCATTCGTGGAACTTCTCATCCTTACACTCATACACGTTTGAATCACCCACATCAGGTGAGTTCATACCCCGTCATGAATCTTTTAACTGCTGTAACTGTTTTAAGGGGGGGGGGGGGAAATACAAGTTGAACACAATGATAATTGTGTAAATGTTTCTTATAAACATCTTTCAAAATGTTACTTATGTCATTTATAAGTCGTCAAAACATTTCAAAACTCTTTTGAAGTTATGTTACTTTCTAGTTATACAAAACTTTGTTTTTAAAGTACAAACATAACTTAGTAGATAAACGAGTCTTTCCAGTAACAGACCAAGTAGAACATTACTAAGCTATAATAGGTATAGTATAGGAGAATGCTATTCATTACTTCTAGTACGATGAAGCACACAAAGAGTCAATACCATACAAAACAGATAGTAAAGAGAATCGAACAATACCATACAGAGAGAACACACAATTACTAGAAACAAACAGAACGTACAAGATACTGTACAAAACAAACAAGTTAGGTTGCTATAGCATGATAACACACATACAGGATCTAATTATACCAATGAATCACTAACTCATTGTTTTAAACAAAAGGTGATAGTTATATTGGGTATACATTATCATATACTTTAATGTGAATTACATGGCTTGCAAGAATTTGCAGAGGTCGTGTTTAGTTCCCCTAATCTCCTGACAGGGAGAGCGTATAGTAAGGGTTCTAGCCTTCACATTATAACCGTAATAAAACAAATATGTTTTTAGGTTATTAGTACATCCGCATGTCATTATAAACAACAACTGTGTACTTACATTTCCCATTACTTTCATAAAGTGATAGTACCACTTTCAAGTCAAACTCAAACTATTTTCAACTCAAGATAGTTATAAACTAGGGAAAATATACATTTTTACAGTCGACAAACTGAACAGTCGAGTCTAGCACATAACAGAAGATGCCTTGGTAGATGGCTACGTTTAAAAGAAAGGACCATAATGCTAGTCTTATGATTCCTTAATGTATGCTTAGTATACATTATGTCATCATAAGGGTACCAGGTATGGGTTAGGTTATAGGACACAGAGTCAAAGCATAGTTTTTCTTGTACAAATCATACTTTCCAAAATCAGTACTTTTGGTATACAAAACTAGAAACTTCCCAGTAAAGGGTTTAATCCATTTTATTAAACCAGTACAATTTAAAGGACCTTAGGTGAGTAACTCTATAATACCTTAGTTTATACACCATGTTTATATTTAAAACTAATACCCAATAGGTAGTTGGATGTGTGCCTTCCGCCTTACTTCCTGTTCCTTGTTTGGTTGTGGGCTTAGGGCAGATTCACCCAGTTAACTTTCTATCCGATATTGGATTATATATATCACTATAAACTAAGCTATTATAAAAGTAGTCACTGTGGTCACCATTTTATTATAAGAAATATGGGTTTTCTTAAAGAACTTTTCATTAGATATAAAGGAACAATTACAATTAACTCCATGAGTAACAAGTATTTACACTAAGGTTATATACGACGATGATCTAACAACCAATGGGATGTGTGCTATCCGCCTAAATTTCTGTTCCTCGTTTGGTTGTGAGCTTAGGGCAGATGCGCACAATCGATTGTTTGTTTACTCTGAGTCTTATATAACTCATATCCGCTTAGTACCCATAGAAAGGGTTGTAGTGTCATTTTACTTAAACTTCCATCAAAGTAGGAAATATAGGATTTTCTAGAGGAACAGGCGAATTTTTCAAAACAGAACTTACAACTTACAACGTTTTACAACTACATGTTACATCTACATTTGTTAACAACACTTTACAACTTAATTACATCACTAAACTCTTTTGAACTCACCAGCTTAATTGCTGACCAACTCTTTCTAATAACTTGTATTCTCAAGAGACTATTAGACAGGTGCACGTGCTGGGGATTCAGAAGATGAAGCATTATAGCTTCAAGTCTTGTTTTGTTATTTGTGTATGAATTCTATGTTTTGTGAACACACACATTGTAAACAATTTCTTTGAAAATGAAATGGTTGTTCATTACTTGCTTACCATATGCATATCTCGTGATACTAAACATGACGTCCTCCACCCCGAACGATTCCGCCGTTCCGGATTTGGGGTGTGACATTTAATTAGTATTGATCAAGAATTACTTTAGAATTAATTTAGTGATCAAAAGAGACTAATTAAATATGTGGGGATGGATTGTGTAGATCAATGATTCTAATAGTGTGGGCTAATGATCTATGGTTATTTAGGATGGGCTAAACCAATGAGATAATCCATGGATAGTCCATGGAGGTTAACCCATGGAGCCTAAGTATATGAAAGGTCATTTGGGTTTAGAAAGTGTAACCCTAGCATTTGTCACACTATAAATAGAGTCCCCTAGATCCAAAATCGGTTGCCTCATCATTCCAAGAGAGTGATACACGATTTTGAGCTTGCTAACCTATTCTCTCAAGCCTCTTCTTGCATATGGTGTTTGTGAACCATTACAGGCATCACACTTGAGGTGCTCAAGCTTTCAAATGTCAAGAACTCTACCCTACTCAAGAGGTAAGCATCCAAACTAAGTTTTATTATATAACTTCAATTGTATGCTACCTAGGGTGAATGCTTTGGAAAAACAAAATGCATGCATAATTAGAGAAAACATAGATTGAAAGCATTTAGGGTTGCGTGTGTACCATAGGAGTGTTATAGTGCTCAAAACTCAATAGTGGTATCAGAGCCTAGGATTGTTTTCTATTATATTTTATGCTTACTAGTTTTTCAAAGCTGAAAAAGTCAAATTTTTTGCATCTGACTGATGGCCTCGCCAAGTCCACTGGCTAACTCGCCGAGTCCACTCAGAAACCGACCAACTCAACGAGTCCAGTTCATGTACTCGCCGAGTTGGTGCTCCTGTGTGCAGAATTTCGAGTTTTTGGCCAGAATTGGATTAGGATCATTACCCCAAACTGTTTTTTGAACCATGAAATCTGTTTTTTGATATGGTAGTGATCATGCTTATCCAATTAAAAGATAATTGTCATAATTTCAAGATTTGTATTAGTTTATATGATTAGGCTAATTTCTTGAAGATTGTTGATCTGAATTATCTTGTTCTTATGAGTTTAACTAGATCGTGGATGAATTATTCGATTATTGTGTTAATTAAAATGATGATCTAAATGCCTTTAATGAACTCCATAACTTGTCCTCAAGCTATGGAAAATGAAAAGTCGCATACATTAAAATGACATTAAACTCATAAGTTATGGAAAATGAAAGGACAATTGTCAAATATTAAGATAATAGGTTAATTATTTGTTTTATTTGATATGAATTGTTTTGCCTTATGAGTTAGTTTAGATCATGATTAAAAATATGTGATAATTTTCCTTGTTAGAATTGATCTAAGTGTTCTTTAATGGGTTCCATAACTTGTCCTCAAGTCATGGAACATGAAAAGTCTTATCATAAATGTTTTAATGAACTCCATAACTTGTCCTCAAGTTATGGAATGTCAAGATTCTTTTCATAAAACCAACATTAAACTCATAAGTTATAGAATTGAAGAGTTTTGAAAAGTTTCAAAACTTGCCCTCAAGTTTTGGAATTTGTAAAGTCTCACTTTTGAAACATTTAAATTCCAACCTTAGAATTTTAAAAGTTTAAAATTCAACCCTTATACTTTATAATATTAAAAGTTAATACTTATATATATGCATAAGACAAGTTAGTCTTACCGTTAGTAGGACACATTCACGAAGCCGGTCTATAAGGGGGGTATAAGGTTACTGCCTATAAAATGACAGTTTAATGGGTGTCCACTCTCACCCACCGCTTCCTTGACTGGTGGAGGGTCGTTAGCCGAACGGGTAGGATAGGACATTAACTCTCCCTCATTAAAAGTATAATGATAAATATAAAGTAACTTAACTTTTATTAAATTCCCAATCTTAGTTACTTTAAGAAAATGTGAAAATGGTGCTAATCCATGAAATTTCACTTTTGTAACAACCCGATATTTCGAGTCAATGTTAGTAAAAATAATTTGAATAAAGTCTAAACTACAATCACAAACAAGTAAACTTACAACATAAATGGATGCAATTAGAACTTTGAATACCTTGTGTGCATGCTTATTTAATTTGTGTGTAGGTATTTATGTAAAGCCTTATTAATATGAACATTTACAAGCTTAATACCTAACTTAAATCACCAAAAATACAAGGTATAATGTAAATTCGGTCAAGGGAATCAAATCCCACAAGCAAAAACCGAATTCCTTTCATCCATTTGACTTGAAACCGAATTCCCTTACAAGAATGAAAGCTAAAACCGAATTATCCTTTACATTTCTCCAATAAATCGAATTCTCTTCATTTTGTCCAACTTTAGGACCGAACACAAGAGAAATTCGGTCATGCAGGACCGAATTTACCAAGATAAGGCCTTAAATGGCCGAACACCTCAATGGTGATCCCTTTGAAACATTTTCCTAAGCTTACATTTACCGTCTTAGAAGTTCCTTCATACTTAAGGAACAAATGAATACAATTAAAACTTACAGTAAACATAATTCACTTCATATGCTCTCAATTATCAAACATATACCCATTTAAGCTTCAAGTCTAAAGAACACTTTGTATATCATCCATAAGTTCTTAACTAATAGTAAGTATACTTCTACAAACTATTGTTTTGTTATAATTAATTAATTGATATCTGATTATTAATTGATATTACGTATATAATATTATTAGGATAAGTTTGTTAACACGTGTTCTAACCCAGAAATTTTCACTACCACATCGTTATCACCCAAGAACACACATATAAGGTGAGTTCATACCCCTGCGGTTTTACTATTTTAATTGGTTTTTTTTTTGGGGGGGGATACAAGTTGTGAGAACAAGGACGATCTTATGCGCAAGGACAAGGTTTGAAATCTCAAACCTTGAATGAATGCTTAAGATCAACGTCTGCTTACTAAGAGGTATTCCAGTCAAGTCTGGTAAAACCAGTCAAGTCTGAATTAATGCATTCAACAAAGTGTTCAAGACATAAATGAAGAAAGAATATATTGATCAAGGTAAAGATAATAAATAAAGAACAAGAAGAATGTTTAGGAGAATAACTTGAAAGATGAAGTGTCACACCCCAAAACCGGAACGGCGGAAACGTTCTGGGGTGGAGGACGTCATATCAAGTATCACAACACATGAAGTATAGTAATCAAAGTACAACAACCATTGCATTAATAATATAAGTTTTACATAGGTTACATTTAGCAACAACATCAAAGTAGATATAAAGAATAACATATGATGCAGCTCGGTACAAGGCTGACTTCGCAAAAGCTCCCGGAGTGTACCTGTCTACTGACGACCTGAGAATACAAGTTATTTTGAAAGAGAGTATCAGCATTTTAATGCTGGTGAGTTCATAAGTATTTTAATGACATTGATGTAAATACATATTTTTCCTCAAAATAATCTCATTAGGTGATGGTGATAAGAGTTTATAAGGTATTAGAGTTCTTTCCAGAAAATCCTATATTTTCTAACAAAAGTAGTCTTCTATCAAGACCCAATTGTTTTGAGTTTAGAGAAATGAGTTTAACTAATAAAAGCAGTCTTCTACCAAGATCCGACTATTTGGTGTTTAAGAGCATTTTTCCCCAAATGTTACTATCATTATCAAAATATAGTTTTACATTAATGAGTATGTGAGAAGATCACAATTAAATGTAGTAGGGAAGATAATGCTTTACTTCAGCAAAGACATTGCTGTTTATAAGGTAAAAATGCAGACTCCAGGTAGTATTTGATGGACTATACACCTCGTGGAGTCTAAAGTAGTAAAATACAGACTCCATGTAGTATTAAATGAACAATACACCTCGGGGAGTCTAAAGTAGTCTTTAGTCCTAATTCGGTTAATTTAAAGGTTCAAATGGGAACTAGTACATAATTAGGAAGATATATTAGGATAGTTTTATGTATATATAGAAATTACCGTAGTATTAATTACCCTAAGGCCATGAATTATAAGGTAAATGTAAAGATACTCGTAACCATACTGATTAACGGATGTAAACACGACGGCCTGGTGGCGTCGAAAACAGATGTGACATTTGTCACCCCTTGGCTTGGTCGGTTGGGACTATAGCTAGCAGTCAGGATGTGGGATGGTCTGTCCCGTATAGATCTATACACACAATGCCCGCTCTCCCTCCAGGAGACTCTGGTTACCACTCGACAACGGTGAAATCCGCGTCATGAGGATGTATCTAGTATTTTGATTTCTATATACCTTTCTTTTTACTAAAAGTACAAGTTTTTAGAATATTGATATAGCTAAGTTCTCCTTCATGAAAGTTATTGTTGGTTTCTAAACTATACCTATTATAGTTTACTTGAGAGGTTATCTAGGTACCTTTGCTACCCAAAGGCGCTGAACAGGAGTAATAGTTCTAATATCTAAATAGATATACATAATATATAACTAGGATTCCAACGACACTCGGACAAATAACCAGATACTCTAAGTCCACAACCAAACAAGGAGCAGGAAATAAAGAGAGCTATCAGTCCTAAGTGTTGGATTAATGTCTAAGTCCATAACTATATTTGGTATGTACTTGACCCGACCCGGCATGGTCTATTTGGGTTGCACTTCACCGGCATAATTTATATGGATAGTCTTTTGAGAATAGTATATTTATGATTTATATTAATATATTATAAGTTCTAATATATTAATATGGAATCATATTATTTAATCAGTATTGATCAAGAATTAATTTAGAATTAATTAAGTGATCAAAAAGAACTAATTAAACATGGACTCTTATATATATGGAATGGGCCAAGTTCATTTAGGTTGGGCTAAGCTTTCATGGATGGTCCATGGAGCTTTTAACCTATGGATCCTATGTAAATGAAAGGTCATGGGTATTAAGGTTTACATGGATGTAACCCTAATCCTCCATAATATATAAAGGGGTCCTTGGCTCACAAAATTGGGACAAGTGTGTGAAAATAAGAGTGGGCCGATTTTAGTGTGCATACATATTCTCTCAAGTTCTTCCAAGGTGTTTTGGTGATTTTTGATTCCATTTGAGGCTTCCACACTATTGGGGCTAAGCTCTTAAAGCTTGAAGACATCAAGCTACATCAAAAGGTATGTCATCTAACTAGAACTTTGTAGTATAGGTGCTTCATAATATGCTAGTTAGGATGAAAACTTGGAATACTTAATATTTGCATGTATAATAGAGAAAACATAGATCCATGGTTTATAGGGTCGCATTTACACCATAGGAGTGTTAGATTGATCAAAACCCAACAGTGGTGTCAGAGCCATGGGTTGTTTTCTGTTATATTGATGCAAATGTTTTATTTTCAAGTTGAAAAAAAAAGGAAAAAAAACATGACGTTTGTCAAATTTTAAGATAATTACTTGTTTTGTGAAAAACGAATTATTTGTAAAATTTGAATCATTTTTTATATGAGTTGAATTAGGTCAAATTTAGTTTTAAAAGTTTGATCTAAATGTTTTAAGGAGTTACATATTTTGTCAAAAAATTTTGGAGCTCAAAAGTTTTTTTAAAAGTTGTGATCTTAAGAGTTTTTGAAACTTCCATAAGTTATGGATATGAAAGTTTTTAAAAAAAAAAAATTGATTCAAAGTTTTTATGGAGTTACAAAATTTGGTGTTAATGTTTTAAAGAATTCCATAACTTGTTCTTAAGTTATGAAACATGGAAAGTTTCATCATAAAACACCATTAATTCCATAAGTTATGGAATCCAAAGGTTTTCAAGAGTTACAAAACTTGCCTCAAGTTTTGGAATTTGGAAAAAGCTTTTTATGAAAAAAAAGAATTGAATTCTAAAACTCTTGGGTTCATAACTTAAACAATTAATTAAATGGTTTTAATTTTGAATTTAATAATTGGAATTATGATGTTTTATTGAATAATTCAAATTAACTCTTATGGACTTTATTAATAGTTAATTAAAGCGTTTAATTAAATGAGTATTATTATATCCATAAATAAAGATATGGTTTGAGTTTAATTAAATTAAAAAGTTTAGTTTAATTAATAGATTAAACCACCAAGTATTTTAAATGTCTAAAATACACCCTTATACTATTATAATATTAAAAGTTTAATATATTATATGTATAAGAGCAAGTCGTCTTACCAATAGTAGGCCTCATTCACGAAGCCGGTCTATAAGGGGGTATAAGGTTATTGCCTATAAAATGGCAGTTTAATGGGTGCCCACTCTCACTCACCGCTTCCTTGACCGGTGGAGGGTCGTTAGCCGAACAGGTAGGACAAGGACTATAATTCTCCCTTCATTATAAGTATAATGATAAAATACTAAGTAACTAAACACTTATAAATTCCCAATCTTAGTTACTTAGGAAAATGTGAATAAGGTGCTAATCCATGAAATTACACTTTGCACTTTGTTTAAGCTGTTAGTGGAGCGTGTGTGGTTAACCGGCACACTAACCTGGACTTAACAAGGTAGGCAAAGGGTAACTTAATGTTTATCATAGTATCGTTGGAGCGTGTGTGGTTAACCGGCACATCGATTGAGGAGTAAATATTAAGGGTACCAAGTATATTTGCATGGTTACTTCACACCTTGTTTTGTGATCCTCGGCATCCCAGTCACAAAACCTGAAGGGCACACTCAAGATTGAAACATGCCATTGAAAAGTTCAATGAATCTCAAAAGAATCTAGGAGTTTCAAAACCAATTAAAATCTAATAATACATTTCGTTTATCTTGGTGGAAATTGGTGAATCGTCATTCACCTACCTTCAAATATTTTATAGCTTGGATTACGGCATCCCTCTTCCAAGTTATAAAATAGTTTGTTGGGTCCTAGCCTTAATATATCATATTGGGTGTTATATTAAGGACTTAAATCAACTTTACGTGAATTTCTCCCATTGTTGATGTCTGGTTTAGACAACAATGATCTTCCCAAACCAAGCTTTCCTAATGAATATGACTTCCCAAGTTTGGCTCATGGAAGTCATACTTCTCTTCCTCCACCTCCTCCAATTATTCTCCCAAACCCACAAGTTCAAGGTCACTCAAGCCCTAATGGCAAGCAAGGTCTATGTGTGATCACATCTTAGAGATGAAGTCACATATTGACAAGCCGGGAGAGTTGGGTGTCAAACTCTTGAGAAAGTTGGTAGTTCAATCACTTTCTAAGTCACATAGTGAATTCCTTTGGGACTACTATGAAACAGACTATGACATGAACCTTAATGATCTTATCTATTTGCTTGGTGTTGCTGAATCAGCAATAATTTGGAGCACTGGGAGAGAAAATTTGATTAGTAGATCAACTTCCCAAACTACCATGGACATTGACAATGGTAACATTGGATATCCAGAAAAAGCATTCTCTTCCCAATGGAAAGGGATTGGCCATAGTCAACCCGGTTGACCAAATGGTAAAGAGAAAGGCTACGTCTGAGATAGTCCCATTACCAAAGGGTCCATATGTTTATTTTGCCAAAGGAAGGGGCATTGATTGCAAAGCTGCCAAATTTACCTAAGGATGTTAAAGTCAATAAGTTTGACTCTACATCAGGTAGATCCCATTATCTAACTCTGTTAAGTTCTATTTTGAGATCCTCATTACATGATGTGACTGGGTCGCATGTTGATGTTTTAAGAATCAAAGAATAGAGAGAAATTTTAAAGGAAGTATATGTTGATTCTGATCGCGAAGGTGGATTTCGATCGCATCAGAATTTTGAGCAGTTGGTTAAGAAGTTATGATATATTGCTAAGGAATAGATAACAACAATTTTCCATGTGGATTGTAAGGATAAGTTTTTCCGCAAAGTTTTAAAATAAAAGAAAATTGTTTAATTTTATTTATTTGAAGTATCCTTACAATGGCATTTGTGGAAAATTGTTGCTTATATGATTCCACTGACAGCAATATTGGAAAATGGATTTGATTCTTTCATTTGTGGTAGTGTCTAAATTTACCAAATCAGGAAAGTTCCTCATCGCCCAAGTTTCAATTGGACCGAAACTTGGAATCATGCAAGTTGAATAGTATGATGAATGAGAACTTTCAAGCATTGGAAAATCAAGACTAATTACTTGTTCACATGGATGTGTGAGTCAAGTGAAGGACTAAAGGGATCGAGTACACATTCTTGTGCACTCGTCATGTCCACCACAAAGCTCGTTAAGACTATTTGATTTACTAAAGTATAGTAAATATGGTTATACTTACAAGTTTAAGTATAATTCTGAAACATTGGAAAAGTCTCAATGTATGGCAGAACGAATGGGAAGAATCAAATTAGGCAGAAAGATAAAAGTTTCTCAAATCTGAAAAGATGGGAGAGTACTTTAGTATCATGTTTGTGATCATCTTAATGATTTAGAAATCATATCACAATTAGTCCTCTAAAGGTCATCTTAGTGCATTCTTATGACTAAGAAGAGGAGTCATGAATTGTTGAAATGGTTAGATCAGGAAGATGAGTCATACTTCGTTCCAAAACAATTCTTAGAGTCATACTCCAAGATTGTAACTTGAGTGACATATCTTAAAGAAAGGTTTAAAACACTTGTCAAATGTAAGAGTAAAAGTGTCCTACTCTTGTACATTTGAAATTGGTAAGTTGTGATGTTTTGGATAAAACAAAGACCAACTAAGGCCAATTGTGTGAAGTGTTTGTCTTGATAAAGAATCCGCACTATCTCTTGAATATTTGGCAAGATAGTATTATATGTCAAGAGGATAGTGGGAGTCTTAAAGATCCTAAAAAGAATTTCAAGAACTAATCAAGAATAAAACCTGAGGTTCTTCACTAGCACACGACTTGAGGTTTATAACCTATCGTGTTGACATATTCTTTGCCCATTCCAGTTAAGGTGGGCTTTGCATAAGAGTTCTGAAAGTTCTCAATTGGTTGCATAACAACTTGGAAGCAATGGCAGGCCCTGTACTGCCAGGTGGCAAGAAGTTAAGATTGCATAAGTTCAGTCCATATGAGTTTGGATTTGTCATTATCCTTGTCTTGTGACTATGGTTTTGACGATTCACATGGATAAGAACACATACACCATAAAATCTAAGGGTCATAAGGTTTCTCTCCGAGTCATGAAAATGATGGTGAGGAAACACTTCCACCAAGTAGATTTGAAGCGGATGGCAAAAGGTCTAAACAATTGAGACTATGATTACGTCATCCCTTTTCATAGTTCTGAAATTGTTTAGACACACATGCATGCTATCTAAGGAAAGGTGTATGATTTTGATAAAGTTTTATCAAAGCATCTCGTATCAGAAATCTGAACTTTGGTAAGAAAGTCAATAAAGTATTGATTTCTAGAAGTCCAACTGATTTCTGAGTACATGTCAAAGCTAGTTGGAGCATAAGTGTTATGCTAATAATCATCATGTTAGTGGGAGCATGATAATTATTGTTAGTGTTGCATGTTAGCAATGTTAATTATAGAAAACAAAAGTTTCAATTCATGAGGTTGCAGGGGTTGAAAAAGTTGTTTTGCTATAATTAAGGTAGAGGATATTATACTTCATTTCAATTCTAAAAGGCTTAGATAGATATTTTAATCATCTTTATTCAAGAATATATATATGAATTTCATGTTGGAATGGTTCAACTTAAGGAAATTCTATATATTGCGTTCTCAAAATTCGATTATGATTACGGCATCCCTCTTCATAGTCAATTTTGAGAACATGGCAAACAAAAAATATTGTAGCAAAAGACTGGTCTAGAATCATGTCTTTTTGTGAGACATCATGAATCGTGTCCCCTTTGCTTTGGTTACAATATCGATTACATGTGCTATAATATTTATCCTTTATAAATTTTCCAAATGCCTTGGGCCATTAAGAAGGGGAAAAGGTATAGAAGTGGATATGACTAAAGTGATTAAGCAATTATCGAGGACAATCTAAGGTTTACCAAAGATTGGTTGCTCAGGGACAGTTGGAAGTATAGTGTTATTCTAGAGGACCATATTGACATAGTCTGAAAAGCGGCAACTCTTGTTCAGAAGTAGTAGTCAAAATGGGAATATGGAGTTGTCTCCATAGGTGGAAGTTATCTGTGTAAGATTAGAAAACTTAATGCTAGAAGGATATTCAAAGCAATGTTGTTTGAATTAGTTTCCATGGAGTTGATCTTCATTGGAATGCCCTGTAATGACTGTTGACAAGTCTTTATGACCTTGTACATATTTATTACAAGAGGGTCAGTGCATACAAGTTTAAAATCTAAACAGATTTCAGTAAATGATAAGAATTTGGAACTCTTACATTTTTCGATAAGGAGTTGGGAGTGTGAAAAGAGAATCATTGAAATTATGTTCAATTGATCTAGTTCACAAAGAAAAGGATCATAGACCAACATAGAGTGCATACTTGGTGTATGGCAAAGCTATTGTTTAGAAAAACATAGTGTACATGCTTGGAGCATGGGACAACTAGTGTTTTTAATTCAGGTATAAAGTTGATAAAACCGAAACAATGAATAATGAGTAATCAGTATGGTGATAAATAAAAGTGGTCTATTTATATTCATAGGTTTTGATACCATATTTGATTCATTTATTCTTGTGTTTCACTTTGCATGTTTTGACTTCCATAATAACTAGGTTATTCTTCTGGAATGACTAAGTAATTCAAACCATCCACAGTCAGTCATATGTTGGAAGTAGATATGAATCAAGACTGTCATGGGTTGGCTTGTAGAGGCCCAAGTTGGTGGACAAAGTTGTGCTACAACACTCATGAGTCCTCATAAGTTCTGAGTATTGGATTCAACCCGCGCTCATTTGAATCACTTCATGGATTTTATCACGAGTGATCATGAGATGATAATATCTTATATTGTTCAAACCTAGAGATATGAGTTGTTACTATGAGTTGGTTGTACATTGATTGCATGAAACCGCATTGGTAACTCGATGTTATAAAACGTGCCTTTGTGTATGATTCAACAAGTAGTAGAACAAGCCATATGAGTCGAAGTTTATCCATTCCTTTTACCTTCGGGATAAAAGCGATATTTATGGGCCCCTCGATGATTTAATGATGACACATGTGAGTGCTTGGCCAAGCCAGGACTGATTTGATTTGTTCAATCAGTCAGCCATCATAAATCGAAAATCGGGAAACAACTAGTGGCAGGAACAGGTTTGCAGCATAACCTCATCAGCATTTCTCAACTAGTGGCAGGAACAGGTTTGAAATTCTCGTTTGACGATGAGGGTTCTGAAATAACTGAAAAACAAATGAAGTATATTCTGCTAAAATCTAAGCGAAAAGGGGAGATGTTTCCTCTAAATCTCAACCCGATAAAAGGAAAGCCAGCTATATGTTTGCTGTCAAAGGCGAACTTAGATGAAAGCTGTATTGGATTAATGTCTAAGTCCATAACTATATTTGGTATGTACTTGACCCGACCCGGCATGGTCCATTTGGGTTGCACTTCACCGGCATAATTTATATGGATAGTCTTTTGAGAATAGTATATTTATGATTTATATTAATATATTATAAGTTCTAATATATTAATATGGAATCATATTATTTAATTAGTATTGATCAAGAATTAATTTAGAATTAATTAAGTGATCAAAAAGAACTAATTAAATATGGACTCTTATATATATGGAATGGGCCAAGTTCATTTAGGTTGGGCTAAGCTTTCATGGATGGTCCATGGAGCTTTTAACCCATGGATCCGATGTAAATGAAAGGTCATGGGTATTAGGGTTTACATGGATGTAACCCTAATCCTCCATAATAGATAAAGGGGTCCTTGGCTCACAAAATTGGGACAAGTGTGTGAAAATAAGAGTGAGCCGATTTTAGTGTGCATACATATTCTCTCAAGTTCTTCCAAGGTGTTTTGGTGATTTGTGATTCCATTTGAGGCTTCCACACTATTGGGGCTAAGCTCTTAAAGCTTGGAGACATCAAGCTACATCAAAAGGTATGTCATCTAACTAGAACTTTGTAGTATAGGTGCTTCATAATATGTTAGTTAGGATGAAAACTTGGAATAGTTAATATTTGCATGTATAATAGAGAAAACATAGATCCAAGGTTTATAGGGTTGCATGTACACCATATGAGTGTTAGAATGCTCAAAACCCTACACTAAGTCCTTCAAATCCTACTTATATAACTATATCTATACAGACATGAATCTAATAAGAATATAAGTTTAAAAGACTTCGATAAAAGTTTAGTAATTTAAAAAGAGATTTTTGTATTTTAAAAGAGATTTGAAAACAAGATTTGAAAACCATTAGTTGGATAAAACAGTTTAACATGCAAACATCTACTTGCTTGACAGTTATTAATCGCATGTGATTGATATATTAACTTAGTAATTCAACTTGTATTCCCCCCCATAAAAGCATTTAAAATCATTTCAAAGGTTGATTAAGGGGTATGAACTCACCTGTAGTGGGTGATTCGGATGAAAGGATGGTATAGGATGCTAAGTGTCAAGTGAGGACTTGAACACACACGCGGATCCTATTTAGTATATAATGACACATATATGCATCTAATTAGTCCTTTACCAAGTAATTAAATAAGTTAAGACACTCTAATACATGGATAAAACTTTGATTCAAGTGTTAGGAGTGCTAAAGGGTTGTATCTATAGAGAGTATGGCCTCACATTGGAGTTTACTTCCCATTTGGTAACAACACATGAGTTTACGGCCCAAGGTCATTACCCCCATGAGTTTACGGCCTTAAACTCATGGTAATTTGTACCATTGTGTGATTTAAGGTCTTATACCCCTCAAGGAAGTGTTCTAGGTTTGTATCAAAGGCTTAGGAAGGGACTAGGGCTCAAAATCGCTCTTCATTGGGGTTTACGGTTCTTGGACCACTCCTTGGAGTTTACTGTGACAACCGTCAAAATTCGAGTCGGTTCTAAGATTTGACTAAACTTAGTTTCATGTATAAGCACGACACATACTAGACTTAGTAACTAGAAGTTAAGATATAACCTACTAGAAACTTGGAAACAATTAGAATCACTGGATAGTATACTTAGATTTCACATTGATATGTGAATTCTACAACTACTTAACTGTAGTGAATATCCATATTTAGGTCACTCTTTGACTCGAACACCTTTTCATGAATCATATACACCCATCATGCACTTGACCTAGTAGTAGAAATTAGGTCAAAGTCTCATAGAAACTTAAGTCAAAGTTGAAGACTAAGACTAGTATACTTGATTCCTCAATTTCGCTTGAATCTCGGAATCACTACATAGAATGCCAGTAAACCTGTAAAAATAAATTACAAGCATTATTTCTAACTTGAATAAGAGTTAGGAAACACAAATATAATTTGAAGTCTCAAAGATTCAATTCATTTTGATATTTAAAGTTTATTAAACTCCAAAACCCTAAAAACCCTAAATACCTAATTTTATAAACTTTAACCTTAAAAATTATATGAAAATAATTATGAACCTTACAATATTTATTTAAAATAATTTAATTTAGGAAAAATATAATCAATGGAAAATAAAATTTAGGTCATTGATATTAATCTTATTACACAAGTTAAAAGAAATTCATGAGTAAAGAACCAAATTCCATTTAAAATGCAAATTTTATAAAAATTTGGAAAAAGTTTATAAATTTAAAAGAAACAATTTAAATGAATGAAAATAATAGAGGATCTCCTCTCTCCTCTCTCTCCTCTTCCCAACACACTCAATCACTTTCCCAACACACTCACTCCATCTTTTTCTCTCTCATTTCTCTCTCACACTCCCACACACATTTTCTCTCTTTCTCTCTCTATGAACCACAAAATTTTCCAGCAAACAAGTCCAAGAACAATCAAGATACTTAAAATCTTCATCATCTAGTGGTGTTCATTAAGGTAGAACACGATTTCCTTTCATTTTCCTTCAAGTTTTCATGGATTTTCTTGCATTTTCTTGTTCTTCTACACCATTCTCTTAGAAAATTTGTGTGAATGTTCATTCACTTCAGTTTTGATGATGATGGTGGTAGATTTTCACCAAAAACATCTTGCATGTTACAAAATGGTGAAGATCCATGACCTAAACCTAAGTCAAAACCATGGAAATGCACTTTTCTACACGATTTGGTGGAAAATCACCACATGCATCCAAAGTTTTCTATTAAAAACGAATTTTAAACATTTCAAACTCATGAATGATCTTCAAACAAACATGCATGTGATGATCTTCAAGCTTAGAAGCTAGATCATCAAAGTATGTTGTTAAAACCTTTCAAATATGTTCATAAAGGATTTATTTCGAAATAAATATCTAAAACTCCTTTTCTGACCAAATCTGATTTTTCTTAGATTCCCATCAACAAGATAAGATGATCTGTAAATTTCCAGAGAATAATTCATTTTTCTCGAATTATTATAATTAATGCAATAAAATAGAGCAATAAATCATATAAAATACTTTCTGAAGCTTATAAATTCTAGGTAAATTCGTGGATGACTCCTATGCTAAATAATGACTTCTTATTAAGTTTCATCGACTTTTGTTACTGTTTAGTATGGTTTTGAATTTACTTTTTGTTTAGTTCCAATAAATCATAAAACCACTTTAGAAAATGTTAAATTGCTATATAGCAATTTTCGCAGTTGCTACCGGAGGTATAAGACTCAGACAAGTATTTTCAGAATTTTTGATAATGTATTCATATTTTTCTCCGATTTTTGTGTATATAATGGACTAAAACCAGGAAAAATAGTTCTACTCATCCAAAATTCATGAAAATTTACTAGAAGACCTTAAAATATATTAGAACTCTAAATAAAAATTTTGAAGATTTTTCTATTCAGTATACTATTTTTCTCCTATTTTCTAGGATTAAATACACTTAAATCCACAAAATCGGATTTCAGTATATAAAAACCACATTTTGTATTTTTCCCAGATTATTTACTCTATAAATGAAGTTTACAAAATTTTTTGGTAATTTACTTTAACTGTTTAATAATTATTATTCAATTAATGATTATTTAAGAGGATTAAAAAAGGAAAAATAGCAACACTAATTGAAAAATATCTTTTATATTTTTCACAGCTTCTACATATATAATAACAGTGTTACAAAAATTTTGGACAATTTTGGAAACTATTTTCTAATTATCTCCATTTTTATTAGAATAAATGCACAAAAATCATAAAATTGGGTTAAACAGTTTATAAATACATTTTTATATTTTTCCCAGCTTAAGTATGTGTAATGGCAGTAATATAAGAAGTTTGGGAATTTTCTTAACTGATTGCTATTTTTCATGAATTTATATCTATTTAGAGAATTAAATATAAGAAAATTGGTTATACATATCTAAAAACCATGAAAATTTATATGGAAGTCTTTTAATGTAGTTAGAACCAAAATCTGAAGTTTGGTAATTTTTATTAACTTTTTACTATTTTTCCATGATTTTATGATTATTCAAGGAATTAAATGGTGAAAAATAATTAGACAAATCAAAAAGTCAAGAAAATTTATCTAAAGGTCTTTGACTTCAATTAAAACTGAAATGCAAAGTTTGGGAAAGTTTAGAACTAAATTGATTTAGTTTTTGAATATTTAATCATTGGAATACCTCTTAAAATGTTAAATATTAACATTTTAATAATGGGAATTTTCCACTTAAATTGTTAGATAAAAATTGATTCATTGAAATTTAATTTTCATAGAAATATGTTTAAAATTTATCAATATTAATTTTGACACAATATTGGCATAATTCTATTGTAGTAGTAAGTATACTAGTGTTAGATTTCTATTAGAGACTCACTAGCGAATATCATTATTGTAGGAATCGGTAGTGGTACGAGTGAAGCGTAGTTCAAGACACCATTTGCATCATCTCAATGCATTGTGAGTATTCACCACTCCCCTATTTTCGGTTTTTATGTTTTGGGGTGGAAAAGCATGTCCTAAACTATTTATGTTCGTTGTATTTAATTTGACTTGTATCAAACTTGGTTGCTAAATGTTGCTATGTATGTGTATGCTATTGTTAATTCATGAGGCCTTATCGCGTTTAAGTCCCTGGAATCAATTCACACAACTCATTAACTCATTTGAGCCTATGGTTATTATGGATAGCGCTATTAGGAGGTAGACAATTCCTCACTCGCACGATTCGCTTGAGTGCATTTTACCATATTTCTCTATGTTAGCGATAGACATAGAAGAGGGCACCCTCGGTCATTAGGCTTGGGTTGTGAACTCATGGTATAATCATTATGCACATACGAACCTTGTATCTTGTTTTAGCAACAAACTTTATTTCCCATGAGAATATGAACGTTGCATCTCATTTGGGCAACATACTTTATCTCTCATGATGACAACGAACTTTGTTTATGCAAACTTATTTACTCGTTTTTGCAATATATTTCTATTTATGGAAACTTTATTTCCCATGAGAATATGAACGTTGCATCTCATTTGGGCAACATACTTCATTTCTCATGATGACAACAAACTTTGTTTAAGCAAACTTATTTACTCATATTTGCAATATATTTCTATTTATGGAAACTTTATTTCCCATGAGAATATGAACGTTACATCTCATTTGGGCAACATACTTCATTTCTCATGATGACAACAAACTTCGTTTACACAAACTTATTTACTCATATTTGCAATATATTTCTATTTATGGAAACTTTATTTCCCATGAGAATATGAACGTTACATCTCATTTGGGCAACATACTTCATTTCTCATGATGACAACAAACTTTGTTTATGCAAACTTATTTACTCATTTTTGGAATATATTTTCATTTATGGAAACTCTTATAAGAACTTTGAGTTCAATTCAAGAAACTAATATTATTTTTAAATCTGTGAGTACTCACCAACTATATTTTTATAGTTGACGCTCGTTTTACATGCTTTTTCAGGAATCATCGAGTAAGTGGCACTTAGGGACACATCATTGTTAGGAGCATTCGCATGTGTTGTATTTCAATTTACATTGTTATTGCTTTTAAAATTTGTTCAAACGCATTGTAAATTTGTAAAGATTTTTAATACTGTGGTTGGTGTTGTCTTCCAACTTTTGCTATGAAACCCTTTATACTGCCATGCCTCGTGTTTCCGCTTTAGCGGGGTGTGACAGAAAATGGTATCAGAGCCGAAAATTATAAAGAATACCGGATTTCCTTTGGAGAACCACAACTATAGCCAAAACAATTTCTAGACATTTTTAAAATACTGAACATACTACTGGTATAACTAATTCGAGTACGCATTATTGGACTTTAATTAAGTATAACCTGGCCAACTATGCCTAATTAAGTAAAATTAATGCGAGGCTGGAAACGGTTATACTAGAATTATGTTCCAAACAATTTTCAACTTAAACTTTTGAAAAACAAAATTTTTCGGTGTGCGTACGGGCATTGCATATTATAGGCATTCATCTAGATACACTTAGAAACTAAGTGAACTTTTATAACAATGCCTTTATTTAGAAATATTCTTATCCCTTATCAAGTGCTAGGTTAACCACTTAGGTTATATCACTAGCCACTCTAGGAGCAATGCACTTAGTACCGAGGATGAGTATTCCTTGGTAGCTATTGAATTTAGATGTAAGGTTAGTAGCTAGATAGACACTACTAATAATCCTATGTCGAAACTTATACCAATTATTCCTCAATACCTCTTCATCGTCTTCGTACTATAGTTACAACTAGGAAAGCGTTCCAATACCGACACAGATGAAAATTGGAGCATCACGTAAGGAGGTAGATGAGTCTCCACTAAATAATCACTTGGATACCATTGGCGGGCATTCCGGATTCGACTCACGAGGAGACACGGAGGTTTAACTCATACGTGAGAACTTATTACTTCGCTACGATTTAGCTCTAGGTTGTTTCCCACCTTGAGCTTAAAACTTAACATAGGATATCCCTTTGACCTCTATAAAAGGCTGCGAAACTGCATTGGCACCATAAAATGTTTTACAAACAATTTTTCTTGTCCTTTATCTTGGGAAAAAGACATCGGTACTCGCCTTATACTTGCCTTATACTCGCCTTAGTATTTAGGTACGATCATCTACACTAATCTACCTATCCCTTACTTTTAATCTTCCATCGAAAAGTTATTTTGCTTCATCGGTTTTGTTTATCATCGATAAAATATTTTATAACCACTTCATACAACTTAGTAGACCATTCCAAACAATGTAAGCCATATTCTCGCTAAAATCTTTTGACAACTTGCTTTAACTTAACAATTTTCTTCAAAACTCAATTTAACCAATATTGGTTTTAACATTGCTATTTCAATTTCAATTCAAATCCATTTCAATGGATAGATGTGCTTTTAAGGGCATATAAACCATTTTAAACCTTGCTTACCTTTTTGACACGTTTTCGAAAAACTTAGAAACATTTTCTTTTATAAAAGAGTTTAAATTCTATTCTATAAAACTTAGACATCTGACATTGAAGTTTATATTACGTGTAAAAGCTTCATCAGATCTTTCAAACCACTTTTGTTTTGACTCTTTTGACCACTTTCTCATTTAGGCATTGTACTTTACTTAAATGTGTTTTCTTGAAACCAAACATGATATTTTTTTTACAACTTTCTACTCCAAGCGTGATTACAAGGCATCACTAATGCGTACATTTCAAAACACACCTTATTTGTATATTTTATTACAAATTAGTTAAATAATCTGTAAAACTTCTAAAATATAAAGCATTGCAAAACTTAGTGTTCACTTTTAAATTTCCAGTGACGCACCTTCAACAATGTATAATTACTCTTCTAAATCTATTTAGTCTTTACCTTATATGTTTTAACTATTATTGAACTCCATTGTAAAAAGTCAAATTGTCAGATTTTCAACTACCGTTTGTAGTGCTTCTCCTTTTTCACAAATGGAGTTTAACTTAATAAGATAACTCGTGATTTTTAGCAAACATTTTAAGACCCCCACACGTCTATTTAATCATCAACATACATCAAATATTGAAGTTTGAAAAATATCTCGACTTGGCTTTAAATATACGTATACATATTATTCTTAAAAATTTTAACAATAGCAATCATTGTCGCTGGTACCTTACTTTTCTATCCCCCGCACTTGATTTCTTGCCCTCCTTCTAATTTTAGATATTGCACACCCACGATAATAACTTAATACATTGACTAACTTTGTTTCTGTCTATTTTGCTTCTCGTGGTATCATGTTCGTACGCATACAGACTAGAAGTCTATCCTTTCGTTTTGAGCGATTAATACGTGTATAGTCGTGAGACATAATTTTGATTTAGTCAACTTCGATATATTCAGATACGCCTTTTATCATATACATTTTGTTTTTATTTTAAAATCTACTGAAAAAAAAGTAATCCTTATTTATATTTGTTCTTTCGATCTAAATTCGAAAACTTGATTTAAAACGCAATTTTCATTGTATTTCCCTTACAATTAATACACAAGGTGACTGCCCTTGTTCTTATCATTTTTCAAAATCCAGAAAATATATGTCAAGAATACATTTCTTATGTTTCATCTTTTCTTTAAAATCATAAAAAGTTTTAAATATTACAATTATTTATCCTTCAAATGATTATTTTTGTAGAATCACTAAATTAAGAATGCGCTGTTTTCGATGATCGACATATTTACACATTTCTTAAATAGCATTCTACTTTGTAATTTTTAGTGAGTTCCTAAACTCACAACTTTGCTTTCATAAATATTCTGACCCGTAAGCTTGAACTTGTCCTGACTTAGACAATTAGACAATTTTTCGAAAGAGTAATCAAAATATTTTTGCATAAATTCCCTTATTGATGACTTAAACTTGTAACCTTAATTAATCTTTATATTATTTTACTACTTCGTTTGATCGCCAAACATGTATTTTCATTATCTTGGAATTATTACATATTTTGATAATAGTGAGATTAATTATCATTTCTAAACACGCATTTTGATAACAGTGAGATTTTTATCACTTCTAAACACTTAAAATGCTATCTACACAATTTGATTTAATCGCCTCCATTTGCAACATTGACTCTCTAAATATATATATTCTTCAATTATGGTTCTATTATAGTTAGAGTACCTGTAGTGGAAATTATAACTTCGGAAATCCTCGATCGTTTCGTAACTTTAATTTTTGACGGGACTTAAATAGTTTTACGCTTGAGATGTACTAATAGCACGTATCATTAGGAACTTACCCTTGATTGCTTCTCTTTCATTCGTGCTACCCCTTCTTATTTCGGAATATATCTTTTCCATATTTAGTAGCCCACACGAAAGTGAACAAATTGTTCCTAATCTCTTCTTTATTAAGCGGCGAATTTGCACTTAGTGCTAATTTAGAATGCGACTTAAGGATCAATGCAGACTTAACGCTGAATGCAGTTGGTGCTTCGGCAAAAATTATAAGTCTCTTGATTCAGATAATATCTAATTAAATAATCTTTTCAACTAGGGCACCAAGGTTGGATCATGATTTCCATGAACCATATTTCCCACAATCTAGACGATAGAACTCGAATTAGGGACGCACTAATTTGACTGTAGCTAAAGAATTGGGTTCTCCCCTTGAGGAATTAACCCAAAATAATCAAAGAGCTCTTCAAGTCACCATCTCTCCAATTATACAATTGTATTCGGCTGAGTTTTAATAGAATGTGTCACGAATTGAATTTCGGGACGAAATTCTTTCAACCGGGGGAGACTGTGACAACCGTCAAAGAGTCGGTTCTAAGATTTGACTAAACTTAGTTTCACGTATAAGCACGACACATACTAGACTTAGTAACTAGAAGTTAAGATATAACCTACTAGAAACTTGGAAACAATTAGAATCACTGGATAGTATACTTAGATTTCACATTGATATGTGAATTCTACAACTACTTAATTGTAGTGAATATCCATATTTAGGTCACTCTTTGACTCGAACACCTTTTCATGAATCATATACACCCATCATGCACTTGACCTAGTAGTAGAAATTAGGTCAAAGTCTCATAGAAACTTAAGTCAAAGTTGAAGACTAAGACTAGTATACTTGATTCCTCAATTTCGCTTGAATCTCGGAATCACTACATAGAATGCCAGTAAACCTGTAAAAATAAATTACAAGCATTATTTCTAACTTGAATAAGAGTTAGGAAACACAAATATAATTTGAAGTCTCAAAGATTCAATTCATTTTGATATTTAAAGTTTATTAAACTCCAAAACCCTAAAAACCCTAAATACCTAATTTTATAAACTTTAACCTTAAAAATTATATGAAAATAATTATGAACCTTACAATATTTATTTAAAATAATTTAATTTAGGAAAAATATAATCAATGGAAAATAAAATTTAGGTCATTGATATTAATCTTATTACACAAGTTAAAAGAAATTCATGAGTAAAGAACCAAATTGTATTTAAAATGCAAATTTTATAAAAATTTGGAAAAAGTTAATAAAATTTAAAAGAAACAATTTAAATGAATGAAAATAATAGAGGATCTCCTCTCTCCTCTTCAATTTTCGGATCTCTTCTCTCTCTCTCCTCTCTCTCCTCTTCCCAACACACCCACTCCATCTTTTTCTCTCTCATTTCTCTCTCACACTCCCACACACATTTTCTCTCTTTCTCTCTCTATGAACCACGAAATTTTCCAGCAAACAAGTCCAAGAACACTCAAGATACTTAAAATCTTCATCATATAGTGGTGTTCATTAAGGTAGAAGACGATTTCCTTTCATTTTCCTTCAAGTTTTCATGGATTTTCTTGCATTTCCTTGTTCTTCTACACCATTCTCTTAGAAAATTTGTGTGAATGTTCATTCACTTCAGTTTTGATGATGATGGTGGTAGATTTTCACCAAAAACATCTTGCATGTTACAAAATGGTGAAGATCCATGACCTAAACCTAAGTCAAAACCATGGAAATGCACTTTTCTACACGATTTGGTGGAAAATCACCACATGCATCCAAAGTTTTCTTTCAAAAACGAATTTTAAACATTTCAAACTCATGAATGATCTTCAAACAAACATGCATGTGATGATCTTCAAGCTTAGAAGCTAGATCATCAAAGTATGTTGTTAAAACCTTTCAAATATGTTCATGAAGGATTTATTCCGAAATAAATATCTAAAACTCCTTTTCTGACCAAATCCGATTTTTCTCATATTCCAATCAACAAGATAAGATGATCTGTAAATTTCCAGAGAACAATTCATTTTTCTCCAATTATTATAATTAATGCAATAAAATAGAGCAATAAATCATATAAAATACTTTCTGAACCCTATAAATTCTAGGTAAATTCGTGGATGACTCCTATGCTAAATATTGACTTCTTATTAAGTTTCATCGACTTTTGTTACTGTTTAGTGTGGTTTTGAATTTTCTTTTTGTTTAGTCCCAATAAATCATAAAACCACTTTAGAGAATGTTAAAATGCTATATAGCAATTTTCGCAATTGCTACCGGACGTATAAGACTTAGACAAATATTTTCAGAATTTTTGATAATGTATTCATATTTTTCCCCGATTTTTGTGTATATAATGGACTAAAAACAGGAAAAATAGTTCTACTCATCCAAAATTTATGAAAATTTACCAGAAGACCTTAAAATATATTAGAACTCTAAATAAAAATTTTGAAGATTTTTCTATTCAGTATACTATTTTTCTCCTATTTTCTAAATTAAATACACTTAAATCCACAAAATCAGATTTCAGTATATAAAAACCACATTTGGTATTTTTCCCAGATTATTTACTCTATAAATGAAGTTTACAAAATTTTTTGGTAATTTACTTTAACTGTTTAATAATTATTATTCAATTAATGATTATTTAAGAGGATTAAACGAGGAAAAATAGCAACACTAATTGAAAAATATCTTTTATATTTTTCACAGCTTCTATATATATAATAACAGTGTTACAAAAATTTTGGACAATTTTGGAAACTGTTTTCTAATTATCTCCATTTTTATTAGAATAAATGCACAAAAATCATAAAATTGGGTTAAACAGTTTATAAATCTATTTTTATATTTTCCCAGCTTAAGTATATGTAATGGCATTAATATAAGAAGTTTGGGAAATTTTCTTAACTGATTGCTATTTTTCATGAATTTATATCTATTTAGAGAATTAAATATAAGAAAATTGGTTATACATATCTATAAACCATGAAAATTTATCTGAAAGTCTTTTAATGTAGTTAGAACCAAAATCTGAAGTTTGGTAATTTTTATTAACTTTTTATTATTTTTCCATGATTTTATGATTATTCAAGGAATTAAATGGTGAAAAATAATTAGATAAATCAAAAAGTCAAGAAAATTTATCTAAAGGTCTTTGACTTCAATTAAAACTGAAATGCAAAGTTTGGGAAAGTTTAGAACTAAATTGATTTAGTTTTTGAATATTTAATCATTGGAATACCTCTTAAAATGTTAAATATTAACATTTTAATAATGAGAATTTTTCACTTAAATTGTTAGATAACAATTGATTCATTGAAATTTAATTTTCACAGAAATATGTTTAAAATTTATCAATATTAATTTTGACACAATATTGGCATAATTCTATTGTAGTAGTAAGTATACTAGTGTTAGATTTCGATTAGAGACTCACTAGCGAATATCATTATTGTAGGAATCGGTAGTGGTACGAGTGGAGCGTAGTTCAAGACACCATTTGCATCATCTCAATGCATTGTGAGTATTCAACACTCCCCTATTTTCGGATTTTATGTTTTGGGGTGGTAAAGCATGTCCTAAACTATTTATGTTCGTTGTATTTAATTTGACTTGTATCAAACTTGGTTGCTAAATGTTGCTATGTATGTGTATGCTATTGTTAATTCATGAGGCCTTATCGCGTTTAAGTCCCTGGAATCAATTCACACAACTCATTAACTCATTTGAGCCTATGGTTATTATGGATAGCGCTATTAGGAGGTAGACAATTCCTCACTCGCACGATTCGCTTGAGTGCATTTTACCATATTTCTCTATGTTAGCGATAGACATAGAAGAGGGCACCCTCGGTCATTAGGCTTGGGTTGTGAACTCATGGTATAATCATTATGCACATACGAACCTTGTATCTTGTTTTAGCAACAAACTTTATTTCCCATGAGAATATGAACGTTGCATCTCATTTGGGCAACATACTTTATCTCTCATGATGACAACGAACTTTGTTTATGCAAACTTATTTACTCATTTTTGCAATATATTTCTATTTATGGAAACTTTATTTCCCATGAGAATATGAACGTTGCATCTCATTTGGGCAACATACTTCATTTCTCATGATGACAACAAACTTTGTTTACGCAAACTTATTTACTCATATTTGCAATATATTTCTATTTATGGAAACTTTATTTCCCATGAGAATATGAACGTTACATCTCATTTGGGCAACATACTTCATTTCTCATGATGACAACAAACTTCGTTTACGCAAACTTATTTACTCATATTTGCAATATATTTCTATTTATGGAAACTTTATTTCCCATGAGAATATGAACGTTACATCTCATTTGGGCAACATACTTCATTTCTCATGATGACAACAAACTTTGTTTATGCAAACTTATTTACTCATTTTTGGAATATATTTTCATTTATGGAAACTCTTATAAGAACTTTGAGTTCAATTCATGAAACTAATATTATTTTTAAATCTGTGAGTACTCACCAACTATATTTTTATAGTTGACGCTCGTTTTACATGCTTTTTCAGGAATCATCGAGTAAGTGGCACTTAGGGACACATCATTGTTAGAAGCATTCGCATGTGTTGTATTTCAATTTACATTGTTATTGCTTTTAAAATTTGTTCAAACCCATTGTAAATTTGTAAAGATTTTTAATACTATGGTTGGTGTTGTCTTCCAACTTTTGCTATGAAACCCTTTATACTGCCATGCCTCGTGTTTCCGCTTTAGCGGGGTGTGACATTTATGGTCGTAAACCCTTGAGTTTACGGTCGTAAACCCTTGAGTTTACGGTCGTAAACTCATGGTCACTCCTACCATTTCGTGATTTGGGGTCTTTAGCTCATGCATGCAAGGTTCTAGCCCAATATTCAAGCCCTAGAACGTGTTGGGGCACTTAAACACCACTTGGTGGTGTTTACGGTTCAAGGAGATCCCTTGACCGTAAACGCATGTGTTATTGAGGGTTTTTGATGTTTTTCAATGGTTTAACAAGTATTCTAAGTAAATAACTAGTTAGGAGGAGTGTACTTACTTATAGGAAGCTTGTAAGAGTGATTTAGGCCCAAAACACTAGTGTGTGTTCTTGGTGTTCTTGAAGAACACTTGAAGATCTAAGAAAAGAGGAGATTCCATGGATGAAATCATGTATAAACACTAGATAAAGTGTTATATCAACAAATCTAGGGAAGAAACACTTACATTTTTGGAAGCTTGGAAGGAATGTGATATGATACTTGAGAGAGAATTGTGAGTGTTCTTGAGCTAGGAAGTGAAAAATGAGCCAAAAACGACTAAGTGTCATATTTATACTCATTAGAGTTTACGGCCGTAAACTCCATGTTTGGGGCCGTAAACTCCAAATTCTTGGAGTTTTGAGACTTAAGTGATGCACGACAACCTCTAAAGTATACTTCCTATAATTATTTATCGAAGTACTAGGCTTTTGAATACTCAAAATGACTCCAAACAGCTTAGAATTTAGCGAAAACAAATCTGACCTCTAATGGGGTGAATAGTTGTACCAGATAGAAATTCCGGGTTGTCACATCATCCCCCCGTTAGAGGGAATTTCGTCCCGAAATTAGAGTTTAAGCAATACGCAGTTTTAATTTAACGAAGCAAAAAGATGAGGATATATATCAGTGTCATCTGATCCTCTCGCTCCTAAGTGAATTCAGGTCCTCGCTCGGCGTTCCAGCGAGCCTTCACTGTCGGGACACGGCTTTGCTTTGTTCGCTTGACCTCTCGGTCGATGTTCTCTACAGGTTTTCCCACGAAGTTGAGGCTCTCATTGATTTCGATTTCGTCGAGTGGGGTTACAAGAGCCTCGTCGGAGAAGAACTTTTTCAAGTTTGAGACGTGGATAGATTAGGGCGGAATTTATGGAATCCCTAAAGTAGTTGAGGTCTGATGGATGATGGACCAATTCTTATCAAGAATCTCTGATGGTCCTAAGCTCTTGGGGAAATCGGACGTTTTAGTACCTGGAATATAATGTACTTCCATGGTGAGATCATCACTGGGCGTGATCGTCGTTTTGAAGTTCCAAAAGTTTTCTCTTACCGAAGGTGTAGTCCTTTTGATTGGTTCTTAGGAAGCTCAGGTCGTCTTCGGATTCGTATTTCTTACTGGTTGGCTTTCGGGGGTTTTCTGGATCATTGGAGGCGTTGACTATGGGCTGGCATCTACTGGTTACGTGGCATCTACCTCAGTCCAGTGCAAAAATGGACTTGCACTTCTGACTCATGAGGTGTTTCTAACAGAATATCACAAAGTCAGTATGATAGAGAGCTTTACCAGACGATGCTTATAAAAATTTAAATTTTCATCATCGTATACTAGATGCTTTCACAGTATGATCCCTAATCGGAAAGAATCATTCTCTCACTCGCTTCGCTGTTTCATGGGTAGCAGTCTCTGATCAGCGCTAGCTTCGCCATTAGAGATTTTCTGAAGTGATTGACTATTTCGGGAGGTGGTTCTACTATCTCTTTAGAGACAGTATACTTTGGGACACCTAGTAGTCTATCAAATCTCTAAGACATGCTCCATTCTTCATTGTGTCTGCTCCCTCCAGTTTGTAGGAAGCGCGTGTTTTTGTATAACCCATCGACTAACACCTAGACTGGGGTCGAGTCCACAATCTCTTTATGACCTGGGTTATAAAGCTTTACGCAAGTTACCATGTACTTTACTCAAGTATTCTTGGTCGCGGAGGTAATCATGTGCTTCTTAGCATCCTAGTATTAACTTTGGTGAATGCAGACTATTATTTATAGGGCGACGGTGACTATTCTCGCATGAGGAGGCACTATCTCAACTTCTACCGTCCTAGGTTCTTCTCGTCTGTATCTGGATGAACGAAGCGCTTGAGTAGTGCGAGCATCCCTTGCAACTACTCTCCTGGTGTTACCGAGTTTCTCTGTCTAGATTAAATCTAGATAACATAGGTTTCTGCCACTCAGAACCTCTAATTTCCTCATCCATTCTTCTCAGAGTTTGTCACACCCCAAAACCGGAACGGCGGAATCGTTCAGGGGTGGAGGACGTCATGTTTAGCATCATGAGATATGTATATGGTAAGCAAGTAATGAACAACCATTTCATTTCGAAAGAAAGTGTTTACAATGCGTGTGTTCACAAAACATAAAATTTATAAACAAATAACAAAACAAGACTTGAAGCTATAATGCTTCATCTTGTGAATTCCCAGCACGAGCACCTGACTAATAGTCTCCTGAGAATACAAGTTATTTGAAAGAGTTGATCAGCAATTAAGCTGGTGAGTTCATAAGATTTTAGTGATGTGAGTAAGTTGTAAAGTGTTGTTGAAAATGTAGATGTCAAATCGTGTTGAAAGTGTAGTTGAAACATGTAGTTGTAAAATGTTGTAAGTTGTAAGTTTTGTTTTGAAAAGTTTGCCTGTTCCTCTAGAAAAGCCTATATTTCCTACTTTTGACGGAAGTTTAAGTAAAATGTCACTACAACCCTTTCTATGGGTACTAAGTGGGTACAAGTTATATAAGACTCAGAGTAAACAAACAATCGATTGTGCGCATCTTACCCACTCACAACCAAACGAGGAACAGAAATTAAGGCGGATAGCACACATCCCATTGGTTGTTAGATCATCGTCATATATAACCCTGATGTAGTCACTTGTTACTCATGGAGTTAATTGTAATGGTTCCTTTATATCTAATGAAAAGTTCTTTAAGAAAACCTATATTTCTTATAATAAAATGGTGACCACAGTGACTACTTTTATAATAGCTTAGTTTATACTGCTATATATAATCTAATATCGGATAGAAAGTTAATTGAGTGAATCTGCCCTAGGCCCACAACCAAACGAGGAACAGGGGGTAAGGCGGAAAGCACACATCCAACTACCTATTGGGTATTAGTTTTATATATAAAAATGGTGTATAAACTAAGGTATCATAGAGTTAATCACCTAAGGTCCTTTAAATTGTACTGGTTTAATAAAATGGATTAAACCCTTTAGTGGGAAGTTTCTAGTTTTGAATACCATAAGTACTGATTTTGGAAAGTATGTTTTGTACTAGAAAACTGTGCTTCGACTCTGTGTCCTATAAACTGACTCATACCTGGTACTCTTATGATGACTTAATGTATACTAAGCATACATATATATAGAATTGGGTAGAAAATAAATTGGGTGGATTCGTTCCAAGCCCACAACTAAACCAGGAACAGGAAATGAAGCGGAGAGCACACATCCTATTACCTGTCGGACTCTATTGGTATATATATATCTTGTGATGTATACATTAAGAAATCATAAGACTAGCATTATGGTCCTTTCTTTTAAATGTAGCCTTCTACCAAGGTATCTTCTTTTACGTGTTAGACTGGACTGTTCCGTTTGTCGATTGTAAAAATGTATATTTTCCCTAGTTTATAACTATCTTGACTCGAAAATAGTTTGAGTTTGACTTTCAAGTGGTACTGTCACTTTATGAAAGTAATGGGAAATGTAAGTACACAGTTGTCGTTTATAATGACATGCGGATGTACTAACAACCTAAAAACATATTTGTTTTCTTACGGTTATAATGTGAAGGCTAGAACCCCTACTAAACGCTCTCCCTGTCAAGAGATTAAGGGAACCAAACGCGACCTTTGCAAATTCTTGCAAGCCGTGTAATTCACATTAAAATATATGATTATGTATACCCAATATAACTATCACCTTTTGTTTAAAACAATGAGTTAGTGATTCATTGGTATAATTAGATCCTGTATGTGTTCTCATGCTATAACAACCTAACTTGTTTGTTTTGTATTGTATATTCTACGTTCTGTTTGTTTCTCATAATTGTGTGTTCTCTCTGTATGGTATTGTTTGATTCTATTTACTATATGTTATGTATGGTATTGTTTGTTTCTGTACTTCATTGCACTAGAAGTAATGAAAAGTATTCTCCTAAACTATACCTAGTATAGCTTACTAATGTTCTATTTGGACTGTTATTGAAAAGACTCATTTATATACTAAGCTATGCTTGTACTTTAAATACAGAGTTTTGTCTAACTATAAAGTAACATAACTTTAAAAGAGTTTTGAAATGTTTTGACAACTTATAAATGACATAAGTAACATTTTGAAAGATGTTTATAACAAACATTTACACAATTATCATTGTGTTCAACTTGTATTTCCCCCCTTAAAACAGTTAAAACAGTTAAAAGATTTATTACGGGGTATGAACTAACCTGATGTGGGTGATTCAAACGGGTATGTGTGTAAGGATGAGAAGTTCCACGAATGAAGTCCCGAGACACATTAAGTCCTAAATGACATATAAGGACACATATTGACATGAATATGGTGTTTACAGGGGACTATATGAAGGGAAACACCTTCCGGGACTAGGAAACACCTTGATTCAAGTGTTATAAGTACTAAGGATTGCATATAAGGGTGGTAGGACATTGCTATTGAGTTTAGGGTTCAAGGGTAAACTCCCTTGGAGTTTACGGTTTGTGACCATAACTCGTTGACTTTACGGTCATAAACCCTTGAATCTACGGCCGTAAACTCATGGTACTTTTACCATGCTGAGTTTTGAAGCTTTACAAGTCCTAAGAAGCATTCCTACTTCAAGTCTAAGCCTTTGAAAGAGATTAGGGCACCATTTCACTCCTTTGTGGAGTTTACGGTCCTTGGACCATTTGTCTTTGGGTTTACGGCCGTAAACCCAAATGGTTTATGGTCATTTTGATGTTTCAAGCCCCTAGCATATCAAGAATGGTATCTAGACTAGTTTCCAAGGCTTTGTAAGGGACTAGGGCACACTTTGGCCCCTTTGTTAGGGTTTACGGTCCAAGAACATCTTGGACCGTAAACACATTTGATCTAGTGTTTCCTTGGTGTTTTCTTGATGATTAAAAGTGTAACAAGTCTTATAATACACTAGGGTAAAAGTACTTACTAGGTAGAAGCTTGAAAAGGTGCTAAAAGTCCAAGAACACTAGTGTGTGTTCTTGGTGAAACTTGAAGATCTACACTTTTGGAATGATTTCACGGATGGAATCATGTAAGATCACTAGATTATATAAGATATCAACTTTTTAGGGTAATAAACACTTACATAGTTGAAGATCTAGAAGAAAAGTTGGATGATACTTGAGAGGATTTGAGTTTGGATCTTGCAATTGTGAAAAAGTGGTAAATAATGACTAAGTGTCATATTTATACCCCCTTTTAGGGTTTACGGCCATGAACACCTTTGTTTAGGCCGTAAAATCCAAACTCTTGGAGTTTTGGGACATTATTGTTGCACAATAAACCCTAGGGCATCCCCTCTCCTGATATCTCCTGAAGTACTTTCTTTAAAACACTCAAACTTATTCCAAAAGGTTTGAAAGTTAACAGAAACTGTTCTGACTTCTATTGAGATGAATGGTTGTACATAATAGAAATTTCAGGTTGTCACATCATCCCCCCATTAGAAGGAATTTCGTCCCGAAATTAGCTTTCTTAGGATTACTACTGGGGTTGTGCTCTTCTTTATGTTGGATATAGTGTCTAAGTACATAACTATATTTGGTATGTACTTGACCCGACCCGACATGGTCCATTTGGGTTGCACTTCACCCGAACAATTTATGGATAATCATTTGAGAATAGTATAAGTTATGATTTATTAATATATTATAAGTCCTAATATATTAATATAAAATCATATTATTTAATTAGTATTGATCTATAATTAATTTAGAATTAATTTAAAGATCAAAAGTATGACTAATTAAATATGGGCTCTTGTATTTATATAGTGTGGGCTAATGCTTATTTGGAATGGGCTAGGCTTGCATGGAAAGTCCATGGATACTCCATGGAACTTTAACCCATGGATCTCATGGAAATGAAAAGACATGGGTATTAGGGTTTACATGGATGTAACCCTAATCCACCACACTATATAAAGGAGGCTTTGGTTCTTGAAATTGCACTAGTTGATGTGTGTAAACTAAGAGGGCCGATTTCAAGAAGTTTGTGACTATTCTCTCTAGTTTCCAAGTTTGTGGTGATTTGTGACTTCCATTTGAGGCATCCACATTATTGGTGCTAGGCTCTCAAACTCCAAGCAATCAACTACTACTACAAGGTACGTAATTCTACTAGTTTTATTTGATTCAAGTACCCCCATGCCATGCTAGTTAGGATAAGAACCTTGGAAAAATAATTATTTGCATGTATCTTAGTCAAACATAGATCCAAGGTTTCTAGGGTTGCATGTACACCATAGGAGTGTTAGAATGCTCAAAAACCCATCAGTGGTATCAGAGCCTGGTTTGTTTATTTGATACTTGATGCAAAAAAAAAAAAAAAAAAAAAAAACTTGAAAATCGAAGTTTCGTTCAAAAGCTCGTATCAAAATTTCAAGTTTTGTATATGTACTTACGATTCTTGAAATTTTTGATATGAACATTCATAAACATATGAGTTTAGAAGATCATAGAAATTATGTGCTAATAATTGATTAGATTAATTCTTGATCTTTATGTGTTTTAATGGAGTCCATAACTAGTTCTTAAGTTATGGATAACCAAAAGTCACATTTATAAATAACCATTAAAAGAACACATAGGTTACAAAAAAATGAAGAGTCTTCATTTTTAATAACCATTAACTCATAAGTTATGAGAAATGAAAAGTTTTGAAAGTTTACAAAACTTGCCCTCAAGTTTTGGAACATGTAAAGTCATATTAAAAACTTTAGTTCCAACCCCTAGAATTTTAAAAGTTAAAATTCAACCCTTATACTTTATAATATTATAAGTTTAATAATATTTATATATGTATAAGATCAAGTCGTCTTACCGCTAGTACGCCTCATTCACGAAGGCGGTCTATAAGGGGGGTATAAGGTTGTTGCCTATAAAATGGCAACTTAGTGGGTGTCCACTCTCACCCACCGCTTCCTTGATCGGTGGAGGGTCGTTAGCCAACGGGTAGGACAAGGACTTAGAAATTCTCATTAAAAGTATAATGATAATACTAAAGTAACTAAACTTTATTGAATTCCCAATCCTAGTTATTTTAGGAAAATGTGAATAAGGTGCTAATCCATGAAATTACACTTTACACTTTGTTTAAGTCGTTAGTGGAGCGTGTGTGGTTAACCGGCACACTAACTTGAACTTAACAAGGTAGGTAAATGGTGACTTAATGTTTATCATAGTATCGATGGAGCGTGTGTGGTTAACCGTCACATCGATTGAGGGGTAATACAATAAGGGTACCAAGTAATTTGCATGGTTACTTCACACCTTGTTTTGTGATCCTCGACATCCCAGTCACAAAACTTGAAGGGCACACTCGAGATTGAAACATGCCATTGAAGAAAGTTCAATGAATCTCAAAGAATCTAGGAGTTTCTAAACCAATTAAAACCGAATTAAATATTTCGTTTTTCATGGTGGAAATTCGTGAATCGTCATTCACCTACCTTCAAATATCTTATAGCTTAGATTACGACATCCCTCTTCTAAGTTATAAAATATTGTGTTGGGTCCTAGCCTTAATATTACATTTGGGTGTTTTGTTAAGGACTATCTCTATATCTAATCTAATCTATTCCCTCTTCTTTTCAGATGTCTTCCAATAACAATGCTTCTGGCTCAAACCCTACTAGCTCCTTCTCTCTCATGAATCTTTGTGGGAGAGTCATCTTTGATGGGTCCAACTTTACATATTGGATCAGAAACATCAGGATGGTCACTCGGTATGAGAACAAAGAATATGTTCTTGACAAGGAGCTGAAGGTACCCGAGCCAACTGCTACTCCTGAAGAGCTTGCTGAATATGAGGTACATGAAAGAGATGCTACAAAAATGGCATGCATCATGATGGCCACCATGACAGCCGAGCTCCAAAAGTCCTATGAGGACTATTATCCTTTTGAGATGCACCAGGACTTGATGGACCGCTACCATCAAAGTGCTCGTCAAGAGCGATATGAAATAATCTCCTCCATGATAACAACCAGAATGAAGGATGGTGAACCCATCACGGGCCACATGCAGAAAATGCAAAGGTATGTGGTTAGCAAAGAAGGAATCCACGTGGACCCATCCAAGATTAAAACTATTGAGAACTGGTCAGCACCGAAGACGCCTACAGAAATTCGCCAATTTCTAGGCCTCGCTGGCTACTACTGAAGATTCATTCAGAATTTCTCTCGGATTGCGAAGACTCTTACGGCATTGACCCAGAAAGGTGTGGCCTTTGACTGGGAAGAAAAACAAGAGAAGGCATTCCGAACCCTGAAGCGAGCCTTGTGCACCGCGCCGATACTGTCCCTCCCCGAAAGGACATAAGACTTCGTAGTATATTGCGATGCATCCAATCAGGGGCTTGGCTGTGTTCTGATGCAACGAGGTAAGGTCATCGCCTACGCCTCAAGACAGCTGAAGACACACGAAGTCAACTACACCACGCACGACCTCGAGCTAGGAGCGGTCGTGTTCGCCCTAAAGATATGGAGAGACTATCTGTATGGTACAAAGAGCACCATCTATACCGACCACAAAAGCCTCCAGCACATCTTCAACTAGAAGGAGCTAAACATGAGACAACGACGGTGGGTCGAGCTACTCAATGCCTACGAATGTGAAATTCGTTACCACCCGGGTAAAGCCAATGTAGTAGCAGACGCCCTAAGTCGGAAGGAATATTCTGGGCGAAGAGTCAAGTCCCTAACCATGACTATCCATTCGCATCTACCCGCACAAATTAAGGGAGCACAGCTTGAAGCTTTGAAACCGGAAAATGTGGCGGGAGAGTCCCTGCAAGGAATGGATAAGAATCTGGTAGTCAAGGATGACGGAGCTTACTACCTCATGGACCGGATCTGGACACCGCGACACGGTGGCTTCAGAGACTTGGTCATGAAAGAAGCGCACAACACTCGATATTCCATTCACCCAGGTTCAGATAAGATGTACCTGGATCTCAAGAAATCGTACTGGTGGCCTAACATGAAAGCGGAAATCACTACCTTCGTGAATAAGTGCCTTACTTGCGCTAAGGTCAAGGTCGAATACCAGAAACCCTCGGGTCTTCTCCAACAGCCAGAGATACCTGAATGGAAGTGGGAGAGAATTACTATGGATTTCATTACCAAATTGCCCAAATCTACAAATGGGTACGACACCATTTGGGTAATGGTCGACCGGCTAACCAAATCCTCCCACTTCCTTCCTATCAAGGAAAATTTCAAAATGGAGAGACTTACATAAATTTACATCCAAGAGGTAGTCCGACTGCACGGTGTACCTGTGTCCATTATTTCCGATCGGGATAGCAGGTTCACCTCGAGGTTCTGGCAGTCACTACAGAAGGCTCTTGGAACTAAGCTGGATATGAGCACAACATACCATCCTCAAACCGATGGACAAAGTGAGAGAACTATTCAAACCTTGGAGGATATGCTGCGAGCCTGTGTAATCGACTTTGGTAAGGCGTGGGATACCCACTTACCCCTAGTCGAGTTTTCCTACAACAACAGTTATCACACAAGCATCAAAGCTGCCCCATTCGAAGCCCTATACGGCCGGAAGTGCAGATCCCCTCTGTGCTGGGCCGAGGTAGGCGACACTCAATTAGCTAAGGGACGAGTTCCTGACAGCACTCTCACCGGTCCAAAAATCATCCGCGAAACCACCGAAAAGATCGTACAAATCCGAGCACGACTTAAAGCCTCAAGAGACCGACAGAAAAGCTACGCAGACAAACGGAGGAAACCCTTGGAATTCCAGGTGGGAGACCGAGTCCTTTTGAAAGTCTCACCCTGGAAAGGCTTGATACGCTTCGGAAAGCGCAGAAAGCTGAATCCAAGATACATAGGGCCTTTTGAGATTCTCGCTAGAATCGGCCCCGTAGCTTACAAACTCAATCTACCCCGTGAACTTAGTAATATGCATCCTACCTTGCACGTCTCGAACTTGAAAAAGTGCCTATCCGAAGAGACTCTCATAATTCCACTCGATGAAATCGAGATCAATGAGAGCCTCAACTTCGTGGAAGAACCTGTGGAGATCATGGACCGAGAGGTCAAACGAACGAAGCAAAGCCGCATCCCGATTGTGAAGGTTCGTTGGAACGCCAAACGAGGACCAGAGTTCACTTGGGAGCGCGAGGATCAAATGAAACTTAACTATCCTCATCTCTTTGCTTAGTTGTGTTGTAATAACGTAACTACTTGAATTATGAATTTCGGGACGAAATTCCCTCTAACGGGGGGATGATGTGACAACCCGAAATTTACTCCGTCACTATAACCCGTTTCCGTTAATAAAAGTTAGTTCTATTAAAATTTTCCGTTAACTTTTATTTATTAAAATAATTCATTTTGAGTTATTAAAATAATATATATTTAATGACGGAATAAAAGCATCTAAGTCGGGTTACGGTTAGTTTACTGGGTAAAAACATTTAGCTCCGTTTAAACGACAGTGTATGGTGGGTCCCCACTAGGAAGCCATATATAAAGGAGGAGTGTCCACCTTTAGAGTCTTTTCCCCACCTTGGAGCTTTCTCTCTCTACCTTCTCTCTCTAAAATCGAGTTTGGCCAAATATCACCATTTTCAAGCCTCAAAAATCAAAGGTAAACCCCCTAACTTGATTTTCTAGCTTGGTATTCATGCTATTTCGAGTTGGATCATCCAAATACCCCAACATGCATGTGTTTACGGTTTGGGGAGCCTCCCAAAACCGTAAACTCCTATGTGAGGGTTTTGAAGCCCTAAAACACTTCCAAACCTTCTCTAATGCTTAGATATAGCTTAGATACTTGCATGCATGGACTAAGGAACCCAAGATCATGACTTTTTGGCCATAAACTTGAGTTTACGGTTCTTGAACATTCAAGAACCGTAAACCCAAAACCATAAACACCTCAAATGGTGTTTTGATGCCCCTAAACCCTTCCTTAGCTTGTTTGATGAACTAGAAACTAGTGTAGATGAGCTTAGGACCCTAAAACATGAAATGGTTGAAGTGGTCAAGGGTTTACGGCCGTAAACCCTAGAGTTTACGACCGTAAACTCCCAAGCAGTGGTCCAAGGACTGTAAACTCCAAAGGAGTACCCAATTGAACCCTAATCACTTCCCAAGCCCTTGAATTGATCCTAGGAACCTTCCTTGTGATGCATGAGACCTTTAGACACACAAACTCACCATTTCCATGAGTTTACGGCCGTAAACTCATGCGGGAAATGGTCTCCCAACCGTAAACACACTTAAGTGTGGCCAAGTGAAGTGTAACCTCCATAGTGAGGCCATACACTCCTTAGATGCAACCTTTAGCACTCCTAACACTTGAAACAAAGTGTTTTCGTCCATTAAAGTGCCTTTACTCACTTAATTAGTGATTACACAACTAATTAGATACTTTATACATCACTACATGTTACATAGGATCCGTGTGAGTGTTCAAGTCCTCACTTGACACCTAGCATCCTACCCGGCGTTTCCATCCACTTCACTCACTACAGGTGAGTTCATACCCCTAAATGAACCTTTTTAAATGTTTTTTAACCGTTTTATGGGGGGGGGGGGGAATACAAGTTGAACCAAATAAGTTATAGTAACAATCGCATGTGAATTATAACTTGCAACCAAAAGGATTTTCTACACTATTAACTGTTTTTACCACCAAAAAGGGATTTTCTATATTTTCAACTATATTGCCAATTAAACTGTTTTCAAATGCTTACCAAATTCATTTTCGTGTTAAATCACTATAAAACTATTTTCCAAAATTCGTTTAAACTAATTTTTATTCTCAAACCATATCTACACCAATATATTTATATAAGTAAGACTTGAAGGACTTAGGACTAATAGCTCACCTTATTTCCTGTTCTTGTTTGATTGTGGGCTTAGGGTATTTTGTTATTAGTCTGACTCTCATTGAATTCTTAGTTATATATCTTATATATTTGTGTCAAATATAAAAGTTTTCATATCAGTTCAATGCCTTTGAATATCAAGGACATACAACCAACATTACTATTTAACTATAATAGGTATAGTTAAGGATTACTACTAAGTGCTGCTATTGCCATGACAACTACCAGAGTCAGTTCAGTTGTGAGTCAATATATGCTATGTACTATACAAGAGAACACTATATAGTATACAAGGAGAACATTACATACTATACAAAGAGAACGTTATATGCCATACAAAGAGAACAATACATACTATACAAGAGAACTTACTAAAATAGAATGTGGCATACTATTTCTCGATACGACACATCTTTGTGCTATCACCGCGTAACCAGAGTCTCCTGCAGGGAGAGCGGGCATTATGTGTATAGATCTATACGGGACAGACACTCCCACATCCCGACTGCTAGCTATAGTCCGAGTCGTCTAGGCCCAGGGGTGACAAAATGTCACATCACTACATATGACTCGGAGGGTCAAAGGGATTCGATCGTCAATCAGCATGGTTATGTACGAGTTCACATTCAAACCTTTAATTAATACTTTAAGAATTAAAGGCAACAGACTCCCTGAGAAGTATTGTACATTTAATACTACCTGGAGCCTGCATTTCATTACATATGGCCGACAGTGATATTGTTGGGGTAAAACATTTTTCTCATTACTATACATGAATAAAGTCTAAAACTATATTTTCAAACTAATAACTACTGGGAAAACTTGTACATTATCAAAGGAACAAACAAACCATCGGGTCTTGGTGAAGACTACTTTTTCTGGAAAACATAGGGTTTTCTAGGGCTCATACTATTTTCGAACACCGAAACTTTCTTTTACAATGTATAATTGTGAATATTTTTATACAGGAAATGACACTAAATACTTATGAACTCACCAGCTTTATGCTGATAAACGTTTTCAAAATAACTTGTATTCTCAAGTCATCAGTAGACAGGTACGGATGCAGCTTTTGAGAAGACGGAGCACACATAAGACTCCACTTTATTTTGATTGTATTTTTGGTGTCTAACATTTGTACTGAACACGTTTGTATTACAATTATTATCTTAATGCAATGGATGTTGTTGCTTGTCTTTACTATAATGCTTTGTTATGATACTGTACATGACGTCCTCCACCCAGAACGTATTCCGCCGTTCTCGGTTTTGGGGTGTGACACTTATCTAAAATGGCACTTCATAGTTCAACAGAGTTTAAAGAGCTATGATTGCTGATCGGTTCCTGAAGTCATACTTGCAACTATAGTTATTAGACTTATCCAAGTGGGAGACTGTTGGATATAGTGTCTAAGTCCATAACTATATTTGGTATGTACTTGATGTTGGATATAGTGTCTAAGTCCATAACTTTATTTGGTATGTACTTGACCCGACCCGGCATGGTCCATTTGGGTTGCATGGCATTGCAATACTTGGATAGACTAAATGAGAGAATAAGGCACTTATGATTATTAATATATTAATAATAGTATTATTTAATTAGTATTGATCAAGTATTAATCTAGTATTAATCTAGTGATCAAAGTGAGACTAATTAAATATATAGGGTTGATTATGACAATCATCAATTCTTTTATGGTGGATTAATGATCCATGGTTTATGGGTTTGGTTATAACCATATGGAGCTCCATGGATAGTCTATGGGAGTTACAAACCCATGGGTCATGAGAAATCAAGAGTCATGACAATTAAGGGCATTCATGTGTAAACTCTAATTCTGACAACACTATAAAAGGAACCCTATGGCTAGCAAAATCGTGACCTAGAGTTACTAGAGAGGGCATAACCGATTTTGAGTGCTAGAAGTATTCTCTCAAGTTATTCCAAGTCTTGTGGTGTTGTGTGAAGCATTTGACGCACAACATTTGGGGTGCTAGGCTCACAAAGTCTTGAAGGAATCCAAGCAACAACAAGGTATGTATTTCTACTAGTTTTTATGTTTTATGTAATCCCCATGCCATGCTAGTTAGGAAATAACCTTGAAAAAGAAATTTGCATGTATATAGAGAAAACATAGATTCAAGGTTATTAGGGTTGCATGTACACTTAGGAAGTGTTAGAATGCTCAAAACCCATCAGTGGTATCAGAGCCTAGGATTGTTTTCTGTATACTTGATGCAAAACTGCTTAAAAATCGAAAATTCTGCACTCTGACGACTGGACTCGCCGAGTGCATGGGGAGGACTCGCCGAGTCCATGAGCAAATTCATCCTACTCGACGAGTAGAATAATGCACTCGGCGAGTAGGAGCGTGCTGGGCAGTTTTTTCGAGTTTTGTTGCTGGAAATGGATTAAGATCATTATCCCAATCTGTTTTGGACTTGTAAAATCTGTTTTTCAAAATGATAATGATTATGTTAACCCATTTTACATGACTTTTATCAATTTTCAAGTATTGTATATGTTTATATGATTTTCTTGAAATTGTTTGATATGAATATTTGTTCTTATGAGTTTTTAGAAGATCATAGGAATTTTGTGTAACTTACATGCTTGTTTAATTCATGATCTTAATGCTAATGATGGTGTCCATAACTTGTCCTCAAGTTATGGATAACCAAAAGTCACTTCTTTTAATTATGATTAAAGAACTAAAGAGGTTTCATAAAATGAAGAGTCTTCATTTTATGAACCATTAAAATTCATAAGTTACAAATTGAAGAGACTTGGAATAGTTTCAATTCTTGCCCTCAAGTTTTGGAATTTGAAAAGCCTTACACTTTAATTCCAAATTGAACTCTTAGAATTTTTTAAAGGTAAAATTCAAGCTTTATGGACTTCATTAAATTAATTAAAGTGTTTAATTAAAAGAGTTAATAATTCCATAAAGACATGGTTTAAGCTTAATTAAATTAAGTATAGTTTGATTAATAGATTAAACCACCAAGTATTTTAAATGTTTAAAATACACCCTTATACTAGTATTATAATTTTAATTATATAGATATGTATAAGAATATGTCATTCTTACCGTTAGTAGGCCTCATTCACGAAGCCGGTCTATAAGGGGGGTATAAGGTTGTTGCCTATAAAATGGTGACTTAATGGGTGTCCACTCTCACCCACCGCTTCCTTGATCGGTGGAGGGTCGTTAGCCGAACGGGTAGGATACGACTTTAAATACTCGTTAAAAGTATAATGAATTATAAAGTAACTATACATTATAAATTCCCAATCTTAGTTACTTTAGGAAAATGTGAAATTGGTGCTAGCCCATAAAATTACACTTTGTACCTTACCAAGTCGTTAGTGGAGCGTGTGTGGTTAACCGACACACTAACATGGACTAGTAAGAGTGGCAAAGGGTAACTTGACTTCATTGATTGTACGAAAACGCACTGGTAACTCGATGTTATAAAACGTGCCTTTGTGAATAATTCAACAAGTAGTTAGTACAAGCATATCAGTCGAAGTTTATCTGTTCCTTCTAGAAATAGAAGCGATATCTGGGCCCCTCGATGATTTGGTTTTGACTTATGTACCGGGCCCGGTCAGAACCTAATTGATGTGTTCAATTTAGTTCTATGTCGAAACAAATCAGAGATCGAGAAACAAATGCTGGACAATAAGTAAGACCATGTTCCATGTGTTTTGTCCGGCTGATATCATGAGAACAGAGGATTGTATGATCACTTATCTTAAATGGCGTATCATCATCATCTTAGTTCCGAGAGACTTTGAAAGAGCTACGATTGCTAGTCGGATTCTGAAGTCATATTTGCAAATATAGTTATTAGACTTATCCAAGTGGGAGACTGTTGGATATAGTGTCTAAGTCCATAACTTTATTTGGTATGTACTTGACCCGACCCGGCATGGTCCATTTGGGTTGCATGGCATTGCAATACTTGGATAGACTAAATGAGAGAATAAGGCACTTATGATTATTAATATATTAATAATAGTATTATTTAGTTAGTATTGATCAAGTATTAATCTAGTATTAATCTAGTGATCAAAGTGAGACTAATTAAATATATAGGGTTGATTATGACAATCATCAATTCTTTTATGGTGGATTAATGATCCATGGTTTATGGGTTTGGTTATAACCATATGGAGCTCCATGGATAGTCTATGGGAGTTACAAACCCATGGGTCATGAGAAATCAAGAGTCATGACAATTAAGGGCATTCATGTGTAAACCCTAATTCTGACAACACTATAAAAGGAACCCTATGGCTAGGAAAATCGTGACCTAGAGTTACTAGAGAGGGCATAACCGATTTTGAGTGCTAGAAGTATTCTCTCAAGTTATTCCAAGTCTTGTGGTGTTGTGTGAAGCATTTGAGGCACAACATTTGGGGTGCTAGGCTCACAAAGTCTTGAAGGAATCCAAGCAACAACAAGGTATGTATTTCTACTAGTTTTTATGTTTTATGTAATCCCCATGCCATGCTAGTTAGGAAATAACCTTGAAAAAGAAATTTGCATGTATATAGAGAAAACATAGATTCAAGGTTATTAGGGTTGCATGTACACTTAGGAAGTGTTAGAATGCTCAAAACCCATCACTTGACCCGACCCGGCATGGTCCATTTGGGTTGCACTTCACCCGAACAATTTATGGATAATCGTTTGAGAATAGTATAAGTTATGATTTATTAATATATTATAAGTCCTAATATATTAATATAAAATCATATTATTTAATTAGTATTGATCTATAATTAATCTAGAATTAATTTAGAGATCAAAAGTATGACTAATTAAATATGGGATCTTGTATTTATATAGTGTGGGCTAATGCTTATTTGGAATGGGCTAGGCTTGCATGGAAAGTCCATGGATACTCCATGGAGCTTTAACCTATGGATCTCATGGAAATGAAAAGACATGGGTATTAGGGTTTACAGGAATGTAACCCTAATCCACCACACTATATAAAGGAGGCTTTGGTTCTTGAAATTGTACTGGTTGATGTGTGTAAACCAAGAGGGCCGATTTCAAGAAGGTGATTACTATTCTCTCAAAGTTCCAAGTTTGTGGTGATTTGTGATTTAGATTTGAGGCATCCACACTATTGGTGCTAGGCTCTAAAACTCCAAGCAATCAACTACAACTACAAGGTAAGTAATTCTACTAGCTTTATTTGATTCAAGTTCCCCATGCCATGCTAGATAGGATAAGAACCTTGGAAAAATAATTATTTGCATGTATCATAGTCAAACATAGATCCAAGGTTTCTAGGGTTGCTTGTACACCATAGGAGTGTTAGAATGCTCAAAAACCCATCACAACATACCCAATCTGTCAATGTGCGATTTCATATTCAGAACATGTGCAAACACAGACTTTCCATCTTGACGCTTACATACCAACAGGGTTTGAGTGACTTTGTATTTTTCAGCTTGAAGGAAACATGAATTGGTGAGAGTCACTGGAGGAGGAGGAGGAAGAGAAGCATGACCTCGACTTCCACCATTGCTCGAAAAAGGGAACATTCTTTCACCTTGATCAACATATGGAAGATCATCTTCAGATAGAGGAAAAACAATTCCAAAAGAACAAGGAATACTATTGTTGTCTGAACTTGACATCTATAATTGGAGAAAAGAGAATTCAAGTTAGTTGATTTGAATCATTAATTATTAACCCATAAATTTAAATTAAGGGTAGGATCCATATTTTCGATTCGAACTTTGAAGAGGGATGTCGTAATCAAATTCAAATCTATTTTAGGTAGGTAAAGCATTTACCAATTTCAATCTCATGAAACTCCTAGATTCTTTTGAGATTCATTGAATCTAATCAATGGCAGGTTTAATTTTGATTATGCTCTCACTTTTGTGACTGGCATGCCGAGGATCAGAAACGAGATGTGAGTAACCATGAAAATAAGCTTGGTACTCTCGATGTCATTTATCATCTCTTTTAATGTGCCGGTTAACTATACATGCTCCATTAATCAATGATAATTTATGAGACACCCATTTCCACCCTTTATTAGTCCATATTAGTTTGTCGGTTACCCACACATGCTCCACTAACAACTTATATAAACTGCAATGTGCAATTTCATGGATTAGCATCAAATTCACATTTTCCTAAAGTAAGTAAGATTTGGAATTTTACAAAAGCATTTAGTTACTTTATAATTTCATTATACTTATTCATGAGAATTGTTTGTCCTATCAAACATGTTCGGATAACGACCCTCCACCAATCAAAAAAGCGGTGGGTGAGAGTGGACACCTATTCAACTATCATTTTATAGGCAGTTTCCTTATACCTCCCTTATAGATCGACTTCGTGAATGAGGCGTACTAGCGGTTCGACTGACTTGTCTTATACATATAGTAAATATTAAACATTTAACTTTACATATAGTATAAGGTGTATTTTAAACTTTTCAAAATATTAGATTTATAATCTTTTAAATTTCGAAATTGAAACAATTTAAGTTAAATTTAAAAGAAATTGATTAAATAATTTTCTATTAATTAAAACTTTAATTAATTTGTTAAACCAATTGAGGATTATCCATTAAATTAATCAAAATAATTTAACCTAATCCTCTCCCCTAATTTTCGAAAATATGGGAGGGATAAATCAAAATTTTAAAATTATCTAGTTAATCAAATAAAGAGATAACTACCAAAAATAAGAAACCCTACCCATAAACCCTAATTTTCGAAAATGGCATATCTTGGGGAGGAAGGAAAGGATTTTCAATCTTTTCCATATTTCAAAAATCAAGAGGGTTATGGAACCCTAATTTTTCGAAACTTAAGGGAAGAGGGAAAGGGTTAAAACCCTTTACCAAATTTTCGAAATCTAGGGTTAAGAAACCCTAATTTGCAAAAACCCTAAGTCCAAAAGGGTTTATTTTCCATATACCCTAATTGATCTAGTTCAACCAATTTCAATTAAATATCAATAGAAAACAAGCAAACGATCTGATTCCACTGATGCGTTTTGAGCATAACAAACAATCCTATGTGTTCATGCAACCATAATTGCTTTGATCCACGTTATCTCTAATTGAACATACAAGTATTGAACATCAAATGGAAAACCCTATGAGGCATATACTATTTTCAAAAAACATAACAAAAGATAGTAAACATACCTTTATATGTTATGTAGTAAGCACAATGTGAATCCAAGACTTTTTGATGCTTGAGAGCAAGTGTCACAAGTGTAACACCTCTAATGGCTCACACCCAAATTAGGAAAGAGGATGAGAGAGGAGAAAGGAGGATAAGGCTTGATAAATTCGGCTATTCTTCTAGGGTTCAGAGTGGCCAAAATCATCAAGGGGTACAACCCTTTATATAATTGTAGTAGCTTAGAGCCAAAGATAGGGTTTTAGGGAGGAAACTCTAATTCCTTAGCTTAAGGACTAAGCAGCCCATGAACTTCCCATCCAAGGCCTTGGACACAAATTATAGGGTCTTCCTAGAATTTTTCGTTCAATCCTTCTAGGGAGGTCCAAGAGCCCCTATACTTTTAATTAATACAATTAATCCCAAAATTAATTCCAATTAATTTCTCATTAACTATTAATTAAATAATATAATTCCTAATTAATATATTATTTCCATAATACATTAATAAATCAATTATCTCAATTTATTATTCAAATAATAAATTCAACCTCTTTCTCCAAAATTCGTCCTGTCCAGTTGCTAGTATGAGGCAACCCAAAAGGAATGTGCTACTATCAATTCAAGTATATACCAATTATAGTTATGGGATTAGATACCTAATCCAACAGATGGTACATCGGACCCCATAGACATAAGGTCTCCAAATATTGATGGTAAAAACCACATCCCCCAACTCCAAATCATGCGTCGTATACCGAGCCTCATGAGGCTTCAACTTCCTGGACGCATAAGCTATGACTCCGCCCCGCTGCATGAGTATCCCCCCAAACATGTGATCGATGCATCGCAAAATACCACAAATTCCTCAACACCCTCAGGAAGGTTCAATAGTAGGGCGTCACATAACGTCCTCCTCATAGTCTCAAATGTAGCATGTTGCTTAGGCCCCCAACGGAAATCCACACCCTTCTTCGTCAGACGGGTCAAAGGAACTACAATCTTGGAGAAATCCTTGACGGGTCTCCGATAATAACCCGCCAATACCATAAAGTTCCTAATATTAGAAGGGGACTTCAGGACCTACCACTGCATCACCGCCTTAATCTTGGCTAGATCGACCAGAATCTTATTCTCATTGACGAGGTGTCCCAGAAACGAGACATCTCATAACCAGAACTCACACTTGGAGAACTTAGCATAAAGCCTCTTTTGTATCAGTACTCCAAGTAGATCCCTACGGTGCTCCTCATGCTACTCCTTGGTCTTGGATTAGACCATAATATCATCAATAAAAACCATAATTAACCGGTCAAGCATCGGCCAGAATGTTGTCTTCTCCACGTCCTATTCCCTAACTCTCATCTGTTAGTAACCCGATCTCAAATCAATATTGGAGAACTAATATGCACCCTGCACATGATGGAAGAGGTCATCAATCCTAGGGAGTGGGTAATGATTCTTCACTGTCAACTTGTTTAACTCCTGGTAGTCTATACATATGCGATTAGACCCATCCTTCTTTTTTACAAACAGAATTGGTTCTCCCTAGGGTAAATTGCTCAGTCTAATAAACTGCTTGCCCAATAGCTCCTGAAGTTGAGAGGACAACTCTTGCATCTTTGGTGGTGCAAGGCGATACGACGCCATATCAATCAGTGACGCGCCGGGGATCAGAGTGGTCCTAAACTCTACATGCCTCACGGGAGGCACACCAGGTAAATCCTCGGGAAATACATCTGAAAACTCTCTAACCACTAGCATGTCTGAAATAGAAACCCTCCCCTCATCCCAAGTGTCAACCACATAAGCAAGATAACCCAAACATCCATAATGAAGATACTTTCGAGCCCTGGCAGTGGAATAAAAGGCCGAACCAACCCTCGTACCCTCTCCATAAATAGTAAGCTCTCCCCCACTTAGGGTTCGAACTATCATCGGTTGTCTCATACAGTCAATCATGGTGCCAAATCTGGTCAACCAGTCTATCACACAATCACGCACACATCCCACATAGGGATGGCATTCAAATCAATTGGTCAAGACACCCCCAATATCTCCAAAGTACAAACCAAAAAACACTCGAAGCTCCAACCCCGTGTTTGTTGGCGATGGAGACTCGCAACGGACACTCCAACTCTGAAATAGTCATGAAAAAATATCTATTGAAGTATTAGGATACAAAAGGCCAACTCGCACCCAAGTCAAAAAGCACAGGAGCAGGTAAAGAATTCACTAAGAAGGTACCTATCGTAGATACAAGCATAAGCATACATAAAATAACTGAAAATAAAATAATTGATTACAAACAAGTAACAACGTCATGTGCCATCCCGGTATCCTCTGTTGTGAGCTGAAAAGCACGACCATTAGCCCTCGGAGCATCTGCTCTCCCCTGGCGTCCATCGGTGATTCGAATAGTCAATGGAGTTGGTGCTTGCACAGGCCTAGCAGCAAGTAAAGGAAAATGGGTCTTTACATGGCCCATCTGATCATAACGATAACAAATATAAGCTCCCGACGATGGGTCCTACTACGGCTGATGGCACTCCCTCGTAAAATGGCCATGTCTGCCACAATTGTGGCACCCAGCCACTGATCGACATGCACCCTCATGAACCTTTCCACACTTGCCACAAGTACGGCCCTTCTTCCCTCTGGATTATGAATCAGTAGGTTTGAACCGCTTAGTTATTGCTTGTGTCTGAATAGGCGCCTGCCTCTTCTCTCTAGTCTGGGTCTCAATCTCAATCTCTCTCCTCCGAGCGAAAGACTGCAGTTCGGAGAGAGAAATTGTGACAACCCGAATTTTTTTTTCTTCATTAAAAAGCTCGGTCAGTAACTCAACTGAGTGTCAGACTCATTTTAATGAGTTCTAGCCTGGCTAAAGGTCATTCTAAGGAGTTTTAAGCCTAGTACACTTAAGGAATAAGTGTTAGGATGTACATGCTAGAGACACTGTGCAAACTTTAGGGCCTTAACCTCATCATAACGAGTTCACGGCCACAAAGCCAATGAGTTTACGGCCGTAAACTCATGTGGTCGTAAACTCAAGAGTATATATATGACCCTTGGTCATTTCTAGCCATTCTTTCACTTCTAAGGTCGGCTCAAGATTCTAACAAGAGACGACAACCCATGACTACCCCCGTAGCCACAACAGTAGTCGCAACATCTGACACTTCAACTACCACTTCCACCCCCGACAAGCAATATGCAGGAAATCTCCCAAAGTGCGACATATGCACTTACCACCACAACGGAGCTTGTCGAGAGCTGCAATGCACTAATTGCGGCAAAAAGGGGCACATTGCCCGTTTCTGCAGGGCGCCGACACGGCCAATTCCCCAAGTGAACTTGGCCTGTTTCAAGTGCGGCAAATCGGGACACTTTAAGAGGAACTGTCCAATGGAGAGGTAAGACGCAGAAGCTCGTTCCTGTGAAACCCCAACTCAGCACATCACTTCAACCACCGATGCGGGTATAGTTCAGGTATGCCATGCATGTGGTGAAATGGGTCACGCCAAGAGAGACTGCCCAACAGAGGGAGGCGACGGAGGTGGAGGAAGAATCTAACAAAAAGACATAAACGAACCGCGAGGAATCCCGCTTTTGAGATTTTGGTACGTCTTAAAAACAAGTATTGGTTTAAAACTAAATTTATAATAATATAAGACTAAATTTGGGGAAAACTTTAAAATTAATTATAATAACTCACATATTGAAATAGATCACAATATTCAAGAGAACTAAAAGATCCGTTTAGAGAAGCTAGGATGGCGTAGCATATACATCAGGGTTGTGCATAACTAAGATGCTGCAGATTTAGAGTGAGTAATTCCGCCTTAATTCTTGTTCCTTGTTTGGTTGTGGATTTGAGGCAGAGTTACTCAGTCGACCGTCTTATACACCTTAAATATTTATAACTTGTATATGACATGCGATCGTAGTGGTACCGAGGAGGATAGTGACATAAAGTATCATCACCAGTTATCAAAACACTTTCATTCGTATGTACTCGCTCATCGCAGTACGATACGTAGGAGTGCTAACATCTAAGGGAAAACAAAGAGCACTAGAACATTTACAAAGAGTACATCGTCGAGCACACTAAGAGTACACAGTCGAACGCACAAAGGGTACATTTTCGAGCACGCTAGGGATACATCATCGTATAACATACATTTGTTTCCGATCGGCCAAACTTTGTTCAGTAAAGAGTCCGTTGCTATCATCCGTCATGAATTGGTGTGGTCCTCACCATACTAAGTTCATATGTTGCTATTTCCTCGACCGTCAAATTCTCGAAACCTTCGTCATTAGTATCGACAGTCCGACCTAAACCTCAGTTCCATCTTTCGTATTCTAAACCCCAAAGTACTCGTGCGAAGGGTACTTTGATCTCCGAAGCCTTATCGTTAGATGTCCGCAGACCGTCAGGAAATACCACTCGTCCAGCAGACCAAGTTCAAGCACAGAGGCTAAGGACGAATAGAGCCCACCTATCACTATTCAGTGTATACGCGAGAGTGGTATATGATTATGATGACACAGATTTAGTATGTGTGTTTTCGCCCTATCTCCTGATCCTTGTTTGGTTGTGGACCTGGGGCAGAGTCGCATATCCGACCGTCTTACAAATCCTAATTATATACGACTTGTATACACGAAGTAATGATAGATGGACCAAGTACGAATCCTATCATGAACACCAGGGCGAAGTTGCCAGGTCTACGATTAGGTATTCTGCCAATCAGAGGAGCACAACCCCAGTAGTACTATAAGAAGGCTAATTTCGGTACGAAATTCCATGTAACGGGGGGATGATGTGACAACCGGAATTTTTGTTTCTTCGTTAAAAAGCTCGGTCAGTCAACTCAACTGAGTGTCAGACTCATTTGGAATGAGTTCTAGCCTGGCTAAAGGTCGTTCTAAGGAGTTTTAAGCCTAGTACACTTAAGGAATAAGTGTTAGGATGTACCTGCTAGAGACACTGTGCAAAATTTAGGGCCTTAACCTCATCATAAGGAGTTCACGGCCATAAAGCCAATGAGTTTACGGCCGTAAACTCATGTGGCCGTAAACTCAAGACTATATATATGACGCTTGGTCATTTCTAGCCATTCTTTCACTTCCAAACTCAAGAACTCCCATTTCTCTCTTAACTATCATCCCGTGTTTCGTCTTAGATCATCAAAAACGTAAGTGTTCTTTCCTTGATTTGTTGTTACACTTCATCTCCTAGTCACACTCTTTGATTTCATCCATGAAAACATCCATTTTGACTAGATCTTCAAATCTTCAAGTTTCACCAAGAACACCAAGAACACACACTAGTGTTCTTAGCCAAAATCGGCCATTTCAAGCCTCTACATCGTAAGTACTCTTCCCATATACTTGATATCCAGTTAAGGTTCGTGCTTAGGACCTTGAAAACATCAAGAATGAAGGACGAAAAGGAGTTTACGGTCAAGCCATCTCCCGTGACCGTAAACCCCTATAAGTGTGTCATTTGAGCCTTAAACTCTTCCTAAGGCTTGGACTTGAGGCTAGAACACTCCCAGGTGCCTTGTAAGACCTTAAAACACACTCACTTCATAATGTCCATGAGTTTACGGCCGTAAACTCCTTTGGGCCGTAAACTCATCAAAAGCCTCAATAGAGGTGGTCTTTCACACCATTGTGTAGAGTAAAATACCCTCAAGCTTCCCTAGCCTTCAAACACCCTCATATGCAACTTTGACCATGAGTTTACGACCGTACACTCCCTTGGCCGTAAACTCAAGACCGTAAACACCAAACCATGGCCTTAAACACTCTTTAGATGAATCACATGTGATTCCAACACTTGGTCAAAGTGTTTCCTAGTCCCATGAGGTGTTTCCTTGCCTTTGGTTGCTTCCAAGCACTATATTTATGTCAATATATGCCAATGTATGTCATTTAGGACTTGTTGTGTCTCGGGACTTCACTGGTGGAACTTCTCATCCTTACGCGCGTATTCGTTGAATCACCCACATCAGGTGAGTTCATACCCCATAATCAATCTTTTAAACTGTTTTAAATGTTTTAAGGGGGGAATAAAAGTTCAACATAATGATAAGTGTATATGTTTGTTATAAACATCTTTCAAATTAATGCTTATGCCTTTTATAAGTGATCAAAACATTGCAAAACCTCTTTCATGTTATGTTACTTTATAGTCTAACAAAACTCCGTTTTAAAGTACAACCATAACTTAGTAGTAAAACGAGTATTTTCAACAACAGTTCAACTACATTACTAGTAAACTATAATAGGTATAGTTTAAGGGTTCACAACATACTATAACACGTACATAGAGGAACATACTATACCAAGTACATAGAGGAACATATTATAACAATTACATGGAGGAACACACCATACTAAGTACCGGGAAAAATGACGTTAATATATCTTGCCGAGTTTGCGTTAACTTTAGTACGATTACACGTATCTGGGTTAGCAGACACGAGGTGATAAAATATAATAATATATCTTTCCGAGTTTGCGTTAACTGTATTACGATTACACGTATCTGGGTTAGCAGACACGAGGTGATAAAATATAATAATATATCTTTCCGAGTTTGCGTTAACTTTAGTACGATTACATGTATCTGGGTTAGCAGACACGAGGTGATAAAATATAATTATATATCTTTCCGAGTTTGTTTTAACTTTAGTACGATTACATGTATATGGGTTAGCAGACACGAGGTGATAAAATATAATAATATATCTTTCCGAGTTTGCGTTAACTTTAGTACGATTTTACGTATCTGGGTTAGCAGACACGAGGTGATAAAATATAATAATATATCTTTCCGAGTTTGCGTTAACTTTAGTACGATTACACGTATCTGGGTTAGCAGACACGAGGTGATAAAATATAATAATATATCTTTTCGAGTTTGTGTACGAGTTCACATTTAAACCTTTAATTAACCGACTTAGGACTAAAGGCTATTTTAGATTCCCCGAGGTGTATTGTATATTTCATACTACCTGGAGTCTGCATTTTATTACTTAAGACTCTCCGAGGTGTATTGTCCATTTAATACTACCTGGAGTCTGTATTTTATTACTTTATAGTCAGCAGTGTCACTGCTGAGGTAAAACATTATTTTCCCTATTATATTCACTTGTGAACTTCTCACATATTCATTAATGTATATACTTTATTTAGTTAATGAGAGTCTCACTTGGGGAAATCTACAATAATACAAGAAACAAACACACATAACATTTGATGCCTTGGTAGAAGGCTACGTTTAGTAGAAAGGGCCATAATGCTAACCTTATGATTCCTTAATGTATACATCAAAGGATACATATACATCAATAGGATCCGACAGGTAATAGGATGTGTGCTCTCCGCTTCATTTCCTGTTCCTTGTTTGGTTGTGGGCTTAGAACAGATTCACCCAGTCTATTATCTATTCGATTCTAGATATATATGTCCAGTATACATTGGGTCATCATAAGGGTACCAGTTATGGGTCAAGTCATAGGACACAGAGTCAATGCACAGTTTTCTAGAACAGAACATACTTTCCAAATCAGAACTTTTGGTATACAAAACTAGAAACTTACCAGTTAAGGGTTTAATCCATTTTATTAAACCAATATAAACTAAGTGATTATAGAAGTAATCACTGTGGTCACATTTTATTATAAGAAATAAGGGTTTTTCTTAAAGAATCTTTTCATTAAATATAAATAAACCATTACAATTAACTCCATGAGTAACAAGTGAACACGCCAGAGTTATATACAACAATGATCTAACAAACAATGGAATGTGTGCTATCCGCCTTACTCACTGTTCCTTATTGGTGGTGAGCTTAGGGCAAATGCGCACAGTCGATTGCTTGTTTACTCTGAGTTTTATATCACTTGTATCCATTTAGTACTCATAGAAGGGATTGTAGGATCATTTTTACGTATCTTTCATCATAGTAGGAAATATAGGATTTCCTAAGAGGAACAGGCGAACTTTTCTAAACAGAACTTACAACTCACTACATTTTTCAACTACATTTTTAACAGCATTTTGCTACAAAATTTTACAACTTACTTACATCACTAAAAGCTTATGAACTCACCAGCTTAATTGCTGATCAACTCTTTCAAATAACTTTTATTCTCAGCAACTAGTAGACAGGTACTCGCACTGGGATTTAGAAGATGGAGCAGTATTGCTTCAAGTCTTGTTTGTTATTTGCTTATGTATTCTATGTTTGTGAACATACACTTTGTAAACACTTTCTTTCTAATGAAATGGTTGTTCATTACTTTTCTTACTATAATGTATGTCTTGTGATACTAAACATGACGTCCTCCACCCCAGAATGTTTCTGCCGTTCCGGTTTTGGGGTGTGACAGAGATATACATCTATGTCGATAAAAACTCGTAGATCTCCATATTTAGAGTTCTCAAGGAACGGGACCTGCTCCGAGGCAGCACACTCAAGGAAAAAAAGAGCTCTCTCAATAAACATCTTGGTGATCTTCGTCACCAACTATGTCCTCTGCCTCAGCAACATATACTCCTGGGCTAACCTCTTCCTCTCCATCAATGGAACATAATCAGTGCGGAACATTTTCTCCCAAGTCCATACGGATTTCTTCGCATGAGAATAAGAGTCGGTACTAAAATAACCCCCTCCCCTCAACTCCTACAGCAGCAACAACTGCAGTGGCGGTAGAAGCAGTAGCCTCAGTGACATCAGCATAGCGCGCGTCAGACATCTCGATCATGGCAGTCTTAATAGAACCAAATACCTTTGGGATTGCCTTCCTAACATCCATGGTCACCTGAGTGGTGATCATCTCATGAATCTCTTCATCAGTCAATCCTGTCCTTGTCGGGCCACCCGCTCCTGATCCAGAACCTCTAGTGATCGGCATACTGAAAAACAAACTAGAAGGCATCAAAAAAGCCACAATTCATAGTATTACATCATTATGGAATTACCAAACCCTCAAGATTCATAATTACCTTGATACGTATATAGTTCATGTGCTTCCAGTAGTACGGGTCGATACGACCTTCCACACCTACCCGTATTTGTCTCAAGGGGCCGTCATGTATCACCCGACCACAAGGCCCAACATCTAGGATAAGTATACATCCTACACATACTCTTCTAAAAGTGGCTAATCCTTTCTCACGTTGGCCTACTACAACCATAATCACTCACGGAACTTCCATCAACCCTACAACCGCTCGTGCATGCTAATCATACATAACTTTGGATTCCATAGACAGTCGACTACTTAATTCTACACTAAGCCCACAACCAGACAAGGAATAGGAAATAAAGCTAAATCAAACATTCTCTATCTATGAAATTTTAGTTATATACAACTACAGTGCACACACTAAGCAACTACCGTAATGATGTTAGTTCCGTCTAGCATAAAAGAAATCCTCGTATACTGTCAAGCATCATAATTCAGGAAATTCTATCATGTAATTCCTAAAGATCCCTAGCCTACCAACTAGCATGCAGTTCTATCATAGCATCTATACACAAAACAAGTGTGGGTATCTTGAGCAATACTTTCCTTGGCTTCGGCTGATTCTACATGATACGTAATTTATATTCTAATTTTAACTAACTATTATGCCTAAGGTAGTGTACCTAATCCAAATAGAATAACACAAACAGTCGGGTATCGAACACAGGCAACATAATTAATTGGCTAATTTGATCTACTAAAGTTACCTAAATTACTATTAATTAAAAAAGGTGATCTTTCTCTAGTTTTTAACGACTAGAAACTTAAACACTTAATTAACATTTAAAAAGAAAATAACTAAAAACACAAGAAAAATTAAGAAAACAAAAGACGATTTTTTTAACCAAGATAATTAAGATACTTCCATTTAGATTCGATATACTTGCTTTTATGGTTGATTTAACAGAAGTGCAATGGATTAGTGGTTCATTGATTACCGATTCCTAAGGTGACAAGATTAATGTTCACTAAACTAATCCTTTAGCAAATAGGTTCATTCCTAAGGTGACAAGATCAAGCACATAAACTAACAAATTTACTGGTGTTCAGTTCGAGTTATGTGAGACTTATAATGGATCGATCTTATTAGGTTAATTAAATCAATATAATATATGATTGGTCTTCATGTATTAGCTCTTGTATTCACTTACCCACTTTTCTATTTAACCCTAGGTTTTTGGTCAAAATACTAGTCCTACAATTTTGCAAATCACAAGATCATAAGTTTAAAGTCAATTAAGAATGATTGGTCATAAAAACTTAATTAAACTCAACAATAAATATAAAATTAGTAATCATAAACATAGAGAGGTTCTTTAATAAGATAACATAACAAATAATCAACTTAGCATAATCCAATCCATAAATCAACTCATAATAAGCAAGCAATCTAGTCAAAACGAAAGTTAGGGTGTTTAGCCCATAACTTTAGCAAAGAGACATGTAAAAACAATATTCACTTTGATAGTCATGATCAAAACAAAGTAAAACAAGTAAAAAGGAGTAATGTTTCCTCAGATGTCTCAAAAATCAAGCTAGTAATCGAATTCTACACTTCTCAACCTTCAATGTACGTTTCTGGTCTCTAAGGGTTGATAATAGCTTCTAGCATCCAACCTTTTTGAGAGAAAATCGATCCATATATATAGTTTTCGAAAATCGGTGCACTACGGTGCGGTTATGGCAACCATGTCGTGTTTGGTGGCATATTCGAGGATCCGGCAAGGCATTATACCATCTAGAATCTTCATGTGACCACGGTGTTTTTAAGGAGAACATGTCGTGTTTCTTCAACTTTTCTTCTTCTTTTAGTCTTGATCCAAATTCCTAGATTCTCGCTTCCATTTTGCTTCCTCTCTGGTCCAAGCGTGTCTTTTACTGCTACAACACAAAATATAACAATTTAAGTACCTTTTGTCCTAATAATGAGCATAATTAAGGCTAAAAATATTAAGATATGTTATTATATATATATATATATATATATATATATATATATATATATATATTCATTGATGGGTTATTAGTATAACTACAACCAATGTGTTCATGCAACACTAATTGTTTGGATATAAGTTTTTCACTATTTGAACATGAAAATTGAATACCAAAGCAAAACCCTAGATCTAGCATATATAATTCGAAAATTACATAATAAAGGGTTTTTATAATTACCTTAACTTGTTATGTAGTAATAACAAGAAACGTTGCAGATCCTTGACTCTTGAAAGCTTAGTACCTGAAATGTTGCACCTCTAATGGTTCACAAACACTACTAGCAAGAGGATGGGAGGAGAGAGGAGGGAAGACTCTAGGAATTTTGGCTAGGGTTTCTTTTGTACGCATTGGCCGAAAATCCTAAGCCTATTGGGTCTTTATATAGTTGTGGGCTGCTAGGGCTTCTGGAGGAAACCCTAATTTCCTGCTTAAGGCTTAAGCAGCCCAAAGATCTCCCATAAATAGGCCTTGTACGAAACCTATAGGGCCTCCCTATAGATTTTCGTGCACTCCTAATTAAGGACTCTATCAATCCAGTTTCGCAACTATCAATGATTTGCAAAGAAGCTCATGTTCCTTTAATCAGTTCCTATAATCCTGAAATTAATTCCAAAATAATTTCTGATTAAATACCAATTAAGTAGCATGATATCTAATTAATATACTATTTTCATAATACATTAATAAATCAATTTATTATTCTAAATAATAAACTCTCTCCAAAAGTAATCATGTCAAGTTGCTAGGGTGAAGCCAACCCAAAAGGACCATGCTACTATGAAATCAAGTACATACCAATTATAGTTATGCGCTTAGACACCTAATCCAACAGTCTCCTAATTGGATAAGTCTAATAATTATAACCGCAAGTATGAATTCGAATTTTGACTAGCAATCATAGCTTTCAAAAGTCGTAGTCAAACTCTGACCTAGTCAGTTACAAGTGCTTAGATAAGGGATCATATAATCCTCTATTCTGCAAGATATCATGTGGACAAAGGCATGGAATAGAATCATTCTCATTGTCCAACAATTTGTTTCCCGATTTTTGATTTGTATGACAATGAACTTAATTGAACACATCAATTCAGTCCAGACCGGTCCCGACACATAAGTCAACACAAAATCGTTAAGGGGCCCAAGATATCGATTTTACCCCCTTGGGATAAAAGGAACAGATAAACTTTGACTTATATGCTTGTACTATTTACTCATCAAATCGTACACAACAATACGTTTTATAACATCAAGTTACTGATGCGTTTACATATTATCAATGCACAACCAACTCGTAAACAACAACTCATATATCTCGGTTTAAAGATTATACGATATTATTGTCTCATAATTACTCGTGATAAATTCCATGAAGTAATTCTATGAGCGTGGGTTTAATCCAATACTCAAATCCCCATTTCAGGAGTACTGATGAATGTTGCAGCAAACATTTTCTATGTCTAAACACTTAGACAATCTATAGGCCAATTCATGACAGTCTTAATTCAATACTTACTTCCAAAGTATGATCGACTGTGGATAATTTGAACAATCCAATTATTATGGAAGTAAAACATGCAAAGTTGAAACACAAGATAAACAATTGACAAAAGATAGTAACCAATACTCATAAATAAATCTCCATTATTTAATCATCAAATGTCAATTACATTTATCTATTACAGCTTTCTAAATATCTATGTAATCAATAAAACTAATATCGTCCTTCAGACCAATACTCCTCGTATGTTGAATGTGCTTAATCCTACTTAGACCCTTTGTGAGGAGATATGCAGGATTCTCTTCTAACGATATCCTCTTGATGACGAGGAGTCCTTCTTCTACTCGATTTCGGATGAAGTGGTATTTTCTGTCGATATGTCTAGATCTTACATGATCCCTTGGTTCCTTGGTCAAGGCAACCACTCCTTCATTATCGCAGAAAATCACCATGGGCTCCTTTATGGCAGGTACAACTCCAAGGTCTCCAAAGAAGTTCTTCAACCATATAGCCTCCTTGGACGCTGCACTCGCGGCTATATACTCTGACTCACACGTTGAATCATACACGGTCTCATGCTTGGAACTTTTCCAAGTCACTACTCCTTCATTGAGTGTAAACACCCAACCATACTAAGAATGGAAGTTGACTCGGTCTGTCTAAAAACTGGCGTCACTATAACCAGTAACTCTTAAGTCATCACTACCACCAAGTACAACGACCCGGTCCTTTGTCATTCGCAGATACTTAAGAATTTTCTTGACTGCTATCCAGTGAGCTTTACCCGAGTTCCCTTGATATCGACCAACCATGCTCAAAGCAAAAGCTACATCAGGACGAGTACATGTCATAGCATACATGATCGAGCCAACGGCGGAAGCACATGGAACTTGACTCATTTCCTTTATCTCATTATCGATACTCGTACTTTGAGTTTTACTCGGTTTGGTATTGGTCTGGATAGGCAATTCTCCCTTCTTGGAATTCTCCATGCTAAAACGCTTTAGCACTTTATCCAAGTAAGGACTTTGACTAAGTCCAATTAGTCTTCTACTCCTATTTCTCAAAATCCTTATTCCGAGAATATAGGCAGCCTCTCCTAGATCTTTCATAGCGAAACACTTTCCAAGCAAGGACTTGACTTCCTGCAAAGTTGGAATGTCGTTTCCTATTAGTAGTATATCATCGACATACAATACTAGAAATCTAACTATATTCCCACTAGCTTTGACATACACACAGGACTCATCCTCACTCCTAGAGAAACGTAATTCTTTAACTTTCTCATTGAAGCAAAGATTCCATCTGCGAGACGCTTGCTTCAATCCATAGATGGATTTCTCAAGCTTGCACACTTTGTTGGGGTATTTAGCATCCACAAAACATTCTGGCTGACACGAACATCCTTAGTCAGCCTCCCATTAAGGAAAGCGGTTTTGACATCCATCTGCCAGATTTTATAATCATGAAACGCAGTGACGGCTAACATAACCCTAATAGACTTGATCTTGGCTACGGGTGAAAAGGTCTCATCATAGTCCACCCCTGGAGTTTTAGTAGAGCCCTTCGCAACCAGCCATGCCTTGAACGTGTGTACCTTTCCATCCATTTGCACCCAATTGTCTTACGACATGGTTCGTTGTCAACCAAGTTCCAAACTTGATTGTCATACATAGACTGGATCTCGCTGTCCATCACCTCATTCTATTTAGCAGACTCAGGGCACGCCATGGCTTCCTTGTGGTTAGAAGGTTCATATGAATTTACCAGTGTACTATCACTAATAAACGTATCACCGTATGTAGTAATATGAAAACCATCAAACTTTGGTGTCATTCTAACTCGAGTGGAATGCCTAAGAGGTAACGACTCGTCATTTGGTTCAACAGGAATTTCTTCCTCGGGTTTAGCGCTAGTGTTAGAGGATCCTTCATCGCTTGACTCTTGAATGTCTTCAAGATCAATTATACTCCCACTGTCCTCTTTTCATATGAGTTCCCTCTCGCGAAAAAATCCCCTTCGTGCTACGAAGACCACGTACTCACTAAGTCTGTAGAATAAGTATCCAAAGGACTTGTGTAGGTAGCCGAAGAAAATACATCGCTCACTTTGAGGTTCAAGCTTGTCGTGAGTCTATCGTCTAACGAAAGCTTCACAACCCCAAACATTGATATGTGCCAACGAGGGAACCTTACCTGTCCACATCTCGTGAGGTGTTTTGGCAACCTTCTTTGTCGGGACTAGATTAAGGATATGGGCAGAAGTCTCTAAGGCATACCCCCAGAATGATATTGGAAGTGAAGCTCGACTCATCATGGAATGAACCATGTCCAACAAGGTTCGATTACACCTCTCAGCCACACCATTAAGTTGTGGTGTCCTAGGAGGTATCAATTGTGAAACAATTCCACATTCCTTGAGGCAGTCATGGAACTCGATACTAAGATACTCACCACCCGTATCGGATCTGAGCATATTGATCTTCCTGCCCAATTGATTTTCGACTTCATGTTTAAACTCTTTGAATTCTTCAAAGGTTTTTGTCTTATGCTTGATTAAGTAGACATATCCATATCTGCTATAATCATCGGTAAAAGTCACATAAAATCGACTTGCATCCCTCTTGGTGGATCTGAACGGCCCACACACATCGGTGTGTATGAGTTCCAATAATCCATCACCTCTTTCACACGAACCTATGAAAGGTGATTTAGTCATCTTTCCAAGCAAACAAGACACGCATGTATTATCTGACCTTAGGTCAAATGATTCCAACACTCCATCCTTTTGGAGTTGGGAAATGCGCTTTTTGTTGACATGTCCAAGACAGCAATGCCACAAGAATGCTTTGTCTAAACCATTAGATGAATCAATATGCAACACACTATTTCCTAAATTATCTACAACCATTACAGTTTCATTTACACCATCACAAGGAAATACTTCAAAATAAGATACACCATTATAATAAGCATTAATAGATCCATTCTCATTATCAAAAGAATATCTAAAACCTTGTATGTACAAACCATGAAAGGAAATAATATTCCTCATCATTTCTGATGAGTAGCAACAATTATTCAAGTCTAAACATAATACACTACTAAGCTTCAAAGAATAAACGCCGATCTTGGTAACTTGTGATGATCTCCTATTGCCCATTATTAGGTTCATCTTCCCAATCTCCACATTCCTACTTTCTTTTAGTCCCTGCAAGTCAGAGCAAATGTGAAAACCACATCATGTATCAAGGACCCAAGAATTAGAATGCGATGAATTTTTAGACAAAATAGTTTAAATACCTGCTGAGGTTGGCTTGATCTTGCCATCCTTAAGGTCATGTAGTTACTTGGGGCAGCTTCGTCTCTAATGCCCCTTGTCATAGCAGTAGAAGCACATAACATCTTTTGGATCAGTGGCAGGGGGATCAGAACTGGTTTTTTCTTTGGGTCCACTACTAGAAGACCCATCATGAGACTTTCCCTTCCAGTTTCGCTTAGAGGGCGCTTTCCTCTTTTTCCCCTTCCCTTGTGCAATAGTCAGGACTGGGGTAGAAGCAGTAGGATTCGATTCAACACCTTTTCCTTTTAACCCACTTTCAGCGATTCTCAGGAAGCCTTGAAGTTTGCTCAACGTGACTTCCTCTTTGCTCAAATGATAAGTCATCTTGAACTGATCATAGTAAGGAGGTAAAGAGTGCAAGAATATGTCAATAGCCAACTCTTCGTCAAAGTTCACCTTAAGCTTCAAGAGACGATCCACATAGCGTTGCATGCGTTTCAGGTGGGTCGTGATGGACTCTCCATCCTTCATCTTTGTGGTTATGAGTGATCTGACTATCTCATTCCTTTCTTAACGTGCTCTTTGATGGTACTTCTCCATCAAGTCCTGGCACATCTCGTAAGGCCAATAGTCCTCATAAAACCGTTGTAGCTTAGGAGTCATAGTTGCCACCATAGTGCATGACACCTTTGTAGCATCTTTGCATTGGCCCTATATTCAGTTATTTCTTAAGGAGTAGCTTTAGTTTCATCTGTCTCGTTTAACTTTTTGTTGAGGACGTATTCCTTGTCCTCAAATCGCAAGTCCATTATGATGTTACGAATCCAATCATTGAAATTGGTTCCATCGAATGTCACATTGGCACAAATGCTCAAGAGCAAGAAAGAGTTAGTAGAGTTGTTGTTGGAGGAACCGGAAGCATTATTTCAGGTAGAAATTTGAAAATGAAGAAAGACCAGTTTTAGAATAGATAGGAAATCGTTAATATAACACCCAAATGAAATATTAAGATTAGGACCCAACACAATAATTCACAATTCAAAAAAGAGATGTCGTAATCCAATTGTAAATTATTTGAAGGTAGGTAAATGAAGATTTACCAATTCCACCACGAAAAATGAAATTTAAGTGAATTAAGTTTTTGAAATTTGTAATTCCTAGATCTTTTGAGATTCATTGAACCATTCAATGGCATGTTTAATCTCGATTATTCCCTTCAAATTTGTGAGTGGGATACCGAGGATCACAAATAAGGTGTGAATAACCATGCAATTTAGCTTGATACTCTCGATGTCATTTACCACTAAATCAATGTGTCGGTTAACCACACACGCTCCATTGATCAATGATAATTTACGAGTTACCCATTTCCACCCTTTTTTAGTCCAGATTAGTGTGTCGATTAACCACATACGCTCCACTAACGACTTGTGACAACCCGAAATTTTCATTTGTATAAACTCTACAGTTAAGCACTACAAATAATAGTCAAATTCATTTCAGTACATTTTTGGACGGATTAAAGTCTGTTTGGGTGTTTTTAAAATAAATTCATGAAACGATCAAATAAATAGAAGTGTTTTCTAGGAGTAATGTGTAACAAGTAAACAACTTACACCACAACAAGGTGTTTACGACCAAACATGAGGAGTTTGGTCCGTAAACTCCTCTTCACCTTGAACTCATGCATATAGAATGAGTTTACTCCCCACTCTCTCATTTTACACTTCCAACCTCAAGAACACCACCTTTTCTCTCTCAAGTATCATATTACATCTCTTCAAATCCTCTAAAAATGTAAGTATTTCCTTCCTTGATTCGTTCATACATCACTTTATCTAGTGTTTATACATCATTTCATCCATGGATTCTTGATTTTTACTTAGATCTTCAAGTGTTCTTCAAAACACCAAGAACACACACTAGTGTTCTTGGGTCCTAAACACTCTTACAAGCTTCCTATAAGTAAGTACACTCCTCCTATCTAGTTATTTGCTTAGGATACTTGTTAATCCATTGGAAGAACATCAAAATCCCCAAGAACATATGTGTTTACGGTCAAGGGATCTCCTTGAACCGTAAACACCATCAAGTGGTGTTTTGGTGCCCCTAACACCTTCTATGGCTTGGATAAAAGACTAGAACCTTGCATGCATGAACTAGAAACCCCAAAACACGAAATGGTTGGAGTAACCATGAGTTTACGGCCATAAACTCATGGGTTTACGACCGTAAACCCAAGGGTTTACGACCGTAAACTCCCAAGGGTGGTCCAAGGACCGTAAACTCCAAAGGTGAGCCATTTCGAGCCCTAACCACTTCCTAAGCCTTTGATTTAAATATAGAACACTTTCTTGTGAGGTATAAGACCTTAAAACACACAAATGAACCAAATACCATGAGTTTACGGCCGTAAACTCATGGGGGAATTGGTACAAGAACCGTAAACTCATATGGTGTTACCATATGAGGGGTAAACTCCAATGTGAGGCCATACTCTCCTTAGATGCAACCCTTTAGCACTCCTAGCACTTAAAACAAAGTGTTTCCATGTATTAGGAGGCATTTACTTGATTAATTAGTTGTTAAATGACTAATTAGATACATTTATGTATCACTACATGTTACATAGGATCCGTGTGTGTGTTCAAGTCCTCACTTAACACCTAGCATCCAACCCGACACTTCCATCCAATCCACTCACTGCAGGTGAGTTCATACCCCTTAATTAACCTTTTAAATGATTTTAAATGCTTTTATGGGGGGGAATGCAAGTTGAATAATTTCTAGTTATAATTTTAATCACATGTGATTAATAACTAGAATAAACAGAAAGATTTACTACTACTTTCAAATTGCTACCAAACTTAGGGATTTTCAAGCTTTCAAACCTTTTATTAAACTCTTTTGATGCTAAAACCGTTTTCATACTCTTTTATACTTGTAATACTTTCAAATCCATATCTACACCAGTATATTTATATAAGTAAGACTTGAAGGACTTAGGACTGATAGCTCAACATATTTCATGTTCCTTGTTTGGTTGTGGACTTAGGGTATCATGTTATTCGTCCGAGTGTCGTTGAATTCTTAGTTATATATATATATATATATATATATATATATATATATATATATATATATATATATATATATATATATATATATATATGTTGGATATAAAACTTTCATTTCAGTTCAGTACCTTTGTGTAACAAAGGCATCCAAACAACCTTACTATTTAACTATAATAGGTATAGTTAAGGGATTACTACTCACTACTACTATTACAACGACCCATACAAGAGTCAGTACATTTATGAGTCACTACATAAGTACTACATTGAGTAACAGAACATATTATACACTATACAAGAGAACATACTATACACTATACAAGAGAACATACTATACACTATACAAGAGAACATACTATACACTATACAAGAGAACATACCATACACTATACAGACATTAAATACTAAAACAGAATGTGACATACTACTTCTCGATACGACACTTCATTGTGCTATCAATGTGTAACCAGAGTCTCCTGGAGGGAGAGTGGGCATTATGTGTATAGATCTATACGAGACAGACACTCCCACATCCCGACTGTTAGCTACAGTCCGAGCCGACCAGGGCGAGGGGTGACAAAATGTCACCATACTTCATGTGACCTGGAGGGTCATCAGTTATTCATCCATCGATCAGCATGGTTACATACGAGTTCGCATTCAAACCTTAAATTAATTAAATAAGCATTTAAGGCAAAAATGGACTTTTCGAGGCGTACCGCCTGGAGTCTACATATTTCTACTTTGGACTTTTCGAGGCGTACCGCCTGGAGTCTACATATTTCTACTTTGGACTTTTCGAGGCATACCGCCTGTTGTCTACATATTTCTACTTTGGACTTTTCAAGGCGTACCGCCTGGAGTCTACATATTTCTAATTTGGACTTTTCGAGGCGTACCGCCTGGAGTCTACATATTTCTACTTTGGACTTTTCGAGGCGTATCGCCTGGAGTCTACATATTTCTACTTTGGACTTTTCGAGGGGTACCGTCTGGAGTCTACATATTTCTACTTTAGACTTTTCGAGGCGCATTGTTAATTCAGTACCACCTGGAGTCTGTATTTTCATTACCTTGTGACTTTGTCACATACTCATTTCAGTAAACTATATTTTTTAATACTAATAGCTTTTACTGGGGAAAAACCCTTACATTTACGAAAGAACAAACATAGAACCAATCGGGTCTTGGTAGAAGACTACTTTTTACTAGGAAACATAGGGTTTTCTAGGGAGCATACTATATCCAAAACACTTTAAATCAATTACTACATTACGTTGTTACTAACATTTTTATACAAGCAATGACACTAAATACTTATGAACTCACCAGCTTTATGCTGATACTCGCTTTCAAAATAACTTGTATTCTCAAGTCATCAGTAAACAGGTACAAATGAAGCTTTTGAGAAGATGGAGCACATACAAGACTCATCTTTTATTTTGATTATACTTTTGGTGTCTTACAAACTGTATAGAACACGCTTGTATTACAATTATTATATTAATGCAATGGATGTTGTTGCTTGTTTTTACTATTATGCATTGTTATGATACTGTACATGACGTCCTCCACCCCTGAACGTTTCCGCCGTTTTTGGTTTTGGGGTGTGACAGATTGGTATCAGAGCACTGTTTATAGTGAACCAAGTATATCAATCCATAAAAGATATAGGAACTATAAACACATCGGGATTAAAACACTCTGACCAAGAATATATACTTTTAAATAATAAAATATTTAACTAAGTATATATATACATCTATTCATACCAAGGTCAGTATCATACTAGAACAGAACAAAAGTATTAAGATTGTTGAATAACACGATTAGGCTTAGAGACATATAGTCAAATCTGGGGGGGGGGATGTAGCCTGATCAACTACATTTCCCGAGGAGTGACTAGCATGTGCCTAAGAATGGTTGTGGTGTTGCAACAAGTCTAAAAACTTACCAACACTACCACAACGAGAACATTAGAACGGAATACTATAGGAGTATTCTGCATTACTATAGGTTACATATGTGAAGACTAAAAAGGTTGTTACTAGTAGGGCAATAGTTGCTAAGTGGATACCCTAAGGTTACATGTGACTAAGGCACTATAGACTTAGAATCTGTGATCTTTGCTTTATTTCATGTTCCTTGTTTGGTTGTGGATTTAGAGTTAGGGTCAGTTATTCGAAGGTCTATCCTGTTTTGGTTGCATGTAATTGGTATGCATTATGCAAGTATTGAGTCAACTAATAACGATCATCTTATAAGTATCATAGGTTAGTACGTCTATTAATTACTCTTTCTCCATTCTCGCGTAGATACCATGGCTGACTTAAGAGTTAGCCCAGAGGGTGCTCGTCGCCAGTAGAAGATTATCTGCTCATCCCCTCTCTTCTTAAAAGAATAGCCTTCCTCTTCAATCCCTCTGTTTCACTTATCTGTAAACACTCCTAACCTTGAAAGTACTCTAACCAGACTACTAAACTGCCAACATTTTCCCGTATGGTTTGATGTGAGGCCTACTGTTAGGTCATTCTCCCTGGACTCATTATACATCATTAATACTAGTGATATTGGCAATTGTCTACTCTGTGGGAAACCCTGTACTCTTATGTTTCCCTACTCTATTATTATGACTCTATCTAATAGTTGGACTATGGCGATTTAGTCCATGAAAACACTCTCATCATACTTACAATCGATTCTTACTATTATCGTCATCTTTATGAACTTTCAGTAAATGATGCCGCCTCGCAAGCGTCCGACCAGAAACACACCTGCGAATCAAACTCCACCACCACCACCCCCACCACACTTCGATCCGGTGATGTTTCAAGCAGCTGTAACCGCAGCTGTGACCGCCATCATGGCCCAACTAAACTCTAGTGGCGTTAGTGGAACGGGGACTGGCACTAACTCTAGCCATGGTGAAATCCATCCACATGCACGGGAGTGCACATATAAAGATTTCATCAGCTGCAAACCTACATACTTCAACGGAACCGGAGGGATCCTTGCACTGTCCCAATGGATCGAGAGAACAGAAGAAATCTTCAAGATGTGCTCGTGTCCTGAAGGAAGCAAGATAAAGTTTGCTGCTTGCACCTTCACCCAAAGGGCCTGACGTGGTGGAATGGCCATGTCAAATCACTCTCACTAGTAACAGCCAACACCATGGGCTGGGACACACTGAAGGACCTTCTGACAAGGGAGTACTGCCCGAGGGGCGAAATTCAGAAACTCGAGGAAGAACTCTGGAACCTCAAAATGCAGGGTTCCGACATAGTGGCATATACAACCAGGTTCTGCGACCTGGTGGCCCTATGTCGTAACATGGTTCCCACCGAAAGCAAAAAGATCGAAAGATACATATGGGGTCTAGTGCCCCCGTACCGAGGGAACGTTCTAGCATCACACCCTACAACCTTTGATAGTGCCAAGGAATTGGCCCAAAGGCTGATCCATCATGAAGTTCCTTATACCCCATCAACGACCACAACAACTACCCCGGCATCAATCCAGACATCTGACAACAAAAGGAAGCGTGGGGACCGAAGGAAGGGCAAATCAGCTCAGTCCTCCTCCAAGAACCAACAAACTGTGGTTGTTCATGCTGCCACTACTCCTACTGTCCCTGTACCAGCCAAAACATATGCAGGGAACCTACCCAAGTGCACCAAGTGCAATTTCCATCATAACGGCCCCTACCGTGAGATGCACTGCACTAAGTGCGACGGGAAGGGCCATACTACCTGGTTTTGTAGAACACCACCCAAACCCGTTTCCCAGGTCCCTAGTACTGGAGTAAGTCAGGCCTGCTATGGTTGTGGCAAGATAGGACACTTCAAAAGAAACTGTCCAAAGGCGGGGAATGCGGGTGGAGCAGGGAGACTACTTGCTATTGGCCACACTGAAGCAGTAGCAGACCCCACAGTAGTCACGGGTACGTTCCTTCTCGATAACTCTTATGCTTGTATCCTATTTGATAGTGGGGCGGAAAGGAGCTTCGTAAACCAAAACTTTAAACACTTACTTAAACAATCACCGAAACCACTAAAAGAAACCTTTGTCGTAGAAATGGCTAACGGAAAGACAGAGAGTTCTAACGAGATCTACATAGGCTGTACCCTCACACTAGATAATCATTCGTTTCCAATCGACCTCATACCAATAGCAATCAAGAGCTTCGATGTCATCGTGGGCATGGACTGGTTGAGTCTCCACCGTACCGATATCTTGTGCTTCGACAAAGCCATCCGTCTAAACCTACCAAGTAACGAAACCTTATTGATATACGGAGACAAACCCAGTACGAGCCTTCGTATCATCTCAAGTATTCAAGCCCAGAAGTACTTGCGTAAGGAATATCGTGCATTCCTGGCGCACGTCGTCGACTCGAGCAAGAAAACAAAAGACCTAAAAGACCTCCCCGTAGTACGCGACTTCCCCGATGTCTTTCAGGAAGAGCTACCGGATTTATCTCCCCAACGTCAAGTCGAATTCAGAATCGACTGAATTCCAGGAGCTACCACCATAGCCAAATCGCCCTATCGTCTAGCACCTGCTGAGATGCAGGAACTGTCCAGTCAACTTAACGAACTGCTCAACAGGGGCTTTATAAGACCAAGCTTCTCACCCTGAGGAGCACCAGTCTTGTTCGTAAAGAAGAAAGACGGATCGTTCCGTATGTGCATCGATTATAGGGAACTCAACAAGCTCACGATCAAAAATTGTTACCCTCTTCCACGCATAGACGATTTATTTGACCAACTGCAAGGGGCGAGCTACTTCTCCAAGATTGATATGAGGTCCGGGTATCACCAGTTACGAGTGCTGGAGGAGGATGTTCCGAAGACAGCCTTCCGAACTCGTTACGGGCACTACGAGTTCGTAGTGATGCCGTTCGGACTGACCAATGCGCCTGCAGTATTCATGGACTTAATGAATAGGGTATGTCGTCCTTACTTGGATCAGTTCGTCATCGTCTTCATTGATGATATACTTATCTAGTCTCGAAGTAAGGAGGAACATAGCGATCATTTACGACAAGTCCTAGAAACCTTACGATCAGAGAAGCTTTATGTGAAGTTCTCTAAATGCGAATTTTGGATCCGAAGAGTCGAATTCTTAGGACATGTGGTTAGCGAAGAGGGAATCCACGTGGACCCTTCCAAAATTAAAGCCATCGAGAACTGGTCAGCACCGAAGATGCCTACGGAAATTTGTCAATTTCTAGGCCTCGCTGCCTACTACCGATGGTTCATTCAAAACTTCTCTCGGATCGCAAAATCCCTTACGACATTGACCCAGAAAGGCGTGGCCTTTGACTGGGAAGAGAAGCAGGAGAAAGCATTCCAAATGCTGAAGCGAGCCTTGTGCACCGCACCGATATTGTCCCTCCCCGAAGGAACAGAAGACTTCGTGGTCTATTGCGATGCGTCAAATCAAGGGCTCGACTGTGTTCTGATGCAACGAGCTAAGGTCATCGCCTACGCCTCAAGACAGCTGAAGACACACGAGGTCAACTACATCACACACGATCTCGAATTAGGAGCGGTTGTGTTCGCTTTGAAGATCTGGAGACACTACCTGTACGGTACAAAGAGCACTATCTTCACAGACCACAAGAGCCTACAACACATATTCAACCAGAAGGAGCTTAATATGAGACAACGACGGTGGGTCGAACTACTCAATGACTATGAATGCGAAATTCGTTATCATCCGGGTAAAGCCAATGTAGTAGCAGACGCCCTAAGTCATAAGGAATATTCTGGTCGAAGAGTCAAGTCATTAACAATAACTATCCATTCACATCTATCCGCACAAATTAAGGAGGCTCAGCTCGAAGCCTTAAAACCTGAAATTGTGGCGGGAGAATCCCTGCGTGGAATGGATAAGAACTTAGAAGTCAAGGGTGACGGAGCCTTATACCTCATGGACCGGATCTGGACACCACATCACGGTGGCTTCAGAGACTTGATCATGGAGGAAGCACACAACACTCGATATTCCGTCCACCCAGATTCAGATAAGATGTATCTGGATCTCAAGAAATTATACTGGTGGCCTAACATGAAAGCAGAGATTGCTACCTTCGTGAGTAAATGCCTTACTTGCGCTAAGGTCAAGGTCGAATACCAGAAACCATCAGGTTTACTTCAACAACCGAAGATACCTGAATGGAAGTGGGAGCGGATCGCTATGGACTTCATAACCAAGCTACCCAAGTCAACGGGTGGACTTGATACCATTTGGGTCATCGTCGACAGATTGACCAAGTCCGCACACTTCCTACCCATCAAAGAAACCGACAAAATGGAGAAGCTCACGAGAACATACATTAGGGAGATCGTACGACTGCATGGTGTTCCTATATCCATTATCTCCGACAGAGATAGTAGATTCACTTCGAGATTCTGGCAGTCCCTACAAAGCTCCCTATGAACGAGGCTGGATATGAGTACAGCCTACCATCTACAGACCGACGGACAAAGTGAGAGAACTATCCAAACCTTGGAGGATATGCTACGAGCCTGTGTGATCGACTTTGGGAAGGCATGGGATACCCACTTACCTCTCGTCGAATTCTCTTACAACAACAGTTATCACACGAGCATCAAGGCTGCTCCATTTGAAGCCCCCTATGGCCGGAAGTGGAGATCCCCTCTGTGCTGGGCAGAGGTGGGTGACACTCAGTTAGCTAAAGGACGAGTTCCTGACAGCACCCTCACGGGTCCAAAGATCATTCGGGAAACGACAGAGAAGATCGTTCAGATTCGTGAACGATTGAAAGCCTCTAGAGACCGACAGAAAAGCTACGCAGACAAACGAAGGAAACCTTTGTAGTTCCAGGTGGGAGACCGTGTCCTTTTGAAAGTCTCACCCTGGAAGGGCTTGATACGCTTCGGAAAGCGTGGAAAGCTAAATCCAAGGTACAGAGGGCCTTTCGAGATTCTCGCTAGAATCAGACCTGTAGCTTACAAACTCAATCTACCCCGCGAACTCAGTAACGTACATCCTACCTTCAACGTCTCGAACTTGAAAAAGTGCCTATCCGATGAGACTCTTGTAATTCCACTCGACGAGATCGAGATCAACGAGTGCCTCAACTTGGTGGAAGAACCTGTAGAGATCATGGTTCGCTGGAACGCCAAGCGAGGATCGGAATTCACATGGGAGCGCGAGGATCAAATGAAACTTAAATACCCTCATCTTTTTGCTTAGTTATTTTGTAATAACTTAGTTACTTGAACTCTAATTTCGGGACGAAATTCCCTCTAACGGGGGGATGATATGACAACCCGAAATTTTCATTTGTATAAACTCTACAGTCAAGCAATACAAATAATAGTCAAATTCATTTCGGTACATTTTTGGCCGGATTAAAGTCCGTTTGGGTGTTTTTAAAATAAATTCATGAAACGATCAAATAAACAGAAGTGTTTTCTAGGAGTAATGTGTAACAAGTAAACAACTTACACCACAACAAGGTCTTTACGGCCAAATATGAGGAGTTTGGGCCGTAAACTCCTCTTCACCTTGAACTCATGCATATAGCACGAGTTTACTCCCTACTCTCTCACTTTACACTTCCAACCTCAAGAACACCACCTTTACTCTCTCAAGTATCATATCACATCTCTTCAAATCCTCCAAAAATGTAAGTATTTCCTTCCTTGATTCGTTCATACAGCACTTTATCTAGTGTTTATACATCATTTCATCCATGGATTCTTGATTTTTACTTAGATCTTCAAGTGTTCTTCAAAACACCAAGAACACACACTAGTGTTCTTGGGTCCTAAACACTCTTACAAGCTTCCTAAAAGTAAGTACACTCCTCCTATCTAGTTATTTGCTTAGGATACTTGTTAATCCATTGGAAGAACATCAAAATCCCAAGAACATATGTGCTTACGGTCAAGGGATCTCCTTGAACCGTAAACACCATCAAGTGGTGTTTTGGTGCCCCTAACACCTTCTATGGCTTGGATAAAAGACTAGAACCTTGCATGCATGAACTAGAAACCCCAAAACACGAAATGGTTGGTGTAACCATAAGTTTACGGCCGTAAACTCATGGGTTTACGACCGTAAACCCAAGGGTTTACGACCGTCAACTCCCAAGGGTGGTCCAAGGACCGTAAACTCCAAAGGTGAGCCATTTCGAGCCCTAACCACTTCCTAAGCCTTTTATTTAAATATAGAACACTTTCTTGTGAGGTATAAGACCTTAAAACACACAAATGCACCAACTACCATGAGTTTACGGCCGTAAACTCATGGGGGAATTGGTCCAAGAACCGTAAACTCATATGGTGTTACCATATGAGGGGTAAACTCCAATGTGAGGCCATACTCTCCTTAGATGCAACCCTTTAGCACTCCTAGCACTTAAAACAAAGTGTTTCCATGTATTAGGAGGCATTTGCTTGATTAATTAGTTGTTAAATGACTAATTAGATACATTTATGTATCACTACATGTTACATAGGATCGGTGTGTGAGTTCAAGTCCTCACTTGCCACCTAGCATCCTACCCGGCACTTCCATCCAATCCACTCACTGCAGGTGAGTTCATACCCCTTAATTAACCTTTTAAATGATTTTAAATGCTTTTATGGGGGGGGAATACAAGTTGAACAATTTCTAGTTATGATTTTAATCGCATGTGATTAATAACTAGAATAAACAGAAAGATTTACTACTACTTTCAAATTGCTATCAAACTTAGGGATTTTCAAGCTTTCAAACCTTTTACTAAACTCTTTTGATGCTAAAACAGTTTTCATACTCTTTTATACTTGTAATACTTTCAAATCCTTATCTACACCAGTATATTTATATAAGTAAGACTTGAAGGACTTAGGACTGATAGCTCACCTTATTTCATGTTCCTTGTTTGGTTGTGGACTTAGGGTATCCTGTTATTTGTCTGAGTGTCATTGAATTCTTAGTTATATATCATATATAGATGTGTTGGATATAAAAGCTTTCATTTCAGTTCAGTACCTTTGTGTAACAAAGGCATCCAAACAACCTTACTATTTAACTATAATAGGTATAGTTAAGGGATTACTACTCACTACTACTATTACAACGACCCATACAAGAGTCAGTACATTTATGAGTCACAACATAAGTACTACACTGAGTAACAGAACATATTATACACTATACAAGACAACATACTATACACTATACAAGAGAACATACTATACACTATACAAGAGAACATACTATACACTATACAAGAGAACATACCATACACTATACAGACATTAAATACTAAAACAGAATGTGACATACTACTTCTCGATACGACACTTGATTGTGCTATTACCGTGTAACCAGAGTCTCCTGGAGGGAGAGCAGGCATTATGTGTATAGATCTATACGGGAGAGACACTGCCACATCCCGACTGCTAGCTACAGTACAAGCCGACCAGGACCAGGGGTGACAAAATGTCACCATACTACGTGTGACTTGGAGGGTCATCAGTTATTCAGCCGTCGATCAGCATGGTTACATACGAGTTCGCATTCAAACCTTAAATTAATTAAATAAGGATTTAAGACAAAAATGGACTTTTCGAGGCGTACCGCCTGGAGTCTACATATTTCTATTTTGGACTTTTCGAGGCGTACCGCCTGGAGTCTACATATTTCTACCTTGGACTTTTCGCGGCGTACCGCCTGGAGTCTACATATTTCTACTTTGGACTTTTCGAGGCATACCGCCTGGAGTCTACATATTTCTACTTTGGACTTTTCGAGGCGTACCGCCTGGAGTCTACATATTTCTACTTTGGACTTTTGCAGGCGTACCGCCTGGAGTCTACATATTTCTACTTTAGACTTTTCGAGGCGCATTGTTAATTCAGTACCACCTAGAGTCTGTATTTTCATTACCTTGTAGTAAACTATATTTTTTTATACTAATAGCTTTCACTGGGAAAAAACCCTTACATTTATGAAAGAACAAACATACAACCAATTGGGTCTTGGTAGAAGATTACTTTTTACTTGGAAACATAGGGTTTTCTAGGGAGCATACTATATCCAAAACACTTGAAATCAATTACTACATTACGTTGTTACTAACATTTTTATACAAGCAATGACACTAAATACTTATGAACTCACCAGCTTTATGCTGATACTCGCTTTCAAAATAACTTGTATTCTCAGGTCATCAGTAGACAGGTACAGATGAAGCTTTTGAGAAGATGGAGCACATACAAGACTCATCTTTTATTTTGATTATACTTTTGGTGTCTAACAAACTGTATAGAACACGCTTGTACTTCAATTACTATATTAATGCAATGGATGTTGTTGCTTGTTTTTACTATTATGCATTGTTATGATACTGTACATGACGTCCTCCACCCTAGAACGTTTCCGCCGTTCTTGGTTTTGGGGTGTGACACGACTTGACAAAGTGCAATGTGCAATTTTATGGATTAGTATCAAATTCACATTTTCCTAAAGTAACTAAGATTGGGAATTTTTATAAAACATTTAGTTACTTTATACATGTCATTATACTTATTAATGAGAGATTAATGTCCTATCCTACCTGTTCGGCTAACGACCCTCCACCAATCAAGGAAACGGTCGGTGAGAGTGGACACCCATTCAACCGCCATTTTATAGGTAGTTTCCTTATACCCCCCTTATAGATCGGCTTCGTGAATGAGGCCTACTAACGATAAGACTGACTTTTCTTTTATATATATATATATATATATATATATATATATATATATATATATATATATATATATATATATATATATGTATATATATAAATTAAACTTTTAATTCTATAATAGTATAAGGGTGTATTTTAATCTTTTAAAATACTAGGGTTCTAGAATTTAATATTTCAAAATGAAATATTTAATTAAATTTTAAATTGCGAAACCAAAGGGGTATTTTTAAAACTTTTCAAAAAATACTAGATCAAATTTTAAATAATTAAATTAATCAAATAATTTTGACTTTATCTTAAAATTTGACCAAATCTCATAATTCGATAAGGATATAGATTTACCTTTCCAGAAAACTCAATTTTAGGCATTAAAAATGAATTTGGTAATTATCGTTCTGAACCAGTTGATTGAATAAGCTCTTAATCCTTTTAATCCTTTTAGACAAGAAACCAAAACTTCCAGAATGTCTTATCTACTTTAGAACATCATAAATATCGCATCTTTTGGACATGCATGTCCAATGCATGTCCCAACACAAGTTAGGGCACAAAAGGAAAAAATTACATTAGAAGCTCATGCAAGAATCTGAAAACCTATCCATACTTTAGATCCATCACTTATTTAATCAAATGATCACATAAGATCCATAAAGTTGGGAACTTTATGGATCCCAAACAATATATCACCGTAGGCATGAAAGATAATGCATAAAAACTTAGATCTAAGCATATTAACTCATTGAGCATTGAGCTTGGAAACTCAAAATGGTCTAGAAGGTGTGAAGATGAATTATGGTGAGGCTTGAATTCTGAGATGAAGTAATAAATGCTCTTCCTCTTCTTCTTCATTGCTAGAAATCACCACAAATAAGCTCAAAACAACTATGGGGTGCTACGGTTTCAAGGGGGTGTAGGATGTGATGGAGGATGAGGGTGGGATAAACCTAGCCCTCACTTCCTTTAAGTATGGAATAACTCCCCCAAAATTAGGGTTTGCCTCATAGTCAGGTCTCACGTCGTGACCCATAAGGGTTCACGCCGTGAGAATCAAAGATATGTGTGTTTCTTCCAACTGGGATCATATCGTGACACATTAGTGCTCAGGTCGTGACCAGGGTTTAAACTTGAAGAATTAATTTGAATTTCCAAAATGGTGCTTACCTGGAACTGGGTGTTACAACTGCTATTCTACGCTTCTTCTTCTTTTCCTTCTTTGCATCGATCACAAAATGCCAAATACTATGTATATCCTTTGGCCAAACACTTTTTGGATTTCATCATGGAGATGATTCAAGAATTTACTTTGCATTTTTCCTCGTACAACATAAATGGTTCTCTTCCATGAGGGTTTATCTTCATTATGTTAAGATTAAAACAATAAGATCGATAGATTCAAGAACAAGATTTAGAATCAAACACAAGAATGAAGATCAAAGTAGTGTTGAGTGATTATAATCTATGCCTTAGAAGAGCTCGATTACGAACTCCTACTGTAAGGCACGGTAGGGTTACAAGACAATCGATACTAATCACGGTGCATGCATGCACTATAAATAGTCTAACCCTAGCACATTAATATCGGGTAGACAGGCCCAACCCGTTACAAAAGATTAATTAAAACGATACAATACAATTATTGACATAACACAAAATAACCCAAAAATCTCCCATTTGTGTCAATAAGGAAGGTAGATCTTCATTGATATTGTCGCTTTTGAACTTTAAACAGCTTTGGCATAATCCCCAGCAGAGTCTTGCGAACTTGGATATACCAATTGATCATATCCGAGAAACATTTCTTGTCTGCAACACTGTTCGTTTTATTCAGACTCATAAAAGCCATAATATATTCTAGACAATAGGAGGTGTATAGATGTTTGTCTGGTAAATAGAAGCAGAATTTATGAAAGTTCACATCTGGTTTTTCTCTTATCTGAAAAGCGACACTCCAATACTTTTTTCGTATCCTCCCCAACTTCATCGTTTCAAGATCCTTCCGAAGTTACTTGGGGAGAAATGTAGGTTTCGTATTCAGAACAGAGGAAATCTCCATGTCCATCTTTTCAATCTCTTGGATGTAACATACCAACATTCGTTTCAGATGTGCAATATTAGGCTCGAATTTCTGTTGATCCTTCAGCAATAGAAGTAACAGAGAAATCAAGTCGAATGGGTTGAGGCAGGGCAGATCTGCGAGAGTAAATTCGTGTGTTGAACTCATAGCCCCACGAGCAACCTTGAAACGAGCATTAATGAAGCTCTCAGTTTTAATCGGTTCGAACACCATAACAACTATGATATTGTTTGAGCTCCACGTTTGATATTATGGCTTCATGTGCTTTAGATAAAACGAAAAGATCACCTGATCAACACCTTTGTCAGCAGGAGAAACGTTCGCAATCTTGTCAAAACTGTGAAACAGAAAAGCCTTTGGCGTAATAGGCCGATCAAGATGTAAATCCAAAGAGTTCTCCAATTCGAATGATCTAACAGTCTCTAGCCAGTAAATGTTCGGATTGTCGACTGCTTCATTCAGAATTTGTTCCAGTGTCCACAGAGGAAAGATACTTTTCTGAGCTTTCAATGTTTCCTCTGCTTCACGAGCAACTTTCTCTCGTTCTTCAGCTTTCCCAGCGATTCACATATTATTATCAATTTCAGCATCGCAAGATTTACGCTTCAGTTTCACATTTTCATATTCTTCCTCATCATCATCATCATTTATCACCTTTTCTTTTCCTCTTGGACTCAAAGCTACATTATCCTTCGGTTCATCTGACTTTGGCTTTTGTTCTTGATCATCACTACCACCAACTAGTTTCTTGACGTCTTCAGTTGTCACTTTGTTTGCTTTTTTCTGTGCTTCTCCCCCTTTTTTTGGAATAGAAGATTTTGTAACACCTTTGATTGTATATAACATGGAGAAGATAATCTGTAATTTCTCTGCAAGATGTTGACGAACAAAAATAGTGAGGAGAGAATTGTGAGTTTCAATCAGACTGTGCAACTCAACATTGACATCAGCAACACAACTTCGGATGACAGCATTCTCAGATTTCATATCAGCAATCTGGGAATTCTCATGCATTAACTTGACTGATAGAACCTTCACCTTCTCAGTTTTAATAGCTGACTCATCCATTATCTTGTTTTCATGAGTAATATCAACATGAAGTTTGTCGATCTTGGAGGAAATGGAAGCTTGCAACTCAGAATTCTCAGTTTGAATCTCAAAGAGAACCTTCGTAAGAGCATCCTTTTCAGTGTGGAGAGAAGAAACGATAATGTTGATGGCTGTGTTCGTAGAGGAGGTGTTGCGTTCAGATGAAGAGAGAAAGTCCACCATAAAGATTTTGATATCAGAAAATAGTTTATTGACTTCTTCGGTCGTTTCCTTGCAATTCTTTTCAGAATCAGCGACTGCTTTGTTTGCGAGAGAGAGATTGGCAGCATGATCCTTAGTAAGTGTTTCAAGGAAGGCTTTGATAGAGGCCTGGGATTATTCATTACTTGTAGAGTCTTTGGTGGACTCAAGTAAAGAATCAAACTTGGAATTCAGTGCCTTGAACTGCTTTGTGGTCACGGGAGCATCATCTTTGTCACTCTCTTGTTGAATATTAAAAGGACTGTAATGAAAATCCTCAAAAGTGTCCTGATCATCACCAAATATGGTATATGGATCATCTTGACGAAGTGGTGAGAAAGTAGAGAAATCGGCACCAAAGGATACACCCGAAGCACCTGCCCCCGTATCAGATACGTTGACATTTACTTGTGGTGTTGTTGTTGTAGTTGTGGCCGTGGAATCTGTGAAGAGTGGAGTGGATTGTGCCATTGTCATCGGTGGTAGAGAAACTCCCACAGATACAGGTAGACATGGAGCAATTGTGATAGGAGTTGTAGAGGAAGGAGGAGGAGAAGGTGGAGCAAAATCCTGGAAAAAATCATCTGTTAATGGAACAAAAGTTGGCATAGAGAATGATACCTTAGGATTGCTTTCAGTAGGAGTGAGTTGCAAAACCATAGGTTGCGAAGTCACTGCAGTGTCGTCATGTTCATGCTGGTCTGCTCTGGTATGCGAACGCCAGAGATGGTATGGGACTGTGAATCCTCCTCATCACTCGGAGTGGGAGTCCTTAGCATGCGAGCGGCTTGCTTAATTTTCTTCTTCTTTGGAGACTGAGCCGGTTCAGAGGGTCCAGCCTTCGGTTTTTGTTTACCCCCTTTTTAGGCTTGTCTGCTTCTTCTAAAGCCTTCTGCATCTCGCTGGTTAAAGGACGAGCACCGGATGCTGGTAGTCTACGATAATCAACGATAATTTCACTGCTTGCTGGAACATTACGAAGCATGGTCTCTGGAATAGGTCCGCTAAGGTCAATATCAAACTGTCAGACACTATAACATTTGAAGTGTGAAACATAGGAATTGGTGCAATCGCTGAACCCTCAATCACCAGAATGTTGTGACGATTGATTTCCCACTGAACGAAAATGGCCCAAAAACGAGCACATGAAATCTCATTGTGCCTTGTAATAGAGAGAGTACTCTGAACATGTTGAGCCCAAAGAACTGACCCATAATCCAAATTTACCCTAGAGTAGACACCATACATAATTGTAAGAAAGAGCTTACTTGCACAATCAGATCCAATCACTCTTTCTGAGAAGCTCTTGAAAAGCAGGGTAAACAGACCATTCCACATAGGAGGAAGGTTAGGCTTCTTGAACTTAGATAAAATTGAAAGATGATCTTTGTAACCCATTTGGTAGAACATCCCCAAAATTGGTAAAGAGGAGATAGATTCAGGATCGACCAAATTCCTAGAATCAGAGAGCCCTAGCAACCGACTAAAACGGGCCTTGGTGATGGTGGTTTCTACAGAACCAACTTCAAAATTAGTAATAACAAGCAGTAGAGTAAGCTTTGTATAGAAGAGCCAAAGGAACATTCTCTGTCTTGGATAGTGCAATAACCAGAGGAGAGTATCACATGCATTCAATCAGTGCTTGGAGAAAAGCGTCGTACTTGGATGGATCAAGGTCCAAGAGGAGATTCTGGTTGGCCTTGATGCCTAGTAATGTTGATTGAGCCATTTGTTCATCGACAGAAGAAGAAGAAGCATCAATTTATGTAGTGGAGAAGACGACGAACGGTGCTTGAGAGAGAAAAGGGTTTTCTTGCACCGGAAGGGTAATTACTTTGAAAGCGGTGAATAAAAATGAAGTGTCGATTTCCTTATATATGATACGATTGGAGAGAGAAAACCGACGTTTGGCGCTTCAAAATTACGATAAAGTGGCCTTGAAAAGTGTGACAGGTTGGCGTATGACAGGCGTGTGTCAGGCGGCGTGATGTCAACGTTAGTTTGAATTTTCCACGCTCCATGATCACAATCTTATCCATTAAATATCGTCGTTTCAGTTGCTCACTTTCGCAGTTGATCACCATTTCCAGTACTCTGAATCTGAAAATGACCATTAGGACAACAAACCACACTTTTGAAAATCACAAGGATCTTCGTGTAAGAGTATGCCAATGATAAAGAATGATGAGAGAAGAACTTTGGGAAACACTTGAACAAATGTTAGTACAAGTTGATAATTGTGGAATAAATTAATCTCAAAGGATCATAAAGCTCAACAATAATAATAAGTTAGAGTTGTTAGATAGTTAGATACGGAAATGTAAAGTGCTAAAACGTAAAGGAAATGTAAATACGAGTTATATTAAGGAAACACCTAACTGATACGAAACACGGTTTGCATTCAAACACGAGTTAGTAAGTGAGATCAGTTAAAGGTGAAGATCTTTGATGATGATCAGTAAGCAAGATGGACATATGAGATATGAGAAGTGATAAGAGATAAGTAGATAAGAGAATTCAGATGTGTGATTAGAAATTGTAGAAGTGGTAGAGGTAGTTGATACAAAGAAAGAGCACTCTATTTATAGAGCCTCTAAGACTTACAATACTGACAAAATATTAATAAACTTCTGACTTATATTGACTATGAAGAGTTCACTGAATAATACATTGTAAAATAGCAAGTCAGCTAATGCAACTAATTCTTCATTGCGGACGATAAGGTTGCGGATGACATCTACAAAAGAGGTTGCGATAGAGGAGCAAACTTCGGATTGAAAAGTTTAAGAGGGTCACTTTCTTGATTCAACATTTTCCCCTAAGTGACCTCTTCAACTTCACCTTCATCAAGTGTTGAGCTTCAGAAAGTTTATAAGCAGCCACCAGAACATTCTTACTTCTCCAAGACAGATGATCCTCCTTGTGATCTCGAACTTCACTTCATCCGGTGTATGCTTGGTTCTCTGTACCGAAGCCAAGGTGACTTCAAGTTGTCTGTGGGTTAGGCGGTGCATAACTGTGATCGGAATGAAGTATTTGACATCGTTGTTGGCTCTTTTGTACACAACTCCCTGTTCAGGGAAGTTGGTTGCTCCTAAGGATCTATCTTGATATCCTTCTGTGAAAACGGGTGTTGGTTCCAGAGCAGGAAGGTTGAACTTTTGGGCGAGAGCCGGATGAATGTTCGCATCAATCTTGGCAAAATCACAAACTGCTTGCTTGAGATACTCACAGGCCTTCTCATATGCTATCTTCATCTTCAGATGTTTCTCAGACTTCATTTGAAACACCTTAGAAATCAGAAACACTTCCTCTGTATTCATGCAGGGAAAGTCTGCTTGAGTTCTGATGTAGTCGTCTCCTCTTCTGGTAAGTATATACTGAAGGAAGTCAATCTTCATGAACTTCCTAATCTTGAAATTCTTGACTGTGGACGGTCTATCATTCAACCAGATGTTTTAAAACTTCGATCCATGCTTGGCATGGAACTTGCACAGTCGTTCAATGTAATGTGATTATGCCAATCACGTAATGTGAATTTGTTGAACTAGTAATGTGATAAACTTACTATGTAAGTCATTTTAAAGTATGAACTTTCACACATAATTTATGATACAACTCAAATTATACGTCCATACGATTCAGAAAATATAGAGAACGTCTAATTCTGACTTCGCGTGAAGAAGTTATGATAAATTCTAACGCTATAATGCCTTATAACAAGAGCAGTTTAAAATATACTTAGAATTAGCTATTGGAGTCAAAAATAAATGTATAGTACTCGAAATTACCTACGCGTGCATATAAAGAACGCCAAAAATGGAGTTCGTATGCAAAATTTATGACCTTCCGAAGATGCAGCTGTCTTAGAGCATGACACGTGGCAGGAAACCCTAGCTGTCTGGATTCACGACGTGAACCTTAGATTCACGATGTGAAAGTTGTCCAGGACACATTCGGAGCTAGAAAACACGTGCGAAGTCTACGGGAATGAGGTGTTCAATCCTCACGACGTGAACATCAAATTCACGACGTGAAACTAGAATCGTGACACCGTTCGAAGCTAGGACGCAAATGGCAAGTCTACGACATGACTCAGATCAAATTCACGACGTGAACCTCAAGTTCACGACGTGAACTTGTCTTGGACAGCCTATAAATAGTAAGTCTGGCCTCCTCTCTCCTTACACCATTTGTTTTCCCTCCTTTGTCCTTTGCTGAAGCCATCTTGCGTCCCGAGCCTGGTGATCGCGAACCGCTGAACGTTTCTGCTTAGATTACATAAAATCACGCTACTAGGGTGAGTTTCATGGCCCTACTTTCTAATATTTTCGGGGGAAAACGCATGCTAAATATTGTATGTACGTTACCATTATGTATATATGATAGTATATTAGTATCAACATAGATAGTTATAATAACCGGGATATAGTCGTTTTAAATATAATATTTTGAATATATACAACTATTATCAACTTGTAAGCATGTTCTTGTACTAATGTAGATCCCGAGTTACACTTAGGGTTCTATATATATGTTGTGTGTTATATAGTTCCAGAGTTTTACTCGGAAGTTCTATATGTTAATTGATAGGTACGTTGTTATTATTGGTTTTATGTTAAGATAAAACTAGGAACGTTATATGTTGTTATTGTTGGTTTTATGTTAAGATAAAACCTGGTTTTAACTCAAAGTTATAGCTATTATAAATATTAGGAGTAATGTTTAAAGCATAGTCTAATAACTTAGGGTTTTAGACACGAATATGTTTTTACTACTAGAACTAACGGAACTCGACAAGTCTACATGAGTTATTGTATTCGTCAACTAAGATTGGAAATCTTAGGGAAAATCCTCTGACCTGTAACCGCTAATCCTGTTTGAGCGAGGAAGTCGTGTATGAATAAGATACGGGTTGACAACCCCACTGGTGGTTGCTAGCTACAACATAACGGTGTGCGAGTGACGAATTGTCCTTTTATTTGTTTATTGTTCCGACGTTGATGAAGCGTGTGGAACTTATCTTAAGATGCGAAACTTGTAGCATCAAACAAAGGTTTGAAACTAGTCATATAGCCGCGGTTACGGACTCATGGTAGAAAACTGTTAGAAGCATTATACTTTGTCGTTATACAAGTATTAATGTTATGTATAAGTTTCCCAAACATTTATTCTCTAAGTACAAGAAACTGGTAGGTATACTACTTGTACATTAAGTAGATAATTATACCTAACACACATACTCGTATAGAATTGAAATAGATTTATACGTAGAGGTTTTACTCATATAGAATTGAAATAGATTTATATGTAGCGGTTTTACTCGTGTAGAATTGAAATAGATTTATACGTAGCGGTTTTTACTCGTATAGAATTGAAATAAGATTTATACGTAGCAACCTTCGTTTGTATGGAATTACAAACACTTATATTCATAGTATATGAGACTTATAGGTATACTACTTATTTGGTAGGTAAGCCATTATACCTAGGATATATATGCTATATGAGTCAATATGATATCTTCAAACTATATTATATACTTTTCCAACTTGGGAAAGAGTACTATTTTTACTCAGAGTCAAAACCTGTGAACTCACCAACTTTATGTTGACGTTTTTTAAATGCATGTGTTTTCAGGAAGTTGATAACTATGATACAAGAAATGACGTTACACTGCCCGGTGTTTCCGCCGCCGGCCGGGGTGTGACAGATTGGTATCAGAGCTATTAACTATAGTGAATTAGTACTTTCTTAGGAAAGCACAACTATAGTTTAGGGCTTACTCTGTTAGGTTTACGCATATCCCTTAGCCTACAATATAAAGTATTATTAAATATTCTACTGAAGGACTACCTACGGGAGCGGTGACAGGATAGACAAGTCGCTTGGGTTGCTAGATTTCAGAACGGCTATATGCTAAAATGATCCTGCCCACTGACTATCCTGACTGGCCGGTGCCTTATTAGCTAGACCTGAAGTAACAAACAATAATTAGTAATACCCATGAACAAAACAAACACAAATATATAGAGTTATGTATGAACTCAGTCCCACGATGAGAACACATGTATAAACCAAAAATATAGAAAACCTAAACCCTCGATAGCAATACAACATAATGTTTTAGCTCAAACTCCTTAGTTGAGTTTTATTGTACATGGGCCGAACCACAGCTAAAGGTAGACTGATCACCTATGTTTAATTTTGGCCAGACCGATGCATAACTAAACTTGAATACGGTGTTTGATAGGCTAAAACACCTGAAGATTCTAGAAGATTCAAGATAGATCTCAGATCAGGATACCATCAACTCTGAGTACAAGAAGACGATGTTCCGAAAACAACATTTAGGACTCGGTATGGTTAATATGAGTTCCTAGTTAAGCCTTTGGATTGACCAGCGCTCCAACAATGTTCATGAATAGTGTTTGCAAACCGTACTTGGATAAATTCGTGATAGTGTTTATCGATGATATATTGGTATATTCACGAACCAAGGAAGAATACGGTCAACACTTGCAAGTAATCTTGGAACTACTAAGAAAAGAAAAGTTGTACGCCAAATTCTCCGAATGTGAATTTTGGATTAGAGAAGTACAATTTTTAGGTCATATAGTTAGCAACGAAGGAATTCATCTTGACCCCTCCAAGATTGAAGCAATCATGAATTAAGAAGCACCAAAGACACCAACAGAAGATTTCGTCGTATATTGTGATGCATCGAATCAAGGATTGGGATATGTGTTGATGCAAAGAGGAAAAGTTATCGCCTACGCATCACGAAAACTAAAGGTGCATGAGAATAATTACACTAACCATGACCTTGAATTGGGAGCTGTAGTTTTTGCACTGAGAAATTGGAGACACACAATTGGCCAGATTACATATAGGTGATACCTTATGTGCCGAGCCAGAAATAATCCACGAGACAAACTCAAAAGATCGTGCAAATTAACGATCGATTAAAGGCAGCACATGATCGTCAGCAGAGCTATGTTGACAAAAGACGTAAGCCTTTGGAATTCCAAGTTCGAGATAGAGTAATGTTAAAGGTCTCTCCTTGGAAAGCCGTAACTCGATTTAGGAAACGAGGCAAACTAAACCCACCGTATATAGGACCATTTGAATTCTAGCAAGAACTGATTTTGTCGCATACCAAATCAAGTTACCTGAAGAGCTAAGCAATGTATACGATGTTTTTCTTTCTGTCAAATCTCAAAAGATTTCTATCCAATGAAACTCTTGTTGTACCTCTCGACGAGATACAAGTCAATACAAAACTCAACTTTGTAGAAGAACCTGTCGAAATCGTGGATCAAGAAACCAAACGATTAAAACAAAGTCGTATTCCCATATTGAAAGTTTGATGGAACTCTTTACGAAGACTTGAATTTACTTGGGAATGTGAATATCAGATGAAACAAAAATACCCCCAACTATTTAACAAAACCCCATCCATAAGATAAATTTCGGAACGAAATTATTCTAACGGGGGGAGAATGTAACACCAGTCAAAATAGGTCAATAACAATCACACGTGATTATGGAAATCACGTAATGTGATTTTGTTAAACTAGTAATGTGATAAACTTACTATGTAAATATTTTTAAAGTATGAATTTTCATACATAATTTATGATACAACTCAAATTATACATCCATACGATTCCAAAAATATAGAGAACGTCTAAATCTGACTTCGCGTGAAGAATTTATGATAAATTCTAACTCTATAATGCCTTATAACAAGATGAATTTAAAATATACTTAGAATTAGCTATTGGAGTCTAAAATAAATTCGTAGTACTCAGAATTACCTACAAGTTCATATAAAGAACACCGAAAACGGAGTGCGTATGCAAAAGTTATGACCTTCCGAAGATGCAGCTGTCTTAGAGCATGACACGTGGCAGGAAACCCTAGCTGTCTGGATACACGACGTGAACCTTAGATTCACGACGTGAAAGTAGTCCAGGACACATTTCAGAGCTAGAAAACACGTGCAAAGTCTACGAGAATGAGGTGTTCAATCCTCACGACGTGAACATCAAATTCACGAGGTGAAACTAGAATCGTGACACCTTCTGAAGCTAGGACGCAAATGGCAAGTCTATGACATGACTCATGTGCCATCCCCATTTTCACGGCCAGAAAAGACCGAGTTTGTTTATGCTTTATAAAAATCAGAGTACCTTTTTTGATAAAAATGTTGTGGAATTTGTTCCCAGAAAAACATGATAAATACGTTATCAAAGCATTTCCGAAGAAATGTATTTTTATTCGTTTTAAAAGATTGGGATGTCATCGTCAATACATAAACATAAGCATAAACAGAACTTACATTCATTTACACTAGTGATCTACATCTCTTTTAAATCTCTCAGTGTAATGTAACTTCATATCGACATCTGTGATACAAATAAACTGAGTGGGTCAGGTTGGGAAACCTGGTGAGTACATAGGGTTTTCGACCCACAATAATATAATTATTATGTTTAAACATCAAACAATCAACCCAATTACCCATCCCCATTATATTCTTTACTCTTAAGGATCTACCCTAAGAATCAATTATTCCTCGTTCATTCATTCCTAATGATCATCCTAGGGAATCGGCACGAAGTCCATCGTCACCACGGTTTAGGCACTCATAGTTGCCAGGGTTTATACAACAGGCACTATGTCCGCATAGTCGCCAGGGTTTAGGCACTAAGTATGCATAGTCTCCAGGGTTTATACAACAGGCACTAAATCCGCATAGTCGCCAGGGTTTTGGCACCAAGTTTGCATGATCGCCAAGGTTTAGGTACCAAGTCTGCATGATCGTCAGGGTTTAGAGTACACCGGGTGAACACATCGTTCACAACACTTACCGGTTGCGAGCCTGCTAGTGTTCCACTGGATTGTCTAGAATAGTCTGTAGTTATCATGCATACTCTGCTGAATGACAGGGCCATCGTTTGGGAAAAAGGCTTCTCACATCGTCCACCTCTCACCCATATCCCATGGTCTATATCACCTCTCAACTCATCACCCAACTTATATTTCATCTACCCATGTTTTACCCAACATATTATGTAGATATAATAATATATACAGTTTAAATCATATAAAACTTGTATAAAATCGTTCATCCAACATAGATAGCAAGTATACAGATAATATGCACACATAGCACATAATTTATATAAAATACTTCATATCTATGTGTAAGATGAAAGTAACTATGCACTCACCTGATTAGGTGGTGACTCGGCACTCAAACAGCGCTTCGTTGTCTCAAAATAATTTTTCCCTCGACAAAACATACTATCAATACCACTAGGGTTTAGTCTAACGTTAACCGCGACTAATTAATAGTTTAGCTATTATTATTATTATTATATAAGCGTTAAATAACACTCAATATAACTCATAATAATAGCTCAAATAATTATTTTAAGGACCGAATAACATTATTATAATTATTTAAAAGTTATATTAAAAATTGCGTAGGCGTAGCTCACTTACAGCGGATTTTAAAGAAAACTGGGCTTCGCTTGGAGCAGCGTTTCCGAACCGAAAGACCCTTTTTCTCGGGACTCCGGGAGCCTCGGGGCTTCCTTTGGGTGCTAGGGATTTCTCCTAGGGTTTTAGGGGGTTAAAGGGATAGTGAGAGAAAGTAGAGAGAGAGAGAAAGAGTTGTGAAAATGTGTGAAAAATCCGAGAGAATTCGCATGGTATTTATAGGGGCCGAAGTTCGGATAAGGGTGCCAGCTTCTCACAGCTGGCTCGCACTCGCAAGAGGATCAGGTCCGAAGGTACGCTGGGCGTACCAGCCTTGGACGTGGGGCGTAGGGCGAAGCGAGGCGACATGGCGTTCATTGGATGCGAGACCGTGGGGAGCAAGGGAAGGCTGGGATTGAGCCACGTCATCGCGTCTTGCATCAGATTTCGCAAATTGCACTCTCGACTTTAAAAATTCGTAACTTTCACATACGACTTCCGTTTTCGACGTTCTTTATATCCACGCGTAGGCGGGAATGTACTCTACAACTTTCATTTAGACTCCGTCGGCTAACTTTGAATTTATATTAAAAGTTATAATTTTTAACAGGCCGGGACAAGATTGGTCCGTTAAAAATTCATAACTTCTTCATCCGACGTCCGTTTTTGTCTGTCTTTTTATCGTTACGCTACTATTAACGAGATCTTCGATTCTCGTTTAGGTTGTGTCGGCTAAAAATCGCTCGATCTAATATTCGAACTTCGGGTTGTACACTGCTAAGCCGAAACTTCGAAAAATCATAACTTCCTCATACGAAGTCAGATTTTGGCGTTCTTTTTATGGACGCTCTCGGTTTAATGTTTTCTACGACTTTCATTTAGATCACTAAGGCTAAAAGTCGCTCTATCGTAAATTCACTATTTACGCTTCCCGGTGTCGTGCCGGTTTTGCCGTAAAACTTTGACGGGTCATAACTTCTTCGTTATAACTCGGATTTCGGCGTTCTTTATATGTACGGAACCCTTGAGACATATTCTACAACTTGGTTAAGATTATTTATCCTAAATAATCTTTTGTCAAAAAGTCGTTTTCGACCCCTATTATCTCTAAATTGACTAGCCCGGATCTACGGGCGTTACAACTCAACTCAAATTCACAACGTGAACCTCAAGTTCACGACGTGAACTTGTCTTGGACAGCCTATAAATATAAAGTCCGGCCTCCTCTCTCCTTACACCATTTCTTTTTGTCTCCTCTGTCCTATGCTGAAGCCATCTTTCATCCCGAGTCTGGTGATCGCAAACCGCTGAACGTTTCTGCTTAGATTACATAAAATCACGCTACTAGGGTGAGTTTCATGGCCCCACTTTCTAATATTTTTGATGGAAAACGCATGCTAAATATTTTATATACATTACCATTATGTCTATATGATAGTATATTAGTATCAACGTAGATAGTTATAATAACCAGGATATAGTCGTTCTAAATATAATATTTTGAATATATACAACTATTATCAACTTGTTAGCATGTTCTTGTACTAATGTATATCCTGAGTTATACTTAGAGTTCTATATATATGTTGTGTGCGATATAGTTCCAGAGTTGTACTCGGAATTTCTATATGTTAATTGATAGGTACATTGTTATTATTGGTTTTATGTCAAGATAAAACTAGGAACGTTATATGTTGTTATTGTTGGTTTTATGTTTAGATAAAACCTGGTTTTAACTCAAAGTTGTAGCTATTATACTGCCTAAGTATTATAAATATTAGGAGTAATGTTTAAAGCATAGTCTAATAACTTAGGGTTTTAGACACGAATATGTTTTTATTACTAGAACTAACGGAACTCGACAAGTCTACATCAGTTATTGTATTCATCAACTAAGATTGGAAATCTTAGGGAAAATCCTCTGACCTTTAACCGCTATTCCCGTGTGAGCGAGGAAGTCGTGTATGAATAAGATACGGGTTGACAACCCCACTCGTGGTTGCTAGCTACAACACAACGGTGTGCGAGTGACGAACTGTCCTTTTATTTGTTTATTGTTCCGACGTTGATGGAGCGTGGGAACTTATCTTAGGATGAGAAACTTGTAGCATCAAGCAGAGGTTTGAAACTAGTCATATAGCCGTGGTTACGGACTCATGGTAGCAAATTGTTAGAAGCATTATACTTTGTCTTTATACAAGTATTAATGTTAAGTATAAGTTTCCCTAATACTTATACTCTAAGTACAAGAAACTGGTAGGTATACTACTTGTATATTAAGTAGATAATTATACCTAACACACATACTCGTATAGAATTGAAATAGATTTATACGTAGCGGTTTTACTCATATAGAATTGAAATAGACTTATACGTAGCGGTTTTACTCGTATAGAATTGAAATAGATTTATACGTAGCGGTTTTTACTCATATAGAATTGAAATAAGATTTATACGTAGCAACTTTCGTTTGTATGGAATTACAAACACTTATATTCATACTATATGAGACTTATAGGCATACTACTTATTTGGTAGGTAAATGTCACACCCCAAAATCGGAACGGCGGAATCGTTCGTGGTTGGACGACGTCATGTTCAGTATCACAACAATGCATAGTAGTAAACAAGCAACAACATCATCCGTTGCATTAATAATATAATTTAATACAAGTGTGTTCTGTAAAGTGTAATAAACACCAAAAATATAAATCAAAATAAAAGATGAATCTTGAACGAGCTCCGTCTTCTCAATACCTGGCATCGGTACCTATCTATTGGTGACCTGAGAATACAAGATATTTTGAAAGAGTTGATCAGCTTTAAAGCTGGTGAGATCATAAGTATTTTAGTGTCATTGTTTGTAAGACAGTGTTTGTAAGTATGTGATGTGTAAGTTTGTAAAATTTTGTGAATGTTTGTAAAATGTTTGAATCTCCCAGAAAACCCTATGTTTTTCTACTAAAAGTAGCCTTCTACCAAGGCATCAAGTTTTTGTATGTGTGTCTCTTGTAAGAGTATGTATTTTCCCAAATCTGACTATCATTAACCAAAAATATAGTTTTTACATTACTGTTCCTTGTGTGAAGATCACAAAGTGAATGCAATGGGAAATAAAATAGTATTGTAGTGTTGTATTAAGTAACTACTGCTGTACTAACTACCTTAAACCAATTGTTATTTAAAGTACCATGTGATCGGCCTGTACCATACTACCGACTAGAAACACGACGATGTAAGACGTCGGAAGGAATGACGTTTGGCACCCGTAGACTTGCAAGTCCCACTGTAGCTAGCAGCAAGGTGAAGGATAGTCAATCCAGTATAGATCTATACACAAACTCAATGCTCTCCACTTAAGGAGATTCTGGATACAAAACGAGCCATGACAGTTGATGTCATGCCCCGTTACGTGGCTCACATAACTGTAGTAGTGTTCTTGTATATGTATTGTGTGTACTAGCTGTATTGTATGTTCTCTCTCTGTCTAGTATGTATGTATGTTCTCTCTATTTCTCATAATAGTATGTTCTCTTGTATAATGTATAGTATGTACTAGCTGTATTGTATGTTCTCTCTCTGTCTAGTATGTATGTATGTTCTCTCTGTTTCTCATAATAGTATGTTCTCTTGTATAATGTATAGTATGTGCTAGCTGTATTGTAATGTATAGTATGTACTAGCTGTATTGTATGTTCTCACTCTGTCTAGTATGTATTGACTCATGTATGAACTGACTCATTGTATGTTTCATTGTTCTAGTAATAGTATTAGTAACTTCCTAAACTACACCTATTATAGTTTACTAGTAACATTGTTTGTATGTATGAACATGTTTGTATACCTTTGCTACCCAAAGGTATTGAATAGAAAGAAGGAACTTTTATATCTATATACATATACATAATATATAACTAGGATTCAAACGACCTTCGGACAAACAACCGATACCCTAAGTCCACAACCAAACAAGGAACAGGAGGTAAGGTGAGCTATCAGTCCTAAGTCCTTTGAATCCTACTTATATAACTATATCTATATAGATACACATTTAATAGAATATAATTTTAAAAGAGTTTAATAAAAGTATTTGACATGTAAAAGAGTTTGTAAAACAATTTGAAGTAGTTTCTTTGATAACACCGTTTGAAAAGTAAGAAATCCACTTGTTTGGTAGTTATTAATCACATGTGATTGATATAATAACTATAATAGTTCAACTTGTATTCCCCCCCATAAAAGCATTTAAAATCATTTAAAAGGTTGATTAAGGGGTATGAACTCACCTGTAGTGAGTGGTTTGGATGAACGGATGGTATAGGATGTTAAGTGTCAAGTGAAGACTTGAGCACACACAAGGATCCTAATTAACATATAATAACACATATATGTATCCAATTAGTCATTTAACAACTAATTAATCAAGTTAAGACATCCTAGAACATGGAAAACACTCTAATTTAAGTGCTATAAGTACCAAGGATTGCACCTAAGGGTTGTAGGGCTTGGCTTTTGAGTTTATGGTCCAAGGGTAAAGTTTTCATGAGTTTACGGTTTTGGGTTTACGGTCCCAATGGGTTTACGGCCGTAAACCCATGGTAACTTCTACCATTTTGTGCTTTAAGGTCTTATAAGTCATAAAGAAGTATCCTTACTTCAAGTCTAAGCCTTAGGAAGTCATGGTAGCACAATTTCACCACTTTATAGAGTTTACGGCCCATTGACCATTTCTCCATGAGTTTACGGCCGTAAACTCTATGTGTTCTTGGTATTTTTGATGTTTAAGGTCCTAAACACTTCAAGGTAGTAATCTAGACTAGTATCCAAGGCTAAGGAAGGGACTAGGGCTCACTTTGCCCCATTTATTCGGGTTTACGTTTCAAGAACATGTCTTGACCGTAAACACCTTTGATCTTGTGTTTCTTTGTGTTTTCTAGTTGAAGAAGAAGTGAAACAAGCCTTATAACACACTAGGGTAAGAATACTTACAATAAAGGAGCTTGAAAGGGTGTTCACGGCCCAAGAACACTAGTGTGTGTTCTTGGTGTTCTTAGTGAAACGAAGAATGCTTGAAGTTCTAAACAAATGGAATGATTTCATGGAGGAAATCATGTAAGATCACTAGATGATGAAGGATATCAACTAATCAAGGCAAGAAACACTTACAAAGTTGAAGATCAAGAAGAAAAATCGGATGCTACTTGAGAGAGAATGAGTTCTTGACTTGGAAATGGTAAAAAAATGAGAAAAATGACTAAGTGTCATATTTATACTCCTTAGAGTTTACGGCCGTAAACACCATGTTTGGGCCGTAAACTCCAAACTCTTGGATTTTTGAGACTTTATTGATGCACAATAAACCCTAGAGTATCATCTCTCCAGTTATCTGTTGCAGTACTAGGCTTTAGAACACTTAAACTGACTCCAAAAAGCTTAAAAGTTAGCAGAAACAATTTTGACTTCTATTGAAGTGAATAGTTGTACAGAATAGAAATTTCGGGTTGTCACAGTAAACCATTATACCTAGGATATATATGCCATATGAGTCAATATGATATCTTCAAAATATATTATACACTTTTCCAACTTGGGAAACAGTAATATTTTTGCTCATAGTCAAAACTTGTGAACTAACCAACTTTATGTTGACGTATTTGAAATGCATGTCTTTTCACGAAGTTGATAACCATGATAAAAGAAATGACGTTACACTGCCCGGTGTTTCCACCGCCGTCCGGGGTGTGACATTCAAATTCAAGAGGAAATCTTTTGTCATCAGGAAGACTGCGGTCAAAGGGTTCAAACACTATGAAGAATTTAACTTTGGGAGAGATTAGGATATCCCAATAACTATCCGAAGGTGGTTCAGCATAGGTCAGAACAGGCCTATAGTCTTCTTCGAGCAATCTTCTTATGGGATTAACCCAGGAGTTGATCAGAGATTCATCCATGGTTGTGTTGTGACAACCGTCAAAATTCGAGTTAGTTCTAGATTTGAATAAACTTAGTTGCATGTATAGGCACGACACATACTAGACTTAGTAACTAGAAGTTAAGATATAACCTATTAGAAACTTGGAAACAATTAGAAACAATGGATTATGTGCTTCGATTTCACATTGGTATGTGAATTCTACAACTACTTAACTGTAGTGAATATCCATATTTAGGTCACTCTTTGACTCGAACACCTTTTCATGAATCATATACACACATCATGCACTTGAACTAGTGGTAGAAATTAGGTCAAAGTCTCATAGAAACTTAAGTCAAAGTTGAAGACTAGGACTAGTATACTTGATTCCTTAATTTCGCTTGAATCTCGGAATCACTACATAGAATGCCAATAAACCGATAAAAATAAATTACAAACATTATTTATAACTATAAAAGAGTTATAATACCATAAGATAATTTGAAGTCTCAAATATTCAATTTATTTTGATATTCAAAGTTTATTAAACTCCAAAACCCTAAAAGCCCTAAAACCTAGATTTTATAAAGTTTAACATCAAGAATTTTATAAAAATAGTTATGAAACTTATAATATTATCTTAAAATAATTAAATTCGAGGAAATATAATCAAGTAAAATAAAAATTTAAGTCATTAACATTTACCCTTAATTTATAAATCAAAAATCAAGGTTTCATGAGCAAAAACTTGGTTAGGGTGTATATTTTATAAAAAGTTTGATATTTTTATAAAAGAATTGAAAATTTTTATAAAATTAAAAGGGAAGGAGGGAATAATACTCTCAAAACCGTCCACCCTCTTCCCAAGACACCTCCCCTCTTCCCAAAACACATAATCACTCATTTCTCTCTCACACTCCACTTTCTCTCTCATTTTCTCTCACTTCTCTCTACCTTCACCACTCCATTTCTCTCTTCATTTCTCTATACCCACGAAATTATCCAGAGAATAAGTCCAAGAACACACCTCAAACTCAAAATCTTCATCATCTAGTGGTGTTCATTAAGGTAGAACACGATTTCCTTTCATTTTCCTCCATGTTTTCAAGGTTTTTCTTGCATTTCCTTCTTCTTCTACACCTTTCTCTTAGAAAATATGTGTGCATGTTCATTCACTTCAGTTTTGATGATGATGGTGGTAGGATTTCACCCAAAAACAACATGCATGTTGTAAATGGTGAAATCCAAAGACCTAAACCTAAGTCAAGATCATGAAAATGCATTTTTCTACAAGTTTTGGTGGAAAATCACCACATGCACTCTAAGTTTTCTTTCAAAAACGATTTTTGAACATTTCAAACTCATGAATGGTCTTCAAACAAGCATGCATGTGATGATCTTCAAGCTTCGATGCTAGACCATCAAAGTATGTTGTTAAAAGCTTTCAAATATGTTCATGAAGGATTTATTTCCAAATAAATATCTAAAACTCATTTTCTGACCAAATCCGATTTTTCCCAGATTCCCATCAACAAAATGAGATGTTTAACAAATTTTCAGAAAATAATTCATTTTTCTCGAATTGTTATAATTATTGAAATAAAATAGGGCAATAAATCATATAAAATACTTTAAGAGGTCTATAAATCCTAGGTAAATTCTTGGATGACCCCTATGCTAAATAATGAACCCACATTAAACTTCATCAGTTTTTGTTACTGTTTCATATGGTTTTGAATTTTCTTTTTGTTTAGCCCCAATAAATCATAAAACCGCTTTAGATAATTTGAAAAGGGTATATAATAATTTTGGCAGCTTATACTCTCTGTGGAAGACTTAGAAAAATATTTTCAGAATGTTTCATAATGTATTCCTATTTTTCCCCGATTTTTGTGTATATTATGGACTAAAAACAGGAAAATTAGTTCTGCTTATCCAAAATTCATAAAAATTTACCAGAACACCTTGTAGTACATTAGGATGCTACATAACATTTTTGATGATTTTTCTCTTCTGTATACTATTTTTCTCCTATTTTCTAAGATTAAATACACTTAAATACACAAAATCGGATTTCAGTATATAAAAATCACATTTGGTATTTTTCCCAGATTATTTACTCTGTAAATGAGGTGTACAAAATTTTTGGTAATTTACTTTAACTGTTTAATAATTATTATTCAATTAATGATTATTTAAGAGGATTAAACAAGGAAAAATAGCAACACTAACTGAAAAATATCTTTTATATTTTTCACAGCTTCTACATGTATAATAAAAGTGTTAAAAAAATTTTGGGCAATTTTGGAAACTGTTTCCTATTTATTTCAATTTTTATTAGAATAAATGCTCAAAAATCATAAGATTTGGTTAAACAGTTTAGAAATCAATTTTTATATTTTTCCCAGCTTAATAATGTTCAATAACAGTAATACAAAAAGTTTGGGTAATTTTGGAAACTGATTTCTATTTTTCATGAATTTGTATCTATTTAGAGAATTAAATATATGAAAAATGTTTATACATATTCATAATCCATGAAAATTTATCTAGATGTCTTTTAGTACATTTAGAACCAAAATCTGAAGTTTGGTAATTTTTATTAACTGTTTAGTATTTTTCATGATTTTATGGTTATTCAAGAAACTAAAATCGTGAAAAATAGTCAGACAAATAAAAAATTCAAGAAAATTTATCTTGAGGTCTTTGACTTCAATTAAAACTAAAATGCAAACTTTGGGAAATTTTAGAACTAAATTAATTTAGTTTTTGAATATTTAATCATTGGAACACCTCTTAACATGTTAAATATTAGCATTTCAATAATGGGAAATTTCCACTTAAATTGTTATATAACAATTGATTCATTGAAATTAAATTTTCACAGAAAAATGTTTGTAACTTATCAATTTTAAATTTTGACACATTATTGGCATAATTCTATTGTAGTAGTATGTATACTAGCGTTAGATTTCGATTAGAGACTCATTAGTGTGTAACATCGTTGTAGGAAAACGATAGTGGTACGAGTGGAGCGTAGTTCAAGGCACCATTTGCATCATCTCAATGCATTGTGAGTATTCACGCACTCCCCTATTTTCAGTTTTTATGTTTTGGGATGGAAAAGCATGTCCCGAAAAACTATTATTTGTTCGTTGTATTTAAATTGATTTGTATCAAACATGATTGCTATTTTATTGCTATATCTCTCTATGTATGTCTATGCAACACGGAACATGAGAACTTATCGTCTTAAGGCCCTTCCCTTACACTTTTCTCTAACCATTAACTCTTTGAGCCAATGGTCATTGTGGATAGCGCTATTAGGAATTGACAACTCCTCACTCGCCCTATTGCTGGAGTGCATGATACCATATTAATCTATGGAACGATAAGCATAGATCTTGATAGGGCTTCAGTCATAGGTTTGGTTGAGAACTCATTGTTTGCTCATACACATACAAACTTGTTATTCATTATGGCAATAAACTCGTTTATCAATTATAGCAATCAACTTTGTTTCTCATTATAGCAATAAACTTGTTTATTAATTATAGCAATAAACTTGTTTATTAATTTTAGCAATGAACTTTGTTTCTCATTACAACAACAAACTTTTATTACTGAAAACTTATATACATGTTTTAGCAATGAAATTGTTTGCTCCTTGTAGCAACGAAATTGATTGCTCATTTTTGCAATGAAGCTTGTTTACTCGTTTGAGTAACGAACTTTATCTTCCATGAGAATATGAATGTTGCATCTTATTTGGGCAACATACTTTATCTCTCGTGATGACAAAGAACTTTGTTTTTTTTACAAACTTATTTACTCATTTTAACAATATACTTTTACTATTGGAAACTTTTATCAAAACTTTGATTTCAATTCATGGAACCAATATTATTTTGTTTATCTGTGAGTACTCACCAACTATTTTTATAGTTGACGCTCGTTTTACATGCTTTTTCAGGAATCGTCGAGTAAGTGGCACTTAGGGGCACTTCACTTTTAGGAGCATTCACATGTGTTGTATTTCAATTTACATTGTAATTTCTTTTAAAAGTTGTTCAAACCCATTGTAAATTTGTAATGATTTTTAATACAATGGTTGGTGTTGTCTTTTAACTTTTGCTATGAAACCCTTTGTACTGCCACGCCCTGTGTTTCCGCTTTAGCGGGATGTGACATGTGTCATAACCGTGATCTCTCCAGACCTGTTCAGCGAACTTTGTAGCTCTTCAGTCATGTTTCTTTTGAAGAGTTGCAGGAGAGTCAATGGAGTGAACTGATGACATTGAGGATTCCAAATTATTGAACTGTGGAGGAGTTTCTTGACGAGGAGCGGATTGATGTTGTACTTGTTCAGGGGAAAAATTTTCTGGTGGAGGAGAATGGTGAGATTGCACTGGAGTTGATGGTTTAGAAGATGGTTGCGGTGTTGGTTATGGTGGTGGTTGCTGAGTTGGACCAAAGGATGGGATTGGAATTTGAATTGCTGCGGTAGATTGATGGTGCTGAGGATGTGAGTTTTCACTTCCCCCTTTTCAGGTAGAAACCATTTTTTGCTCCTCAAACCATTGTCTGAGGCCATCAATCTTGGAGAATGTCTTGTCAAACAGATACTTGATCAGCTCTAAGATTTGAACATTGGAAGGGACGTCAGAGTTGACCATCAGATTGTAGATCTCTTTGCTCAACCGCAAGATCTCTTCAACACTGGAGTTAGCCGTGAGAGAACGTCTCAGGCCATTGATGGTCGTTTGAAGTACCGCAATAGCTGATTCATATGCATTATGTGTTTCTTGTACATGGTTCTGAGAGTTAGCAGCTTGATGGTCAAGAGTGGACTTGATCTCTTCTTTGATTGCGGTCACCTCTTGAATAAGAGTTTCAGCAGTGGAAAGGAACTGCTTATGATTCGCATTACGAGCATTATCAAAGGCTCAAATACCCATATCAATCTTCAATGAGATTCTCTCCGCAGGCAGACGTTCTCTGGCCTCTAACCTTTCAACTCGATCTGCTAGGGACTACGGTCCAAAAATTTCCGACTCTTGCAATTGAGGAGTAGTGACTGCGGCTAGAATCTGGTTAACTTTTGACTATAACGAGATAAATTCCTTTCGAGATACTTCCAACTTCTTCTTTTTCTTCTTTTCCTTGGGCTTAGAAGTGGAGTGTTAGGATCCACTTGATTCGTCTTCATCAAAAATCAATACAAAGTCATCTGAGTGAGCAGGCTGGTGAATTCCATCAACATCCAGATCATCAAGTCTAGATATCGGACCTGAGGTGATATCCATTGAGGTGCCATCAGTAGTTGAATCATGATTTTCAGCAATGGGAGGAGGCTTAGATGGACCAGCACCACCTTGAAGAGTTTGAGCTTGTTGCACTGTAGCTTCCATCTTGGACATCCATTCTTGAATCTTGAGAAGGTCATGAGCAGTCTTGGCATTGTTGACAGCATCTACCCAGTATTTTTCCGCGGTCTGAATTTCTTGTTCCTTATGCTGTTGTTGCTTTTTTTGTTGAGTCTTGCGTGCTTGGAATGCTCTGCGGAAAGCTTCATATTTCCTGATTTCAAACTCAGTGTTTGGTTGAAACCGAGTCCAAGAATCATCTGAACAATAACCGTCAAATCCTTGTGTTCACACCAGGGTGTCCCCCGGGTTCGTGGATCCTGTCACTATTGTGCTCAACATGCCTAAACCACTTGAGTGTAATGGTGGCGTAGTAGGATTTCCCAAACTTCCTTGGTCTCCTTGACCCGTAGTCAAGTGTGGCATCGGTTCGGTTCTGGCAAGGGCGGAAGAATTACCCTGCAGTTGGTTATGTGTTTGTAGTGTATGGGTGACTGAAAGAAGGATGAAGCACAACTCTGCAGGCTCGAAGTAATGAAGGTGACCTGACCTGGAGACCATAGGGAATGTGTTACCATTGAGATCCTCTTGGGATCCCGAAGGGGGTGGAGTCTCCATGTTGAATTGAAACAGATGCACTTGATACATCTGAGTAGCTGGAGAGGATAGAAACGAATAAGCCTGCGGGGGCTCCAAGGACTACCGGAGTTTTTATGGAGACTGCGGTATGTGTCTGGTCACGCATTTGGCTCTGGCTAGTGGTAAGCTTGAGCTTCTTGCATCTAAAGAGATCACCAGACTCATCACTAGTGTACTCATTAACATTAATTGGTTCAGAGTGTCAGACGGAGAAGGAATTTCAACTGAGGTATCAACAATCCTGTTTTTGCGTTTCTTTGATTGATTTTCACCCTTTGTGACTATGTTGCAGGGGGATTTCTTGGAAAATAAAATCTTCTTACGACGCTTGAGCTGTGGAGGGTTAGATTGTTCTTCGGTAGGAGGGACTGAAGTTGAAGGAGGAACTGCGGTACTAGAGGGACCTTGGAATTTGGTAGGAATGACAACCGCCTAACTAAGATGAGGTGGGGAGGAAGGGTATGGGTCAACACCATCCATAGCTTCAATATGGTCAGTGACTTCTCGAGTTTCAAGTCCAATAGTCTATAGAATGTGGCCAGGTAATCTCCTAAGAGGTCCAAAAATTGATTGATCTTTGGAGATAGTGTACCTTTTTAAATCGCGGGTAGCAAAAAGATTAATGTCAGCACCCATGTCAAGTTTCGCACCTTTGTGAAGATCCAAGATGCAGAGGGACCAAAAGCGTGCAAAAGTGAGTTCAGTTGGGTCTTCTTGAGGGTTCTCCTTGGGAACATAATGTAGGAAGTCATCCTAGAGAATTTGGTCGTAGTTGACTGCATTGCCTGTGAAGATGCTCCATACCAGTTCAAGCAGTTTGAGTCCCATGTTGTCTGTGCCTCCGGTTCTGCCAGAGAGACTCTGGATGACAAAGTGACAGACCTATTGCCATACTGCAGGGAGTTGGTTTTTCTTGAATTCCTCAATTCCCTTCAGTTTCTTCTGATAACCCATCTGGTATAGGGTTGAAGTGATATCATTGACACTTGGTGAGTAAATCTTGGTTGAAGGAAGAAGTCGAAGGTTAATTGCTTGCAGAAACTTGGCTTTAGTCAGGACCACCAGAGAATCATCGATCAGGGTCAAGTGAATTTCTTGAGGGTTATTGGTTGGGCGAAAGGCTGAGAATGCACATTTGAACAGGGTGGATAGGGGAACGACATCAGTGAAGGAATTGAACGCTCAAAACAGTGGGTGAGATGACAGGTACTTGACCATTAAACGAATTGCCTCATTGTAAGACGGATGATCTTCAAACACAGCCTTGAAATTGCTAGAGGCAATCGTCGGGGATTGATTTCTGATTGTTGACTCGGAACCAGCTGGTCGAGCAGATGCAGAAGCCTTGGATTGCTTTTTTGAAATTCCAGATTTCACGATTTTGAAAAGGTTTTAGAACTTGCAGAAAAAAAAAGCAGAGAGCAAGAAGATGAAGGAGATAAAGATCGTCGTAAGGTTTCGGAAAGCGTAAAACTTTCTTGGGAAGGAAAAAATTGTTATATAGCACCGGATTTCAAAAATTATTCGATTTACCTTATTCACAGCTGTTAATGGTAAAACCCTTGGGTTTTAACCATTATCAGCCAGAAATAAAATTAAATAAAAAAATGTTTATGTGGCATTTAATGGTTGTCAGACCCATTATCACACGATAGAGGAACGTGTGGTGAGGGGCCATTAATCCATTGGATTAATGAGGGAATTTGAAACAGATTAGACAGCTTGGGGGCTAAGAGATAAGACAATTTAAGATAAAAAATTTCTGAAAAAGATTTCTTTTATGGGAAAAAAGAATTATTTGTTTTATAACCGAAAAATAGGTCTGGCACAAAACTATGATTTTGAAAGCAACTGAAACGTTGTATGCTACAAAAAGGATGTTTTTTCTAATGAAGAATTTTTATTAAATGAAGAACATTAAATAGCACATAAAGTTAAGGGAATTTATGAAGTGATCTTTTAATGTGAATGCGGATGGATTCTGATGACTGCAACTGCGGTTGAGATATGGATGGCTATGGTAGCTTGAGCTAAGAACACTTGATCAAATAGTTAGAAATCACAGGAATTAAGGACCCGAACAATATAGAGATCATATGTGATTGCGGTGCACACACGAAAAAATATATTGTTCTAGAACCGTAGTAAAGAGAATGCTTCTATAATTTTGTTTTGAAAAGAAAGGAAGCAAGTTCTTCGCAAGAGGATGACTGCGGTAGCTATTAATTTAAAAAGAATTGCAGGTCAGGATTCATCATTCCTAACATTTCTAGAAAGTTATTCAATTTTGTGGCATCAAGTGCTTTTGTGAAAACATCAGCGATTTCCTCATGTGTGGGAACAAAAATTAGTTCGATGTTACCTTCAAGTATGTGGTCTTTGATAAAGTGGTACCGCAATTCAATGTGCTTAGTCTTTGAGTGTTGGATTGGATTGTGAGAAATCGCAATGGCACTCTCTCAGTCACAGTAAATTGGTACCTGCAACATTCTGTACCCGTAGTCCATTAGTTGAGTCTTCATCCAAAGAACCTGAGAACAGCAACTGTTTGCGGCCACATATTCTACCTATGCGGTAGACAATAAGACACATTTTTGTTTTCTTGAGGACCAGCTGACTAATCTTCCTCCTAGAAATTGACAGCCACCAGAAGTACTCTTTCGATATAACCTACAACCGGCATGATCCGCATCGGTGAAGGCTTGTAGGCTGAAGTCGTTTCCTGCGGGGTACCAGAGTCCAAGAGCTTTGCTTCCCTTAAGGTATCTAAAGATTTGCTTGACTGTGGTCAGATGTGATACTTTAGGGTCGGCTTGTTATCGAGCGCATAAGCCTGTGGCAAAAACAATGTTTGGTCTGTTTGCGGTTAGGTACATAAATGACCCAATCATTCCTCTATAAGTTTTGTGATCCACTGACTCTCTGGTAGGATCAGCAGAGATCTTATATCAAAAGCCCATCGGGACTTTGGTTGAGGAATTGTTGTCCAATGAGTATTTCTTCAGCAGCTCTGATGTGTATTTTTCTTGATGGATGAAAATCCCTTGAGGGGTTTGTTTTACTTGAAGACCTAGAAAGAATATAATCTCTCTATTCATGCTCATTTGAAATTTGTTGGTCATGAGCTTGGCAAAATCATCCACCATACTTTGGTCTGTTGAGCCAAAGATGATATCATCCATATATAATTGGACGAGCATTAAGTGGTTACCATTTGCTCTTCTAAATAAAGTGGGATCAATCACACCTCGTTTGTATCTGGACATAACAAGAAGCTCTAAGAGAGTCTCATACCATGCCCTTGGAGTTTGTTTGAGACCGTAGACTGCCTTTTCAATCTTGTAGCAATAGTTTGGAAATTCATGACATTCGAAGCCCGGAGGTTGTTGCAAGTACACCTCCTCCTTTAGTTCACCATTAAGAAAGGCCTTTTTTACATCCAATTGGTGAACCTTGATGTTCTTATGTGCCGCACACGCCAAGAAGATGTGTATGGCTTCCATTCGAGCTACAGGGGCATAAGTTTCATCATAGTCAACACCTTCCAGTTGATTATACCCCTTAGCAACAAGTCTTGCTTTGTTTCTTATCACCGCACCGGATTCGTCAAGCTCTTTCTTGTAAAACCATCTCGTACCGATGATTGTGTGACTTTTTGGCTTCGGTACCAACTTACATACCTTGTTTCTTTCAAACTCAGCAAGTTCTTATTGCATTGCAATGATCCAGTCGGGCTCCATGAGTGCTTCTTTAATGGTCTGTGGCTTGACTGCGGACATGAACGGTACGTAATGGGAGTGGTCCATTAGATCACTAGAAGAACGAGTTTGTACGCCTGCAGATGGGTTACCAATGATTTGTCCTGGTGGGTGATCTTTCATCCAGATGTGAAGACGAGTTTGAAGGTGATCAGTGGCTACGGTAGAGGGAATATCTTTAACATCAGAACAATCTGTGGTTGGAGATGGAAGTTCCCCCTCGATTTGAGAGCAGCCCGCAGAAGAATCTTGGACTGTAGAAGCTTGAACTGCAGATGTGGAAGGAGGTTCCCCCTGAACTGCGGATGGGAGTTCCCCCTGGACTGGAGATGGTTCCCCCTGGAAATATGAATGTGTGATAATCCTCGGATCTGATCTTGTGTCAATGGTTTCAATATCTTCATCCTCAAAGTATGAAGAAGCTTGGATTGGAACTCTGTGGTTGGGGACCGAAGCTGTATTTGTTGGTACTGGAACCTCGATGGTTGTCGTTAGAACTGGAGTTGAACTTTCTGCCTCGACCGGCGAGGTGGAAGTGTTGAGTGACAAGTCAGCAGAGAGAGTAGAACCAGATAGTTCATCATGTTGTTGCTGAGCTACCGGAGACACACAAATTTTAGAGAGGTGTGTCGTTTCGACGAGATCAAATAAATCATCATAGTTAACTTCAACTATGTTAAGTGGACCCAAAGAGGTTGGGATATCACTTTCCAGGATGAATTTGGTTTCAGTAGAAGGAGCAGTGTTGCAGACGTAATTGTCATCGAATTTAACATTGAAGCTTTCGACTATCAGTCTCGTTCGTATGATGAGAACCCGGTAAGACACTTTGTTGGTAGAGTAACCAAGAAAAATGCCTTCATCTGATTTGGGTGCAAATTTCTTAAGATGATCCTTTTTGTTGATCACAAAACATCTACAACCGAAGATGTGAAAGAATCTAACATTTGGTTTGCGGTTCTTCAGGCCCTCGTATGGAGTTTTGTTTAGACGCTTGCAAGTGATGCTTCGGTTTTGCACAAAGCACGCAGTTGCCACTGCTTCGGCCCAGAAGTATAGAGGAAGATTGGAAAATTTTAACATTCATCTAGCTGCTTCAACCAATGTACGATTTCTTCGCTCTACAACTCCATTTTGCTGCGGTGTGTAGGGAGCTGAGAAGTTGTGACTGATGCCCTTGGAAACCAAGTAACTATTCAAGAGATGATTGGTGAACTCGGTTCCATTGTCACTTCTGATTCTTCGGACTGGTAACTAGATTTGGAACTCGATCGCTTTGATAAAGTTAATGAGGACCTGCGTTGTCTCTGATTTGAGTCTCAAGAAGAAGACCCAAGTGAAACGAGTATGGTCATCAACAACAACCAGTATGTACTTCTTATGATGAAGAATGGCTATAGTAGAAGGACCGCAGAGGTCAATATGGAGTACCTCTAATGGTTCAGAAATCGAAGAATCAATAATCAGTGGATGGCTTCCTGTTGATTGCTTTCCACACTCACATGTTTGGCAAAGAGAATCATTATTGTACTTTAGGATGGGGAGACCTCGTACAAGTTCTTCGGTGACAAGGTTGTTGATATACCGGAAGTTAAGATGAGCTAGCTTGCGATGACATAACCAGCTAACTTCGGACACTCCTTGGAAAGAAAGCACAACTGCGGTTTACTAATGATCAAGGAGACATCCAGAGGGTACATTGTTCCTTCGGACTTGGATTTGATCAAACAGGTGCTTCTATCGCTTGTCATGATGTAACAGTATTCATTATCAAATTCAACCATATGACCTGCTTTGCATAGTTGTCCTATACTGATGAGATTATGCTTGAGGCCTTCCACATAAGCATCCTTTTGTATTGAGAAATTTCCTGTTGCCAGCACACTCTAACCCCTTATGGTACCATTTGCATTGTTGCCAAATGCGACATGTCCCCCATCACATATAGGCCTGAAGTCCCAGAGATATTCTAACCTCCTGGTCATGTGCAAGGAGCAGGCACTATAAATTTACCACTCCTCTTCTTGTTCCTCCTTGCACATTGCCTACAAAATTAAAGGGTTAGTTTGTGCACCCAAACGAATTTGGAGCCCGGGGACGTGCTGGAACTTGTTTGAGTTGATGCATGCACATGTTTCGTGTTAGAATTGTGACCTAGTCCTAGGTACTTCGTAACTTTGGGAGTGTATCGAGGTTGAGTTGGACACGATGTTTTGAAGAGAAAGAGTCCAGAAGAAAGAGGTTTTATCCAGACACCGAGTTTGCTTATCGGTCCGGAGGGTGTGTTCTGACTCGTTTGTCTGGTCCAAGAGTGACTTTTGGCTGCAGAAGGGCTTTTGGCAGCAAACACCTTGGGACTTGAAAAAGTGTTTACACGTGAATTTCTCCAAGGTTTTGACCTAAGATGTGACTGATATGACTTTGCAGTGTTGGGAGTTGGCAAAAGACCTTTCCATTTTGGATCTTTTAAGGAATAATTTTGAAAAATATACCTTTGAAAACACGTGACTCGCTTTTGGGATTTAGTAGGAGAGTTTGAAAAAGTATTTGTTACTGCACAGTCCTTTTTGTCTAAATCCTTGACCTCAGTGATTTTTGAAAGATTTTTGTCATTGATGGGCTTTTCGAAATTCTTTTGTTTTGACATTTTGGGATGTTTGAAACCCTTTTTGAGTTTATCATGCCGCCTTTTGTTTTGAGACTTGAGATGTTCTTTGAAAACCAATTTTGCATGAGTTTCTAGAGAACCGCAGTCAGAAATGTTCAACTGCGGTTTCTTGACAGATTTCGATTGTTTTGAAAAACGAGGAATGGAATCATCCGAACTAGAGATATCAAGATTTTGTGAACATTGACCATACTCAAAATTTTCAATTGGTAATTCATGTTGAATGGGCTGAATGGTCATGGATTGTTGTTGGGACACACTATGGAGTATGGTCCTTCCAAAATGATTTCTTCATATTCATCCGAAGATGATTTATAGTTGGGACAATTTATGTTAGTTACCGGGATAGGATCGAAGGATTCTGGAAGGATTTCCTCAATAACGTAGTTGTTACTCAGTGCATGAAGTTTTCCGAAGTGACATCTTATGTCTTCGGGGAATGTTTTTTCATTGACAGTGAAATGGAACTCTCGATCTGGAGGGACATATGGACGGTCTTTGTTGAATCGGGGAGATGAGTTCTTTGTGGTTGCAAACCCATTGGACCAACCCAAATTAAATGTGTTGTCTACAGTCCCATTATTCACAAGATTTTCAATAGCCTCACTTTCATTGAACAATTTTTCGATTAATAGATTTAAACGTACATTTTCTTTTTGGGCTAGATCCCTTTGATTCAAAGCAATTCCTAACTAAGTTTCACATAGCATTCTAGCATCCTTTTCTAACACTAAGTCCTTTTCTAACATGGCAACTTTAAGTCTCTTATCTTCTAGTCGTCTTCTCACATGAAACATTTCTTGGGACGCTATGTTCTTCTCATTTAATGCCTTGTTATAGTCTGAAAGGATGGCAACACAAGTTTCATTAATTTTGCCCAAGAAGGGTTGACAATCATACATGTTGTACTTATTAGATTGGATCATGAGTTTTACATGTTTAATGATGCTTAGGGTTCCATATTTCTCCATGAAGCAGTAGTTTTTCTCCAAGTTTGTTGATCCATCCTCATCAGCAGTTGCCACCATGCATATTTTTCCTTTGCCCTTGATGTTATGATCTTCACCTTCATCTCCGGATGACCATACTTGATGATCCCTTTTTACATGGGCCACGTATGCTCTTGCTTTTTCTTTTTCTTCCATCTCCTGAGCCGTTCTAAGATAGAATGCTTTGTCTTTCACAACATTGGCTTTGCAATCTTTAGAGAAATGATTTTCTTTGTTGCATTTGTGACATATAATAACATCATTATTGTCTTCAGTTGAGATACCGGAGTCAGTTGACTTGAGGGACTGCGGTGCCTCTTTGGGTTGATGAGAAGTTTGTGGTTGCGGAGACTGGTGAGGGTTTTTGGGATATGGAGAATGATTGTTCTATGGATTAAAGTTACGGTTGAAGTGTGGTTTGGTAAACTGCTGATTTTTACGGAAAGAGGTTAGTGGTAACCTGTTGAATGGTTGGCTAACTAGAGCAATGGCATTTTAAAATTCTTCTTCATCATCATATTCCGTATCGGCTTCATAGGATTGTGGTGGGTTGTCATAAGACAGTGGATATGGTTCATATGAATGAGTGGTTTTTCTTTGAGGAGTTTAGGCTACGAGAGCAAGTGGTCCTCAGCAGTCTGCACAATGTTTTATCACGGTTGACTCTTGTGCCTGAAGTTCACCATACAGCTTGAAGAGAGAGAGTGTGTGAATGTTCCTATCTCCTTGGACTATCATTTTTGTCGTAGTCTAATGTTTACCCAGACCATTGAGAAACTGGATATTTGTTTCATGATTGCTTCGGACTGTGCCAGCATTTGACTACTTGGTGACAATCAAATTGAATCTTTTGAATGAGTCTTCTAGACTTTCACTGGGATGAGCTTTGAAGTTATTAAACTCGTTGAGGGCTGTGGTGAGTTTCTTGTCTTCAGCGTGTTCGGAACCTTCATAGAATTTTTTAAGAATATCCTAGATTTCTTTGGCTGATTTGCAGTTGATGATGATGTCAAATTTATTTGGAGCCACTCCACACGTGATTTCATAGAAGGCCACAACATCATTTTCCATTTTATCAAGATCATCTTTAGTGGGACGATTCATCACAGCTTGACCTCCACCAAGTCTAGCTTGGGCACCATCAGCTTGAACCGGAGTAAGGACAGGAAAATGAGGTGCTTCTTCCACAGATCTCCACACATCTCTACCAAGTCTTTTCAGATACCACTTTATTCTTTGAGACCAGTGATGATACTCGCTTGCAACAAGTATTAGGGGCTCGGTTAGAACCTCCAACACTGTTGGAAACATTGAGTGATAAACCTTGTGCCATTTCCTTTTGTTTTTTAAGGTTTTTTATTTTTAAAAAAATGAGCTTACGTGGTATAGAAGGTTTTTCAAAATCAGTGTTTTGTTTAAAAAGCAACCACTTTGGCTTTGATACCAATTGTTGAGAGAAGAACTATCGGAAACACTTGAACAAACGTTAGTACAAGTTGATAATTGTGGAATAAGTTAATCTCAAAGGATCATAAATCTCAACAATAATAATAAGTTAGAGTTGTTAGGCAGTTAGATACGGAAATGTAAAGTGCTGAAACGTAAAGTAAATGTAAAGACAAGTTATATCAAGTAAACACCTAACTTATACGAAACACGGTTTGCATTCAAACACGAGTTAGTAAGTGAGATCAGTTAAAGGTGAAGATGTTCGATGATGATCAGTAAGCAAGATGGAGATATGAGATATGAGAAGTGATGAGAGATAAGTAGATAAGAGAATTCAGATGTGTGATTACAAATTGTAGAAGTAGTAGAGGTAGTTGATACAAAGAAAGAGCACTCTATTTAAAGAGCCTCGGAGACAAACAATAAAGATAAACTATTAATAAACTTTTGACTTATAGTGACTATGAAGAGTTCACTGGATAAGACATTGTAAAATAACAAGTCAGCTAATGTAACTAAGTCTTCATTGCGGATGATAAGGTTGCGGATTACATCTTCAAAAGAGGTTGCGGTAGACGAGCAGACTTCGGATAGAAAAGTTTAAGAGGGTCACTTTCTTGATTCAACAAAGAAATAAAACAAGTTCTCTAAGGGATTTTAGTGATGTCACTAAAGACATAAAGCAAATCGATCCTGGGCAACGATATCTTCTTTTGCAGTCAAGAGAGACTTTGAAGTGCCTGTGTGGTGTCCCGTTGAATTACAATCATCTGTTTGTTCAAAAATAGTGAAAGGCTTCTTTTTCATAAGGCGAAAGGGGTGGCTTCATCTTCAACAAAGTCGAAAACTCAATATAAGTCTGAATGTTCGTATGAAGTACTTGTCTGACCAGTGTATCCATATTAACAAGTATGCTTTGAAAATTGTTGACTATCTAGATAATTTAGAAATGTCAAGAAAAATAAAAAGTAGATCTTATGGGAAGAAACGTCTTAGGTCTAGAACATTCCATTAAGATCTTGCAAAAATAAAAAGAGATTTCATGGTACAAACCACGAATGTGGATTCACATCAATTCCTTGGTGAAAAGCTATAACATTTCAATTGTTCACCACCAATTCTAAGATATGTGTTGGATTGTGGGTTTCATTCAATTCGTGGTGATAACGAATTTAAGATCATAAACACAGAGATTATGTAACCATAAACCTCAGTGGCAGTTTCTTAGAGTCTCAAGGGTTAATAGTGTGAATACGAATGTGATGGAGAAATATTGGAGATGGTTCCGAAGAGAAATGTACATCTGCTATACGAAAGTGACCAAGCAGTCAATTCTTAACTCAATGTGAGAAGAGTAAGGTAGCTCAATGACTTATGTGAATATTAGCCTGATTGGGAAGAAACGATTGGTATTACCGATTCATTAAGGCTTCAAACATAGAGTCTCAGAGGCTTCAGACTACATGCAGTAGCATGCTTCTAGGGACACTTAACTAGTGTTAAGATTACTAATTCAATACCTGCCCCATGATTCGTAATTTGAGAGAATCATGATATGTCCTGTCAATCCTGCTCAATTATCAATTATATTTGATGTTTTAATAAAAATAGAAAATATTTTTGGAATTTTGATTTTTTTCTGAAAATGCAAAAATACAAATAAAATATTTTTGGATTTTTGAAATTTTCTGAAAAAGAAATAAAAACAGAAACAAATAAAATATTTTTGGATTTGGAATTTTATAAAAAAGAAATAAAAACAGAAACATTAAATAAGTAGAAACAAATGAAATATACAGAAGTATACAAGAAGCTTCGAACCTCCGAAGGAATAGTTGACTGCGAGCCATTACGAGCGTTCGTGGATGAACAATAGACTACGAATGATCAACTGACTGTGAATCACTATGAGCGATCGCGGATGAACATTAGACTACGAACTACTACGAGCGTTGGCACCCATTCTCAGTGTGAACAATACTTTCCTAGTGCAAAGGTGGTTTCGGAACCGATTCAGCTTCTATCATTCCTAAGCCTTGAAGAATGCGATTAAAGCATTGTTCAGGTAAGGCTTTTGTAAAGATGTCAGCCAGCTGATCAGTGGATCTAACAAAGTGGATTTCGACATTTCCATCTTCCACGTGATCTTTTATAAAGTGATACCTTAGTGCGATGTGTTTGGTTTTGGAGTGTTGCACTGGGTTGTGACAAATGTGAATAGCGCTTTCGAAATTGCAGTATAAGGGGATTCGCTTCTTATTAATCCCATAGTCACGAAGCTGACTTTGTATCCAGAATACCTGAGAGGTGCAAGAGGCTGCTTCAATATACTCAACTTCAGCGGTTGAGAGGGAGACACAAGTTTGCTTTGTCGATTGCCAACTCACGAGTTTGCCATCAAGAAATTGACATCCTCCCGTTGTACTTTTTCGATCTAGACCGCAACCTTCGAGATCAGCGTCAGAGAACTCTTGCACAAAGAACCCTGAGCTTGAAGGGTACATAATTCCGAGCGATGTAGTTCGTTTAAGGTATCTGAAGATGTTCTTCACAGCGGTCATGTGGGGTTCACGAGGATTTGATTGAAACCTGGCACAATAGAAAACAGAAAACATAATGTCTGGACGACTAGTAGTTAAATACATCAGTGAACCTATCATTTGACGATAGAGTGTCATATCAGCACTTGGTTTGTCCAGTGACAGTGTTAGTTTCGTTCTGAATGCCATTGGAACCTTCACCTTCGAATCTCCCACCATTCCAAACTTCACAAGTAAGGTTTTCGTATAAGCCTCCTGGTTGATAAAGATTCCCTCCTGACTCTGTCTTATATTCAAACCAATAAAAAAGTTAATCGGACCCATGGAGCTCATCTCAAACATAGTCTCCATCAATTTTCGGAACTCAACAATTAATCTAGGATTAGTAGATCCGAAAATGATATCATCAATGTAGTTTGGACGATCATCAGAAGGTCACCATCTTTCTTGCGAAAGAAGGTTGGGTCGACCGAGCCTTTTTTAAATTTAGACTGTTTTAAGAATCTAGTAAGAGTTTCATACCATGCTCGTGGAGCTTGCTTCAGACCATACACAGCTTTGCATAAAATGTAGCAGTGGTTCGGATATTTTGGTTTATGAACCCAGGTGGTTATTCCACATACACTGTTTCTTCGAGTTCCCCGTTTAGAAAGGCACACTTGACCTCCATTTGGTAGACTTCAAACTTCTTGTGAGCTGTATATGCCAGAAAGATGCGAACTGATTCCAGCCTTTCAACTGGTGCGAACGTTTCCTCGTAGACAATCCCTTTCTCTTTGCAATAACCCTTAACTACCAACCAAGCCTTGTTTCGTATCACATTCCCCTCTTTGTCAAGCTTATTATGAAACACCCACTTTAAGCCTACAATAGATACATCCTTCGGAGTTGGAATAAGTCTCCAAACCTTGTTTCGTTCAAACTCATTGAGCTCCTCCTGCGTTGCTTGCACCCAATCAGAATGATCAAGAGAAATCTTATCGTTTTTGGGCTCAATTTTGGAGATAAACGAACTAAACATGCAAAATTCCACTTCGAAGAATAGTGCAGTCTGTTTCGCTTTTTGTTGAGCTCTCGTAAGAACTCCAGTAGATGCTTATCCGATTACTTGAGTTTTAGGATGATCTCTGGTCCATTTTGTCAAGGGAGGATAATTTGGATCATAAGATGGATCCAGTTCGACATTCACGTCTTCAAATTCTGATTGAGCATCAGAATCATCATTTGCATTAACATTCTCCCCCTCGAATGATGGATTTGGCTCTTCGTTTGGAACTAGATTCTCCCCCTGGATTGGACGTTCGTGGTTTCCTGGAGGAGTTGAATGCTCCTCCTGAACAGGTGTGCTAGAGGTGGGTGTAGATGTGAAACCCTCCCCCTGAGGTGTAGCACTCGTAGCTTGTGGTTTAGATGGAATATCAGTGTCTTTCGGGCACGGAGGCTCCTATTCAAGATCCTTCGCAACATCATCAATGATCTTTTTGAGCTTGTCTTTTTCTTATCAGCGGCATTGGATTCTGAAGAGATTGCTTTCTTTGGCTCATCAAAAAAATTTAGGAATTCATCATACAGATTTGAAAGAGGAATGGTCATGGGATTCTTTACTAGAAATATCTCCTCTGATTGATGATCTGATGTCTGGAACTTCTTAAGATAAGAGTCATCAAATGTGACATAGTAGGTTTCTTCTATCTTTTTGGACTTTTTGTTTAGAACCCTATATGCCTTCAAAGTCAGAGAATACCCCAAGAAAATTCCTTCGTCAGGATTCACATGAAATTTGTTCCTTTGTTCTTTAGAAATAAACATGAAGCACCTGGAACCAAAGACATGAAAAAAAAACTAACATCAGGTTTTCGTTTATTAAGAATTTCATAAGTGGTGATGGAAAATATTTTTTTTAGGAAGGATCGATTTTGGGTAAAACATGTTGTGCCAATAGCGTCTGACCAAAAGTAAAGTGGCAAATTCGCAAACGAAAGCATGGTCCTCACAGCTTCACACAGAGAACAGTTTTTCGTCTTTTAACAACGCCATTCTGATGAGGAGTGTAAGGAGCTGAGAAGTTGTGAGCAACTCCCTTTTCAGTCAGGAATTCTTCAAACACGTGGTTTTTGAACTCCGAACCATTGTCGCTGCGAATGATCCGAACTGCCTTTCGCAGTTGAAGTTCGATCTGCTTGATAAAGTTCTTAAGCTTGGAAGTCACTTCTGATTTTTGTTTAAGAAAATAAACCCACGTAAATCTAGAAAAATTATCAACAATTACTAATATATATTTGTACCACCGATACTCTCGATGGCGGATGGACCACAAAGATCTATATGCAATAGCTCAAGTGGTTCAATCACTTTGGTGTTGATTATTATTGAATGACTCTTCCTGCTCTTCTTCCCAAGCTCGTAGGCCGCACAGAGTTGTTCTTTCTCAAACTTTAGAAGTGGTAAGCCTCGCACATGATCACCAAGCACAAGTTTGTTGATATCCTTGATGTTTAGGTGCGAGAGTCTTCGGTGCCAAAGCCAAGTATCATCTGAATATGCTTCCGTAAGAAGGCATATGGCTGGCTTTCCTTTGAAAGGATTCAAATTCAACGGATACATCTCGCCTTTGCATTTTCACTTTAGCAGCACTGTTTTTGTTTTCTTCTCGATGATCTCAGATCCCTCATAATCAAATGACACTTTCAAGCCTGTACCTACAACCAATTGTGAAACACTGATTAGGTTGTGTTTCAAACCTTCTATATTGGCTACCTTTGTAATGAAAAATTCCCCATTCGTGATCATTCCATAACCCTTGATTTCTCAAAGTGAGTTATTCCCAAACTTGACTCTTCCTCCATCTTTCAACAATCTATATTCTCTAAACTCTTCTTTTCTCCCTGTCATGTGACGTAAGCAGCCGCTATCAATCTACCATTCAGAGTCAAACTTTTCATCACGAATTAACTACAAAATTAGATAGATTTTGGAACCCAAAGTTGTTTGGGTCCAAGTGAGGTTTTCATAGAAACAGGAAAAGTAATTGCTTCATCAACCAAGTAAGATCGTTTAACCAAAGTTGAAATTTCTTCTTTTGTTATTTTAAAAACAATAATACTTTTATCTTTAGGATCCCTTTTAAAAGTAGATTTTCTTTGCTTATCTTTAATTCGTTGTTTTACAACATTTTTCTCAATCTTCTTTTTCTCCTATTGTAAGTTAGTTTCGGACCTTTTGGAAGGAATTTTAGAGTTCGAAGCTACCTTTCCTTTGCCCTTAATATCTTTCGACATGTTGGCAGATTTTGCATCATAGGTTTTAGAAGAAACATTAGAATTTGACCTTTCCATAGGTTTCACATGTTTATCAAACGACGGCTTTTGAAAAACTTTAGTTTTTGAAACTTGTGGAGAAGAAGACTGGCATTTTGAAAAACTTTTAGGATTCGTTTTTGAAGACACATTTGCAATCGGTTTTACTGATCTTTCTTGGCAGACAAAGTTGGGATTTTTGGATTTCCAGAAATGCTTTCTTTCTCTTAGGTTTTTATTATATCTAGCATTTCGTTGATGATTGTGAGGCGTAAATTGCTCAGCGGACTTATGAAGATTGGCCCTTGGTTTCGTAGCTGGAATTGACCTTGTTTTGTGGTTCTGTTACGTATCTTCCCTTTGTTTTCCAAGAGGTCATCTCAGAAAGACCCTTGATTTTATTAGCATTGTCAATGGGAGCAGACCAAAAGTACTCATCGCATCCATCAGCATTCTCTTCTTTTATGAGGGACGTTAGTTTTATGGCCTGGTTTTTGTTCAGTCCGGTAGTTGTGAACACTTGGTTTGGAACAGTTTGAACCCTGGGAAATACTGTTGCTTTTTCTTTTAAAGTTTTTGAACCATTTTAAGAAATACGTACATATTCTATTGAATTTTCAGAAATCAAAGTTTTCGTAGGTTCTGGTTCACTTTTAACAAATTCTGAACAATTAACTTCATCCTCCACAGAAATCTCACTCATGTCACTATCATCATCAAATTCAGATACATTTTCTACATTAAGTGTATTTTATGAACTCAATTTAGTGCATAGAGAATCAAATTTTTGTAAAGTATCATATTTAATTTGCTCTTTATCACTTAAACTAGAGACTGTAAATTTTAAATCATCTAATTCAGTATCATACCAGAGACAGGAATATTTAGAGATTCGAAAATAGAATTTACCTTGCTTCTCATTCTTTCACATTCGTCGATCTGCTCTGTGACTGGTTTTGCAGCGAAGCAATTGCCCTAAGTATATCCCTTTTGCTCCGAAACATCATTGATGACCATGAAGCATTTTCCTTCGTACTCCGAAACTCTAGCCTTAGCAACGCAGCACTTGCCATGTGTAGGTCTGCAAACCTCGTCATCCTTTGAGTCAGTCGACCAGACTTCAACTCTTCCAAACTCGTCATCATCTTCCTGCATAATCAAAGCAGTTTTAGCATTATCAGCATTCTTCCTTTTCTTAAGCTCCTCTATCTTTCGAAGATAGTAAGATTCATCTTTATCTTCTTCTTCCTTCTTCTCATTTAATCTCTTCAACATGCACACCTTTGCCAAATGATTCTGTGAATACAAGATGATCTGATGCGTATGGACAAGGTTTTAAAACTCAAACCTTGAGTTAATTCTTAAGATCAATGTCTGCAACTAAAGAATGTTTCAGTCAAATCTGGCAAGACCAGTCAATTCTGATTTAATGCATTCAACAAAGTATTCAAGACATAAATGAAGAGTGAAGATAATGATCAAGGTAAAGACTATAAATGAAGAAAATTGTTTGAGTGAATGATTTGAAAGTGAATAGAAAGTGAAGTAAACTAGAATAATGTTATCTTTGGTTGAACAATCCGTCGCTTGAATTTACCTTGAAAACTCCTTTAAATAGGAGAAAAAAATTCATCGTCCTGACCACATACATACATAGGACTGGATAATAGAGTTACTCCTGACACTCTGATTATCTAAGTAAACAAAAGAGACTAAGTCCTATGACATGTTACATCAAGCTAAATGACAAAATAAATTAATACAGACAGATAGACACAAACGCCTTTCCGGACACAAACTCCATTCTGGAATGTCTTCACTTCTTTCGGATCCACTACTCTGCTCTTCTACTCCGGACAAAAGCTTTACTTCTAATCACATACTGACTCCGGAACAATTACACTTCGGGACTAAAACTGAATTCGGAACTTATTGGATGATTGTTAGAGGTTCACTTTCAGGTTCCAACAATCTCCCCCTAAGTGACCTTAGCAATCGAGTCAGCTCGGTTTGCTTCTTCCTTGATAAAAACATAGGCTCTGAATAACCGATCTCTAACTTTAATATACCAATGCAGCTGACTCACAAACTTTGCCTTAACATTTTACGGAGCTTCTGATTTGCATGCACGACTGATGAATTTCTGAAGAGCTTTAGTTAGAACTAGGTGTTTGTCAAGGACTCGGAAGAAGTCCTTCTTGTTTGTCTTTCTTTGCTTGTAGACAAACCCCAACACCGACTCATCAATGGGCCCTTCATCTAGCAGATCAACTTCCGGTAGAACATAATCAATCTTCACAAGGAAGTTTTCAGTTCCCAATAGATGTGCCAATTCATAGTCGCATCGGCAGAATTCAGCTACATAGTCTTTGAGGAAGCATAAGGCAGTGTGGTAAGCTCCCATGCTGATATTTTCATTTTGATGATTCCGGAAATGTGCTGCGAGAATGAAGATGTCGTTCGGATTGATCGCAGGGAAGTCAGCATCAGTGATGGTGTATTGAGTTGGTTTATTCCGGAAGATGTAGTATCGGAACAACACATAATTGAGTTCAAACTTGGTTAGAATCTTCCTTCCACACCCTAAGATTTTTGTAATTCTCTTCTTAGAACACACTTCTTTTAGAGTGCATGTTTGGAATAGAAGGTCTTCAGTCTTTCACGCTCAGTTCGAATGATCAATTGCGGATCATCTTCAGGATGTAGAGGGGCAAACTTGGTGTAATACTTATTGTACGAAGAGAGAGGAAGATCGAGTTGGTCTGAATCACTGTTGGGGATATCATAGTACATGAAAGGTACTATGTCCAAATCGTAGATAATTCCTTCTCGGAATGGAGGAGTGATCCCCAACATCGGATTAGGATTATCTTTCAGTGCTTGAATCCAGATGCATTCCTCTAATGCTTGATTAATTTCTTCTTGGGACCAACCTGATTTCAGCTTCGGTGGTGGTCCGGAGTAATGCGCTTGATAACATTCCAAGATGGGCTTCTTACCGTTGTCTTTGTTGAGCACAGAGATGATATGTTGCATGTTTTCATCGATGCTAAATTTTGGAGGTGAGGATTGAAGAGGTTCTTTCGTAATATCGTCTGGAATCCGGAGAGGAGAGCCATCATCAATTGGAGAAAAAATTTAGTGCAAGAATTGGAGGCAACATAAATGTAGTGGCTTGGATGGCGTCAACCGTCACTTTAGTTTTTTCCTTAGCCATTTCGATCATGTAAGGTCCTGAAAAGGATCTTTACCAATGATCAAGCAACAAACAATCACAGATAGAAGAATAATAAGAAAAGAAATCGAGCTTGCACACGTTTATATTCAGAAAAACGTCAGGTACAACTCCATGGAACACTCTGTAAACGCAATGGCATCAACAACTACACATATACCTATACCTCCGCTATTTATACTAGACAGGACCGCAAACAGAGTTTACGACCGTAAACTGGGTTTACGACCGTAAACGTGTTTACGGCCGTAAACTCTGTTTACGGTCGTAAACACACTTTCCAACAGTAAACACCTAAATAACTCTCAAAATGTATTACAGACTCATACTGAACTATTACATTGAAAGCCTAAACCAAACCACATTTACTGGACCTTTCAATCTCCCCCTTGGTTTGGTGCTAGCTTGGACTCAGCTTTTGTCGACCACCAGCACATCAGATTTTCCCATAGCTCCGTTCCACATCTCCTTCTCGATAATCTCAGCAACCATCGAAGTGTATTCCTTTGCAATGGGCTCAAAAATGTCTTCGGCCACCTTGATCTGATGAATGGAGAGCTGATGTATGTCCCACTTGCCAAATTGAAGCAAATCCCTCTTGTCATACAAGCGGATCCAATCGTCTTTAAGCTTGATGACAACAGCAGCAGCAGATTCATCAAACACCCAGTATTGCATGGATGCGAGAGATCCATCTGGATAATTTTGAAGAACAGGAACTTGCTTTACTTGAGCAGTAACGGGCCACATCACTGATCAAAGTGGCTGACTTGTTTTGGGATCAATGACGCTAGGATAAATCTTGATAATAGACTCTGCAGTCTTCATTGAAGGGAAACCCTTAGCTACTTGATCTTCCAAAAATGATTTGAACTGAGTTGCCCTGGGATTGTTTGATGGATTTGAGAAAGGACCTTTATACAGCTCTGTAAGATCAATCCTGGTAAAGGAATGAAAATCGTGAGCATCTTTGTATAATTCAGTATTGCCGCTCTTTCTTCTCACCATAAACATATTCATAGTGTCATGGAATCCCCACGAGATGATTCCTGACCTATCACCATAAACGTCTCTGAAACGATGTTCGCCCAGATCCGTAACGGTGATCTTTTGTTGATCCTAGGGGGCATTATGATCTGCGCTCCTTTTGAATAGAAGTTGACCCTTTTCAGCTGACTTGGCCAATTTAGCGCGTTTTAATGCCATTATACTTGGAGCCTGAGCCGGTTCTTTCTCAAAACGATTAACGACGGTGGTCGTCCTTGTAGGTTGTGGAACTATGGGAGTATCTTGATCAGGAAGATAGATCTTTGGCTCATCAACAGATGACTAGAATTTGTCGCCAAAGTTTTCTTCCAGCTTCTTTTTAAGATCGTAGTAGCTGGCGGTCAACAGGTCGAAATGCGTCTGAAGGTCAGTAATTTGCTTCGACTTCAGAGCTTTGTCTTCGATAAGTTCGGCCACTTGAATATTGAGCTTTGTATTCTCAGTCTGAAGGTCTGCGACCTTGATATTCAGCTCAATATTTCTCTGATCTAAATCAACATTTTTCTGATTCAGAGCATCGATCTCTTTCTGGAGTCCAAGAAGTGAAGGATTCTCTTCTCCTGAGCTGCCACCCCCATTAGAAATTCCTTTGCCATGTGAGGTAGGCGTTGTGAGTTATTCTCTTGCCAAAAACCTGGCTAACTTAACCGAGGCAGCATCATGCTCTGGCCTGGGAGGAGAGAAATCCGTGGGGAAGGAAGATCCACCAGCTTCATAGAAGGTACTAGGACCTTCACTGATAGGTTCAGATGAGATTATAACTGGAGTTGTTGTTGGTGGAGCTGTAAAACTTTGAAGTGAACTCGAATCAAGAATTCCCTGTCTAGGGTCAAGTCTTCATCTTTTTGATGGAGGGTGAGAGGCTTGTGTAGTTGTATGATCACTTTCCAATGGCTCAGAAGTAGGTAAAACAACATCAAGGGGAGGAATCCCTAATACTGTCACCATAGGAATTGCTATTTCCGCCGTTGGATTGGTAGGAGGAGGCGTGGCTTCGAGAACGTCTTCTTTTTCCCTTATCTGCGTTGCTGGATGAGCAACTTCATCGATATTTTCAAGCAGTGTGTTGAGGTTTACACCGGTCATGAAATCTTCATTGCTACCGAAGTTGAGAGGAATTTCATCGTTATCGAATCCTGTGAGGTCGAGGCCTTCGTACAAATCAGTCTCCGTTCCAGACCCCTCATTGTAATCTCCTTGTACCTGAACAGATGTCAATTCGTGTTCCTCAGCTACTTGAGCATTAGCAGCTGGAGTTTCTCCTTCATCAAGATCTGGAACTGTGATGACATCTTCAGAAACAACTCTCTCGGAGGAAGTGGGCTCAGAAGACATCTTGTCATACGTTCCATGAGATTCGGAAGATTCATCTATTTCAGCAAATTTCCCGAATTTCACGAGAGGATGTAAGCCTTGGAAGACGACTTTGCCCTTTCGATTCTGCTTAATGAGACCAATCGTGTTCGGTCCTAATGACTTTATATCCAACTTGTCACCATCTTTGATCATCTCTGGGAATTGGTTGTCGATGAACGTCTGAATAAATCTCGGATATAGCAAGAATGCATCTCTGGTCTCCCGGCTTATAGCGTTGATATTTACCAAGAACTCATCCAAAATGAACTTCGAGAAGTTGAATTTTACGCCAGCAGCCAGTGAAACGATAACCCCTGTGTTCCTGAGAGAGATTTCATCAGCTCCTGATCTCCTTCTCGAGATACAGCTCACGAACACATGCGCAAAAAATCTCCAGTAGGGAGGCAGAAGCTTCTTAACCGTGGGAGGGTAGATGCCCTCATATCCCATCCTTTTGAGAACCTTTTGAACATCATCAATCCCAATTTCAGTAGGAAAATCGGGTTGATCATTGATCATCAATGTTTCTCTGATATACTGCTCAGTGATTATGATCTTGCATCCTTTAACCACAGCTTTAACAGCGAACGCACCATTGTCTTTTGACATCTTGGCCGTCTGCCTGAACTCCCTGACAATGTTCTGATAAATGGTTGGATTCACAGTGATGGCACAAGCCAGGCAGCATTCTCTTAGTCTGTAGATCATTGATCTGAAATCTCCATGAGCAACAGGAGGTTCATCCAACACAATTGCCAGGTTATGCATGTCAGCAAACTTAAGACTCGCCATTGATCTGCACTAAACCATGCCAAGTAAGAAAACAAAGTATTTAAACAATTAAAGCTTTAAGTTTTCTTAATTAAACAATTTTATTTTGGCCTTAAAAAAAATTTGATCAATAAATTGAGTTTACGGTCAATATTGGTCAAAAGAGAGTTTACGGTCCAAAGTGGGTTTACGGCCGTAAACCCATTGCAATGGTCACCTGACCGTAAACTGAGTTTACGGTCATAAACTCAGAGGAGTTTACGGTCGTAAGCCCAAAAGGAGTTTACCGTTCTTAAATCTCCCCAAACCGTAAACCCTCCCCAAACTGTAAACGCCGACGAACACATAAACGACAATTAATCCTCCAGTTTCAGTCGAATCGATGAACAAATAGCTTTTCCCCAGTCGGTTTTTGCATACCTTCGAAGTGGACTAACTGATTTCGCAAAATCTTCACAAAAATTTCGAGGTTGAGAGAGAGTAGAGAGAGAAAGAGTTTGCGGCTGTAAAGGGAGAGGGGAAGGTGAAAAGGGTTTACAGCAGTAAACTCCACCTTTTATACCTCCCTTGAATTTTACCTGTCTCCCACACAGTATTATGCACAGTCCAAATCCCGATTAAATTTTCAAAAATAAAACTTTTTGAGGATATTAAAATAAAAATAAAATTAAAATTAAACTAAAAATAAAATAAACTAATTTCTAAAATTTAAGAATTAAAAGATTTAAAAATAAAATTTTTGACAATTATAAAAATAAAATTAAAGTAAAGTAAAAATAAAAATAAGATAAAATTAGAATAAACACAGACAAAATTTATCTCAAAATTCACTGAAAATTATCTTGTGACACTGGGATCAAAGTTGTTAGACAGCCTTACTCCACTTGTCGGTACCGTCTATCTTCACGTCTTTGTCTGGTTGATCGCCGGTATTGTGGTCCACTTAAACACGAAAAATTGTGACAAAATTAGGACATACTATTAGTTATAAAACAAAGTGATCCTAAGTTCCTAGATACTATATCTTAAGGACCATTCAGCTGACGACGACCAAGGATATTGTTGTCCACCTAAATTTAGCAGCGAGATCTATAGACAATCTGTGAGTGTTCAATTTTAATTGTACTGGAACATGTTTCCCGCTTCCTGATATGCTCCAGTAATCAAGGACTTCCAAAATACTCCTTACATCGGGTGAGCAGACAATCATTAAGAGAGAAGATAAATTTAGAATGCATATGCTATACACCCAGGTCAGATCTCTTCCAATCACGCAGAGGGTGAAACATATGACTAACTGAAGTTTTTAGAGGGATTGAGAAAAAGAATGATGCATATACTGTGTACCAGGTCGGATTGTGAGTCACGCAAAGGAGACAGTATATTGCTAATAGATAGAAAGAATTGCATAGATAGAGGATGCAGAGAAATAGAATTGCATATGTTACAGTCCAGGTCGGATTTCGAGTCACGCAGAGGAGGTAACATATGACTAACAGACAGATAGAGAAAGAAAACAATTTTCTACAGACTTAATTCGTCGGAATTCACCAGTCACCCCATCAATACCGGAATTAAGGATAGAATCCGCACATCGAGGAAAAGTTAATCCACGGTTCCAAGTACAGGTTCTTTAATGTGATCAGTAGATTCCCATATATATCTCCCTGCTCAACCTGTCCAAGCGTCGTATTGTCAGGCTAAATGGATCTAACTAGGTCAAGATTTGTCAAGTCTATAAATTCCTTAAGTTCAACTCTGCCTAGTCATGTCCATTTTAATCGTTCGTGCCTACCAACGCATCAAACCCAGAGCATAGACCCTTCAACTTTGGGTACGTTACGCAGACTCAGATTGCCTGTTATCACTTGATAATATCACTTCCCAGTACTATGTCAACAAGCAAAACTGAAAGTGACAATATTTTTGATTTTTCTGAATTTTTTAATGTTTTTGGATTTTTGAATGTTTTCTGAGAAAAATAAAACAGAAACAAGATGTCAACAAGCAAAACTGAAAGCGACAATATTTTTGATTTTTCTGAATTCTTTTAATGTTTTTGGATTTTTGAATGTTTTCTGAAAAAAAAAAAAACATAAACAAGATGTTTTTGGATTTTTTTAATTTTTCAATTTTTGTTTGGTATTTGTTTATTTCTCCCCCTAAATTTGTGCATGGGTGAGAATGAAAACACTAAAATGCGCAAATTTAAACTAACCTAATGAATAACAAAAATTTAATCCTCAAAACGAATCATTTTTAAAAATCCCACAAGCACATCGAATCGAGCTTTGTTAAAAGGCTTGGTGAACAGATCCGCCACATTATTGGCAGTGGGAACCTGTTCTAGCCTAATGAGCGAGCGCTCATAACAATCTCTGATAAAGTGAATTTTGATATCAATGTGCTTGGTCTTGGAGTGTTGGACAGGATTTTTAGTTATTTGAATTGCGGCCTCATTATCACAATGAATTAGGGTTTTACCAATGATCAAGCAACAAACAATCACAGATAGAAGAATAATAAGAAAAGAAATTGAGCTTGCACACGTTTATATTCAGAAAAATGTCAGGTACAACTCGATGGAACACTCTGTAAACACAATGGCATCAACAACTACACATATACCTATACCTCCGCTATTTATACTAGACAGGACCGTAAACAGAGTTTATGACCGTAAACTCTGTTTACGGTCGTAAACACACTTTCCAACAGTAAACACCTAAACAACTCTCAAAATGTATTATAGACTCATACTGAACAATTACATTGAAAGCCTAGACCAAACCACATTAACTGGACCTTTCAGATAAAATCAGGCAGAGTAGATGGCCATAAGACTGCCGACCAAATCCTTTGTTCCTCCTCTGTCATTACTTTAGTAGGGAGCTTCTTTGGAGGCTGAAGTCCTACTACTGCATTTGTAACATACTCAACTTCTTCATCACTTTCATCATCATCATCATCGGCGTCGTCGTCAGCTGCATACGGGGAGCCAGTGACAACTTTCACATCATCTGAACTTTCATCTCGGAGTGAAAACTATGATGCAGGCTTCCAAAATTGGGCTCTGGAGCTAGGTCCTTCTCCCCCTCTTGCAACAGAAGTCCTGACAACCGGTGCAAGCAAGGAAAATTTTTCAAGCACCTTTTGGAAGCTGGTGTTGAGTTGGAGTGTCAAGGCATCATAAGCTTCAGTTGTGGGAGCCTGAGATTTCATATGATCAAATAACTTCCAAAGAATGGAGAGCATTTCGTCGAACTTGTCATTCGGAACATCAACGATGTTCCAACACGCTCTGAGGAGTTTGCGGAGGACCTACTGCATAATATGATTCATCTCATCCTTCTTTTGGATCTCTTTCTTTAGCCTTTGAATTTGTTTCTCATGTCGAACATTAGTGTGCTTTATGAGCTCGTTGGTGGCAGCAACCAAATCATCGTGAACCTTGAGCATTTGAGTGATGGTGTCAAGATAGTGATCAACGGAGGAATTGTACTTCTATTCAACTTGTTCCATAGCATGCTTGAGTTGGAGAGAAACAAGTTGATCCAATTGGGCTTCCCTTTCAGCAGTGGTGGGTCCGGATTTGATGGCTTCAGACATGGATTAGAGGATAGCGTCAAGTTTGGAATCCAATCCGGAAACCTTTTCGTCGATCTTGGAGTTGAGTCCTCCCATCATGGTTTCAATTGTATCCACCTTTTTCATTGTGTCAGAGACATTTTCCTGGATTTCAATAAGGCAAACGGATCGATGTAGTTTCCTGCGGAAGATCCGGTCTCCACAGTGGAATCCTGAGGCTTGTTTTTGGTGGGTTTAGGATTGACAGGAGGTTTTGAAGGAGCAGGCTTGTTGGTGCCAGCATCATCATGAAGTTTGGGAGTTGATTTTGTTTCTGCATCAGGAGTGGCGGATGAGGATCCGAAATTAAAAATTGATTTGGATGAGGATGGCTTGGACTGAAATCGAACAGAAGGCAGCACAGGAGTGTCAGCATCATTAGTACCATATTAATTAAACATGACATCTTCGAAAAGTTCTTCATCCGGATCAGAATGAAAAGAATCATGATGTTGAGACTTTGGAGTTTCTCCAGAAACAAATTCCAAATCAGTTACATCATCAGCAGGAACAACAAATTGTGAGTTGCTTTGGATAGCTCTATTCCGCATTGAAATGAGAGTAGCTTCAACTTGGGATCTTGTGAGTTCCAGATGCCTCGAATGAGCCCTGTCAACAAAATCTTCCCATAAAGTGTCATTAACACCTAGTCGTCCTGTACCCTTTTCGGATATCAGACCAGTTGAGGCACCTGAGGTTGGAGGGACAGCTCCATCCATAGAATGCTTGGGGTCCGGAACAAGGGTTTCGGACCATGAGAGTGTGGAAGAAATTAGGATATCAAATTTGACACATGGGTTTGTTCCAGGGTGCAAGGAACTTTGTTCAACACCTGCATCACCTCTTTGAGAAGATGAGGGTGGATTATGTGCAGACTCCCCGTGGGTGTGTGCATATGATTTTGAAACATCGAGGTGTACCTCGGATGAGTGGGTAGGTGGGGTAGACTGATGGCCAGAGTCAGCCGGAGTGTCATGGGCTCCTTCCTTTTGATAGGAGGAACCTACTTTGGTTCTCTTTCTAGCTTTTGGCTTTGAGGGAGAAGTCTTCCTTGTAGCAGACTTCTTTTTCTTTCCTCCGGACGAAGTAGGTTTGGCCACTTCCGGAATGGGCTCAATGGGGAACGGGTCAGATTGTGTTTGGTTATACACAACCGAAGTCTCCAAGTGGTGTTTCAAATGAATAGATTTGGAAGGGATAAGGGCCAAAATGTGTTCTGCCAAACCTCGAATAGGTATAAATGAAGATTGGTTCGAATACGATAATGTTTAACAGTTTTGAAAGAAACATATACCTCTTTCAGAATTGTATCAACCGCAATGGGTTTAGCCCTTTCTTTGTAGAGTTTCTGGATCATCAGTGCCCAAAACCTAGGGCTCGAAATTTCGGTGGGCTTCCTCTTGATGGCGAATTTCCGGAAATCTTGCCATAGGACTTCAGAAAGATCCACAACATTGTTCTTTCGGAGAAGATGTTATATACTATGTACAACCAGTCCTTGTTGAGGGTGTCCGTACCTCCATGCTTTCCGGATAGCCTGCGGATGATAAAATGAATCAGAACCGTCTAAAAACCAGAAACGGCTGACTTCTTGAACTCTTTCGCCTTGTACTACTGATTATAACCGATGTGGTTCAAGAATTGTTGAAATTCCTCGGCTGTTGGTTCTTGAACTTTGAACCCAATGGGATTTTCCTTAACACCGATCACATTGAGGAAGGTGGATTTGTGGATTGGAACGATGCGATTGATTGTAATTTTGATTTCCAGAACATCATTGTGGATTCTAACCCTCTCGAAGGCTGTGTGAAGAAGAGAGAGTGGAAGTGGTGGTTCTGGGATTTTAGTGAGGGGAATGGAGATAGGATGATGAGCAATGAACTCAATCATCACTCTAATGGATTCATCGAAGTCCATGGGATTGAGTTAGAATAGTTGTGTAGTATCCCTAAGGAATGGTTCAGGCGACTGTGAAGACGATGATCCCTTTGAGGACTTCTTCTTGACAACAGTTTTAGTGATTTTGGGGGCAGATTTGGAGGTTTTGGAGCGTGATGAGGAAGCCATTGTTGTAGGTGGATGAGAGCTTGAAGAAGACAAGAACACGGGAAGAATACAAGAGCATTTTGAGGGTTTTGTGCGTGTAATGAGGGAAAAGTGGGTTTAAAGGAGTTTATATAGGTGATGGAAACGGGTCGGGTCAAAAATGGTAATGATGAAATCCGGATTGGGAAATGGGTTGCATTTAATGTTTGTTCAGTTTTAGGGTGAATTGACTTGCGATGACGTAAGGTTTCGATGGAATATAGTGTAGAATAGAAACCGTCATACGACGATGGGATGGTTTCTTTATAAAGATATGCAAACGTGGAGCAGATTTCGAGGGTGAAAAGATAAGCATCTTTGAAAAGTAATCGTTAGAAAAGCGTTTCACCTTATAACCTTTTAGTCTTCACGTTGTTTGTTTCCGGAACCTTTTTGTTCCAGACGGTATGAAATATGTTCCGGAATGAAGTGGTTTTGAAAACAAATCCGGAAGACTTTGAAAATGGAAAAATCTAGAGCAAAGTTTTGAAAAGATTACGAAACACAAGTTTGAAAAGAGTCTGGAGTGAAATTTGGAGGTGAATTTCTGGGGTAAGGTTTTAGAGTTTCCGGAGCGATGTTTTTGAAATTTCGAAACAAGATTTTAGATGTTCCTGAACAAAATTTTTGAAATTCCGGAACGAGAAAAATTTGGAGTAAGGATTTTGAAAATTTTCGTAGTGCGATTTACTACCTGTCCGGACTTGAATTTCGGGATGACTTTATGAAGTAAGTTCCGAGAAGATATTGTTAACAATGTGACTATATTTGTTTTGAACTTCAAAAGACTTAGGAGTTGTACAACTTAACATTGAGATAGAAGGTTAGATAAAAAGACACATAAAATGATCTTCATTATTCCGAGAGACAACAGTTCCGAGATGTGATGAACATTTGACTTCGGAACTAGTTTACTTTCTGATATTGCTATCAGAGAGTGCATACCTCTTGAAAGAATTATGGATCATGCATCATCATACTCTTTTTGTTCAGAAAACCATTGAACTTGGTTTCGCCTAATGCCTTAGTAAAGACATCAGCAATTTCATCGTCAGAGGGAACAAAGATGAGTTCAATGTCACCATTTAAAACATGATCTTTAATAAAGTGGCCCCGTATATGGATGTGCTTCGTCATGGAGTGCTGAATTGGATTGTGCGAAATAGCAATTGCACTTTGAGAATCACAATAGATCGGAATGCGTTGAAAGCGGTAACTATAATCCAAAAGTTGAGATTACATCCAGAGAACTTGAGAGGTACAGCTAGCAGCATCTATGTATTCTGCTTCGGCTGTAGAGAGTGCAATGTAGTTCTGCTTCTTGGATGACCAACTAACCAATCGACCTCCTAAAAATTGACAGCCACCAGATGTGATTTTTCTATCTAATTGAAGACCGCCATAGTTTAAGTCTGAGTAAGCTTGAAGAAGAAAACTCTCATTTTTTGGGTACTAGATTCCGAGACCCTTTGTTCCTTTGAGATATCAGAATATTTGTTTTACAGCCAAAAGATGTGACATTTTTGGATTGACTTGAAATCTGGCACAAAGACAAGTAGGAAACATGATTCCTGGACGACTTGCTGTAAGATAGAGTAAGGATCCAAACATTCATCTGTACTTCTTTTCATCAACTGCAACACCGGATGGGTCCGAAAATATTTTGTACCGGATGGGTCCGAAAGTATTTTGTGTCGGAAACCCATGGATACCTTAGCCGAGGCATAGGTGTCCATTAAATATGTGACAACCCGAAATTTCTATTCTGTACAACCATTCACTTCAATAGAAGTCAGAACAGTTTCTGCTAATTTTCAAGCTTTTTGGAATAAGTTTGAGTGTTTTAAAGTTAGTACTTCGGGAGATATCAGGAGAGAGGATGCCCTAGGGTTTATTCTGCAACAATAATGTCCCAAAACTCCAAGAGTTTGGAGTTTACGGCCTAAACAAAGGTGTTTACGGACGTAAACCCTAAAGGGGGGGGGGGGTATAAATATGACATTTAGTCATTATTTACCACTTTTTCACATTTTCAAGATCCAAACTCAAATTCTCTCAAGTATCATCCAACTTTTCTTCTTGATCCTCAACTTTGTAAGTGTTTCTGTCACACCCCGCTAAAGCGGAAACACGAGGCGTGACAGTATAAAGGGTTTCATAGCAAAAGTTAAAAGACAACACCAACCATAGTATTAAAAATCATTACAATTTTTACAATGGGTTTGAACAACTTTTAAAAGAAATTATAATGTAAATTGAAATACAACACATGCGAATGCTCCTAAAAGTGAAGTGTCATTAAGTGCCACTTACTCGATGATTCCTGAAAAAGCATGTAAAACGAGCGTCAACTATAAAAATAGTTGGTGAGTACTCACAGATAAACAAAATAATATTGGTTCCATGAATTGAAATCAAAGTTTTGATAAAAGTTTCCAATAATAAAAGTATATTGTTAAAATGAGTAAATAAGTTTGTAAAAACAAAGTTCTTTGTCATCATGAGAGATAAAGTATGTTGCCCAAATAAGATGCAACATTCATATTCTCATGGAAGATAAAGTTCGTTACTCAAACGAGTAAACAAGTTTCATTGCTAAAATGAGCAATCAATTTCGTTGCTACAAGGAGCAAACAATTTCATTGCTAAAACATGTATATAAGTTTTCAGTAATAAAAGTTCGTTGTTGTAATGAGAAACAAAGTTCATTGCTATAATTAATAACAAGTTTATTGCTATAACGAGAAACGAGTTTGTATGTGTATGAGCAAACAATGAGTCTCAACCAAACCTATGACTGAAGCCCTATCAAGATCTATGCTTATCGTTCCATAGATGAATATGGTATCATGCACTCCAGCAATAGGGCGAGTGAGGAGTTGTCAATTCCTAATAGCGCTATCCATAATGACCATTGGCTCAAAGAGTTAATGGTTAGAGATAAGGGAAGGGCCTTAGTACGATAAGTTATCATGTTCCGTGTTGCATAGACATACATAGAGAGACATAGCAATAAAATAGCAATCATGTTTGATACAAATCAATTTAAATACAACATTCAAATAATAGTTTTTCGGTACATGCTTTTCCACCCCAAAACATAAAAACTGAAAATAGGGGAGTGCGTGAATACTCACAATATGCAAAATATAGCAACCAAGTTTATACGAGTAAAATAAATGCAACAAACATAAATAGTTTAGGACATGCTTTTCCACCCCAAAACATTTAAAAACCGAAAATAGGGGAGTGGTGAATAGTCACAATGCATTTAGATGATGCAAATGGTGCATTGAACTACGTTCCACGTGTACCACTACCGATTCCTTCAATAATGGTATTCGCTAGTGCGTCTCTAATCGAAATCTAACACTAGTATGGAAATTAAGTTTCAAAGAATCAATTGTTATATAACAATTTAAGTGGAAAACTTCCATTATTGAAATGTTAATATTTAACATTTTAGAGGTGTTCCAATGATTAAATATTCAAAAATAAATCAATTTAGTTCTAAACCTTCCCAAACTTTGCATTTAACTTTTAATTGAAGTCAAAGACCTTAAGATAAATTTTCTTGAATTTTTGATTTGTCTGACTATTTTTCACGATTTTAGTTTCTTGAATAATCATAAAATCATGAAAAATACTAAACAGTTAATAAAAATTACCAAACTTCAGATTTTGGTTCTAAATGTACTAAAATACTTCTAGATAAATTTTCATGGATTATGAATATGTATAACCATTTTTAACATATTTAATTCTCTAAATAGATACAAATTCATGAAAAATAGAAATCAGTTATGAAAATACCCCAAACTTTTTATAAGAATGTCATTACACATACTTAAGCTGGGAAAAATATAAAAAGGTGTTTCTAAACTGTTTAACCCAATTTTATGATTTTTATGCATTTATTCTAATAAAAATGGGGATAAATAGAAAACAGTTTCCAGAATTGCCCAAAATTTTTGTAACACTTTTATTATACATGTAGAAGCTGTGAAAAATATAAAAGATATTTTTCAATTAGTCTTTCTATTTTTCTTTGTTTTATCCTCTTAAATAATCATTAATTGGAGAATAATTATTAAACAGTTAAAGTAAATTACCAAAATTTTTGTACACTTCATTTACAGAGTAATGGTAAAAATACCAAATGTGGTTTTTATATACTGAAATCCGATTTTGTGTATTTAAGTGTATTTAATATTAGAAAATAGGAGCAAAATAGTATACAGAAGAGAAAAATCATCAAAATTTTTATGTAGCCTCCTAATGTACTACAAAGTGTTCTGGTAAATTTTCATGAATTTTGGGTGAGCAGAATTTTTCTATTTTTAGGCCATTATAAATACAAAAATCGGGGAAAAATAGGAATGCATTATGAAAAATTCTGAAAATATTTTTTTGAGTCTTATACCTCTGGTAGTAACTGCGAAAAATGTTATATATCATTTTAACATTTTATAAAGTGTTTTTATGATTTATTGGAGCCAAACAAAAAGAAAATTCAAAACCATATTAAACAGTTGCAAAAATCGATGAAACTTAATGAGGGATCATTATTTAGCACAGGGGTCATCCACGAATTTAACTACGATTTATAGACCCCAGAAAGTATTTTATATGATTTATTGCCCTATTTTCTTGCATTAATTATAGTAATTCGAGATAAACGAATTATCTTCTGGAAATTTACAGAGCATCTTATTTTGTTGATGGTAATCTGGGAAAAATCGGATTTGGTTAGAAAAGGAGTTTTAGATATTTATTTGGAAATAAATCCTTCATGAACATATTTGAAAGCTTTTAACAACATACTTTGATGATCTAGCTTCTAAGATTGAAGATCATCACATGCATGTTTGTTTGAAGTTCATTCATGAGTTTGAAATGTTTAAAATTCATTTTTGAAAGAAAACTTTGGATGCATGTGGTGATTTTCCACCAAAACGTGTAGAAAAGTGCATTTCCATGGTTTTGACTTAGGTTTAGGTCATGGATCTTCACCATTTTGTAACATGCAAGATGTTTTTGGTGAAAATCTACCACCATCATCATCAAAACTGAAGTGAATGAACATTCACACAAATTTTCTAAGAGAATGGTGTAGAAGAACAAGGAAATGCAAGAAAAACTTTTAAAACTAGAAAGAAAAGTGAAGGAGATTGAAGGATTTTCGTGATTACCATGAAGAACAACCCTAGAAGATGAAGATTTGAAGGTTAAGAGATGTTCTTGGCTAGAGAATTTCATGGTTTTAGAGAGGGAAAGAGAGAGTTTGAGTGTGGTAAATGGTGGAGTGTGAGAGAGAGTGTAGAGAGAGAGAGAGAGAGAGAGAAGTGAAGGAGATGGAGTGTGAGAGAGGAGTGATTATGTGTTTTGGGAAGAGGGGAAGCATCTTGGGAAGAGGATGGACGGTTTTGAGTGTAAAATGCCCTCCCTCTCTTTTAATTTTATAAAAAAAATTTAATTCTTTTATAAAAATATTAAACTTTTTATAAAATATACACACTAACCAAGTTTTTGCTCATGAAACCTTGATTTTTGACTTATAAATTTAGGGCAATTGTTAATGACTTAAAATTTATTTTCCTTAAATGCATTTTCATAATTTTAATTATTATAAGATCATATTATAAGTTTCATAATTATTTTTATAGAATTTTTAAGGTTAAAGTTTATAAATATGAGTTTTTATGGCTTTTAGGGTCTTGAGATTTTGTAAATTTTTGGATATCAAAATAAATAGAATATTTGAGACTTTAAATTATCTTATGGTATTATAACTCTTTTATAGTTATAAATAATGTCTGTAATTTATTTTTATCGGTTTATTGGCATTCTATGTAGTGATTCCGAGATTCAAGCGAAATTGAGGAATCAAGTATACTAGTCATAGTCTTCAACTTTGACTTAAGTTTCTATGAGACTTTGACCTAATTTCTACTACTAGGTCAAGTGCATGATGTGTGTATATGATTCATGAAAAGGTGTTCGAGTCAAAGAGTGACCCGAATATGGATAGTTTCTACAGTTAAGTAGTTATAGAATTCACATATCAATGTGAAATCTAAGTACACCATCCATCGTTTCTATCTGTTTCCAAGTTTCTAATAGGTTATATCTTAACTTCTAGTTACTAAGTCTAGTATGTGTCGTGCCTATACGTGCAACTAAGTTTATTCAAATCTAGAACCGACTCGAATTGACGGTTGTCACAGTTTCTATCCCTAAAAAGTTGATATCTACCTTAATCTAGTGATCTTACATGATTCCATCCGTGAAATCATTCCAAATGTGTAGATCTTCAAGTTTCACCAAGAACACCAAGAACACACACTAGTGTTCTTGGACTTTTAGCACGTTTTCAAGCTTCTATCTAGTAAGTACTTATATCCTAGGTCCAAGAACACCTTGGACCGTAAATCCTAACAAAGGGGCCAAAGTGTGCCCTAGTCCCTTACCAAGCCTTGGTAACTAGTCTAGACCCCTTCCTTGATGTGCTTGGAACTCAAAACAACAAAAAGATCATAAATCATTTGGGTTTACGGCCGTAAACCCAAAGAGAAGTGGTCCAAGGGCCGTAAACTCCATAAAGGAGTGAAATGGTGCCCTAATCACTTCCAAAGGCTTATACTTGAAGTAGGAATGCTTCTTAGGACTTGTAAAGCTTCAAAACACAAAATGGTCAAAGTACCATGAGTTTACGGCCGTAAACTCATGGGTTTACGACCGTAAACTCAAGGGGTTATTGTCACAAAACCGTAAACTCCAAGGGAGTTCACCCTTGAACCCTAAACTCAAATGCAAGGTCCTACCACCCTTAGATGCAATCCGTAGTACTTATAACACTTAAATAAGGTGTTTTGCATGTCCTAGGACGTCTTAACTTTGTTAATTAGTTGTTTAAAGACTAATTGGATACATATATGTGTTATTATATGTTAACTAGGATCCTTGTGTGTGTTCAAGTCTTCACTTGACACTTAGCATCCTATACATTCCGTTCATCTAAACCACTCACTACAGGTGAGTGTATACCCCTTAATTAACCTATTAAATGTTTTTTAAATGCTTTTATGGGGGGGAATACAAGTTGAACAATTATAGTTATCATATCAATCACATGTGATTAATAACTACCAAAAAAGTGGATTTCTTACCTTTCAAAATGTGTTACCAAACTGTTTTATAAACTCCTTTATATACGAAATGCTTTTATCAAACTCTTGTACATGTCAAATATTGTTACTTAAACTCTTTTAAACTTATATTTTATTAAATGTGTATCTATATAGATATAGTTATATAAGTAGGATTGAAAGGACTTAGGACTGATAGCTCAACTTACTTCATGTTCCTTGTTTGGTTGTGGACTTAGGGTATCAGGGTTATTTGTCCGAAGGTCGTTTGAATCCTAGTTATATATTATGTATATGTATATAGATATAAAAGGTTACTTCTTTCATTCAGTTCAATACCTTTGGGTATACACAAACATAATCATACATACAAACAACATTACTAGTAAGCTATAATAGGTATAGTTTAGGGAGATACTAATACTATTACTAGATCAATGAAACATACAATGAGTCAGTTCATACATGAGTCGTAATACATAGTGATAAGAAACAAACATAATGCATAGTGATGAGAAACAAACATAATACATAGTGATGAGAAACAAACATAATGCATAGTGATGAGAATCAAACAACACATTACAGAGAGAACATACATACAAGCTAGATAGAGGAAGAACACACAATACAGCTAGCACATACATTACATATACATTACTTCAGTTATATGAGCCACGTAACGGGGCATGGCACTACCTTTCAAGTCTATGGGTGCCAAACGTCATTTCTTACGACGTCTTACATCGTCGTTTTTCTATAGAGTCGGTAGCAGGATACAGGCCGATCACATGGTACTTTAATATAACAATTGGTTTAAGGTAGTTAGTACAACAGTAGTTACTTAATATAACACTACAATACTATTTCATTTTCCCATTACATTTACTTTGTGATCTTCACACAATAAACAATAATGTAAAAACTATATTTTTGGTTAATGGTAATAGGATTTGGGAAAATACATACTCTTACAAGAGACACACACACAGATACTAGATGCCTTGGTAGAAGGCTACTTTTAGTAGGAAACATAGGGTTTTCTAAAAGAGTTCAAACAATTACAAACTTTTACAAACTTGTACAATTACAGACTTACAAACACTTTCATACAAACACAGACATTAATATACTTATGATCTCACCAGCTTTAACGGTGATAAACTCTTTCAAAATAACTTGTATTCTCAGGTCACCAGTAGACAGGTACCGGTGCCAGGTTTTGAGAAGATGGAGCTCGTTCAAGACTCATCTTTTATTTTGATTTGTACATTTTTGGTGTCTATATAACTTGACAGAACACACTTGTATGAAATTATATTATTAATGCAATGGATGATGCTGTTGCTTGTTTACTACTTTGCATTGTTGTGATACTGTACATGACGTCCTCCACCCCCGAACGTTTCCGCCGTTCCGGTTTTGGGGTGTGACAAAATATTTCTTAAGAAGTTTTGAGATGTACTTTTCTTGATGAATAAATATTCCTCTGTTGGTCTGTTTAACTTGAAGACCTAGGAAGAAGCTTAGTTCACGATTCATACTCATTTGGAATCGATTGATCATTAGTTTGGCAAAGTCAGCAACCATTGATGAATCAGTGGATCCAAAAATGATGTCATCTACATAAATTTGGACAAGCATGAGCTGTTTTCCATTTGACCTTCAGAACAGGGTGGGATCGAGAATTCCTATTTGAAAATCAAAACGCATGAGAAAGTCAGTGAGCGTTTCGTACCAGGAGCAAGGAGCTTGTTTGAGGCCATATACTGCCTTTCGGAGTTTGTAACAATAGTTCGGAAATGAGAGGTTAATAAAATCGGGAGGTTGTTGAAGGTACATTTCATTGTCGAGTTCACGATTTAGAAAAGCACTCTTTACATCCATCTGGTAAACCTTAAACCCTCTGTGAGCAGCATAAGCAAGAAAGATTCTGATAGCTTCAAGACGAGCAACAGGAGCAAAGGTCTCTTCGTAGTCAAGCCCTTCGATCTGTGTGAATCCTTTGACCACCAATCTTGCTTTATTCCGAATAATGACTCCAACATCGTCTAGTTAGTTTCAGAACACCCATCTTGTACCAACAATTGGGTGATCTGGAGGAGGAGGGACAAGAGTCCACACTTCATTTCTATCAAACTCTGCTAAAACTTCCTGCATAGCTGTAATCCAATCAGCATGTTCTAATGCTTCTTTGATGGATTTTGGTTCAACCATTGAGATAAATGCCGAAAAATGACATTCATTTTCTGCACTTGTAGAAGATCGAGTTTGAACACCAGCGTTTGGATTTCCGATTACTTGATTTGGAGGATGATTTCGAGTCCATATATGAAGTCTCGATAGCTCTTGAGTAGCAGACCATCCAATATCGACAATGGGGTTGTGTTGCTCTCCATGAATAGTTTGAACTTGTGGATGATGCTCCCCTAAACTTCTGTACCGGAAAGGTTGACATCATCATCAGGTGGGAAGTCAAAGAAATTTACATCATTATCGTTGTTGATGGGATTGGAATCAAATTCAACAGTTGCATCAAGGAATCCATACACATTCGATTCAAGGTAGGGTTGACCATTCTCCCCCTCAACTTGAGAAGGTTGAAATGGTTCAGAATCAAACGGATGAAAAGTGGGTGTTGGACCGGAAACATTTTGAGAAACAGGAGGTGTAGAGGATAAGGTTGGTCTTGATCGAGATTCCGAATCAAGAGACGTTTCTGATGGTACGAAGAGTGTTTCAAAGTCGACTTCATGGATCACTTGAGTGTTCGGACATTCTGGTGGAGGAGCACCTGACTCCAAAATGTGAGTTGTAACGTGAGTAGGGCCAAAATTCCGAACGAAGTTATCATCAAAGGTTACATCAAAGCATTCTTCTAGAACTCGTGTACGACGATTTAGCACTCGATACGCCTTTGATTTTGCAGAGTAACCGATAAAAATTGCTTCGTCGGCTTTAGGTTGAAACTTGGTGAGCTGGTCACGATTGTTTTTGATGTAGGATCAACATCCAAAAATATGAAGAAAAGAGATGCTTGGCTTCAGACCATTCATGTCTTCATACGGGGTCATATTGAGGCGTCAATTGATGATACTCCGATTATGAATGAAACAGGCTGTTGACATGGATTCGGCCCAGAGGTAGAGTGGTAGATTTGAAAATTTCAGCATTGATCGAGCAGCTTCGACTAGCGTTCTGTTGTGTCTTTCGACTACACTGTTCTGTTGTGGAGTGTAAGGAGCAGAGAAGTTATGATCAATTCCTTTCTCGTTAAGGAATTTCACAATAGAGACATTAGTGAATTCCGAGCCATTATAACTTTAGATTCGTCTTACAGGAAGTTTTACGAGAACTTATATTCCTTTGATGAAGTTGATGAATTCGAAGGTTGTTTCAGACTTTAGCCTAAGGAAGAAGACCCAGGTGAAACTTGTAAAATCATCAACAATCACATGAATGTATTTCTTGTGATGAAGAATCTCTACAGTTGAGGGTCCACATAGATCAATGTGTAGAAGTTCCAACGGTTCCGAGATTTATTTTTCAACGATGACAGGATGACCCTTCTTCGATTGCTTTCCATACTTACACGCAACACACAAATGATCCTTTTCGAACTTGAGGAGTGGCAGTCCTCTTACCATTTCACCAGATACAAGATCATTCATGTACCGAAAATTCAGATGAGAAAGCCTTCGTTGCCATAACCAACTAACATTAGGAACAACTTTGGAGAGAAGGCAGGGTTGAGCTTTGCCAATGATCATGTTGATGTCAATTGGATACACATTTTTGTTACGATTTGACTTGATTAAGCATTATTTCCGGTCTTCGGTCATCACATAGCTGTGTTTCTTGTAGAATTCAACTCGTCGATTTGAGTTAGTGAGTTGAGCTACACTTATGAAGTTGTGCTTCAGATCAGCTACGTAAGCCACATTTGAAATAGAGAAATTTCCATTTGTGAGAAAGCCATAACCACAAATCTTAGAGTTAGAGTTGTTACCATAGGTCACATAACCAGCATTTGGAGAAAGTTTGAGATCTCGCAGAAAGTCCTTCTGCCCCGTCATGTGCATGGAGCAAGCACTATAAATATACCATATTATATCTTGCTCCAAAGCACAAAGTGCCTGCAAAATTAGTGAGTGATGGAGTTTTTAGGCTCCGAGTTAGGTTTTGGAACAAGAGTACGGGCTTTGGACTTGGGTTGTGTCTTCCGGACAACAGTGTGTTTATGTAAGTTATTTCGAGAGTCCTTTGGGAACAGACAAAAGGTTATGGTTTTCTCATTCATCCAGTAATCATACTCAATGACATGGTGGTTCAGAATGACCTACTTCAGACGTGTGGTCTCCGCAGCAGTGGGTATCACTGTTACGTCCGGAGTCAAGGATTTTTCACTTTCCAAACAAGTTTTTATTTTGAGGATTTTTGTGAAATTGGTTTCTTTGAAAATCTTTCTTTGTTTGATGGTGCATTTGATTTTAAAATGGATTGAGGTTTGAAAATTGTCTATCTACTTTGGCTATAAAAACTGATGAAACATTTCGAGAAGCGTCATTTCAGATTGATTGAGTACTTGAACTTTGCATTTCAGGAGTGTGGTTGACAACTTTCTTAAGTTCTGACTGACTGGGAAGATTGGATTGTATTTTTAGAATCTTAACAAGAGAAAATGTGTTATGATTCTGAGAAGAAGATTTGCTACTACATCTAGGTGCATTCCTTTTGGAGTTCTCAACACACCTAGAGTTTTGTCTTAACCTAACTTCCTTTTTAAGGGCATTTTTGGCTTCATGCTTATGACTTGTGACATCATTTCTGTTCAAAGAGGATTTCTTCCTTTGTTTAAATGTTGATGTCACACCCCCAAACCAGAACGGCAGAAACGTTCGGGGGCAGAGGACGTCATGTACAATATCATAACAATGCATAATAGTAAAACAAGCAACAACATCATCCATTGCATTAATAGTATAATTTAATACAAGTGTGTTTTAATGTATTTGTAAGACACCAAAAGCATATATATAAAAATAAAAGACGAGTCTTGAATATGCTCCGTCTTCTCAAAACCTAGTCATTGGTACTTGTCTACTGATGACCTAAGAATACAAGTTATTTTGAAAGCGTAGATCAGCATTTAAGCTGGTGAGTTCATAAGTATTTTAGTGTCAAATGTTTGTATAAGTTTGATGAAAGTGTTTGTAAATGTTTGATGTAAATGTTTGTAAGTGTTTGTTGTAAATGTTTGTATACTTCCTAGAAAATCCTATATTTTCTACTAAAGTTGTCTTCTACCAAGACCCGACTGTTCTGTATGTTTGTTTTTTTTGTAAAAGTGAGTGTTTTTCCCAAGAATGACTATTATTACCAGAAGATAGTTTACATTACCGTTTATGTGAGAAGATCACAATATGAATGTAATGGGAAAATGACGATGTACAGTAGTATTGTATATAGTAACTACAGATGTACTAAATCCAAGTGATGGAGTTTTCCGGCTTGAATGCTGCACAATGAACTCTGATAGATACTTCCTAACACCCAATCCTTGTATGTACTAGGATTAGAACACTCAAACAGACCCTTAACAAGGCTAGAAGATAGCATAAACAAGTCTGACTTTTGATTGAATTGAATGGCTTTACAAGAAAGAAATTTCGGGTTGTCACATCATCCCCCCGTTAGAGAGAATTTTGTCCTGAAATTAGAGTTTAAGAAATTACAAATAACTAAGTAAAAAGATGAGGATATTTCACTTTCATTTGATCCTCGCGCTCCCAAGTGAATTCAGGTCCCCGCTTGGCATTCCAACGAACCTTCACTATCGGGATACAGCTTTGCTTCCTTTGCTTGATCTCACGGTCCATGATATCTACTGGTTCTTCCACGAAGTTGAGGGTCTCGTTGATCTCGATCTCGTCGAGTGGGATTACAAGAGTCTCGTTGGACAGACACTTTTTCAAGTTCAAAACGTGGAAAGTAGGGTGTACATTACTAAGTTCTCAAGGTAGTTTAAGTTTGTAAGCTATAGGGCTGATTCTAAAGAGAATCTCGAAAGGCCCTACGTATCTTGGATTTAGCTTTCCACGCTTTCCGAAGCGTATCAAGCCCTTCCAGGGTGAGACCTTCAATAGAACACGGTCACCAACCTGGAATTCCAAAGGTTTCCTTCTCTTGTCTGCGTAGCTTTTCTATCGGTCTCTAGAGGCTTTCAATCATTCACGAATCTGAATGATCTTCTCTGTCGTTTCCCGAATGATTTCCAGACCTGTGAGAGTGTTGTCAGGAGCTCGTCCTTTAGCTAACTATGTGTCACCCACCTCAGCCCAACACAGAGGGGATCTGCACTTTCGGCCATAGAAGGGCTTCAAATGGAGCAGCCTTTATGCTCGTGTGATAATTGTTATTATAGGAGAACTCGACAAAGGGTAAATGAGTATCACATGCCTTCCCAAAGTCTATCACACAGGCTCACAACATATCTTCCAAAGTTTGAATAGTCCTCTCACTTTGTCCATCGGTTTGCGGATGGTAGGTTGTACTCATGTCCAACGTAGTTCCTAGGGAACCTTGTAGCGACTACCAGAACCTTGAAGTGAATCTACTATCTCTATCAGAGATAATGGATATGGGAACACCATGCAGACTTTGTTAACCTGTCTACGATCACCCAAATGGTATCGAGACCACCCGTAGTCTTGGGCAACTTGGTTATGATGTCCATCGTGATCCGCTCCCACTTCCATTCAAGTATCTCCGGTTGTTGAAGCGTACCGGAGGGTTTCTGGTATTCGACCTTAACCTTGGCGCAAGTAAGGCACTTGCTCACGAAGGTAGAAATCATTGCTTTCATGTTAGGCCACCAGTATAACTTTTTAAGATCCAGATACATCTTATCTGAACCTGGGTGGACGAATATCGAGTGTTGTGCGCTTCGGTCATGACCAAGTCTCTGAAACCACCATGCCTCGGTGTCAAGATCCGACCCATGAGATATAAGGCTCCGCCACCCTTGACTTCCAAGTTTTTATCCATCCCTGTCAGGGATTCACCTGCCACATTTTCAGGTTTCAAGGCTTCAAGTTGAGCCTCCTTTTTTTGTGTGGACAGATGTGAATGGATAGTCATAGCCAATGATTTGACTCTACGACGAGAGTATTCTTTCCGACTTAGGGCGTCAGCTACTATGATGGCACACCCTATTCATTAAGTCCATGAATAACGCAGGCGCATTGTTCAATCTGAATGGCATCACTACAAACTCGTACTGTCCATAATGAGTTCGGAAGGCTGTCTTCGGAACATCCTCCTCTAACACTCGTAACTGGTGATACCCGGATCTCAGATCAATCTTTGAAAAGTAAATCACCCCTTGCAGTTGGTCGAACAAATCGTCTATGCGAGGCAGAGGGCAATGATTTTTGACAGTCGGTTTGTTTAGTTCTTTGTAGTCGATGCACATACGGAACGATCCGTCTTTCTTCTTGACGAACAAGACCGGTGCTCCCCAGGGTGACAAGCTTGGTCTAATAAAGCCCTTGCTGAGGAGTTCGTTATGTTGATCGGATAGCTTCTGCATCTCAGCTGGTGCTAGACGATAGGGTGATTTGGCTACTGGGGTAGCCCCAGGAAGTAAGTCGATTCTGAACTCGACTTGACACTGTGGTGGTAATCCTGGTAGTTCTTTTGGAAAGATGTCGGGAAAGTCGCATACTTCTGGGATGTTCTTTATGTCTTTTGTATCTTGGCTCACATCGACAACATGAGCAAGGAATGTGTGACATTCCTTTCGTAAGTACTTCTGGGCTCGTATGCTCGAGATGATACGAAGGTTCGTGTCGGGTTTGTCACCATAGATAACTAAGGTTTCGTCAGACGGTAGATTAAGACGAACGACTTTCTCATAACACATGATGTCAGCGCGATGAAGACTCAACCAATCCGTTAGCCATTTCTAGAGTTAGGGTACAACCTATGTATATACAGCTAGTGCTCTTAGTTTTTCCGTTAGCCATTTCTACAGTGAAAGGTTCTTTCAGTGCACGTGATTTTTGTTTAAGTAAGTGAGCAAATTTTTGATTCACGAAACTCCTCTCCGCTCCACTATCATATAGTATACGAGCATAAGATTTATCGAGGAGAAATGTACCAGTGACCATTGTAGGGTCGGCTACTACTTCCTCGTGGCCTATAGCCAAAACTCTTCCCACTCCGCCCGTGTTCCCTGCCTTCGGGCAGTTCCTCTTGTAGTGACCCACCTCGCCACATCCGTAGCAAGCCTGACCCATACCAACGCCGGGGACTTGGGTGATTGTCCTTGCCGAAGCCTTGCATAAACGGGTAGTGTGCCCCTTCCTGTTGCAGTTAACGCACTGCATTTCCTGGCAGGGTCCATTATGGTGGAAGTTGCACTTGTTGCATTTGGACAAGCTCCTAGCATACTCCTTCATTGGTGCAGTAGCACTAGGTGCTATCGCGGCATGAACAGCCACAACCTGCTGCTTTTTGGCAGAGTTCTGCGCCGTGTTTTTCTTCTTGTTGTCCCAGAACTTCCGCTTGTTGTCAGCGGCTTTGGATGGTTCTGGGATGGCCAGGGTTGTTGACGTTGTCGGAGTGCGGACTTGGTGATCAATGAGCCATTGTGCCAATCGCTCGGCACTGTCGAAGGTAGTGGGTTTTGAAGCTAAGACATTCCCCTGAAATGGAGGTACCAGCTCCCAGATATAGGTCTCTATCTTCTTTCCCTCAGTAGTGACCATTCCCGGACATAGTGCCACCAGATCGCTGAACCTGGCAATATAGGCGACTATGTCGGAGCCCTTCATGGTTAGGCTCCAGAGTTCCTGTTCAAGTTTCTGAACCTCGCCCCTTGGGCAGTATTCTTCAATAATAATCTCTTTCAGAGCTTCCCAGCCCATAGCATTTTCCACTATCAGGGTTAGTGACTTGACATGGCTATTCCACCACGTCAGGGCTCTGTCCGCGAAGGTACAGGCATCAAATTTAACTTTTCTTCCTTCCAGTCAGGAGCAGATCTCGAAGATCGAATCTGTTTTCTCGAACCATTGCGAGAGGGAAATGATTCCACCGGTCCCGTTAAAGGTCCTAGGCTTGCAGTTGGTGAAGTCCTTATACGAACACTCTTTAGAGCGCACTGGAGCATCACCTTGAGTGGAATGTACAGTTTTTCCACTCCTGCTAGTACCACTAGCACTGAATTGAGCTACGGCTGCCGTAACAGCCGCATTTACTGCAACTTGGATAGCTGCTGGATTATATTGTGGAGGAGGTAGTGGAGTTTGATTTGGAGTTATCGGAGTAGTGCACCTGTTTGATCTACGAGGAGGCATCTTGTAGCTGTAAGGTCACAATGATGAAGATATTGGTAAGTATTCAATAGAGAGAATGATGAGAGTGATCCATGGACTATCTCACCATATCCCAACAAACAGATGAGAGTATGATTGTAATAGAGATCTAACAATAGAAGAGTGAAAGCATTTGGACAAAGATTTCCCAAAAGATTAGATGTCTATCAATAATATTGGCATTAAATATGTAACAAGTTTGGGAAAAATGATGTAGGAGTAGGTCTTACATCAAGCCAGAATAAGGAAATTTTGACAGTACTAAGACCTAACAGACTGAAAGTTCATGGTCTTAAGACAAAATGGAATTTACATGGAAAAGTGCTACTTAGAGCATAGATAAGAAGGCTATTCCTTAAACCAAAAGAAAGGATGAGTAGAGCATCTCCTACTGACGATGGGCTCCCCTCGGATGAACCCTTAATGCGGCCAGCTGACGCTCCACATCTAGCAGGTGTCTCTCATGTACTCTTTGGCTTGCTCGGAGTTCTATGACCTCAGCTCGAGTTGCAGTTAATTCTTGCTGCAGAGTCCCATTCTCTCTCATAGCTCTCTCATGAGCATCTTCAAGATGGCGAATGCGGACTGTATTAACTCCCGTATTGGCATCAACTTCCATAACTCGGTTGATAGCTGCCCTACCCTACTCGTCATTTCGAGCAACCATGCGAACCAGAATAGGCAGGATTCTGTCTGATGGGCCTCCCTCTCTCAGATCGTAGAAGCTTCTGTCTCCGTTGTATGGTATGGGTTAACCCTGCTCTTGACTCCATCTGCCCAAGATCTCCGCCCACAGAGGCATCGGGCCTTGAAAAGTCGGACGAGGTTTAGAATTTGGGATCGGAGCTACCAGGGATAGATCATTGACTTCTGGCTCGGAGTCAGAATCCTCCGGGAAGTTCTCTGCGAAGTCATCATCCAAACGAATTGCATGATTCTCTTCTGGCTCTACATCGAGCCATCCACCATTTCCTTGGTTGGGAAAGTACGGATCTCCATGAGGATGAAATCCCGCCATGATATCTACGCGAGAATAGGGGTAAAAGAGATAGTTAATAGACGTACTACTGAAGATAATTATAAGATGATCCTTACTAGTTACTCCAATATTTGCATAGTGCATACCAGTCATATGTAACCAACACATGATAGACCTTCGAATAAGTGATCATAACTCTAAGTCCACAACCAAACAAGGAACAAGAAGTAAAGCAAAGATCACAGATTCTAAGTCAATGACACCTTAGTCACATATAACCCTAGCGTATCCACTCAACAACTATTGACATACTAGTAAAGACCTTTTAGTTTGCACATAAGTAATTATAGTAACACAAAATACTCCTATAGTAATTTAAGTTTATGTTCTGTTCTAAAGTTTTCATTGTAGTAGTATTGGTAAGTTTTTAGACTTGCTACAACACCACAACCATTCCTAGGCACATGTTAATCACTTCCCGGAAAGATATAGTTGATCAGGCTATATCACTCCGAGATCTGATTATATGTCCCCAAGCCTACTTGTGTTGTCCAACAACCGCAATACTTTTTTTCTATTCTAGTATGACACTGATCCTAGTATGAATGCTTGTATGGATACTTTAGTTAAATTAAAAAAAAAATTATTATTATTTGAAAGTATAAACTCATGGTCAGAGTATTTTAATCTCGATCTGTTTATAGTTGTATATCTTTTATGGGTTGATATACTCAATCACTATAAACAAAGCTCTGATACCAATCTGTCGCACCTCCAAACCATAACGGCGGAAACGTTCGGGGGCGGAGGACGTCATGTACAATATCATAACAATGCATAATAGTAAAACAAGCAACAACATCATCCATTGCATTAATAGTATAATTTAATACAAGTGTGTTCTGAATGTATTTGTAAGACACAAAAAGTATATATATCAAAATAAAAGACGAGTATTAAATATGCTCCATCTTCTCAAAACCTTGTCATTGGTACCTGTCTACTGGTGACCTGAGAATACAAGTTATTTTGAAAGCGTAGATCAACATTTAAGCTGGTGAGTTCATAAGTATTTTAGTTTCAAATGTTTGTATAAGTTTAATGAAAGTGTTTGTAAATGTTTGATGTAAATGTTTGTAAGTGTTTGTTGTAAATGTTTGTATACTTCCTAGAAAATCCTATATTTTCTACTAAAGTAGTCTTCTACCAAGACCCGACTGTTCTGTATGTTTGTTCTTTTGTAAAAGTGAGTGTTTTTCCCAAGAATGACTATTATTACCAGAAGATAGTTTACATTACCGTTTATGTGAGAATATCATAATATGAATGTAATGGGAAAATGACGATGTACAGTAGTATTGTATATAGTAACTACAGATGTACTAACTACCTTAAACCAATTGTTTAATCAAGGTAAAATGTGATGAGATTATAACCATACTTGATTGACTAGTAAAACATGATGATGAAAGACGTCGAAATGGTATGACATTCGTCACCCGTAGACCTGCAGGTCCCACTGTAGGTAGTAGCAAGGTGTAGGATGGTCAATCCCGTATAGATCTATACAGAAATTCACGCTCTCCCTCCAGGCGACTCTGGTTACAGAACGCGACACAGCAATATATTTTCGTGCCATGAAGTACTGGCTCACATTAATGTTATTGTGTTCTTGTATTTGTATAGTATGTTCTCTCTGTTCTAGTGTATAGTATGTTCTCTCTGTTCTAGTGTTTAGTATGTTCTTTCTGTTTCTCGTTATAGTATGTTTGAACTGACTCATGTATGAACTGACTCTTGTAAGTTTCACTGTTCTAGAAATAGTACGTAGTAATCCTCTAAACTCTACCTATTATTGTTTACTAGTAATGTTGTTTGAATGACTGGTCATGTTTGTACACCTGTGCTACCCAAAGGTATTGAACTGAATGAAGAACTTTTATATCTATACACATATACATAATATATAACTAAGATTCAAATGACACTCGGACAAACAACCGATACCCTAAGTCCACAACCAAACAAGGAACAGAAAATAAAGCGAGTTATCAGTCCTAAGCCCTTTCAATCTTATTTATATAACTATATCTATATAGACATGATTTTGACAATATATAAGTTTAAAAGAGTTTGATAAAGAATTTAGCATATAAAATACTTTTAACCATTTAAATGGTTATAGATGACTTGATGTTAATTTATAAAATGTTTTGAAATAGTTTGTTTGATAACACGGTTTTGAAGAATAATAAATCCACTTGTTTGATAGTTATTAATCACATGTGATTGATACAATAACTATAATGTTTTCTACTTGTATTCCCCCCCCCCCCATAAAAGCATTTAAAATCATTTAAAAGATAAGTTAGGGGTATGAAATCACCTGTAGTGAGTGATTTGAATGTAAGATCGATATAGGATGCTAAGTGTCAAGTGAAGTCTCGAGCACAAACGGATCCTATTAAGGATATAATGACACATATATGGATATAATTAGTGTATATAACAACTTATCTTGCTAGGGGACAACCTTAGGGACTAGGAAACACTTGGAATGAAGTGTTACAATCACACATGATTGCACTAAAGGTGTTTACGGCCACACAATGGTGTGTTTACGGCCTAGGTGTGTTCACGGCCAAGGATGTTTATGGCCAAAGATGCTCACGGCCATTGATGTTCATGGCCCATGAAGATCATGAGAAGGGTTTACGGCCAAGGGAGAAGTTATGGCCGTAAACCCTTGATGTTCAATCTAAAATGGTCGATTCTTGGACGTATTTCAAGAGCTTCTAATGGATAACTAGTATATAGAAAGGATACTTACGATTTGAAGCTTGAAGGGGTGTTCACGACCGAAAGAACTAGTGTGATTTCTTGGTGTTCTTGAAGATCTAACCCAAAAGAGATGAATTCACGGATGAAATCATGGGGTTTTACTAGATCAAGAAGGATATCAACTAATAAATGGAAGAATCACTTACAAATTTGATGAGAAATGGAAGTGTTTTTGATGATACTTGAGAGAGAATTGAGTGTTCTTGACTTGGAAGTGTGAGAAGTGATGAAAAATGAAGGAATATCATACATAAGGGTTGAGTTCACGGCCAAACAAGAGCTTACGGACGTAAGCTCTAGTTTACGGCCGTGAGCTCCAAGTGATGGAGTTTTCCGGCTTGAATGCTGCACAATGAACTATGATAGATACTTCCTAACACCCAATCCTTGGATGTACAAGGATTAGAACACTCAAACAGACCCTTAACAAGGCTAGAAGATAGCAGAAACAAGTCTGACTTTTGATTGAATTGAATGGCTTTACAAGATAGAAATTTCGGGTTGTCACAGTTGACTTGGATGATTGACCACTTAATGGATTACTAAACTTGGTCTTAATGAGTACTAAGGATGTTTCGGAAGTTACTAAGGAATTTGATTCACAAAAATCAGTAGAGACATTGCTTGAGATTTCAAATTTATCATCTAAAGTTGCCCATGCAAACTCAGAAGTAATCGTTGTCGTTGTCATTCGAATTAATTCCTCAACAACACAGTTGTTAGGAGGATTGTGTTTCGGAACATGATCTATGCAATTTGAAACACTATAGTGTAATTTCGTGGTCTGATTCAGGTCCAGGTTTGTCAGATGCGGAAGAGGCGTGGAATCAAGACACTTGACAACAATTGGTTTAAATTCAGGAATCAAGGATGCAAATCTGTCCGAAGTCTCAGGAAGGGGAGACAAGGGAGAGAAAGGACTATCCGAATGTTGATGGTTCGGAACATCTCCCATAAAGGTCAGGTTTTGTAACTCCTTCAAGGGACTAGCTTTAGGTTTCGGAAACTCGCTTTTAAGACCATGAGCTTTTGACCAAGGATGACGAAACATATGAGTCATCCGTTGATTTGCTTCAAGCAAGTCAATGGAATTATGAAAAGCATATATTTTGGCATTGAGACGTTTGTTATCAGAAATCAAAACATTTCTTTCAGAATAAGTGATTTCAAATTTGTCTTTAAGAATGATACATTCATCTTTTGACATTACAAGCTCATGTTCTAAAGACTCTATTTTTAACTTCTTATCCTCAAAACGTAACCTAAGATGACTTAATTCACTGTCCTTCTTCTCACTGGCTTCTATGACAGACTCATAGGCTAGATAGATGGTGTTTATATCTATTTGGATGTGGGTTAGATATGATTCACAAAGATACATATCAAAATTATTATCAGTAATCATGGATTTTACCTGCTGAACGATGTTTCGACCTGGTAGATCGTTAGTGGCCATGTAGCAGTAGTTTGGTTCAACAACCTCATCTTCATCTTCTGACCCAGAGTACCAATAGCCTTCATCACATTCAACTGTTTGTCTTGCCATTAGACACCTGTTTCTTCCAGTAACCATATCGTCATCATCTCCGGATGACCAATATCCTTCCACATCTCTTCAGACAGTTGTAACAGATGCCTTTTCACCTTCTGCCATCTCCTGAGCTCTTTGTGCATAGTAAGCTGAGTCCTTGACTTAGGGTTTTAGAGGAGCTCCATCCAGACAATCTTTTGCAAAGTGTTTTGCATGACCACATTTCTGACACACGATTTTTGGTTTGTCTGATTTCGGAATCTGTTGAGGTTCCGGGTTGGAATTTGGGTTAGACATGTTTGGTTTGTAAGCTGGTGGATTTTCCAGAGTGGATTGAGGTTCTTGAGCTGAGTATGGTTGAGGATTGTTTTGGTGAGGATCATGAAAACGGTTATGATACGGTTTGTAAGATGGATTAAAAGCACGTTTGTATTTCATGGAAAGTAGTGCAAACTCCTGTTGGAAACGGAGTTTGGAGTCCATAGCTTCTGAATCAGGATTACCATCAAAAAAGATAGCTAGAAGTGGGCAAGATGGGTAAAGATGGTTGAACAGGTGGAACAATGGATTTGAAGGGGTCCGAGGTGGATGGGTTCATAATAAGTGGTTCAAAGGAACTGGCAAGAGCAAGAGGACCTCCAGAGAGTTCTCTTAAGGTCTGAGCAATGTTTGATTTATGACCTTGAAGTTCATCAAATAGTTGGTAAAGCTTCAGGTTCTTCAGAGATCCATTTCTTTGAAGACAAGATTTCACGTTTCCCCATCCTTTACCGGGGCTGTTTATGAATTTAAGATTGTACTCCAAGGGAGTTCGGACAATCCCATGAGCAGTCATGTTGTTGACCATGATTCGGTACCGGTTGGAGGCTGAGGCAACTGATTCTCCAGGAGTTGTTGTAAAAGTGTCAAACTCGTTGACAACAGAAGTTAGACGCTTGCCTTTCATATTTTATGAACCTTCGAACAGATCTTGAAGAGTATCCCAAATCTCTTTGGCAGATTTGCACAACTTAATGTGTTTAAAGTGAGATGGTGGAACACCAAACACCATTTCTAAAAAAGCAACTTGATCGACATGCAGTTTTTCGATATCATCAGCAGTAAGAGGTTTTGGGCGATTTTCATCTTGACCCATGAGTTGAGCAGTAGCATCTCTAACTGTTGTTCTAACTGGAACATGATGACCTTCTTTGACGGATCTCCAGATAGCTTCTCCTTTCTCTTTACCAAGTAAAAACCTTTCCATTATGACTTTCCAACGATCATATTCTTCAACAACTAGTAGTGGGGCACGAGTAGGGCAATCCACGCTATTTTCTATTTGCATTGAATACATTTGTTGAGTATTAGAAGCAACCATTAAAGTTAAGATATCTTCAAGCAAAAGTGGTATATAGAAGAACTTTTATCCTAAATACAGAAATGGTTTACCAAGGTAATTTCACACCAATTATAATCTGATCTTATGGATTCAAAGGACAACCACTCAAGCTCTGATACCAATTGTGAATACAAGTTGATCTGATGAGCAGTGACAAGGTTTGAAAACTTAAACCTTGAGTTAATGCTTAAGATCAATGTCTGCAACTAAAGAATGTTCCTGTCAAGTCTGGCAAGATCAGTCAAGTGGGAGATAATGCATTCAACAAAGTATTCAAGACATAAATGAAGAGTGAAGATAATGATCAAGGTAAAGACAATAAATGAAGAAAAATGTTTGAGTGAATGATTTCAAAGTGAACAGAAAGTGAAGTAAACTAGAATAATGTTATCTTTGGTTGAACAATCCGTCACTTGAATTAGACCTTGAAAGCTCCTATAAATAGGAGAACAAATTACATGTTACTAACCACATACATACATAGGACTGGATAATAGAGTTACTCCTGACACTCTGATTATCTAAGTAAACAAAAGAGACGAAGTCCTATGACATGTAACATCAAGTTAAATGACAAAATAAATTAATACAGACGGATAGATACAAACTCCATTCCGGACACAAAATCCATTCTGGAATGTCTTCACTTCTTTCGGATCCACTACTCTGATCTTCTACTCTGGACAAAAGCTTTACTTCGAATCACATACTGACTCTGGAACAAGTACACTTCGGAACTGAAACTGACTTCGGAACTTATTGGATGATTTCTAGAGGTGCACTTTCAGGTTCCAACAGATTCTTTTCATGACAATAATTACAGTCATAGTTAGAATCTCCTACTAGCTTACTATCTTTCTTCACTTCTTCTTTTGGCGAGTTATTAAAGTCTTCATCCTTTGCCTTTTCAGAACTATACCCCCATTGCCAATTCTTATTTTTGGAGTGTCAAAATTTCTTCTTTGAAAACTTCCTGGGGTTTGATACCATGAGTATATATTCCTCTTTGGTGAGCTCGCAATCTGAGAGATCCGTCTCCGAACCTTCCTCTTCTATAACCTGCTTGCCCTTTGCAACTAGAGCCAAAGAACCCATTCCAGAAAAAATCTTCGCTTCTTTTTCCACTTCATCCTCGTGGGACCTAAGAATCCCTACAAGTTTCCCTAAGGAGTACCTTTTAAACTGTCCGTGTGCTTTAACAGTTGACACCACAGCTTTCCATTCTGACTTCAAGCCATTCATGAGCGTGACCTTTTGTTCAATCAGTTCACGTCCTATCTTATGCTTCATCATCCTACTTAAAAGATGATTGTACCAGTTGAACGTTTGATCCAGTTTGTCCTCAGGCTTCTAGACAAAGGCTCCAAATTCTGACAAAAGTAGCGTCTGAATAGAATGCTCAAGATCAACATCACTCGAGTAGAGTTCTTTCAGCATGTCCCACATGTCTTTCATTGTATCGTAGGAACTCACCAGAAAAAATGTGTCTGGAGGCAAAGCAAACCTAATAATCCTCATTTCCTTGAGATTATTGATTAACTTTTCTCTTTCGTCCTGTAGAACGTCTTTTACTTGGAGAAGAAGATTTTTGTAGTCGGCTTGAGTTTTGATCATTCTTCTTGTACCTGTATGTTCGAATGTCTACACAGACATGGATTTCTATATGAAAGAACCATTATCTTCAAGACCTTGGACGTAATCCTCAAAATGCAAAGCCCAGAATGCATAGTCTTGAGGGAAGATAATAGGGATCCTTGTAGTGGATCTGATGCTGCTTGAAAAATTAAAAGAAAGTGCGTGTGGATCTTCAGGTTGTATGTTGTCAATTCACTTAAAACATGTAAAGAATCAGATGTGTAAACTAGAAACAAGTTTAGGGCGTAATAAAGATCAATATCCAATGTCAACAATCAATCAAAACGATGAAGACGGCTAGAACAGATCTTACAAAAGCGGAAAAACCCTAATAACACTTCAACAGAAGAGTTGCGTATGATTTACACAATCTCCTGCTCTAATACAAATTGTTAAGATTAAAACAATAAGATCGATAGATTCAAGAACAGCATTAAGAATCAAACACAAGAATAAAGATCAAAGTAGTGTTGAATGATTATAATATATGCCTTAGAAGAGCTCGATTAAGAACTGCTACTGTAAAGGCATGGTAGGGTTACAAGAAAATCGATAATAATCACGGTGCATGCATGCACTATAAATAGTCTAACCCCATCACATTAATATCGGGTGGACAGGCCCAACCCGTTACAAAAGATTAATTAAAACGATACAATACAATTATTGACACAGCACAAAATAACCCAACACATTATCTTCTTTCTACACATAATATCTGCATCTTTCGCACTAAGCCAATCCTTTTCTAATACTATATCAAAACCATTTAACTCAATGGGCAATAATTCCTCGTGGAACTTATTCCCATTCAAGTCAATGACGATGTTCTTCATGAATTTGGTAACAGGTACAAACTTGCGACTAGCAACTTCTACTACTAGAGCACTATCTAGTCTATCTACAGGCAATGCTAGTCTTCTACCAAATTTGTGCGAAATAAAGGAGTAATTAGCTCCGGGATCAAACAAAATATTGGCAGGCAAATCATTTATTAAAAATGTGCCTGAAGCGACATCTGCTTCTTCATTTGTTGCTTCCAGAGTCATCTGGAATGCTCTCGCCTTTGGCTTCAATGTCACATTTGGCTTCACAGCCTCGTTCTGTGGAAAATCCTTCTTAATATGTCTCTCCTCTCCACATCCATAACACACACTCTCATATTGAATGTATATTCATTCGAGTAGTTACCAGTTCTCCCTCATTTGAAACATTTCACTTCATTGTTGCATCTTCCAGAGTGCTTCTTCTTGAACTTCTCTCACCACTTAGCTTCATCACTTCCCCCAAACTTCTTGTTGTTGGGGCCTGCTTTTGAGAATCTTCTCTTCTTGTTGGATCTAGAAGACCCTTTAAAATTTATCTTCTATCCTGAATCCGCTCTCTCCAAAACCTTCTCTTTTATTTAGATCTCAATGTTCTTAGCTGTCCGGATGGCTGGATTCAAGGTGGTTGCTAGTTTCACCGTTGGACCAAAATCTATTGGCAGTCCGCTAGAAAACTTGTTGATGTTAGAGAGTACAATTGGTACCAATTAAGGAACCAACTTCATCTTTTCTATAAAACTTGCAACACACTCATTGATGTTGATTTCGCCCTTCTTCAGATTTTAGAACTCATTGTTGATCTCTAGAAGATCCTGTTCAGAGCAGTATTCTCTTTTCAACTATACAAGGAATTCCTGCCATGACATCTTACTGGCTTCTCCTTTGGGCATGTTATTAGCCAACAATTTCCACCAGCTTAAAACCTCAGTCTTCAACTGGTTGACCGCGAGAACGGTCTTTTGCTTGTTGCTACAGTCGCAACTCTCAAACACCATCTCCATCTTGGAGATCCAATCTATAACCTCTATTGATGTTAGGCTTCCATAAAGACTTGGTAGCTTGGATGCCATGAAATCCTTGTACTTGCATCCACGTCCATCGTTTCCTCCTTCTGGTTGGTTTCTTCTCACCACTCTTGGCTCAGCATGGCTAACAGTTTGGTTGTAGTTTCCCACCTTAGACTGTTCTTCGTTAAATTTTGGTTGCACAATAGGTGCAGTGGGTTCATCCCTATTGTCATATAACATTTTTCTCATCTCCTCTCTTTGTTCGGCCATCATAGCCCAAATCATTGTCTGGTCTCCTGCCATCGTAATTGGTTCTTGCGTAGGCATTTCCCCTGGTGCATGCTCGAATGCACGAGGCTCGGGCTACTGATTACTGTTATCGTTTCCTAATCAACTCCGAGTTCTCACCATGATAATATGTACACCAAAGCAAGCATTCAGTGTTCCGAGATAAGAATTTAAGATAGGGAAGGTTTTTAGTTATTGTAGACGCATAAATCCTCCTTATTCTAATACCATAATTAAATGTTTAGAATCCTCAACGCATAAAATTTCTAAATCTAGGTCGGCAACAGACCATCGATTTATTCAAATAATAGCATCCTAGGTAGGCAACCAGAAACATGTTAAAATACAAATCATTTAGCACATAAAATAAATTTAGGCATCTTCCCTAAAGTAAGCTAGTGCTTGTGTCAATTTAGGCATACTACCTAAAATATAGAAGACACACACCTTACAATCATCACTTAGCATTCTAAGTTTAAGGTCTAGAAACCCTCAAATTTTCCTAGTTGGCTTAAACTAATGTGTTGATACCAACTATGACATTCCCACTTTAAGAGTATAAAAGTTAATGTGGAATTTCTTCCCAAAACATGATAATATCATTATCAAAGCAATTTCCGAGGAAATGTGTTTCATTTATATTTAAAATCATGGGATGTCATCGTCAATACATATACATAAGCATAAACAGGTCTTAATAGGCCTTACAACATCTTATTATACTAATGGCCTATAACTCCTCAAATCACTCATCATACAAGTGCCTTCGTACTGCTGCCAATGATACAATGAAACTGAGTGGGTCAGGCTAGGGAGCCTAGTGAGCACATAGGGTTTTCAACCCATAATAATTAAGTTTTTTAATTATATATTTCACATCAAATAATTTACCCGATTACCTATTCTCGTTATTCTCACATACTGATCCTAAAATACTGATCTCAAGGGAACTATCCTAAGGATGATCATCATCAACGGGTAGACAATACTGCTTAGGGAATTCCCTTAGCAATAAATATCAATAAGGTAACCATGGAGGGATAGAGTACATCAAGTGAACAGATAGTTCCTTAACACCTACATGATGCGAGCCTCCTAGTGTTTCCACTAGACAGTTTAGAATAGTTTGTGGTCGTCATCTATACTCTGGTAGATGACTGGTTCATCAATAGTCAAGTCCTCTCAACATCATCTCATCATTTTTATCACCCATTACTACCCAATATATTTTATATAATATATGAAAATACATATATGATTAAATCAAGTAAAAATCATATAATTCTTTCAGCACGTATATCAAGTAATACAGATAATAGGCACACATAGCATATAGTCATCTAGATACTTTATATCTATGTGTAAGCTGAAGGTAGCTATACACTCACTTGTTAAAGTAGATGACCGAAAAGTTGGGTAGCACTTCGCTTCAACACTTAACCTTTCCTTTGATGTGACGTAGGTTTAGTTATCATGTCTTAGTTTATTCTTTCTTATGACTAATAATACTCTAGATTCCTCAACAATCCCAATGTCTACATCAAGATCTTTCAAGTAAGGAACATCGAGGTTGGATCATATCAGAGGTAGGGTCCGTTTGGTATACTGAGTATATTGTTTGGAAATTCCAGTTTAAACACCACACTAAATCTAGCCTAGACATCATCCCCGTAAGTAGATCAATCAGTATAACGACTTGGAATCACTGATAAATCTTAATTATAGATTCATAAACGACTATGAATATAAATATAAATTATGCTAAGATATAGTTTAGTGTAATTTAACTTACAGAGATTTCCTAGACAAAAGTCTGGAAAACGTATTGGCAAAACTCCGGCCTGCTAGCTATTAGATTTCGAGCTCTCAAGGACCTCAGGGCTTCACCAGGAACTTAAAACTAAGGGGAAATGGGGCTAAGGTTGAGAGAAACTCGAGAGAATAAGTTGGGGAGGTGTGGAGATCGAATGGAGGGTTGAAGCACCATTTATAGTGAAAATACCTAAGAGTGCACCACACCCAGACCTGGTGCACGCCGCGCCCTAGCCTGGTCAGCCCTCTCAAATGCTGACACATGTTCGATTTTAGCTGGAGCAGCGTGGCAGCGGTAGGTATTGCAGAATCTTCAAAAATTCATATTTCGACCGTACGAACTCCATTTTTTATTTTCTCTATATCCACGCATAGGTATTTAGAGTACTACAACTTTCATTTAGACCTCGTTGGCTAATTCTCTACCGATATTAAATTTAACAGTCCATAAAGATTACATTGTTAACGACCGTGTAAAATTCATAACTTTTACATAGAGACTCCATTTTCTGTTGTCTTTATATCGTTGGGCTCCTATTAACGAGATCTTAAACTCTCGTTTAGATTGTTTTGGCTAACAATCAACCGATCTAAAGTTCAATTTCTGCGCCCGCACTACTGCGTTGAAACTTCGAAAAATCATAACTTCCTAACATGAAATCAGATTTGGACGTTCTCTATATGCATTCTCTCAGTTTTACGATTACTACAACTTTCATTTAGATTGCTTAAGCTAATACGCAACCTATCTAAATTTCACTTATTACGACGCACTTTGTCGTACCAGGTTTGAACGCGAAACTTCAAACGATCTAACTTCTCCATACGAAGTCAGATTTAAGCGTTCCTTATATCTCCAAAATCCTCATTATGACTACTTCTTTCATCAAGGTTATTCGGCCTAATTATTATTCTATTTAAGACACGTATTTTGTTCTTATTTTATTATGTCGCTTTAAGCACGTGTACTACATATAACTACACATCAAACAGATAATACTTGGTAATTCTCTTTATTTACTTCATAAAAAGGTTAAAATTAATTACCATTACAACTACATCATCTTATTAATGTCTAGAGAGAAAACGTTGGTTATTCTTCAGAAAGATTCATACCATATACGGGATTTAAATATCACGACATACTTTACACACTATTTTCCAAGTGACGTTAGGATGAGTGATGAGCTTAATAAAAAGAATTGCTCAAGCATTGGCTTCTCAACCTCCTTATGAAGTATTCATATCGATTGTCAACATTAAACACCTTCACACTCAGGTTTACTTTAACACTTATTTCAACATGTCGATGGGATAAAACTTTACAGTTTATTGTTACTCATGATCCCTCATTTGTGCAAAAGACACAAATGTCATCATCATCGAATATAGTTTCGTATAACAACAAGTACTGGAAGCTAAAAATTTCTACAATTTGAAATTTTCTATAGTGTTCGTATAACAACACTCTCGAGTTTCTTAACAAAATGTTCTACAAACAACACTTATTGGGAAAAAATTAAAAATCTACATATGTAAAAAGTTGAAAATCTACATAATAATCTTCACTTATCGTCATTAGAATTTGATCGTATAGGGCATAGGTACATAATCGCACCAACTTCATTTATAAAAAAAAGAGCTAATCCCTATTGCTAATAAAGTTAAAAAAAGGAGGAGAATTACAAATTGGGAGAGACAGGTGGCAACAAGATTATTACAAAAGGAAAAATAAATTCAAACTACCTTCATTGATGGTCCCGATAGACTTTTTGAAAACTTGATCAGATGCATATCTTGTATCTATTGCTAGGTTCGGGACCAAAATCAAAGTAGCCCTTTTGTTTCTTCTGTTTCATCTATGTCTTCTTCTGTAACATCCGGATTTTCAGGGACATTATTGTGTATGTTAATCTTGAGATTTAAGGAGGGACTCGACGAGTTGAGGGACCAACTCGCCGAGTCGAGTCGAGATTGCCGCGTGGATTTAATGAATGGACTCGACGAGTCAGAGGAGGGACTCGTCGAGTAGGTGCTGGGCAGAGAAACCCTAATTTCCCGGGTTTGGGACCTATTTAAAGGCATTTATAGCCTCAATTGCGGCTACCTTCCCCTGAGAGCAAACCCTATTTGCTATTGTAGCTAGAGAGTGAGAGAGAAGCTCATATTGTGGTTCTTGGTGCATTTCTATCGAGAAGGATGAAGAGCTTCTTGATGGGGAACAAAGGAAGGCAGTAGATCTGTGGTATTGAGTGTTTCAGCTGCTAAGAGAAGGTACAAAGTTCTCATCTTGTTCATTCCTTGTACTAGATCTCATTTTGGGAGTTTTAGGGCTTTGCTTCCATTCTTTTGAATCTATGAGTCGAATGAGACCTGGTTGTGGTTGGAAACCTCAGATCTGGACCTCCTAAGGTCCTTAGAGTCTAGATATCTCAGCTTTAGTGGTCCAAATGAGGGTTGATGAGCAAAAACCTTCATGAAGAGCATGTATTGGCGTTTTGAAGCAATAACATCATGTATGAACGTAAAGATCGAAGCTTTACGTAATTATTGAGCCTTGGGATGATAGATCTATAGTTTAGAGTGATAGATCTGGTTGAAATCGTCTGAATGAGAAATCAGATCAAAGGGACTCGCCGAGTCCATGACCTGACTGGACGAGTTGGCAGGGTTTGTCCCGATGGATTGATTGTGCGATAACTCGGCGAGTTGGGGGTCAACTCGACGAGTTGAGCTGGACTTTTCAGACTTCTAAGGATACGAGGGGACTAGACGAGTCACACGAGTGCACTCGACGAGTCGGGTCAAACTTGGACTGTTGACTCGAGTTTGACTTCTGTTGACCATGGGGTTTTGGTCAACATATGTGATGGAGACCTTGGAGGGGGTAAAATGGTCTTTTACCCACTTTAATGAGTTAGAAAGAGAAACACCCGCCTTCGATTATCTGAGTTGTGAGAAGAGTAATAATAAGAGATATTCATCCTTTGTGTTAGGAGGAGACTAGTTCGAGATCCGAGCGCGAGGTTATTTGCTCACCTGCTAGCCGAGGTGAGTCTTCTCACTATACATTACCTAGAGTGGTATCTATGTGTAGACCGAAGGGTCTTGTGTGCTATGTGTATGTATGAGATTATGTGCAATGTGATATATGTATGCAATGTGTTGTATAGACCGGACCGGAGGGTCCAACGATATAGACCCGACAGAAGGGTCCAACGATATAGACCGGACCGAAGGGTCCAACGATACAGACTGAACCGAAGGGTCCAACGATACAGAGCGAAGCGAAGGGTCCAACGAGCTATGACCGGACCAGAGGGTCCAACGAGCTACGGGACTGGAGGGTCCGGCTGAGACACATCGACCGGAGGGTCGTACTGTAGCCTCGAGTGGCGTATGTGTTGTATGTGGTATTTTGAGGAACTCACTAAGCATTTATGCTTACCGTGTTATGTGATATGTGTTTCAGGTATCAGCGAGGGTCGCGGGAAGGCGCCGACATGAATTGTACACACTGGCAGAAGATTCTGTGTTGAGATTCTGGGATATGTTTTATTGTGATGACATTGATACATGAGATTTTGAGAATATTATATGAGATTTATTATGTTTGAAAAATGAAAAATTGTTTTAAAATTTACGTCGTTATAAGTTGGTATCAGAGCCTTGGTTTGAGGGATTCGGATGCACCTTCGCCCGTATCTAAACTCAAACTGAGGATTTAAGGGAATTTTCATAAATGAAACAATTTTTCTAAAGAGAGTAAAAGATTTTCGAGAAAATCAGAACGGAGCAGTGTGTACGATCAGCCAGCGCCCGAACGGTGATTTCCCAAAATACCCTTACATTATGTGTTATGAGATATTTTGTGATATGCTATGCATGATAGAGATAGGCTAGGTATTCATATTTTAGGACTAGAGTGGCCTGATTTGTGATGCCTTAGCCTAGGAGTTGCTGTTATATGTGATGTGCCTTCGAGTATGTTCTAAGTATGAGTATCCAGCAGGAATCCTTTTAAAGAGGGATCTGAGTAGATGAGTAATCTAGGAGAGATACCTTGATGAGTATTTGAGGAGTCTACTGAGAGAGTAGTCAGATGCCCGCGTGGGGTAAAGTTTCTTGAGTTCGGTGATATCCTTTGAGTATGAGGAGAGTAAGTGGGTAATAACCTAGAGTGGTTTTACATGTTGGTAAAAATTATTCGATGCCAAAATGCTGCTTGCTTCGTGCTTTGTGGAACTCTTGATGATGGGAGTCACCTACTAAGTGAATATGACGATATTCAGGAGGTAGATAGCTGGCATCATAAGGAGTTCTTCAGCAGCTGATGGCGGAGAAGTGTGAGAACCTAGGAAGAGCCTAGGAAAGGGTGACCCTAGTCAGATGAGTACGCTGACAAGAGTAGAGCATTTCGCAGACGAGCGAACACACGTGACAGGATTGGTGATCGAAAAGGTTGAGTAGCTACGTAGGAACTCGGGGATGGTCCGTGCAGAAAGTATGGGTAGATGTGGCAGGTAGAATGGGCCCGTACTACTGAAAGCAGAGGACCCATACTCGATGCAGGGAACATTCCGGAGGATCTAAGTAGCAGATCGAGATGTGAATTCATGGTTCGAGTACCATGATTTGTAGCAGAACGAGAGGTGATTTCGTGGTTTGAGTACCATGATTTGTAGCAGAACGAGAGGTGATTTCATGGTTCGAGTATCATGATTCGTAGTGGATTGAGAAGGGAGAACATGGTTCGAGTACCATGATTCGTAACGGATTGAGAAGAGACAACGTGGTTCGGGTACCATGATTCATAGCAGATCAAGAGGTGGCCACATGGTTCGAGTACCCTGACTCGTGGCGGTTAGTGCTTCTGTTTTACCGGTTATTCTGTGGTGATTGTCTAGACTGAGATCGGATGTGAAAGAGTATGGGGCCAGAGGGCCATGATGAACGAGTTTTAGTAGAGCATCCCTTGAAAGGGAATCGAGTTAGCTCCGAGGGATTTTTGGTGAGATGCCAGTTGGAGTCGCAAGACTCAGAGATGAGTAGGGATGGTGCATTATTGGAGAATACGGTCTGGGCTGAGCGACCGGATGATAGTGGAGATGTCATTTTCTGTGACCTGAGCGCTGCTATTTCTGTTCCAGTGGGAAACAGGAGAGATATTGAGATTTTCGGTTTCCGAGGTTGGGGGTGAGCCCTGTGGGGTAGTTTTGGTTACGATCTTTCATCAGAGTATCTGGGTAGTATGTCTGCCGCGAGGTAAGGATATAGCATGAGTAGGTTGTCAGTGGGGACTGAGATGGTCAAGGACCAGGATACACCCTATTTGAGCATAGTAGGGCATGCGTTAGTTGCAGCAACGGACGGTCAAGAGGAGTATATCGGAGCGGTGGCGCTTATTGTCTATGATGGGTATCGAGTGTGGAAATGAGGTCTCTGCTCTTATGATAATTCACGTGATGGGACGTCAGTTGAGGAGTCGAGGATGAGGAGCATGTTAGTTCATTATTTTCAGTCCGAGGGTCAGTATTACTATTGGACAGTTGAGATGTCCGGTAGTGGGATGGTACGAGATTCTGAATGGCTAGAGGTAGTCATGATGAGAAGTTTCTGAGGATTTCATCTGAGATTCGGGGTTGTTGGAGTTGTTTGATCTCCATCGGGGAGATCATCGAGCATTGTGTATCACCTTCCAAGGGTAGGTGCAATGTTCCTGGTAAAAACAGTATGTGGGATAGATTGTTGGTGAACCAATTGGTGATGGTTCGAACCCTGAGTGGGGGACAACTGGGTACCTTTGAGGAGATTAGAGGTTATTCAAGAGTGGTTGGAGAACTGGATATAGAGACCTGCGGTGTGGATTCCTGAGACCAGGGTTATTGGTGGTCAAGGAAAAGTGCAGAGCGAGATAGTGCATGTGGTATGTGTTAAGGAAAGGATGAGTGTCTCCATCGCAGGTGGCTGTCGATCGAAGACCGTGTGTGGCATGAAGATTAGTAGTGAATCCTGAAGGAACGCATTGTTGTATCTGCGTATGATGCGGTAAGTAGGAGATCAGTGGTTGAGACAGGACATGATGAGGTTCTGTGATGGTGTACCGAGGTATCCCAGTATGACGTTCTATATTTCGGACTATTTTGAGAATTGAGTTATGGGATGACGAGTGGTGTATCAGGTGTCTACGGTTCCAGTGGGAGCCCTTTCAGCTAGTTGACATCAAACGGGATTATTCAAGAATGTGGATTGCAGCAGGGAAAGGTGTTTTCTTATGGCAGATGTCGTCAGAAATAACAATGCATAATTTGGGTAAGTATGTACACCTATGGTTGGTCCACAGGGCATGAGTTAATGATCGCAGTGTGGCATCGACCTGAGGATGAGATTGTGAAGTGGTAAGAGCAAGGGTGGTGATGCTACGGGGAGCCGTAGTACTCACTATTCAGTGAGAGGTTGTGGTGATGCTACGGGGAGTTGTAGTACTCACTATTCAGTGAGAGGTTGTGGTGATGCTGCGGGGAGCCGTAGTACTCACTATTTAGTGAGAGGTTGTGGTGATGCTGCGGGGAGCCGTAGTACTCACTATTCAGTGAGAGGTTGTCGCGATGCTGCGGGGAGCCGTAGTACTCACTATTCAGTGAGAGGTTGTGGTGATGCTACGGGGAGCCGTAGTACTCACTATTCAGTGAGAGGTTGTGGTGATGTTGCGGGGAGTCGTAGTACTCATTATTCAGTGAGAGGTTGTGGTGATGCTGCAGGGAGCCGTTGTACTCACTATTCAATCAGAGGTTATTGTGATGCTGCCGGGAGCCGTAATACTCACTATTCAGTGAGAGGTTGTTGTGATACTGCGGGGAGCCGTAGTACCCACTAGTCAGCAAGAGAATGTTGCGACGAAGTACTCTCTGATCAGAGCGTGAGACAGAGGAGTTTTGGGCTTGGGTAGCCCTAATATTTGAGTTTTGTGGGAGCCTGGTGGTCGAATCAGGGGTGAGACTGGGATCTCCATAATTGTCGGGAGTTGTTATATTCTGAATTGAGTAATGATTGTGGCAACCAAAGGGAAGTGGATAAGTGAAGAACGCATGAGTTGCGGGTCATGAGTCATGAGTTGAGTGGTTCGTTGGGACGAGTGGTTCCAATTCTGTGCCGAATCAGACTCTCGAGTTGAGTTCGATTCTAGTAGTGTATCGAGTAGACAGAATGAGATTCCAGATTCAGAGATGCATTTCATTTGGAAGGGGGTATTGTTCCATATGGTGTCTTGGACCGGAGTGGGTCGAATTCAGTATTCGCTTGAGGTACAGCGAACTCCGTGACTGGTGTGTGTCACATTGGGCCGAGATAGTTGTTGTGGAAAGGAAGTAGACGAGACGTTTTGGGACATGGAAGGGGTAACCTTTAGAGGTTCAGCTGCTGGGTCGGGTGAGGACCCGGTGCTAAGTTTTGAGAGGGGAGCTGAGGTTTATGTTTGTTAGATGTCGGAGGACGCTTCAGTACAAGCATGATCATTATCTGTGTTTGAGGTCAGGGTGTTGAGGATTTGTTGTTGAGATGGATTTGATTGCAGTACAATGGATGAGTCCCTGGTATATGATTTGGGTTGTTTATCATGTCTGGGACGAGTGATCGGTAGCCAGTTTTGGGCATGGACTTGTTTTTATCGGTCCCCACCAGAGAATCAGAGGTGCAGTGAGCTATCGAGGTTTATTATTCGAGGAGCGAATAACGAGGTGACACCTGAAGAGAGCGGTCTGGCTGTGTATCGAGATACTAGAGTTTCCAGACTCTTGAGAGTCAGGAGGGGTAGGGTAGTGGCACTGAGTCTGTCCTTTTCCAGGGAGGAGTTCCTATTGGACTCAGGTGCCCAGAGAGAAAGATAGCTGTGTGGTATGAGATCCTTTGGATGGTGTTGTTCGATTATTGGATTAGATCTATATGTTGTTGAGAAGCGATTTCGAGGGCGAAATCTAATTCAAGTGGGGGAGAATTGTAACATCCGGATTTTCAGGGACATTATTATGTATGTTAATCTTGAGATTTAAGGAGGGACTCGACGAGTTGAGGGACCAACTCGCCGAGTCGAGTCGAGATTGCCGCGTAGATTTAATGAATGGACTCGACGACTCAGAGGAGGGACTCGTCGAGTAGGTGCTGGGCAGAGAAACCCTAATTTCCCGGGTTTGGGACCTATTTAAAGGCATTTATAGCCTCAATTGCGGCTACCTTCCCCTGAGAGCAAACCCTATTTGCTATTGTAGCTAGAGAGTGAGAGAGAAGCTCATATTGTGGTTCTTGGTGCATATCTATGGAGAAGGATGAAGAGCTTCTTGATGGGGAACAAAGGAAGGCAGTGGATCTGTGGTATTGAGTGTTTCAGCTGCTAAGAGAAGGTACAAAGTTCTCATCTTGTTTATTCCTTGTACTCGATCTCATTTTGGGAGTTTTAGGGCTTTGCTTCCATTCTTTTGAATCTGTGAGTCGAATGAGACCTGCTTGTGGTTGGAAACCTCAGATCTGGACCTCCTAAGGTCCTTAGAGTCTAGATGTCTCAGCTTTAGTGGTCCAAATGAGGGTTGATGAGCAAAAACCTTCATGAAGAGCATGTATTGGCGTTTTGAAGCAATAGCATCATGTATAAACGTAAAGATCGAAGCTTTACGTAATTATTTAGCCTTGGGATGATAGATCTATAGTTTAGAGTGATAGATCTGGTTGAAATCGTCTGAATGAGAAATCAGATCAAAGGGACTCATTGAGTCCATGTCCTGACTCGACGAGTCGGCAGGGTTTGTCCCGATGGATTGATTGTGCGATAACTCGACGAGTTGGGGGTCAACTCGACGAGTTGATCTGGACTTTTGAGACTTCTGAGGATACGAGGGGACTCGACGAGTCGCAGGAGTGCACTCGACGAGTCGGGTCAAACTTGGACTGTTGACTCGAGTTTGACTTCTGTTGACCATGGGGTTTTGGTCAACATATGTGATGGAGACCTTGGAGGGGGTAAAATGGTCTTTTACCCACTTTAATGAGTTAGAAAGCGAAAGACCCGCCTTCGATTATCTGAGTTGTGAGAAGAGTAATAATAAGAGATATTCATCCTTTGTGTTAGGAGGAGACTAGTTCGAGATCCGAGCGCGAGGTTATTTGCTCACCTGCTAGCCGAGGTGAGTCTTCTCACTATACATTACCTAGAGTGGTATCTATGTGTAGACCGAAGGGTCTTGTGTGCTATGTATAAGTATGAGATTACGTGCATTGTGATATATGTATGCAATGTGCTGTATAGACCGGACCGGAGGGTCCAACGATATAGACCGGACCGAAAGGTCCAACGATATAGACCGGACCGAAGGGTCCAATGATACAGACCGAACCGAAGGGTCCAACGATACAGACCGGACCGAAGGGTCCAACGAGCTATGACCGGACCAGAGGGTCCAACGAGCTACGGGACTGGAGGGTCCCGCTGAGACACATCGACCGGAGGGTCGTACTGTAGCCTCGAGTGGCGTATGTGTTGTATGTGGTATTTTGAGGAACTCACTAAGCATTTATGCTTACCGTGTTATGTGATATGTGTTTCAGGTATCAGCGAGGGTCGTGGGAAGGCGCCGGCATGAATTGTACACACTGGCAGAAGATTCTGTGTTGAGATTCTGGCATATGTTTTATTGTGATGACATTGATACATGAGATTTTGAGAATATTATATGAGATTTATTATGTTTGAAAAATAAAAAATTGTTTTAAAATTTACGTCGTTACATCTTCGGGTACATACTATACAACAAAGATTTATGATACATGGACTACTTATTGCGTCGAGGGAGCTTCATGAGACATTAAAAATAGAGAGGTAAAAGAGTAAAAAGGGTTGTATGCTAAGATAATTGAAGAGTATCCCAAATCTCTTTGGCAGATTTGCACAACTTAATGTGTTTAAAGTGAGATGGTGGAACACCAAACACCATTTCTAAAAAAGCAACTTGATCGACATGCAGTTTTTCGATATCATCAGCAGTAAGAGGTTTTGGGCGATTTTCATCTTGACCCATGAGTTGAGCAGTAGCATCTCTAACTGTTGTTCTAACTGGAACATGATGACCTTCTTTGACGGATCTCCAGATAGCTTCACCTTTCTCTTTACCAAGTAAAAACCTTTCCATTATGACTTTCCAACGATCATATTCTTCAACAACTAGTAGTGGGGCACGAGTAGGGCAATCCACGCTATTTTCTATTTGCATTGAATACATTTGTTGAGTATTAGAAGCAACCATTAAAGTTAAGATATCTTCAAGCAAAAGTGGTATATAGAAGAACTTTTATCCTAAATACAGAAATGGTTGAAATACCAAGGTAATTTCACACCAATTATAATCTGATCTTATGGATTCAAAGGACAAACACTCAAGCTCTGATACCAATTGTGAATACAAGTTGATCTGATGAGCAGTGACAAGGTTTGAAAACTTAAACCTTGAGTTAATGCTTAAGATCAATGTCTGCAACTAAAGAATGTTCCTATCAAGTCTGGCAAGATCAGTCAAGTGGGAGTTAATGCATTCAACAAAGTATTCAAGACATAAATGAAGAGTGAAGATAATGATCAAGGTAAAGACAATAAATGAAGAAAAATGTTTGAGTGAATGATTTCAAAGTGAACAGAAAGTGAAGTAAACTAGAATAATGTTATCTTTGGTTGAACAATCCGTCACTTGAATTAGACCTTGAAAGCTCCAATAAATAGGAGAACAAATTACATGTTACTGACCACATACATACATAGGACTGGATAATAGAGTTACTCCTGACACTCTGATTATCTAAGTAAACAAAAGAGACGAAGTCCTATGACATGTAACATCAAGTTAAATGACAAAATAAATTAATACAGACGGATAGATACAAACTCCATTCCGGACACAAAATCCATTCTGGAATGTCTTCACTTCTTTCGGATCCACTACTCTGATCTTCTACTCTGGACAAAAGCTTTACTTCGAATCACATACTGACTCTGGAACAAGTACACTTCGGAACTGAAAATGACTTCGGAACTTATTGGATGATTTTTAGAGGTGCACTTTCAGGTTCCAACAGATTCTTTTCATGACAATAATTACAGTCATAGCTAGAATCTCCCACTAGCTTACTATCTTTCTTCACTTCTTCTTTTGGCGAGTTATTAAAGTCTTCATCCTTTGCCTTTTCAGAACTATACCCCCATTGCCAATTCTTATTTTTGGAGTGTCAAAATTTCTTCTTTGCAAACTTCCTGGGGTTTGATACCATGAGTATATATTCCTCTTTGGTGAGCTCGCAATCTGAGAGATCCGTCTCCGAACCTTCCTCTTCTATAACCTGCTTGCCCTTTGCAACTAGAGCCAAAGAACCCATTCCAGAAAAAATCTTCGCTTCTTTTTCCACTTCATCCTCGTGGGACCTAATAATCCCTACAAGTTTCCCTAAGGAGTACCTTTTAAACTGTTCGTGTGCTTTAACAGTTGACACCACAGCTTTCCATTCTGACTTCAAGCCATTCATGAGCGTGACCTTTTGTTCAATCAGTTCACGTCCTATCTTATGCTTCATCATCCTACTTAAAAGATGATTGTACCGGTTGAACGTTTGATCCAGTTTGTCCTCAGGCTTCTGGACAAAGGCTCCAAATTCTGACAAAAGTAGCGTCTGAATAGAATGCTCAAGATCAACATCACTCGAGTAGAGTTCTTTCAGCATGTCCCACATGTCTTTCATTGTATCGTAGGAACTCACCAGAAAAAACGTGTCTAGAGGCAAAGCAAACCTAATAATCCTCATTTCCTTGAGATTATTGATTAACTTTTCTCTTTCGTCCTGTGGAACGTCTTTTACTTGGAGAAGAAGATTTTTGTAGTCGGCTTGAGTTTTGATAATTCATCTTGTACCTGTATGTTCGAATGTCTATACAGACATGGATTTCTATATGAAAGAACCATTATCTTCAAGACCTTGGACGTAATCCTCAAAATGCAAAGCCCAGAATGCATAGTCTTGAGGGAAGATAATAGGGATCCTTGTAGTGGATCTGATGCTGCTTGAAAAATTAAAAGAAAGTGCGTGTGGATCTTCAGGTTGTATGTTGTCAATTCACTTAAAACATGTAAAGAATCAGATGTGTAAACTAGAAACAAGTTTAGGGCGTAATAAAGATCAATATCCAATGTCAACAATCAATCAAAACGATGAAGACGGCTAGAACAGATCTTACAAAAGCGGAAAAACCCTAATAACACTTCAACAGAAGAGTTGCGTATGATTTACACAATCTCCTGCTCTAATACAAATTGTTAAGATTAAAACAATAAGATCGATAGATTCAAGAACAGCATTAAGAATCAAACACAAGAATAAAGATCAAAGTAGTGCTGAATGATTATAATCTATGCCTTAGAAGAGCTCGATTAAGAACTGCTACTGTAAAGGCATGGTAGGGTTACAAGAAAATCGATAATAATCACGGTGCATGCATGCACTATAAATAGTCTAACCCCATCACATTAATATCGGGTGGACAGGCCCAACCCGTTACAAAAGATTAATTAAAACGATACAATACAATTATTGACACAGCACAAAATAACCCAACACATTCTCTTCTTTCTACACATAATATCTGCATCTTTCGCACTAAGCCAATCCTTTTCTAATACTATATCAAAACCATTTAACTCAATGGGCAATAATTCCTCGTGGAACTTATTCCCATTCAAGTCAATGACGATGTTCTTCATGAATTTGGTAACAGGTACAAACCTGCGACTAGCAACTTCTACTACTAGAGCACTATCTAGTCTATCTACAGGCAATGCTAGTCTTCTACCAAATTTGTGCGAAATAAAGGAGTAATTAGCTCCGGGATCAAACAAAATATTGGCAGGCAAATCATTTATTAAAAATGTGCCTGAAGCGACATCTGCTTCTTCATTTGTTGCTTCCAGAGTCATCTGGAATGCTCTCGCCTTTGGCTTCAATGTCACATTTGGCTTCACAGCCTCCTTCTGTGGAAAATCCTTCTTAATATGTCTCTCCTCTCCACATCCATAACACACACTCTCATATTGAATGTATATTCATTCGAGTAGTTACCAGTTCTCCCTCATTTGAAACATTTCACTTCATTGTTGCATCTTCCAGAGTGCTTCTTCTTGCACTTCTCTCACCACTTAGCTTCATCACTTCCCCCAAACTTCTTGTTGTTAGGGCCTGCTTTTGAGAATCTTCTCTTCTTGTTGGATCTAGAAGACCCTTTAAAATTTATCTTCTATCCTGAATCCGCTCTCTCCAAAACCTTCTCTTTTATTTAGATCTCAATGTTCTTAGCTGTCCCGATGGCTGGATTCAAGGTGGTTGCTAGTTTCACCGTTGGACCAAAATCTATTGGCAGTCCGCTAGAAAACTTGTTGATGTTAGAGAGTACAATTGGTACCAATTAAGGAACCAACTTCATCTTTTCTATAAAACTTGCAACGTACTCATTGATGTTGATTTCGCCCTTCTTCAGATTTTAGAACTCATTGTTGATCTCTAGAAGATCCTGTTCAGAGCAGTATTCTCTTTTCAACTATACAAGGAATTCCTGCCATGACATCTTACTGGCTTCTCCTTTGGGCATGTTATTAGCCAACAATTTCCACCAGCTTAAAACCTCAGTCTTCAACTGGTTGACCGCGAGAACGGTCTTTTACTTGTTGCTACAGTCGCAACTCTCAAACACCATCTCCATCTTGGAGATCCAATCTATAACCTCTATTGATGTTAGGCTTCCATAAAGACTTGGTAGCTTGGATGCCATGAAATCCTTGAACTTGCATCCACGTCCATCGTTTCCTCCTTCTGGTTGGTTTCTTCTCACCACTCTTGGCTCAGCATGGCTAACAGTTTGGTTGTAGTTTCCCACCTTAGACTGTTCTTCGTTAAATTTTGGTTGCACAATAGGTGCAGTGGGTTCATCCCTATTGTCATATAACATTTTTCTCATCTCCTCTCTTTGTTCGGCCATCATAGCCCAAATCATTGTCTGGTCTCCTGCCATCGTAATTGGTTCTTGCGTAGGCATTTCCCCTGGTGCATGCTCGAATGCACGAGGCTCGGGCTACTGATTACTGTTATCATTTCCTAATCAACTCCGAGTTCTCACCATGATAATATGTACACCAAAGCAAGCATTCAGTGTACCGAGATAAGAATTTAAGATAGGGAAGGTTTTTAGTTATTGTAGACGCATAAATCCTCCTTATTCTAATACCATAATTAAATGTTTAGAATCCTCAACACATAAAATTTCTAAATCTAGGTCGGCAACAGACCATCGATTTATTCAAATAATAGCATCCTAGGTAGGCAACCAGAAACATGTTAAAATACAAATCATTTAGCACATAAAATCAATTTAGGCATCTTCCCTAAAGTAAGCTAGTGCTTGTGTCAATTTAGGCATACTACCTAAAATATAGAAGACACACACCTTACAATTATCGCTTAGCATTCTAAGTTTAAGGTCTAGAAACCCTCAAATTTTCCTAGTTGGCTTAAACTAATGTGTTGATACCAACTATGACATTCCCACTTTAAGAGTATAAAAGTTAATGTGGAATTTCTTCCCAAAACATGATAATATCATTATCAAAGCAATTTCCGAGGAAATGTGTTTCATTTATATTTAAAATCATGGGATGTCATCGTCAATACATATACATAAGCATAAACAGGTCTTAATAGGCCTTACAACATCTTATTATACTAATGGCCTATAACTCCTCAAATCACTCATCATACAAGTGCCTTCGTACTGCTACCAATGATACAATGAAACTGAGTGGGTCAGGCTAGGGAGCCTAGTGAGCACATAGGGTTTTCAACCCATAATAATTAAGTTTTTTAATTATATATTTCACATCAAATAATTTACCCGATTACCTATTCTCGTTATTCTCACATACTGATCCTAAAATACTGATCTCAAGGGAACTATCCTAAGGATGATCATCATCAACGGGTAGACAATACTGCTTAGGGAATTCCCTTAGCAATAAATATCAATAAGGTAACCATGGAGGGATAGAGTACATCAAATGAACAGATAGTTCCTTAACACCTACATGATGCGAGCCTCCTAGTGTTTCCACTAGACAGTTTAGAATAGTTTGTGGTCGTCATCTATACTCTGGTAGATGATTGGTTCATCAATAGTCAAGTCCTCTCAACATCATCTCATCATTTTTATCACCCATTACTACCCAATATATTTTATATAATATATGAAAATACATATATGATTAAATCAAGTAAAAATCATATAATTCTTTCAGCATGTATATCAAGTAATACAGATAATAGGCACACATAGCATATAGTCATCTAGATACTTTATATCTATGTGTAAGCTGAAGGTAGCTATACACTCACTTGTTAACGTAGATGACCGAAAAGTTGGGTAGCACTTCGCTTCAACACTTAACCTTTCCTTTGATGTGACGTAGGTTTAGTTATCATGTCTTAGTTTATTCTTTCTTATGACTAATAATACTCTAGATTCCTCAACAATCCCAATGTCTACATCAAGATCTTTCAAGTAAGGAACATCGAGGTTGGATCATATCAGAGGTAGGGTCCATTTGGTATACTGAGTATATTGTTTGGAAATTCAAGTTTAAACACCACACTAAATCTAGCCTAGACATCATCCCCGTAAGTAGATCAATCAGTATAACGACTTGGAATCACTGATAAATCTTAATTATAGATTCATAAACGACTATGAATATAAATATAAATTATGCTAAGATATAGTTTAGTGTAATTTAACTTACAGAGATTTCCTAGACAAAAGTCTGGAAAACGCATTGGCAAAACTCCGGCCTGCTAGCTATTAGATTTCGAGCTCTCAAGGACCTCAGGGCTTCACCAGGAACTTACAACTAAGGGGAAATGGGGCTAAGGTTGAGAGAAACTCGAGAGAATAAGTTGGGGAGGTGTGGAGATCGAATGGAGGGTTGAAGCACCATTTATAGTGAAAATACCTAAGAGTGCACCATACCCAGACCTGGTGCACGCCCGCCCTAGCCTGGTCAGCCCTCTCAAATGCTGACACATTTTCGATTTTAGCTGGAGCAGCGTGGCAGCGGTAGGTATTGCAGAATCTTCAAAAATTCATATTTCGACCGTACGAACTCCATTTTTTATTTTCTCTATATCCACGCATAGGTATTTAGAGTACTACAACTTTCATTTAGACCTCGTTGGCTAATTCTCTACCGATATTAAATTTAACAGTCTATAAAGATTACATTGTTAACGACCGTGTAAAATTCATAACTTTTACATAGAGACTCCATTTTCTGTTGTCTTTATATCGTTGGGCTCCTATTAACGAGATCTTAAACTCCCGTTTAGATTGTTTTAACTAACAATCAACCGATCTAAAGTTCAATTTCTGCGCCCGCACTACTGCGTTGAAACTTCGAAAAATCATAACTTCCTAACATGAAATCAGATTTGGACGTTCTCTATATGCATTCTCTCAGTTTTACGATTACTACAACTTTCATTTAGATTGCTTAAGCTAATACGCAACCTATCTAAATTTCACTTATTATGACGCACTTTGTCGTACCAGGTTTGAACGCGAAACTTCAAACGATCTAACTTCTCCATACGAAGTCAGATTTAAGCGTTCCTTATATCTCCAAAATCCTCATTATGACTACTTCTTTCATCAAGGTTATTCGGCCTAATTATTATTCTATTTAAGACACGTATTTTGTTCTTATTTTATTATGTCGCTTTAAGCACGTGTACTACATATAACTACACATCAAACAGATAATACTTGGTAATTCTCTTTATTTACTTCATAAAAAGGTTAAAATTAATTACCATTACAACTACATCATCTTATTAATGTCTAGAGAGAAAACGTTGGTTATTCTTCAGAAAGATTCATACCATATACGGGATTTAAATATCACGACATACTTTACACACTATTTTCCAAGTGGCGTTAGGATGAGTGATGAGCTTAATAAAAAGAATTGCTCAAGCATTGGCTTCTCAACCTCCTTATGAAGTATTCATATCGATTGTCAACATTAAACACCTTCACACTCAGGTTTACTTTAACACTTATTTCAACATGTCGATGGGATAAAACTTTACAGTTTATTGTTACTCATGATCCCTCATTTGTGCAAAAGACACAAATGTCATCATCATCGAATATAGTTTCGTATAACAACAAGTACTGGAAGCTAAAAATTTCTACAATTTGAAATTTTCTATAGTGTTCGTATAACAACACTCTCGAGTTTCTTAACAAAATGTTCTACAAACAACACTTAGTGGGAAAAAATTAAAAATCTACATATGTAAAAAGTTGAAAATCTACATAATAATCTTCACTTATCGTCATTAGAATTTGATCGTATAGGGCATAGGTACATAATCGCACCAACTTCATTTATAAAAAAAAGAGCTAATCCCTATTGCTAATAAAGTTAAAAAAAAGGAGGAGAATTACAAATTGGGAGAGACAGGTGGCAACAAGATTATTACAAAAGGAAAAATAAATTCAAACTACCTTCATTGATGGTCCCGATAGACTTTTTGAAAACTTGATCAGATGCATATCTTGTATCTATTGCTAGGTTCGGGACCAAAATCAAAGTACCCCTTTTGTTTCTTCTGTTTCATCTATGTCTTCTTCTGTAACATCCGGATTTTCAGGGACATTATTGTGTATGTTAATCTTGAGATTTAAGGAGGGACTCGACGAGTTGAGGGACCAACTCGCCGAGTCGAGTCGAGATTACCGCGTGGATTTAATGAATGGACTCGACGAGTCAGAGGAGGGACTCGTCGAGTAGGTGCTGGGCAGAGAAACCCTAATTTCCCGGGATTGGGACCTATTTAAAGGCATTTATAGCCTCAATTGCGGCTACCTTCCCCTGAGAGCAAACCCTATTTGCTATTGTAGCTAGAGAGTGAGAGAGAAGCTCATATTGTGGTTCTTGGTGCATTTCTATGGAGAAGGATGAAGAGCTTCTTGATGGGGAACAAAGGAAGGCAGTAGATCTGTGGTATTGAGTGTTTCAGCTGCTAAGAGAAGGTACAAAGTTCTCATCTTGTTCATTCCTTGTACTAGATCTCATTTTGGGAGTTTTAGGGCTTTGCTTCCATTCTTCTGAATCTATGAGTCGAATGAGACCTGGTTGTGGTTGGAAACCTCAGATCTGGACCTCCTAAGGTCCTTAGAGTCTAGATATCTCAGCTTTAGTGGTCCAAATGAGGGTTGATGAGCAAAAACCTTCATGAAGAGCATGTATTGGCGTTTTGAAGCAATAACATCATGTATGAACGTAAAGATCGAAGCTTTACGTAATTATTGATCCTTGGGATGATAGATCTATAGTTTAGAGTGATAGATCTGGTTGAAATCGTCTGAATGAGAAATCAGATCAAAGGGACTCGCCGAGTCCATGACCTGACTGGACGAGTCGGCAGGGTTTGTCCCGATGGATTGATTGTGCGATAACTCGGCGAGTTGGGGGTCAACTCGACGAGTTGAGCTGGACTTTTGAGACTTATGAGGATACGAGGGGACTAGACGAGTCGCAGGAGTGCACTCGACGAGTCGGGTCAAACTTGGACTGTTGACTCGAGTTTGACTTCTGTTGACCATGGGGTTTTGGTCAACATATGTGATGGAGACCTTGGAGGGGGTAAAATGGTCTTTTACCCACTTTAATGAGTTAGAAAGAGAAACACCCGCCTTCGATTATCTGAGTTGTGAGAAGAGTAATAATAAGAGATATTCATCCTTTGTGTTAGGAGGAGACTAGTTCGAGATCCGAGCGCGAGGTTATTTGCTCACCTGCTAGCCGAGGTGAGTCTTCTCACTATACATTACCTAGAGTGGTATCTATGTGTAGACCGAAGGGTCTTGTGTGCTATGTGTATGTATGAGATTATGTGCATTGTGATATATGTATGCAATGTGTTGTATAGACCGGACCGGAGGGTCCAACGATATAGACCCGACAGAAGGGTCCAACGATATAGACCGGACCGAAGGGTCCAACGATACAGACTGAACCGAAGGTTCCAACGATACAGAGCGAAGCGAAGGGTCCAAGGAGCTATGACCGGACCAGAGGGTCCAACGAGCTACGGGACTGGAGGGTCCCGTTGAGACACATCGACCGGAGGGTCGTACTGTAGCCTCGAGTGGCGTATGTTTTGTATGTGGTATTTTGAGGAACTCACTAAGCATTTATGCTTACCGTGTTATGTGATATGTGTTTCAGGTATCAGCGAGGGTCGCGGAAAGGCGCCGACATGAATTGTACACACTGGCAGAAGATTCTGTGTTGAGATTCTGGGATATGTTTTATTGTGATGACATTGATACATGAGATTTTGAGAATATTATATGAGATTTATTATGTTTGAAAAATGAAAAATTGTTTTAAAATTTACGTCGTTATAAGTTGGTATCAGAGCCTTGGTTTGAGGGATTCGGATGCACCTTCGCCCGTATCTGAACTCAAACTGAGGATTTAAGGGAATTTTCATAAATGAAACAATTTTTCTAAAGAGAGTAAAAGATTTTTGAGAAAATCAGAACGGAGCAGTGTGTACGATCAGCCAGCGCCCAAACGGTGATTTCCCAAAATACCCTTACATTATGTGTTATGAGATATTTTGTGATATGCTATGCATGATAGAGATAGGCTAGGTATTCATATTTTAGGACTAGAGTGGCCTGATTTGTGATGCCTTAGCCTAGGAGTTGCTGTTATATGTGATATGCCTTCGAGTATGTTCTAAGTATGAGTATCCAGCAGGAATCCTTTTAAAGAGGGATCTGAGTAGATGAGTAATCTAGGAGAGATACCTTGATGAGTATTTGAGGAGTCTACTGAGAGAGTAGTCAGATGCCCGCGTGGGGTAAAGTTTCTTGAGTTCGGTGATATCCTTTGAGTATGAGGAGAGTAAGTGGGTAATAACCTAGAGTGGTTTTACATGTTGGTAAAAATTATTCGATGCCAAAATGCTGCTTGCTTCATGCTTTGTGGAACTCTTGATGATGGGAGTCACCTACTAAGTGAATATGACGATATTCAGGAGGTAGATGGCTGGCATCATAAGGAGTTCTTCAGCAGCTGATGGCGGAGAAGTGTGAGAACCTAGGAAGAGCCTAGGAAAGGGTGACCCTAGTTAGATGAGTACGCTGACAAGAGTAGAGCATTTCGCAGACGAGCGAACACACGTGACAGGATTGGTGATCGAAAAGGTTGAGCAGCTACGTAGGAACTCGGGGATGGTCCGTGCAGAAAGTATGGGTAGATGTGGCAGGTAGAAAGGGCCCGTACTACTGAAAGCAGAGGACCCATACTCGATGCAGGGAACATTCCGGAGGATCTAAGTAGCAGATCGAGATGTGAATTCATGGTTCGAGTACCATGATTTGTAGCAGAATGAGAGGTGATTTCGTGGTTTGAGTACCATGATTTGTAGCAGAACGAGAGGTGATTTCATGGTTCGAGTATCATGATTCGTAGTGGATTGAGAAGGGAGAACATGGTTCGAGTACCATGATTCGTAACGGATTGAGAAGAGACAACGTGGTTCGGGTACCATGATTCATAGCAGATCAAGAGGTGGCCACATGGTTCGAGTACCCTGACTCGTGGCGGTTAGTGCTTCTGTTTTACCGGTTATTCTGTGGTGATTGTCTAGACTGAGATCAGATGTGAAAGAGTATGGGGCCAGAGGGCCATGATGAATGAGTTTTAGTAGAGCATCCCTTGAAAGGGAATCGAGTTAGCTCCGAGGGATTTTTGGTGAGATGCTAGTTGGAGTCGCAAGACTCAGAGATGAGTAGGGATGGTGCATTATTGGAGAATACGGTCTGGGCTGAGCGACCGGATGATAGTGGAGATGTCATTTTCTGTGACCTGAGCGCTGCTATTTCTGTTCCAGTGGGAAACAGGAGAGATATTGAGATTTTCGGTTTCCGAGGTTGGGGGTGAGCCGTGTGGGGTAGTTTTGGTTACGATCTTTCATCAGAGTATCTGGGCAGTATGTCTGCCGCGAGGTAAGGATATAGCATGAGTAGGTTGTCAGTGGGGACTGAGATGGTCAAGGACCAGGATACACCCTATTTGAGCATAGTAGGGCATGTGTTAGTTGCAGCAACGGACGGTCAAGAGGAGTATATCGGAGCGGTGGCTCTTATTGTCTATGATGGGTATCGAGTGTGGAAATGAGGTCTCTGCTCTTATGATAATTCACGTGATGGGACGTCAGTTGAGGAGTCGAGGATGAGGAGCATGTTAGTTCATTATTTTCAGACTGAGGGTCAGTATTACTACTGGACATTTGAGATGTCCGGTAGTGGGATGGTACGAGATTCTGAATGGCTAGAGGTAGTCATGATGAGAAGTTTCTGAGGATTTCATCTGAGATTCGGGGTTGTTGGAGTTGTTTGATCTCCATCGGGGAGATCATCGAGCATTGTGTATCACCTTCCAAGGGTAGGTGCAATGTTACTGGTAAAAACAGTATGTGGGATAGATTGTTGGTGAACCAATTGGTGATGGTTCGAACCCTGAGTGGGGGAGAACTGGGTACCTTTGAGGAGATTAGAGGTTGTTCAAGAGTGGTTGGAGAACTGGATATAGAGACCTGCGGTGTGGATTCCTGAGACCAGGGTTATTGGTGGTCAAGGAAAAGTGCAGAGCGAGATAGTGCATGTGGTATGTGTTAAGGAAAGGATGAGTGTCTCCATCGCAGGTGGCTGTCGATCGAAGACCGTGTGTGGCATGAAGATTAGTGGTGAATCCTGAAGGAACGCATTGTTGTATCTGCGTATGATGCGGTAAGTAGGAGATCAGTGGTTGAGACAGGACATGATGAGGTTCTGTGATGGTGTACCGAGGTATCCGAGTATGACGTTCTATATTTCGGACTATTTTGAGAATTGAGTTATGGGATGACGAGTGGTGTATCAGGTGCCTACGGTTCCAGTGGGAGCCCTTTCAGCTAGTTGACATCAAACGGGATTATTCAATAATGTGGATTGCAGCAGGGAAAGGTGTTTTCTTATGGCAGATGTCGTCAGAAATAACAATGCATAATTTGGGTAAGTATGTACACCTATGGTTGGTCCACAGGGCATGAGTTAATGATCGCAGTGTGGCGTCGACCTGAGGATGAGATTATGAAGTGGTAAGAGCAAGGGTGGTGATGCTACGGGGAGCCGTAGTACTCACTATTCAGTGAGAGGTTGTGGTGATGCTACGGGGAGTTGTAGTACTCACTATTCAGTGAGAGGTTATGGTGATGCTGCGGGGAGCCGTAGTACTCACTATTCAGTGAGAGGTTATGGTGATGCTGCGGGGAGCCGTAGTACTCACTATTCAGTGAGAGGTTGTCGTGATGCTGCGGGGAGCCGTAGTACTCACTATTCAGTGAGAGGTTGTGGTGATGCTACGGGGAGCCGTAGTACTCACTATTCAGTGAGAGGTTGTGGTCATGTTGCGGGGAGCCGTAGTACTCATTATTCAGTGAGAGGTTGTGGTGATGCTGCAGGGAGCCGTTGTACTCACTATTCAATCAGAGGTTATTGTGATGCTGCCGGGAGCCGTAATACTCACTATTCAGTGAGAGGTTGTTGTGATACTGCGGGGAGCCGTAGTACCCACTAGTCAGCAAGAGAATGTTGCGATGAAGTACTCTCTGATCAGAGCGTGAGAAAGAGGATTTTTGGGCTTGGGTAGCCCTAATATTTGAGTTTTGTGGGAGCCTGGTGGTCGAATCAGGGGTGAGACTGGGATCTCCATAATTGTCGGGAGTTGTTATATTCTGAATTGAGTAATGATTGTGGCAACCAAAGGGAAGTGGATAAGTGAAGAACGCATGAGTTGTGGGTCATGAGTCATGAGTTGAGTGGTTCGTTGGGACGAGTGGTTCCAATTCTGTGCCGGATCAGACTCTCGAGTTGAGTTCGATTCTAGTAGTGTATCGAGTAGACAGAATGAGATTCCAGATTCAGAGATGCATTTCATTTGGAAGCGGGTATTGTTCCATATGGTGTCTTGGACCGGAGTGGGTCAATTCGTTGGTATGAGAAAACCGTGAAACGCATGGAACTAATGAGTAGTGGACGACAGAGATCGAGAGTGAGTCGAATTCAGTATTCGCTTGAGGTACAGTGAACTCTGTGACTGGTGTGTGTCACATTGGGCCGAGATAGTTGTTGTGGAAAGGAAGTAGACGAGACGTTTTGGGACATGGAAGGGGTAACCGTTAGAGGTTCAGCTGCTGGGTCGGGTGAGGACCCGGTGCTAAGTTTTGAGAGGGGAGCTGAGGTTTATATTTGTTAGATGTCGGAGGACGCTTCAGTACAAGCATGATCATTATCTGTGTTTGAGGTCAGGGTGTTGAGGATTTGTTGTTGAGATGGATTTGATTGCAGTACAGTGGATGAGTCCCTGGTATATGATCTGGGTTGTTTATCATGTCTGGGACGAGTGATCGGTAGCCAGTTTTGGGCATGGACTTGTTTTTATCGGTCCCCACCAGAGAATCAGAGGTGCAGTGAGCTATCGGGGTTTATTATTCGAGGAGCGAATAACGAGGTGACACCTGAAGAGAGCGGTCTGGCTGTGTATCGAGATACTAGAGTTTCCAGACTCTTGAGAGTCAGGAGGGGAAGGGTAGTGGCACTGAGTCTGTCCTTTTCCAGGGAGGAGTTCTTGTTGGACTCAGGTGCCCAGAGAGAAAGATAGCTGTGTGGTATGAGATCCTTTGGATGGTGTTGTTCGATTATTGGATTAGATCTATATGTTGTTGAGAAGCGATTTCGAGGGCGAAATCTAATTCAAGTGGGGGAGAATTGTAACATCCGGATTTTCAGGGACATTATTGTGTATGTTAATCTTGAGATTTAAGGAGGGACTCGACGAGTTGAGGGACCAACTCGCCGAGTCGAGTCGAGATTGCCGCGTAGATTTAATGAATGGACTCGACGAGTCAGAGGAGGGACTCGTCGAGTAGGTGCTGGGCAGAGAAACCCTAATTTCCCGGGTTTGGGACCTATTTAAAGGCATTTATAGCCTCAATTGCGGCTACCTTCCCCTGAGAGCAAACCCTATTTGCTATTGTAGCTAGAGAGTGAGAGAGAAGCTCATATTGTCGTTCTTGGTGCATATCTATGGAGAAGGATGAAGAGCTTCTTGATGGGGAACAAAGGAAGGCAGTGGATCTGTGGTATTGAGTGTTTCAGCTGCTAAGAGAAGGTACAAAGTTCTCATCTTGTTTATTCCTTGTACTCGATCTCATTTTGGGAGTTTTAGGGCTTTGCTTCCATTCTTTTGAATCTGTGAGTCGAATGAGACCTGCTTGTGGTTGGAAACCTCAGATCTGGACCTCCTAAGGTCCTTAGAGTCTAGATGTCTCAGCTTTAGTGGTCCAAATGAGGGTTGATGAGCAAAAACATTCATGAAGAGCATGTATTGGCGTTTTGAAGCAATAGCATCATGTATAAACGTAAAGATCGAAGCTTTACGTAATTATTTAGCCTTGGGATGATAGATCTATAGTTTAGAGTGATAGATCTGGTTGAAATCGTCTGAATGAGAAATCAGATCAAAGGGACTCATCGAGTCCATGACCTGACTCGACGAGTCGGCAGGGTTTGTCCCGATGGATTGATTGTGCGATAACTCGACGAGTTGGGGGTCAACTCGACGAGTTGATCTGGACTTTTGAGACTTCTGAGGATACGAGGGGACTCGACGAGTCGCAGGAGTGCACTCGACGAGTCGGGTCAAACTTGGACTGTTGACTCGAGTTTGACTTCTATTGACCATGGGGTTTTGGTCAACATATGTGATGGAGACCTTGGAGGGGGTAAAATGGTCTTTTACCCACTTTAATGAGTTAGAAAGCGAAAGACCCGCCTTCGATTATCTGAGTTGTGAGAAGAGTAATAATAAGAGATATTCATCCTTTGTGTTAGGAGGAGACTAGTTCGAGTTCCGAGCGCGAGGTTATTTGCTCACCTGCTAGCCGAGGTGAGTCTTCTCACTATACATTACCTAGAGTGGTATCTATGTGTAGACCGAAGGGTCTTGTGTGCTATGTATATGTATGAGATTACGTGCATTGTGATATATGTATGCAATGTGCTGTATAGACCGGACCGGAGGGTCCAACGATATAGACCGGACCGAAAGGTCCAACGATATAGACCGGACCGAAGGGTCCAATGATACAGACCGAACCGAAGGGTCCAACGATACAGACCGGACCGAAGGGTCCAACGAGCTATGACCGGACCAGAGGGTCCAACGAGCTACGGGACTGGAGGGTCCCGCTGAGACACATCGACCGGAGGGTCATACTGTAGCCTCGAGTGGCGTATGTGTTGTATCTGGTATTTTGAGGAACTCACTAAGCATTTATGCTTACCGTGTTATGTGATATGTGTTTCAGGTATCAGCGAGGGTCGCGGGAAGGCGCCGGCATGAATTGTACACACTGGCAGAAGATTCTGTGTTGAGATTCTGGGATATGTTTTATTGTGATGACATTGATACATGAGATTTTGAGAATATTATATGAGATTTATTATGTTTGAAAAATAAAAAATTGTTTTAAAATTTACGTCGTTACATCTTCGGGTACATACTATACAACAAAGATTTCTGATACATGGACTACTTATTGCGTCGAGGGAGCTTCATGAGACATTAAAAATAGAGAGGTAAAAGAGTAAAAAGGGTTGTATGCTAAGATAATTGAAGTCTTGAAAATATGTTTATGTTAGGACATGATTTGTGATTTATACTTTACTTTTGATAGCTTTTAGAGTTCTCGGTCTAGGACCGAAAACACCATGTTTTTGGTGGTGTTTGGACCGAAATCTCCATGTGATTTCGGTGCGCTTAATGATGCTTTCGGTAAGCTTGGTCTTGGGCCTGTTAAGGCTTTGTACTAGGTTTGTATAAATAGCTTTTCAGCCGTTTAGTAGTTCTAGTTGGTCATCATTATTGTATTCGACTTTTAAGAAGTTATTGGTGTACCAGACGATTTCAACAAATAAATCGTGTGCATTAAGAGTTATTTGTGTGTTCTTGAATCACTATCTGATTTATATTCCGCATTCTCTAGATAGTTTGATTGATATCGTATTGATCTAAGTGTTTTGGGATTTACAATTGGTATCAGAGCTTTGAAAAGGTATCAATCGATTCAAGGACCTTGGGGACTCGTTTTTAGCTGTTTTGAGATCATTGGTTTAATCAAAAATTGATAAGTTTCGATTTAAATTGATAATTTTTTTTTGTTGTTCATCGATTAACTGTTCTTGGGATTCTTCATATTCATCGTGTTCTTCGTGGATCTTCATCTGAATTTTCGAGATTAATTTGGATCCTTATCAATTAAAATCACGAAATTTAAGGGTTTTCGGTGACTTCCAGATAAGAATGCAAGGTTTTCGGTTCTAAAATCTTAAGGGTTTTCGGTGGGTCTTGGTCAAAGTTGAAGGTTTTCGATCAATGTTTTGACCGAAATCTGTACAAGAAATAAGTGTTTTTTGGTTTTCGATCTCGACCGAAATCAACAGTTCTCAGTCAACATTTTCGTTGTTCTCGGTCAAAACTTTTTGGAGTTTTCGGTGAAAATGGCCTACACCACACCTGCCACAAAAGATGTTAGTGAAACTTTCTGTACTCAAGCCTATAGTGATACAATTAAACATTATCGCGATCAACATGATTTATTAATTAGGAAAATTAAGGACCTTAAATATGAAGGATATACACTCAGAAAGGCCCAAAAACCCTTAAAAGAAAAATTAGAGGCGCAAACCAAAGATCTAAAAAGAATTAAGGAAGAATACAACACTAAATGTGAACACTATGATTATGCTCATGAAAAGATTGACAGTCTAACTGTCGAGCTTGACACATTAAAAATTAAGTTTCAAAAATTTGATGTGTCAAGTAAGAAAGTTGAGACAATGATTGAAAAGCAACTTATATGGCAAGACAGAAAGAATGTAGGTCTAGGGCATGATAGTGTTCCTCCTCCATTCAATGATAACTACACTTTTACTCCTATGACTGAGGAAGAAAATGTAAGGGAAGCACACCTACAGTATGGAAAACCTACTATAGTTGAGACAGTAAATAATGATAGTGTGAACGATACTAATGTTTCTACCTCATGTGCAGATAAGGTATTAGCGCAAGATGGGCATGAGCAGAACAAAAAAAAAATCTAGTTCTGCTGAAAATGATTCAAAAACTTGTGATGATGATATTCCTACTGTTAAAAATTTCAAGCCACAAATGTAACATCCGGATTTTCAGATACATTAAATGTGTGTTTAACCTTGAGAATTATAGAGTGACTCGACGAGTCATGAGTCCGACTCGCCGAGTAGGGCCGAGTTGCCAGCGTGGATTTAATGAGTGGACTCGACGACTCAGAGAGCTGACTCGCCGAGTAGGTGCTGGGCAGAGAAACCCTAATTTACGGGGGTTGGGCCCTATTTAAAGGCACTTATAGCCTCATTTGCGGCTACACTTCCCTGAGAACAAACCCTAGACGACCTTTGAGTTTTGAGAGAGAGTGCTTCGCTAATTGTGAGTGTTTTGTGCATCTTGTGAAGAGGAGAGAAGAATTCCAAGCCAAGGGTCAAGAAGGTGCTGCTAGATCTGAGATTGTTCCTCTTCAGAGCTTCTGGGAAAGGTATAAAGCTTGCACCTTTCTCATTATTTTGTATAGATCTCATGATTTTATGAATCTAGGGTTTTTCCACCCAAATATGAGGACCTTCAGTATTTTATGATCATTGAGAGGGTTGAACTTCAGATCTGGACCATGTGAGGTCCCTAGAGTCCAAAAGTCCCTGCTTTATCCAACCAAAATAGTGATCTTGAGTGAAAAACCCTTTTTGAGGTGTGTTTTGGCAGTTTAAGCTCAAAATGCCACGCATGAACATAAAGCCTGTGACTTTACGTGATTGATGAGCCTTAGGAGTGCAGATCTAGAATTTGGGAAGGTTCTCTGCCTTGAAAATGACTGAATGAAATATGAGTCTGAATGGACTCGTCGAGTCAAGGAGCCGGCTCGACGAGTCGGTGAGGGTTTGTCCCGATAGGTTTGATTGTGCGATAACTCGGCGAGTTGGGGGTCAACTCGATGAGTTGAGCTGGACTTTCTTGAGACTTCTGAGGAAACGAGGGGACTCGACGAGTCGCAAGAGTGCACTCGACGAGTCAGGTCAAACATGGACTGTTGACTCGAGTTTGACTTCTGTTGACTTTAGGGTTTGGTCAACATGAGTAATGGACACCATGGAGGGTTAAAATGGTCTTTTACCCAATTCCAGAGTTAGAGAGAGAAGAATAACATTTGGTTAGTTAGAATCGAGGATCGAGTATTAATTAGAGATATTTACCCTAAGTGTTAGGCAGTGGCCAGTTCGAGATTCGAGTTCTAGGATAATTGCTTGCTGCTTGCAAGGTGAGTCTTCTCACTATACTTTACCTAGAGTGGTATATATGTATGACTAGAGGGTCTTGTGTGTTTATTTGAGTACTGTGATATTACCGCATTATGTCTGTGTGATTTATGTTATGTGTTAATCAGAGTTTACAGAGTTAGGACCGGAGGGTCCACAGAGTTAGGACTGGAGGGTCCATCAGAGTTGTAGGACTGGAGGGTCCCACTGAGACACATTGACCGGAGGATCTTACAGAGTTATAGCCTCGAGTGGCTAATGTGTTGTATGTGGTATTTTGGAGAACTCACTAAGCTTCGTGCTTACCGTGCTATGTGTTATGTGTTTCAGGTTTCTCAGGATCGTAGGAAGGCACCGGCTTGATTGTACAAACCAGTAAAAGAATTATGTTTTGAGGATCTTGGATTTGAATCAAACAATTATGGAGTTGCGATTTGTAAATTAAATATGTTGAGAGAAAAACTTGAGACATACTTGAGCAAACGTTAGAACAAGTATAGTTGCGGAATAGTTTATCTCAAAGGATCTTAAAGCTCAACAATAATAATAAGTTAATGAGTTAGATAATTAGAGAGTTAGTTGCGGAAATGTAAGGGAATATAAATGACAGCAGGTGTTATATCAAGTATAAACATAAGTTGATTCTTAACAAGGAATGCATTCAGACCAAGTTAGTAAGTGAGATCAAACTTACTGATTAAGTCATGAATTACTTGCTCCAAAGAGAGATAATATTCAGCTATATTCAAGTGAACATTGAGAGTAAGAAAGAGATGAGAGCAATAACACAAGATATGAGATTCAAGATGCGTAATCAGAGAGATGTAAGAGATGTATATTGAATAGGAAGGATTGAGCTCTATATATAGAGACTCAAATATTACATTGGTTCAACTATCTATGCATTGCCATGCAAGGCATACTGGACAATAGAGAGTACTTTAACAAAAGTAGATAAAGAGCTAAACTAAGAAAACTAGATAGTGAACTGCGGTTGATGATGACTTCGGATGAGGTTGCTGAAAAGAGATGATTGTGGATCTTTGAAGGCTGCGGTAGACCAAGGTGAAGAGGGTCACTTTTATGATTCAACAATTTCCCCCTAAGTGACCTCTTTAACTTCTCTTCAGTTATCAAGTTTTAGGAACTTGATGAGAATCCACCAAAACTTTCTGACATTCTCCAACCAGGTGATCCTCCTTAAAATTTCGAACTTCACTTCGGCAGTTGTGTGTTTTGACTTTTGAAATGCGGTTCGACAAATTTCAATTTGCTTCCTTGTGAGACGATTCATGGCAGTCATAGGAATGAAATATTTGGTTTCATTAAGCTTTCGCTTAAAAATGACTCCAAGATCAGGGAAGTTTGTTGCACCCAAAGATCTTTCTTGATAACCTTCGGTAAGCATCGGTGCAGGATCAAGTGGTGGTAGATCGAACTTTTTGGCAAGGACAGTGATGAATCAACGAATCGAGTATAAAATGAATCAGAGTATAAAATGAAGTAAGAATGCGAGATTGAACAACGGATGTAAATATGATCTTGTTTCAGCTCTATTACGCTTTCGAATGTTTACATAGTACAAAGACAGGTCTGTAAAAACTCTTCTCTAACTCTAGTAAATATCCCTATTTATAGGGACCAGAAAGCGTACCAAAAATATACTAAGGCCTAGACACTTAAGCTTCGAATAAAAGCGCCTTAGTAAAATAGATTACAAAACATTCAAAGAGTGCAAAATATACTTCGACTAATTACAACATTTTGACCCTTACAATGTCCCCCTTTGTAGTCATAGTCGAACTTCTTAATTTGTAAGAAGCTGGATGGAATACAGCATCACTCTTCGAATTCCCGTGTACCAGGAAATTATCTTCTTTAGCTCTTTCTTATCTTGTTCATTGTTCTTCTTACAATGATTCATACGAACAATTTAGTTCGTATATTGAGACGTTGAATATCTCTCCACTTCGCATACCTGGAATAAGAAACGTTTTGCTTTTCCGGCCTTGTTTTTTTCTGCGAAGACTAACCCAAAAGGATTCAAGCATATTTCACCATCAACATACTTTTTCAATTCTGCTTGAGTCTTCGTAGGTGCCATTGGAGCTTTTATTTCCATACCTTTAGTTGTAGCTAACTCCACATCAGTTAGAGCCAAGCACTCATAATAATTTTCGATGAAAATCTTGATGTGAGCAACCCCAAGCTTAAATTCATCAGGTTCAGTGTTTTGAAGATATGAAAACGATTTGTCTTTCAGAATCAATGCAACTTGTATAAGATCATACAAGTTCATTAATGGAAAATCTGCAATTGTAAATTCGCAAATACTTCCATTTGCCCTGGCAACCACATAGTTGATATTTTGGACTGTGTTTTCGAACACCACATCCTTTTTCATACTTATAACTTTCTTGATCTTCACCAAAGACCAAACTTCCTCAGGGGCTTTTGCAAGAACAGCATGAAATCTAATTTTCATGTGAGTACCATCATCCTTTTCTTTGAAATTTCCTTCTGCTTTAAATTGAGGCATGTTGAACATCATTTCATTCATTGGAAAGTCAAGCTGACTTGTATCAGTATTCGTAACCATATAACTCTGCTTTGGTTTCTTCTCGAATGAATACATATGATTATATGCAACCTTGGCTTCAATTGTTTCGTAATTGTAGTGTTTGGACGGATCACCTTTGTCCATACCCTTAGGATCACTCACACGTTGAGTCATTATGCTTTGAATCAACCTTAGCTTTTCAATTTCAGCTTCTGCTTCAACTTTCCTTTCTTCTTTCGACTTTTCCACAACTATCGTTTTCCCTTTATCTTTCAAAGCTGAATTATCTATTACCTCTTTTGTTTTCGAACCACTCCCACCAGTATCAGCATATTTACCAATCACATTTCCTTTCAAAATTGGTCTTGTAATTGGCATAGTTGTTACAACTGTTGAAGTAACCGGCCCAACAGATGCAACAATTGGCTTCGTTGATGGGATCTTCGAAGAGAACACCTTTCCCACAACATTCACATCTTCACCACCAGCCTTCGTATCTTCAACTTTTCTGTCTCCCCCTTGCACCCCTGTAAAAACAAGTGCAACATTTGTCGTTGGTAGAAGGCTTGATATACGAGAAAGAGGGGCCAGTTGCTTGTGTAGAATAGCTTCGAATTGGGTGAACTTCTGAGATTAGAATTTTGGAGTAATCAGAGAAGACGAAACGGGCTTGACAGATAGATCTTTTAACTCCTTCAGCAATGTAAGCACTTCCACAAAGTTGTTACTTTCCATTGTAGAAAGTTGAGTAAGTTGAGGACTCATGCTTTCGTACAATTTGACAAATTTCATGACAGCATCACAAATAATGTCAATCTTCTGACTCAGAGACGCAAAATCCTGTTGGACACTAGCAATCTCCTTTTGCATATCTTCGCGAAGTTCACGAATCTGCAAATTAACATCCTCCCTGACTTTCTTAACATCTTGAACAAAGAGAACATGTCGTTCCTTTGCAACTGTCTTCAACTCTTTTAAATCGCCAACAAACTGTGAATTTTTAGAATTTATTCGTAGCTCATTGTTTTGATCAATATGATCAACCTTCTCCAAAATTCTTGACTCCGAGTCTCTAACCATCCCAGAGACTTTACCCACTATCTTGGCTTCGAACATTTGCAACATAGTATCAACTTCCAAACTTGAGACTGACGGACCACCCCCCAGATCAGCTTGAGATTGAATTATGGAATTCAACTTCGTATTCAAAATTTTAAACTGTTTCGTCGTCATCAGCATATGATCTGGAAAATCTTCTTCTTCATCATCAAACTTTAACAAATCAAACATGCCTCCAAAACCTTCATTGTCAGTGTCGGTTTCCATAAGAACAGTTTCTTGAACAGGCGAATTAAGTTTGGGTGTATCAGTGGATTGAAAAGAAAAAATGGAAGTAAAGGGTTGATTGATGATATTTTCGAATGTAGGTGAATCAGTGGATGAAGTAATCGGAGTGAGTGGTGGAGGTAAAGAAACAATATTTTCGAAGGCTATAGAAGTAGGATGACCTTGATCTTCTTTCTTCGAATCTCCTTCACCCATATTGACATTTGCATCTGTATCAGATACGTTTGCAGGGATGCCTGAAGTTCATACCTCCTCAGAAACTGATTTGGCAACCGAATCTTCAGGTGGTATGACGATTGTCTGCTCAGGAGTTGAACTTTCTTTGTGAAGAGTTACTTCTGGTGTTTCAGGAATTCGTTCATCGTCATCTTCTGTATACTCAATGGAAAGCATAAGCTTTTGTGTCTTCTTCTTCTTCTTCTTTGACAGATGTTTGGCCATATCCTCAGCCCTTCGTTTTGTTGACAATGGAGAAACAGGTGCTGGCATTTCACGAATTAAAACACCTTGATGAGTAACTTGAGGCTTTCGGACCACGTTATGTGTTAGAGACTTGCTTTTCTGTGTAGACTTCATTTTGATTCTTCGAAACATACCGGTCTTCGAAGGAATGACCACTTGCTCTTGAGTATCTTCAACAACAGGCTCAATCAATTTTGTCTCAGCAACAGACACTTCAACTGTAATAGGTTTCTGCTTTGGAGATTTCTTAGATTTCAATTTTGTGACTTTGTTTTCAGAAGAACTAGTTTCATTCTTCTTCGACCTCTTGGATTTCTTATCTTCCCTTTCCAATAATATCCCAGTTTCTACAATAGAATCAATAGTTTTCAAATTATCCGTGACATCCTTCGGACTCTTTTGAAATTCGAAGGATCAACTCGTTTTAGCATAGCATCAGGAATACGAGCCACAAAGGGAAAATCGTCAAAATTATCCGTGACATCCTTCGGACTGTGGAATATCTGGAAAACAGCTTTTCATTCATCATTGGGTACCAAAATCCTCTCCTTGTTGTAAAAATATTGTAGAATCAAGCTCCAGTACCTCGCACATGAAATACCATGAAGAGCATATGTATGTTCTACACTCTTTTGAAATTCCTTCCATAACTATGTAGAATAATCCGCTTGAAGATCATAGTATAGCCTAGCAACCATGGCATATACCTCCATTCGTCCTTTTTTGTCATTAACCAAATTAAAAGTAATGGCATCAAAAGCTTTGTTGTATGTAGCCGTTATTCCTTCTTAAGAAAGCCATGACATCGGAGCTGAAAACGAACTGAACATAGCCTTTGACATAACAGAACTCTTTAAAGCAACAATTAACATCTTCAATTCTTCAGGGTATTGAGAAACATCGGCATCCAATTGATAGTTAGTCCCTTGAATCTTCATAATCGGTAATGAAGTCACACCTTCAGTGGTGTGAGAAGGATCAGCATTGACATGAACAAAAGTCGCCATTGTTAGAGTTTGAAAGCTTTGAAGATCAGAGAGAATTGGGAATTTTTTTTTACTTTGAACGCGTAAACTGATAAGAAACATTGGAATCCCCTTTTATATGTAACCCTAGAATTTGAATTTGAAGCGGGATGTGCAATTAATGATATCCGACGTGGCACCTTAAAAGTCACATCAGTCTGCCAAAAAATGTCCAGGTGTCAAAAAGTAACTGTCACATCTCCTTGAAACAAGGAAACGTCTCCTCCCACAGTCTGTTCGTGTCTCGTCAAGGAATAGTAACCGTCAGCATCCTTCGGATGGAGGAAAGGCTCTTTCACTTTTGGGATGAAAAGCGAAGTCATATGCCAGATGTTTGAAATCATTAGCCTGAGTTGGTATTACTCAGAACCTCAAGGATTTCATGAGTGCAGTGTTCCAAAAAAAATTTAGACGAGAATCAATAAAAAAAATTTGGGATACTGTGATGTCAAAATATCAATTTGACACGAAGCGTGATATAACCCCAGGCAAAGATTGCTTCGTTAATCACCAAGAGAGATGATCAACAGCTTGTGTGTATTCCCGTGAAATACAATCGAATACTTGAAGAGAAGTATCGAAGGGCTTCTTTTATAAGGTTTCATGGGTAGCTATAAAAATTTCGTTACATATCAACCTAAACATAAGGTGATAAACTGTAACAAAAATTACTTGTTTGACCAGTGTAGTCAGTGACAAGTTTGCTTTGAAAAATTCTAAGTGACATTGGATTTCGAATGAAACTCACACAAAAATCATATTCATGGAAAAAATTTGTGCTGGATCTTGTTGGGTAACAAACATTATGGGCTTCGAATATTTGATCAAGACCACTCATATGAAATGAATATGATTTGGAGTTTTGAATTTGTGTACTGAAACAAAGGTTTCGTGAAAGTCTGTAACATAGTTCCCCGTTAATTCCTTAAAAGTTTAGAATATTGGGTTTCAATTTCACCACGGTCTCATGATGTCAGATCATGAACACAAATTTTTGATATGTCTAAGTCTCGATTGGTGTGATCAGAGACCTCTCGGACATATGTCTTCGTGTGTGATCCTGTAAGAACTTTTTGGATGAAAAAGATGGATGAAAGACACGAAATGTACCTCTGTTATATTTGGACAAAACAGTAAACTCTTAACTCATTGTGAGAAGAGTCAGGTAGCTCAGGAGACTAATGTGAATACAAGCCTGATTGGGAAGAAATTTTCGTATGAATAATTTCATTAAGGCTTTCGTATACACACATTGAGTCATTGGAGGCTTTGGACAACATGCAGCAGCATGCTTCTAGGGACAACTTAACTAGTTCAAAATATTCAAAAATTAAAAGATTTGTAAGATAAATTTACCTGACCCTAGTACTGCAGGCATTATCCACTGTTTATCATCATGAATATCTGCAACAAAGTACTAAAAAGAAATAAGAAACAAAATATTTTTGTTGTTTTGATTTTTCGAAAATAAAGAACGAAATAAAGAGAAAATCTTTTTGATGTTTTTGATTTTTCGAAAATTAACTGACAAAACAAACGAAAATCTTTTTGGATTTTTAATTTTTCGAAAATTAACTGACAAAATAAACGAAAATCTTTTTGGATTTTTAATTTTTCGAAAATAAAATGAAAAACGAAATGTACTTGTTGCAAATACACGAAATTTTATCAACCCTTGAAAAGTGATAAATCTACGAATTCGAAGGGGTCGAAGCGTTGACTATGAACAGTAACCTCTGAACGTTGAATGACTTTGCATTGTCTTTTATTCAGCGCCTCTGAATCATTCATGGTCAACCATCATTCTCCTTTTTCGCATGGAACAGAATTTCCATCGATCATTCCAAGTCCTTCTAAAATTTTTAGAAAGGATTTTTCATCTAAAGGTTTCGTGAAAATATCAGCTAACTGATCAGTTGTTTTCACGAAATGCACTTCAATATTTCCATCCTCCACGTGATCCTTGATGAAATGATAACGAAGAGCTATATGTTTAGTCTTCGAATGTTGCATAGGATTATGACAAATTCTTATTGCAGTTTGAGAATCATAATATAATGGAATCTTTTTCATATTAATTGCATAATCATGCAATTAACTTTGGATCCATATAATTTGTGATGTGCTAGCAGTAGCAGCCACATATTCTGCTTCAGTTGTTGAAATTGATACACATGTTTGCTTTTTCGACTGCCAGCTCACCAATTTGCCATCAAGAAATTGACATCCGCCACTTGTGCTTTTGCTTTCAAGATTACAACCACCCAAGTCTGCATCCGAATAAGCTTGTACAAAGAACCCAGTTTGCGAAGGATACCACAATCCTAACGAAATTGTTCCTTTAAGATAACGAAAGATATTCTTCACAGCAGTGAGATGTGGTTCTCGTGGATTTGACTGATACCTAGCACAATTACACACAGAGAACATGATATCAGGTCTACTTGCTGTAAGATAAAGTAATGAACCAATCATGCTCATGTAAAGAGTTAGGTCAACTGCAGGTTTATCTAACGAAGGTGTCAACTTTATGCCAGCTGCCATAGGAACTCGTAACTTTGTGCTATTCGTCAATCCAAACTTTTCTAGCAGATTCTTCATATATTTTTCTTGATTAATAAAAATTCCTTCTCGGCTTTGACGAATATTCAGTCCAAGAAAATTATTGATTTTTCCCATCATGCTCATTTCGAACTTACTTTTCATCAGATCTTCGAATTCTCTAGACAAGGCAAGGTCAGTTGAGCCAAAAATAATATCATCAACATAAATTTGAACAAGCATTAGATGATTCCCAACTTTCTTTCGAAATAATGTGGGGTCAACAGATCCTTGTTTAAATTTAGATTGCTTCAAAAATGAAGTAAGAGTTGCATACCATGCTCGTGGTGCTTGTTTTAAACCATAAACTGCCTTATCTAAAATATAAACATGATCAGGATGTTCTTCGTTAATAAAACCTGGGGGTTGTTCCACGTAAACTGTTTCTTCAAGCTCTCCATTTAAAAATGCACACTTCACGTCTATTTGATAAACATCAAAGTCTTTGTGACCTACATAAGCCAGAAATATACGAACAGCCTCGAGTCTTGCGACAGGGGCAAAAGTTTCTTCATAGTCGATTCCTTATTGTTGTGAATATCCTTTAACAACAAGTCTGGCTTTGTTTCGAACGATATTTCCATCTTTGTCGGTTTAGGAATTAATCTCCAAACCTTGTTTCGTTCAAATTCAGATAATTCAGATTACATCGCCACAACCCAATCTGAGTGTTCCATTGCAACCTTAACTGTTTTTGGTTCAATTTTAAAGATGAAAACATTGAACATGAAAAATTCTTGATAAGTATTCAATACCTCATTCTTTGCACGAATTTGAGCTCTTGTTAAAACACCCTCCTGTGGATTCCCAATTACTTGATCCTTCGGATGATCTCTTGTCCACTTTTCCATTGGCGGATAAGCTGGATCAAATTCCAAAGGTGCATCTTCGTATAAATCATCATTCTCTGAACCTGCAATCGAACAAACATCATCAAAATTATTATTATTCTCAATGTTTTCTAAATGCTCCCCCTCTACATTATGCTCCCCCTGAACATCAGCATTCAATCTTTCATTCTCCCCCTCGAAAGAATGCTCCCCCTCAACTAGAGTGTTTGAATCCAAGTGCTCCCCCTCCACTGGATTAATTTGCATACTTTCGCCTATCTCTTGAGAAGTGGATGTTGAATCATCAGTAAACTTCGTTAATTCAGAGAGATGATTATCATTTGCATTAATTTCAGCATCAACAACATGATCTGAAATACCAAAAATTAAATCATAATCAATATCCAATGTTTGTGAAGATTCATATTCATCTTGTATTTCTTTTAGAATATGATGATTTTCAAAATGCGTTTCAGTCTGTTTAATAAAGTAATCATCAAATGTAAGATTAAAAGTTTCTTCAACTTTTCGTGTTCTTTTGTTCAACAAACGATATGCGACTCAATTATGCGAATATCCCAAGAAAATCCCTTCATCTGCTTTAGCTTGAAATTTTGTAAGATTATCCTTGAGATTCATAATAAAGCACCTCCATCCGAAAACATGGAAAAATTTGACGTTAGGTTTTCGATTGTTGAGAATTTCATATGGAGTGATGTTAAAACGACGATGGATGAAAGATCTGTTTTGAGTAAAACATGTTGTGGATACTGCTTAAGCCCAAAGGTATTGTGGAAGATTCGCATATGCCAGCATAGTCCTTGCTGCTTCGCATAGAGATCTATTTCTTCGTTCAACGACACCATTTTGTTGTGGTGTGTATGGAGATGAAAAATTATGCGAAATCCCTCTGTCCACCAAAAATGAATCAAGAACATTGTTCTTAAATTTAGTTCCATGATCACTCTTAAGTTTTCGAACAATCTTCTTCAATGTTGTTTCCATGTTTTTGATAAAGTCAATCATGATTTGTGCAACTTCGGATTGCCTGAGAAAATAAACTCATGTGAATCTTGAAAAGTCATCAACAATTACTAAAATGTACCGTTTCTTGTTAAGTGTTGAACCTGTCGATGGACCACACAAATCAATATGTAAGAGCTCCAGTGGTGCGACAATTTTCGAATCTATCGTAATCGGATGACCTTGTTTATGTTGCTTGCCAACTTCACAAGCTGCACATAAAGAATCACTATCAAATTTAAGTACAGGTAAACCTCTTACAAGATCTTGTACAACAAGTTTGTTGATGTTTCGAAAGTTGAGATGAGAAAGTCTTCGATGCCAAAGCCAACTTAAGTCTGATGAAGCTTTCGAAAGAAGACATATAGCAGGTTTGCCTACTATCGGATTGATGTCCAAAGTGAACATGTCACCTTTCCTTTTTGATTTAAGCAAAACTTCTTTAGTGTTGACATTCGAAATAATGCTTCCTTCTTCATTAAAAAGAACTTGATTGCCAGTGCCTACAACAAGTTGTGAAACACTTATCAAGTTATGTTGAAGACCTTCAACATAAGCAACACGATTCACTATGAATTGTCCGTTCGTGATCTTCCCATGTCCTTTGACTTGACATTTTTTATTGTTACCAAACTTCACTACTCCAACATTCTTTAGGCTTCGAAAATAACGTAAATTCACCTTCTTCCCAGTCATGTGACGAAAGCAACCACTATCAATATACCATTTATTATCATATTGCCCGTCACATAGTACCTACAATCAGTGGAAAAATATAGGTACCCAAGGCCTTTTGGGTCCTTGGAAATTAGATTTCAATTTCGAATGTAATGAAGAACTTTTAACCCAATCACAAACTTTGGTTTTGAGACTATCAATTAAGTTCACATCATCATTTATAGGAATCGAAACATAAGATTTTGATGGTTTCGGATGTTCACTGACATTACCCTTCGTATTCTGAGTTTGTGTTTGTACATTCTTTGCTTTCATTACTGGTTTCCATGCTTTGACTGATATGTTCGAATCCTTAGAAGATGAACTGCCGTTTGATGAAGTATTCACATACTTCTCATAGGCTTCGTGAATTTGCTCCTTTGAAAATGTACTTGACTGATACATTTTTCCTTTGCCTTCAAGCCAATGATCAATGTTCTTCCTTGAAGTTATCCCTTTTTCATTTGAAATTTTCAAAGTTTGTTTCTTCGTTTGATTAGGAAAATTGGGCTTTTGAGGAACAAAATCAACTTTTGGATTTGTTAGAAAAGATTGAGCATAAGATGTATCAACAGTCGATTTAAAATGTTGACGTTGAGAGAATATTTGTGGTGGATTTGATTTATTTGAAAATTTCCTTGGAATAGTAGTTTTTGAAACTTTCGAAAACTTTGGTTGTTTATTCACTTCAGACCTTGAATGATTTGATTGTGATGAAGGTTGATTATTTGTTGAAAAAGAGGAATTTTTAGCTTTGAAAACATTTTTGGGTGATTGTGATTCAGAAAAATATTTATTTGTTTGAGCGGGATTTTTCATTTTGTCTGAAAAAGTTGCTGAATCTGTTTTTGTCATTCATCTGACATCTTTTGAGACTCAATAATCTGCCAAAATATTTTCTTCCTAGCTTGTCTTTTTGAAATGTTATTTTCTTTCGAAAATTTGTCAATTTGATCTTTGAATTCCTTGGAGTTTAGTTTGACAACATTTTCATTTTCCACTACAACTGGTTTTGAAATCTCTTTTTCAATTTTTGATTTTTCAACCCATTTTCTTTGTGGTTTTTGATGTTGAAAAATGTACGAATTCTTTGTTAGGTTGTTTTCAACTGTGCTTTGATTTGCGAAGAAACCTTCATCAGTTGTTTTTAAATTATCTTCTTCAACTAACTTTTTTAATTCTGGTTTGATATTCTCAACATTTCCAGTAGTTACGAATACTTGATTTGGAAAAATGACATCATCTGTACACTTGAAATTTGGATAAACCACAGTATTCGTTTCAAGATAGTGAGCACCTTGTTCATTCATCACTTTTTCGAACCTTTGTGTATCACCATACACTTGATCAACCACAATTCGAGGAATTTCTTCTTCCTTTGAAGATTTCTTTTTCTTCGAAATTTTCTCTTCATTTTCATCATCGCTATCATCAGTTTGACTATCTCTGCTGTCCACGAAGTCCAAATCACAAACTTTCGAAGTTGAGGGTTTATCAGTTTCTATCTTAACCATCAAGTCCTTAACTTTTTCTTTCCCTTTAAATGTTGATGCCACATTAACAATAGACAACTGGGAACAATCAACATCCTCAAGATCACTAATTTCACTAATATTGTCAGAATTATCTTCAATATCGGCAAAATTAGATTGAGAATCAGATGTTGAATTCTCAGACTTTTTCAAAATTTGGATTTGTTCAAATTTAGTCAAAGTATCATTCACTATGTTAACTAATTCATTCGCATCAAGACATTGATCAATTTTGACAATTCCATATTTATATCTATCATCAGGAACTTTGTCAAATTCAACTATTATCTTCTCACAATCATACGAAATATTATCTACCTTAGCTCTTTCGTATGCTCGAAAAGGCAGTAATTTTCTATGTTGCTCTTTACTTATTTCACATGAATGATGTAAATCAGTTAATTTGCCATATAGTCTCTTAGCAGAATTACAGTATATGTTTCTTTGTGCTAGCAAAAGTTTGACTTCATTTGATAAAGTATCCCTATCACACATAATATTCGTTATCTGTAATTCTAAACAATCAACTTTACTTATTTTCATGTCTGATCGCTTTTTGGTTTCCAATAACTCCATGGACAACTTGTTGGCCTCATTGCTAGTAGACACAACAATTGAATCAAAATAAGTAACAGTCTCATCAAAAGATATTAGTTCAGAGTCATAAGCATGTGTAGGAATATTAAAAGATTCGAGAATATTACGTACCTTTGTTGTCATTGGAGATTTGTCTGCTGACTTGGATACGAAGCATCTTCCTTTCACTTTGAATTCCTCTTCATCTGAGTCCTCCTCCATCTTCGCATACATTGCTCCATATGTTGGACTCCTCATTTCTTCATCGTCTGATCCAGATGACCAGATTTGATACGTTCCATCCTCCTCCTGTTCACCCCTTGCGACCAGCGAAAAATTCTTAGCTTTCGCATGAACCTCATCAAGCCTCTCTGCATAATAAGCCCCATTTTTTACTTTATTCTTCCTCACATCCTTCTTCCGAAGCATACAGTCATTCGCAAGATGATTGACTCCATTGCAATAATGACAATCTATTCCAGCATCACCTTTCAGCTTCTTCTCACTCTTTCCTTCAGACACCTTCAAATCTTTCTTCTCAACTTGCTTTTTCTCCTCAATAACAGCTTTGCTCACAACACTTCCTTTTACCTCAGCAAGCTTAGCCTTCGGATTGAACGACTTTTTGAAAAACTTCTTAACACGATTATTTGAATAAAATGCTATGGCCTCATCATCCGAATTCATGATGAATCCCTCTTCTTCCTCTGAATCACCATTTTTAGCTTCTTTCTCAGATATCTTGCACACAAGTGCCAATGGACCTCCCAAATTCAGCTTCGATTCCTCAGCTATTTCATTAACCTCAATTTCGTGTGTCTTCAGCTTATTATACAAATCATTGAGAGTTTATGTATCAAAACTTTGCTGATTCTTCACCATCATACTCACACTTCTCCATTCTTTTTGAATACTCATCACAAATATGAGATTGAATTCCATTGAAGTCCTGGTAATTCCATAGCGATTAGAACGATTGATTAACTCGTTCAGTCGATCATAGTAGACTTCAAATGTTTCACCTTCTTTTTGTCTGAAATATTTCAGCTCGACCAAACACTGTTTAACTTAATTGATTTTTGTCTTCTCACTTCCTTGAAACTTATCTTCCAGATTGTTCCAGATCTCCTTAGCAGTTGTACAACTCCTTACGTAATTGTACGCAACTGGAGGTAAAGCTCCTCGCAATTCCCTCATACATCTCTTCTCCAGTTTCTTCAGACGATCAGTTTGATTTTCAACACTAGAACTTGCAGAAGATGATCCAATTGCTTGAACATTCATTGGAACATTGATATTTCCAGTAATACATGACCATAATTCTTCATCAAGACCATTCAGATAATCCTGCATACGATCAGCCCACTGATCATAATATTCAGGGATTAGCATTGGAATATTGGTCGATGATCCTAACAGATGAGAAAACGAGGTCATTGAATTGAGATTGAAGCTCGCCATTGTTGTACGGAAGATGATTTTGTAGATTTTGAAGAAAATTTGGAAATTTGAAAACAAACTAGTTGAATCAAATCGGAATTACAAGAAGAACACTCGATTCAACAATTCAAATGCAGAATCAAATCACAAACTAAAATCTAGACAAATTTTTCACTATCAAAAAGTGCGGAAAATTTTGAATCAAAAAGTTGATTCGAAAACTTTTTGAATAGGTGAAAATCATATCACAGATGTGATTCCTGCTCTGATACCAATTGATGAAGCAACGAATCGAGTATAAAATGAATCAGAGTATAAAATGAAGTAAGAATGCGAGATTGAACAACAGATGTAAATATGATCTTGTTTCAGCTCTATTACGCTTTCGAATGTTTACAGAGTACAAAGACAGGTCTGTAAAAACTCTTCTCTAACTCTAGTAAATATCCCTATTCATAGGGAACAGAAAGCGTACAAAAAATATACTAAGTCCTAGACACTTAAGCTTCTGTCACACCCCAAAACCGGAACGGCGGAAACGTTCGGGGGTGGAGGACGTCATGTACAGTATCACAACAATGCAAAGTAGTAAACAAGCAACAACATCATCCATTGCATTAATAATATAATTTAATACAGGTGTGTTCTGTCAAGTTTTATAGACACCAAAAATATACATCAAAATAAAAGATGAGTCTTGAACGAGCTCCATCTTCTCTCCTACCTGGCTCCGGTACCTGTCTACTGGCGACCTGAGAATTCAAGTTATTTTGAAAAAGTTTATCAGCTTTAAAGCTGGTAAGATCATAAGTATATTAGTGTCTTGTATTTGTATGAAAGTGTTTGTAAGTCTGTAATGTATAAGTTTTGTAAAAGTTTGTAATTGTTTGAACTCTCCTAGAAAACCCTATGTTTCCTACTAAAAGTAGCCTTCTACCAAGGCATCTAGTGTATGTGTTTGTGTCTCTTGTAAGAGTATGTATTTTCCCAAATCTGACTATCATTAACCAAAAATATAGTTTTTACATTATTGTTTATTGTGTGAATATCACAAAGTAAATGTAAAGGGAAAATGAAATAGTACTGTAGTGTTGTATTAAGTAACTACTGCTGTACTAACTACTTTAAACCAATTGTTATTTAAAGTACCATGTGATCGGCCTGTATCCTGCTACCGACTCTAGTAAAACGACGATGTAAGAGGTTGTAAGAAATGACGTTTGGCACCCGTAGACTTGCAAGTCCCACTGTAGCGAGCAGCAAGGTGTAGGATAGTCAATCCAGTATAGATCTATACACAAACTCATACGCTCTCCACTTAAGGAGATTCTGGATACAAAACGGGTCATGACAGGTAGTGCCATGCCCCCGTTAAGTGGCTCACATAACTGTAAGTAATGTATATGTATGTGCTAGCTGTATTGTGTGTTCTTTCTCTGTCTAGCCTGTATGTTTTGTTTCTCATAACTGTGTATTATGTTTGTTTCTCATCACTATGTATTATGTTTGTTTCTCATCACTATGTATTATGTTTGTTTCTCATCACTATGTATTATGTTTGTTTCTCATCACTATATATTATGTTTGTTTCTCATCACTATGTATTACTCATGAATGAACTGACTAATTGTATGTTTCATAGTTATAGTAATAGTATCTTCCTAAACTATACCTATTATAGTTTACTAGTAATGTTGTTTGTGTATATGACATGTTTGTATACCTTTGCTACCCAAAGGCATTGAACTGAATGAAAGAACTAACCTTTTATATCTATACACATATACATGATATATCACTAGGATTCAAACGACCTTCGGAAAAATAACCCGAATACCCTAAGTCCACAACCAAACAAGGAACAGGAAGTAAGGTGAGCTATCAGTCCTAAGTCCTTTCAATCCTACTTATATAATTATATCCATATAGATACACAGAATATAAGTTAAAAGAGTTTAATAAAAGTATTTGATATGTAAAAGAGTTTGTAAAACAGTTTGAAGTAAAACAGGTTGATAACACAGTTTGAAAAGTAAGAAATCCACTTGTTTGGTAGTTATTAATCACATGTGATTGATATAATAACTATAATAGTTCAACTTGTATCCCCCCCCCATAAAAGCATTTAAAAACATATAAAAGGTTAATTAAGGGGTATGAACTCACCTGTAGTGAGTGGTTTGGATGAACGGAATGTATAGGATGCTAGGTGTCAAGTGAAGACTTGTACACACACGATGATCCTAGTTAACATATAATATCACATATATGTATCCAATTAGTCTTTAAACAACTAATTAATAATGTTAAGACATCCTAGGACATGTAAAACACCTTATTTAAGTGCTATAAGTCCTAAGGATCGCATCTAAGTGTTGTAGGACATTGCTATTGACTTTAGGGTTCAAGGGGACCCTTTATTGGAGTTTACGGTTTTGTGACCATAACTCATTTAGTTTACGGTCGTAAACCCATGAGTTTACGTCCGTAAACTCATGGTACTTTTACCATGTTGAGTTTTGAAGCTTTACAAGTCCTAAGAAGCATTCCTACTTCATGTATAAGCGTTAGGAAGAGATTAGGGCACCATTTCACTCCTTTGGGGAGTTTACGGTCCTTGGACCATTTGTCTTTGGGTTTACGGCCGTAAACCCAAATGATTTATGGTCTTTTGATGTTTTCAAGTCCTAAACACATTAAGGAAGGGGTCTAGGCTATTTCCAAAGCTTTGTAAGGGCTAGGGCACACTTTGGCACCCTTTTTAGGGTTTACGGTCCAAGGTGTTCTTGGACCGTAAACACCTTTGATCCTTTGATTCTTGGTGTTTTCTAGTTGATAAAGAAGTATAACAAGCCCTATAACACACTAGGCTAAGAGTACTTACAAGTAGAAGCTTGTAAAGATGCTAAAAGTCCAAGAACACTAGTGTGTGTTCTTGGTGTTCTTGGTGAAACTTGAAGATCTACACTTTTGGAATGATTTCACGGATGGAATCATGTTAGATCACTAGATTAAGTAAGATATCAACTTTTTAGGGCTAGAAACACATGGTAGCAGGATACAGGCCGATCACATGGTACTCACTACAAGTTTGTAAAACAGTTTGAAGTAAAACAGGTTGATAACACAGTTTGAAAAGTAAGAAATCCACTTGTTTGGTAGTTATTAATCACATGTGATTGATATAATAACTATAATAGTTCAACTTGTATCCCCCCCCCCCATAAAAGCATTTAAAAACATATAAAAGGTTAATTAAGGGGTATGAACTCACCTGTAGTGAGTGGTTTGGATGAACGGAATGTATAGGATGCTAGGTGTCAAGTGAAGACTTGTACACACATGATGATCCTAGTTAACATATAATATCACATATATGTATCTAATTAGTCTTTAAACAACTAATTAACAAAGTTAAGACATACTAGGACATGTAAAACACCTTATTTAAGTGCTATAAGTCCTAAGGATTGCTTCTAAGTGTTGTAGGACATTGTTATTGAGTTTAGGGTTCAAGGGGACCCTTTGTTGGAGTTTATGGTTTTGTGACCATAACTCATTGAGTTTACGGTCGTACACTCATGGTACTTTTACCATGTTGTGTTTTGAAGCTTTACAAGTCCTAAGAAGCATTCCTACTTCATGTATAAGCCTTAGGAAGAGATTAGGGCACCATTTCACTCCTTTAGGGAGTTTACGGTCCTTGGACCATTTGTCTTTGGGTTTATGGCCGTAAACCCAAATGATTTATGGTCTTTTGATGTTTTCAAGTCCTAAACACATTAAGGAAGGGGTCTAGGCTAGTTTCCAAAGCTTTGTAAGGGCTAGGGCACACTTTGGCACCCTTTTTAGGGTTTACGGTCGAAGGTGTTCTTGGACGGTAAACACCTTTGATCCTTTGATTCTTGGGTGTTTTCTTGATGATTATAAGTGTAACAAGTCTTATAATACACTAGGATAGAAGTACTTACTAGATAGAAGCTTGAAAAGGTGCTAAAAGTCCAACACACTAGTGTGTGTTCTTGGTGTTCTTGGTGAAACTTGAAGATCTACACTTTTGGAATGATTTAACGGATGGAATCATGTTAGATCACTAGATTAAGTAAGATATCAACTTTTTAGGGCTAGAAACACTTACAATGTTGAAGATCAAGAAGAAAAGTCGATGATACTTGACTAAGTGTCATATATATACCCTCTTTTAGGGTTTACGACCGTAAACACCTTTGTTTAGGCCGTAAACTCCAAACTCTTGGAGTTTTGGGACATTATTGTTGCACAATAAACCCTAGGGCATCCTCTCTCTTGTTATCTCTTGAAGTACTAATCTTAAAATACTCAAACTTATTCCAAAAAGCTTGAAAATTAGCAGAAACAGTTTTGACTCCTATTGAAGTGAATGGTTGTACAGAATAGAAATTTCGGGTTGTCACAGCTTCGAATAAAAGTGCCTTACTAAAATAGACTACAAAACATTCGAAGAGTGCAAAATATACTTAGACTAATTACAACATTTTGACCCTTACAGACAGGGTGAATATCTGCATCAAACTTTGCGAAGTCATAGACAGTTTCCCTTAGGAATGCGCTTGCCCTTTCAAATGTTATCTTCATCAAAGGGATACTTTTCATATTTGTTTTGGAACACCTTAGCTATCAGGAAGACTTCTTCTAGATTCATGCATGGGAAGTCAGCTTCGGTGCGGACGTAGTCCTTATTCCTTCTTGTAAGAGTATACTGGATAAAGTCAGCTTTCATGAATTTTCGGGGCTTAAAGTTCTTGACTGCGGATGGTCTATCATTAGACCAGATTTTTTCTATTGAAGAAGCATGTTTAGCATAGAATCGATTCCGTCTTTCGAATTCCATGGGCAGTCTCTTGTGATCAGGTAAGTTGCGGTCAAACTGCTCAAATACAGTGAAGTATTTAGCATTGGGGGAGATTGGAACATCCCAGTAACCGTCAGAAGGGGGTTCAGCAAAGGTAAGATAGGGTTTATAGTCATCATCCAGCAATCTTCGGTGGGGATTGATCCAATAATTGACTAAGGATTCATCCATGGTGATGTCGAATCCGTTTTCTCTCCAGATAAGCTCAGCAAATTTGGTTGCTTTCCAATCCGCTTTCTTCTGTTTCATTATGCGAGAGTCCTTGGAATGTTCGGATGACATTTTGGATGATAGATTCTTGAAGTGGGGAGGAGTCTCCGGTCGCTCAGGAGAGGGAGTAGTTTCTTGAATGATTTTCTGTTGCGGTGGAGACAGATGTTGTGGTGGTGTCTGATGGCCTGGATTCTTGTGAGGAGATGGTTGCGGTGAGGGAACTTTTTCATTTATGACAGGGGGGCTCCTATGATGAGGGATGATGTTTGAATGATGGTCTTTATCACTTCCCCCTCTTGAGGAATGCCAAACTGGAGCATCCTCAAGCCATTGCTTAAGACCATCGACTTTAGCACACACCTCCTGGAATTGAACTTTGAGAGCATCAGCGAGTTGCTGATTGTCTGGGATGGCGGTGTTGATGAGAAGTCGATGAATCTCCTTGGTAAGTTGAAGAATCTCAGGACCATGAAAGTTGGAAGACAGAGAGCGTTGAAGTCTGTTGATGGTAGATTGTAGAACCGAGATGGTGGACTCATAGGCAGTATGAGTTTCAGCTATCAGCTTCTGTGAGTGAGTTGACTGGTCCGCAATGGCTGTTTGAAGATCTGCCTTGATTGCGAATATTGTGACAACCCGAAACTTTTTCCGTTTCCATTATGCAATTTCCGTTAATAAAATTTGAATTTTATTAATCTTCCGTCGAACCTTTGATTTAGAAAATCATCTGGTATTATATAATTAAACTTATATATGCAAGTTGGAGTTCACGGCCTGACTGGAGTTCACGGTCGTAAACTTATATATGCAAGTTGGAGCAATTTCCATTATGCGCGAAACTCGAAATATCCTCGAAAATTATCATGTTCACGGCCTGACTGGAGTTCACGGTCGTAAAATCGTTTGCGGCCAGCGTCGGGTGGACCCCACCCACCGACCACAAAATCCCCTATAAATATGAGAACCCCAACCTCATTTGAACATTTCTGACCGGAAACTCTCTCATTCTCTCTATAGAACCTCTGCCCGTAAACTCCATAACACCCTCTTTTCTCTCTAAAAATCACCAGAAAACACTCCTGGAGGTTGTTTAAGAGCATCTAAAACGTGTTTTCATCGAAAACAGCATCACTGTTCTTGAGTTTATGGTTAATCTTCATAGACCGTAAACCCATTTCCGACCGTAAACTCACCAGATCTTCAAAGGCCGTAAACTCAGTTTACGACCGTAAACCCTGTTCACGGCCATAAACTGCCTGTCGATCGTAAACACCTTTTAAGTGGTGCAGATGTCCGAAAACCCACTTTTCCTAATTCGATCAAGTCCCGATAACATTCCTTAACCGAAATTAAATGTTTTCTAACACTTTATATAGCGAAATCGCTGATATAGATACATATGTGTATTTATTCGATATTAGGATTCCCTTAAGTGCCAAGTACAACCACTCAAGGATCTTCGTTTCCAGTCGACGTTTTTACACATCAATTGTGAGTTCATACCCCTACATTTTCAGTGTTTTTCATGTTTTCAGGGGGGGGGGGGGGAATGCAAGCCAAACTCAAAGTATTTTATTAAGTTTTAAACTTATTAATACAACTCAACGATTTCCATGTTTAATAACTCACTCGGATATTTTATCCCTTTTGTAATATGTTGAGCATAAAGGAAACTGTTATTTTGGAAATCTCACTTCATAGCTTTCAGAAAGGTTTTACAAAACATTTTCCATAACAACACTAGTAAACTATAATGGGTATAGTTTGGGATAACCCTCTAGGCAGTTTCTACCAAATCAGATTCCATGGATGAATATATATAAACTATGGCCGATTTATATTATGTTATATGTTTTCTCATAAGTATAAAGTACATTTATTCAAGGATAATAGCTGTTTTATATTGTTTCTAGCTTGTAAACAAAATTATACAGAGTTGTGAGGCTTTACTTCAATACTGTACCCTTAGGTGTACAGGGATATATCCTTTTAGTATAACCAGAGTCTCCTGGAGGGAGAGCGTGAGATTTATGAATAGATATATTCGGGACTGACAATCCCACACCTGAACTGCTAGCTACAGTTAGGCGGGCACGCCTAGGGTGAACAAATGTCATTTAGCTTAACGCCTGAAGAACGTTATTAAGGTCTCTCGGTCATATCAAGTATGGTTATACGACTCGCAAAATAAGTATAAACTAACTTTGGTTTACAGACTCTACTCTTCACTTGTTTTATTTTTAGTAATAAAACTACCTTTATATATACATTGATAGTAATCAGGGATTTCTAAACTTACATCTCTACCTCTAGAGCGGATAACTTGTTTTTAGGGAAAATATGGGATTTTCCCAGGATAACACTGGCATTTCTAAAATTAATGAATTATCTTCTACTAATAGATACTCTTTCAACACTACTTTTCATAAGAAAATATGGGATTTTCTTGAAGAACACTTTTCAAGAGAATCAAAGAACCTCTTCCACCAAAACTAAATGCTTATGAACTCACCAGCTTTATGCTGATATTCTTTCAAAACTGCTTGTATTCTCAGGAAATTAGTAGACAGTTACCTGCTGGATTTTGAGAAGCTGGAGCAATAAGAGTCTTATGTTTCTATTTTACATACTATTTAATGTAATCCAAACAAGTTTCCAAACTGATTTTAAACCTTTTCATATATGTATTCACTGTAATGGTTGTGTTGTTATGATTGCTATTATACATTGGTTGTGATGCTATACATGACGTCCTCCACCCCGGAACGATTCCGTCGTTTCGGTTTCGGGGTGTGACAGATTAGTATCAGAGCCCTTGTTAATAGTGAACTAAGTATACCGAACCTTACATGGTATACAACTATAAAACACAAAGGGGCTGAAGCACTCTGAAAACTAAAAGTCTATTTTCAAAATATAAGTATTTTGTAAAAATTATACGAGCATGCATACATAACAGAACCAGAGTCGTAGATAGAACGGAACAAAAGTATTTGGATGTTGGGAGACCGCGGTTAAACCTGGGCAGTTATGTAATCATGTCTAGGGTCAATATAGCCTGATCCACTATATTCATTCGAGACATGACCAACATGTGCTTGGGAGTGAATGTGGTGTTTCAGCAAGCCTAAAACTTACCAAGAACAAAAACATCCGACATAAAATACTATAGGAGTATTTTAGCTAGAGCCAAATTCAGTATACAGATTCATTCCTAGTGTTGCTACCTATTTGTTTCTCGGCGATAACTTACTTGCGTTAGTAACCTCTCTCTGCTTATCGCTCGGTAGTATGCTTTTATTATTAGGATGAGATATATCTTGTTTTATATATCTCGAGGACTTACCATCCTCTTCTTCCTGATTGTTTCTAGCACAAGATGCATCCCCGACCAAGACCCATCAGAAGAAACGACGACACTCCACCACCACCACCCCCTCAATTCGACCCCGTCATGTTCCAGGCAGCAGTTACCGCCGCTGTAACCGCAACAATGGCACAAGTGAACTCTGGTGGGGCTGGAGTTGGAACCGACCCCCAGCGGCAAGACGGAAGTCAAGGACATCAAAAGGAGTGTTCCTACAAGGACTTCATGACCGCAAAACCCAAGCCCTTCGACGAAAATACAGGGGGTATCGCTCTAACTCGATGGTTCGAGAAGATTGAATCCATCTTCGAAATTTGCGCCTGTTCCGAAGCCAACAAGGTGAAGTTCGCCACCTGCACCTTCACCGATAGAGCCTTGACCTGGTGGAAGGGTCGAGTCAAAACCCTAACCCTGCCAGTGGCTAATGCCATGGGTTGGGAAAGACTGAAGGAACTCATGCTTGCGGAATACTGCCTGAGGGGCGAAGTGCAGAAGTTGGAACACAAACTCTGGAACTTGAAGATGAAGCGTTCCGACATCGCTGCCTACACCGCTAGATTCTGTGATCTGGCTCTCCTCTGTCCGGGAATGGTCACCCCGGAAAACAAGAAAATCGAGAGGTACATTTGGGGACTGATACAACCAACCAAAGGAAATGTCTTGGCTGCTAGACCAGCCACGTTTGAGAGTGCCAAGGATCTGGCACAGACTCTGATCGATCATGGGATCGATCTGGATGAGGCATCAGCGGTCGCCGAGCCACAGAAGGAGAGTGGCGAGAAGAAGAAGAAATTTTGGAACAAACGCAAGGGCCAGTCTCCTTAGGAACCCACCTAGAAGCAACAAACAGTGGCAGTCCACGCTGCTACTACTCCTACTGCTCCTCCCACTGCTGTTCCAACCATCCAAGCTCCTACCTGTGGTTATTCAGGGAAACTACCTCTGTGCAACAAGTGTACCTTTCATCATCACGGACCTTGCCGTGATTTGAATTGCAACAACTATGGAAGGAAGGGACACAAGACCCGATACTGCAGAGCACCATCCCAACCAACAAATCCGACTCCTGGAGCGGGTGCCAACCAAGCCTTCTATGGATGTGGAGAAGTTGGGCATTTCAAAAGAAACTGCCCCAAAGCGACAACGGGCGGCAATACATGAAGAGTGCTGGCGATGGGCCAGGAGGAAGCAGTTGTTGATCCTACTATTGTTACGTGTACGTTCCTCCTTGATAACTCTTATGCATGCATTCTTTTCGATTCTAGTGTGGAAAGGAGTTTTGTTAGTCATACATTCGAACATCTAATCAAATGTAAAGCCCAACCTCTAACCGAAACATTTACCGTCGAGATGGCTAACGGAAAGAAGGAGAGCACTAACGATATATTCATAGGCTGTACTCTTACTCTAGACGGTCATTCCTTTTCCATCAACCTTATGTCTGTATCCATTAAGAGTTTCGATGTCATTATCGGCATGGATTGGTTGAGCCCCAATCGTGTTGATATCCTTTGCTACGAGAAGGCTATCTGTCTCAATCTTCCCTCTGGCGAAGCCCTCACTATTTTCGGTGATAAAATCAGTTCGAGCCTTCGTATCATTTCATGTGTCAAGGCCCAGAAGTATCTGCGGAAGGAGTGCCATGCATTCCTAGCTCATGTTGTCGACGAGATGCAAAAAGTTAAAGACCTCGAGAGCATCCCCGAAGTCTATAACGTTCCTGACGTCTTCCCCGAAGATCTTCCAGGAATTCCTCCCGAGCGTCAAATCGAGTTTCACATCGACTTAATCCCCAGAGCTACTCCTGTAGCTAAATCTCCCTATCGTTTAGCGCCGGCAGAAATACAAGAATTACCCAGCCAACTTAATGAACTTATCAGCAAAGGATTCATAAGACCGAGTTCCTCACCCTGGGGAGCCCCGATTTTATTCGTAAAGAAGAAAGATGGATCCTTTCGGATGTGCATCGACTACCGAGAGCTGAACAAGCTTACCATCAAGAACCGTTATCCCCTACCCAGAATCGACGACCTCTTCGATCAACTTCAGGGAGCTAGTTACTTTTCGAAGATAGACCTAAGATCAGGGTCTCATCAGTTGCGGATTCACGAGAATGATGTGCCCAAGACAACATTCTGAACTCGCTATGGACACTACGAGTTTGTAGTAATGCCCTTTGGTCTAACCAACGCACCGGCAGTATTCATGGACCTGATGAATCGGGTGTGCCGCCCTTTCCTAGACAAGTTCGTGATCGTGTTCATTGACGACATACTTGTCTATTCGCGGAGCGATGATGATCATAGACAGCACTTGAGACTAGTGCTAGAAACACTAAGCGCGGAGAAACTATATGGAAAATTCTCAAAGTGTGAGTATTGGATCAGGAAGGTAGTTTTCCTTGGGCATGTGGTTAGCAAGGAAGGCATACACGTGGACCCTTCCAAGATCAAAGCGATTAAGAATTGGTCAGCACCAAAGACACCCACAGAAATTCGGCAATTCTTGGGCCTCGTTGGCTATTATCGCAGATTTATCCAAAATTTCTCCAAAGTCGCTAAGCCTTTAACCACCCTGACACAGAAAGGTGTAACCTTTAGTTAGGGAGAAAAGCAAGACACTGCGTTTCAAATATTGAAGCAGGCCCTATGCATCGCACCTATCTTGTCCCTGCCCGAAGGGACGGAAGACTTCGTTGTCTACTGTGATGCATCCAATCAGGGCCTAGGCTATGTGCTCATGCAACGAGGAAAGGTTATCGCCTATGCCTCGAGGCAGTTGAAAACACACGAAGTCAATTACACAACTCACGATCTAGAGTTGGGAGCAGTGGTCTTCGCGTTAAAGATCTGGGGGCACTATCTCTACGGAACCAAGTGCACTATCTTCACCGACCATAAGAGCTTGCATCATATCTTTGATCAGAAGGAGTAAAACATGAGACAGCGGCGATGGGTAGAGCTACTCAGTGACTACGAGTGCGAAATTCGCTACCATCCCGGCAAGGCCAATGTGGTAGCAGATGCCCTCATCCGAAAGGAGTATTCAGGGCGAAAGGTGAAAGCATTAACAATGACCATTCATTCCCATCTATCCGCGCAAATCAGAAAGGCTCAACTGGAAGCCTTGAAACCACAGAAAGTGGCGGATGAAGCATTGCGGGGAATGGATAAGAACTTAGAGGTCAAGGGCGACGGAGTGCACTATTTCATGAACGAGATCTGGACCCCAAAGTTCGGCGGGTACAGAGAGGTTATCATGAATGAGGCTCACAAGACGAAATACTCCGTTCACCCAGGTTCAGATAAGATGTATCTGGATCTCAAACAGCTCTATTGGTGGCCAAACATGAAAGCGGAAATTGCAACCTTCATGGGTAAGTGCTTGACTTGCGCCAAGGTGAAGGTGGAGTATCAAAAGCTCTCAGGTTTACTTCAGCAGCCAGAAATACCTGAGTGGAAGTGGGAAAGGATAACAATGGATTTTATCACTAAGCTGCCCTGATCTCTGAGTGGGCACGACGCCATCTGGGTAATTGTCGATCGGTTGACAAAATCCGCCCACTTCCTGCCAATCAAAGAAAACTTCAAGATGGAGAAGCTCACACGAATCTACATTCGAGAGATAGTCCGCCTTCATGGGGTACCTGTATCCATTATCTCCGACCGAGATAGCAGGTTCACCTCGAGATTTTGGCAATCGCTACAGAAGGCTCTTGGAACTAAGCTGGATATAAGCACGGCTTATCATCCACAGACAGATGGCCAGATTGAGAGAACAATTCAAACATTGGAGGATATGTTGAGAGCCTGCGTCATAGATTTTGGAATGTCATGGGACATTCATTTACCCTTGGTCGAATTTTCCTACAACAACAGCTATCATACCAGCATCAAGGCTGCGCCATTTGAAGCCCTCTATGGCCGTAAGTATAGATCCCCTCTGTACTGGGCTGAAGTGGGTGACACGCAGCTAGCCAAGGGTCAAGTCCCTGACAGCACTCTCACTGGTCCTGAGATCATCCGAGAGACGTCTGAAAAGATCGTACAAATCCGGGAACGATTAAAAGCTTCAAGAGATAGACAAAAGAGCTACGCTTATAAGAGACGAAAACCCTTGGAATTCCAAGTTGGTGACCGTGTTCTGTTGAAGGTCTCACCCTGGAAAGGAAGGAAACGCTTCGAAAAGCATGGAAAGTTAAATCCAAGATACATCGGACCATTCAAGATCCTCGCTAGGATCGGTCTCGTAGCATACTCCAATTACCTCGAGAACTTAGCAACGTACATCCTGTCTTTCACGTCTCGAACCTAAAGAAGTGACTGTCCGATGAGACACTTCTCATTCCCCTCGATGAGATCGAACTAGACGAAAGTCTACACTTCATGGAAGAACTCATGGAAATCATGGACAGGGAAGTCAAACGAACGAAACAAAGTCGCATCCCGATAGTGAAGGTTCGCTGGAATGCCAAGCGGGGACCTGAATTCACTTGGGAGCGTGAGGATTCAATGAAATAGAAGTACCCTCATCTTTTTCCAAGTCCATAATTTGTATCTCTATTCTTGAATTTCGGGACGAAATTCCTTCTAACGGGGGGATGATGTGACAACCCGTAACTTTTTCCGTTTCCATTATGCAATTTCCGTTAAAAAAAATTGAATTTTATTAATCTTCCGTCGAACCTTTGATTTAGAAAATCATCTGGTATTATATAATTAAACATATATATGCAAGTCGGAACCAAAAACAGCGTGAAACTCGAAATATCCTCGAAAATTATCATGTTCACGGCCTGACTGGAGTTCACGGCCGTAAACCTATTTACGACCGTAAACTCGTTTGCGGCCAGCGTCGGGTGGACCCTACCCACCGACCACAAAATCCCCTATAAATATGAGACCCCCAACCTCATTTGAACATTTCTGACCGGAAACTCTCTCATTCTTTCTCTAGAACCTCTGGCCGTAAACTCCGTAACACCCTCTTTTCTCTCTAAAAATCATCAGAAAACACTCCTGGAGGTTGTTTAAGAGCATCTAAAACGTGTTTTCATCGAAAACAGCATCACTGTTCTTGAGTTTACGGTCAATATTCATAGACCGTAAACCCATTTCCGACCGTAAACTCACCAGATCTTCAAAGGCCGTAAACTCAGTTTACGACCGTAAACCCTGTTCACGGCCGTAAACTGCCTGTCGACCGTAAACACCTTTTAAGTGGTGCAGCTGTCCGAAAACCCACTTTTCCCGATTCGATCAAGTCCCGGTAACATTCCTTAACCGAAATTAAGTGTTTTCTATCACTTTATATAGCGAAATCGCTAATATAGATACATATGTGTATTTATTTGATATTAGGATTCCGTTAAGTGCCAAGTACAACCACTCGAGGATCTTCGTTTCCAGTCGACGTTTTCACACATCAACTGTGAGTTCATACCCCTACATTTTCTGTGTTTTTCATGTTTTTAGGGGGGGGGGGGAATGCAAGCCAAACTCAAAGTATTTTATTAAGTTTTAAACTTATTAATACAACTCAACGATTTCCATGTTTAATAACTTACTCGGATATTTTATCCCTTTTGTAATATGTTGAGCATAAGGGAAACTGTTATTTTGGAAATCTCACTTCATAGCTTTCAGAAAGGTTTTACAAAACATTTTCCATAACAACACTAGTAAACTATAATGGGTATAGTTTGGGATAACCCTCTAGGCAGTTTCTACAAAATCAGATTCCATGGATGAATATATATAAACTATGGCCGATTTAGTTTATGTTATATGTTTTCTCAGAAGTATAAAATACATTTATTCAAGGATAATTGATGTTTTATACTGTTTCTAGCTTGTAAACAAGATTATACATAATTGTGAGGATCTACTTCAATAATGTACCCTTAGGTGTAAGGGATAAATCCTTTTAGTATAACCAGAGTCTCCTGGAGGGAGAGCGTGAGATTTGTGAATAGATCTATTCGGGACTGACAATCCCACACCTAAACTGCTAGCTACAGTTAGGCGGGCACGCCTGGGGTGAACAAATGTCATTTAGCTTAACGCCTGAAGAACGTTATTAAGGTCTCTCGGTCATATCAAGTATGGTTATACGACTCGCAAAATAATTATAAACTAACTTTGGTTTACAGACTCTACTCTTCACTTGTTTTATTTTTAGTAATAAAACTACCTTTATATATACACTGATAGTAATCAGGGATTTCTAAACTTACATCTCTACCTCTAGAGCGGATAACTTGTTTTTAGGGAAAATATGGGATTTTCCCAGGATAACACTGGCATTTCTAAAATTAATGAATTATCTTCTACTAATAGATACTCTTCCAACACTACTTTTCATAAGAAAATATGGGATTTTCTTGAAGAACAGTTTTCAAGAGAATCAAAGAACCTCTTCCACCAAAACTAAATGCTTATGAACTCACCAGCTTTATGCTGATATTCTTTCAAAACTGCTTGTATTCTCAGGAAATCAGTAGACAGGTACCTGCTGGATTTTGAGAAGCTGGAGTAATAAGAGTCTTATGTTTCTATTTTACATATTATTTGATGTAATCCAAACAAGTTTCCAAACTGATTTTAAACCTTTTCATATATGTATTCACTGTAATGGTTGTGTTGCTATGATTTCTATTATACATTGGTTGTGATGCTATACATGACGTCCTCCACCCCGGAACGATTCCGCCGTTTCGGTTTCGGGGTGTGACAGGTACCTCAGAGATGAGGCGCTCCGCAGTAACCATAAACTGCTTATGATCAGCCTGACGACTTGTATCTAGGGATCGAATTCACATTTCAACTTTTAAACAAATTCGCTCAGCAACTAGGCATTCACGAGTTTCAAGTCGTTCGATTCTTTCAATAAGTGATTGCGGTCCTGGTAAGTCTTCAGGTTGCGGTTTAGTGGGCTTAACTGCAGCAAGAATCTGATCTTCTTTGGCTTGTAGACTCAGAAATTCTTTTATGGACACAGCAATCTTCTTTTTCTTCTTTTTCTCTTTCGGCTTGGAGGTTGAGTGTTGAGAGCCACTCGAAGCTTCTTCCTCATCAAATATCATTAAATCGTCATCAGAAGGGGTAGGCTGATTTACCTCATTGAGATCAAAGTCATCGAATTCGAATGTAGGAGCGGAGCTAACTTCTATTGCGGTGCCATCATCTTGAGAATCTCTAATAGTTGGAGTTGGAGGGAGTTTTGATGTACCTTCACCACCAAGAGTGGACTGAGCATTGCGGACTGTTTCAGCCATTGTGGACATCCACTCTTGTACTTTCAGAATAGTGGCTATGGTATTGGCGTTATTGATGGCGTCCGCCCAATACTTGGCTACGGATTGAATCTCTTGCTGTTTCTGTTGAAGTTGCCTGATTTCTTGGTCCTTTCTTACTTGAAATGCTCTACGGAAAGCGGCATATTTCTTGATATCGGATTCTGAGACCGGATTGTAGTGTAACCATGAATCATTTGATTTGTCACCGTCAAATCCTTGAAAACGCACCGAGGTGTCCCTCGGGTCCACGGATCCTTGCACAATGGTGCTCACCGTGCCTAAACCACCTGGAAAAGATGTAACCAGATTAGGATTTCCTGAGCCTCCTTAGTCTCCTTGACCCGTGGTCAAGTCTGGCCTCGGCTCAGTTCTGGCAAGGGCGGAAGAATTGTCCTGCGGTTGGGAAGGTGTTTGAAGTGTTTGGGTTACATACAAAAGGATGGAGTTTAACTCCTCAGGTGAAAAGAAATGTAGACGAGAAGCCCTGGAGACCTGAGGGCGAGAACCAGTTCCATCCCCTTGGGAGTGAGCTGGGGGTGAGTCTCCACGTTCAGTTGAAACAGAAACACTTTTTGTGTCTGAGTGGAATTCGATGGTTGTATTGAATGGGTCTGCGGCCACCCCAAGGACTACCGGAGCCTTTTGAGAGGTTGCAGCATCAGTCCGGTCACGCATTTGGTTAGTGGGATTGGTCTTTCTTTTCTTGAGAATAGAAATGGGTTGTGCATCATCATCAGAATCACTCATAGAGGGAGAGTGAGATTGATTTTCAGTTGATTCGTCATCTGAGGACACATTTTGTTTGAGTTTCCTTTTCTTGGATGGTTTAGTGATTTTGGGAGCATCTTTCTTCTTTGGGGTTCCATGTTTCTTGGTGATGTTGCGGGGGCCTTGGTTGACTGAGACTAACTGCTTGCGCCTTTTTGATTCGTTGGATAGAGTGGTGGAAGATTGGACTGCGGTACCACCAGGAATGATGGTACTGGAACCTCGATGGTTGTTGTATGGTCCGGAGTTGAGTTTTCCCCCTCAACCGACGAGGTGGAAGTATTTAGTGATACCTCATTGGATGGTGTAGGACCAGATAAGTCAGCATGCTGCTGTTGAGCTTCCGGGGACACAAGAACTTCGGATAACTTGGCTGTTTCTACAGGGTTGCAGAGATCGTCATAGTTTACTTCAACTAGGTTTAGTGGACCCGAAGAAGCAGGAATATCACTTTCTAGGATTGTTGTGGTTTCGGTTGATGGAGCGGTGTTGTGGATGTGATAGTCATCGAATTTGACATCGAAGCTTTCAATTATTAGCCTTATGCGTCTAATGAGACCCCTATACGCAACTTTGTTTGTTGAGTAGCCAAGGAAGATGCCTTCATCAGACTTCGGTGCGAATTTATTAAGGTGGTCTCTGTTGTTGATTACGAAACATCTACACCCAAAGATATGGAAGAATCAGACATTTAGCTTGCGGTTGTTAAGGCCCTCATAAGGAGTTTTACTGAGACGCTTGCACACAATGCTTCGGTTCTGCACAAAGCATGTTGTGGCCACTGCTTCGGCCCAGAAGTAGAGAGGAAGGTGTGCGAAGTTGAGCATAGATATGGCTACTTCTACCAGAGTATGGTTCCTTCTCTCTACTACCCCATTTTGTTGTGGTATGTAGGGAGCTGATAAGTTGTGAGTGATGCGCTTTGAAACCAAGAAACTATTTAAGAGATGGTTTGTAAACTCGGTTCCATTATCACTTCGGATGCGTCGTACTAGTAACTTGATCTGAAGTTCAATTTCCTTGATAAAATTGATCAGTATCTGTGGAGTTTCTGATTTGAGTCTTAAGAAAGAGACCCAAGTGAACCGTGTGAAGTCATCAACTATAACCAGTATGTATTTCTTGTGATGAAGATTGGCTACGGTAGATGGACCGCAGAGATCAATGTGCAGAAGTTCCAGTGGTTCAGAAATTGAGGAATCAATTACCATGGGGTGACTTGCTTTGGATTGCTGTAACATCCCAATTTTCAGGTCCAAAAATTTCTTTTTAATTAACCAACACATAAAAACATTCATAAGAAAATACTGCGAAAACACATCATCTCAAAAAACAATGTATCATGTCTGAAAACCCAAGCCATAGAATAATAACATATCATACAATATCATCGGTATCTCTCAACCGGTAATCATCATCGGTATCTTTCAACCGGTAACCAACATCGGTATCTTTCAACCGGTAATCGTCATCGGTATCTTTCAACCGGTAACCATCATCGGTAACTTTCAACCGGTAACCATCATCGGTATCTTTCAACCGGTAGCTGTCATCGGTATCTTTCAACCGGTAACTGTCATCGGTATCTTTCAACCGGTAACTGGGGACTATCCCACCCCCTACCACTAGCATACAACAGCAAGGTACAATCATACAGTCAGGCATATCTGGGTACTGACCTACCCCACGGCCCTAAGGACCGCTGTCAGGGATCCTAATCCCTACTATACACGTAACATATCATGCAGATAATACTCGTGACCAAAGCACATAACCAAACCAAGATAATTATCACAAAGACAATCATCTTAAAAATACTCCTCTTTGGTGGGCCGGCATTGTGGCCTTAGACCCACCCCTACTGGAAGGTAACTCACCTCGATGTCGTGCAGTTTTTGAATTATCCTCAACGCACAAGTCGACTCCCATCGACTCCTCGATCCCTACACGACGACCTTCAAGTCAACACACAGTCAGTACAACCCTAAACAGGGTCAGTCCAAGTCTAGTCAAAGTCAACTTCAAGTTGACCCGACTCGCCGAGTTGGGCCGTCAACTCGCCGAGTCCCTCACCCTTTACTCGTCCTTATCCACGACCCGACTCGTCGAGTTGGGCCGTCAACTCGACGAGTTCCTCCCTCACATGAACATCGCATGAAACTCATCCGACCCGCCAAGTTGATGAACAACTCGTCGAGTTCACCTTCATCTGATGAACAAGTTCTGTCCTCGACTCGCCGAGTTGATGAACAACTCGTCGAGTTCGACTTCATCCTTAAGAAGATTGCCTTGGACTCGCCGAGTCTGTTCTAGCACTCGTCGAGTCCCATGAACTCCAGGTCTAAATTCACGTCTAATACATTGGGTAACTCTTCCTGTCCGATTACAACCCTTCTAACACTCAACTGGGTTCCTTTGACTCTCAACAGATATGAGGCTCAAAGCCTCGGACTCGTCGAGTCCAAGAACGGACTCGCCGAGTCAGTCATGTCCACACTCTAAATCCTTGAATTCTGATGTACAACCTTTGATCAAAAGATAGATCCAAGCTTCTATAATCGATCTAGTACGTAAAGTTACAAACTTTACGTGCTTGCATGGGACTTTGAGCTCAAAAAGACATAAAACAAGCTCTTAAGATGCATGGGCCTTTCATGGGTGCAAAAGCAGTCCCCAACTGCCTTGTGACTCCTTTAATGACGTGATTCCGAAGCTCTAACCCCCAACCATGTTTGCAATCATGGTTGGCCATCAAAAGTGACTTATAAAAGCCCTAAATCTCCCCAAAAAGGAATCTAACAATTGAAAGAGCAAGGTTACAGCTTTTCACCTTCAATGAACTATAGAAGGTGCACAAACTTGGGTTCCCTTGGTCTTTACTTGCTTCCTCAAGCCTTTCTCCTTCCTTCTTAAGACCACAAGCACCAAAATCCACCAACAAGGCTTAGATTGCTTCAATAACGGCTAGGGTTTCAATGAGAGGTGTTCTGGGAGCATAAGGGACGTTGTGGCCGACATAACATTGTTTAAATAGGGTGCAAACCTTCGGATTAGGGTTTTTGACCATTCAGAGTCTACTCGTCGAGTCCGGGACCCGACTCGACGAGTCCATCACTTAAATCTCGCGCCTCATCCCGCTTTTACTCGGCGAGTTGGTCCTTCAACTCGCCGAGTCCAAGGCCAAAAATGCGAAAATACTTAAATAAAAATACATAGCAAGAACCAGGTGCTACAAATCTCCCCCACTTATTTTTAGACTTCGTCCTCGAAGTCTGATGCTCGATCCTGGAACAGCTCTGGGTAATGCTCCATCATCTCATCCACCGGATCCCAAGTCCATTCCGAGCCCTTCCGGTGCTGCCATTGCACCTTTACCAGCTCAACCCTCTTGTTCCTCAGATCCTTCGACTGCCGGTCAAGGATTGCTACAGGTCGCTCAATGTAATTCAGGCTGTCATCGACCTGAATATCCTCTAAGGGTACTACTGCTGAGTCGTCCACCAGGCACTTCCGCAGCTGAGAGACGTGGAAAGTGTTGTGGATCTGACTGAGTTCGGCTGGCAGATCCAACCTATAAGCCACCTTGCCCACCTGGGCTATAACCCTGAAGGGTCCAATATACCTGGGACCCAACTTGCCTCGCCTCCTGAAATCGGATGACGCCCTTCCATGGCGACACCTTCAGGAGAACCATATCCCCGACCTGAAACTCCAGGTCCGATCAGCGCTTGTTGGCATAACTTTTCTGCCAACTCTGAGCGGTCTGAAGCCTGCTCCTGACCTGCTGGATCCGTTCGGTCGTCTTGAGCACTACATCGGTGCTCAACATGACCCTTTGGCCAACCTCGCCCCAGCATATCGGGGTCCTGCACTTCCTCCCGTACAACATCTCGAAGGGAGGTCGATCGATACTCGCATGATAGCTATTATTATACGAGAACTCCACCAAAGGAAGGTAGGTATCCCAGCTACCTCCGAAGTCTAAAACACATGCCCGCAGCATATCCTCTAGCGTCTGGATGGTCTGCTCGCTCTGACCATCCGCCTGCGGGTGAAAAGCGGTGCTGAAATGCAGACGAGTACCCAGCTCGTCATGAAACTTCTTCCAAAACCTGAAAGTGAACCGTACATCCCTGTCGGAAATCACTGAAACTGGCACCCCGTGCCGCGACACCACCTCCCGGATATAGATGTCGGCCAACTTCTCGGCCGAGATACTCTCCGGAATCGGAATAAAATGAGCGCTCTTGGTCAATCGATCGATGATAACCCAAATCGAATCCACCCCTCGCGCGGTCCTGGGAAGCTTTGTGATAAAATCCATCGTAATATCCTCCCATTTCCATAGCGGGATATCCAACGGCTGCATCTTGCCGTATGGCCTCTGGTGCTCGGCCTTGACCTTCCTGCAGGTCAAGCACCGCTCCACGTACCTTGCTACGTCCCGCTTCATGCAGGGCCACCAATAATTGGGACGAAGATCTCTATACATCTTCGTCGCTCCGGGATGGATAGAAAATATGTATTTGTGTGCCTCCTCCATCAGGATCTGGCGCACGCCTCCATGATAAGGGACCCACACCTTATGGTGAAGAGTCAATAACCCTCGGCTATCATAGTCGAAGGAGGAAACCTGCCCCACAATCCGCTCGATCTTCCGATGTTCCTCCTTCATGGCCTCCTGTTGGGCCTCCCGAATCCGCTCCAACAGCGGAGTCACCATTGTCATCCTCAGATAGATATCCCTGATCGGCGCTGCCTTGCGGCTAAGCGCGTCGGCCACGACATTGGCCTTCCCCGGGTGGTAGAGGATCTCACAATCATAATCCTTTACCACATCAAGCCACCGACGCTGCCTCATGTTTAGATTTGGCTGGTCCATGAGATACCTCAGGCTCTTGTGGTCCGTGTAAATCGTACAACGAACCCCATAGAGGTAATGACGACAAATCTTGAGGGCGAACACAACAACCCCCAGCTCCAAATCGTGCGTCGGGTAGTTTGCCTCGTGAGGCTTTAGCTGCCTCGAAGCGTAAACAATAACATGCCCTCTCTGCATCAATACTGCGCCCAAGCCCGAGATGGACTCATCACAGTACACGAAGAGATCCTCCATGCCCTCGGGCAGGGCTAATATTGGCGCCTCGCACAATCTCTGTCTCAGTGTCTCGAATGCAGCCTGCTGCTCAGACCCCCAACGAAAGACCACGACCTTCCTCGTTAGCCTCGTCAGGGGTAAGGCTATCTTGGAGAAATCCAGAATGAATCTCCGATAGTAGCCGGCTAATCCCAGGAAACTCCGAATCTCAGATGGAGACCTCGGAACCTCCCATCTCATCACGGCCTCCACTTTGGCCGGATCTACCGAAATCTCATTCTGGTTGACAAGGTGCCCAAGAAACTGCACCTCGCGCAACCATAACTCGCACTTGGAGAACTTAGCATACAAGCTCTCCCTCCTCAAAGTCTCCAGAACCTCTCGCAGATGCTCCTCATGCTGCTCTCGCGTCTTGGAGTAAACCAAGATATCATCGATAAACACTATCACAGACCGGTCTAACATCGGTCTACACACGCGGTTCATGAGATCCATGAACGCGGCAGGAGCGTTGGTGAGCCCGAAAGCATCACCACGAACTCAGAGTGGCCATAACGCGTCTGAAACGCCGTCTTCTGTACATCCTCATCTCTGACCCTCATCTGATGATACCCTGAACTCAAATCAATCTTAGAGAACCAAGACGCTCCCTGTAGTTGGTCAAAGAGGTCATCAATCCTCGGGAGTGGGTAACGGTTCTTCACTGTTACCTTATTCGGCTCCCTATAGTCTATACACATCCGATACGACCCGTCCTTTTTCTTCACGAACAGAATCGGGGCTCCCCAGGGAGAACTACTCGGTCTAATGAATCCCTTGTCTAACAGATCCTGCAGCTGTGTAGACAACTCCTGCATCTCAAGAGGAGCCAACCGATACGGTGCCTTGGCTATCGGAGTCGCACCAGGGACTAGGTCGATCCTGAACTCCACCTGTCGCTCCGGAGGTATCCCGGGCAGCTCCTCGGGGAATACGTATGCGAACTCTCGCACCACGGGCACATCGCCCACCGTCGCCCTACCCGCCTCCCGGGTATCCATAACGTAGGTGACATAACCTGCACAACCCTGCTGGAGGTAACGCCTAGCTCTCGCTGCTGAACATAAAGCTGGTCCTCGTAGTAGCCTCTCGCCCTGAATTACCAACTCTCCCCCACTTGGGGTCCTGATCTGCACCAACTGTTGCGCACAGTCAATCACTGCCCCGTTGGGGCTCAGCCAATCCATACCGATAATAACCTTGTTCCCCCGCAAAGGTATGGGAACCAGATCTACCAGGTAATGCTCCTCAAACAGTCGTAGGATGCAATCTCGGTAAACCTCCGACGCTCGTACCGACCGGTCGTCCGCAATCTCGACCTCTAGAGGGCAATCCAGCATGCCCGAAGACTCGGGAAACTTCTTGCTAAGCGTAAGAGAAACAAATGATCGCGTGGCACCCGAATCAAACAATACCTGAACTGGGATACCGTTCACATGGAACGATCCTAAACAGTGCACATACATAACATATCAAGATCACAGCGCCATATCATAAAAGCATAAGAAAGGAACCATACCCGTCACTACATCAGGTGCAGCGCGTGCCTCCTTGGTTGTCAACTGAAATGCTCGGCTCCGCACCACTGGAGCCTCTGTCTTGGCCTTCCGGCCATCTGCAACCCGCGCTGTCGGTGAGACCGGCGCCACTGCTGGCGCCGTTGCTGACGCTGCTGACAATCTCGGGCAGTTGGCCTTTTTATGGCCCCTCTGATTGCAATGGAAGCAAATCAGGTCTGTCATCTGTACCACAGGAGTAGGGGTGGTACAATCTCTGCCAAAATGCCCAATCTTGCCACACTTATAGCAGCCTGAACCCGGTCCAGTGCGGCAAGCTCCCTCGTGTGACCGACCGCATTTCCCACAGCGGTCCCACCCAGACTGGCCTTTCGGCCTACCATCAGATCCCTTGGGCTTCTTCCCCGAAGCCCCCGTCGTCAGCCCCTCCGCTGCCTTCCTTTTCCGGATGTGCTCCAGATCAATCTCCCTCTCCCTAGCCCTGGAAATCATAGAATCCAGGGTAGGGCAAGCTGAGAAACTGACATGCTCCCGGATGTCAGCTCGTAACATATCATGGTAGCGGGTCCTCCTCATGTCCTCATCACCCGCATACTGGGGCACCAACAATGCCCTCTCCCGGAACTTGGCAGTGATCTCCGCCACAGTCTCCGTAGTCTGTCTCATGTCCAAGAAATCTCTGGCCAGCTGCTGAAGCTCCACAGCTGGCGCAAACTCCGCCCTGAATCTGGTCACAAAGTCTGACCAGGTCATAGCCTCAACAGCCGAGGCTCCCAATGAGTCACCAACAGACTCAACACCCTGCTGCATATCTCGCCTTCGACCCCTCGGGGCAGAAGCTGGTCAGCTGCGCAGACTCGATGTCTGCGATCCATCTCCTAGCAGCAATGGGGTCTTTCACCCCATGGAAATCCGGCGCACTGCTCCCTCGGAAATCCGTAAAGGACAGTGTGCGCGTACTCGTCTGGCTATACGCCATATCACTCCTGAATGCCCGGAGGCGATCCTCCATCAGCTCAACAATCCCTTCCTTGATCGACCCGAAAATGACCGGGGTCGACTCAAGAATGCCTCTCGTGATCTCAGACGCGATGAACTCGTGTAGCCTGTCATCAACCTGCTCGGATCCTGCACCCGAGCCCGATCCCGATCCTGATCCGGAACCTCCTGCTCCATGTCGTGTGGTCACCATGCTGAAAACACACGCATAAATGTCAGGATCATACATACTTCCAAGAGGCCTAACAGACTTTCCAAGGTTCCCGGTTCCATCTAGGCCCTCCTTGATTCGAGTACGGATCCTCTGCTTCCAGTAGTACGGGCCTATACTACCTTCCACATCTATCTGTGCTTTCCTCAAGGACTGCTTCGACTTCACCAAGTCCCTTTCACCGATACCCCTTTCCACTGACCTCATCCTAGGTTTTCCTAGTGCACTCTCCGACCTACCCTCCGCCATCAGCTGCACTAGGAGTTCCCACCACTTCCCCCTAACTAACTTGCGGATACTGTTACATATTCGTTCCTTAGCTAGTTGAAGGTGGCCAGAACCCCCATAGCACAAAGCAAGCAGCATTCGAGCATTGGGTAACCAAATCAGGCATAACCTACACAGGCCATCCTACTGCTGACTAAACAGTCCTAGCATACAGCTCATACAACAGGTATATAAGGCATCCTCCTAGATCCTTAGCCCTAACTAGCATGCAATTCTCAGAATCATATATCAGGCACACAAGGTATCCTCCTAGATCCTTAGTCCTATTCTAGCATGCAGTTTTCTGAATCAAAACCATATAGCATAACATATCAAGTATGGGTATCTTGGGGAAAACTTACTTGAGCCCGGTCGGTCGCATGCAACACACACTTCGTCTTTCTTAAAATCCTTCCATTTAGATTTTAGAAAACCATTTTTCCTTGTAAAAACCTTTTAGCCCCTCAGTTTGAGTCCAGACACCCCCGAGGGTGTGTCCGAATCCCTCAAACCAGGGCTCTGATACCAACTTGTAACATCCCAATTTTCAGGTCCAAAAATTTCTTTTTAATTAACCAACACATAAAAACATTCGTAAGAAAATACTGCGAAAACACATCATCTCATAAAACAATGCATCATGTCTGAAAACCCAAGCCATAGAATAATAACATACCAGAGTACAATCCCAGAAAACTCCATGCGGAAACCATATGTGTGTGTGATGCGATGCTACGCCGCCGGCTCCTTCCCCTTAGACGAAGAGGTACCTGAAACCAAAACCGAAACCGTAAGCACAAAGCTTAGTGAGTTCCCCCATCATACCACATACCATACAATATCATCGGTATCTCTCAACCGGTAATCATCATCGGTATCTTTCAACCGGTAACCAACATCGGTATCTTTCAACCGGTAATCGTCATCGGTATCTTTCAACCGGTAACCATCATCGGTATCTTTCAACCGGTAACCATCATCGGTATCTTTCAACCGGTAGCTGTCATCGGTATCTTTCAACCGGTAACTGTCATCGGTATCTTTCAACCGGTAAGTGGGGACTATCCCACCCCCTACCACTAGCATACAACAGCAAGGTACAATCATACAGTCAGGCATATCCGGGTACTGACCTACCCCACGGCCCTAAGGACCGTTGTCAGGGATCCTAATCCCTACTATACACGTAACATATCATGCAGATAATACTCGTGACCAAAGCACATAACCAAACCAAGATAATTATCACAAAGACAATCATCTTACAAATACTCCTCTTTGGTGGGCCGGCATTGTGGCCTTAGACCCACCCCTACTGGAAGGTAACTCACCTCGATGTCGTGCAGTGTTTGAATTATCCTCAGCGCAAAGTCGACTCCTCTCGACTCCTCGATCCCTACATCACGACCTTCAAGTCAACACACAGTCAGTACAATCCTAAACAGGGTCAGTCCAAGTCTAGTCAAAGTCAACTTCAAGTTGACCCGACTCGCCGAGTTGGGCCGTCAACTCGCCGAGTCCCTCCCCCTTTACTCGTGCTTATCCACGACCCGACTCGTCGAGTTGGGCCGTCAACTCGACAAGTTCCTCCCTCACATGCACATCGCATGAAACTCATCCGACTCGCCGAGTTGATGAACAACTCGTCGAGTTCATCTTCATCTGATGAACAAGTTCTGTCCTCGACTCGCCGAGTTGATGAACAACTCGTCGAGTTCATCTTCATCCTTAAGAAAATTGCCTTGGACTCGCCGAGTCTGTTCTAGCACTCGTCGAGTCCCATGAACTCCAGGTCTAAAATTACGTCCAATACATTGGGTAACTCTTCATGTCCGATTACAACCCTTCTAACACTCAACTGGGTTCCTTTGACTCTCAACAGATATGAGGCTTAAAGCCTCGGACTCGTCGAGTCCAAGAACGGACTCGCCGAGTCAGTCATGTCCACACTCTAAATCCTTGAATTCTGATGTACAACCTTTGATCAAAAGATAGATCCAAGCTTCTATAATCGATCTACCACGTAAAGTTACAAACTTTACGTGCTTGCATGGGACCTTGAGCTCAAAAAGACATAAAACAAGCTCTTAAGATGCATGGGGCCTTTCATGGGTGCAAAAGCAGTCCCCAACTGCCTTGTGACTCCTTTAATAACGTGATTCTGAAGCTCTAACCCCCAACCATGTTTGCAATCATGGTTGGCCATCAAAAGTGGCTTATATAATCCCTAAATCTCCCCAAAAAGGGATCTAACAAATGAAAGAGCAAGGTTACAGCTTTTTACCTTCAATAAACTGTAGAAGGTGCACAAACTCGGGTTCCCTTGGTCTTTACTTGCTTCCTCAAGCCTTTCTCCTTCCTTCTTAAGACCACAAGCACCAAAATCCACCAACAAGGCTTAGATTGCTTCAATAACGGCTAGGGTTTCAATGAGAGGTGTTTTGGGAGCATAAGGGACGTTGTGGCCGACATAACATTGTTTAAATAGGGTGCAAACCCTCGGATTAGGGTTTTTGTCCAGTCAGAGTCTACTCGTCGAGTCCGGGACCCGACTCGACGAGTCCATCACTTAAATACCGCGCCTCATCCCGCTTTTACTCGGCGAGTTGGTCCTTCAACTCGCCGAGTCCAAGGCCAAAAATGCAAAAATACTTAAATAAAAATACATACCAAGAACCAGGTACTACAATTTCTTTCCGCATTCACATGCAGGAAAGAGAGTATCATTGCTGAACTTGAGGATTAGAAGACCTCGGACGAGTTCTCCGGTGACAAATTGTTGATGCATCTGAAGTTGAGATGAGATAGCTTGCGGTGCCATAGCCAGCTGACTTCGGATACTGCTTTGGATAGGAAGCATAACTGCAATTTGCCTATGATCAGAGAGACGTCCAGAGGATACATAGTACCTTCGGATCTGGATTTGATCAGACACGTGCTCCTATCGCTTGTCATTACATAGCAAAATTGGTCATCAAATTCAACTCGATGTCCTGCTTTACATAGTTGGCCAACACTGATGAGATTGTGTTTAAGGCTTTCTACATAAGCAACCTTTTGAATAGAGAAGTTTCCCGTAGTAAGAACACCATAACCTCGGATTATCCCATTCGCATTGTTGCCGAACGTGACATTTCCACCGTTGCAAATTGGCCTGAAATCCCGAAGGTATTCTAACCTTCCGGTAATGTGCAAGGAGCAGGCACTGTCGAGTAACCATTCTTCTTCTTGTTCCTCCTTGCACAAGGCCTGAGAATTACACGGTTAGTTTAGGCATCCAAACTAGTTTGGAGCCTGGGACAAAAGATGAGTTTCTGATTGATGCATGAACCGAGGTTGCAGGAACTGGTTTCGTGTCAACTTTTAATCCTAGTCATGGGTGTTTGTGAGTTTTTGGAGTGTTGCGATTTTTAGAAAAGTTATGAGGTTTCTGAAAAGAACTATATTTGACATGAGATGAACCATTTTGACAACTACATTGACACTGACACGCTGACATTTTGTCTTTTACTCTGACAGCTTGTTTGGTCAGCGGTCTAAATGATGAGGTAGTCTTGTGACCAGTCCGAGAGTGGTAAGATCTAACATTGATGCTGTTGGAATTTGAAAAGGTTTGTTTCGAAAAAGATTTAGCACGTGTAGATGTTTTGGACCTTTTTCTTGGGTTTGCTAAAATACCCTTCCACTTGTTAAAATTTTGATGTGATTTCAAAAGTGTTGGAGTGGGTAAGATACCCTTCCATTTTGGATCATCTGAGGAATAGATTTGAAAACCATTGCTTCGAAAAGACTTTACTTTCTTTTGGGTTGTGTCAGATGAATTTGGAATGACTGTTGAAACTATACATTCCTTTTTGTATGTTTTCTTGATGGGAGAGTTTTTTGAAAAATAGTGCGAGAAAACAAACTTTTCTGGACTCTTAGATTTTGGAAATCTGATATGCCTTTTGTTTTTAGAAAAGATTTGTCGATTTGTGCCTCGGGATCGAATTTCCTCTTTGAAAGCCTTTTTAGCTAAGGTTTTTGGAGAACCGCAGTCATTGGTGTTCAGCTGCGTTTTCCTGGAAACCTTTGAAATTTTTTGAAAACGAGGGCTAGAGTCATCCGAACTGGAAGATTCAGGGTTTTGAGAGCATTGACCCACTTCAAAATTTTCTATGGGTAGTTCATCATGAATTGGCTGAAGAGTCACAGAGCTTTTGATTGAGGACTGCGGTAAGGATGATTTGACTACCGCAGAGTAAGACTGAGTTGGGACTTCTGTGGGATTTTTGTGGGACTTCTGTGGGATTTTTGTGGGACTTCTGTGGCTCATGACTGCAGCGAGAGACACTGCGGTCTGAGGGCAGAGATGGGAAGTTCTGTGAGACTTCAGGACTCTCAATGACATTTTCTTCATCAACAACTGATGAAGTCTGAGAATTTGGATAGATTGTGCCACAGATAGGAGTTTGATCACTTGTGTGACCCGAAACCTCAGGCACAATTTCCTCAATGACACAGTTATTACTTAGATTATGAAGTCTATCGAAGTGTGTTCTGATGTCTTCGGGAAAGGTCTTGTTATTGACTGGGAAATGAAATTCTCGGTCCGGAGGGACATACAGTCGATCTTTGTTAAACCGGGGTGAGGAATCCTTTGCGGTAGGATATCCATTGGACCAACCCCAATTGTATGTATTGTCCACAGTCCCATTATTCACCAAATTTTCAATAGCTTCACTTTCATTGAACAAATTTTCTATTAATAGATTTAAGCGTATAATCTCACTCTGAGTTAAATCTCTTTGGTTCAAAGCTATCTCTAGTTGTGTTTCACTCAACATTCTTGCATCTTTTTCTAACTCTAAGTCCCTTTCTGACATATCCATTTTGAGTCTTTTATTGTCCAGTCGTCCTCTTACATGAAACATCTCTTGGGACGCTATGTTCTTCTCATCTAGAGCTTTGTTATAGTCTGTAAGGACGGCAGCACATGTGTCATTAAGATTGTCTATGAATGGTTGACAGTCATGCATGCTATAGTTTAGAGTTTGAATCATGAGTTTTACCTGTTCGACGATGCTTAGAGTTCCATCCTTCGCCATGTAGCAGTAGTTCTTTTCCAGCTTTGTAGACCCATCGACATCCGCAGTTGCCAGCATGCAGATCTTGCCTTTTCCTTTGACGTTGCTGATGGCTTCTTCTTCATCTCCGGATGACCAAACTTGATGGTCTCTTTTTACATGGGCTACGTATGCCCTTGCCTTTCCTTTTCTGCCAATTCTTGAGCCATTCGCAGGTAGAATTGTCTGTCTTTCACTATGTTAGCTTTGCAATATTTTGCAAAATGATTTTCCTTGTTGGACTTGTGACAAATTACAACATCATTTTTGTCTTCTGAGGGAGTACCGGAGTCCGTGGTTTGGATGGACTACGGTGCCTCCTTGGGTTGAGTATTTTGAGATTGCGATGGTGGATGAGAACTTTTGGGATATCTAGAATGGTTATTCTGCGGGTTGAAGTTACGGTTGAATGGAGGTTTGTTGAACTGCCGATTCTTACAAAAGGAAGGAGGTGGTAGCCGGTTGAACTGTTGGCTAAGAGCAAGTGGTCCTCCGAAGTCAGCATAGTCTCTGAGTTAGCTTTGTATGACTGCGGAGGAGTATCATACGAGGGAGAGTAGGATTGATTATGTGGAGCTTGTGCTATAAGAGCAAGTGGTCCTCCGAAGTCAGCACAGTCTTTGAGTACGGTGGATTCTTGTGCTTGCAGTTCCCCATAGAGCTTGTAGAGAGACAAAGAATGAATCTTTATGTCCCCTTGAACTATCATTTTAGCAGTAGTCCAATGTCTTCCCAAACCATTGAGAAACTGAAGGTTTGTTTCATGGTTACTGCGGATGGTGCCAGCATTAGATAACTTAGTGACTATCAGGTTGAACCTTTTGAAGGAGTCTTCTAAACTTTCGTCAGGATGAGCTTTGAAATTGTTGAACTCATTGAGTGCAGTTGTGAGCTTCTTAACTTGAGCTTGTTCTGAGCCCTCATATAAGTTCTTGAGAACTTCCCACATCTCTTTTGCTGAATTGCAGTTTATGATAATATCGAAGTTGTCAGGAGCAACTCCACAAGAGATTTCATAAAAAGCAACAACATCATTTTCCATTTTATCGAAGTCATCTTTAGTGGGACGGTTCATGACTGGTTGACCTCTTCCTAGTCTGGTTGTGGCTCCGTCAGTTTGAACTGGTGTAAGAACAGGGACATGTGGTCCTTCTTCTACGGACCGCCATACATCTCTACCAAGTATCCTTAAGTATCTTTCCATTCGCTGAGACCAGTGATGATATTCATTTGCCATCAATATTGGGGCTCGATTAGAACCACCAACACTGTTGGAAACATTTAGAGATAATGCTTGTGCCATATTTCCTTGTTTTTTTTTTGAAAAGTTTTTTTTTTTTGTTTTTTTTTAAGAAATGAGCTTCAGTGGTATAGAAGTCCTTTTGAAAATCAGAGTTTTGCTTCAAAAAGCAACCACTATGGCTCTGATACCAATTGTTGAGAGAAAAACTTGAGACATACTTGAACAAACGTTAGAGCAAGTATAGTTGAGGAATAGTTTATCTGAAAGGATCTAAAAGCTCAATAATAATAATAAGTTAATAAGTTAGATAATTAGAGAGTTAGTTGCGGAAATGTAAGGAAATATAAATGACAACAAGTGTTATATCAAGTATACACATAAGTTGATTCTTAACAAGGAATGCATTCAGACCAAGTTAGTAAGTGAGATCAAACTTAGTGATTTAGTCACGAATGACTTGCTCCGAAGAGAGATAATATTCAGTTATATTCAAGTGAACTTTGAGAGTAAGAAAGAGATGAGAGCAATAGCACAAGATATGATATTCAAGATGCGTAATCAGAGAGATGTAAGATATTTATATTGAATAGGAAGGATTGAGCTCCATATATAGAGACTCAAATATTACATTGGTTCAACTATCTATGCGTAGCCATGCAAGGCATACTGGACAATAGAGAGTACTTTAACAAAAGTAGATAAAGAGCTAAACTAAGAAAACTAGATAGTGAACTGCGGTTGATGATGACTTCGGATGAGGTTGCTGAAAAGAGATGATTGCGGATCTTTGAAGGCTGCGGTAGACCAAGTTTAAGAGGGTCACTTTTATGATTCAACAAAATAAATGAGATTTTCGTACAATGTGTTATTAGAATTATGCAATTTTAAATGAAAATTTTACTTGAAAATTTACGGTGTTACAAGTAGGTATCATAACCTTGGTTTGAGGGATTCGGATACACTTTCGGGTATGTCTGGACTCAAACTGGGGATTTGAGAAAAAATTTCATAAGAAATGATTTTTCTAAAACGAGCAAGAGTTTTAAGAGAAAACGAGAAGGAGCGGTGTGTACAATCAGCCAGAGCCCGAACGGTGATTTCCCAAAGTACCATTACTTATTTGTGTTATGAGTTATTACTGGGATATTAGTAATGCATGCTAGGAGATAGGCTAGGTATTTCATATTTTAGGGCTAGATTTGCCTGATTTATGATGCCTTAGCCTAGGAATTTTCCTATCGGTGATGTGCTTTAAGTATGTGCGGAATAAGAGTATCCAGCATGAATATTTCAGATATGGAGCTTTGAGTAGAGGAGTAATCTAGGAGAGATACCTAGATGAGCATTAGAGGAGCCTGCTGAAAGAGTAGTTAGATACCTGCATGGGGTAGAGTTGTTTGAGTTCGGTGACACCTTTTGAGTATGACTAGAGCAGATAGAGTGGTAACCTAGAGTGGTTTTGTGTGCGGGTGGAGATTATTCGATGCCCGAATATTGCTTTCTTCATGCTTTGTGGAACTCTCGATGATGGGAGTCAGCTACTAAGTGAATATGACGATATTCAGGAGGTCGATGGCTGGCATCATAAGGAGTTCTTCAGCAGCTGATGGCAGAGAAGTGTGAGAACCTAGGAAGAGCCTAGGGAGTGCCTTAGTCAGATGAGTACGTTGATAGATTAGAGTATTTTCTGGGGAGCGACCAGGTTTAACGAGATTGGTGATCGAGAAGGTTGAGCAGATACTTAGGAAATCTGGGACGATCCTTGTAGAAAGTATGGGTATGTGTGGCAGGTAGTATGGGCTCGTACTACTGAAAGCAGAGGACCCGTACTCGAAACAGGGAGAGTTCCAGAGGTTCTAAGTAACAGATTGAGAGGAGATAACATGGTTCGAGTACCATGACTCCTGGTGGGTAAGTGCTTCTGGTTTTACCAGTTATCCCGTTGTGATTGATTAGACTGAGATCAGATGTGATAGAGTGTGGGGCCAGAGGGCCATGTTGAACGAGTTTCAAGGGAGCATACCTTGATAGGGAAATCGAGATAGTTTCTGAGAGATTTTTGGTGAGATGCCAGTTCGAGTCGCAAGATTCAGGGATGAGTAGAGATGGTGTTTTATGGAGGATTACGGTCTGAGTTGAGCAATCGGCCAATAGTGGAGACGTCAGTTCCGATGACCAGAGTCGTGCTATTTCCTTTTCCTGTGAGAAGCAGAAGAGCCTTTGAGTTTCAGTTTCTGAGTTGAAGGTAAACCCTGTGGGGTAGCATTGGTTGCGATCTTTCACCAGAGCATTTGGGCAGTATGTCTGCCGCAAGGTAATATTCTAGTATGAGAGGGTCATTAGTGGGGACTGAGATGGTCAAGGACAAGGATATGCCCTATTTGAGTATAGTAGGGCATATGTTAGCAATAGTGTCGGGTGATCAAGAGGAGTATATTGGGGCGGTGGCTCTCATCGTCTATGGTGGATATCGAGTGTGTGAGTAAGGTCTCTGCTATCATGATAATTCCCATGATGGGACGTTGGTTGGGGAGTCGAAGATGAGGAGTGTGATAGTTCATTAATTTTCAGACCAAGAGTTATGACTACTACGTGACAGTTGAGATGTCTGGTAGTGTGTCAGTATGAGATTTGAATGACGTTCGGAGACTGGTCGAGGAATCAGAAGCGAGGTGCGTAATAGTGCATTATTTCCAGATTGAGAGTCAGGACTGTGTCGGAACATTCGGAGTATATTACGGTGTGTCGGTCTGAGGCATTCAAGAAGACTAGGAGCAGTCACGTTTGGATGTTTTCGACGATTTTATCTGAGATTCGGGATGTTGTAGTTTCTTTCTCCCTATCGGGAATATCATCGAGTGTTCTATGGTACTTTCCAAGAGTAAGTGTGATGTACCCGGTGAACCAGTCTGTAGAATAAATGGTTGGTGTGCCAAATGGTGATGGTTCGAGCCCTGAGTGGGGGAGAACCGGGTATTTTATTGAGAGTATCAAAGATTTCTTCAAGAGCGGTTAGAGGCCTGGATATAGTGACATGTGGTACGGATACCTGAGACCAGGGTTATTGGTGGTCGAGGCAAGGTGCAGAGCGAGATAATGCATGTTGTACGTGTTCAGGAAGGGATGAGTGTCTCCACGGCAGGTGGCCGTTGGTCGGAGACCTTGTGGTGGTTAGGAATTTTTCAAGGTTGTAATGGTAAATTCGAGGTGGTTGGCTCGTAAGGATAGTTTCGGCGGTTGACAATCTCTAGTTCAATGTATGGGTTGTTATATGCACTTTGGGAAGGATAGAAGTTGATTGGGTAACCAACTTCAGGGTCGGTATGTGTATTCTTTCATGGGTTTTGAGCAATAAAGGAGGGAGTTTCGGATTGTCGTCAACGTATTCTGAGTCATTGACGATTCCTCCGTGTTTTAATTGAGAGTTGGAATATTCCGAAGTTACGAGTTGTGTGAGAGGAGATCAGTTGTGAGATTCTGAAGGATGCATTGTTGTATCCGAATATGATGTCGGAAGTAGGAGATCGGTGGTTGAGGCAAGACATCGTGAGGTTCTGTGATGATGTACTGAGGTATCCGAGTAGAATGCCCTGAATTTCGGATTATTTTGAGACTTGAGTTATGATATCGCAAATGGAGTATCAATTGACTATGGTTCCAGCGGGAGCCCTTCAACTAATTTTCGTCAAATGAGGGTATCCAAGAATGTGAATTGCAGCGAGGAAAAGTGTTGGTCTAGACGGTTGTCGTTAGGAATGGTGATGCCTAAGTTGGGTGGGTGGGTGTACCCATCTATGTTGAGCCATGGAGTATTCGATAGTGAACTCTGTGGGGTGATGACTCGAGGGGGAGATTGTGGGGTGATAAGAGGGTGAGTGGATCCGAGTGGGAGTAATCACTTCGGATTATCAGGGAAAAACTATGGAGTGAGCCATGGCGAGTCCGTGCGAGAGAGTATTGTGATACTACGGGGAGTTGTAGTGTTCACCAGTCAGCGAGAGAGTGTTGTGATACTGCGGGGAGCCGTAGTATTCATGAGTCAGTTAGAGAGTGTCGTAGGCCTGTGGGGAGTCGTAGCCTTCACGAGTTAGTGAGAGGGAATGTTATGATACTACGGGGAGCTGTATTATTCGCTAGTCAGAGCATGATGCGGAAGAGTTTTTAGGCTTGGGTAGCCTTATTCTTTGAGTTTCGGGAACCTGGTGGTCGGACCAGGGGCGGGACTGGGGTCTCCATATTTATCGGGAATCGTTACATTCTGAGTTAAGTTGTGGTTATCACAATCGAAAGCAATTGGGGAAGTGATGTACGCATAAGTTGCGGGTCATGGGTCATGAGTTGAGTGCTTCATTGGGACGAGTGGTTCCAATTCTGTGTCGGACCAGACTCTCGAGTTTGAGTTTAGCTTTGGTGGTGAATTGAGTAGGCGAATGAGATTCCAGATTCAGAGATGGGTTCCATTTTGAGGGGTATTGTGTGTCATCTGATGTCTTAGACCTGAGTGGGTCAGTTCGTTTGTATGGGAAGGACCGCGAGACGCATGGAACTAATGAGTAGTATGCGGCAGAGGTCGAGGGTGAGACGATTTCAGTTGGGATTGTAGTACTCGCTTGGGGTAAAGCGAACCTCGTGACTTGTGCGTCATAATAGGCCGAGATAGTTGTTGTGAGAAGGAAGTCAGTGATACGTTTTGAGGCGTACAAGGGGTAACCTTTGGAGGTTCAACTGTGGGGTCGGGAGTTGACCTGGTGCTTTGTGTTGACATGGATAATTGAGAGGGAGCTGGGGCTTATGATTGTTGGATATCAGAGAATACTTTTGAGCGAGCATGATCATTTTCTTATGTCTGAGGATAGGGTGTCGAGAGTTCTTTGTTCAGATGGGTTTCGATTGCGGTTCATGGGATGGGTCTCTGGTGTAATGTGACCCTTTCGTTCCTTGGAGTATGATATGGATTGTTTAGTATGTCTGGTATGAGTGATCGGTGGCAAAAAAAATTTGGGCTTTGACTTGTTTCTATCAGTCGCTACGAGAGAATCAAAGGAGCAATGAGTTTTCAGGGTCCGTTATTCGAGTAGCGAATAACATGATGATAGCTTAAGAGGGCGGTCGGGCAGTAAGACAGGCCACTAGAGTTTTCAAATTCTGGTGAGTAAAAAGGGGCATCGTGGCGGCAGAAGGGTATGTCCTCTTCCGGGTTTCAGAGTTCTTGTTTGGTTTCAGGTGTCTATGGAGGAAGTTAGTTGTGTGGTTTGAGATCCTTTGGTGGTACCTTTCGGGTTGTTGGGGTTCAATCTATGTGGCGTTGAGAAGCGATTTCGAGGGCGAAATCTAATTCAAGTGGGGGATAATTGTAACATCCGGATTTTCGGATACATTAAATGTGTGTTTAACCTTGAGAATTATAGAGTGACTCGACGAGTCGTGATTCCGACTCGCCGAGTAGGGCCGAGTTGTCAGCGTGGATTTAATGAGTGGACTCGACGAGTCAGAGAGCTGACTCGCCGAGTAGGTGCTGGGCAGAGAAACCCTGATTTTCGGGGATTGGGTCCTATTTAAAGGCACTTATAGCCTCATATGCGGCTACACTTCCTTGAGAACAAACCCTAGACGGCCTTTGAGCTTTGAGAGAGAGTGCTTGGCTAATTGTGAGTGTTTGGTGCATCTTGTGAAGAGGAGAAAAGAATTCCAAGCCAAGGGTTAAGACGGTGCTGCTAGATCTGAGATTTTTCCTCTTCAGAGCTTCTGGGAAACGATTAAAGCTTGCACATTTCTCATTATTTTGTATATATCTTGTGATTTTATGAATCTAGGGTTTTTTCACCCAAATATGAGGACCTTGAGTATTTTATGTTCATTGAGAGGGTTGAACTTCAGATCTGGACCATGTGAGGTCCCTAGAGTCCAAAAGTCCCTGCTTTATCCAACCAAAATAGTGATCTTGAGTGAAAAACCCTTTTTGAGTTGTGTTTTGGAATTTTAAGCTCAAAGTGCCATGCATGAACGTAAAGCCTGTGACTTTACGTGATTGATGAGCCTTAGGAGTGCAAATCTAGAATTTAGGAAGGTTCTCTGCCTTGAAAAAGACTGAATGAGATGAGTCTGAATGGACTCGCCGAGTCTGAATGGACTCGCGATAACTCGGTGAGTTGGGGGTCAACTCGACGAGTTGAGCTGGACTTTCTTGAGACTTCTAAGGAACCGAGGGGACTCAACAAGTCGCAAGAGTGCACTCGACGAGTCAGGTCAAACATGGACTGTTGACTCGAGTTTGACTTATGTTGACTTTAGGGTTTGGTCAACATGAGTAATGGAGACCATGGAGGGGTAAAATGGTCTTTTATCCAATTCAAGAGTTAGAGAGAGAAGAATAACATTTGGTTACTTAGAATCGAGGATCGAGTATTAATTAGAGATATTTACCCTATGTGTTAGGCAGTGGCCAGTTCGAGATTCGAGTTCAAGGATAATTGCTTGTTGCTTGCAAGGTGAGTCTTCTCAGTATACTTTACCTAGAGTGGTATCTATGTGTGACCAGAGGGTCTTATGTGTTTATTTGAGTACTGTGATATTACTGCATTATGTCTGTGTGATTTATGTTATGTGTTAATCAGAGTATACAGATTTAGGACCGGAGGGTCCATAGAGTTAGGACCGGAGGGTCTATCAGAGTTGTGGGACTGGAGGGTCCCACTGAGACACATTGACCGGAGGGTCTTACAGAGTTATAGCCTCGAGTGGCTAATTTGTTGCATGTGGTATTTTGGGGAACTCACTAAGCTTCGTGCTTACCGTGTTATGTGTTATGTGTTTCAGGTTTCTCAGGATCGCGGGAAGGCACCGGCTTGATTGTACACACCAGTGAAAGAGTTATGTTTTGAGGATCCTGGATTAGAATCAAACAATTATGGAGTTGCGATTTGTAAATTAAATAAATGAGATTTTCGTACAATGTGTTGTGAGAATTATGCGATTTTAAATGAAAATTTTACTTGAAAATTTACGGTGTTACAACAAAAATCTGTTAAACAGTCTAATAAATGTTCATGTTCTTGTGCTTGTGGAAGTTCCTTGAAACAAACTTCATTTGGACAAGGACCAAGTCACAATCTTATTTATTTGAAAAGACAGACTTGTTTTAACTGTGGGACTCCCGGTCACATTGCTAGAAATTGCCCACGTCGTTCATATGTTCCCTACTATGAACAAGGTTAGCAGAACGTACCAAGGGGGAGATCTTCCAAAAGAAATCCTTTGAGGTCACATTCACGCAATGGTGATTGGAATGCTAAAAAGGCCAAAAATCAGACTCACAAGGACAAAAAGGGCATGTCGGATAAGAAGCCTAATTCGAGAGATGGTTCTGCCAAACCGAAATCGGTGAGGTCGAATTCATCTCAAGGAATGTCCTCTATCTCACACTTGCGATTCAAGTCTAAATCAAAAGGTAGTTCCATTTCAAAATCAAGTGTTGAAGCACCCATTTGGTTAAACATTAAAATGCTTAAACCTAATTACCAATGGGTTCCCAAAGGTCACATTTCAAAATCGTCCAAAAGTCCTATAACTTCTTTATGTTCTTTATCTGATAAACATGATATGTCATGGGAAAGAGTATTTTGTGTAGATAGTAATGGTAAACCCAATTTCAAAATGGACTAGATTCCAAAAACCAACTGATCCCGCACTCTGTGTCGGAGCAGGTATAGAGGAATATCATCAGACTTCGGTATGTTGATAGTGGCTGTTCCAGGCACATGACATGAGACATCTCTCAACTACATGACATTCAGAACTTTAATTGAGGGTATTTGTCCTTTGCGGGAAGGAAGAAAGAAAAGATCACAAATGGGGACCATATTTAACGGCGTGATGAATTTTGAATATGTTAACTTCGTTCCGGAATTGAAACACAGCTGAGGCTGAATACATTGCTGTATTTGCGTGCTATTGTTAGATTATTTGGATGCAACTTTAATTGCTGAATTACGGTTTGAATTTTCTCGATACTCCTGACTTTTCTTAAAATGATTCGTTTTGAAGACTAAAAGTTTTTTTTGTTTTGTACATTTTGTATTTTATTTTTGTTTTAGTTAAATTTGTTCATATTTTTCCTCTATGCACAAATTAAAGAGGGGGGGGGGGGGGGTGGGATTAAAACCAAACAAAAATCATAAAATTCAAAAATTCAAAAAATATGTTTATTTCGGTTTTTATTTCTTTTTCAAAAAAATCAAAAATCCAAAAATATTTTTACTATTTTTAGCGTATTTTAATTTTATTTTTATTCTTAGTTATTTTTATTGTGTGCTAAGTTTATTTTATTTTTATTTTTATCTCAAATTTTTCATTTGTCTTAAAACGCGAATTCAAAAGAAGAAGAAACTCAAGGAGACTGTGTCGGAATTTTCTGTGCTAAAATAGATCTTGAAAGGAATTGACGGAATTACACTTCACACTATTTTCACAAGGAATTGAAGGCATGAAATCATACAAGTTGTCAGTTAGGCAGCTTCTCTCTAAGAACTGTCGTATTTAAGGAATTGAAAGTTTGAAACTATATAGATTGTCAAAATTGGTCTTGTCAGTTATCTTTACCTAAGAACTGTCACAACACTAGTGTGATTCACCGAACCGGGAAATAGATATTGCTGAACATCTCGCCCAGGGTCTTCACAATCTCTTTGTCATGCAAAACTGCGGAGACTCAAATGTATTCTCGGATACATTTTTCGCAGGTAGGGAATTAACGGTATTGGCACTAGGGTCATGCACCTCTCAACGCATGATTATCGTTGAACGTCACGCCAAAGGGCCTTGACCTCGTGTCATGCTAAACTGTGGAAATATGTCTTCAGGTATTTTTGTCACAGGATGGTTTTGTGAGTTATTCCTAATTAACTCTCACTGGCACTAGAATGGTACACTCAGCTGAGATTCAGAAACCATTGAACGTCTCGCCAAGGGCCAAGTTAACTTGTTAACTTGAAAAACTGTATTGAGATCTTTGATCTAGGATATGCAGGGGCTTACATAAAAAATAGCCATGAGTAGTTCTCTGATACTCAACAAATCGCAGTGCGTTCCTCCATTTTCACACAGATACTGTGAGTAGTCTCCATCTTAGCCAAGGCTAGGTCCTTGAACAACTGTGGTGAGAAAGGTTTGTATGACTCTATGATCCACATGGACTTTTTAGTCATGGTTACTTTTCAAGACACATCCGTGATCAACAAAGAATATGCATTCGAAGGAACAAGAAGTGAAGATTATTTTTCAACACCCAACCTTTCAACCCCAGAAGCAACGTGAAGCTGTATTTGAAGTTATGTGTCGAATTAGCATTGAATCCTCCTCAATCAATTTGCTGTTATCTATGAACTTGCTGAAGTGATCCAAAAGAATCGGTCTCTCTGTAATTATATCTGAAGTATTTCAAAGCTAAAAGGGCTGATTTTCAAGAACCTATACAAGAAGCCTCCATACCAAATGTGCGGTTAAAGTTAAATTTTTCAAAGGAAGTCCAACTGCTCAAGATAAAGCCATTCATGTAGAAATTCATATGTTCATCTTGAATTTGTAAAGAAATCAAAGAAAAAAGCTGAAAGTCAAGAACAAAGAGAAGATTGAAAAGAAAAGAAAGCTATAAACCAAGGGGGAGATTGTTAGGACATGATTTGTGGTTTATACTTTACTTTTGATAGCTTTTAGAGTTTTCGTTCTAGGACCGAAAACACCATGTTTTTGGTGGTGTTTGGACCGAAATATCCATGTCATTTCGGTGGGCTTAATGATGCTTTCGGTCAGCTTGGGCTTGGGCCTTTTAAGGCTTTGTACTAGGTTTGTATAAATAGATTTTCAGCCGTTTAGGAGTTCTAGTTGTTCATCATTATTGTATTCGGTTATTAAGTACTTCTTGGTGTACCAGACGATTTCAAGTAATAAATCGTGTGCATTAAGATTTATTTGTGTGTTCTTGAATCACTATCTGATTTATATTACGCATTCTTTAGATTGTTTGATTGATATCGTATTGATCTAAGTGTTTTGGTACTTACAGTTTAGATGATGTAGGATTCAGTTATGATGCAAGGTTGCTAAAAAGATTCAGGTAATTATAATCGTTAACTTCAGTGGTTTAAATTTTTGGGTTTTATTATTCTTTATCCTTTTTTGTTCAATTTAGTGTTATACTAATAATAATAATAAACAAACAGTGTTCTAATTACTTTTAAATCGTGTAGAACATTTGGTTAAGAAACTTGAGAGTGTTGACCCAGTGAAAATGAAGCGCAAACAAAAGCATGCATTTTGGATCATTGTTCATAATGCTCTGGTGATGCATGTAAGTCTTTGTTTATCAAATGTCCGAAGTACCCTTCAAAAGTAATGAAACCAATTATATTGCTATATTTGGTAAATGTAATATACATGTTGCTATTTTTATTAAATAAATGAAAGTACGTAGTTATTTTTTGTAAAAAAATTAAAGACGTTGCTATTTTTTGTAAACAGAATGAGAATGTTACTATTTATGGAAAAATAAATGTTCCTATTCTACTTTTCTGATATCTGATCGTATGCTCCATATGTAACACCCATGTTCCCAGGTATTTTTCATTTTTGGCTTGGTGTATTAATTCTTTTGTAATTATGGTCCTTACACAAGGTGTAGTCGACATCTATGCATGGCGTAGCTAAGTTTCATGAGCGTGGGCATCTTGTTCTGTATGAAGGGCGTACCTTACGCAGGGCATAGAGCCGCTAAGCTCAAACCCTATTTTTTTGGGTTAAGACCCTATTTAAAGGCCTTATGACCCTTGAGGCCTCCCTTATCATCAGCCTCCACTTACTCCTTCTGTCATTTTGAAATCCTAATCCTTGAGAGCTTGTTTTTGACCTTTAGAGTGTTCTTGGTGCCTTGTGGAAGAAGGAAAAGTTCATCATTGAGGATTGGTGGGCTTAGAGCTTGAAGATCCAAAGCTTTCATCACCTTTGCAAGCTTCTGGAGGTATAAAGCTCTCACTTTTATGGTTATTTCGTTTAGATCTAGGTTAGCTTAGAGACTTGCATGCTTTTGGTCCCAAGGTTTTGGTTCTTGTGAGTAAAAGCTACTCCAGATCTCAGAGTTAGCATTTCTTGGTGTTTTTGAGGTTCTTATGGCATAAAAATCGGATGTTGATGGTTATATTCCACCCATGCATGAATTGTTGGTCATTTTGTGAAGTGATGAAACTAGGGTTTGGTTTTGGGCTCTCCCTATCCATGAAAAGTCATAAAGTTAGGAACTTTATGACTTTAGACGTCCCTTAGAGTCGGAACTGTGAGTTGTACATTTAGTCTTTAGCTATTAAGAACTTAAAAATCAATTTTTACATCAGAAGGATTACACGGGGCGTAACCCTGTAGTACGCAGTATGTATCGGGTTTTGCCTCGTTTTCTCTTTTGTGCAAACTTGGTACGCGGGGCGTAGTTAAGGTGTACGCATGGCATACTCCCAAAAATAGAAATAAATCATTTTGGGTTTTAGGCCAAGTTGGGTGGGTTTAGCCATGGAAAGGTAAAATTGTCTTTTACCCTTAGTGAAAGAGAATATGAAATGGACCTTGATGATGGGTTATACCCTAATTATTAATTAGGGTTGGTTTTGATCCGTTCAAAGTGAGGAGCTTTTGTAGCAGCAGCGTGTGTGAGATTCGGTTATCTTCAGATTGAGGTGAGTCTCCTCACAAGTATTTGCGGGTCGAAGACACCAATGTCGTCATATTGGTTTATGTTTATAGGATGTTAGCCGCATGTGTGACTCCTGCAGGTGTTTGTATGTATACCGGGCGGGGCCCGATGTCAGGCATGGTCTGATGAATGTGTTGGAGGGGCCCACCACATGTTTCTAACAGATCTGTAGCGGGCGGGGTCTGATGTATGTATGGTGTGTGGTATTTTGGGCGAAAATCACTAAGCCTTATGCTTACAATTTATGTTCTGGTTTTGAGGTACCTCTGGTTTGAAGGGGAAGGGTTCGGCATGATCGCACCGCATCCACCAGGGATTTGCATTAGATGTTTTAATTTGTTTATGAAATGAATGATTGATGGTTTGGTTGATTTAAAAATAAAAAAAATTTACTTAGTACTCTTGGGAAGTTACACCTGATTTCAGTTCACGGTTACTTATTTCATTGTTTTCACCGTTACAGGTTTTACGTTACATATACTATTATGTGTAAACTATTCTAAGTATTTTGTTATTTTTGGTAAAGAACTAAAATTACATTGCTATTCTTTAAAAAAATTCCTTACATAACCCACTATTTGTAGGTTACGCTACGCTGGACAGGAAAGTTACTGATGCTAACTCGAAATCGCATACTAATTTTATCTTTGCCTACTGATCGAAAGATGGTAACTTCATCCTTATAATTAACACAAAAGGGTCATGTAACTCTCTTTGAAAGGTTATACATTCTTTATATTTTTAAGTATACAAGTCTATATAACATTGTAAAACTTATCCAAACATGAGTTCCTCCAAAAAATTAAGTTCAAAAGCATGATAGTGTATGTTTCGTTACCTCCAACCCACGCGAAGCATGGGTCACCATCTAAATTATATTCAATTTTGTATAATCTTACATTTATTCACACTTTAATGATAACAAAAAGCAATAATATAATTTTAATATATTTAGAAACTTAAAATAAAAAACATATAAGTTGCTAGTCTAATTACACTTATTAAGCTATTTTAGTGTATAAGGTTTAATTTTGATTTTAATTAATGCTAAATGAAGCAAATACAACAAATAAAATATTAGTAATAAAAAAAAGCAGTAATATAATTTTAATATAGTTAGAAACTAAAAAATAAAAAACATATAAGTTGCTAGTCGAATTACACTTATTAAGTTATTTTAGTGTATAATGTTCAATTTTGATTTTAATTAATGCTAAATGAAGCAAATACAACAAATAAAATAATGAATAGAGTTATATTATTTTTGAACAAATATCTACTAAATTTTACTTTTAACTGCTTATTTGTCCACAATGAGACTTGAACCTCAGTCTTTAGGAGACGGATGCATTTTCAAACATCTTGCTACCGCTAAATCAAATATCCTTTGGTAATAAATATACTTATAAAATAATCAATTTAAATATTTACCTAATTTAATAAAAAAAACCTATGATATTATAAGCGAAATAATCAAATTAAAAAAATGTGATTCTTTTTTACAACATTAAATAAAACTATATTATTACGATTATGAGCCCATTTATTTGATAATGATTTCTTGAATGGTCGATTTTGGCAACGACATACATTTAAATTGTAACATGACGAATAAGAGTGACTTCGATATTGGTAATTATTGTTGAAACATAAAATTATGATACAAAGATTTTGAATTATTTCAATAAATATTACCATATTAAGTGGAACATTTGATTTTTAGAAAAGCCCTTACATAATTCCATTCATTTTGGATCTAACAGCGACCCACTGATTAGTGTTTTAGGCTGATATATATATATATATATATATATATATATATATATATATATATATATATATATATATATATATATATATATATATATATATATATATATAGTGAGGTTCAATAGAGAACCATAATTAACCAAGGAACCAATCATTTTTTCAACTTTTAGAACTTATTTTTTATCAAAAAAAAAAAAACTAAAAATACAGAAATTCATAACTTTTTATCCTTTTTCCAATGATATCAAATTCGATTTTTTTTTACGTCAAATTCACAATGTTAATCTTTAAAAATTCACAATGTGAATCCGGATTCACACGGTGAATCCGAAAAATATTTTTCACATTCATAATGTTAATATATGAATTTAGATATTTTTAGATTTTTTTTTTCGATAAAGAATATGCTCTAGAAATTGAAAAAAAGATTTTGGTTCCTTGAAAAACCAATAATTATGGTTCTCTATTGAACTTTTCCATATATATATATATATATATATATATATATATATATATATATATATATATATATATATATATATAGCTAGGTTCAAATGTTTTTAGCAACTATTGTGTGCCTAAATGCACCAATGAGAATTCAAGAAATAATAAATAATTAAATAAATCATTAATTGGTATTTTGGACCTTTTGTACTTTTAATTAAGGAAATCATTTAATTGAAATCATTCAATTAAGGAAATAAAGTAAATATATTTGACATAGTTATGTTTGTGGCCGAACACTTCATCATCGGCATCAACACCATCACCATCACCGATTATGCTTTTTCTTCTACAATCGACGGATCCAAAAGGGAGCACATACTCTCGTCTCGCAATCGATGATGGACTCTGGGGTCGATGAGGCTGAAGAAGGGGATGCGGAGGAGCAGTGACGTTGCTGTGTGGTCCGTGAATGCGAATGAGAAGCGAGGAGCGAACGTGAGGAAATCCCGGCGATTGCAGGTACTTGGACGGAGGTATGCTCCGGCAGCCTCCTGTTCTTCTTTCTCGGGTCCGGTAATCCAACAACTAGGGGATATAACTGGAAATTATTTACCTCAATCGAGATTGATTTTATCTCGATTTTGATTCAAGATCGGATATTGTGTTCATTATCTTATTAAATTTGATTTCTTCAATGGTTTATTTCTGTTCGATTGAAGAAATATTCTGATACAACTTTCAGCTCACAGTCATAAGTTGGATTTTGTTTCGAAAAAGTCAAAATTGGTGTTCGTATATCTAAATCGATAATGTAAATGTGTGTTTGTTTCTTGAATTCATGACTGGGAATGAATGCAGATGTGTGTTGATGATTCAATCACAGCTCTTGAATTCTGTATTCAATCACAGCTCTTGAATTATGTAATGTATTCTATTAGAATTTATTTTATATAAATGTATTCTGTTAGAATGTTTGAGAATCATTTTCAACAAGTATATTTGCGTAACTGGTAATGAATTTGTGATACTTTATCGTTGACTTTATAGTCTCTACTACATTCTGTCAGAATTTATAGTTTTTATTTTCTACTATATTCTGTCAAACTTTATAGTCTTTAATACATTCTGTCAGAATTTATAGTTTTTATTCTCTTAGAATGCATTGAATTTTTTAATTTTTGAAACTTGATTATGTTTTCTTTGTGGATTTAGGTTTTGAAGAGGCTAACATTGATGTGGAGAAGGAAGAAAACATAGAGAACGAGAGTGTATTATACCAGAATGTGTTATGCTACAATATATAAAGTGTTGCTAAAAAATAATATTATCTGAGAATAGATTAGTGTTTTTGTTAGATTTTGATGTTTTTTTTCTTTTTTCTTTCAGAATGTTGTTATTATTCAATGAATCACAATCATACAATGTAATTATTTGGTATATTATTAGTTCAAGAATTGATTTTGTGTATTCTTTTCAGAATGTATTTTTACTAGTTTATGGTTGGCATTCTGTCATTCTGACAGAATAAAATCGAAAAATATA